>NC_134720.1:44398333-45652500 GCF_049634645.1 Pelodiscus sinensis | reverse complement strand
GTACAGAGACACTAAACGAAGGTTCAATCAAGATACACAACTCCCACTATGTTAATTACATAGCTGGAGTCGACATACTTTGATTTGAGTTTTCCCGCCATCCCCACAGTGGGAGGCCAATGGAAGCAAACACTCTGGTTGGCTTCCCTTACTCCTCATAGGAGCAGGAGTACCGGCTGCTGACGGGGTGCCTCCTGAGTTTGATTTAGACTTGCTAAATTGATCTCTGGAAAATCAATCATGGCAGCATCAATCTTCATGAAGACATGGCCTAAGTCCTCAAAGGTATTTAGGCACCTAACTCTCATTGATTTAAAGTGACTTGATATCAAGTGACTAAATGATTTGTCCAGGATGACAAAGCAAGTCCAGGGCAGAGTAGGGATGTAGGACAAAGCCTGAATCCCTGGCTAGTGCCCTAACTAGTGACCATCCTCCCTTGCTAAAAAGCTTTTTTGGTAGACTACACATATTACATTTGCTACTCTGGAGCTCATGGTCTTGTGAAACTCCAAAAATCTATGTATGCTAAACAGCCTCCTGCAATTAGCAGTACCCTTGTTAACACCCCTTGCCCTGAAATTGTATAAGCCTCTTGAATGTAACACTTTTCTCCCTCGCGGACAGTTGTGCTTGTAAATTACTGCAATGCACTACAGACATTCCCCGACTTACGACAGGTTACGTTCCGAATAGCTGGTCATAACTCGATTGGTTCATAAGTCGGAAATACCCCATACGAAGCACTCGAAGCATAACCAAGCACCAACAACACAGCAATCAACAACGAAAAATAGAAACACACGAAAAAAACAACACTACTGCAGCAACAGCAAACTTGTATTTCATGCTCATGTTTGTTAAATAAAAACACAATGCAGTAATTTAAATACAGTGATGTGAATTGAATTAATTGGATGAGGAATCGGAGGAGTAAAAAACTACAGTAACAACATCATCAACAGATTCATCTTCTATTTCAGCAGTTCCTTTGCTTGTAGAAGACATTGGTTCAGTATGGGAGGCAACACTGCTGGGGACTTTCTTTAAGAAAATATCCATTTTGGACTGGACAATTTGTTTTTTCTTCTTGTTACAAATTTCCTTTTAGCAAGGCAGGGTGTCCTGAATTAAACAATCCACCTTTGAGAATCTCACAACATTAGGGTCCATTTTTTTCCAAACATTTGTATTCTTTCATTATTTTGCTGAAAGCTGCAGCCATTTCTTTTATCACAAAGTTTTTGGGGGCTGCTGCTTCTCCTTCTTGGGCTGTTTCTCTCTCTTCCTCTGCTACCCTCTCTGTCTGGAGCTGCATTAAATCTTCATTGCTCAGCTCCTCCCCAACATCCTCAACCAGTTGGTGTATGTCTTCATTATCCATTTCCAGATCGACTTTTTTCACCAGCTGTACAATGTTATTAGAAATGTCTTCCAGTGCCTTTTCTTTTTCAAAGCCTTTGAAACAGTTCACAAATCTTTTTAGGATTTTCTTCCATATGCCATTCATACATTGTGGAGTGACTTCTTCCCACCCTACAGCAATGTTCCTTATGCAATGCAGAATGTTGTAGTCCTTCCAAAAGTCACGTAATATTTTGTCATTTTCGTATTCTGTGGCAGCTACTGCCTTTGCAAATGTGTTGCGAAGATAATATGCTTTGAAAGCAGCTATGGCCCCCTGGTCCAGGGGCTGGAGAATAGATGTGATGTTGGGAGGCAGAAACACCACTTTCATGTCAGACTAAGTCATTTAGGTATTGAGGGTGACCTGGAGCATTATCCAAAATAAGCAAAATTTGGAAAGGAATTCCTTTTTCCAGAAAATATGACTTGACTTCAGGGATGAAGCAGTTCATGAACCAATCTTCAAAAAGTGCAAGCGTCATCTAGGCTTTCTTATTAGCACGATAATGGACTGGTAAAGTAGCCTTGCTGATATTCTTGAAGGCTCTAGGGTTTTCAGAGCAATAAATCAAGAGGGGTTTCAATTTATACCCAGAAACATTGCCTCCTAACAAGACTGTTAGACAATCTTTGAAAGCCTTATAACCAGGCATAGTTTTTGCTTCCTTATGTATGTAGGTACGTTCAGGCATTTTCTTCCAAAAGAGACCTGTCTCATCAACATTAAAGATCTGTTCTGGAAAATAATTTCCCTCTTTTATCAGCTTATCCAATTCTTCTATGAAAGGTTCTGCTGCTTTCAAATCCGCACTGGCTGCCTCCCCACTTAATTTCACATTATGAAGGTTTGCACGCATCTTGAAATGGTTGAACCAACTGTGACTGGCAGTGAAAGTTTGGTCATAGTCATAGCCCTCCTTTTTCTTTAAGTCTTCAAAAAGACTACAAGCCTTAGTTTGTATCATCATGAAACTTAATGGCGTGCATTTTTCAATTTGGTCTTCCATCCAAAGCACTAAGAGTTTTTCCATTTCCAGGATGGGACCTGCTCTTTGCTTTGTTAGAATTTTTTATTTCATAGGAACAGACCCTTTCACTGCTTCACGAATGCTATCCTTTATGATGGTGCTGATAGTGGATTTCGATAGCCCTAACTTACGCGACATGAAGGACACTGTTTGACCCCCTTCGTATTGTCTCACTATCGCTATTTTCTGTTCCAAATCAATAGTTTTTCTCTTTCTTTTCTCACCACCCTTATCACCACTCTTATCACTAGCCCTTTTTCTTTTACTTGACATGATGGCTACAAGCAAATACCGAAAACACTGTGAGGGAATGAAACGTAAACACGCTGCCTGACCGCAGACACACAAACACAACGTGCTGCGAGGATGGACTTAAGTGCAGATGGTCGTAAGTTAGGGAATGGCTGTACATCAGAGAATGATCATAAAAACTCTTAAAGAACTCAAGATGGTCCAAAACATGGCAGCAGCCTACTTGCTATATCCAACTCCAGGTGCTCCGGTCACTGGACTGGCTCCCCATTAAACACTGGATTACGGTCATGAACCTAGTCTCTACTGGTTGGGATCAAGATACCAAAGACAACTCCTCTCTCCCTGACCAAGGCCTACCACAACTGCACTCCCCAGGAACAAAAGCCATCCACAGCAAGAGCATTACTTGTCAGAGCTTCTAGGCAGAATAGTCAGCACTGCCACAATTATGGAACAATTTTCCTGAAGACATGAGGAATGTCTGGTCATTTTCCTGTCGAAGTCCAAGAGCCATCTCTCTTCCCTAGCTCTCTCTCAACAATGTTTGTAGGAGAACATTGCTAGCTGTTCCCCTTCCCAGGGAGCGAGGGAAAAGTGCAGTTGCTGCATTCCTCACTCTGGCTGAGAAGCACAGGAGACAAACTAACCTGGACCTACCCAGCTGGGGGACATGCACCTCTCTCCTGGCTATGCTTGCTGAAGCTGCTCTTGAGACTCTAGCACCTGACCCAGCTGAAGTCATTTCAACTTTGATTGCTGGGTATGGAAGCCAACACCAGACCATCAAGTACGCTGCTGCCATCTGCAGTGTCAAGCCAAGCCACATCAGCACAGCTGCACCTCAGATCCATCACTCCTCAGAACCACTTACTGTCTTAAGGTTGCCTCTGGGCTGGGAGAGAGATTAGTGGTATACAGAACCCTTAATGTAGCCCTTGTGGCAGAAACCCCTTTTCCTTCTTCTTTAGCCTGGTCCATGGTCTCTTACCTAAATGCCTGACTGTGGTCTAATCCTCAGCACATTTAGAGGAGTCCTCTTTTACTTTCATTTCTAAATAGGGCCACTAACATTTTTATTGGCCCCCAAACTTGAAACTTAACTGCATTTTAACCATAATACCCCAAACAGTCTCATAACCAAAAGGGTAATGAGGCCTGGCCCATTTAGTCATTTCCTCTTGTTCTCAAGCAGATGCCTTTGGAGTCCTCCCTCTATCTGGAGTTCTCAAAACACCTCTGGGCCATACCTCTCCCACTTCACAACAGTGGGCTCTGTACCCTTACAGCGTCTGCCCACAGGGATTTACATTTCTAAAATTAATCTGGATCTTTGTTAGGAAAGGTATTTATGGAGGTGCTACAACTGCAGCCAACATTATAACTGTGTGCACATTAACTTCCTGATGCCTTTCCCAGACTCCTTCCTCTGGCTACATCTGCTCCACCCTCCAAGTTCCATACAGGTTGCTACATCTTTTTTTTAACAACTGTTATGTCTTTTTTGCCAACATTTGCTGACTTGCTTGGGCCACAGGTAGGGTTCCTAACCCTCCAGTTTCATTAGGAGTCTCCCAGAATCAGGCTTGATCTCCTGGAAGCTACTGATGCTAACCCAGGATATTTTAGGCTGCTAAAAGTCTGGCAGTGCAGCATGGCTAAGGCATGCTCCCTGCCTGCCCTGGCTGTGTGCTGCTCTCAGAAATGGCCGGCACATCCCTGCGGCCACTGATGGGGGGAAGAAGGGGTCTCTGCATGCTGCCGCTGCCCCAAGTGCCCACTCCGCAGGTCCTATTGGCCTGGAACTGCAGCCAACAGGAGCTGTGGGGGCAGTGCTTGCAGGTGAGGACCTGCACCCTCTCCCCCCAGGAGCTGCAAGGACATGCCCGTTGCTTTTGGGAGAGGCATGGGCCAAAGCAGGTAGAGAGCCTGCCTTAGCCCTGCTGCACTGCTAACTGGGAGCCACCTCAGTTAGGCATCTCCTCACTTGAACCAACATCCCTCACTCCCTCCCAACCCCCTAGCCCAACCCTGAACCCTTTCCCAGAGTCAGCAATCCATACCCCCATCTGTACCCATCACTCCCTTTCATAGCCTGAACACCCTCCTGCATCCGAACTCCTTCCCAGAGCCTGCACTCCAAACTCCCTCTTGCATGCCAACCCTATGCCCCAGGTTCAGTCTGGAGCCCCCTCCCACACTCTGAAACCCTCAATCCCCGCCCAGATCCCCTGCTACACACCAATTCCCTGTCCCAGCACAGTGAAAGTGAGTGAGGATGGTGGAGAGTGGTAACAGTAAGTGGGGCAAGGCCTCAAGGAAGGGACAAGACAGGGCAAAGGTGTTTGGGTTGTGTGATTAGAGTTTGCAACTCTACCCAGAGTTAACTAGTACATAGCTCTGCATGGGACATGGACTTCAACTCCAGCATATTGTGACCTCTTAAGCCTGAGAGTCTTTCAAGTATGTCGATCTTCAAACCAATCTCCTACTTCTTGTATGTGTTACTGATGTTGGAGGAGGATATGCTTCAATGCTGCTGCTGCCTACATTCTTTTAGATGGCATCCTGCTGGCCTTCTCTGTTTCTTATATATCTAATTGCTTCTGACTTTCCTATATCAGGCCAATTGACACTGTCTCCTCCTGGTCCTGGCCTTAGCCTCTTCAGTCCAGTTGTAATGGCTGTCTGCCACTACTCTGCAGTTTCCTTCAGTTTTATCTCCACTGCTGTGCTGAGTCTGTAGCTGCCTCATATGACCTGTCTGTGTTCCACTGTAACTAGAACTATGGCCTTTTGCAATTGGTTTGTGTGGCTGTCTGATGGTTGGACCCAGACCTGCTCAACTATATACAGTAGCTTGAGGTCTTGTAGAAGGCTGTCTGCTTAGTGTTTTCTTAATTACTTCTATGTTCTATCATTCCTCCACTGGACTACAGCAAACTAACCCTCGTAGGAAGCTGAGTCCTTGGGCTGGGCTACTGCTTAGTCCCTGGAAAGGTGTGTTGCAATGGTACAACGTTGCCAAGCACTCTCCTTTCCTCTCTGCTTTACTTTGCCATCAGTTTCTTGGATGCCTTGACTGCCAGCTCTGCCTTCTCATTACTTTGTGAGCACCCAGTAAAAAGTATCTTGTGCTCAAATTTCCATTGGCTGCTATATTGTTTGAATTCTGCTAGCATATATTGTGCACCATAGTGTGGCACCCACTATACATTGCAAAATGCACCTTTGGTTTCCTGATCAGAGTTCTTTCCTGAGTAACTTCTGGACAGTATACTTCCCATAAACTGCAAAAGTAATTGACTGTTACCTTGAAGTTCCTGTCACTACAAGTAAGGTGGTCTGTTCTAACCTTTTTCCGGGGTTGGGTTGGGATTTCATTAGTCTGTAGAGTCTCCTGTTATGAGTTACTATACTCTCTGCCAACCTCACTTTATACCAAGTATATTTTCAATTGAGCCTACGTGTCTGGCCATTAGACACACTTCCTGGCTCATCTCAGATGTGCCTGTATCCTCCGACGTGAAGTGTGTATTCCTCAGGACATCAGACATCAGCTCTTAAATCTGTTACGATTATTGCTCAGACCCCTTTAAACAAAATTCCATCTTGTATGCACAGCTCATCCCTTACCTGGTGGTGGGGGATAACATCCTGAAGAACTTGCATTTTTTTGATCTGGCTCACTGCTTATGGCAACTTCTTGTTCAGTGCTTTGTTGGCTTGCCTCGAGCTTCCTGCAAGAAGGTACAAAGGTCCATTGGTCTCCTGTTCCACAGAGACATCTGTTGTAATTTGGAAAGCATGCACTGCTCTGCTCAGCGTATCAGCCACTCGTACTGACTTTCTTGGGCAGTACCTTATTACCCTCTCATAGTGCGAACATTTTCAATAACATGCACTGGAGCTGCTTGAATGTGCTCAGCATTGCCTGCTTCTTGATGCTTTCTAGTGGTTTGTGACCAGATTGCAAGTGCACCAGTGTGCCCAAAGGTGAACTGATGGACAGCCAGGCTCTCCTTTCCTTTCTGAGTATATCCCCTTTCTGTCTGGGCTCTACTAGCAAGTGCAAAGGCTTCTGGGCTTTGCCTCCATGCTGCTCATAGGCTGCCTTCTGAGGCATCACCTTGTAGATCTAGCTGCTCTACAGGGTCATAGTACTTTGACTGGTGCCTTGCTTATAATTTGGTCTGGGACCTCCTTATGGACCTCTGTTTCTCAGAGTCTGGCCAGAGTCCCTCAGAAGTAAACAGATGTCTGATATGTGTATTCAGCTGAGTATTTCACTCATAACACCTATTTAGGAGTTGTTGCAACTTGGTGTCATGATCCTCAATTGCCTCTTCTTTGACTTCTTCTCCTGTGAGAAGAAAGTAATCAGCTTCAAAGTTGATGCCTGGGAGTCCATGTGTTTGGAACAGCTTACATGACAACATCTCTGGGTTTGAGCTCATGCGCATGTGCATTCATGCCCAGCAGTATCTGCTAACAAATCTGGCAAAGGTTGACAGGCAGCTGGTGGTTCATTTAGCTCAATGTGCCAGACTCATTCTTGACATAATCAGTGAACACCTTTGCCCTGGATAAATGAGGTAGGAAGGTTTTCTCTTGTGCTGCACATGGGGATCCATTTCTAACTTCATTTTGCCTTCTAGTCTCAGGTATGTCTACACTACAATGAAACAGCCACAACTGGCCCTTGTTAACTGAGTCAAGCTCATGGAGCTCAGGCTGCAGGACATAAAACTGCAACGTAGACTTTGAGGCCTGGGTTTTGGGACCTCACAAGGGAGGCGGGGTCACAAAACCCATGTTCCAGACTAAGCCCAAACATCTACACTGCAATTTTATAGCCCCACAGACCAAGCTCCGGGAGCCTAAGTCCAGTCACAGGTATTTTGTTGCAGTGTAGACGTACCCTAAGGGTGCATCTAAACTGGCAAGATTTTGCGCAAAACTTGCCAGCTGTCTACACTGGTTGCTTGAATTTGCGCAAGATCACTGACTTTGTAATGTACAAACTCAGTGCTTCTTGCGCAAATACTTTCACGCTCCTGCTCAGGGATAAGTCCTCTTGCGCAAGAATATTTGTGCAAGAGGGCCAGTGTAGACAGGCACCTTAATTTTTTGTGCAAGAAAGCCCAATGGCTAAAATGGCCATCGGCACTTTCTTGCACAAAAGTGCGTCTAGATTGGCACAGATGCTTTTGCGCAAAAGCATCCTTGCCAATCTAGATGCTCTTTTGCAGAAATACTTTTAATGGAAAAACTTTTCCGTTAAAAGTATTTCCGCAACATCATGCCAGTCTAGACACAGCCTAAGTGTCATTCTCCTTAAAATAGGTCCTGATACTCCATTATAATGCTGGAGAGGGCCCACGTTGACTGCTCTTCTCTCACACTGAGAACATCTGATGTTGTATTGCAATTAAAATACATATCTTGTGCTGCCCTGCTACAGATGGAGCTTCTCTATGTGTATTATAAACACTAAGCAATAACATCTTTTGTTCTGTAGATTTCTTATCTACAGTCTGAATATGTTAATTGACCTCAGAATAGTTTTACTGTATATCATCAGCACTTAGTTAAATTTCACCAGTCTAGCATTGCTTCTCAGCAGTGTTGTTAGGATTACATCGCAGCTATCTCCATATTTCAGTGGGAGTTGAACTGGCCATTGGTCTAATTGCATAGTATCACACATCAGTCGAATGGCTGGCAGCTTTCTTCTGCACTTTGTATGCATTGAGTCTTTTTGGATTTGCTAAAGCAAAAATTGCTGTTAGAGGGCGTCCCCGCTATATGGCCAAGATACATTCAAAAAAACATGGACGTATAGCAAAAGGACGTAAAGCAGGGAATTTTTTTTCCCATGGCTGACTTCCATTTGCGCGAATTGGTGGGGTTTTTCTTTTTATGTGATGGAAGAGCAGGAAAAGGGACGATGTAAATGGAACAATTCCTACAAGCATCAATAACACTAGTGCGGAACCAACGTATACCAGGGCAACTTATAGCAGGGACGCCCTGTATTTTCTTCCTGGAGTAGCCACAGCATTGAGTCATAAAGTGGTTCTGTTTTTCACACTCCTTACGCTATTGGTTATAACCTGGTAATTTTGCTTTTTGCCTCATGTGGCTTTCCACAGTATATACCGTGGACTGGATATACACTATGCTTGCATTCTTGATCTGTCTGTCTTTTTACTGTCTCCTGGTTTCCTTTACATTGTGTCTGGTACTTGTTCTGCACAAGTGGCTCTTATTGTTTTGATCCTCTCTCTGGATAGTTTAGCTGTCCTGGTTATTTGGAAGCATTTCTCTAGGGTTAGTTCTGTTCCCTTGACAGAAACTGGAATCGTGTGTCCCATAACAATCCTGTCTTTAATTAGATCATTCTTATGTCTCAAAAGTTACATATAAATGCTATGATTTGCATTATTCCCTCTTTTGCATCTTGTTTTCAAGTAAGTAAATCTCTGTACTGTCTCAATCTGTTAGCAGCCATTTTATCCATTATTCCTTTGTTTTGAACATTGTTCCTGCAACTATGTCTCATCACTTTTTGCCCCTTCTTCCTCAATGAGATACGAAGAAAGCTTTACCTTCATTTTCTCATCTTTATCCCCCCTGGGCAGCTCTGTAAACAGACTCCATTATTGCTGCCATGATTGTGAAAGACTTGATGGTCTGCAAATCCTGCACTTCTGATGTGCTGAGTCCCACTTCCCACACACAAAAACATACCCATCTATTTTAGGTGTTTTGTTTGCCTGTTTATCACATTCTCTTTCAAGCTGTGGGTCTCACTGAGCCACCATGTTTCATGTACAACAAATATGTACAATAATCATGAAAGGACTTCATGTTCAAGATTGGCTCTTCATTAATACAACTCTTTACAGAGGTCCTGTAATGCAGCTACAATCCTGACCATGCTACAGACTGACTTGCTAGTTCTCCTCAAAATTCTTCTCTCCTGCAAACTGTGCTTCTCCTTACAAGGTCCACAAAGACCAGACCACAATCTAAAATCTGCCTCTGTAGAGATTCTAGCCTTCCAGAACCCCCTTTAACAAGCTATCCATCGACAGATCAAAGTATCTCCAACCTTCCCTTCTGCACAAACCCTTTATACACACTATCCCCTGCCAACACCACTGTGGATGTTTGGCATGGTAGATTGCTGTTTGGAGGTCCCTTGCCCATTGTAGCTTTTAGGGGTTGAAACATGAGAGAAAAGTGAGCAAGAAGAGTGGGAACCTTGTCTATCTTCTGATTTTTAAGCCTTTTGGATGACACCATCAATCAATTTATCCATCTTTATTTTAGATTAAAAATGCAGACTTAAAGTCACTAATAAAATATGAATCTCCCCACTTAACTGTTTGGAGGAGGATTTCACTTATATTACCTAATCCTGAGGAGAGAGAGAGAGAGAGAGAGAGAGAGGGGATTGCCTCTTCATCTTTCTCCTATCCCACAGTCACACCTGTGACAACCCTGCTTCCTCTTCAATCCACCCAGTTTTCTGCATCAGTCACACTTTCTTTCTGGGCTAATAATACTGACATTCAAACTGTCATCCAAACTGTCATCTTTTGGTGGGCAAGGGACAGATACTATAGCAAATCTGAAGCAACAGCATACACAGGCCACTCTGCCTATATCTTGGAAGGTTGATTTAGGCTTCAATCCTGCAATAATCTCCATGAAGAAGTATTTAAGGATTAGGATCTTTGTTTGAAGAACCATTGCTCACTACACTATATTGTCACTTCAAATAAAGGTCTTACTCTTTCCAGTTTCTTTGCTAACACTGAAATAAACATGTTTTCCTAATTTGTAAGCACATTTCACAATACAATCAGCAAAATGAAGCCATAGGCATAATAAAAGTCACGATGAAATCAGAAACTACATGATTCTGATAGCTATGATAGAACTGAAATCACTGTTATTTTCCCTCAAATAAGAAACAGAAATGAAGATAATGTCGCTAAAGAAAGACAAGTACTAAAATGGATCCTAAAAGTTACTGAGAAACAGAAGACACATCAACCTCTAATTCTGAATTTATTATCTGTTTTAGGTTACCATCTGAATATTATACCTAGGTGGAGAAACAAGGTTTGCAAATGTATCTCACTTTCTGACAAATCTTATTAACATTTTTATTCAGGTCTAAAGGTCAAGGAATTTTACTGTAAGCAAGACAGAAATAATTCCCTTGTAATTCCCATAACCACAGACACATGCATTTGGTATTAGATTACAATGCAATCCTACTTTGTTTTCTTTTTTTAAACCCTTATCCCAGTGAGACACTCTTTCAGTCTACAATTAGTATCATCACAGCTATGCTCTTATAATCATTATTAGCAGTTTGACACTACTAACAAAGCCACAAAACAGCTAGCATAGGAGAAAGCAGGTAAGAAAGTACAATGCTTTATTCTCATGAACACCATTAGGACACAAAAAAGATGAAGGAACCTCAGAAAGAAAGATGGAGGAAGAAAAGAGACATTCAAAGAAAAGAGGTGTATACCAAATAAGTACAACAAACCACAGTCACATATATGCAGTGGGAGATGCATACAAGAAAAGAAAGTGTACAGCAGAAAAAAGATGTCAGTGAAAGAATACAACAAATCTCTCTATTAGTTGTACATTACTGTAAAAATACAATAATATATTATTGTAGTGCAGTATCTTCCCGGACTTGAGGAAAGGAAACATTTTAGATATCTACAAAATTCCTCTATTTTGGGGCCTTGGATGGAAAATCCATAATCTTCTAAACTACTGTTGAACTGAATCATTGAACTCATGGCAATCAGTAAAAGTCACAATTTTTGTCAACAAAGAAGAGCACAGAATCAGGTTCGTTGCATGCATGGTAACTGCAATAGTAGAATTTGTACAGATTTATAGGAATAGTACCTATCATATCACTTTATTTCAAAACCTCTAAAAAAATACTATTTCGTTTTGGGGTTTTTTAATAAACATTTTCACAGATAATTTTTGTTTCTTTTGAATGTCCTTGGTTTTACTGGAAACATTATATCCATTGTTTTCAGTTAGTTTTGGGTTTTTCAAAAACTGAAATTTTCTCCTTTTGTTAAGTTGAAACTTTGCATTTTAATGTTTTATCCCAGAAAATACATACCTTTTTTTGGCCAACTCTAATTGTTTGTGTGTTTGGGAACAGTGGGGCCAGCAATGCTCAGCAAACCATGGCCGCCTAGGGCTATGGTGAACAGACCACTTCTTTAGCTTCTCTCCCAGCTTAGTGTTCAACACAATACGAGGGTGAAACCATACTTAGCAGCTGCATGGACATGCTGAGTAGGGAAGAGATACTGTCTAAGCCCAGCATTAGGGATGTTAAATTTAGATTAATTGGCTAATTGAATAGTTGATTTGCATCGACTATTCGATTAGTCAATAAGGGTGCCTCTGCCTTTGAAGTGTAGCAACCTCAGGGCTGTTGCTACACTTCAAAGGCAAAAGCACTGCAGGGAACACAGGGGCAGCAGCAGACTCAAGCAGTCCCCTGCTGGCCCCATGCTCCCTGCAGCATTTCAAAGCGGCAGTGCCACATTGAGTCCAGGGTCTGGCCCCGGGCTCTACACTGGGCCACCAGTTTGAAGCACCCTGTCCTCTTTCCCCCTAGCTGACTCTTTCTGATAGAGTAAGCTGGGTGGGGAGAAGCGACTACTCTCTCTCATCGCTATTCAGCATGGGGCAGGATTTTATCCAAAGTACCTAATAACTAGAGGGTCAGACACAGTTGCTTCTAGAGGCTGAAATGGATACCCACTGAGAGAGAGCAGCATATGTGATATGTATGCAGCAAGCTAGGGGCACCTGATTCCTCTTCCTACAGCAATTTGGTGAAGTAAAGGGGAACAGTAGACCACGATGGGGACACAAGATAATAGTTGGGGAAGGGGTAACAGACACTCTCAGCCTATTTTGTTCAGTATCCTCCAGTTGTTACTCCCACCCAATTGCCTTATCATGATCTGGGTGCCAAAAATTATCCCATTTGCTCTTTTGATTTTTGTACTCACCCTGCTCACCCTCAGTGTTTGTGTGTGCCAGTTTGTGTTGCCCACCCTCCCATATTTACTAGAGTGATTTATTTTGGCTCCCTGTCATGAGCTTAGCCCACCTGGTCATCCCCTCAATTCTGCTCCCCCACGCAACTATCAGTTCTGCACCCACAACAGTTCTTCCCTCAGTCCTACCTCACATCTGCTCTTCACTCCGTGTTTTCGGGATTGAAGAGGCTACAGGCTAAGGGAACACCTCTTTCCTGTTTCTTCACACACACCTCTTTTCCCCTTCCCAAGCCTGGTGCTGCAGGAAGGCACAGGCAAGAAGCAGAGGAGCTGCACTGTGGCACATGGGAGGGGAGAATAGAACAGGGCTTTCCTGAGCCGCTGGGCTCTTTCTGTTTCCCCTTTTCCTCCCGTGAGAATGGTGTTAGCCCCTGAGGGGGAAGCTACCTGCTTTCTACAGCCTCTCTGAGTGGCTGCTTTTCCCAGCAGGGGTGTCAGTTGGGAAGGCAGACAAGAGTAGACTTAGTTTAATATATTAACCCTGAATGAAAGAAAAAGAAATGAGTGATGAGGGGGCAGGGAAAACTGGAGGGCTGGAGGACACAAAATGCTCCCAGTTTAAGGAAGAAGGTTTGAACGGTTATATTGAACACTTGAGATAGACGGGGATGGGAGGATGACATGCAGGGAGCTTGTGGGGCAGAATGGAGGGATGTAAGGAGAACTTGGTGTGTGCACTGAGTGCACAGGTGCAGAGTCAGCAATTTACATGACTTCTACACCAAGACTACATTTGTGTGACTTGCACATATAGAACTTGCCAGAGTGCATACTACAGACTAATTCAACTTTTTTCTACAAAGTGAATTCTAATTTTTACTGAAAAAAATCAAATAACTTAAAGCAGAAAATCCACAATACAAAGAAACTACTAATACCTATAATTTTCATAGTGACACAAATAAATATAAAATAAGCGCTGAAAAATAGCTGCTGCCCCACCCTTTGGGGTTTTGCTCAGCAATCCTTTTAAACAAGTGGAAGAAGAAATAGTGACTTTTTATGAATAAATTCAGATAATAGGATTGCATACTATTTTCCTCTTACAAGGTATTATGGCAGTAGTGGGCAAAATCACAGTTCTTTGTGTAGCCAGCAATACATTTTGTTTTCCATTACCCATGCTGGCGCAGGTGCCTTAAGCACTGTAAGAACTTTATTTTACCCTGTTTAACATTTACCTTAAAAAAAATGGTAGAAGGAAAAAGAAATAGAAAAATGCCCTAAAATATTACCTTATTATAACCAAGAACTAGACGACATTACTACTAAAGTAAAAACCAACCAGAAATCCCAAACTCTGAAATCATGGTTTGTTTTCTAGAGTGAACTCAATGCTCATAAAAGGCATATGCCAACAATGGAAACAGAATTTGTTCAATTTTCTACACCAAGTGACTCCTTGCCGCTTTTGCAGATTCAGACTAACACGGCTACCCCTCTGATACTACACTAAGAGGTAGCAGTACTGCAAGCTTCCATACCAGTATGATTCAGACCTCTTCTTAGGCCTCTGATCCTACATCAGGGGCTTCCCACATGGAGGAGCTTGCAGGACTGGGGCCTTAAGCAGAGAAAGGGCAGTTCAGTCTGTATGCCGCTCTGATCGTTAGTCTTAGGAATGCCAATAATGATGCTCACTGTGAGCCTTTGGGAATGGCTACAAGGCACTCACCATTCCACTTACACGGAGACCAGCAACTCACTCATCAGACACCAGTGTTTAGACCACCTTATCCGAGATGAATTTGAATCAGTAATTCAGAGCAGAAAGCTGATTTACCCGAGTACCCGTATTTGGCACCATCCAGTATGCAAAAATTTGATTTCATAATAAAACTACAGAGGGACCATCAATTACTGCTTTGTTTCAAGACACAGCATTATTAATACATGACACTATATTATTACTAATATTCACACACAAGTACCAGACCTATAATTCTCCTTTATTTTGTGGCAATCAACAGTAGTCAAATAACTGAGCTTGTCCATCTGGAACCAGTACTTGATATTAAATTTACAGAGACTGAACTAATGGTCAGTCCTGTTTGTTGACAACACAGCAAGGAATGTTCCATTAAGGTGTAAATTCACAGAGATGTGGTAATGCATCTGAAACAAAAAGACTTATGCAAGAAAGAAAAATAGAATGGTCACAGGCAGAGGGAGTGAATTACCACAAGAAAAAGAAATAACCAGAAAAGATTTAAAATATATGCTTGAGAGGCCAGAGAGAGCAAAAAGAAGAAAAAATAGAAGCACGTTAACAAATGTGGGAAGAATACCTACCGTATTTTCCGGCGTATAGGGCGACTGGGTGGATAAGACGACCCCCTATCTTTTTAATTAAAAGATAGGGTTTCATCTTATACCCCAGCGCCCCTCCGCCTCCTTTGCTCCCGGTGTCCCTGGTCTGCTGGAGATGGTCCCCAGCAGACCAGAGGCACCGGGAGCAAAGCCGCCAGGAGCGCCTGGGCTGCCCCCCCCCCCCCGCCCGCCGGAGCCCCTCCGCGGCTTTGAAAGCCTCGGGGGAAGCCGGCGGGGGGGCATCCCAGGCGCGCATGGGCTGCCCCCCCGCCGGAGCCCCTCCGCGGCTTTGAAAGCCTCGGGGGAAGCCGGCGGCGGGGCATCCCAGGCGCGCATGGGCTGCCCCCCCGCCGGAGCCCCTCCGCGGCTTTGAAAGCCTCGGGGGAAGCCGGCGGCGGGGCATCCCAGGCGCGCATGGGCTGCCCCCCCGCCGGAGCCCCTCCGCGGCTTTGAAAGCCTCGGGGGAAGCCGGCGGCGGGGCATCCCAGGCGTGCATGGGCTGCGCCCCCGCCGGAGCCCCTCCGCGGCTTTGAAAGCCTCGGGGGAAGCCGGCGGCGGGGCATCCCAGGCGCGCATGGGCTGCCCCCCCGCCGGAGCCCCTCCGCGGCTTTGAAAGCCTCGGGGGAAGCCGGCGGCGGGGCATCCCAGGCGCGCATGGGCTGCCCCCCCGCCGGAGCCCCTCCGCGGCTTTGAAAGCCTCGGGGGAAGCCGGCGGCGGGGCATCCCAGGCGCGCATGGGCTGCGCCCCCGCCGGAGCCCCTCCGCGGCTTTGAAAGCCTCGGGGGAAGCCGGCGGCGGGGCATCCCAGGCGCGCATGGGCTGCCCCCCCGCCGGAGCCCCTCCGCGGCTTTGAAAGCCTCGGGGGAAGCCGGCGGCGGGGCATCCCAGGCGCGCATGGGCTGCCCCCCCGCCGGAGCCCCTCCGCGGCTTTGAAAGCCTCGGGGTAAGCCGGCGGCGGGGCATCCCAGGCGCGCATGGGCTGCGCCCCCGCCGGAGCCCCTCCGCGGCTTTGAAAGCCTCGGGGGAAGCCGGCGGCGGGGCATCCCAGGCGCGCATGGGCTGCCCCCCCGCCGGAGCCCCTCCGCGGCTTTCAAAGCCGCGGAGGGGCTCCGGCGGGGGGGCAGCCCATGCGCGCCTGGGATGCCCCGCCGCCGGCTTCCCCCGAGGCTTTCAAAGCCGCGGAGGGGCTCCGGCGGGGGGGCATCCGGCGTACAAGACGACCCCCGATTTTTGGGGGATGTTTTTTAACATCAGAGGTCGTCTTGTACGCCGGAATATACGGTATCTGTTTTTCCTGGCAAATGGATTTGGTGTTTGAAAAAGGTGGTGTTTATTTAACCTAGATCACGAGTGAAGTAAGAACATAAAAATGGCCATATTTGGTCCATCTAGCCCAGTTTCCTGTGTTCTGACAATAGCCAATGTCAGAGGTTTAGAAGGAATGACTAGATCGATTATTAAGAACATAAGAATGGCCATAGTGGATCAGAACAAAAGTCCATCCAACCCAACAGCCTATGGCCAATACCAGGTGCCCCAGAGGAAGGGAACACAACAAGTAATCCTCACGTGATCCCTCTCTTGTCACCTACCTCCAGAGAAACAAAGGCTAGGGATACCTTTCCTACCCATCCTGACTAATAGCCATTGGTGGACCTAACCTCCATGAGTCAGTCTAACTCTTTTTTGAACCCTGTTAAAGTTCTAGCCTTCACCACATCTTCTGGCAACGAGTTCTACAGGTTGACTGTGCCCTGAGTACCTTGTTTCACAGGGTAGCTGAAACAAAAGACAGATGCAGCCATATTAGTCTGGTGTAGCTGAGTGAAGAAAAACTTCCTTTTGTTTGTTTTAAACCTGCTGCCTATTAATTTCACTTGGTGACCCCTAGTTCTTATAATGTGGGAATAAGTAAATAACTTTTCCTTATTCACTTTTTTCCACACCAGTCATGATTTTATCATATCCCCCCTAAGCCTTGTCTTTTCTAAGCTGAAAAGTCAGTCTTTTTAATGTCTCTTCAGATGGGACCTTTTCCAAACCCCTAATCATTTTTGTTTCCCTTTTAACCTTTTCCAATGCCAATCTATCTTTTTTGAGATGAGGTGACCCCATCTGTATGCAGTACTCAAGATGTGGGCATACCATGGATTTATAGGCATTAAGATATTTTCTTTCTTATTCTCTATCCCTTTTTTAATGTTTCCTAATATTCTATTCGCTTTTTTGACTGCCACTGCACACCGAGTGGATGTTTTCAGACAATGACTATCTACAATGACTCCAAGATCTCTCTCTTGAATAGTTGTAGCCAAATTAGTCCCCATCATATTGTATGTATAGTTGGGATTGTTTTTTCCAATGTGCATTACTTTACATTTATTAAGTGATCCATCCCCTGTTGTTCAGTCTCAGCATCTGGCAATCAGAGGCTCAGGGACAGTCAGCTCATGGAGTTATATCCCTGACCATCTTGGCTAATAAGTCCTCCACTAAACACAAATCAGAACAACTCAAGTATTCTTCATAGTGTCATTACTATGCCATTCAAACTCCACCTTGAGAGATCACTTTTAAGGCTTAGGCCCTTTCATTTTTGGTCTTTCTACGACTGTAAGAATTCCAATCCATGCCAATTTTGGTGATGGATTTTTAACCTGGGCACATTGGCCCAGATACACAATAATGAAAGTTAGAAGCCTAAATACCTCTGCAGATCACAGTTATCTACTAGTGGTTGAAATGAATCTACAAATTTCAGTAGTGTCAATTTATGGATTTAATATTAAAGAAATTATGCCATGTACTTCTAAATTTTATAGTATTTCATAAATAATGCAATTATGTGTTCAAAGAATTACCCTTTGTCTGAATTCCTGAATTCTTAAAAACCTGAAATTACTCTACAGTCACTCTGGGCCAAGTTTTACTGTTTAAACATTGTTGTGGAGACTCAAGTTAATTAACTGACATGATGGTGACCAGGACTTTGAGAGGTAATTAGGAGTGTCCTGCAGGGGTCTGTCCTGGGACCAATCCTCTTCAACATACTCATAAATGAGCTGGACAATGGGATAAACGAGGTGGCAGAATTTGCAGATGACACTAAACTGCTCAAGATAGTTAACTCCAAAGCAGATTGTGCAGAGCTTCAAAAGGATCTCACAAAAGCAGGTGACTGGGCAAGAAAATGGCAGATTAATTTTAATGTTGATAAATACAAATAATGCATATTGGAAAACATAATGCCAACTATACATATAAAGTGATGGGGACTAAATTAGCTACTACCTCGAGAGAGATCTGGGAGTCTCTGTGGATAATTCTCTGAAAATACCTACTGCACCAGCAGTCAAAAAAGCAAACAGAATGTTAGGAATCATTTAAAAAGGAATAGAGAATCAGACAAATATCTTATTTCCTCTATATAAATCCATGACATGCTCACATTTTGAATACTGCATGCAGATGTGGCTGTCTCATCTCAAAAAAGATATTTTGACATTGAAAAAAGTTCATAAAGGGGAACAAAAATGATAAGGGGTTTGGAATGGCTGCCATATGAGAGTAATAAAACTGGGACTTTTCAGATTAGAAAAAAGAAGACTGGGGGGGGGGGGGGAGAATATGACTGAGGTCTATAAAATCGTGACCAGTGTGGAGAAAGTATATAAGGATTTAAAATGCAGAGCTGTAGCACTGGTGGTTCCCGGAGCCAGAATGAGTTGGGAGTGCTCCGCCCTGGCTCAGGCTGGTTCCTGGAGCTACCCTTGCTGCAGCTCTGCAGTGGTCCTTATCGACTAATTGTGTAGTCGATACAAATTGTATGGACCACACGATTAGCCAGATAACCACAATTTAACATCCTTAAAATAAATCGTCTATCACTCTATTTCTGGCTTTGTGTAAATATAGTGCCACTAAGTCAATACAGGCAGTCCCCGAGTTACGCGGATCCGACTTATGTCGGATCCGCAGTTACGAACGGGGCCGTTCCTCTCCCTGGTCTCCAGCAGACCAGGGAGAGGAAGCAAAGCGGCGGAACACGTGGGCAGCGGACAGGGCTGTCCGCTGCCCACGCGCTCCGAGGCTTGGCTCTGCTTTGCCCGCCCCCCCCCCCCCCCGTCCTCCTGGTCTGCAGACCAGGGGGACGGGGGACAAAGCAGAGCCAAGCCGCGGAGCGCCCGGCCAGCTGACAGCCCAGACGCACCAAGGAGCGGCGGCGCTACTGGACCAACCCAGCAGCACCCCAGCTGCTCTGCCCCAGGCGTCCCCAAGTCAGCCGCTGCTGAAACTGACCAGTGGCTGACTACAGGAAGCCCCTGCCCCGGGCTTCCTGGAATCAGCCGCTGATCAGTTTCAGCAGCAGCTGACTTGGGGATGCCTGGGGTTCTTAAGTTGAATCTGTATGTAAGTCAGAACTGGCGTCCAGATTCAGCCGCTGTTGAAACTGATCAGTTTCAGCAGCGGCTGAATCTGGACGCCAGTTCCGACTTACATACAGATTCAACTTAAGAACAAACCTACAGTCCCTATCTTGTACGTAACCCGGGGACTGCCTGTACAATATAGGAATTGATTCCACTGAAGTCAATACAAGAACCTGCAACAACTTAAGTACTAACAGGATAAGACCAGTATTTTGTAGTTTCTGTAGTTTCAATACTACATTTACCTCTTTCTGGAAGCTTGTAATTCTGTGATAAAAATTCCTAAAGTCTGACACAAATGGGATCTGAAACGTGTGAAGGTAAGCACTTGGGTGTTTATAGAACATGGTCTATATCAGCCTGAAATTATGTTGTTGTTTTTTAAATACAGTTTAGTCTATTTTAGATGGTTTAAACAAATATTTAACTGGCATCACTGAGTATTCTTTTGACAAATAAAAATAATTCAAATCTGCCTTCTCTTGACATGTAAATTCAGGACATTAATTTCTAATGCAGATTAATAAGTTTACATATTTGTGGAAAGTAATTTCCTTTAAAATAACACTGATGCTTATTTGAAACACACATGTTCCTCAAAGAATGAGGGAGAAGGGAGATAAAGAAGTGTGCAGAGTTGCACAGAGAGCACCAAGGGAGAAAGGGCGAGCCTCCTTTTCTTTCACCTCACTACCACCTCACCCAGTGCTTCCTCTCCTCAGTTTGTACCCTCTCTCACCAGCACTGCTGCCTCTCCCCTCTGCAGGCTTCTTGGATCCTTGCCTCCAGCATGAGCCACCCTAGCGCGAGACCCCCAACTTAAGACAGTCTATGCCCCCTCTTCCCTGTCTAGGAAACTCCCCACTATCTGTGCCACCCCCATCTCCAGCCCAGCACCCCCTCTACATCCCCTTTCCTCCCCTCCAGCCTGGCGCTTCCCAATCTGCGTCCCCTTCCCCCAGCTCCAGCCTGCCACCCCCGCAGCTGCGTCGCCTTCTCCTCCCTCCCCCCCGACACCCTCCTTCTGCATCCCCCTCCCAGCCTCGCGCCCCCCTTCCGCATCCTCCTCCCAGGCCCATCTCCAGCCCAGCGGTCTCCTGCTGCATCCTCTTCCCCCTTCTCCAGCCCCGCCCCGCCCCGGTCAATACCTAGGAAGCCCAAGGCCCCCACACCGCGGCGCGCTCCCGCCCACCCCCAGCAAGCCGCACTTTACGGCAGGTCCCTGGCTGGCTTTACGACAGGGGCTGAGGTGCCGTATGACGAGCCGGGGACGGCGGAGCCCCGAGCGTATCCGGGGCGGCCGCAGGTGCGGGGCTCCGCCGGGTCAGTCATGGTGAGGGTGGCTCCCGATTCCTCCGCGCAGGCAGGCGGGAGCGAGCAGGTCCCCGAAGGGGCGGCCGCGGCGCGTTCCCCGGGCTGGGAGGCCGGGGCGGCCGTTAGCCTCGCTCTGAGGCGGTCCCGCGCGGCGGCAGCTCGAGCGCCCTTGGGGAGTCCGGCCCCCGTGACCCTCACGCGCGGAGCGGGCTGCTCAGCGCCCGGCCGCGCGCGCGCGCTTGAGGTCAACTGCCTCCTCTCCCCCGCCTCACGCGCTGGTGCTGTCACAGCAGGGCAGCGACCCTCACGCCAGCCTGGCTTCCTCCTGCCCAGCAAGCGGAGTCAACGCTGCAGGGGAGCTACAGCCACACGTGCAGCTGCTCTGGTGAAAGAAACACACGTCGGCCTGCTCTGCGCCCAGATTTCGCCCTGGTCTAAGGGTTTGCAGACCGTCTTGCTCTTGAGTGACGCCCCGGAGGGCAATGGGGTCACTGATCTGTTTAAAATTAGGCAGAGGAGCCAAACCACAGTATGCTACAGGGGGTCCCCACTGCAAGTCGCCCCGGTATTCATCCATCCCTTCCACACTGACGGCGTTGACGCTTGTAGGGACTGATGCGTTATAAGTCTTCCCGTTCCCTGCTTTTAAGATGTGTGCAAATATGCGCAAATGGAAATCAGCCATGTGGGAAAAAAATCCCCTATTTAAGTTGTTTCGCTGTACGCCCAAGTTTTTTTGAATGTATCTTGGACTTATAATGAGGACCGCCTGTACATCCTTCTGCCGGCAGAGTGATGGTAGGGATGTGATGGAGTGTGACATAGGACAGACCAAATTGTGCTGGAAATGCAGTTATACTGACACAACCGTCCCTTTGCTGGTGTCAGTGGTTTAGCTCCTGAGGCTGTGTGGAATAAGCTGTTCCAGTGAAACTTTTTGCTGGGATAAACCACACTAACTAGGAGCACTTAGCCACTGTAATATATGAGTACATCTATACTAGTTAAGCACATCTGGTATAAACATGGCTGTGCACCAATTGTTACGCTATCCGCACATACCACAAATAGGGCCATGTCTTCACAGATCTGTTGATGTTCAATAATTGATCAACTTATCATTTTGAACAGTCCTGAATTATGATTAAATCATTGAGACTAACCTGTAATATTTGATATTCCTGAAGCATTTTTAATCTGTGGAACTCAAACCATTTTATAAACACCAATTAAGCCAAAAATGCACTTATGCTTAGTGACACTTATGTTTGAGTAAATCCATAAAGGATTATAGAAGCTTTTCTTTTTATAACAGTTCCATCTCTATTTTTGAAATATAGTAAGTAAGGCTTTAAAAGCTGCTAGCCAACAAGTGCAATTTAACTGTATCCATCCATTATATTGCAATTTACTGTTTTCTCGTCATATTTGAAACCATTTTAATTTAATATGCATTTAACTTGACTGCAAAGATTATTGTGATTTCATTTTGTTAATCACTTACTTCTTCCACCTCCCCCCCCCCCCAGGCTGGTACCGTGATAGCTGTTGGTCTGACAATAGCAGCTGCTGGATTTGCAGGTTTGTATCTGGTGTGAGAAGTCAAACATTGTGTTATACTTTTCATTATCTGCTTTAATAACAGTGCAGTGTAACACATACTATCAGTTCAGTACATGACACAAGTATATTGTTTTTTGAGGGATACATATAGAGGAATGGACTGGCTGATCTGATTGCAGCCAAAGAAAATAGCTAAATTTTTATCTTTTTTTAGTCAGCCAAAAACATTTTTCCTACATATTAATCTGAAAGGAAATTATTGTACTGAATTTCTAAATCTGCATGAAATGATACTATTAGTACTTTTAATGTTAATCATTTTTGTTAAGGTCGTTATGCCTTACAAGCTATGAAGCAAATGGAACCACAAGTAAAACAAGCCCTTCAGAGTCTGCCAAAATCTGTAAGTTTTGTTTTATCCACAGTATTTTTTTCAACTTATGTTAAATATTTTTCTGTACATAAATAACTTTACTCAGTTCCAAGTGAGAGAGTATATAAAGTAATCTACTATATATATGAGTGAGCGAGTCTGTCTGTTCAAGAACTCCTAAACTGTAAGAGCTAAGACTACCAAATTTCACATACAGCTTCCTCTTATCATAAAGCAAGGTGAGGGTTTGGTTGTCAGGGGGCCTGAAGCTCTCCCCCTCCTCCTCCAATTTGTATGGGGATGCATTAAAAAACCTCCTCCTAAACGTTAAACACTAGGGCCACCAAGTTTGGTATACAACTTCCTATCATAATTTAAAGCAAGGTAACAGTTTGGTTGTGCGAAGGGAGAGGAGTGTGAAGCGCCTTCCCTCCTATCCCTGAAGCATATTGGCACAAAAAATCATACAGAAAAGGGATAGAACCACCAGGAAGGTGAAAGGGGCTGTCTGGGAGCCTAGGCCTTCCACCCCCTAGGTGCCCTTTAGGGAGGGGCTGCAGTTCCCCTCCCCCCATTCATATGGGTACATTGCTGGCTGTTCCCCTTTGTCAGGAAGTGAAAGAAAAGTGCACCATTTGCCCCATTCCTCAATCTGGATGGGAAGCATATGGGGCAGACAAACCTAGACCTGCCCCAGCCATAGGACATGCTCCCCTCCCCTAGCTATGCTCGGTGGAGCTGCAGCAGCCCAGGAAAGGTGCTTCTCATCTGACCCCAAGCTACTGCGGTGATAGAGGGCTGGGGTAGTCCTCTCTCCCTGGGGAAGCCTGCATACTGACCTGCCCCAGCCACAGAGCAATGATTTTAAATGAAGAAACACAAACATTGAGTTTAGGACCCAAGACACACAAGGTAAAAATCTTCTCATACGTGAGAGAGAGCGGCCAAATTGTCATCACAGCAGTACTGTATTACTGATTGGTGCTGTTAAATTGGGACAGAAGATCTCCAAATTGATGTATAAAACATTTACCCTTATATCAATGATTCTGCTGTAGGTCAGTTCCAGATTAAAATGGTTGATATGGCAAATACACCAAACAGTTGAGTAAATAATAAAATTCAACTTTGATTGAATTTCGTGGTAATAATTCATAAGAAGCATCCTTGTAATCTTATAGATAGAAACGCTCTGCAGCTATTAATGAAGAAATGATGATCTTTTCACCTCCAGTATTGTTTAATTCACATTATTTTGCCTGTCAGTTTTCTTACTAATGCATCTTTTATTTCAGGCCTTCAGTGGTTATTACAGAGGTGGATTTGAACCCAAAATGACCAAGCGAGAAGCAGCTTTAATATTAGGAGTAAGGTAAAAAATCATTTGAATTAAAAATATAGGATACAGGAGAGAATACAGCACTAATGAGTTAAATATCAGGTGTCTGATTTTTTTTCCAGAGGAACTGAATCTTCAAAGCTCTCAGACGTCAGCATTGAAATTCAATGCCAAGTTAAATTAAAAAGGAGTATCATAATGCAGAGACTGCTTTTACTCAGATCCAGGTCTTTCTAAGGTTGCATATATTGTTGATTACAGTATGTTGTACAAAGAAACACTACTTTTTAAAACCATTTCTGATTGAGGATTAAGTTTTCAACCACTTTTTTTTGTATTACATTTCTAACTTGCTTTAACAGCCAACCTATTTTTTTATGGCAAAAGAATGTCACTGCCTTTCTATCAAAGCATGGACAATGGTATGTTTTTATAATTTGAGTACAACATTTTTTTTTTCAGACACATACCAATAAAGTTAATGACTGGTGGTTGCCTTTAGCAAATTTTGGAAAGATTGATTTTGGTTTTGGCTGTAGAAGTTCCACAAGCTTTCTGAGCTTAGCAAATATGAGGGGTTAGGTGTAGCTATCCTCATTTCTGTATTCAGGAAATGGCTATTTTGATAACTTCAGCTGGTAGACTTGTACTGCATTATTAGCTTATGTACTTGGTGGCCTTCTCTGAAGCTGACTGTCATCTCTTCTGTAACTGACTGACCATGAAGAAGCTGATAACTGCAGTAATCATCCCAACCAAGGCTTTGTCAAGCCAAGACTTAAAAACCTCTAGGGATGGAGATTCCACCACCTCCCTAGTCAACCCATTCCAGTGCCGCCTCATCCTCCTAGTAAAATAGCTTTTCCTAATATCCAACCTAGACCTCCCCCACTGAGACTTGAGACCATTGTGCCTCCATTCTGTCATTTCAGTACTGAGAACAGCCTCTCTCCATCCTCTTTGGAATCTCCCTTCAGATAGTTAAAGGCTGTTATCTAATCTCCCTCCACTTTTCTGTCAATTAGATAAGCCCAAGTCCTTCAGCCTCACCTCATAAGTGCTCCAGCCCCCTCATAATTTTTGTTGCCCTCTGCTGGATTTTCTCCAATGTGTCCACATCTTTTCTGTAATGGGAGGCCTAGAATTGGATGCAGTACTCCAGATGTGTCCCTATCAGTGCTGAATAAAGGGGAATTTGGATCTGCTAGTAATGCTCCTTCTAATGCACCCTAATATGCCGTTAGTCTTCTTGGCTACAAGGACACACTGACTCCTATCCAGCTTCTCATCCACTATCCCCCGATCCTTTTTCTGTTGAACTGCTGCTTAGCCAGTCAGTCCCCAGCCTGTAATAATGCTTGGGATTCTTCTGTTCCACTTGTCTTTGTTGAACCTCATTGGATGATTGGGGCAAAAAAAAATTATTTGTCTAGGTCACTCTGGACCCTATCTCTAACCTCCAATGTATCTACCTTTTCCCCTAGCTTAGTGTCACCCACAAACTTGCTGAGGGTGCAATCCATCCCCTCATCTGAGTCATTAATAAAGATGTTGAACAAAACCGGCCCTAGAACTGATCCTTGGGGCAAAAAACCATAAAAGGTAATATCACTGCCAACCAGACATCAAGTCGTTGATCACTACCCATTGAACCCGACAGTCTATCCAGCTAGCCCATTTATCCAATCCATACTTCCTTAACTTGCTGGCAAGAATACTGTGAGACCATATCAAAAGCTTTGCTCAAGTCAAGGTATATCATATGAATACATATTATTTGTATTGTAGTAATACCTAGAGGCCCCATCAGATATTGTGGTTCCCTTTTGCTAGGTAACGCATATACAATTAAAATACTGTCTCTCTCCCAACACTTGACTCTCAGTAAAAAATATTAAGAATAAAAATTTAGTTAAGGAAAATACACAAGCAGGCAGCCATAATTAACAGTTTAGGGCAGGGGTGGACAACCTAAACCTGATAAGGAGCCAGAATTTACCAATGCAGATTGCCGAAGAGCAACAGCAATATGTCACCAGCCCTGATCATCTCCCCACCACCTCTCTCAGCACATCCCACCTATGGGCAGCCCCACGGGTCAGTGCTGCCGTCGTCTCCTTTTCCTCCTGCCCACTATGATCAGCTCTCTTAGTGGGAGACAGTGGAGGGAGGATGCATGGGTGTGGAGTGGGTGGGAAGTGGCAGGATCCTAGGGGGAAAGGGTGGAGGGAGACAGCGCCTAGGGCAGAGCTGGGGGTCGAACAGTGAGCACCCTCAAGCCCATTGGAAACCTGTAGCTCCAGCCCAGGATTTGGAACCTATACAAGGAGCCGCATATTAACTTCTGAAGAGCTACATGTGGCCAGGCTGGCCACCCCTGATTTAGGGATTCAAATAACTAAGTAGCTATGTCTCAAACACATACTCTCCTTAGAGCCCTCTAAATGTTTGTGGAGGTGTGTTTTCTCTTTCAAATATGATCGAGTTTCCAATAAATAGAAAAACATAAAAAGTAATATCATGCTCCTTTTGACAGTTCTGCAGTAGAAACTCGCCATTATCTATTAGTGAAACTACAATATATATATTAAATGGTATGATGGACTGAAGATGTTGAATAAAGCAGCACTAGGTGAAAAAAACTGCAGTGAAAAAAATGTGCTTTCTAATCTCTTTACTTGCTGTGAAAAATTATGTAGTATGAGAAGTTATTTTTAGTAATTACTAATTTTCCTTAATTGGCAGTTTTTCTAATTGTGTAATAGTTTAATAAAATTTCTGTAAGTCAGGTTACCTAACTATCTATCTATCTTTTTAAACTAGTCCTACAGCCAATAAAGGTAAAATTAGGGAAGCTCACAGACGGATCATGCTTTTGAATCATCCAGATAAAGGTATGTAAAATCAGTAGGGATAAGTTCATTTTTAAATAAATCAGTTATTACTGTCCACCCAGTATATTTTCCTCCAAATTAATGGAACCAGGATAATGAGCTACATAGGACATATTGGTACCTGATTTATGTATTAACAACAAAAAAAGTCTGCTTTGAAGGTAATACATATTAAAATACTTCAGTATTTGTATATTCAGAGGTCCCCCTCCTCAGACATTTAAACACTATTCAGACTAATAGTCAGCAAGTTAATTCATCTTTCACTACCTGATATATCATGTCTGCATTAACTTATCATATGAAGACCAAAAAAGGTCCTTTTCAGTGAACGCCTACAGCGTGATTATAGAGCTGCTTCAATGCATATAACTGCTATTTGATTAGAATTGGGCCTTTAGACTCTTCAGGAACAGAAAAAAACCTAAATATTTACTATTGCTGCTTGTGAGACATTAATGCTGAGATTCAGTTATGTACAGTAGAGTCCGGATTATCCGTCATTCGGTAATCCGACACTCCGTTTTATCCAACCCTGCAGCGCCTGGGGACAAAGCAGCGCTGCGGCATCAGTGGCTCCAGGGCACAGGGCAGGAAAATGGCCCCGCCCTGCTCACTTCCCCGTCGCTCTCCTGGACCTGCAAATGCCGCTCCTGCTGGTGCCACTTTGTCCCCGGGAGCTGCAGGGTTGGATAAAGCGTAGGCCGGGAGAACGGCCCCGCTCGCTGCCCCGTCTCTCTCCTCGAGCCGCTGATGCCTATAGCTCCTGGGACGAAGCAGTGCTGGCAGGAGTGGCATCAGTGGCTCCAAGAGAGCAGCGGGGCAATGAGCGGCATCATTCCCCCCCCCCCCCCCCCCCCCCCCCCCGTGCTCTGGAGCCACTGATTCTGCTCCATCCCCGGGAGCTGCAGGCATCAGTGGCTCCAAGAGAGCTATAGGGCAACAAGCGGGGCCATTCTCCCTGCCTGCACCCTGGAGCCGCTGATGCCAGCAGCTCCCGGGGACAAAGTGGCGCTGGCAGGAGCGGCATCAATGGCTCCAGGGCATGGGGTGGGAGAATGATGCCGCTTGCTGCCCCGTTGGTCTCTTGGAGCCGCTGATGCCGCTCCTGCCAGCGCTGCTTCATCCCCGGGAGCTGCAGGCATCAGCGGCTCCAGGAGAGCTATGGGGCAGCGAGCAGGGCCGGGTGCCAGGGATCTGCAGGGAGGGATGGGGCCAGGCTACAGTAAAGTCCCTATTATCCGACATTCGGTAATCTGACCATGTGTCGGTCCCGTTTAGGTCGGATAATTGAGACTCTACTGTACATGAGCAACTTTAAATGCAAGTAATCCCATCTCTATTTATCATAGCACTTAAATCCCATTGACTTCATGTCCTTTGGCACTTGGCAAATTGGGACATTTAATCTTGATTTGAAAGGTAAACTAGCTGCCTTGAAGTGACTATGAAATTTCTCATCCATTCTTTGCCGCCTCCCTCCTCCTTAAATAAAACTCATCAGGATCTGCTTTGCCCAGAAATTTCCAGCAGAGGCAACATCAAGTGAATTCTTAGGCATATGCAGAATCTAATAACATGCATTCAGAGTATTCTGAGTCTCATAATATTGCCCATTTTTAACAGAAACTAAATTAAAGAATACTGACATTAGGAGACACTGGCCTTTATACTCTTCAAAGGCCTATGCACTTTGCCTTTCTATATGAAACCCGAGGGATTACATTTTGCTTAATCTACTAAACACCCGTATTTTACATTTCACTATTATGCCATCAGTACAGAAGGTTGGGTCGGCCCCTGCTAAATTAGACTGGTTAATCTCTGCACTCATTAAGCTTTACTTGAAATTTTAAATTTGCAGAAAACATCAAAAGCATTTGGGAAATAGTTATGCATACCTCTCTGAATCCTTAGTGACCCTATCATGAAATTCACCACCTGATACAAATCTAGGCTAGAGCCCTAAAAGAATTTAGGGCTTGTCTACACATTAAATTATTTCAGAATAGTTATTCTGGAATCACTGTTACTGCACTGTGTTGAGATGTATTGCAGAATCAGAGTGTCTTCTTTCTGTTAAGCTTAATCCACTTTATTGGACTAATAGCTGTTCCTGAACACCACGTGTAGACAAAGCCTAAGTATTCTGCGACTTGTCTGATCACTTGTGTATTAACTTATGAAATAGGAACATCTGGCTGTTTCTTTAAACAGACATGTTCACATTTTCTTCCTACTGGTACCATTAAGTCAGAATTGGGCAATAATGCAATAAAATAGAAAACATTGCCTGTTTTGTGACAAGACTTTTTCTCTTCTAGGTGGTTCTCCCTATGTGGCAGCCAAAATCAATGAAGCTAAAGATTTACTGGAAGGCCAAGCTAAGAAGTGAATGTGGAAATAAGTGTAAATCAGTGGTTTAGTTTGTGTATATTAGTATCAATTTTGATTAACTGACACAAGCAAAGTTGACACCAATGTTTTTGACTTGCTCAATGATGTTTGAGAACAAGTACTTTTTCAAAAGTGATTATAAACCACTCTTTGTAGTAGTGGTACAATTTACCTCTAATTCCAAGTTTTTTTTCTTAGTATGACATGGGAAATACTGTGATCTGGCTAATTTATATGTTCTCATGTAGGCAGACAAGCAGCTTGATAGTCTCAAGTACTCAGAAAATACTGAATTTCTTTTTAATCAGGTACATCTGTTTTAAATTCATGCTGCTATGGCTTAATATTCCAAAGTTAGTAAGATGATATTAATACGAGAAAAGGATGGGTTGAAACAACCTGTTAAGAAAAATCATGGGGATTTGCACAATAGGAGTAAAGATTTAGAAATTCTTTGGTATAAATGCAACACATGAAATGGAGAAAGTGGAATGTACTGAATTCTGTTGTAAGATAATTTGTATTAACTTTCAAAAACAAGTTGGACATAGTCACTCAGTGCTATTGATTTCTCATGTATTTTTTACTTCTACCCTGATTTTTAATTTTTTACTAATTCCACTGCATTTAAATAAAATGGCATATACTTGTAAGTACTAAAATTGCACAATATACTAAAGTCTTACACTATATTATGCTTTTATCTTAAAAAATAAGTTCCAGTACTCTTACAAGAACTCTAAAGTTTGTAATAAAGTGGGAATTTTACTTGTATCACCCTTTAGGATAGATGCTTAGGCCACATGTATGCTTATTAAGATATGCAACTGCAGCCACACTAACTGTGTAGCTGGAATTGACATACCTTAATTCAGACTTTGGTACCAACTCCACAGTGTGAGGTTAATGGGAGCAAATGCTTCTGTTGACTTCCCTTACTCTACGTGAGGAGTGGGAGTTCCGGTGTTGACAGGTGCACCCTCAGCATTTGATTTAGCAGATCTTTACTAGAGCTGCTAAAACAAAGTCCAGAAGATCACCACAGTGTCAATCTTGTGGGAAGTGAAGATGTGGCCTTAGATTCAAAGCTACAAGGATGACATTTTCTTTTTTACCAATAAGAAACTAAAGTCATTGTGCCGCTACCCCTCCACCCCCAGCAAAAAAACAACACCTATCCATTCTCCCTTGGTAGAGAAAACATTGCTTTACAGCATTCACATAACTTCTAGCTTTTCTGAGTCTGACCAAATTAAGGTCTTTGCAACCTCTCTCTGGGTATCTCTGACCCCAGTCTGCAAAAATGTATGCCTTTTTTCACTTTGCCAGCTGTCTACACTGGCCACTTGATTTTGCGCAAAAGCACTGACTTTTTACTGTCTGAAATCAGTGCTTCTTGCGCAAATACTATGCTGCTCCTGTTCCGGCAAAAGCCCTTTTCCAGAAATGCTTTTGCACAAAAGGGCCAGTGTAGACAGCTGAAAACTGTTTTGCGCAAAAAAGCCCCGATGGCGAAAATGGCAATCAGGGCTTGCTTGCACAAAACCGCGTCTAGATTGGCACGGACGCTTTTCCTCAAAAAGTGCTTTTGCAGAAAAGCGTCCGTGCCAATCTAGATGCTCTTTTCCGCAAATGCTTTTAAGGGAAAAACTTTTCCGTTAAAAGCATTTGCGGAAAATCATGCCAGACTAGACGTAGCCTTTATGTATAGGAATACTACCACTCAAATTCTTGGCATCAAGCAATGAGCAAGGCTAAATCAAAGAAGGAAAAACTGTATTGAATTGTTTTTATAGGCAAAAAGAGAAGCATGAAGATTCTATATAGTAATTCACTCTGGTTAGCTATGTATTTCCCAAACTAAAACACATGTATAGATCTGGACGTGATGCATCTTAAAGTATTAAATACAAATTTTGTTAATGGCTCTCCAGTCTATCTCCATGTTTCTCTTGTTCCCTATATCCAGGATCATGTTTTTTCAGATATAAAAACACATCAGATGAACCCATCTTGCTCCCATCAGCAGTGCCATTGTGACTACCACCTTCCCAGTTGTTTACTTGAGAATCATTTTGACTGCATACTTTACTGACAACTAGCCTGTCATCAAATCCTAACACTTTTCTCCAAAACATGCTGAAAACATCCCAACATGTCTGTGAAATGAATGCTTGTGTTTTGCTCCTCTTACCTTGACTACTGCAGCCTCTCTAGCCTCCTCATTTCCTATCACAACTCTAGCTATATAAAATGCAGCAGTTAAAAAATGGCATCCTCAGATCATATTCTTCAAATCCTTCCACTGGTTTGTGTTCATGGAATTAGGTTTAAGATTGTCTTTATCAAGACACTGCACAATCCCACCCACATTTATTGTGATATTGTTCTGCATCCTTTCGGTCCATAGCACAAGATAGTGTCCTTGATGCTCTCCCCATTTTTCTGCATAATGTTTAGTGCATATCAATGTTGCCCCTGTAGCTGGAATGGCCTCCCCTATTCTTAGTGTGCCAGGCTTCCACCCTCTAAGTCCCTCTTTAAAAACCTACATGTCAGCATGTGAATGTGCCACTGTTAGTACTCCATGCCCTTTCTAGTCTAGAGGATAAAAGTTATTTTCAAGTGTCTGAACTAATGTTTTAAAAACTCCTGTGTAGAAAGCATAAGCATAATGTGTTATCTAGGTCCTACCTAGAAGGGAGCTTAGAGTTCACCTCAACCTGTTAATGAATGTAGAGTTTAGTACTAAATTTACAAAAAGCAAGATATCTTGAATTACTTTAACTAAACCATGCTTCTGATTAAAGGAAACCAAGTAACCAATGGAAGATCAAAGTTTATTTTTTTCTACCAGCATACAAAAACATATTGCACATCAAACAACCAAAACAAAAATAAAAATACTCTACTAAGGACTAACATATGTAGTTTATACAGAATAAACTTTCTGGAAATTGATCTTTTCAGTAGTTTCGGTTATGTCTTAATGGACATGACTAATTCAGCTTAGTGTTTTAACTAAAGCTATGTTTGATTTTTAAATACTGTACAGTTTAATAAATAAACCAAACAAAGCCTCAAAGTAGAACAGTCACTGCCAATGTCACCCAATATCCCTGCAGATTATGAGAATTTAACAAATGTATTCCAGTGGTCTGCAGTTTTTTTTACCTCTACATACAGCATTTAAAAAACATGTATTAAAACAGACCAGTTTCCAGACTAAACTAATGGAGAAATTACAATTCAGTGCAAAATATTTTAGACTGCATTTCTTTCTAGTTTTCCTCAGGTGAAGAAGTGGTTGCATATTATTAAAAATGTAACAAAAGCAGCTAATGCTTTCATAAAGAATATTACATTAGGGATTCCCCCCACATCTTTGCCATATTTTGAAAACAAAATAACATTTCCTATAGCCAGCAATTTTTTGTTTATTTAAATGTTACATATACTATCTCAAGGCACATCTGATGATATATTTATAACACAGTAGGTGTCAAAGTATGTTTAACATATGATTTCTTCAGGATCCCTCCCCTTTCTGAATTCCAAAATGGAGGAACTGAAAGTGCGGTGTCAAGACTGGCGATCCATATTCTATCTTTGGCAAGCTTATACAAGCACTATTGTAAAATGTAATGTAAAAGAACTGTAAACTAGGAACTTCAGTTTATGAAACACCATTCAGCACTGCTTCTTCCGGATTATTTTCATCTTCTTGTATAGTACTTGACTTCTCTTCTTCAGGACTATTCTGTGGATTAGAAGGTTCATCCCCAGGAGCATTAGCAGGGCCATTTATTGCTTTTTCTGGAGGGGTATGTTCTTCAATCACATCTTTTACCTTTAAAAGAAAAAAAAAAAAGGCCAACTATATACAACAGGAAAAACACAAGAGGGGGGACATAGTCCAGTGTGTTTAAACAACATAATGGGAGCCAAGGACATCTTGGCTCTGACAAATAGCAATTGCCATATTAGATCAGTGGTTCAACTATTCCAGTATCCTTCCACCAACAGTGGACAATAGGAATGTTAGATAATGGGTAATTGAGTTGTCAAGTAACTGCATAAATTCTTATCTGTTACTTGACTATTCTGTAGTCTGCAGGGGCAGGGCTAGCAGCTGGTGCAATCCGGCCACACTCCCGGGAAGCTCCTACAGACGCAGCCGTACAGGCTAGTATCAGAGACAGTAGGATAGAGGGCCAGGCATCAGCCATTCTGCTAGGAGAACCAATTTAAAAACCAGCTTCCTGTGCAGACCAGCACGGGGTGGCAGCAGCCCCTGTCTGTGGGGGATCTAAGCGCTTCATGGACAGAAGCTGCTTTGGGGGGGAAGCTGCCACAAAGCAGCCTCTCTACGGCAACTCAGACTGGCCTCGACAGAGGCTGGTCTGGCAGCAGCCCCGTGCATGGAGGTCCCAGCTCCCCATGGATAGAGGTTGGTCCAGTCTCTGTCTGCAAGGAGCTGGGACCCTCCCATGGACAGGTAGCGTGGTCAGGGTGGGTGGGAGGCAGCACCAACTCCCGCTCCCCTCTTGCTGCCTTTGATACAGAGGCAGCGGGGGAGGGAGGAAGATAGGAGGAAATAAATGTGATTAGTAGACTAGATTAACCAATAAGCCTAGGCTTATCAGTTAATCATATAACTGATTACTCGTTTACATCCCTAGTGAGCAATAGCAGATATTTCAGAGGAAGGTGCAAGAAGCCCTGCAATACACAGTTATGGAATAATCTATTCCCCCAAAAAGTTTCCTCTACCTCCCTGTAATGAGAGTTTTGCTTAAGACCCGAGGCATTTTATATGGGTTTTATATCCCCTTCAAAGCTCCCCCAACCCTTTTTCGTATTACAAGTTTTATTATTACAAGTTGGACCTGCCTGGTCCAGCACCTTTAGGACTTCACCAGTCCCCTGCTACTGACCTCCCAGCCCATCTCCTCTCATGGTCCACACTACCCCACTGCCCTCAGGGTTAGGGCTCTGGCCCCAGCACTCATGACACTGGCCTGTCTGGGGCTGGAGCTCCCCGGTCATTGGGACCAGAGTACCCTGCTGCACTGCCTGCCCCTCCTGACACAGAGCTCCCAGCTAAGTCACCAGCTCCCTTTTCCTCTCCTCCACACCCTACACTCCTGACCCCACTGCCAGACCTCCCTGTTCCTGGGCTATGTGGTCCAGAAACATCCATGGTCTAGCAGTTGCAGACCCAGAAAGTCCCGGTTTAGGGAGGTACAACCTGTAGTATAACATTCTTTTGATCCATATGAAAGGTGCCTTTTCAAATCCTCCTAAACTCATCATCTCAACACATGGATGCAGTGTGTGCTGCATGGAAACATCTTTATGTTTTGAATTCACCCCTTTTCATGTCACTGAATGCCCCCTTGCTTTAGTATTATGAGAAGAGTGAATAGGTTCCCAATTTACCACACCATTCAATCTAGCCGCTGTAGCATTATGTAAGTCACTGAATCGCTCATCCTTGGTTTCTCCTAGTTATATAATATAAAATCTAATAACCACCTCTCAGGAGTCATAAGGATTAATACTGGTAAAGTACTTTGAAGATTAAAAAGATCTTGACAGGTGGCAAGTATCTAAGGATGCATAAATTCAACTGTTATTTGTAAACCAAGAAGATATGCATTATAATTCAACAAGAGATGATCAGCTTCCATTTACTTTGTCACTTTCTCTTATGATATTACACACCAGTGATTCTCAAAGTGTGGTCCGTGGACCACTAGTGGTTCATGACCAATTTGCAGGTAGGCTGCAGACTTGCCCCCACCCTGCAGCGTGGAGCATGTGCAGGCACTCCAGCCCTGCCCCTCCCAAGGTTGGACCTCCAGCTTCCTGCTACAGGGACAAGGGGCCCTTGTGGGCCAGATCCAGGAGAAGGAAGCAGCTCTACACGCTGCCACTCCTTCGCCCCCAGCGGAGGTAACTGCAATGCAGGAAATCATTTGTCTGGAGGTTTTCTCCACTGTTCCCGTTGGCCAGAATCACAGCCAATGGAGCAGCAGGGTGCCTGGGAGCTGTGAGCTCCTGCCCACCCATGTACTTCCTGCCAGACCCCACACTCTGCTCCTGCACCCTACTTTCCTCCCAGGCCCCCCCAACCTCAGCCCGCTCCTGCACCCATTTTGTCATGGTGGGTGGTTGGCTGATGGTCCATGGAAAGGTCTGCATTAAGCAGGGTAGGCCGCGGGCCAAAGAGTTTGAGAACCACTGTGTTACACCCATCTCAGCTGCCTCTTTACATAAGATAAAGTGGTTTTAAAACACCAGAATCTTAAGAAAGACCATCTGATTTCATAACTATTCTGTAAAATTTAAGATTTGATAATTCATCTTAGAGAGAGAAACCAAGTACTTCTGAGATCTATTTCAAATATACATTCACAGGGTAAAAAGTACTCTGCCTTGCTATTGATATCAACTGTTTTATCAATAAGGCTTTTCATTCCCCAAGGGTGAAAGACTATGAACATTCCATCACTAAAGAAGGGGAAAAAATAAAGCAGCATATGTATTTTTTTTAAAAAAATTAGGGTTTTTTTTTCTTACCGTTTCTTTCTTGTTTTTGACCAATGTTTCCCTTGGAAGGTTTCTTTGTCTGCTCTGAGATTCAGCTCGTGATATATAATCAGCTACTGTGACTGTGTGAGGGGAGAAAAATTAAAGATACTGAAGCACCACAAAATATTTTTCAGATTATTTCATGTTTATCAGTGAGCTAACTTGCTTCTGTACCATTGTTTAGAATGTTCTGCACTTTCCACATAAAATACAGATTTTACAGCTGATAAGTACATCTTATTTGTGAATCACCTAGCAACTCTTTCAGTGATTTAAAATAACAATTAACATTTAATTAATAATTTCATAATAAAGATCAAATTCTAAAATTGGATAAACATACATGGCTTCCACTGAAATCAGTGGTAGCTGAGTAAAGAGAGGCAGAATTTGGCTGTAAATTAGAATCAAAAGATAATTCTAATTTGAGGTAAATTTAGGCTAAACAATCAGAGAAGGAAAACTGTCTATTACAGAGCTTTCTTTGTGACATAAGATATTTTGGATTGTAAGCAATTTAAGAAAAGGAATGTATTTATACTGGTACATTTTAGTGATGGGAAAATGAAGCAGACAGCTATGGTACCATATAAAAAGTAAGGAAATTTCATTTTTAGGAATCCCATGAATAAACTGAAGGGAGATTAGAAACATGGGAGGAAGAGGTGAAATCGGAGGAAAACAATTTTTTAAAATAAGAAAGTAGTATTAAAATCTTGATTTCTTGCAGAGGTTTTTTTTTTTTTTAAATAAATGAACTAAGCACACCCATCTGCTATTTCTGGCTTACTCCTGCAATTCAAAAGGCAACTCTATACTTCAGAGCACATATTTGTGATTATACATTTTGAAGAGATAACAATGGCATGATGTACCTAAAGGAACTCTCAGAGCTTGTCAAATAGTGTATAACAATTGATAATTATTTAGCATTTGGCAAACTCTAGCTAGCTATTTTTCTGGGTTTAATGGAGGTAAAATAAGACTTATACAGATGTCAAAGAAAAATGTATTAATTTGGGTTCTGATCCATTACTATTAGACACTTCAAAACTGGGTGTAATTCCTCAAGAGTTATCTAGTTTTGAGAACAATTCAGTTCTCAATACCGCGGAGAGGTGCTCCTTTAAAATACAGGCAGTCCCCGACTTACGCGGATCCGACTTATGTCGGATCCGCAGTTACGAACGGGGCTGCCCCAGAGTACACGGACTGCGGGACCTCGCGGTCCTGCCGCCCGTGTACTCTGGGGCTTTCTCTGCGTCTCCCTGGTCTGCAGACCAGGAAGACGCAGAGCAAAGCCGCGGGGGAAGCCAGCAGCGGGACAGCCCAGACGCCCCACGGCTGTCCCGCTGCCGGCGTCCTCAGAGGCTTTGCCAGCAGACCAGGGAGACGGGGAGCAAAGCCGCGGAGGACCCAGGCGGCGGGACCGCGGTGCGTCTCGGTCCGCCGCCCGTGTCTTCCTGGTCTGCTGGGGGCGCAGCTAGTACGCCCCTCCCCCCCCCAGCAGACTAGGCTTTTCTCCGGACGCCTGTGGCAGAGCAGCTGGGGTGCTGCCGGTTGGTCCCGCAGCGCCGCTCTGGGCGCTACTGGTCCAACCCAGCAGCACCCCAGCTGCTCTGCCCCAGGCGTCCTGATTTAGCCGCTGCTGAAACTGACCAGCGCTGACTACAGGAAGCCCGAGGCAGAGTTGCTCTGCCCCGGGCTTCCTGGAATCAGCTGCTGATCAGTTTCAGCAGCAGCTGACTTGGGGACGCTTGGGGTTCTTAAGTTGATTCTGTACGTAAGTCAGAACTGGCGGTCAGTTTCAGCAGCGGCTGAATCTGGACGCCAGTTCCGACTTACATACAGATTCAACTTAAGAACAAACCTACAGTCCCTATCTTGTACGTAACCCGGGGACTGCCTGTACTACTTTTCGCCCAGATTCTGTGATAATAGACATATGTGCAAGAGAACTACTCACATAAACAGTTATGCATGTATTTAAGTCTTTTATACACAAATATTCCTTCAAATTGTGCAACAGTAAGAGAAACATTACAACTAGATGTTTCAAATGAAAACCAATTTTGTATATTGATTTTTCAACATTTGATTCTTCAGCGAGCTTTTCTTATGTTCTCATAATTAAACTAATGGAATTAAAACAATTACAGAAGGGGAAAAAATCAGTACCATCTCCGCCATAACAGTATTATTATAATCTCCTATTGTACTATAATCTTAGTCTATATTTATAAATAAACAGACGTTAACAGGCATTTTCTACAAAGACACTATAAAACTACATGTATTTTGCTATTATATTCACAACTTAAGATACTACTGGCTCTGCCTTTTATTTTATTTACAAATATAATCAAAGTTTATTCTGAACAATAATGGCAACAGAAAAGCATGGCTTTCATTCCACTTCTGAAATATGGGGAGAAATTAAACTGATGGAAAGCAATACTGAGGGATGGTTTTGGGATTGCCTTAGGGATGTTAAATGGCATTTAATCAGCTAATCAACTATTCAATGAAAATTCCATCAATTAGTTGATAAGGGGGGGGGGAACTGCAGAGCTACAGCAGTGTTAGCTCCCAGCCCCAGAGCCAACCCCTCTGTGGCTCTGCCTTTTAAATATATTGGCTCTTAATACATTTTAAAAGCATAAGCACAGCAGGGAGGACTGGGCACAAGCCAGGAATTAGCTCATTCCCAGCTTGCGCCCGGTTCCCCACTATGCCTCTGCCTCCCCTACCCGTCATGGAGATGGTGCTGGCGGGGGGCACCAGCTTTTAAGCTGGCTTCCCCTTGCTGCCTCTCTCTCTCTCTCTCTCATATAAAGATAGAGGCAGTAGGGCGGCACAACTACTTGAGTCACTAGTTGACTGATAAGCATAAGCTTATTGGATAGTCGACTAGTTGCTTATATCTCTAGTTTGGGTGGGGTAGGGTTTTTTGTTTGTTTTTAATAAAGCACGTTTCGATTGAAGGGCAACAATGTTACAGCATTTCAAATGTTGATTAATAATATATTTCTCATTTACAACACCACCTTGCTGAAGCTGAAATCCATTTTATTTCCTTCTTTGTAAATAGAAATCTATTTATTTTAGGACTGAAGAATGTTCAGAAATATCAGACTGTTGGCATTTTTTTCAAGAGCACTAAAGCATGTGTTTTGGGAAAAACCTATAGATGCATGTATATATAAAGAATTGCATGACCCTCAGCAAACAGATACAAGTAAAACAATCAAATTTTGAGCATAGCAGGCTAGAAAACATCTATTTAAATTTATCAAAATGTCTTATGAATTTACAGGCACATATTTTCTAGAAGAGTAACACTAAAACATCAGAGAATTAACCTTTAACTTTTGAAGCGTTAGTACACGAAAGAAATGCCTCAAAGCACAATGCCAAAAAAACAGAAACATGCAATTTCATTTAAATATATTTTTTAAATTTGTGGATGATTTACTACATCCATAACAGTGAGAGATGTTAGCATTGATTTGCTACAGGCATAGGGCAGGCAGATGTCATGTAAGTTCCCACACACTGTTCTGCCAATGCACCTCAGCACTAATAAATGCCACCATGGCTATTCCATGTCATCTTCCTCTCACATGAAGACAGCCAATAGTGAAAATTTTTAAAGTATTTGGTCTTGTCACTGTCAGGGGGTTGCAGAGGTTTAAGTGCAGAATATGACCCAGTATTCTTATTGAACTTTATTCTGGCCCACTGCAATCTGTAAGTTTAGCCACTGACTTCAATGGGATGCTGAGTAAGAAGCACACTGTATTTACACTGTATTAAATTTTAAAGGACAGCAACAATTAGTTTCATTAGACAGGTTATGAATTAAATATATTCCTTTGTGAAAATTGTTTTTGTCTTGTACACAGTAGTCTTATTAGTTATTAAGTAACTTTTATTTAAAATAGTGCAGCTATATATATATATATTTTTAGATATACATAAACAGCAGACACATGACATTCCTTCATGCTTGTGATCTGAGGTTACCCACAGCTCCACTCGAGTTACCTGGCTGTCTATCTTCTGCCTGACCCCTGAAGCGACGCCTGCGGCTACGATTGCGTCGCTGGGGTTTTTTGTCACTATCATCTGCAATTGCAAAGTTCACCATGAACTATTCTGACGATAAAACTGTATTTCTTCAGCAGTTTAAGGAGGGGGCACAGATTGCTTTTATTAATATGAAAGACAAAATAAGATATTCTGAAAGAAAATGGAATTTTGAATTGGGAGCATTCAAAATTGATTAGAAAACTTATCTTTCATAATTTGGTCCAGATTCAGTAAAACACTTAAGCACATGTTTCACTTAAGTTTACTTTGCTAAATCAGTATCTACATGTGGTTTCTAAACATATAATAAATCAATATACACAGCTACCAGACTAATCACAAGCTGATCATTGGTCCCAGGTCCCTGGAAAGTTATGTTTTCCTTATATTTGCAGAGAGATTTGTCTGACCTCAATGTCCCCACAAAACAGATGATTCTGTAGTGGGTAACTTTATACTACTTATATGTGAGAGACAATTCTTGATACGAGCTTCATGTTCCTCAAGGCCCAGATCCAGGAAAACACCCAATTCAATAAAGTACTTAGGCAAATACTGAAGTCCCAATGAAGTGAATGGGGCTTATTCAGGGAAAGCACTCAAGCATAGGGACAGACAAACAGGTGCTTTTCTAAACTGAGATTCAAGTTGCCATGGGTTAAGGAAGTAGAATTCCAGCCCAATGAGAACCACTGGTTCCTAGTTTCTCTAATCAGCCTCAGAAGGCACTATTTTAAACAGCAGTACTGACAGGAATCAAAGCAGACCCACAAAGTCTCTCTTAGCTAGAAGTATTATGGACATGGTACAGGATAACAGTAGAGACCAGTAAGAGACGGCAGCCTTATGGTACTTCCATGGATGTGGAACACTTCTTTCACCAAAAGAGCAAAGTTATACATCAATAATTTTTTTTTTATCAAAAATAGATTCTCCACTCATAAAAATTATCATATGGTCCATTACATGTACACAGCTGATACAGAACTATTTTTTTTTGAGGTAACTCATTCAATGGTTCTGTTTCCCTGCTGATAACATACCTAAGCCATTCTCATTAACAGAAGCAGTGTCAGATTCTGTCATTCCATCCATCAGAACAGCATCTTCATCAGTTCTTCGTCTCCGTGACCGTCTACGACGGTTAGTACTGTGATGAGATTCACTGGCATCAGTGTCCACAGTCTGGTCTGACTCTGTGTTATCAAGTAAGCTGTAAGGGTTGCTGTCCGGATCTTTAAGCACTAAATATCATATGGAAAAGGTCCATCTAAGACAAATTGCAGTTACAAATAGTGGGACATGCTGACTTCATTATACATTTTAAAATACAAAAACAAAATCATGCAACACACTGACGAATACAAATGTTAATGATTTTATGCTGGTTACTTTTTGCTTCTTCGCTAGTTCTGATAATCCAATGAGAGGCCTTTACTGTACTGTTTAGAAGAAAACTTTTAGAAGACTAGTTTTTAATCCATTTATTTGCTGAACATCCATCTTACGCCGGGTTAGCAGACACAAACGTGGGGACCTCCAATGTCACTGCCTGTGTGGGACCAGCTATGGGAAGAAAGAGTGAAGCAGTGCCCAGCGGCCAAGTGAGGTTTGTCCCCCTCCTCCTTCCAAACCTGGCAAGGGATCTCTGCTCCACCATACCAGGATCACAGAGTCCCCTACACCTTGTGCCCTGGTGTATTTGGTGCTTTAGCCAAGCAGGGCTTCCCCTGCAGCCACACTGTCAGTGCTGACCTATCCCTACTTCTGTACCTACTAGGGATGTTTACCAGTAACCAGTTAACCAACAACCCGGCTGAGGGAAGCATCACCCTTACTGGGTAATGTATACCAATAACCAGTTAACCAGCAGCTGGACTGGAGCAACCTCTCACCCGACTCAGGAAGAGGGCTGCTCCAGCCCAGCCAGGGCCACTGAACCATGGGCACTCCAGCCCAGCTGAGCTGAAGCAGCTCCCCATAGCACTGCTGGCCCAGCCAGAGAAGCCCCCTGTATGTAACACAGTGAGCCCAGCCCAAGCAGTTCCTGCCTGTGGTGGGGTGGGCCCAACCTGGCCAGGGTGAGGGGCCTCTTCAGTCTGGCTGGACCACCCACCATGCCACTCCACAGGAAGGGGGCAGCTCCACCCCAACCAGGCTGAAGCAGCCCCCCCGCCCCCCCCCCCCCCGAATCCAATTTAACTGGTTAAATTTTTAACCAGGATTTTACATTCCTAGTACCTACCCCCTTAATTTCTAGTAATTGTAAAAATACAGTTAAATTAAAAATCAAACAACAGTTAAAATGTAAAAAAAATTAAAATCAAATTCTTCCAACTACAGCTGTGCAGAGTGGAGAAGGGTTGAAGACTAAGAATAAAGGATTATGGAGAGATGGGATGAAAAGCAAAGCCCTTAAGCTTTTTCACAACATGGTGCAGAGACATGCAAATCCTAACACGATTGTATTGAAATCCAACTGTAAATATCGAAATTTTGATAGCTGGCTTGCAATAAGCAGTCTGCTAATTTTTTTTAAAGTTGCAATATTTCAAAAAATATATGCATACTTTAGTGGTTTACTTAAAAAAATACAGCCAGTTGTCTACAATAAAAATTATACCCAAAACACATTTCAGCACACTACCAGAACTAATAGATGACTTCCCACCACGTGGTGGTCCCCCACGTCCACGACCCCCAGAAACACTACGCCCTCTTCCTCCAGGACGTCTTCTGCTGTCACGTTGATGTCGGCTCTCCCGGTCATCTTCTCCTGCCAGTGACCAATCGCTCAGTTCATCTTTTCTCTCAGATTCAGTTTCGGAGGGATTAGACAACTCAGAGTTTGTACCTTTAACAATATAAAAAAGAGAAACACAGAGATGGACATAAAATTTGTAGACATATTCTGGCTTCAGATGCATTTAGGAATCCCACTAACCACAGGGATCCACATATTTCTGATATCAGAATATTTTTGAAACTGATAATTAGCAACTCTCTAGAAGACTTCATTTCACTTTGAAATAACATGAGAAACATGCAGTCACAAAGATTATGCAATTTTAGTAATTTACAAGTGCAATACATGCATAACGTACATTATGTCTTTCTATACACAGACATACAAGCACTGAGGAATTCATTCTCTCTCTCTAGCTATACACACACACACACACACACACACACACACACACACACACACACGGGCTATATGATCTAGTTTCTACGCAACTTCTCTGAAAATTCCCACGGACAGCTTTACCACCTTACATCTAATGGGAGCTCCAAATAAGTCCTCAATCATGCAACTACTGTACTGCTGCTTTGAACAATTAACTACTAAGTTAAGTTATAGCCATAAATCCTAATCTGATACTTATGAATAACATACTCTCCATAATTTTCTACCGAATTAAAAATACAACTCTTGTGCCTGTTTATTTTAAGCATTCTGACACTAAAGTAATCAGCAATGAAAATGTTTTGGCCATTTGTAGCAATCTCATGAAAACTGAAAATTCCCAGAGAAAAAGTTTGTTACGTACTACCTCAAGATACAGCCTATGACATCATCTATTTCACTTCAATATACAATTCACCAAGCATACAAAATGGTTTAACCTCTGGCACATGGAAGCAATATTTTTTGGTCCAGACAGTAGGTACAAATCATGCAGAGCACCGGGAATGCTGGATTTATTGGCATTAGGACTAAACAAAGATCATGCTAATTGCTGATCCAACATTCCACCTAGTAGTTGAAAAATTCTTTAAAATAACAACTGTAATCGTAAGATTAGAATAATAGAATTGTAGGATTGGAAGGTTTTCTAGACCAGCCTCAGGGGCAAGCCACAGTCTGTGTAGGCCACACTCTTGGTGGCAACACGTGGGTCCCAGCCCAGGGGACCCTCTGATGGCAGCCTTCTCTCCCCTTTACTGCTTCCATTCACTGGGCCACTTCCTAGAATCCTTGAACATTACTGGCCCTTGTATCAAGGGCTCAGCCTGGATAGTATCAGGCTGGAGCCTCTCTCCAGCTCTCCTGAGCCTGCTCGGCACTGCTCTGTCCAAGGTGCTTCTCTTTGGGAACCAGTCCTACTGGACCTACATCACCACTTCTCTTCTGAGCAACTCCTTACAACAGGATTGCTCTAGCAAGCAGCCCTTTGATTGGCTCCCTACAAGACTCTCCCTGATTGGAGGTAGTCTACTTAGGCTACCTCCAACCTAGTTTTAACCCCTTCTTTGCTGTGGAGGGGGCAGCTACCCCACTACAATTCCTCTCTCTTCTGACAAAAAATAATCAGAGTAAAACCCCTTTCCTTTGGGTTGATCAGACACAGTCTCTACTTCTCGTATTTGGTGGAAAAGGGACCCTGGTCATGAGAAGGCACCCTGAAGGAGGATAGGTTTGGGGTGGGGAGGGAGGAAGTATGGACAGGAAGGGGATGGTATAGCCTAAATGAATCATCCCTAGGGCTCATCTATCCATACTGATGGCCCACTAGCTGTCATGTAATGGGAGCAAACAGTTGAGCAGATAAAGTGAGCACTGGAGTAAGGAGGTGATCTTCTATTGTTTCTTCGTAAGTGGAGCACTTGGCATTTGTCCTTATTGAATTTCATTCTATTTACTTGAGACCATTTCTCCAGTTTGTCCAGATCATTTTAAATTCTAATCCTATTCTCCAAAGCACTAGCAACCATTCCAAGCTCAATACTGTCTGCAAGCTTTATAAACGTACATAGTATGCTATTATCTAAATCAGTGACAAAGATACTGAACAGAATAGACCCAGAATTGATCCTTGCAGGACCCCATTTGATAGGCCCCCTGCAGCTTGATTGTGAACCACAGATGATTACTCTGAGTGAACTGTTTTCCAACCAGTTATGCACCTACATTATCCATCTAGTTGCATTTCCATAGTTTCTTTATAAGGAGGACATGTGACACAGTATCAAAAGCCTTACCAAAGTCAATTTATGTCACTTCCCCCATCTATAAGGCTTCATTACAAACTCTTTCCCAGTTTTGAAACCGAAATGAAGCATATTTGAGCACAGTCATAATATTTTTTTTAATAATTACAGGTACTATCCTTCCTGGGTATTACTATTTTCTATATCACCTAAAGTTATTTCACATGTTACTCCACCAACAAATGTTAAATACAGGTTTACGTTTTTATAGCATCTTTTATTCTGAAGGGTCAAAGGGCTTCATAAACCATGTATATAAGAATGCCTACTTAGCACTTAAGGCAACCACTCCTTGGTTGTAATATGGCAGTAAGTCTCAGTCAAAAGCACTGCACAATAGGTTATTTTATTTTATTTACGTAAGAGGGGAATTCAGTAAGGTCTCCAATTAAAACTACATGAGAAATTATAGAGATACAATTTGTCAAAACTAGGAAGCCCCACTGAGCCAAAAAGAATCAAATAATCTTATGGGAAGTTAAAAGCCAAGCAGTTGTTCTGCACTAGATTTTTCAGAGTTCTTTAAAAACCCACCCTGTACAAAGGGAAACTGAGGAGAAGCCTTAAGAGGTAATCAGGTGCAGAGAAGCCTAGATAATCTCAGAATCTTTAAAAACACAGGGATTTTCTGATTGGTTTTAATCAGAAAACTCTTTAGAGTTTAAGTGCTACATATTTATAATTGTTTTTAGTCTTTAAAGTCAGTGCAGTGGTATAAAAGAAATATGGCCAGAGATGGCTCGTTTATTTTATTTTGGTTGCAATCGAATGCATGTGTGAGACCATGTATTATTTATGGAAATATGCTTATGAATATGCACAAGTAGAAGATGCTTTATGCAAAATACATCTTATAACATATCATTAGAAAAGTTCTAATCTGTTGAATGTGTATATTCCATTTGTATGCATGTATCATTCCTGTATTTGAAGTAAGAAATAGGAAGTATAAATCTATTTATTAATCTAGATATGCTAAGTGAGGGCCATTAGTAGTACTCAAGGAACTTAATGGCCTGGTACTTCGGACAACAATCTGTGAATAGTCTTGCTTTTCCTGTAAACCTGGACTATTAAAGTTGGTCCTACCAAAACATGTGGCCATATCACCTGTATGCTGTACTTTTCCACTGCAAGTATGAAAAGTTTAATTTAAACCACAAAGGATTCCCACCTTTGCTAGCAGGGATATAAAGGTGGAAAACCAAACAACAGGTTTGGTGCCAGACACCCATGTTTATCATATAAGATGTTTACTGCCACCATCTGGAACTGAACATTAAATGGTCAGGCCCAAGCTGAAAGGCTTCCCAGCTTGTAAGAAAGGATGATTAGAATTATTGGTACGCTAAGAAATTACACGTAACAAGCTTCTTAGACAGTATTAAGCATAGCTGGCGTGTTTTATTTTGCTTATTAACTTACTTTGAAGTAACTGCTAACACTTGCAATAATTTATATCTTACTTTCTATATTTACTAAAATCACTTTTGCTTATTAATAAACACAATGTAAATAATGGTTACATGAGGGAGACAACAGTTGTGAATCTCTTTCATTGTTATAGGGGGTGCTCAATTTATGAGCTTGCTCTGTATAACATTTTATACCGAGTAAGACAGATTTATCAGAGATTCTGGTATTACTGAGGCTGTACACCTGGGTGCTGTGTCAAGTCTCTGACTTGAGCCTTCCCAGAGCTGAGATGATCTCAGTTTGGGTTGCTCCTGCTGTATGGGCTGAGACTCCAACTCTGTGCCATCAATGGAGAAAACCGGCTGGTCTGGCTCAGCGTGACAGGATGGTAGAGTATCCCAGAGGGAAGATAGGCAGGTTCTGTGATATTTCGGTACATCAACTGACAGTCTCAAAGGGATCTCTGTGACCATAACAGTATGTAAACCTGACACTGAACAGATGAGTGTTCTTGCTTAACTTGAATATCATTCTGAGTTTCTGCACAGTTGCACAATCCATTTCCCGGACACAAGTAGGGATGTTAAGTAGTAGTCAATTAGCTAATTGAGTAGTCGATGGAATTTCCATCAACTACTCCATTAGTCGATGGGGGAGGGGGGAAGGGTTGCTACCCCTGCTGCAGCTCTGCAGTTTAAATGTGGTAGGAGCTGGGCAGCCTGGCTCTTAATACATTTAAACAGCAGAGCCACAGGGGTTTAGCTCTAAGCAGTCCCAGCTTGCATCGGCTCCGGGACCGTAGAGGATCTGCCTCCCCCACCCCCGGCTTCTGCACTGCGGAGATGGTGCTAGGGGGGAAACCAGCTTTTAAGTCAGCCCCCTGCAAGCACTGGCTCCTGCTCCCCCCCCTTGCTGCCTCTGTTATGTAGGCAGTAATGGGGTGTGTGTGTGTGTGGGTTGGTGGGTGGGTGCTGGAGAGTAGTCCAGTAGTGACTCGACTACCCAATAAGCCTAAGGCCATGTTCTCACCAAGTTCAGTTACTGGATTTTCATTTCTTTTCATTTCTCTTAGACTTAAAGTATCTTTTCAAAAGAAATGCAAACAAAAAAGCAGGATCTTATAAGGCCTCATGCTCATTTGAGATGCTACTCTAAGATGCTCTACCTCCTATTTTAACTGAGCTCTGCGTTCTCAGGATTGCATTCATTCAACTGTGTTCTATAAGTAATAGATCTAAAAATGAAATACACATCCTTACTATACTTTAAAATAGTTTTTCCTGTGGGACAACAGAGTGACATCATCACGTCACTCAACATCCCACAGAAACATACCCCCCACCACCACCAGGACCCATGCAGAAGGCTGGGACTGCCTACAGCCCCGGTCCTCCCCTTCCCTTCCCAGCAACAGAGGGAAAGCAGGGTTTGGGGCAGCATGGTCCAGGCCTTCCTAGTGTGCGGAGGGAAGCCAAGCCCGGTGCACAATGACACCCGGCTGATGGGAAGGGGGCAGGGACAAGGGGGCCCTGACTGGTGGGGAGGGGGGGAGAAGGAGGCCCTGACTGGCGGCGGGGAGGGAGAAGAGGCCCACTGTGGCTTGGCCATAGCCCAGCCCTTCCCAGTGGCTGCAGGGAGGGGGAGAGGGAGATAGCTGGGGCTCTGCGGGAGCTCGAGTGGGGGAACGTGGGAGCCGTGCAACCTCTCAGGGGCTTGGAGGGTCATGGGGGCCACAGGGCTTTGCAGGGGGACTTAGGTGGGTGGAAGGGGCGTTCAGGACATGTGCAGTATCCCTGGGGGGGATGTGAACCACGTGGCCTTGCCCCTCACTGGCAGGGGAAGGAGCCAAACCCCCTTCCCTCTCCCTGCCAGAAGGAGAGGGCTGGGAGCTGCACCCTCCCCCCACTAAAGTGAGAGCGCTGGGCGCCTTGGTCTGGCCCAACACAACCCCTCCGCCCCCAGTGGCTGGAGGGGGGGAGGGAGGGGAAGCCAGCCTCAGTCTGCCCTCCCTCCTCCCCCGCCCCAAGGGCTGGAGGGGATAGAGCCAGGCCAGCTGTGGCCTTGGTCCAGTCAACACTTCTTCCCCCTCCCCCCTCCCCCGGGAGAAAGCTGGGCTGCCTACCCTTGGAGAGGGGGGTTGGTGAGTGCAGTGAGCAGGCGGCACCACCCCCTAGTATATATTTAAAAATAAACTACAGCATCTTTCCTGGACAGAAGTTTGCATACCTGTTCTGTAATTTAAAAATACTCACCATAACCAGATGTATAATTGGGGCCTCTGCGACCTCTCCCTCTTCCACTATATGACCTGGACCCTTGTACTGAGGAAAGAGTGCTCTCATCAGTAGCGTAGCCCTTTTCCTTTTCTGGACCTCTGGAAGAAGAAGGCCTAAAACCCATACCAATCTGACGTAACTGTTCATCAATCTGGAGCCTCTCCAGCCTTAGCTGTTCTACTTCCTAAATTCAGAGAAAGAAAATCATAACCAGTTTTACAGCATTATTGTGTGTTGTTGCCAATCAAAATCATGCCATCTATTTGAAAGTCAGAGAAGGCCTTATGTAGCATAGAACCATAGATGATTACATCTGAAAGAGACCTCAGGTTATCTACTCTAACCCTCAACTAAATCATTCCAGGCTGGGCTTTGTCAAGCCATGCCATAAAAACCTCTAAGGATGGAGATTCCACCCCCTCCCTAGGTAACCTGTTCTAGTGCTTTTCCAACCTCCTAGTGAAATTGTTTTTCCCAATATCCAGCCTAAACTTCCTTCCCTTCCTCCCTGCTGCAACTTGAGACCATTGCTCATTGTTCTGTCATCTACCACCACTGAGAATAGCCTAGCTCCACCCTCTCTGGAACCCTACTTCAGGGTTGAAAACTTCTATCAAGTCCCCCTTACCCACTTTTCTCTTTTGAAGGCTAAACAAGCCTGGTTCCCTCAGCCTCTCCTCATAAGTCATGTGTCCCTGCCCCTTAATCATTTTCACTGCCTTCCATTGGACACTCTCATATTTCCACTCCTTTATGTAGTGGGGGCCCCAAAACGGGATGCAATACTCCAGATATGGCCTCACCAGTGCTGAACAGAGGGAAATATCATTTTCCTCTATCTGCTGGCAATGCACCTACTAATGCAGCTCAATATGCCGTTAGCCTTCTTTACAACAAGGGCACACTGTTGACTTATATCTCGTCCACTGTATTCCCCAGGTCCTTTTCTGCAGGACTGCCACTTAGCTAGTCAGTCCCCAACGGTGCATGGGATTCTTCCATCCTAAGTACAGGAAGTCCCCGGGTTACGTACAAGATAGGGACTGTAGGTTTGTTCTTAAGTTGAATTTGTATGTAAGTCGGAACTGGTACATATTGTAGGGGAAACTCTAGCCAAACATTTCTCCAGAGCTCAGTTTTATTCTCCCACACCTCACTTCCTGCAGACCAGGGAGACGCGGAGCGGCTTTTCTCGCCGCGGAGGACGCGGGCGGCGGGACCGCAGCACGTCTTAGCGGTCTGCTGGGGGGAGGGGTGGGGGCACAGCTAGTGCGGGGTTGCCTCACCCCGTTTGTAAGTAGGGATCCGATGTAAGTCAGATCGATGTAACCCGGGGACTGCCTGTATACGATTCTGCACTTGTCCTTATTGAACCTCAGCATATTTCTTTTAACCAATGCTTCAATCTGGCTAGGTCACTCTGGACCCAATCCCTACCCTCCAGTGTATCAACCTCTCCCCCCTCAGCTTAGTGTTATCCATGAACTTGCTAAGGGTGCAATCCATCCCATCATCCAGTTCATTAATGAAGATGCACATAGCAGTGTATTTACTTTCCTTATGCTTCATTAATGATTAGTTCTTTCTTGATGTTTCATGTTTATTTAAGCTGACTATGTGCATCATGTGCAAAAATGATTACCTGAACTATAACTGTTGTTGTTCAAGAGATGTTGTTGTGTACATGGCAATCACACACTTGGAGTTAGAGATTTTTAGCTAGCATTTTCTGTCAAGGTGGTACATGTATTGCACTCTCTCAAGCCATGGACTGAAGATACAAAGTGTGGGGCCACTTAGAGCCCTACTCAGTTTCTTCTATCAAGAATTCTGATGTCTTCAGACTGATGCAGCATGAAAAGAATGTGGGTAGTGGAATATATATGCACACAACACATCTTCAAGAAAAACAGTTCTATACAGACAAGTCTCTTCTCCCTTCAAGTGACCGTGCATAAATATATTCCATTGTAGGTGATTCCAAAGCAGTACTCCTTAGGTGATGAGATTCAAGAGTATATTTGAGTAAGAGCTGAAGAACAAACTTCCCAAAGTCTGCATCAGCTCTAAAAGATGTAACAGCATAGAATCTTGTAACAGTGTGAATTAAAGATTATCTGCAGGATAATGTCGTTTACAAAAGATGCAGCTCTGGTGAAATGAGCCAGAATTCTTTCTGCAGATGTGACATTTGCCAGGTTGTAACAAGCTCTGATACAGAATGATATCCATTTGGAGATCATCTGTGCAGAAGCCACCTAACGTCACTACTAAGAGTCAAGCACCATGGGGAGTTCCAATTCGTAGTCACATGCACCAAGAAAGGGTGAATTTTGAAATCACATTGTTTTTAAATCAAATATACACAACGTTCTCCTCCAGCCTTATTTTATTACTCTTATTTGTATTTTAGATTCCCTGCGGTCACATGTATTATGTTGGTCTTAAATTATATGTGCAAGAGAACAAAGTTGAAGCCATGCATAGAATTTTAGGTCTAATCCCAAGAGGAAGTGACCTTCTGCCACTCCCACTGAAATAAAGATGTTACTCAAGAATGTAAGCATACATTTATAATTTCCTAATAAGCATTTGCAAAATTCAAAGATTAAAAAAAAAAAAAAAACCCACACAGCCCCTTACCTTCAGATAGGCAATATGGTATTCTAAAAGAACTTGGACATTTCCAATGTTTTCTTTAGTGCCAACAAATACGAAGGGGACCATTCCCTAAGGATACAAAACTCAATAACTCAAAAAGAGCAACATGCAATGGTGACAGACATTTCTTAACTTCTCTGAACTTCAGGCTATTTTAAGTTAGAACAGCTTCAGGACAGATTTATGCTTGGCTGTCTGTGGCCCCAACAGGCTATTCCTGCAGCTGCAGACTCCTGGGGCATACGGATGTTCAATCCATACCACTTTCCCCTAACCTAGCCATGCCACTGCACTAGTTGCCAGCACAGGAGTAGCTGTGGTGGCTTTATACCAGTCCCAAATTACTCAGAAAAGGGAGATTCCTTCACTGGCTAGTTAAACCAGCTTTTCAGCAAAGATTAACCTTAAAGGGATCAAAGTTCTGCCTCCGTCTTCATACTTAGTATACCTTACTACACCTATTCATCATGTCACTCTGCGTCCTGTAGCTCCTCCCCCCTCTGCCACCCAGCCTCCCTCCCACTCTTCTCCCTCCTGCTAACCCCATAATGGGGTCAGCATCTTATGGCACATGAGCCTAAACATGGCTCTGACTCCTCAACAGCAGCACTCACCATCAGGACTGGGGTACACCCTGGCCCCCCGAGCCACCACACAGAGGCTGGCTGAAGCTCTGGCAGCCATCACATGGAGGGTGGCTGCCATTTTAAAAACAGCTGTTCCGTTGTGCCAAAAGTGGGACCTGTGTGGTGGGGAGGGAGGGAAAGTACCAGGCTGATGGGGGGAGGGGAAGGGGAGGAGAAGGGGCCCAGGCTGGCAGAGGGGGTCCTTTCTGGTTTGTAGGGGGGGACGGACAAGAGGAGGGGAGGGGAAGAGGGGCCCTGGATGGCATGGCTGCAGCCCGGCCGTCCCCAGTGGCCAACGTTGCCACCCCCTGCAACAGGGGGGTTTCCAAGCACAATGAGCCACATGCACAGCCCCCCAGTATATATTATCACCAAAAAAAGTATTTGTAATTATATATTAGTTGTGCAAGTGATAAGATATTTGTGGAGGAAAAGATATTGCAAATCAAATAATCATATTGTTTTGGAAAATACGTGATTATTTAATCAACTTTGAGTTGAAGTTTAAATGTAAATGTATTGCTGGTGAAAGATGCAAGTTTGACATCTTTGGCAAGTAACTTCCACTGTACATCTGCAGAATTGGTACAGGTGTGACCCACAATATGCCTCATCCATAACCTACAAGGATCATCTTTGAGGGTAAAGGTAATTCAGTCTCCAGAGCCAGTTCTTTGGCCTTTCTACTTTGAATACCAAGAAAAGTCCCTTCCAATTTCAATTCTAGCAATTTTTGTGACGTGGATACCAGCTGATCAGCAACTGGACTGACACCAAACTAATCTCTCATAGGCAACCAAAGAGCCATAAAATAGTAAATCTGAGATACTAACAACCTAGGCTATAAAGGAAATGGTGATTCCACACCAATCTATTGAACCATCTAGTAAGCCACTCCTTCCCCAAGTTGTCAACTTTCTGCAAATACTTTGCTAATATTAAACAGAGAACAAACAGCAGCACCTTTGCTTCCTCCATAATCATTTGTTAACACACTGTATTAACATGTATTTTTGAAAGCTAAGTTTAATAGTTGAAGGAAAGAATAAAAAGAAGAACTTACATCTTCTCTGGGCAGTTTGTTTTCATTGTCCCCTTCAATCCTCACCCGGACGACACCAGACTTGTCTACAATCTCCTGAATCACTTTTCCATTTTTTCCAATAACTTTTCCTTTAGGGAAGGAAAATAGCTAATTTTGAAACAATGCTTGAAAATTTTCTTGACCATAGCTTCTTTGTCATGTCCAAGGTACATGTATTAAAAACAGTAATAGTAATAAAAAGCAGTGTTTTATGAGCCCAATTATCCACTACCTTTAGTCATGTCATATTTTCATCTATTTTACCTAGCTGCAAATGACAACACAAGGTACAGGTGGGAGTATCAATGCAGTGTACAAATTAGATATGCACCAAGAACAGAGATGGCTGGATCCAGATTAGGTTTAAGTGTGAGGTTGAATTACAGCTAGGATTCAATGGCACCATAATTTTACAAGCTCTTCTTGCTTTATTTCAATGTATCTGAACCAGAACCAGAAAAATATTAGAGTCCTAAACAATGGACCCAACCAGAATTTAAAGTGTCCTTCTGAAACAGAGATTTTCAGACCTCTGGGTCATACCACCTTGTATAATGATTTTGTCACAACTTATGAGACAAGTAGCATTGGGATATTCAGTAGTTTTTCCTTTATAAGTGACTCCCAAACTTGGAGGTGTTTCAGTGGCTGAAATTGATGATTCAATAGATAGTATTCATCTCTTAGTACTGAACCAGTGACTAAGTATGGTGTTAGAAGCACTATACTTGATGATATGCCTTTTATCAGAGGAGATATAAAACTGAAAACTCAGAGTACACTGGAACAAGGAAAATGCACGTTTGATCTTGAAGAGGAAGTGGGAACAAACCTTTATTTCTGCAACAGCTTAAGAGTCAGGAATTATAATAATAGGATCATAGAAATGTAGGGCTGGAAAGAACCTTCAGAAGTCATCAAGCCTAGTTCCCTGCACTGCAAAAAGACTAAGTAATCTTAAAACCATCCCTCCCAGGTGTTTGTCCAGCTTGTTTTTTTTTAAGCTTCCAAAGATGGGCATGCCATGACTATCTTGGTCCAATGCTTGGACCTAGATGACTAGTTATGCCTTTTGGATGGCATGCTACAGTAAATGCAAGCCGCAGTAGGATAGTCACATGCTTCTTATTCTGCAAGTGTGCATCCTTGCCATTAATTAAAAATATGACTGTGTAGACGTTTGAAGCTGTTATGAATCTCACAGTGCAACCATAATATTTAAACATTCTATTGAATATTTTTAATTACAAGAAAGAATTTGCAAGATGTCCACATGTGCAACAGAGGCTTTCAACATTCCTGTTGTCACTTAAAACCTTTTATTTTGGCGTGAAGAGAAAAATTGTCAGATACTCGCATCTAAGTCTTCTATGTATAGTCACACTGAACAGGCTTTCTTTCTCCAAATTTCCATGTGCTTTACAAACTTTTAGCAGTATTACATACCAACAAGATTTCTGGGAACCTGAATAAAATCCTCCACAAATTCCAAGTAACTTCTAGCCTTTTTCACTGCATCAGCACTCTAGAAATGAACACAATAGATTTATTTTGAATGCAGTGTGGGAAAAAACACCTAGTCCAACAGCTGGAAATCTTCCAGACAACAGCAGGAACAAGATTACATTAATATAGTTTTGAACTAAATGTTAGAGAAATAATGGTGTTTATAAAGCTCAGAAACAAAACAGTGTCAAGAGTGGCATAAATAGTGAAAAACAATATGTTCAGATTATTTAAAACAAACTTTTTATGTTCTGCAGTTTACCACAATTAAAACCAACTTTCAAAAATACACACGCATACACACACATGCACACACACCGCTTTATGTTATCTTGCAAGAGCTCACTCAGAAATGCTTTTTCTCTCTGTGGTATCCATTGGAGTCCGAGCACCCTCTGTCAACACGTACCATCACGTGCAGGAGAAGGTCAGAGCCATTTCCAACTCTCTTCTATTCCTTTGTATCGAACAGATTTTGATAACAAGGGGGAAGGTGGGTGGATCATGGAAAGGACATGTGCAACACAACTGAAAAAACCCAAGTTACTGAATGGTAGCTACTGTTTTTTGTTCTTCAGCGCTTGCACGTGTCCATTCCATTGTGAGTGACTCACAAGGAGACAAACACGGAGGTGACTCTAAGACATTCCATCTGAAAATGGCATCGTTCCTGGGCAGATGGGAAAAGGTATAATAAGCAGCAAAAGTGTGGGCAGATGACAAAATGTCACCACTTCACAAAGAAAGTTGGCAAACAGACTACCTGATTACCATGAAAATCAGAAACTACCTAGTGAGAAATTTTGGATGAGGACAAAGATGAACCTTATTGTGATGGAAAACTGTGTAGGGAGGGTCCAATATTTGAAGTTTTAACTCTCTCACTCTTCTGGATGAGAAAATGGCCATTACAAATGCCACCTTCATCAAGAGGTATATCAGAGAGCATGTTCCAAGGGCTTCAAAATGTGAGCTCATCAATTCTACTTGAACCGAGATCTTAAGGAAGGGTCTCGTGCGTGTGGATACAGCATGACTACACCATTTAGGAATCTGGTGATGATGGGGATTAAGAACAAGAGATCTACTAGCCACCAAGATGTAGAAGGTTGACATAGGAGCCAAACGCACTCTTAGGTTATGTCTACTCAGCAGGGCTAAAATTGGAATAAGCTATGCAATTTCAGCTGTGTCAACTGTGTAACTTAAGTCAAAATAGCTTATTTCCTGCCACGCTCCCCAGACCGCTCCTGCCCCCTCCCTCCCACCAGACACCCCGCCCCCAGCCCACTCCTACACCCTCTCCCCCCAGCCAGACACCCTGTCCCGAGACCGCTTTTTCCCCACTTCACCTGGCCTGACACCCTACCCCCACCCTGCTTCTGCCGCACACCCGCAGTCCCTTCATTCACTCTCCAGAGCACCCACAGATTTGGCGCATAGTAGACTATACAAGTTGTCTTTTCCAGCTTTATTATTATTAAATACAGAAAATTACTTTAACTGAATGTTAACTTTCCACAGTTAAGAGTCACCAAAGGTCAACATCAAGCCTCAGATGAGAAACAGCAGAAGAATTTCAACAGGACTTTTTGATTAGTTAGCTAAGAATGAGTAGTGATCTGTAAATAACATTATGATACATGAATTGTGCTCCAGTCTATTAAAGGAGAACATACTGTGCATATTATATCCTCTTAAATATCAGCTTTGCTTCTACAGCTTTCAATCACATTAGAAAAGCTCCATGGCCAGGATAAGAAATCTAAACAGACTTACAAATCTCTAACTTGGTCGTCATTCAAGATGCTAGGGAGAGAAACACAGAAGACTGGAGCTTCAGAATGATGGAATAGGCAATGCTCAAAAAGAAAAAGGAAAAAAGAAAAAGGAGCAGGGGTTTTGCTGTTAAAAAGAAAAAAGCTATGTACATTCAAAACAAAAAAGATAACAGATAATGTAAACATTTGTTACATGCTACTATAGTAATTTTCATCTTCAAAATACTTTACAAATATGAGACAGTTAATTATACACATACAACATTACCCCCTGTGAAGTGTGTATTTTTAGCTCCACTTCACATCTGAAGAAACACAGAACTCAGCAGACTGACTCTTTGGCCTATGCTCAGCTCTCATCTCTGTGAAACAACCATAAAATCGATAGTAAACCAACTATTAAATATAAAGAAAAAAAATTTATCCCTTACTTCTCCATAGATCCTGAAAGTACCAGTATCTTCCTCAAGCTCAATTGCAGTTACTCCTGGAACTTTTCTTGCTTGTTGTATGTTACTACCGTGTGTTCCTATTGCAAGTCCCATTAAATCTTCTCTTACAACAAATTCCTCGTGAAATGCCGCTGCAAGCTGTTTTGTACACTAAGGAGAGGTGAAAAGAATGTGTCCGCCATAAGAAGGAACTCAAAACTTAACACAATTAAATGACCACTTTAAACAATTAAATAAAATCATTCTAAAACAGCTTACTTCTAAGTGTTTTGTGGCTTCTTCATTTCTTGACATGAGCATTAGCTTGGTACGAATGCTGCGCAAATGCATGTCACTTAATATATTTACTCTCTTCACTGTTGCTTCACTGGCAGACTACAAAAAAGAGAAATGGTAAGATAAAGAAAATGGTGATAAAGAAAATCCAAAAAGGACAAATTAGGACTCTGTTCCTATTGGGCCCATATAGTAAATCTTGCACTGAGATAATCCCATTATGGATCTACTATAAATTGCTAGATTATTTTATTTACTCTTTTTACCATATATTTGCAAGTCACCCTCTCAGTCATTGGCAGATCAAAGAAAGTAAGAAGGGAAAATTGAATCTGAACAGCAAATTTATATGGAAAATTTGGTCTCATGGGAACAGAACTGCAAAGATGCATTACTGCTGAGGAAAATAATATGTAAGCAGGAGCAAACCAAATTAAGTCAGGTCTGAAGTATGTGGAATTATCTTGCATGGGTTTGTGTGAAAAATAAAAGAGATTACTTGCCTTGTGCAGTAACTGGTGTTCTTTAAGATGAGTGTCCCTATGGGTGTGTCACTGTAGATGTCTAGGCGCCCCTGCGCTTATAATCGGAACATTTTAGCAGCAGTATTCCTCCTGGGTACCGGCGCATGTGCGTGGGACCACCTGCGACGCATCGACCATGCCGACGCGTGCACTGTCAACCATCACCTCAGTTCCTTCTCTACCATGGAGAGATGTTAAAGCTCTGAAGCAGAGGGGGGGAGGATGGGTCGTGGAGCACCCACAGGGACAACCATCTTGAAGAACAACAGTTACTGCACGAGTTGAGTAACCTCTCTTTTCTTCTTTCAAGAGTGTCCCTGTGGGTGCTCCACTGTAGGTGACTGTGGAGCAGTACTCTTAGTCTTTTAGAAAGGAGGGGTTTCGGACCTCAGTGACGGACCACAGTGAAGGACTGCCATCCCAAAGGTGATACACTGTGAAGGGTAAGTATCTATTGCATAATGTCTTATAAAGGTATCCTGTAATGACCATGAGGCTTGGCCAGCACCTGGGGACTAAGGAGTTAACTATGTCTCCTGTCCCTAGCCAGACATCTGGTTAGCCAATAACAATGCAGGTAGGGATTTCAAACTAGGACAAAGGAATTTTTATTTTATTTTTTCAGACACCGACCGCCGAGAAGACTACCGTCCCAAAGATGGTAAACTGTGATGTACAAGTACCTATTGCATAATGTTTTATAAAGGTATGCGTAGAAACCCATGTTGCCACTCTGCAACTGTCTCTGATCAGCACACTGTGTAAAAAGGTCATCAATGTGGCCATAGCTCTCATGGAATGTGCCCACAAGGGTGCAGGAAATGCTACTTTAATGTTATAGCATTCTTGAATGCAGTTCACAATGCATTTGGAAAGTCTCTGTTTGGAAACTGCTTGTCCTTTTAGAGAAGTCAGCTATTGATACAAATAGCCTGAGCGATTGTTTAAATTGTCATGTTCTGTCCAGGTAAAAGGCCATAGTGAGCCTGACATCCAAGGAGTGGAGCCTTGCCGCACTGCCATCCAGATGAGGCTTCTGGTGGAAGATGGGTAAGTATATAGGCTCCTTGATGTGGAAACAAGAGACTACTTTTGGAAAGAATTTTGGATGTGGCCTTAATACAACAATGTCTTTATGGAATGTCGTAAACGGTGGATCGGCCATGAGGGCAGCTGGCTCACTGCCCCTTCTGGCTGTTGTAACTGCTATCAAGAAAGCCACCTTCAAGGAAAGGTGTGCTAGGGAGCATGTTGCCATGAGCTCAAATGGAGGGTGAGTCAATGTGTTTAGGACTAAGTTGAGATCCCAAGACGGGACTATTGGCTTTATTGAAGGAAAGGTATTAAGTCCTTTCATGAATTTCTTGGTGGTCAAATGAGAAATTGGCTCACTCGATATGGCCGTCAGATGCACCTTAACAGATGGAAAGGAACCCTCAAGCAGAGATTGCTGTGGTGCAGCCACTATATGAGAGATCCCCCGACCTTGTTTGTAGGGATGAGCATCCTGTATAATGAGTGCCTGTGAGGGCAGATGCATGTTTGTAGCCACACTAGTAGAGTTTGCATGTGTAACCTTGTGTGAGGAACTACGTATGTCATTACTTACTTGTGGCCTAGTAAACTGCAGGCATTGCCTGGTGGATACCATGGGCTGTTTATGATTGTTTTTGCTAGGGTAACTAGGGCGTGGAATCTTCCACAGATGTAGCCAAGTCTGTGCTTGTATGCTGTCCAGAGTGGCACCTATGAACTCCAACTCTTGAGATGGCATAAGATTTGACTTTTGCATGTTTATTTGCAGCTCCAGATTAGAAAATATGATGTTCCAGCTATCTGCCCTTTTCAAAGTAGATGGGATGGAAGCTGGAGTCTGCCACAAAATCTTTGCTGGGTCAAGTATGGCCTTGTTAACAGGCAAGGCTATTTTTGCTGAAGATGAGGCTTGAAATGTATGTTAGTTTATGCTGAATATCCAGGACCCCGACCAGCAATATATCGAGGGAGTCCACCACCGTCTTCTACGAGTCCTGAAAAGACTTAAAGTCATTGCCCATAGTAGGCAGCAGGAGCATTATGGATTCATCCAGGGAGTATGAAGCAATATGGGAGGGAGCCATGGGAAGGGCTGCCACATTTGAGACCATAGCAACTGTTGTTGCTGCTGCAACTGCAAGGTTGGCTTGGGCAATGAATGGCATGGTGAAAAGTATATGTCCTGGTCATCCTCACTATCGCTGAAGAGGCAAAGTAACGAGCTTGCCGGCGTCACCAATCTATTGGGTCCAGCTGATGAAGGAGTAGAGTTGGTACTGAAGAACAGAGTGCCTGGTATTGACATGATTGCTAACTCCTGTTGTGTGGTAAGCGGTCCAGGAGGCAGGAAAGCCGGTACTGCTGCTGCAGAGGCCTGTGATTGCTGCAGCACTGGCACACCACATGCCCTGGACATCAACAGTGCCAGGGAGCCCTCAGTAAATATGGTTGGTACCCATTTCGTGGGTGTTTGCATGACCGGTTCTGGTTGCTCTTTATCCAGAGACTGCAATAGCAGTCTAGGCACGCATTTCATTGGTACCGGACCCTTCAGTCTTCTCTGTTTTCAGCACTGAGATGGCAGAGCATACATCTTTAGAGGACATTGCCCCTCGGAGTTTGTCTACACTGGACTTCCCCAGTAACTGCACTTCCCCTGAAGCTCTTGGCTAGGTGAAGGGGGCTTGTGCTGAGGGGATGCTTTCTTTGGTGGTCTGACACAAGATGGCGAGGAGTCCTTCCTTTCTGCCATTTTCTTTGCATGCTTGTCTCTTGGTGTAGGTCCTTGGTCTGAGACTGCTTTCGGTGAGGGACGGGGTGGCAATGCGGTGGAAGCCAGTTCTGAAGAAGGTCTCTCTACCTTCTCCACGGTGAGGATCTTCAGCTGGAGGTCCCCCACTTTCAGCGACCTAGCTGACATTTTCTTACAATGGTGGCAGTTTTGGGGAGAGTGGTCCTGGCCCAGGTACCTAATGCACTGGGCATGCCCATCTGAAATGAGTGTAGACATCCCGCAGGTCAGGCACCATTTAAATCCTGGTGAGAGCCTGGCATGCTTATGCTAACATTATAATAACTAGAGAGAAAAAATCTTTTTTTTTTAACCCAACACTAACGGGGGGAGGGGACGTGAATAACTATTTAAATGCTAAACTCTAATTACTAAGTACTAACAAGTAACACTACTCTAAATTCTCGCACAGAATGCTGCTGTGTTCCAATCAAGCCAGGAGCGGCTGAGAAGAAACTGAGGGGATGGTTGACAGCGTGTGTGCGTTGATACGCTCACTGGATTACAGGTGATCCCGCGTGTGCGCACCGGCACCCAGGGGGAATACTGCTGCTAAAAAGTTCCAATTGTAAGCGCAGGGGCACCTACAGCGGAATGCCCAAACACACATTCCTCAAAGAACAATACATATAATAGAGGAAAGACCCAGGAATTCCCCAGTCAAATCCAATTTCTGTCTCATTGCATTTGAACAAATATGAGAGAGTTGCCTTTGCTATGTTACAAAGGGCTCGTCTAGATTACATTCCTCTCTCGGAAGAAGAATGCAAATGAAGCAGATCAAAAATTCAAATGAAACGCAGATTTGCAAATCTTGCACTTCATTTGTATAATCGCGTCAGAGCGCTTTTTTGAAAAATAAACAAACCCTGCAATCTAGATTGGGTTCTTTCGGGGAAAAAAACCCCTTTTTTTGAAAAAACCTGTACTGAAAAAATGAGGTGTACAGGTTCTTTTGAAAAAGGGTTTTGTTTTTTTCCCCCCTTCTTCTTCTTTTCTTCTTCTTCAAAAGAACCCTGTCTAGACTGCGGTTTCTTTTTCGAAAAACCCTTTTTCAAAAAAACGCTCTCATGCAAATTATGCAAATGAAGCACGAGATTTGTAAATTCGCGCTTCATTTGAATTTTCGATTGGCATCATTTACATTCCTCTTTCGAAGAAGGAATGTAGTTTAGACATAGCCTTACAGACTAAATATTAGCTTTTCCCTGGCTTTGACTGAGAATTAAAAGTAAGTCGAAGATAGAACTAAACACCCTGAATCTTTCATTCTATATATTACAAAATCTCCCACAGTTCCCAATTCCCTAAATGATTATGATTATAATCTCTCTCCTCCATCCAGTACAGAGAATTTGCACAAGAATGCCTTTACCTTCAGAAGAGACTAATAAGCACATTTCTTATGCAAAAAGCTGCATCACAGGAAACATTAATCAGAGAAACCAAAGACAGACCCGCACCCAAACTCAGGCTGCCTTTGATGCAGTACTGACACCAATCTAATGAGCCTACTCCAAAATATTGTATTTTGAAATGATACTATTAACACATACATATATTAAACTGTTTGAAACAGGCATACAAATAAATCAGTTCACACAGATATGCAGGAAGCACACAACAATCTGTAACCAATCAAAATGCAGTAGTCAATATCCTGAAAATTCATGCACTGTCTGCACAAAAAATAAATTTGATTTCTTACCAGTATTATTAACTGCATGGTTTCAGCATGGTAGAAAATTCGACAAGCTCCTACAGCTTTCTTAAAATCCTTATGTGCATTTTCATTAGCACAGCTACAGAAATGAATGTATAAAGGTTACAACTGTCTTCAGCTGAAGTATCAATAAGAATTGTACAACCCTATTAACCAAAAATGAGACCGCGGCAGTAGTCTATAATAAGGAATGTTTTTCAGCCTGGGAAACTCCAAATGAGTCCAAGAAGATGTGAAAGGGGGTCCAATTCATTTCACACTGCAAAGGTGGGGAGGGTAAAGCTGGCAGCAGCTCCTTGAAAGTCTTTTTTTAAACTTGTTAGTCTATACTGCAGTAGGCTACAGTAGCAACTCATATGTACAGGTTTGCAGGCTCAGGAAGTAGCTTGTTGGACAAAGGATTTCTTCTTCCATGGTAATCAGCTCAACCGCAAAAGAACATGTGGTCCTACACCAGATAATCACTAAGCTTTCTGGTGGAGGTACAACTATCCTAAAGTATGACATGATGGAACATTTGGGGGTGGGAGGTCATCACTTGGACATTCCAGAAAGGCTGATGGGAAACCACATCACCTTTCATATTTGACTGAAATATCACAGTTAGGCCACTTAAAGAACTACAACAGGAGTATCCTTTTCAAAACACAACCTAAGAAAATAATTTAAGATACATAGATGGAGAAAGGAATACACCTTGTGAAATGAAGAATAGCGAAGTTACAGTATGCAGAGCTACTCACGCATCTCTTAGATCTTCAGGAACATCCACCGTGCACTTAAAGAATGTGTTCTTTTTAACAGTTTTATTTTGATTCACTGGTCGGAGTCGTTCAAATGTGACTATTTCATTGTATGTGGCATCACAAGCAGCATATTCAATGACATAAAACTAAGGGGAGAATTTAAAAAGAAACATTAAAAGTAACCATTTAATAAAAATAACAGCTACTATTTCTACCATCAAGGAAATATAAAATATGGGTTTACACATTAAAACACCATTCTATTTTGCAGGCGCACAGCTTTGTCAATGTTATATGCCTGTGCAGAACTCCACATAGTGTACCTCTGGAGCCAACGAATCTCTATATGGGTGGAGGAGTGTGCATATGCACATCACATTGTAGGATTTGAAACTAATTTTTCTCAGTTTGTAAATCAAATACTGTTTTTTCTGACTGCCAACTCAATCCAAGGACTGAAATGTGAACAGTCTTCACGCTGCTTAGTACATTCCATGTACTGCTAAAGGCAATGCAAACAAGAACTTAGCTCACAACTCTTCCAAAAAACGCCTGAGGGAAAGCAGAATCCAACTAATTTTACATAGATGTATTGGCTCCAAGTGAACAGCAGTAAAAAGTTAAATCCACTGTGCAAATAGGCTGACCAGCAGAGAACTACTGGAGATGAAGGAGCTTCCTTCTGAAGCTATGGTGCTGCTCTTTATTTACATATATTGATTTTAGTTTCAGAAGACAAAAGGTCTGGAAGATGTAAAAGCTGCAATTATTCTGGCCCTCTGCCATCCCTTCACTACACAGAGACACCCACAAAGCTCAGCTTTGTGCCAGAAGACCATTTTTTTAAACCTGGCCTTCCCAAATCAAATCCTCTCTTCTACCCCACGGAGCAAGTGCAAAAGAGGAGGCAGAATTTTCCCCTGCTCCTCCACAAAACAGATACTTGTTTTTGTCAACATAAAGCAAATTTGACTGAAATACACACAAGGAACAGATATGTTTGGTAAGATGGTACTATACTTCCATAGGATATTTTCTGACTATAACATTTTAAATTAAATTTGGTTCACGGAATTCTCTCTTTAGTCACAAACAAATTATTACATAAAACTATTTGCCATATATTTTATTTACATAAACTTCTGTTCTCTTCCAATTTATCTTTAATAATGCCAAAAAAGCATAGACCTGCAACCATGTTTTGAAGAAAGACTACATGCTTTTAGAGAATATTTCTTATCACATTCAGAAGTAGTTCAGTTTAGCAACATGCATTATAAATGGATTTGATACCAAAAATAATCAAATGGTTGGGGAGTCGGAATTGCAGATGGAAGAGCTTTGAATCCTGAGTAGATCAACTCCAGTCTGGAAGGCCCCACAACCTGGGCCTGATGGTAAGCTTAGGGGGTTCAGAACAGCCATGGGACAGGGGCCTGCCACTGAGGTGGCAAGGAAGGATGCATCAGCTGGACAGGAGCAGGCTGAGATGGCCACAACGGTTGCACTGGCTGCATGGAGGTACTCTGGTGCCTGGAGTACAAGCCTAGACCTGGAGGCATGCATCAGATAGAACACCGACTTGGCCGCTGAGTCAGTAGAATAATCTGAGGCCAAATAAGGTGGTGCTGTGGCAAATGAGACTGGGGTCCAGCGTTCCGGTGTGTGCTTAGCCATAGATTCGGGCTGCCTGTGGTGCCAAGGTGGAGAAGGAGGCATTACGGGGCCCATTGCTGGGGTTCTGTGCACCGCAGCAGAGTGAGCCAACACTAACAGTGGTGCCAAGGCCGGTACCAGGGCCGGTGACAGAGGAGCCCAATTGTGTTCTCTTGGGGCCAGTGCTGAAGATCCCTGTGCCAGAGTACTGGTACGTAGAGCCCTCAAGTAATGACTTCTCTAGCAGCCTCAAACATGTCTTGTGTCAAGGGCTCTACCTCTGGAAGGTCCTCCTTTGGGCTGGATCACTGAGTGGTCTGGGCTGGTGCCACCCCAATACAGAAGCCCTAGGCACTGATCCCACTGACGCAGAGTAACCCAACCGAGGGCGCACTTTTGGCGCATGCCTCGATGGAGACCTGCCCCTGCTAGTTTTCTGCTTCTTCTGAGGCACAGGAGACTGCAACCAATGCCGAGGTGTATGCAGCGCAGGAGAGCTGTGAAAATGGCTGGGTGCCTCGTGCACCAAAGCTGGGCACTCTGCATCACCGGGGCTGAGTCCAACCCTGGTGCTGGACGAAGAGCAGCCTCCACAAGAAGAATCTTCAAGCAGGACTCTCTCTCATGCTTGGTCTGCAGCTTGAAGCTCCTGCAGATCTTACAGGAGTCAGAGAGATGCGCCTCACTGAGGCATTTTAAACAGGCTTCGTGAGCCTCTGGAATAGTGACACTAAGGGGCATACGACTACTTATCTATCAGCTAAATACCTTGCAATGCTGGCTATGAAAGTGCAACGTGAACACCTGTTCTCACTTTAAAGTGACATTGTAACTAAGTGGGCAGCATTATCTCCCATTAAATGAACTTCTCTCAGAGACTGCCTGAACAAGAAGTAGGACTAAGTGGACTTGGCTCTAAAATTGTACATTGTTTTATTTTTGAATATAGTTATATAACAAAAAAAATTGCATTTCTAAACTGTACATTCATGATACAGAGGTTGTATTTCTATACTTGAGATTAACTGAAAAAATACTATTTCTTTTGTTTATTATTTTCACAGTGCAACTATTTGCAATAAAAAATAATATAAAGTGAGCACTGTACACTTGGTATTCTGTATTGTAATTGAAATCTGTATATTTGAACATCTTAAAAAGCACCCAAAATATTTAATAAATTTCAACTGATATTTTAAAAGTGCAATTAAAGCTGGTTAACCACGATTAATATTTTTAGTTAAATGGGTGAGTTAAATGAGACTGACAGCACTAATAATTTGTAACAAGTGTAATTCTATCAATACTTTGCAAGGGTAAGGAAGGATACAGCAGATCAAAACACGAAAACAACTACTGTCAAAAACTCTGAAAGGTTTGTGAAGTCAGAAGGCTAGGTAACTTCTTGTTTGTGTATGTAATTAAAAACACATTTTGAGTTACATTAAAAAAACCCATAGACTGCACACCTATGGATATTTGTACTGGTTCTCATGATTTAAATCCAAATTTTTAATCAAAAGCTTTAGTTGGCGTGGCTGGTAATAGGGATGTTAGAAAGCAGTTATTTCAATGATCATGTAACCACTAAATTTCTTAGAGGTTAATACTAATATCCAATTAATATCTATCATATCAATTCACAATACAGCAATAATATTTTAATGGGACCATGTCAGCTTCCCGCTGAGCTGAGAGGCACATACTGGCAGCCAGCAAGTCCTTCAGCCGGCCTTGCTTCCCACCACTCGGTTTACAAACTTAGCAGTGGCTGACCTCAACTCTAAAAATCAAATAAGGGGAGTGATGCTCCCTTCAGTGGTAACTTACATTTGAGACTAAGAAGGAATTTTGTTACCAAATTTGAAGTAGAAAAGGGGGTTGTAAATCATGACACTATAAATAGAAATGTTCACCAGCCCAGCCCCCAAACTTACAGAAAAAAAAATGGTAAAAGGAGCCTCAGCTCCTAATGGCTGCTGTTCCCAGTCAATGGGAACTCAGAGGCTCAGTGCCTGCAGCCTGCATGTCCCTGAGCCAGTGCTGACGAGCTGGAACCAGAAGTCTGTACTCTGGAGTCGGCTTATAAATGGATCAGTGACTTTTTACCATTTTTTCCTCTAAGTTTGGGGGTCGGCTTATAAATGAATTGGCTTATGTTCAAGTATATACAGTAAGTGTCTGAGTCTGCAAATCTTTTTTTTGCCTGCAACTCCAATGGCTGTCAATGTGAACAACAGACAGAGAAGATTAGCAGCAAGAGGCTCCGAGTGCTGCTGAGATAAACTTTATCTATCAAAAAGCATCTTTGTCCATATTAAAATGTTTATCACCTTCAATTACTACTGATTTACTGAAAATGTCTGAAATCTAACATGTTCTAGCTACTTCCATTATTTCTAGAGCACTTATCAATCTAACCAACTTTTTTATTGTTTGTATATTATTCGGTTTCAAAATGAAGTCAGCCATTGAACAGTTTTACTTTCCTAATCTCTTGGATGACGCATGATGCTGTTGTATGTGATGTCCTGCTGAATTGGGAAAATATTTAAATGAAATTCCACTCCATTTCCCACTCTAAAAAAATAAATTTAACTGAATTGTGTAATTAAATTAAGGAAGTTTCATTGTGTTATATTTTATAGTTTAAGCCCAAAATTTAGTATTTTTAAACTATTTATTCATGGAAATATTTTTTTAAATAACATGTAGTTGCTGCATTTTAATCAAAACATGGCTACAATTTCCTAGTGCAGTGGTCACCGACCAGTAGATCGGGATCTACTGGTAGATCTTGCAGCCTCTGACACTAAAAAGGTAATCCTAACTGGTTTGGCCAGGTAACTATCAAGCACTGGCACTTCAGTTGCCCTTCCATCATCTGCTGTCCTGCTGCTCCTGCCCTCTGCCTTAGAGCTGCCCCCCTGGGAGCCTCCTGCTTGCTGTGCAGGGTGTGAGAGGCAGAAGAAAGGGTCAAGTTGATGTCAAGGTGCCGCCCCTGCCCCCACTCCTGTACCCCATCTCCATATAGAGAGAAGGGGGTGCAGGAAGTTTGGCAATGCAAATCTCGGTCACTCACACACACTATGTGCGTCTCTGTCATTCTCACAACAAACACACACTGCCCTTCACACATCTCCTGATCCAACCCACATACATGGGTTTTTGTTTTTGCTTCTTTTACTGCTTGCAAAGTGGGTTAGTTTGGTTTGTGACTCGTCTGTACATTTCATAATTTTCATTTCTCTCTTACACTTAAATGTAATTCTTTTAGAGAGTTCTAAAATGCCTAACCTGTTGTGGCTGTGGTAATTGCTGCTCCTGGAAGTGGCTGACATGTCCCTGCGGCCCCTGAGAAAGGCAGAGCGGGGGTCTCCACATGCTGTCCTTGCCTGCAGACACCGCTCCTGAAGCTCCCATTGATCGGTAACAGGGAACCATGGCCAGTAGACACGGTGGGCTCAGTGCCTGTAGATATGGGGCAGCACATGGTGCCATGGAGCCATTGCTGTACATGCCAGCTGCTTTCAGGAGTGGTGAAAGGCCTGGGCAGGAGTAAGCCTTCCTTAACCCCACTGCTCCACCACCCAAAAGCCATCTCAATTAAATGGTGCCCTGCCAGAGCCTGTATCCTGAATCCTTGTCCCAGCCCTGAACCTGCTCCTGTACCCAACCTCCTGCTCCAGATGTGTGTCCCCCTGCACCCAAATTCCCTCCTAGAGTTTGCATCCTGAAACCCATCCTGGACCCCAATCCCCCATCCTAGGCTAATCCCAGAACCTCTCCCACATACTAAAGCCCTTGGCCCAAGACCAGAGCCTGCACCCCAATCTCCTACCCAGTGAAAGTGAGTGAGGATGGGGGAGGCAAGGGGATGGAGTGAGCAGGGTGAGGCGTCAGAGAAGGGTTGGAGCAGGGGCAGGGCCTCAAAGAAGGGGTGGGAAGGAAGTGGGGCAAGGATATTTGGGTTTGAGGTAGATCTTATATTGCACTTAAATTGAAAAAGTGATCTTGTGATTAAAAAGGCTGAAGACCACTGTCCTAGTGCATAGGAAGTAAAAGCAAAAGAACACTGAAAAATGTTTTTAATAGAAACAGATCAGTCTCTGTTTCCTAAGCTGAGTGAAATATATATAAAAAAAATAGCGTAGAACCTTAGAATTGAGAACATCTCAGGAACGGAGGATATTCGTAACTCTGAAACGTTTGTAACTCTAAGAAAAAATGCTATGGTTTTTTCCTTCAAAAGTTTACAACTGAACATTGACTTAATACAGCTTTGGAACTTTAATATTCAGAAGGAAAGAACTAAACAACCAGACCCAAGATATATTGACTCAAGGTCTGTCAAATACACAAAATGGGAAGTACCCAAAAACCATCTTCACTCAAGAGAGCTATTTAAAGGACAGAATATTTGTTACCCCTACTTGTACATAGTCAGCCAGCTGCAAGTTAGCATTACCAAGAGCAGCCTTAATTTATGATCCAACTTGTTATCATGGTTGTGTGCCGCTAAAAAGTGTGGGTTTCTTCTCTTTTTTCACACTCTGCTTTGTTTCTGTATTAGCTACATCTCACTCTAACCTGCACTGTTTTTCAATGTCTTATGTCAGTATATCATAGTGTCATTTCTCCATCACAAGATACTGCACACAGATTTAATGAGTCTTGTGATATGTATCTTTCATACTGGCTGCACTTCAAAAGGGAGTTTATGTTTAAAGTAACTTACCTCTCCTTTCATCATTCGAACTTTTGCCAGCCACCAGCCACAAGGTTCTTGGTCATTTGCTCTTGAGTAAACCTGAAAGGAAAAAATACAAGAGAAGCATATTTAAAATACAGATACACAATTTAAAAATCTAAAGGGTTAAAGCAATAATTAAGCAGAAATTAATTTTTTCAACTAACCCAACTAATCACGAAGATGAAAGCCACCAGTAGTAAAAGACACCACAATTTAAAACTATTTATACAAAATTCCAGTTATCCATATCATATGTGCTTCTTATAATAAAACTTAACATAATGGTGCACTACACAGATTAGATGTGCAGGTTCCGTTAACAATAAAAGGCAACTTTTTGGGGGATTTAAAACTGGAGGGTAAAAATTTACTCAATAATAAGTGAAGGCATGAGATTCTTGCAATTTCACAACAAATTCAAAATACTTTTCTGTGAAGCTAAAAAGTGCAGAGAACCAAGATATTCACAGGATGCCATTTTGTCTTCATAGTTTACCCAATGACTGGACTGAGGTCAGCTCGTGACTGTGCCAGCTCAACGAATCCCAGCACCATTGCCATCGATAACCCCAAAATGCATCCCAGTGACTTTTAAGTCACTAGCTCTATGTGAGTTAGAGCTCATCATGGAGGGTTTGTCAGCTGCTGAGCATGATTTACTTGGCATTCTTGCCCATTAACATATTGTCAACAACACTTGATTACAAGAGACACACGTAACAACTGCCATAGCTGAGTGTTACAGTACTGATGGTTTTGACCTGTTGTGCCATATGGTACACCTGAAGCACGACCAGGCCATTCAGCAGATGTCCACTGAATTCTGAGAGATTATGTTCAGAAGCCTCCAAGTGTCAACTGGAACCAACAAGCTCTACCAAGCCTGCCACACCCAACTGTCTACATCAGAGATTGACAGCCATCACACAGACTGGGGATATAAGGTGCCTGACATCAGTGGCCAACCACTTGTAGACTAGGCATCTCAAAACTAGGCATTTTACCCTTCTCCAGAATTCTAAGCAGTAAGGCAAAGTTCCATTCTTCTAGATGGAATTTTGACTTTCTCTCCTGATTTATGCTGGGTCCGTTCATTACATGGCCATCTTCAGCCAACAACATGCTAAGTCTTGATAACTTTCTACACTGCTAACACAGACCGTTGTTACATTTCAGGCTACAGCTCTCAGCTGTCAAGAGCTCCAAAAAGAAGCAGCGGAACTTTCAAAAGACCAACTGGGAAAAATACAGGGAAGTTCTAGAGAAAACTGTGGCAACCATACCACCTGAACATACCTCAGCAAATGAGATGCACCGTCATGCTATCTACAAAGCATTCTGCAAGCCATCCCACACAGCTGCCACCCAGTCTACATCACCTGTCTCAACATAAAAGAGCGCTATCTTGCTACGCATCTTTTTTAGATATCATTGACCGTCTAATCAAATCATTGGACACTGCTTGCCAAACCAGATGGAAGGAGATGACCGGAAATTGCAGTCACAAATAATGAAGTCTGCTCCAATGCCCTAGAACAGCATAGCAGCCACCTATATCCAGCTGACCATCAGTGACACCCAACCATGAAGTTGGACTCCTACTGAAAGTGGCCAGAGCACCTTTGGAGAAACAGGTGTAAAGACAAGTGAGGAACAAATGGCATATGTTTTAATGTGTACCTGAGATCAGAACCATTCACTGTTACAGAGCTGGAACAGATAGGGAACAGCATCGAGTGTGGAACAGCTTCTGGCTATGACAACATATCACCAGAATTCCTGAAAAACCCTGGCCCCTGTATTCAACTTTGGCTTGTGTAATTCTTCAAAAGGGTCATCAGTGAAGGTGGGCTACCAAAGATTTGGTGCACTGCAAAAGGCATTGACCTCCAAAAGCCTGGAAAGGACCCAAGTAAAGCATCAAAATATCAACCCATATCATTACTGTTAGTGTGCTTCAAAGCACTGGAGCACTTGGTCCTACAGCACATATTACCTGACGTGGAGAGAATTTTTAACTCTGACCAAGCTGGCTTTCGATGAGGCTATAGCACGTGTGACCAAGTACTTGCGCTGGCTACATTTGTTAAAAATGGCTTCCAGAGAAACCTGAAAACATGCACAGTTTTAGTCAATTTAACAGCAGTGTATAACACAGTGGTCTGCTTGCGAAGATATCACTGGTCCTGCTACTCTGGGTCACAGGTATAACTGAACCATTCATTGTGATAGGTAGCTCAGAATCCATCTGTAGGGTAAGTGCTTGGCAATGACAGAGCAATGAGTTGCTCTGGGGCTCTGTTTTCTCCAACCCTGCTCAACCTTCACATCACTGACCTGCCAACAACGGTATCACAAAAGTTCATTTATGCAGACAGCATTTATTGCAGTACCCAGGCCCGGATGTTTCACAAGCTTAATGCCATGTTAAGCCAGGACATGGTAAATTTAGCTGACTATTGTAGGACTCAGCACCTTCACCTCCAGCCAAGTGTCATAAAAACAAATCTCCAGTTTGTACCAACTTCACCACACCAGTGTAAACTGAGAACAGAATATTTATTTTAATGGTTAGAAGGTGAAGCAGGAAGATAAACCAGTCTGCCTATGTGTAACCTTAGACCGCATACTGAGTTACCATGCCCACCTGAAGAAAACAGGAGCTAAAAAAGATGCATAACAATCTTCTTAGCAAATTGGAAGATTTGTTATGAGGTGCTCATGCCCCAACCCTGCGGATATCAGCTTTTATCACCTCCTATTCCGTGGCAAAATACTGAGCACTAGTATGTAATCGATCACACACACTAAACTGGTGGATACACAGTTACCTGCTGTCATGTACATCATCTCTAGCACCTTCCATCCGACTTCACTCCCATAGCTTCCAGTTCTAAGCAATATTGCTCGTTAGACTCAACTTTCTGCAAAGTTGTATCTTATAATACATGTGCACAGACCTTTCCTACCCTAATTTTAGAACCCACTAAAAGAAATGCATTATTTATTCAAAGATATATTTGCCTTTTCGAATAGTGACATTGTTACAAGAATGCTTACTTTGCTATAAGCAATTTATAAAACAGTTTGCTTCTTCACTGCTTTACTGTGCATTTCTGATAAAGATGCTAAGAGAGCGTTGCTGTGTAACTTTGCAGAGCGAACGCCAGGTCATACTGTCTAAGCCTGTAAATGTTCTTTGAACATTGTTCAGTCAGGATGGAATTTTCCACTGCATATCACTGAACTGAGTCTAGATCAAATTTACTGTATCATCAATTCTACCATGCTATTATGTTTTTCCATGTGACATTCTCATACACGAGTAGGGAAATGTGGGCTAGATTAATCTAATAAATACAGGAGAATGTTTATAAGTTTGTGCGCTAATAACCTGGACACTATAAGAGCTACAGCAACCAAAATTTGCATGGGATAACCTTTCATCCAGGAGAATGTTTTAAGGTACTTTTGGACCCAATTGGGCCCAACTTCAAGCTGTAAAAATAAAAAAGTAACCCGCTGCTCTGCACCGCAGGGACCGCCCTAGGTCCCATGCCCGCCACCTGTGACCCTCAACACAATCTGGGACTTGCCCCCTCCCGCCCTGCACCAGCACGCAGTGCCCCAACCCCCACACGCACAACGGCTCGAGCACCCACCCTGACCCCCTGCGGCACCTGAAGCCCCGGGCATCAGCTGGGGCGCCCCTCCACCAGGGGTCGCAGCTCCCCTTCCAGGGATGACGTGGACATATATTTTAATCCCTATAGAAATCAATGCAACTTTTCTACCATTCAAAAAAAGATAATTGACTACTGTTTTTCTACATTTTGTTCCTCCAGTTTCCCGAGCAATACCAGTTATTCTAGCTAGTTTACTATAAGACAGGTGCATAACTGGTTGAAACACTGTACTAAGAGATTAATAATCAATGGTTCACTGTCAAACTGAGAGGCTGCATCTGCAATGGTCAGTCATGGATCGAGCACTATTTAATATGTTCATTAGTGAGTTGGATAATGGAGTAGAATATGCTTATAAAACTTACAGGGGACACCATGCTGAGAGGGCTTGCAAGCACTTTGAAGGATAGGATTAGAATTCAGAATGACTTTGACAAATTAGAGAACTGGTGTGAATGCAAAAAGATTAAACTGAATAAAAATAAGTGAAAAGTACTTCAGTTAGGAAGGAAAAAACCAAATGTAGAACAGCATTGCCCCACTCTACACAGCATTAGTGAGGCCTTACCTGAAGGACTGTGTTCAATTCTGGGACACACACTTTAGGAAAGATGAGCACAAATTAGAAACCTCCAGAAAAGCAACAAAAATGATAAAAGGTTTATAAAACCTGACCTATGAGGAAAGGTTAAAAAAAAGCTGTGCATGTGTAGTCTTGAGAAAAGAAGCCTGAGGGGGAACCTGAAAATCTTCAAATATGTTACAGAATCTTATAAATAAGATGGAGATCGATTTTTCTCCATGTCTGCTGGAGATAAAACAAGTGGTAATGGCCTAATCTGCAGCAAGAGAGATTTAGGTTAGATACTAGGAAACATTTTTCAACTGTAGGGGTAGGAATGTAAGGGTGTGTCTAGACTACAGGGTTTTGTCGACAAAAGTGGACTTTTGTCGACAAAACTATACCTGAGTCTACACTGCCACCGAGTTTTGTTGACATAACGTCGACAGAACTCAGCAGTTTTGTCGACGGCTGTAAACCTCATTCTATAAGGAATAACACCTTTTGTCGACAGAGTTTTGTCCACAGAAGGCATTATTGCATCTACACTGTCCTTTGCGTCTACACTGTCATGTCAACAAAGCAGCTTGCTTTGTCGACAGAAATGGATGTAGTCTAGATGCTCTTTGTCGACAGAAGCTTTGTCGACAGTATGTTCTGTCGACAAAAGCCTGTAGTCTAGACATACCCTAATAGCGTAGTTCAGGGGTTCCCAAACTTTGACACAGGGACCAGTAAATCCATTCATGAGCTTTTGGAGGACAGGTAACAATCATTTGCATATTGATTAAGCAAATGATGAATATTCAAATAAGTTGTTTCTGGTCCTCCCAAAGCCCCCAGGGCCAGTGTTAGCAAAGCTTTTGATACAGTCACCCAAAATATTCTTGCCAGCAAAGTTAAGGGAATATGGATTGGATAAATGGACTTTTAGATGGATAGAAAGCTGGCTAGATCAGGGTTTCCCAAACTTTTTACTTTAGTTGGAACCCGTGTTTTTTCAGTACTGTTTTTTGCAACCCAAAAATATAAACACATATAAAAAAAGAATTAAAAATTAATAAATTTTCAGTGGTTCACCCGGCTGCATCCTCCATCTGGCCTCAGCTAGGGACTGGGGGACCTGGCGCTACATGAGCACTCCAGGAGGCGGGAGCAGGAACAGATTGGGGGGTAAGGTATCTGGCTGGGGGGAAGAGTGCAAGGAGGGGTAGGGTTGCCAGGTGTCCAGTTTTGTATCAGATAGTCCGGTATTTGAGGGTTTGTCCGGGAAACAAATTGAGAAAATACCGGACATATAAAATGTCCAGTATTTTCTAATTAGGTAAGTTTTATTATTATTAGGTGTATCAGTCCTTAGCTGTGAACTGCCTAGCTGGTAGATGTGCTCATGCTCTGTGAGTGTGTCTACCAGCCAGGCAGTTTGCAACTACTGGAGGGAGGGTATGTGGGGGGGGGGGGGGGAATCCCTGGGCCCGACTCATTAGTGTGCCCAGGTCTGCATGTGCCCGGTCAGCAGTCCAGCTTCCCCCCCTTCTCCTCCTGATCTCCCCAGTCCAGCCCCACTGCCCCCGTCCAGCCCTGCTTCCGGGGGCTAGTTTCACCCCCTCCCCCACTGATCTCCCCCAGTCAGCCCGCTCCCCCAACAACCTCCCTTTCCAGCCCTGCTTCCAGCAGCTGGTTCTCCTTTCCTCCTCCTCCCTATCCCCACTCCCCCCCGCCCTGTCCAGTCCGCTGTCCCAGTCCAGCCCTGCTTCCGGAGGGTGGTTCTCCAGGCCTCCTTGTCCCGACCTCCCCCAGCCAGCCCTGGTTCTGCCGCCCGCCCTCCCCGATCTCCGCGGGAGAGCCCTGCTTCCACCGCCCACCCGCCTGCCAGCCCAGATCTCCACGGGACAACCCCACTGCCCCCAACCCTGCTTCCGCCAGCTGCCCACCCGCCTGCTCGATCTCCGTGGGACAGCCACGCTGCCCCCAACCCTGCTTCCGCTGCCTGCCCGCCTCGATCTCCGCAGGACAGCCCCGCTGCTCCTAACCCTGCTTCTGCCGCCCACCCGCCCGCCAGCCCAGATCTCTGCAGGACAGCCCCGCTGCCCCAACCCTGCTTCCCAGCGGCCATTTCCCACCCACCCACACACCTCCTCCCAGCCCATCCCACTCTGCTCCCCTCCCGGCAGCCACACTGAGGCCTGCTATTTTTTTCCCGCAGCCCGGTAGTGGGTAGTTGATTAACCAATAAGCAAAAGCTTATCAGTTATTGCTACAGACTACACTCATCCTCCCCTCCCCCCGTCAGTACATTTTTTTAGTAAGCTGACAGCTGCCCGGCTCAGTCCTGGTTTGCATGGGGTTGCAGACCTACCCCTGCTGCCACTTTGTATTTAAAGCGTATTAGGAGCCAGGTGGGCAGGCAGCCTGGCGGGCAGGCAGCCTGGCTCAGTTCCAGCTCACGCTGGGTCTGGGAATTCAGCCCCACCCCTGGACAGGGACTGCTGCCACCCCAAGTTGCTGCATCTATATCAGAGGCAGCTGCGCGGGGCAACAGGCAGCCAGTTAGGGGAACTGGTTTTAAAAGTTGCATCTGACGAAGTGGGTCTTTGCCCACGAAAGCTTATGCTCCTACACTTCAGTTAGTCTATAAGGTGCCACAGGACTCCTCGTCGCTTTTGCAGATTCAGACTAACACGGCTACCCCTCTGATACTTGGTTTTAAAACTGACTCCCCTCGCAGACCAGCTCCCGCCTGGCACCCCACACTGCTACCTCTGATACAGTGGCAGCAGTACAGAGTGGCAGGGGGTTCCTTGGGAATGCGGCTAGAGCACACTGTTTGCAGGCAGCACTCCTTGGGACTACAGAATAGTTGAGTAACCAATAAGAATTCATAAGGTTAATTGACTGTTCAATTAACTGATATTTAACATCCCTATGCAGGGGTAGGGATGTTACCCTGAAAAAGAATTTCAAGTAGGTTTTGGAATCCCTATCATTGGAGGTTTTTAAGAACAGGTTGAACAAATGTTTGTCAGACTATCAGAGGTCTTCCAGCTCATCTAGATACTTGCTTAGTTTTACCATGGGCTACATAAAAAGCCTTAGCAAATGCAGTAAAAATTAAAATTTTATACACACGAAATGAGAAAGTAAGCAATTTTTCAGTAATAGTGTGCTGTGACTCATTTGTATTTGTCTGATTTTATAAGCAAGTAGTTTTTAAGCTAAGGTGGAACTTGGGATATGCAAGACAAATCAGACTCTTGAAAGGGGCACAATATTCCGGAAAGGTTAAGAACGACTGTTTTAGGTTTACTTGATCTTGCAATAGCTTATAGGGGTGAGGAGCAGAAGTTGATGGCTTGTTGAGGTCCCTTCCAACTCCCCATTTCTATGACTCTACAGAATTCTGTTATTCTTGAGATGTTAAACTGAATAGTAACAGAGCTTGGTTTTAATCATCAACTGAAGTCAGTGAGAAGTTGGACCCTATTGCCTATTTAACTTCTTCCACCACACACTTACACACGTGCCTACAATATGTGCACACTTATACAGGAGGATCGCATAGAATCCTAGAACAGGAAGGGACCTCGAGAGCTCATCGAGTCCAGACCCATGCCCTCACAGCAGGACCAATAACCATTTAGATGTCTATCCAACCTGCTCTTAAATATCTCCAGTGATGGAGATTCCACAATCTCTGTAGACAATTTATTCCAGTGTTTAACCACCCTGACAGTTAGAAAGTTTTCCTACTGTACAACCTAAACCTCCCTTGCTGCAATTTAAGCCCATAACTGCTTCTCCTCTCATCAGAGGCCAAGGAGAACCATTTTTCTCCCTCCTCCCTGTAACACCCTTTTAGATACTTGAAAACTGCTATGTCATCCCCCATCGGTCTTCTCTTTTCTAAACTAAAAAAGCCCAATTCTTACAGTCTTTCCTCATAGGTCATGTTTTCTAAATTTTTAATCATTTTTGCTGTTCTTCTTTGCACCTTCTCCAATTTCTCCACATCTTTCTTAAAATGTGGTGCCCAGAACTGGACACAATACTCCAATTGAGGCCTAATCAGTGCAGAGTAGAGCAGAGGAATGACTTCTCGTGTCTTGTTCACAACACTCCTATTAATGCAGTCTCCAACCTTTTTTAAGCACAAGATCACTTTTTTAATTTAAAGTGCAATCCAAGATCTACCTCAAACCCAAATACCCTATCCCTGCCTCCCTTTTCATCCCTTCCCTGAGGCCCTGCTCACTCCATCCTCCCTCCCTCACTTTCACCGGGAAGGGGCAGAGGGTTGGGGTGCAGGCTCTGGACTTGGAATAAGGGATTTGGAGTGTGAGGGGGGCTCTGAGCTCAGCTTGGGGCAGGCAGTTGGGGTGCCAGAGGGGGGTTCTAGGTGCATGCTCTGGGAGGGCATTTGGATGCTGGGGTGGTCAGGGCTAAGGCAACTGATTTAACCAAAAAATGTAGATGTAAAGTGTAAGTCAAAAAGCAACAAAGAGATGAGCAAGATGTGTGTGCTACAGGAAAACACTGGACACTAATGACAGACTGGAGCCAGGATATTATGTGCTATAAGTCTGTCTCAGGTATTATAGAAGGCACTTACATAGCACAGATGGCACTTGGCACCTACAGCTAGAAGAGCTGACATTTCCTATGAGACTGTCGGTTGCTCAACATTAACTATTCAATTTAAAAATTTCCATGCTAATTTATAACAACTATTTCTATGAGAAAAATTCTAGTGTCTCCATAGTTTGAAGCAAGTTCTAGAAATTTAACAGGAGGGTGCCTGTGTGTTAGGGAATTGTCTTTTTCTAAATTTGGCCAAGTTGTAAGCCTTGGGAGGCAGAGAGGGGGAAAAAAAAAATCACAGTTTGCACATGTTCAGTGGAGATTTTCTAGAGTTTTTCAGCTAATTTATAAGAATTTTCTGCACTAACGATGGTCCAAACCAAGGGTTGAAGAAAGGCTAAGCAGAGCTTTTCTTGAAACTGCTCTTCTGGGACACCAAGAGACACTATTTTTCTACGCACAGGATCTTAGGAGAGGAAAACTGTCTCTCCTGTGCTCTCAAAGCTTTCCCTGCTGATAAACAGGAAATATGGAGAATAGGGATGTGAACAGATAACCAGTTAACAGTTACGTGGGAGTGGCCCGATGCAGGAAAAGGGCTGCTCCAGCCCTGTGGGGTTGCTGGCTCCAGGCCCACAAGGCTATCGAGCCTGGAGTCAGCAGCCCTCTCCACCTCCCTGCTGTCACTTTGGAGGCACCTGAGGGCTGGCAGCCCAACATGGCCTCAGAAGCAGCTGGGCCCCATTTAATCAGTTAACATTTAACCACTAAGTGAACATTTAATGAGTTAACTAATTAAACGAGATTTTACATCCCTAATGGAAAAAGAGGAAGCTGCCTGACTCCAATGTTGCATAGGGATGTTAGGTATCAGGTAACTGAATAGTCACATAACCGCATGAAATCTTAGTGGTTACACAACTATTTGATAGAACCCAGGGGTGGAGCCAGCAGCCAGTGCACTTCTGTCCCCACTCTTGGGAAGTCTCCTGCTGCCCCACGCTGCTGCCTCTGTATGGGCAGCTGCTCCATGAGAGGAGCCAGTTTAAAAACTTGCTCCCTGAACAGACCAGCTGCTTGCCACCTTCCTGCTGCTGCCTCTGATACAAAGGCATCAGCCTTTACCAGCAGCAGGCCCAGATTTGCTGCAGACAGAGCCTGCTCCATGGGACATAGAGGCAGCAAGGAGGGAGGGAACGAGTGCAGTCAACGAGATTCATCAATAAGCTAGGCTTATCGATTAATCGTATAATCGACTGTATGTGGACATCCCTAATGTTGAGGGGTAAGGAATGGAGCAGGAAGAGATGCAGGAGTCTAAGGGTGGGGAAGAGGGCAGGGAGCAGAAAGTACAACAGATAAGACTCTGCGATGGGCAGGAGCCAGAATACGGAGATATGGGGGAAAAGGCGGCAAGACGTTGGTGTGGCAGGTTAGACAGAAGTCAAATGGTTTGGATAGGAGCAGGAAGGGAGAGGCAAATGAAGCTAGAGAAAGATGGGGGCATGAATCCAGAATAGTTTTGTGTAAGGAGTGGATAGGGATGGGGATGGAGCTGGTATACATTGGGAAGGAGCAAAGGGTAAGGGATACTCTGGTGCAGAAGGTTCTATGACCGCCAAGGAAAACTGAATTCAACTGGAATTTTGCTATTCACCTTAAGAAGCACAGGTTCAAACTCTAAGGGCAAGTCAGAGATATAATCAGGATGAAAAATCAGGCTCAACAACAGCTGGTTGATTTTTTTTTCTAATCAACCCTTTCTGACAAAAAATGACTTTTTAATTAAATGGACATTTTCAGTAGGAAATATGTTTTGCTAATTTTTATGGCAGTGTTGGGGTAATCATTTTTATTATCATCAGTTTCTGAGAAGACCTGAAAACCTCCACTAAAATTTGTAATGAAAATGAGAAAAAGGTTAGTTTCCCTTTAAAAAAAATCAAATAGAAAATACATTCTTCAACCAATTCCTTCTATATTGTAACTTCTAGTCTGTAATAACCAGCTTCCATCTACTCAATCATTCTATCTTTCAATACATACAACCATTACTAATGACAGAGACTACTTGTATTAGATGTCCACTTTAAATCTTAACTCTACTTTTTCTTGTGGCTATAATCAATATTAACATTATTATGTCTGAACAGTCACTTCCACAGGAGGGGAGGGTGTGCAAGTTAGAAAAGAAACACAAAAGAGTCAACTCACCTCCACTTCATCTCCTTCTCCTATTTCTTTCTTGATATCAGGTGGAGGTGGTAATCTGACTTCATTAAAAGGAACCTGACGCTCTGGCTGCCAACTGAAAGTTGAATATATATTTCATTGATTATTTCAAGTAGTATTTCTGGTCTGGCAAACCTTAAAATATTCAGTGACCATTCAGTTTTCACTGTTTAAAATTCAAGTTCTGTATTTCTTATTATTAATTTATAAATTGTATTGTGGCAGTGCCTATAAACTCTCACCATGAATCAGGATGCCACTGTTCTAGGCAGCATAGAAACACAGATAAAAAAGATTGTATATGATCAATGAAAGTTAAAATTTCTAAGAAATTTAGAAATAAAATTATTGCTTGAATTATCAAGCAAGTTGGGGGAAAAAATTTAAACTTGCATATATATAACTATAGTAAATACAACACATAAGGAAGGAGTTAGAGAAAAATATTTCTTCATATTTTTCAGTTTACTTTTGTGCATTTTATATCACTTTGCATATGGTCAGTCTCACTCTTCCCATATATAGTCAAGTCAGTTTATCCCTTTTTGATAAACACCAAACATCAGAGCAGAAAAAACCTTATGATTTTTTTTCTATCAGGATATGATTTTTAAAAGGCTGTTATATCAAACCTGTATTTTTAATCAATTAGAAAACCCTCAAATTAACATTATCTCTCTAAATGTCCTTCACAAGCACCAAGTGAGCTAACTAAAAACTATTTTATAAAGTACTTTGCCCAAGCAGGCTTTTTACTGTTCACGTATAAAGGCCTGTATAGGATGATTAAATATATCCAGCAAGCTGGGCATGAGGTCTTTCCACACCCTTAACTTCCACTAATTTCAGTGGATACTTTGCTAGTTCTGACTTCTAATAGCATAATATTAGATTCCTATGTACCAATTTCTCCTCTCCTTAAAAAAAAAATACTGGTAAGCTAAGATTCAACTTAGGATATGTTGAAGAAGGAAAAGAGGAGGAGGTGAAAGGACGACAACTGGAATCAGAATACCCTTTGGAGATAATCTCCAGGGCTCGCCAAGTGGTGGCGAGCCCTGCTTGCCAGCCGCGTGGTTCTGCGAGCTGCGCATGCGCAGATCACATGGCGCTGGCTATGCCAGCTTGTAATCTACTCACCGCAGGCGAGTAGTTTACATGATTTGTCGAGCCCTGATAATCTCTATTACTCATTTGTCAGTGGGTTATTCCAATCCAAACTTGATAACATAGAAAAAGACAACTGTCACAGTTTCAGGGGAACTGCACCTGTATCTTCCCTCTGTGGGCCACTCTCAGAATGGCCACTCACATCTCCAGTCATCACCTGTCACTGGGTATGGACCCTTGTTAAACTCCATTTTGACCAGGGGATTTAAGGCTGTACATTGCCTTACACTGTGAAATCCCTAGTAACCCAGACGGGCTAAAGGCATGCACCTATTAGGGATGTCAACGTGTAGACTACACAATAAGCCTAGGCTCATGGTTAATACTGTCGACTACACAAATTTCTCCCTCCCCCCCCCCCCACCTTGCTGCCTGTAACACAAAATAAGCAAGAGGGTGGGGGAGGCAGGAGCCAGTGCCTGTGGGGAGCCTACTCCCATGAGCACCGGATCCGCCTTCCCTACACCGCTGCTTTTGATAGAGAAACAGAGCATGGAAGGTGAGGGGGTGCAGACAGGAGCCAATACGACTGTGCCACAAACCACCTGCCCTCCTCCCCCTGCTTTCTCCTACAGAGGTGGGGGGGAAAGGAGAGGCTGCCATGAAGCCACGAGAGCAGCTTCTGTTCATGGGGGGTCTGAGGTCCCTGTGGACAGAGGGTGCTCTGACATCCCACGGAGCACTCTCTGTCTGCAGCAAGCTCAGGTCCCCAGCAGACAGGGGCTGCTGCCACCCCGCACTGCTGCCTCTGTATCAAAGGCAGCAGCACGGGGTGGCATATGGGAGCTGCTCCATAAGGGCAGACAGTTTTTAAACCACATCCCCTCACAGACTGACTCTGGCCTGCCACCCCATGCTGCTGTCCCTGATAGAGAGGCAGCAGCGTGGTGTACCAGGGGGTTCACCGGGAGTGGGGCCTCGAGTGCACTGGCTGCTGGGGGCTATCGAATAGTCGGATAACCACTAAAATTTGATACGTTTACATGACTATTCAATTACATGCTAACATCTCAAGTCCATTTGCTGGGACAGAAGACCCTAAGTCAGTTTATATGCAGCATTTTTTAGCCAAACCCTGATCTCTTTCAGTCTCTAGAAACCCAGTTTGAACCATCATATAAAGTTGTTTCGTCTCTGTGAGTCACCTTAATAACCCTCTACTGTTTTAGTTCCTGAACGAGCTGTGGTAATCTCAGGAACAATCATACATACGATCCTTGGCCCACAGATCCATAAACTTAACATAATTTGTTCCCACTAAAGATACTGCATGAAGTTATAAAACTTTTATATCCAAAGACATCCAAAGACAGGATTTATGGATCTCTCCCCACCTGATTTGGTTATGCCTTTTGACCTTTATATCAAACTGCTGTCTAGATGACTGTGCAGGAAGGTTCACACTTATAAAAGGTGATAGTCTGTGGGAGAAATTAGGTTTCTTCCTTGAAAGTTAAACTTTGTATCAGTGTTGGGAGAAGGAAGGTGTTCTCTGCCTAGTCTGGGATTAGTATTTTTAGGCTTGCAACCTGGAGACTGGGTTATAGATGCCAGTGGATCTTGATATAGTCCTTAATATTTTAACAAATGCATTGCTTCGTCAGTCAAACTGCTGAACAAGTCAGTGCCCATGAAAGCCAAATCATCAGCCGTATTCTGCACCACCTTTTGCGTGCCTGAAGCTTGCAGTCAGGATATCCTTTGCACTGTCATTACTGTGGCCACTGTTAGAGCTATAGTATCAAATATCCATGGGCTGTCTGCAGAGCCATTTTCACTACTAGTTGTCCCTCAGCAACTACAGATTTTAATGATTCCTTAGCATCTTAAGGGATTTTGTTGAGAAAGGAGAATACTTTTAGTAACATGTTAGGAATTTACACTTCACAAATTACACACGGCAGTTCACTATATATAACTGAAGCAAGAAAAGAGTAAAGTTTCTTCTCAGAGAGATCAAGACTTTTGAAATCCTTATCCTTAAAAGATGCTCTCATTGGGCTCAGTTACCTAACCTTCTCTCAGACTGCAGAGAGTACTAGTGTTCCTGGCACTGGGTAACACTAAAATTGTTATAAGCCTCTTTATGGCACCATGTGTATTGTTTTGCTCCTCTGTTTTCTGTAAAGGCAACAGTAGCAAAGGGCTACATAGACTCGCCACATGCAACAGCTCCTGCCATCCCTCCTACCTCCCCTCACTGCTGCTGATACACAGGCAGCAGGGGATGGTTACGGGTAACTGACAGGGTTAACCAATGGACCCAGGCTCATCAGTTAGCTATGTACTCGGATACACATTCACATCCCTAATCATATCTCCCACTCTCTCATCATCTCTTTTCCAAACTGAACCATCCCAGTCTTTTTAATTTCTCTTCATTCAGAAGCTGTTCCGTGCCCCTAATAATTTTTGTTGCCCTTCTGTACCTTTTCCAGTTTGAATATATCTTTTTTGAGATAGGGCAACCAGAACTACATGTAGCATTCAAAGTCTGGGCATATTATGGCTTTATATTAGGAATGTTAAATTTACATTAATCAACTAATTGAATAGTCAATGGAATTTGCATCGACTATTCAATTAGTTGATAAGGGCGCCTCCGCCTTTGAAATGTACCAAGAGCCGCTTCAACTCTTGCTACATTTCAAAAGCAGAAGCACCACAGGGAGCACAGGGCCAGGGGGAACTGCTTGACTCCCTCACTGGCCTTATGATCCCTGAATGCTTTGCTTTCAAAATGTAGCAAGATCCCCGCTCTTGCTACATTTCAAAGGCGGAAGTGCCGCCAGTTCCCTGCTGTGCCCCTGTTCGTCGCCCTCCCCACCCCCCAATGGAGACGGTGCTAGGGGGAACTGGCAGCAAGGCGGGGGAGAGGGGAAAGCGACTAGTTAAGAGGGGAAAGTGACTAATCAAGCATATGCTTATCGGATAGTCGACTAGTTGCTTACATCCGTACTTTCTATAGTGGCATTATGGTATTTTCTGTCTTATCTAGTTCTTTCCTAATGGTTTCTGTCTTATCTAGTTCTTTCCTGTATGCTTTTCTGACTGATGCTACATGTGGATTTTTTCAGAGAACTATCCACAATGACTCCAAGACTTGACTGCTTAAAGCTAATTCACATCCCATCATTCTGAATGTGTACTTGAGATGTTTTCCAATATGCATTACTTTGCATTTATCAACACTGAATTGTATATTCTATTTTGTTGATCACCCAATTTTGTGAGATCCCTTTGTAACTCTTTGCAGTCTTCTTTGAATTTAACCATCTTCAGAAATTTTGTATGATCTGCAAACTTTACCACCTCACTGTTTACCATTTTACCAGATTATTTTAGATATGTTGAACAGCACTGGGCCTAGTACATTATCCTGCTATTTACCCCTCTCACCTGGGAAAATGAACTGTATTACTACCCTTTTTTAGGAGTATTTTAACCAGTTGCTTATCCAGGAGAAGATTGTTCCTCTTATCCTATCACTAGTTCTGTCCTGTTCTCACAGGTGGTAAGAGCGAACTAAGTTATGCAAGGCACAGGTGTGATCACAACAGACAAGGATATTACAAGATTCCAAACTTGCGTGCATGAGGCACAGATGAATCTAAAGCAGAAATCCACACAGCCAAATGCTTGACAAACATTACTATATAAAATCCTTTCAAATTTTACAATATAAATTTAAAATGTGGTTCTAATACACTTCAAAAATCTCATAAAAACTCCAATCTACATAAGGAAACTGTAGTTGACCAGGGCTAAAAGATGAACACATGGGCTACTGGGTTTATAAAATAAAGCTAAAATGTCAGGGAGTAGCAAATTCATATAGGCAAAGTGAAGACTTCCTAACAGTAACTCTGTAAGAGCCCCAAAAAAGTAAAAGTTAAATATGAGTGAATTTGATCTAATAGTTTAACTGCCTTCCTAACACTAGAAAATATAAGGGGAAAATCTAGTTACTCTAGTAACTGTGTAAATATTAGGTGTTCTAGAAATTGATCTTTCCAATTTGAACCAATGACTTAAAATCTCAATGGTAAAGGGAAGAATTAGTACAGTTTTAAACCACAGGGTTGTTTTCCTACTTACTTGTTTTCAAACACAACTGTGAGTGAATCCTCATGGACATCTTTGATAAATCCCTGCAAAAACAAGAAAGCAGATGTGATATCTTCATTCTAGAAAGACTTTTGATACAGTCCCACACAACATTTACATAAGCAAACTAGAGAAATGTGGTCTTGATGAAACGACTAAAAGGTGCGTGCATAACAGTTTGAAATACCACACTCAGAGTATATACTAGTAACAAAGTAAGCTCTGACACCTCATTATTATTTGGAGATGGAGTTCCACCCTTCCCTATAAGTCCCCTGTCCATTGGGGGTCACAACCAGTATGCTATCCTGGCAATAGGAGATAAAGAGCAGAAACCCCAATGGTTTCTGGGACACTGCTGAAATAGAGACAAGGGCTGAATGAGCAGCCTTAACTGTGCATTTCTTGATTTTCAGAAGTATGAGTTTGACTCAATTCAACATTCTGAAAGGAGACAGACAACAAGTCAAACAACCGTAGAACTGTTTGAATAGAGTAAAAGATGGATAACCAACAGGTCTCAAAATCTAAGTGTAAACAAGAAATGAACATTGAGCAAGTGTGTTTCTAGAGGGTTTCCACCAGGATTAATTCTTGGTCCTACTCTGTTTACCGTTTTTAGCAACTTAGACTAAAACATAAAATCATCATTGATGAAGTTTCCATATGACACAATAACAGGGGAGTAATAGATAATGAACAAGACAGGTTGCCATCTAGATCTCTTGGTAAGCTCAGTGCAAGCTTACATATACACAGTATATATTTTAATATACTTAAATGTAAACATCTAGAAACAAAGAGTACAGGCCATAATTTTAGGATGGGGAACTCCTTTGTGAAGCAGTGATCTGAAAAAAGATTTGGAGGTGATAGTTAATCGCTGCCCAAGAGCACCCAGTATAACATGATGGCCAAAAAGGTTAATGTGATCCTGAGTAACATAAACAGGGGAATTTTGAGAAAAAAGTAGAGGGTACACACTACTCTCTGTATTTACAACTGTTGTGACCACCGGTAGAATATTATGTCCACTTCTAGTGTTTACAATTAAAACGAGGTATTGATAAATTGTAAAGAGTTCAGATAAAAGACATGAAAATGAATAAAAGATAAGAAAACCTGCCTTATAGTGATTGATTCAGGAAGCTTAATCTACTTACTTTAAGAGAAACTTTTTAAGAGAAAGTTAAAGGATGACTTGATTATAGTTTATAAGTAGGGTGACCAGATGTCCTGTTTTTAAAAGGGACAGTACTGTATTTAAGCCCTCCCATAGCTGTCTCAACTTTTTCTTTAAAATGGACAAATTGTCCCTAATTTCTGTCTCTCCCTTCCTATCAGTATCAGTGGCTGACAATATGAGTGAGCGTGCAAGGCTGATGGTTGGGCAAAGCTGCCGTGTATGGGGCTGACTGTTCCCCCATAACTGTATACTGGCTCTTGGTCAGCAGCTCACCTCTCCCCAGTCTCATCCTATTTCCAGACAGCACTGGCTGCTTGCTGCTGTGGCTGGTGAGCACAGGCAGGCAGTGGCCAGTTGTGTATCATTGCCTCTGCCCACCAATCAGCCCTTTACATGCCCCCCCCCCATTATTATCTCCTTGTTGTGCCCCTTTGTACCCTAGCTGCTCTCCTCCTCCATCTCTCTCTCAATGTGGTGTAACCCACTCCCAGCACTGTGTGGAGAACGAGCCCATGGTCAGATCATTCAGCTCACCAAGAGCCTGGTCCTTCCTTCCTTGAGATGGCCCAAGACAAGGCCAGGATAAGTCAAGCCTTGCATGTGCCAAAGCCCTGCATAGGAAAACTTCTCCACCCCTTAGCTAAGCTGTGGAGTGACCAGGGGGAGGGAAGCTATTTCGAGAGTGTTTGTGCCCCGACCCTGCAGTAGCCCCCTAGGCAGGGGTGCTTAGCGCCCTCCTCATACATCACTCATGCCCTAGATCCTACCAAGCATGAGACTGCCTTGTCTCCTAGATAACTTTCCCTGCTGAGCCAGCTCTCTGGCCAGGATTGCTGAAGCCACCACAGTCAGATTTCCAGGGCTCTGGTGCACAACGCATCCTTAAGGTTTAATCCGTTCCTGCCCAAGGGGGAGGGGAGAGCAGGATATGGCTGGGTTATGTTGGTGGCCAGCAGTAACTTCAAGGTATTAGCTGACCCTTCCTGCCTGGTCAGTCAAAAGGCAAACTGTTTCTAGCCACAGGGGATCGGCGGGGGGGGGGGGGGGGGGACTTCTGAGAAGACACAGGCCAGGTCATCTCTTCAACCCACTCTACCTCCCTGCAATGGGAAGCAGCTCCCATCCCTTCCATCCCCCATAGTGCCAAAGGCACCACACTGAGGTTCTGATGTAAACCTTGACAAAAATCTGGGGAGGGAAGCCTGTAATGCTGCATGCCCTGCGTATGTTGCCTTGACTTAGTGTGCCAGGTGCTAGAAAAGGTGGGTCTGTCCCTGTGGTCCACCTAAGCATGGAGGGTTGAGAGCACTGAATAGAAAGGATTGTGTCAGGTTGGTCAGTCCCACTCTGTGGGAGAGAGGGGTGTACAAGACTGTGCATGTGTCACCTCTACTTGTGTACATTTTAAAGATAAGAAAGTAAAAAAAAAAGACTCCAATTACGCAGTATATCTTTTTAAAAGGGGCTCAGTCAGGCTGATGTTAATTGGAATGTCTGTATTGCATAGTTCTGATTGATTGCCATTGAACTCACTTGAATAAAACTAATTTTACCAGGAGTCCTATAATTGACACAGGGAAATATGATCATCCTATTTATAAGTATCTTTATGGGGAATAAATATTTGATAATAGGCTCTTCGATCTAGCAAAGAAAGGTATAACACGATCCAATGGCTGAAAGAGGAAGATAAAGAAATTCGGTCCATTTGGTTGGTTTTTTTTACTAGCCCTGAGAGACTTCTAAATGCTGTGACTCAAACCATCTTGAAAGCAACCAGTCTTTATATTACTGAATAAGACAGATAATTACAAGGGGAGGCGAGCAACCAGGAAAATAGAGGTTACATTACGGTCCCATATGTCAGGTTATATCTCTGTTATGTAGATTTGAAACCTAGATGTCACAGATACTGAGTCTGCAAAGTATGTATAGCTTCTGAATTTGCCAAAAAGACTCTGGCCTTTTCTTTTAAATATCAATATTGCCAATAGCTTCAGAGGGGTAGCCGAGTTAGTCTGTAACTGGAAAAATGTAAAAAAAAAAACAATGAACGGTCCTGCAGCACCTTAGAAACTAACAAAATATTGCCAATGTTATCCATGGATATGTCACCTTAAATTGGAATACTGCTTGTAATCAACATATGTCCATGCCTTAAAACCACATGGGAACTGAAGATAATTTAGCTGCCTATTTATATGCGATTTCTCATAGGGTGAACATCAGAAATGCGAATGGTTAACCTGTTTAACTCATAAGCATCACCTTACTGGGTAATTCATTTAGACTAGGGATGTAAAAAACAAAAAAGTAGTAACCATGTGACCAATCAAAATTCTATGATTTACACGTTTAAATGTTTACTCAAGTACCTAGGCATACATAACAGAGTTGGAAGGGTGCACCTGTGCCAGGGATCCTGGCTGCTGGCCCCACTGCTGGGCTCCCAGTCCCATGCCTTGGGGATTGCTACTGGCCACGATCTGGCAAAGGGCTAGCAGGCCAGAGGGACCCAGGCTGCATCAGGATGTCGGTTAGCAACAGAGATCCAGATACAGTGGCAGCAGAATCCTGGGGACAGGAACAGAAGGCAGGACCTCAGGCAGCAGCAGAGCGGCTACAATGGACCCCAACAACAAGATTGGCAGCCAAGTTGGAGCCTGGCAACCAGGTCATAGCTCAGCTCTGAAGTCCACAGCGTAGAAGGACACTAGCCATAGGGCTAGCAATCTGGAGGGATCCTGGGGTGCCAGGTGGCTGCACAGTCACAGCATGAGGAAGCAGCTGGGATGGCAGATAGCAAGCAACACCCAGGCGTGGTGGCAGCAGAATCATGCTGACAGCAAGGAGGAACTCCAGGCATGGAGCTAGCAGGTGGAACCCTAGGCAGAGTTTAATCATTAATGGAAGCCAATAAGCATGAGCATGAGCTTACTGGTTAATGAACTAAACTCTTACATCCCCAGTTTTGACCCATTAAGTCCTAAATTGTTGTACCTTACAGACCCTTGACACCACCTAGTTCTTCATGCAAATCTGCAGCAACTACAATTGTTGGAGATACGTAAAGAAGTAGCAGTCCTCTCATTTAAATGAGTTAGTGGCAAGACACTCTCCCTGAGGTGTCCTCAGTATCACAACTCACTTATTATTATTCATTATTTGTACTGTGGTAATACTGAGGACCCCCAGTTGTAGACCAAGGTTCTACTGTGCTGACTAGACACAAAGTCAGTCACCACTCTAAAGAGCTTACTGGGTCTGCCAGACCATAGATTTAAAAACCTTCATAGAGCACTACAAGATACATCTGTTCCTCACTGAGTAACATCTTTAGAGCAGACAGAAAGTTTTGATAGCATTGAGCCAATATCTAATTTTTTAAAATATAATTAGTTACACATTTGTCCAATTACTGAAGTATTATTAACAACATCACATTTAGCAAATCTAACTAATACAGAAAACAGTTGTCTAACACCATATTTGTTTAATTAAATGTGAGATATTAATTGCTATAAAGTGTTGTAACCTTTGTTTGCAAAATGCAAGGAAGTGGAGAATTTGGGTTTAAATCTTGAATTTCAGAGGAACTTTACACCAGTGAACTAATGTCTGCTTTAAAAAATGAGAATGATTAAAGGATTGAAAACACACCTTAGAGAGAAGATTAAGTTGTGAACTTGATCATCTATAAATACTTAAATGGGAAGCAAATATTTGACAATCTGCTCTTCAATCTAACAGAAAAAGCTATAACAAGGTCTAATGGTTGGACACTGAAGCCAGATACATTCTAGCTAGAGATCAGGTGCAAAATTGAGTACAAGAACACTGGAACTACTTACCAAGGACTGCAGTGGATTCTTGGCAATTTTAAAATCAAAACTGCATATTTTTCTAATATATATGTTCTAGTTCAAGCAGGAATTATTTCAGGGAAGTATTATGGTCTAGACTTTATAGACTAACAAAACATGTAGATGGCAGTCTTCAGATGACCAGAGTGTTGGATGTATAGGATACCATCTACATGTTTTGTTAGTCTATAAAGTGCTACCAGACTATTTGTTGTTTTTTTCAGTATACCTATAAAATCTCTCTCTCTCTCGCTCTCTCTCTCTCACACACACTCACAAACTCCAATTGTCCAGCATCCAGTGGTCCGGCACTCCTGATAGTCACAACTAGAACCCAAAAGTGCTCCAGCCAGCCAGACAATTCAAGCTCCTGTGAGCCCCATGCGCACTCATAGGCCGTGAAAGGGAAGGGGAGGAAAGGGGAAGGGGATTATACCCGTGGCGGGTCTGCTGAGACTCGCACTGCGTCTGGCCAGGGGTGGCGGGGAAAGGCATGGGGCGAACCCTCCACCGTTTTGCAGGGAGGCAGGGGAAGCTCTGCGCAGCCGCCTGCTACAGGGCAGCTGGGGCTGCAAGTGGCGGCGAAGGAGAGGGGATGAGGAGGTGAGGGCCAGCGCTGCGGGACCAACCCGGCAGCAACCCAACTGCTCTGCCCCGCCTCTTCCCCAAGTCTTGCAAAATGGTGGAGGGTTCACCCCTCTCCCCCCCCCCCGGCCAGTCGCAGTGAGGGTCCGGGAAGACCCGCCACAGCCCCCCACCAGAGTACCTCCCGATACTCCGGCATATCCGATAATCCAGCACCTCCTGGATCCCAAAGATGACGGATTATTGGAAGTCTACTGTAGTTGCACTTTACTATTTAGCCCAAAGATGTAGCAAACCGAACATAAAAGTTCTATTTAACTGTAAAGAAACATGTTTTAATGGTTATATCAACCGATAACAATACATCTCTCTTTTTAAAAAATAAATGAAGCACAAACAGAAAAGCTGATGAAAACTAATTATTTGAATTATTTACTTATCCTGGCCCACTTGGTAGTTTACTGCTACTGATCACTTCTTAGACAGAATTCCTTGGGAATCAGAGTAGCATCTAGTAGAGGGCAACTCAACATGTGGACCACAATCCGTTTGTTTGCGGCCCGCAGGTGGGAGCCAAAACAAAAAAGTAGTCAATATAATGGTCTTCTGTTGATATATGTTTTAGTAGTTAAATTCCTGGACTGTCATTGCTCATTAAAAGTGCTGTCATATGAGTTGAAATCAGGTAAATATTGCATTTTATTAATATCAGCAGAACTGACTTAAATGAGGTCTGCGTCTTGTGTAGTCGTGCCTTAATCTTTGTATTCATGCCCATCAATGTGAAATAAGCTACCTGCATATATATGCAACCACACTTAAGTTGTGGCCCTTGGCATGTGCTGTGAGCTCCCAAAGCTGAGTGGCCCAGATCTAGTACACACACAACTTTCTATGATTACCTGAAGCATTAGTCAATATTGGTTCAACTTTAACCTAGACATAAGTGCATGTTATTTTCACTGGTAAGAGAGAAGGAGTATATTAGGGATGTTAAATGTAATTTAATTGACTAGTCGATAGGAGGGGGAGATGCAGCAGGGTTAGTGCTCTTAATACATTTAAAAGGCTGGTGCACAGCAGGGGGAACCCAGCGGCAATCAGCTGCCCTGGCTCGCGCTGGGATCTCCCCCATGCTGGGATCTCTCCCATTGAGCGTTAGCCTTTTAAATGTATTAAGACAGTGGTCCCCAACCTTTTGGAGATGCCGGGCGCCTGGGAGTAGGGCCACGCATGCGCCACGTGCCTGGGGTTGCACATGTGCCGGGCGCCCAGGGCGCAAGAATGGCTCGGGCCAGCTCTGGTCACTAGGCATGCGCACATAAATGCCCCGGTGGGCGCCATGGCGCCCGCGGGCACCACTCTGGAGACCACTGTAAAGGCCTGCCAGCTCTTAATACATTTAAAAGGCTAAAGCACAGCAGGGAGAACCCAGCGTGAGCCAGGAATAAGCTGTCCCGGCTCATGCTGGGTCTCCCCTGCTGCACTTCTGATTTTTAAATGTAGTAAGAGCCGGCAAGGGAGATCCTAGTGCAGGGGAGACCCACGGAGACAGTACTGGGGAGAACTGGCTTTTTAAGAAGGCTCCTGCTCCCCCTCGCTTGCTGTCTCTGATAGAGGCAGCAAGGGCGGTATGGGGGAAGCGACTAGTAGAGGGATTAGTAGATTATCCAATAAGCTTCTGCTTATCAGTCAACTAGTCGCTTACATCCCCAGAGTATATGCTGAAGATATTACTGGTCCATGAAGTGTATTTTTCAGCATGGAAGCCTACTTATTACAAATATGTGTTGGATTAAAAAATAATCTTTCAAAAATATATCAACCTGATTTTATCAAAAAATATATTTTGACTTTACAGTTAATAATCATTGAGAATACAAATGCACATAAATCTGAAAATTCAAAGATATAATTTTTATAGTTACTCATGTGGTTGCTGGTTAGTCTTTCACGTGGCTGAATATGTCATTAAATGAATATGCGCAGTGTGGCTAAATACTACAGCGTTAAATTTCTTTACTTTTGACCGACTGACCGCACGCGCGCACACACACTTATAATGCACCCATCAAATTTGTATCTAAGAGCTTTCAAATTCTATTAACACTGTACTACTTCATTTTTTAAATATTTTATTTATGTGGTTTTGCTAACAGACAATATTAATAATTTCTAGACGTTAAATATTTTTGTTATTTTTACTAACTGGTCTCAAAATAATATATCCGTGGGAAGTAACATTTCAGCAAAGCTCTTAACACTGATTATTTATAACTATGGATTTAAAGCTGAAAAAAAATGGTCCTACATTCAGAAAGCATTTAAAATATTCTAAATACAAAGAGCAAAGTTTTTTTATTTTAAAACATTTGGTAGACAAATTCCACTGATTCAAATGACTTTTTTCCTTATTCTGTCCTTAATGCATGTTCAGCTATGCTCTAGAATTAAATAAGCAAGGGTGTTTCTTTTACCAAAAAAGAAAAATTACCAGAAAAATATTACAAAACAAACACAAATTTGGATCCATTGCTACATTGTAGGAAAATAGCTTAGGCATATAATACTGCCCACTTGACTAGGATCATGACTGTGAAATGCTTAGGGAGATTAAACAGGCTATTAAAATAACAAACAGGATTTCAACTATTCACATATTGACTGAGTACATGAAATCTCAGGACAGGATGCAGTGATAAAGTAATTTGACACCTTAAATGACTGATTCTTGGAGCAGTTGATCCTGGAACCCAAAGAGATAATTCTTGGTTTAGTCCTTAGCGGAGCACAGGATCTGGTCCTAGAGTTGAATATATGTGACAAATCTGAGGAATTGTCCCAGATTAAGGTGTTATTAGCAGAAGCTTTGGAACAAATTGATAAATTAAACAGTAATAAGTCACCAGGACTAGATGGCAGCCACTTCTGAAATTCCACATCTGAGTTTCTTTAGAACTAACTGTAAATCAGCTTCTGAACCAAATAATTGGATGATAGCTAATGCGACTCAATTTTTTGAAAGTTCTCTAGAAGTGAGCCCAGGAATTACAAGCTGGGAAGCCTGACTTCAGTACCATGCAAAATGGTTGAAACTATAGGAAAAAGCAATAGTTAGCCATAAAGATGAACATAACTTGTTGATGAAGAGTCAGCAGGATTTTTAAATCATGCATCACTAATCTACTAGAATTATCTGAGGGGTTCAACAAACAAGCGGACAAGGGGTATTCAGTGGATAGTGTACTTAGATTTCCAGTACAAAAGCCTCCCTTCCCCACAAAGGCTCTTAACCAAAGTAAGCTAGCTGCTCCAGGATAATATGGAAGCTCTTCTCACGACAACTACAGGCAGTCCCCGGGTTACGTACGAGATACGGACTGTAGGTTTGTTCTTAAGTTGAATTTGTACGTAAATCGGAACTGGCGTCCAGATTCAGCCGCTGCTGAAACTGACCAGTGGCTGACTACAGGAAGCCCGGGGCAGAGTTTCTCTGCCTCCGGCTTCCTGGAATCAGCCGCTGATCAGTTTCAACAGCGGCTGACTTGGGGACACCTGGAACAGAGCAGCTGGGGTGCTGCTGGGTTGGTCCAGTAGCGCCGCTCCTCGGCACTACTAGACCAACCCAGCAGCACCCCAGCTGCTCTGCCCCAGGCGTCCTGATTCAGCCGCTGCTGAAAATGACCAGCAGCATCTGAATCAGGACGCCTGGGGCGGGGCAGAGCAGCTGGGGTGCTGCCGGGTTGGTCTAGTAGCGCCGAGGAGCGGCGCTGCGGGACCAACCTGGCAGCGCCCCAGCTGCTCTATCGCAGGCGTCCGCGAGAAAAGCCTGGTCTGCTGGGGGGGGGGGGGGGGGGACCCACTAGCTGCGCCTCCCCGCCCCAGCAGACCAGGGAGACGCAGGCGGGGGGACCGCCCAGACACGCCATGGTCCCGCCGCCCGCATCCTCCACGGCTTTGCTCCGCATCTCCCTGGTCTGCTGGGGGGGGGGAGGGAGCAGACCAGGGAGACGCGGAGTCGCTTTTCTCGCCCCGGAGGACGCGGGCGGCGGGACCGCGGGGCGTCTGGGCGGTCCCGCCGCCCCCGTCCTCCAGGGCGAGAAAAGCCCCGTTCGTAAGTACGGATCCAACATAAGTCGGATCCGCATAACTCGGGGACTGCCTGTACTTTAAAAGATAGAAAATAAAGGGTAGGTATAAATGGTCAGTTTTTATAATGGACGGAGATAAACAGTGGTGTCCCCCAAAGTTCTATTAAACATTAATAAATGATCTGGAGAAAGCAGCAGTGAGGTAGCAAAATTTGCAGACCATACAAAATTACTCAAGATAGTTCAGTCCAATCCCAAACAAGTGCAGGTGAAGAGCTGCAAAAGGATCTCTCAAACTAGGTGAGTGGGCAACAAAACATCAAATCAAATTTAATTCTGATAAAGGCAAAGTAATACACAACAGAAAACATAATCCCAACTACACATATAAAATGAGAGGGTCTAAATTAGCTGTTCCCACTCAAGAAAGAGCTTGAAATCATTATGAATAGTTCTCTGAACAGGAGCTCTGGTGACGTGACTGTCTCCCCTATGTGACTCCTGCACACCACCCCTAATCTGGGAGAGAGCCAGGACAAACCCTATTCCATCCCAGGCCCTGTCCCTATTCCACCCTTCCCTGCGTCTGCTCCACCTTAACCCCACCTCTTCCCTAGAACTCCCTCTCCCTAGTGATACAACCCACAGGACTAGCAAGGGTCTGGCGCCAGCTGCAGTAGATGGTCCCCCCTGCACTGATTGGCAGTGGTGGGGGAAAGCAAACCACCCCAGCCCAGTCCACTCTGCTTCCCGGGCTACATCACTCTACTTCCCATTGGTGAATGCAGGGAGTGGTCCCACCCCCTCCTCTAAGCAATGGGACAGGAGCCAAGGGAAGTAGGGATTTTAGATACAGTATAATTGTATAATCATGTAACCACATAAAATATCATCCATCACGCAATTATTCAATAGTCCCTGGAGGCCGGGCCAGCAGTCAGTGCTCTCCCAGTCCCACGCCCAGGAAACCCCATGCTGCCACAAGCAGGTTGCTTACATACAAAATGCAGCAGTGCAGGGTGACTGGCAGGAGTTGGTCCAAAAAACATCTCCCCCTGCAAACAGGTTCCCGTCTGCCAGCACAGGGCAGTAGCACCTCTCCACAGGGGCCCAAGCTCCCCACAGACATAGGCTGCACCAACATCCCATGGAGCAGCCTCTGTCCACATGAGCCCAAGCCCACCGTGAACAGAGGCTGCTCCACAGCAGCCTCCCCTGGGTTCCGCTCTCCCCCCCTCCCGTGCGCTGCTGCCTCTGATAGAGAGGCAGCAGAGCAGGGGGCCAAGCAGTTCTGCAGGAGCCAATACAGCTGCTCCCTGAGTTACGACCACATCCACTTACGACCATCCACACTTACGACCAAAGCGGTCGTAAACGCAGATCCGAGTTACAAACAGCAATCTGCGCTTACGAACAGCATGGTCGCCATGTAACTCTATGGGATCCGAATTACGAACACTTCGAGTTACGGACCAAGTGTTGGTCCATAACTTGTTCGTAACTCGGAGAGCAGCTGTATGTGTGAGCAGCCAGCTATAAAGCTAGCTTCCTAAGTGTACCAGTTCCCATTTGCCCCCCTCACCCTCTGCGCTGCTGCCTCTCTATCACAAGCAGCAGCGTGGGGGGGGGGGGGGAGCAGGAAGCTTTGCAGGATCCATTGCTCATGGGGAACTGGCTCAAAATGCACCAGTGGCATACAGAGGCAGCAAGAGGGAGGGGAGAGTGCATGTAGTCGACAGGATTAATTGATAAACCCAGGATTACTGATTGATCATTTAGTCTATTACATATTGACATCCTTAGAGGGAAGCACAGCAAACTAGGGACGGGTCCCTCCGCTTTCCCACCAGCACTGCCCAGTGAGTGTGGAGGCCTGAGCTCTGCTGTGGGAGCCAACTTCCCCCTCCAACCTTTCCCCACCCCACAAGTCCCAGTCCCCCAGGCCAACCAGAGGCTTTGGCCCTGCCGGCTGCTGGCCCATTGTCCTTCCTATCCACAATGTGCAGGAGGGCTCATGCCCCCTCATGCCTCACACGCATATCGCCCCTATAGTTGAAAAAATTAAATGTCAGCAGCAATCAAAAAAGATAACAGGATGTTGGGAATCATAAAGAAAGGGACAGATAATTGAAAATATACTGTCTCAATATAATTCCATAGCATGTCCACATCTTGAACATCGCATGCCAATGTGATCATCCCATCTAAAAAAAGATATGCTGGAATTGGTAAAGGTTCAGAAAAGAGAAACTAAAACTATTTGGGATATGGAATGGCTTCCATAGGAGGAGAAAATAATAAGACTAAGAATTTTCAGCTTGCAAAAGAGATGACTCAGAGGTGGAATTTGACAGGGGGCTATAAAATCACGACAGGTGTGTAGAAAATATATGAGGAAGTACTATTTACTACTTCTCAGAACACAAGAAGTAGATCACCAATTAAAATTAAAAGGCAGCAAGTTTAAAACAAAAGCAAGTATTTCTTCACACAACGCCCTCAACCTATGGAACTCTTTGCCAGAGGATGCTGTAAAGACCAACACTATTACAGGGTTCAAAAGAGAGCTAGATAAATTCATGGAGCATAGGTCTATCAATGGCTATTAGCCAGGATGACCATGGATGGTGAATTTTGCCAGCTTCTGGCAAACAGAGGCTTGGCGCAACAGGGAATGATCCACTAGATCCTGTTCACTTCTCTGGAGTACCTAGCATTGGTCACTATAGAAAGACAGGATATTAAGCTACATGGACCTTTGGTCTGACCTAGTATTGCTGTTCTTATATAGGACACTGTTCAGCTATAAAGTAGTAAGTATTTGGGTCAGAGGAACAGTAATAGATTTCTTTCACCTTTAAATCACTGGTCTAGACTGGGGACGTTAAAATGTGGTTAAGTAATCATGTAATCACTAAAAAATGTCAGAGGTTACATGCAGGGAGCAGGCAGCTCCTGCCTGCCACCCTGCACTGCTGTCTCTGATACAGCGGCATGTAGTCGATAGGATTAACTGAGGCAGCAGCATGGGGGGACAGGCGGGAGCCAGCGCACATGGGGAGCCAGCTTTTAAGCCAGCTCCCCATGCATACCAGCTCCCACGGAACCTCCTGCCCTTCTCCCCCCACATGCAGGTGCCTCTGATACAGAGGCAGCTGCATGGGGAAGGAGGGGAGGCGACTCCGCAGGAGCTGGTAGGAGCAGTCTTAAAAGCTGGCTCCCCACATGCACTGGCTCCCCACGTGCACTGGCTCCCGCCTGTCTCCATCTCACACCCACCATTGCTTCAGATAGAAAAGTAATGACCAGATGTTATCACTATCTGATGGTCGTACAAGTGGTATGAGCAGAGCAATCCCAAACTCTCTGCATTTAGGAAATGGGAGCAGGAAGTGGAAAAGAAAATATTAACTAAATTAAACTCTATTTCAAAAAACTGTTAGCTTACACAAAGATTGCATTATTATAGAGTAGACTGAAAGAAAGGTACAAGGTAGAATACTTTAAGCCATTAAACTTTTGTAATTGAAATCTTTTATATAACATTAACATTTTCCTGAAACCTGATTACCAGGAAAAATGTTTCCTCTTCTGTTTTAACACATTAATTGCTCCACAAACAAGACCAGTCTGAATGTAATAGAATTACAGAATACCAGAACTGGAAGGGACCCTGAGAGGTCATCAAATCTCGTCCCCTGCACTCATGGCAGAACCAAGTACCATCTATATCAGGCTTGGGCAAAATACAGCCCACCAAGCCACTGGATCCGGCCCGCAGAAGCAGCGTGGAGCCCCAGCAGGCTCCCCTGCTTGTCCCGCAGCTGTGCAGAAACAAGGCTGCCTGGCTTTCTTTCTATTGCAAAACTGTAGGGGGGGGGGGCGGGAGGAGAGGAGGGAGTATCAGGAGCCGCCCTGCCCCCAGTACAATCCCATTGGCTGGTTTCTCGACAAAAACCAACCAATGGGAGCTGCTTCTTTGAATAACAGGAAGCCAAGAAGAACCACATCCCCTCTCCTCCGCTCACTGAAGTACATGGCCAGACAACCAGGCAGGCAGGCTAGCTGGGAAATGTTTTAAGCTCTACAAACCTTAGCTCTGCATGCAGGTTTGACTGCTGGCCACAGCCTGCCTCTGGCACCCTAGCTCCTCCCTGCACCAACCCTCTGTCCTCCCCCCACCCCCATTCAACATACCCAAACCGTCTGTTCTCCCTTTCACCTATACTCCCTCCGAGATCTGGCATCCCAATCTCCTGCCCCAGATCACAATCCCTTTCTACTCTAGGTCACATCTCAGACCCTGCACTCCAGTTCCCTGCCCCATCACAACTGCCTCCTTCACCCAAACTCCCTCCCAGACTCCAGACTCCCTCCTCCACACCAACTAAGAGCCTGCCAGGTTTTAATACATTTTAAAAGCAGAAGAGCAGCAGGGAGGACCTGGCACAAGCTGGGTCCCCAGAGCTGCACACCAGCCTTTTAAATGTATTAAGAGCCAGCAAGCTTTTATTACATTTAAAAGGTTGGTGCGCAATGGGACGGACACTAACCCCACTGTGGCTCCCCCACTTATCACTAATCAAAGGAAAATCCATTGACTAGTCAATGAGTTGATTAAACCTAATTTAATCCCTAATAGCTGTACCTATGAGATGTAAAGTTCAACAGAAGTGCATGGAAAATTTCAAGCAGAACATATGGAAGGGTAGTGTTCATCAAGAACACAGACAACCCACTACCGCTGTAAGTTCCATAAGATCTTTAAAGTCTATAAAAATGAGTTTTAAAAGGCTCATTTGAAGGCCCCTGAAAAGAATAAATTATGTGGTATTCAATTTACTTGCCTTGTCCTCATCATATTTTAGGCCCCAATCTGACAAGCTTTTCCAAAGCTTTGATAATTTAAGTAAATCAGATGGGCAAAATCCTCCTCAAAACCAGAATATTGCCAAACCTTGATGAACAGCAAAGCTACTGACTTGTCTGACTTTATAATTCCTCAGTAAATAATAATTTTTTACAACATTTTTCACAGGAAAAACGAGTGGGCAAAGGTGTGAGGACGTGCCATTTCTTTAAAAATGCATGAAGAAACCAAGTAGGAGGGTAACTAGGAAAGGTTGTATATAGAAGCTCTACAGCAAACCAGAGACAGCTTTAAAGATAATACTGTTTTTCTTTCTGTAATAGTCTAATAATACTTTAATAGTCTTTAAAAGGGTCTTTAGTGTTGAAATAAAGAGATTCTTTTCCACATGACAATTACCTGTTGTAATTTATTATGCTAGTGTTTCTAAACATAGACTTTTTAGTTAGACTAAAACTGTTGCAGAATCATTTGAAAATGTGTTGTATAAACGTTTATGATAGGAAACAAATATATCTAAATTTTTAAAAGTTTGAGACTATTTACTGCAAAGTAGCTGTGCCACTTTATACAAACTAAGAATCTGGCCCATATCTTTTAAAGCAGTAAATAAATATTTATTTTTTATATTACGTTATTTTAAAATAGCCAGATACACTTTATTCTTCATTTTAAAAAATAGGTTTAATTTCTACTTTCAATGCAACTTCCAGCACAGCTTTAACTAAGGAGCCAATATATTACCTCTGAAATGTCACATACTGTGAAAGGTTCAAGTTTTGTTAGCCAATTCAATGTGTTAATATCAACTATAATAAGAACTGTATGCTCCCCTTCTGCAGAAGCCAAAGCTGCAAAAAATATCAAATCAAAGAACCAAAAATTAAAAAGAACCAAACCTACCATGGAGAAGGGAATTGGAGATGGTGACAGAGAAAGATGGTTTAAAAAAAATACCGGACACACTTGATCTCAGATTGGGAGGGGAGGGAAGAGGGACCGGCCAGGAGGGGAGCAGGACTGGCCGGCAGGGGGTTAGGGGGAGCGAGGCTGGCGGGGGGGGGGGGGGAGGAGAACTGGCCGGCGGGAAGCAGGGCTGGCCTAGAGAGGGTCAGGGGGAGCGGGGCTGGCTAGAGGAGATCCGAGGGCGGGAAGAGGGAAGGGAGCCAGCTGGCAAGAAGCAGGGCTGGCTGGGAGTGGGTCCAGGTGAGCGGGGCTGGCCGGGAGCGGGGGGTGGGGAGGTAGAAAACCAGCCAGCCTGGGTGCACCAGATCCCGGGGTGCTGCCCATCCTGTGCATGGTCCCAGAGGAGTGCACAGGTGAATCCGGCCCTGGGAAGTCCATCCCACCCCCACACCTCTCCTCTCTGTGTAGTTGCATACTGCCTGGCTGGTAGACACGCTCACGCAGCGTTAGTGTGTCTACCAGCCAAATAGTACACAACTACGTACTGATACTCATGATAACAATAAAAACTTAATTAGAAAATACTGGACATTTATGTGTTTCCCAGACAGAAAGCTCAAATACCGGACTGTCCAGATCAAAACTGTACACCTGGCAACCCTAGATAACAGCAAAAGTCTACATACTAAGAAAGCCAGAGAGTTGAATCTATGGAAAGCATTCATGAGACTCTTACCAGCTTTAATGTGTGTGTATGATAGTAGATGGTAAAAATATACATAAGTGCCCAAAACCATTTAAGTATTTTACTGAGATGACATACGCTTATCTTCAATACTCTCCATTTCCATGACCCCCTTCCCGCCTCCCAGAAGTATGGGCCACTAGGGCCATGGTGAGGATGTCTCAGCTCCAGCCAGAGCAAACAGGGGCAGCTGCCCACCACGCAGCCCAGCCAGCCAGGCCACATGGCATTCCACCATAGCTAGAACCAGGATACGTGAGGCAGGTTGCCAGAATCCACCAGGCCACCACCACCACTCACCTTCCAGGCTGCAGGTTCAGCAAGAAAGTGAGTAGAGAGTGCCGCTGCCTAGCTCTGCAAATGAGGTTGGTGGGCCTAAAATTGTTTGTGCTCAGCCAAATAGGCGCACAGCTTAAAGAGAACCCTGCCACAACTCTAGGGACCATTACTTTCATTAACCATCTTTGATAGTGCTAAACCTACCTCGGAGCCAATGGTACAGATCCAGTCCCAAGAATTCTCACTTTTCTCATCTTATGATGAGACATTTTAACGTGTATTCTGATTACTTTAAAAATCTTTACACAACTTCTAACATATACTGAATTGTCTAAGCCTAAAATTACTGTTAACCCAAACAAAAATTTCAACACTATTTATTAAGAGTAGGATTACAATTCTCCATAAATTCTTTCCATTAAAATACCTACTAATTTATCAACCAGCTATCTATTTAAAAAGACAGAAACTTAGGAAATCAGCTGGTTATGGTTCTTAACACACAAACTTGTTTTTACATACTATCCAATTACCAAATGCTATATAGCCTACATCCATAGACCCACCCACCAGGAAACTCATGAAAAGGACAAATAAATCACTGTCTTGCATAGCGGTGGACTACAAATCCATGATTAGATTAAAGTGATTAAGGGAAGTCGTGAAATTAAGTGACCAGGAAGCTGAGCATACAGTGAGTGTTCACAATGACAACTGCAATCAGCCCTCCTGTAAAGGAACACACAAGGCCTCTCTCTATAAAAAGAGTTGGGATTCTCAAACATCTCAGGCCTGGCTTAGGGAAAAAGACTGACAGGCAACAGCTGAGAGTATTTTGTATTGATCCTGTAATATCCTGGCATACCAGGGAGGGTGGTGGTGAAGGAAGCTTTCTGATGACATAAATAAACTCCAACTCCCTACACGTATTATCTGGGCTTTTTATTTTCAGAAGTTTAAACCACCCCAATGCTCCCACTAAAAGCCTCAGCCCTTCAGATAATCCAATTCCACACACACCCCCCCCAAAAGAGAAGAAACCTTCCTCTGTTCGCTCAGCTGATAACCTACCTCAGAGCCAATGAAACCAGGCTCTCCCTTCCACTCTACCAGGCACTAGCCCCGCACCGCATCTACACGCCCCCAAACTCCTCCTCAAACGCTTCCACACATAGAGGTCTTCTCCCACCCCAGCCCCCAAACATCCTTCCCCTGGCAGCTCCCCCCCAGCACCCCAACCCCTCACAACCCTCCCTGACCCGGGCACTCGCTCTCCAGCCTTGCCCTTCCGCCGAGCACCCCTGCCCCACGGGCCCGCTCCCCCTCTCCGCGCCCCGGCCCTAACGGTTCGTTTGGAGGGGGAGAGGGGGACCGGGGTGGGGACACGGAAACCGTGACCCGCCCCCGCCGCGGCCGATACCTTGTAGAAGGCCCCGTTGGAGCCGCGCACTTCCACCGTCAGCTCCTCCATGTTGAGACCGCAAAGGACGCCGGGACGGGCTTCTAGAAACTGTCACCACGGTGGGGGGGGCGCGCTCCGGGCTCCCTCTCGGAGTCCTCACCTGCAGCCGGGCGGCTCCGGCTCCCCCCGCGCGGGAGGGGGCGGGGTGTTCCCGCTCGGCTCCCCGCGGCGGCTAATCCCCTCGCGCGCCGGGCCGAGGGTCTGCCCCCTACCCCGAGCGCCCTCCCCTCGCCGGGGTCTCCTGCGGCCTTCCCCGCGCTGGGCGAGCGCGAGCCCCTCACGCGCGGGGAGGAACGACTGGCTCCGCTCCCCCGCGGCACAAGGCCGCCTCCTCAGACCCCCGCTCACCCTCACGCAGCGGGGCGCTGGCCAGCAGGGGGCTCGCTCCCTCCCCGAGCCCCGCCGCGCCAGGCCTGACTGACTACCCCAGGCCAGCCCGTTCTTCCTGAGGGCTCCAGGCGCGGCAGCGGGGTGGCCAGCCCCCGGGGGACGGGTCTCTGACTCCTCCGCACACGCGGGACCGCAAAGGCATTCCCTCCCCATTGCCACAGCCGGGGCGGGAGCTGGCTGATCCCACGGGCGCCTCGCTCCCGCCACCTGTTCGTAGCTGCCCAGGGTGGGGCTAAGTCCTGCAGGGCTGGGGCTGTGACCACCCCTGGCCTCGGGGAGGGGGCTCTTTACGATCAGACCTAAGGGACTTGTTTCCTGTCCCCTCCACACCCGGACGTGGCCTTCCGTAGGCACAGGAATGCAGGCTACTCCTTCCCTTATTCAACACCACCACCACCACCACCACCCCTTCCACACACTCCCACGACGTGGCATGGTTTTACTCACTGATTTCTCCTGGAGCAAACTGCTTGTTTCAGCCCTGCCTGAGAGTTGCATGTTGTGAAGGAGGGGGCATGGCACTAGAAGCAGAGTCGCAGGTTGCTATAAGGGAAGGAGCGGGATGCTAAATGATGGAAGGGAGATGCGGGGAGTGGAATCCAGTGTGTTTAAATAGGGTTACCATATTTGAACTTTCCAAAAAGAGGAGACTCCTGAGAGGGAGTGTATCTGTATTATTATCTACCAAGTCGTGTTGTGTTTGTGTATTATATACTAAGTGACGTTAGATACTGATACACTCCCTCTCAAGTGTGTCCTGTTTTTTGAAAGTTCAGATATGGCAACCCTAGTTTAAATCACACATGTAGTTTGGTAAGCTTTGTGCCTGTCATTTTGTTCATGTTGCATGTTATATTCCTTTCCTCCTCCACCCTTTGCCAGTCTTTGTCCTTCGGGGTTATATATGTGTCTGGTAGGGGCTGTGTCCTCTGTTTGGAAAGCACCTAACACATTGTGGACAGTGGCATAAAGAAGAATGTCTTGGAAAGGGAGGATCTCTAAACACAGAAGTGCTTCACTCCTGGAATAAAGGCTCATAATATATACAGAGACAGGAGTTCAGGACTTTCCCACACATACAAATGGGGCCCTTGCCTCTCCAAATTGTAGCAGACTTTTTCCCAAATAGGCTCATAAGGGGCTGAAGAGGTGGCTCTCTCAAAAAACTCTTAATCTGGGTAATGATGGGATACTACACTACAAAGTATGAATCAGGGCCTAAATGAGTACATCTCTCAACCTCTAAAATAAAACTAACTCATTGCAACTATAAAATGCCAAATGAATGGGAAAGTTCTGATCTTTTTTTTTTTAATGTGTAAACGTATCCTGAGAGATTAAAGTTTAGGATTTGAGAAACTGCCTATTAATTTCAAACAAGAAGTTCAACTCCTACTTAAACATATAAAATTACTTTTTCATAGCCTCCTATGGTTAAATGCTCATTAATATTAATCATGTTCTTTCATTCATATGTTAGGAAACTAATTGTAATATACATAACTCCCATAGACAGATTATTACAGTGTTTAACTACCCTGACAGGAAGGTTTTCCTAATGACTAATATAAATAGCTTTTGCTGAAATTTAAGCCCATTGCCTCTTTTCCAATTCTAAGAGGTTAAAGAGAACAATTATTCTCCCTCTTCCTTGTAAATCTTTATGTACTTAAAAACTATGATCATATCCCCTCTCAGTCTTCTTTCCTTGAGACTAAATAAACCCAATTTTTTCACTCTTTTCTCATAGATCATGTTTTCTAGATGGTTAATTATTTTTGTTGCTCTTCTCTGGACTTTCTCCAGTTTTTCTAGGTTTCTGAAAGGTGGCTCCCAGAGCTGAATACAATACTCCAGTTGAGGCCTAATCAGCACAGAGTAAAGTGGCTTATGTCTTGCTCACATCACTCATACATCCCAGAATGAAGGTGGAGGAGTTGTTAGTTTGTTTTTTGGGGAGATGTTGTATTTTTGCAACTGTGTCAGATTGTTGATTCATATTTAGCTCGTGGTCCACTCTGATCCACAGATCCCTTTCTCCTCGTAAACTTTTATATACCTGAAAACTGTGGTCATTCTCTTCTCGAGACTAAATAAACCCACTTTTTTCAATCTTCCCTTATAGGCCATGTACTTCTTTCTAGGCAGTCATTTCCTATGTTGTATGTGTACAACTGATTGTTCCTTCCTAAGTGGAGTACCTCCTCTCCACTGAGTAACAGGTGTGCGCTGTCCTTGGTCTTCCTTTTGCTTGTAATGTATTTGTAGAATGTTTTCTTGTTATCCTTAAAATGTTTTAACTATGATGTGAGCATATTTTTTTTATTGGGTTAGAAAAGTTTTTTGTTTTCCACTCAGATATTTCAATATTTTGTTTGGGTACCTGGTAGTACCAGGGAAACAGTGACCACCTGATTTGCATCTTCCTTAGTCCTTTTACATGTATAAATATTGGATAAATCTTTATAGGACAAATCTTGACATTGTTAAATGGTTTTGTGTCATAAAGAGAGAAAATAAGCGTTTAGTTATGCGCAGTGCTGAATGACCTCAATTACTTTTTCTTGCGGGCACACAGCATTTTGGAGAATCAAGCTATGGGAGGCCCAAAAGGAAAATTATGAGCAAACAGTTACACAATCGAAGAGCCAATGACAAAAAATTGCTTGAAATCGTTCTTTGGGAAGTCTATTAATATTTCTGAAGTTATTCATTCTTTCAGAATTAAATATTTAGAAAAAATTGAATTATTGGGTAAAATGAAACCTTAAATATTAGACATCATCCTCCACACAGTAAAAATGGCAAACAAATTTCCATTGTGTAGTAAGACAGGTGTGTAATAAGTATCAAATGAAGTTACTTTAAAACCTTAAGAAGCACCAGTATGACCATATTTGGAATAGTATGCACAGTTCTGGTCAAAAAAGATAACAAGAATTGGCCTGAGCCAATGTAATCTGCATGTGAATTTGACTGATTAAAATTGTTTTGCTGAAAATATACACTTGATGGTATTTAATAGGACAAGCTTGTTTTCAGATTAATACTGCAGTAGGTTGCTGCAGCTGGGTGGAAATGGGGCACAGGGCAGCTGTTTTCAGGAGGTTGGACAGCCACTTGGAACCAATCAGACTGAGGAAAATGACTGCATCAAATTCCGCTTTCATTTAGATTACTGTAAATCAGGAATAAGGTTGCCAACTCTGACTGAAGCTATTCTGGGAGATTTATTTTTCCCAACATGAAATAATGTCATTTTCTTAAAATGACCTATTCATATCTCCAGGATTGCTTTCAGATTGATGCTAGTTCCAGGAGAATCCAGGCCAATCCTGGACGGTTGGCAACCCGAATCACAAGTGACTCCTGAAGTCAATTTAGCTACTCCAGACTTGCATGGGCATAAAAGAGAACAGAAATTTAGCCCATTCATGAACCTTCTTTTCTATTCTGTGAAAACAGGCAGGCAGTTTGCAATAATTAGCACGAATAGTGCCCATCACGGGCTAAAGTTTTTAATGTACTGTATATAAAATAATTTAATTCAACAATAGTACTTAAGAGCCAGTGTTTTAAATATATTTAGACGCATAGAGAGATTTTCAAAATTTCCTAGGTGCCTAATTCCCATTAACTTCATTAAGTGCTTTGCTTAATCAGGGCCTAAGTAACTGCAGTGTGAGATTTATGTAAAATTTTACTAATAACTGGTAAAGTCTAGATAAATATGTTAAAATTTGAACGTTTATCAGAAACCAACTTGCTCTAGAAAATAGGATGAAAATCTTGAGGAAAAAAATTCTCATTAGCTTTTTAGTAAATTGTTGTTTTGCCTAGGTTGCAAGAACCATGAAGGTATTCTAATGCATCTGGTTCCAGCTAAAACTAAGAAAAGTAAGAGGCATCTGAAAATAGTAAGAGAGATATAGTTGGGAAAAGAAAGTAATTTAAAAATAGTAACAGTCTAATTTCAAAATATTTAAAGACTTGGTTTGGATTAGCATCCAGAAGTTCAGCTGTAAACCTTAATACAACAACTTTTATTTCCTGGTATATGCACACTCAGGAGTATAAGTTCCTGTTCTCTTATTCACTGTGGGCCAAATCTTGCAACCTCATGCAGTGCCCAATGGACTAGAAGGTAGGATAGCCATTGTGCTCCCTCTTTATTTGAGCAAATGGGTGGTAGTTGATCAGTGGAGTCATAGATTCACCAGAATCTGCCCTGTTCTCTCCCTACTTCATTTCACAATCTCCCCCTCCCACACACACACACACACATACTCTATTAAAAAGTAGGGAGACTTCATGGAGATGTTTGGATCTCCAGTTTGTTACCTCTTTTTCACAATTAAGCAAGTGCTTGCAGAAAAGGAGTCAGGAGTCTGCTCTGTGGAATTAGAAGTGGCAAAAAATTATTACCATAATTAATATCTTATATTTATGGAGTATTTTGCATTATGTGATATTCCCAAAGATTTTGTTCATGATATATGTAATCTTGTAAACCTCACTCCTCAAAAGTAGTTCCATATAAATCAATAGAGTACAGTCACAGAAGTAAGATTTACATACTATTCCTTGACAAAATCTGTGTTAAAATTGACTTAAGATATCAGTTATATAGTGGAAATAATTACAGACATGTAATTACAGGCAGTCCCCGAGTTACGTACAAGATAGGGACTGTAGGTTTGTTCTTAAGTTGAATCTGTATGTAAGTCGGAACTGGCGTCCAGATTCAGCCGCTGCTGAAACTGACCGCCAGTTCTGACTTACATACAGATTCAACTTAAGAACCCCAAGCGTCCCCAAGTCAGCTGCTGCTGAAACTGATCAGCGGCTGATTCCAGGAAGCCCGGGGCAGAGCAACTCTGCCTCAGGCTTCCTGTAGTCAGCGCTGGTCAGTTTCAGAAGTGGCTGACTTGGGGACGCCTGGGGCAGAGCAGCTGGGGTGCTGCTGGGTTGCTCCAGTAGCGCCGCTCCTCAGTGCTACTGGACCAACCCAGCAGCACCCCAGCTGCTCTGCCCCAGGCGTCCTGATTCAGCCGCTGCTGAAACTGACCAGCAGCGGCTGAATCAGGACACCTGGGGCAGAGCAGCTGGGGTGCTGCCGGGTTGGTCCAGTAGTGCCCAGAGCGGCGCTGCGGGACCAACTGGCAGCGCCCCAGCTGCTCTGCCCCAGGGTCCACAACAAAAGCCTGGTCTGCTGGGGGGGGCACACTAGCTGCGCCTTCCCCCCCCCCAGCAGACCAGGGACACGGGGAGCAAAGCCAGCGCAAAGCCTCAGAAGCACGGGAACCCACCGCTGCTGCGGCTTTGCTCCCGGTGCCCCTGGTCTGCTGGAGACGGTCACCAGCAGACCAGGGGCACCGGGAGCAGCTTTTCTCGCCCCGGAGGTCGAGGTGGCAGGACCGCTGCCTGCGAGCTCCGGGGTGAGAAAGCCCCGTTCGTAAGTGCGGATCCAACGTAAGTTGGATCCGCGTAAGTCGGGGACTGCCTGTACTTCAAAAATCACCATTGTAAGTCCAGGAAATTCAGAATTTAAGTTAAATAAAGTCCAAACATTAAAAGTATAATACTCAGACAGGGCACCCAAATAACCTTCACTGCTCTAGTGACTTTATGCAATAACAATATGTGTATGATTAAAGAATTGTAGTGTCTGTGGTTCCAAACAAGACTGAACTTTAAAAAAATATATTCTAGATTCCCCCCCTCATGGTTGTAGAGAAAAGCCTGAAAATTTGACCTGTATATACCTTAAAGGCTCAGAAAAAAAGGAAGAGAGCTAAAAAAACCCTTTTTATTATTTAAGGTGATCAGCTTTTTTTGTTACAAGAGATATTAGTGTCTGTAGCAGACAGGATCAACTGGTGTGGTGTCCTGACAGGTTTTCTTCTCCATCAATTATGATAGCCATTCAGTAGTCCACACAGCGGATTCTGAGAGAACCCCCAAAGACCACAAAATCAGATAAGGATTGAAGGTGCCCAGACAGGTTTATTGTCAAATGATGTACAGTAATAGTTGTCAGTAGACTCTACCAAACCACTATGCATATATACCCCTGACAATAGGACAACTCAGTCAGTGACGTGGGAATCCATCACTGCCCCATAGGTCGGACAAAGACTGCCCCTCCAAGACACCACTTTATATACAAGTACAAACAAGTTACACATCTCACTTGATGTGTCAGGTTGCCACCCTGACATTACTTAGATACCATCCTCACCTTGTACCTCATTGTTCAATTAGAACATCTCTATCCATCATGCTGTAATTTTAGACCCTTTCCTGCACCTGGGTCAGTATCTGTGGGGAGTGTGGATACCAAGGTCCTGTTTAATGAGGTGTTATTACTATCCTTTTGGAATGTGCTTTCAACTTATGACCCATACCAATTGCTGTTTTACAGCCAGTACTTAGTACCAATTACTGTTCCACACCTGGACCTATTACCAATTAGTCTTTTATACTCTCAGCCCTATGGCTACGGTTACACTGTAGCCTTCTTCTGGAAAAGCTTATGCAAATGAAGTTTGGCGTGGAATATTGCCACTCTTCATTTGCATAATTAATTAGTAGCTGCTTTTGCACAAGAGGCTTTTGCACAAAATGAGCCGTGTAGACGGCTCCTTTTTGCGCAAAACTCCCCTCTTGTGCAAGAGCCATTCTTCCTGAAAAAATGAGGATGAACGGCTCTTGCGCAAGAGGGGGTTTCTGCGCAAAAAGGAGTCATTTACACAGCTCCTTTTTGCGCAAAAGCCTCTTGCGCAAAAGCGGCTGCTAATTAATTATGCAAATAAAGTGCAGTGATACTCCACACTGCACTTCATTTGCATAAGCTTTTCTGGAGGAAGGCTACAGTGTAGCCATAGCCAGTAAATGCCAAATTCTGTGAGCAGTGGCTTGCCTCTGGCCCACAGCTTAACTTTGCTTTATATTAGCAAAGTTTTGACCATTATTAGCTAGGCCTCAGGCCTCAAACCAGGCCTGAGCTCAAGGGTACCATTCACTAATCCCCCCTGCCGAGTTTGAACTCCCCAGATTTCATACTTGAAGTCTGCTTAAAGCTGCATGCCCTGACTCTGGAGGCAGTTCTTAAATGCTACAGAGTTTGAGCTGCTTGCAACTTTGCCTTTGGGGCAGGGAGTTTGTTATAAAAACAGGAAGGCAGGGTGATTAAGAATAACAAAAGGCTGGGCATTCCAGTAATGGAAGGATCATTAGACCATCATGCAAACATCGCAGGGTACTCCACTTAAAAGATAGGACTAAAAACAGTAAGAATGAGTGTTGTGCTGCTGGGATTTGCATTTCGATTCCTATGTTAAACTTACAAATGTTTTTGAAAAAGGGGTGAGCAGGGACTAATCCAAAGCTGACTGCAAAGAGCTACAAAGGGATGTCACGAAATTGGGCAACACAAAGACAGATGGAATTCAGTGTTGATAAATACAAAGTAATGTACATGGAAAAATATAATCCTAACTATAGATACAAAATAGCTGTTACTACTCAAGAAAGAGATTTTGGAATCATTGTGGATAGTTCTCTGAAAGCATCTGTTTAAAGTGCAGTGGCAGTCTAAAAACCTAACAGAATATTGGGAATCATTAGGAAAGGAATATACAATAAGAAAAAATACCATATTGCCTCTACATAAAGTATGCTCACATCTTGAATACTATGTGGTCAACCCATCCAAAAAAAAAGAAATATTGGATTTGGAAAGGGTACAGAAAGGGCAACAGAAATTATTAGGGGTGAGAAATAGTTTCCATATAAGAAGAGATTAACAAGACTGGGACTTTTCAGCTTGGAAAAGAAATGACTAAAGGGAGAGGGGATATGTTAGATGTCTAGAAAATCATGACTGGTGTGAAAAAATAGAACAAGGAAATGTTATTTATTCCTTCACTAACATAACACAAGAAGCTGACCCAATAAAATTTATAGGCAGCAGATTTAAAACAAACAAAATACATAATTTTTTCACAATCAACTCGTGGAACTCTTTGCCAGGAGATGGTGGAAAAGCCCAAACCATAAAAGGGTTCCAATAAGAACAAAATAAGTTCAAGGAAGATAGATCCATCAATGGCTATTAGCCAGAATGGGCAGGGATGGTGTCCCTAGCTTCTGGGAATGGGCGACAGGGGGTGGATCATGATGATTGCATCTTCTGTTTATTCCTCCTGAAGCACCTGGCATTGGCCGCTATTGGAAGACATGTACGGGGCTAGAAGGACCTTTGGTCTGACCCAAGTATGGCCATTCTGATGTTCTTATATAGAGCTAAAATGTATCTGTCTCCTTGCTGTAGCCCACTAGAACCCACTCCTCTTCCAGAGATGAGACAGAGCTCAGGAGTCCTGACAGGGTCTCTCTATCTCTCCACAGAGTTAGTAACATAATAAGAGTACACATTACAATTTTATGGCTAACAGTGTCCCTTACGTGACTTGCCACAAGATGTCAGAATATGTTAGAGTTAGGGCAGAGTGAGTCTATGTTTATTTAATTTTCGTTCTTTTATATAGGAATTAGACACAGTGCTCCTGTCAGCTAACTGCTAAGTTGTCTGGCAAAAAAGTAGAGTTTTTCCATACCTTGGTAGCACCCTAGATAGAGATGATGGTTCTCCCATCCCCATTTGGTGGTTGGCTTGTACTGAGTATGCTTAGTAACACTACTGAAGCCTCTGTCCTTGGTCTGCCCCACATGCTTTCACTCTCCTCTCCCCCCCTCCCCCCCCCCCCCGTCATGGCATGCACAGGTCTCCCTCCACCCAAAATCTGAAATGGCATCCCTGCCTGTGCTACATGGACTTTTTTTTTCCAGGCCTTCACCTTACTACAGTATCTTCATTGACTTACAAGCCTTTCAAGAAAACTGAAGCGGGGGGCAGGACTGTTGCATTTTACTAAGCACAGTCCCAAAGCTTTGGTATTAAAAAAGCTCATGATACCATCTACATGTTTTGTTAGTCTATAAAATGCTACCAGACCATTTACCCTGATGATGGTGAACTAATAAGAAAATATGTATAGCCAAATTTCCAGCAATCATCCAAAAATGCACTCTACATTCACATGTGAATAAGCTTCTCTTTGCAACTGGGATAAACAAAAGGTTTGTCTGCACTGGAACTAGACCTAAAATTTCCTACACAAGAGCATGTCTACACTAGGAAATTATTTCGAAATAACTTATTTTGAAATAACTCCCCAAATAACTAATTTGAAATAGCGTGCCCACACTACAGGGATGTCTCAAAATTTGTCTGAGGCAGGCTCCCTTATGTGGACGTGCTACATCAATTTAGCGCTCCAACAAACACTGGGGAGTAATTACTTTGAATGACTCTGGGGAGTAGTTATTTCAAAATAGCAACTCTGATCAAACTAGTGCACTAAACTTAGCAATGTAGATTTGGTAATCATATCTGAAACCCTAAGTTCATACTCAGGGTGGCTAGCCCTTTCTACCATGCTAGCTCAATCAAAGCTAACACAAGTATGTCTACTCAAGTTTGAAATTACACCATTTGAATTAGTGGAGACATATCTTGGCTGTGCAAACCTCTAATATAGTTGCAGATATTGTGAGTGCCATTTTAGACACAGAGCCATTTTTTTAAAAAATGGCCTATGCAAAAATGCACCTACAGCACACAAAACAATCCACATACAATTTCAAAGATCACTTTTGAAAACAAAATTCACAAAGTGAGTTGTGAAGCTATTTAGTGGATGCATTTCTAAACAATTTTTGTGGACTGCAGTTTCAAACCCTTTTGTTTACTGATGCACTGAAGAAAAAGTACTTGTCTGCTATTGAAATTAGCAAAGGAAGGAATAGTAAATGCCAAGACATTATCTTTTGTACCTATCTTAGGATGGATAATTTAAAAGTTGAGATTGTAATGCTAGTTTATTTTGAGTGTAGTATTATGGATATAATAAGGCCTTGGGGTCTTGACACGCTTACATAAATTCACCCACATTAAAATTTCACACATATAGGGCTCAAATTCACTCTACTCAGAAGATGAAGAGAGTATAAATAACCCACAAAACAGAATAGGTGGCATATGCTGGCTGCCATTGCTGGAATCTAAAAAGAAAAAGTGATTGAGTCAATTCATCATCAACCATATAATGAAGGCCTGAAGTACCAATGTTACAAGAAAACATTTATTGACTGTGCTCCACATTTACACTGAAATAGCTCAGATGAGTAGGAATTTGACCAGTTTCATCCATTTGTTCAGGAGCCACTAGGTGACATGCATGCTCACCAAAATAAAAGGCTTATTTGAGGCAACAAAGTACTCAGTGTAGTGTGAAAAGTAGTTTTAATGATGAATGAAACAAACTCTTGGCCTGGTTTTGCCACATGAGTGAGCTTCAGATTTGCCATTGTGTAGCTGACCTTCATATACTGTGATAACAGAACTGGCAGCTGTCATTCAAAAAGCAAATGGGAGCATAGGCACCAACTTACCCTTTGGTCGGAGGATGTTCGACCCCTTTCACCCAGGTCCCAACTCTACTCCAACTCCTTTCCCCCAAGTCCCTGCCTATTCTTGCCCATGTTCCATCCCCACCCTAACCCCATTCTATCCCTTCCATCAAGCCTCTGCTCCTACACCTCCATCGCCCAGCCTCTTCCCCACCACCTCACCCGAAACCACCTGATGCCCACTCCTCCCCTACCCTCTCAGAGCTTCCTCTATGCCACTAATCAGCGCAAAGAGAGGGGAGGAGGTTGGGAGTTGGTCAGCGGGGCCACTAATGGGTGAGTGCGATGCGAGGGGGGGCTAATTTTTCCCTGTTGGAGCTCCAGCCCCAGAGTACCCATGGAGTTGGTAGCACCAGATGGAAGTTGTTCTGGGCCATGGAGACAAGAATTCTAGTATAAGGAACCCATACTATACCAGATAAAGTCAGATAACAATACTAATGTTTAAACCCTTATCCTATTTATGAAAGCTCCAAGAAGCTATTGTTACTGGATGAAATTAACCCAGTATAGAAAGGGTGTAAAATGCCTTAATTGCAACTTAAACCCAGCTTTACCTCAGAGACTACAGATGTCCTTTTGAAGGCCCTGTGCACTGGAGTGAATTTCACCCATTCATGGAAGCTGTCTTGGCAAGGAACGTTGTTGTTTTGGAAATTTCCATCCCCAAGGTAAGTGCTAAGACCTTTGTGCATTCCTAGGGGATACATAAATACAAAAGCTTTGTAACACGTTTTTGCCAGTAAATGTGATCGGGCAAACCATGTAAGAGCTATGCTTGAAAATACAGTTTATATTAGATATATCTTTTTAAATCTGACCGCAATGTGTCTCTTTCCAAAGTGATCCCCAAACTGTGTTAGGAACTGGATTAGCTAGAATCACTTTTCAACATAGTTTAATCACAATTCCTTAAGTCATTTCCCAGACAAGTTTGATCACTGACTATGGCCTTAATAGAATGGCAGCAGTAATATCTTGAGGTATAGCTTAGAGGTGCTTTCTAAGTCATACTAAACTGAGAACTTCCTGGTTTTTCTGAATTTGTGACTTTTTCTGAGAGAAAGAGAGAAAGAGCAAGTTGGAGAGGGATTTAACCTTTTGCTGTTCAGAACAAAAGCAAAAATTATATTAAATTATGCTAGGGATCAATGTAATTTATTTCCTTTGTTTCTCTTACATGATTGCACTTTTTAAATATATTAGAGGGATAAATACCAGGGAGGGAGAGGAATTATTTAAGCTTAATACCAATGTGGATACAAGAACAAATGGATATAAGCTGGCTAGTAGGAAGTTTAGACTTGAGATTAGACAAAGGTTTCTAACCATTAGTGGAGTAAGGTTCTGGAATGGCCTTCCAAGGGAAGTAGTGGGGGCAAAAGATTTATCTGGTTTCAAGATTAAACTAGATGGGTTTATGAAGGGGATGGTTTGATGAGGTAACATGATTTTGGTAACTAATTGACCATTCATTATCAGTGGGAACAGGTCAATGGAGGGATTATAGGAGTTACTAGAGAACTTTCTCAGTGTCTGGCTGATGAGTCTTGCCCACATGCTCAGGGTTTAGCTGATTGCCATATTTGGGGTCGGGAAGGAATTTTCCTCCAGGGTAGATTGGCAGAGGCCCTGGAGGTTTTTCGTCTTCCTCTGTAGCATGGGGTACAGATCACAGCTGGAGAATTCTCTGCATCTTGGGGTCTTCAAGGTATTTGAAGGCTTCAATATCTGAGATATAAGTGAGAGGATTATTCTGGGAGGGGTGGGTGAGATTCTGTGGCCTGCACTGGGCAGGGGGTCGGACTAGATGATCATAGTGGTCCCTTCTGACCTTAAAGTCTATGAGTCTTGTGTCCTACTAGCTTTCCCCACCTTTCCGTTGAAAAGATTTTTAGAAAGCAAGGTAACAATTTAGAATCTAACATTGTAAGCATGCTGGTGCAAGCTCCAACTGTTCTGTTAATCCTTCAGGCTGGCTATATTTCTATTATAATATGCAACATGTATATTACATTTTAACATCTATATTATTACATATATTGGTCTATTCTTAGTTCTTTTAAAAAAAGTAAGCTATGTGTTTCAGTGAAAGGGAACAGCTCTGATATTATACTATTTTAAATTAAAATAATAAAGATTATAATTATTAATAACGATTGTGTGCAAGCACTGAAATCTAATTAGAACCAGCCTCAGGGATACTACAATAATAATTGCTAACAAGTGTGTACCACTCCATTTTTCTTTCTTTAAGTTCCTCTTTGTGCTGCAATCTTCAGTTGAAAATCTTCCACACAAGGCAGGTCCTTAGTGTATTGTGCATTAACTAAGGCCCAAAGTTGTGACTTTTTATTATTTAAGAATTTCCCAGGCATCAAGGCCTTTTAGAAAAACCAGAACAGAGGACTAACAGAATAAAACCCCAAGATTTAATGGCTAGATTTCTTCTACAGTCTGAGGACATTCACAGCTGTTCAGGCTTTTTGCAAAAAGATACCACTGGGTGCAGCTAAGCCAGACTTCCCCTTTTTCTCTTTCTGTGAATGAATGAATTAAAAAAAATCAAACATTAAAATATGCTATGATGTGCTAGATACAATAGTGAAAACAGGGAACTTGATGGAATATAACATTGCAATTAATGGCTTGGGCAGACTATGCCCCAGTCTCACTCCTGTGCCCAACATGGCCCAGTCCCCCCACTGTGGCTACTGGACCCTGCTGTAGGCTAGTTTCCCCCTCCCCTCAAAGCGTGGGGAGGCCGGGCAATGCAGGCCCAGCCCTCTCCTGTCTCAGAGTGTAGGGATGCCAGGCAGCCAACCATAGAAAGTCAGAAGCAGGAGGTGGACTGGGGGTGGAGCGGGAATAGGGCCACACCTGACTGTTGGGGGAGGCTTAATGTTCCCCTGCCTCTCATATCTGCAGCCAATGTAATTAGATAAGTGTTTTATACTGAAATTGTGGTTGAGTGATTATGCTAAACAAGACAGTTCAATATACATTTTTAAGTTAAATTAATAGGGTTTTTTTATTTTTAGAGCAACTTTTGTGTTCAGAAGAAATAATTTTACTTTTAACGTTTTGATGTTGAAAACATGTTCTGTTTTTAACATGCAGACACAAGGTAGAGAAGAGATAGGATAGACAAGATGGATGAAATATGGCTTTTGCCACAACACCTGCCCGTGTGGCCAATAGATTTCACCAGATCTGAGGCAAGGTGGGGGGGGGGGGGGGGGCGGATTTGGGGCCTTGAAAGGGCTAGCCTCCCTCAGTCAGTGCTACCCAGTATACAATGCCCTGGGCTCCAGCAGTGATTTAAAGGGCCCAGGGCTCCAGACACTGTCATTTCTGCTGTAGCCTCAGCAGCGACCAGGAGTCCCAGGCATTTTTAAATTGCCAGGCCCCAGGGCAGCTGCCTCCTTTCCTTCCTCCTCACCCTTATCCTCCCTACCCAATACCCCTCACCCTGTTGGAGTGCCTAACATCTGCTGGTTAGTTGTGACTTTGTTAGGGCAGTTATTGTATTGGATTTTTTTTTAAAGATAAGGCAGATTTGCATGGATGCAATATGATTGATTTCAGGATTTGATGAAATGTCAAGAGAAAAAGATAGGAATAGGATAGAAAGAAAGAAACAGTGGGGCACAAAATACGAGATGGGTTGGAAATGACCATATGATGTAGGACTTTACGTGCCTTTGCAGTGATTGCAGTTAAATCTCTTTTCTGGTGGGCTGAGGCCTGGCTGTCAGGATAGTATGGGAATCTTTGGCACTCACCAGTGAAAACAGTTTTTGAAACAAGGGCTGGGCCAGATGGCCTTCCTCCGCGAAAGAAAGCCCTTTAGATGAGCTAGTCAGAGAGATGATCTGGGAGGAAATGAAGATGTGAGGAGTTGAGCTGGGATGCAATGTACCGGGATGTGGAAGAGAGAGCTGAACTGAACGAATAAAGTTTTTCTGAAAAAGGTTTGGTTTTTTTTTTGTTTTATTTGTTTTTAAGAAATCCAGAAAGCAAAAAAGCGGGCAGCAAAGTTTATTCCCCTCATTATTTTACTTACTATTCGGGCTGTTAGACTATTTTAGTCTAACTTTCAATTCTACATTATATTAACATAGCTTTGGGGGTTTGATTTAGCTTTTTTGTTTTCACTTTTTACAACATTCAGTGTTGCAAAAGACTTCTTTTTCATGGTTATTGTAACATTTTATGAACTTTTACACATTTTTTTTACCTCTCAGCTTACAATAGAGGTACATTTTTTAGGTCCAGTTGTCACAACTGTCACCTTCTCATTGGTCCATGCGATCATCTCCAAGAAGAGGAATCAAGGTGGACCTCCCAGCAGAAAGAGGATAAAATGGCTTCTCTCTTATCACATTGCTTCCCAAAAGCTGACAACACTTGGAAGGGAAAAGACTAAAATCTTGGGCCAGCAACCTGGGAGTCCTCCTGGTGGATGACCTATCCATCTTTGATAAACACCCTTAACCATACCGTGTCTATTTTCCAGCTCTTCAGGTTGCCTGCTAGCATGCTAGGGTAATAGTCATGTGAGTGCTTCGCTCCACCTGTCTTTGCAATGTTAACTCAGGCTGTGAATACTAAATGATAGCTGAGCAAAAATATGATAAGCAACACACAGACTTCCCTGTGGATGACTACCCAAATCAGTCTATTGACCACTGCCTGAAACTGAATACTGAATTAGTAAGAAAGTACACATGGTTGTATATGTGCTTTAAAGATTGGCACAGAATTACAGTGTGTGTCCTTGTTTTGTAACAAGCTCAAGTCAAGATTGTTATAAAGTAGCTTTGAAACCCAACAAGTTATTGCTTTTAACTAAGATTGTAGAACATTGTACATGTACCTACCAATGGTTTCATAGTGCTGATCAAGTTCTAGATGCATACTCAAACCAACTATATGAGCCTCTTCAATTGCACTGAATTTATATAGTATGTTAAATATAGGTGTTTGTTATAGTCATATCCTGGGGCTAATAATATATTGTGAGGAATTAACTTTAAAATGATTAACTACTTTAGATCCATTGGAAAGGAGATTTTGTTGAATTGGCATGGAAGTAATTGACCAACTTGTCTTGTGATTCAAATTGGATTGTTTTTCCTTTCTTACATTAGCAATACCACATTTGATAGCCAATGGCACTCGGGTTTTCAACTTTCCTGACCAGAGGCCACTGCCACAATTGGCATCCAGATCATCCAGTTAGTAAAGCTGGCAACCATAATTGGCACAAGTGAGCCCCTATTCTGAGGGACCATTAATCACAAATCTAAATGGTCAAATTCCCAAACTCATGATGGAGTGTGTTATTTTCCTTTATAGTTTTGTGATTTGATTCTCAAAACTTGAATATTTACTTTGAACAATTTTCTTGTTTGTTAGCCAAATCATAGTCCAATACTGTTTTTACCAGGCAGAGTCCACACTACAAACTATGAAGAATATGTTGTTAAACTAGAGAGAGAGAGAGAGAGAGAGAAGAGAAAAAAAGAAAGAAGGCCCAAGGACTCAAAACAAGTACTACTAACCAACAACAAGAATTACTTATAATGGCTTGTTTGCAGAAGGAATGAGCTAACAGCACACGCCTACTATCAACAGTAAGAAGGAACTGAAGGTTCAATGGGTCAGGTCTGTCCTTATGCTCTTAGCGCAAAGCATAAGGGATACCAAGTCACAGGTGTGGTCACCCCTATGAGTACCACTAGGGAAAACTCTCTGGCATTGATGCACAAGACATCCACCTACACCTAATGCAATGGACATATGCGATCACTCAAAGAAGAATCTCAATATCAGTTATTTTGCCAATATCAGCCTTATTTGTCTCTCATTAAAGTGAGGATGACGCTTTTCATTATTTAAATGGATATTGGATTGGCCTGATTTGATGTTAACTTTGCCTGCTGAACTTTTTCAGTGATATTTGTGGGAAAAAATTGACCATTAATAGTAAAAGACTACAGATAAAACATTTAAATTCAAAGTGTCTCAAAAACACTATGGGCAATTGCCTTGATATAGATATAAACTGCACCTCACCCAGTACCACTGTTAGACACAAAAGTGCATAGCATACATCATTAGAGCCTTGCAAATCTGCTGATATCCGTGGGTATCCACATCCATGGATGTGGATATGTCTCACTTTTACAGAAGTGGATATAAATTTTGTATCTAGAACCCTGCAAATATGCAGTATCTGTCGGTATCCACATCTGCGGATGCAGATATCCATGTCTCATTTTTGCAGATACAAATGCAGATGCAGATAAAAACTTCTGTTTCCAGGCAGGGCTCTATACATCCTCCTTCAGTGAAATCATCAGTCAAGAGGTTAACATATGGTGTCAGTTGCTTTATAGTTGCAGTCTTCAGTTAGATAATCTTGTTCTGAGTAATCATTTGGCTGCCTGTATTGCTGAGGTCTCATATTAACTGCAATCAGGTTAATTATAATGAGGTGGAATCTGGCCACTTTGTCTTTTTTCTGTCTTTCTCATATTGTAAGACTAGGGCTACATCTAGACTGCCGCTTTTTATTAGCAAAAGGTATACAAAATGTGCTCCGCCATTTGTATACCTTTTTCCAATAGTTTTGTCAGAAGAGGCTTTTCCGAAATTTGGCCCACCAACACTGGGCTAAATTTCAGAAAAACCTTCTCTTTCAGAAGAGCCCTTCTTCCTTGTGGCACAAGGAAGGCAGGGCTTCTGAAAGAGCACAGAACTGCTCGTCTGCAAAAAATGTCAGAAGAGCAGGTGCGTTCCCTGGACGTGGCAGAGTTTTTCCAGGATACTATCCCGGAAAAACTCCATAGTCTAGACATAGCCTAAGAGAACGGTGTTTTCCACTTTGGCTGTGTCTAGACTGGCAAGTTTTTCCACAAAAGCGGCTGCTTTTGCGGAAAAACTTGCCAGCTGTCTTCACTGGCCGCTTGATTTTGTGCAAGAGCACTGATGTACTTTGTAATGTACAAAATCAGTGCTTCTTGTGCAAATACTTTCACGCTCTCGTTCGGGCAAAAACCCTTTTCCGGAAATGCTTTTGTGCAAAAGGGCCAGTGTAGACAGCTAGAAACTGTTTTGCGCAAAAAAGCCCTGATGGCAAAAATGGCGATTGGGGCTTTCTTGCGCAAAACTGCGTCTAGATTGGCACGGACGCTTTTCCGCAAAAAGTGCATTTGCGGAAAATCATGCCAGTCTAGACATAGCCTTGGTGTCTATTTGATAAAATCAAAAAGGGATTCATGATGCACTTATAAGAAAGCAATTCTGGTGAAAATTGCAAAGCTTACCCTATTTTTTTGCTTGGTCTCCTGCATCCCATTACATTAATGCATAGGAATTCAGAGCCTTATGTCTTCAGAATACAACCACTTTTTTTATTACTTCATTGTACTGATATCAACTGCTCTAAATCAACTGTCTGCCATGTTAAAAACTGCATTTGCTGATTCCACAAAGCACCTAATTGCTCCAAGATTCATCGTTTTAGCCCTAAAAATTGTTGGTGTTCTAAGCTACAATTTGCACAACGCTCCATCATTTTCCATTCCTACTAGTTCTAGCCTATATTAATAGAATAATATCTCTTGCTCTGGGCTTTCCACTGAAAAGAGCTCCTGTGTGCAGCATGTGAAACATTAGTTAAGATAGTGATGAAGAAAAGTTTAGTGTCAGAGACAGAATATGTTAATATACTATCAAAAAGTGGGACTCGAAGGAATTAGTGGGAAGAGTTGAAACATGGGAGAAGAGAAATGTAAAGGCAGAGAAGAGACAGCAGATGAAAGGGGGAAAAGATGAGAATAAAAAGAGAAAAATAATGGGGAACAGCAGACAAAAATAGAAGGGGAAGCTAGGAAACAGAATAGCAGAGAAAGAAATGAAAACTTTGATGAGGAAAGAAGGGAATATGTGAGTGTGAAAGAATGGGAAAAGGGGGAAGACAAGAAAATAAAAAGGTATGTGGCAGGTGGGGAAAGAAAAGACAGAGAAGTGATTAATAGTAAACAGGAAAGAAAGTGATGGTACCAGAGTAGAAAGAACAGAGAAAATGGAGTTGATCAGGGAAAGTGAGAGAGAGAGATGGCTAATGGGACAAAGATAAAAGCATTTGGGAATCGATGGGTATTTGTGAGGATGGCCATGACCTACAGACATTTTTGTTTCGTCACTGTCTAATGTATGGCTTGTTCCTGGAAACTCGTAGGCTATGTCTAGACTGGCCCCTATTCCAAAATAGCCATGCTAATTTCCAACTTTGGAATAGGGAAATCCGCGGGGGATTTAAATCCCCCACGGAATTTATATAAACATGTCCGCCGCTTTTTTTCCGGCTTGGGGAAAAGCCGGAAAAAAGCGTCTAGACTTGCGTGATCCTCCGGAATAAAGCCCTTTTCCGGAGGATCTCTTATTCTCTTATTATCTCTTATTTCCTGAAGGTAGGAATAAGAGATCCTCCGGAAAAGGGCTTTATTCCGGAGGATCGTGCCAGTCTAGACGCTTTTTTCCGGCTTTTCCCCAAGCCGGAAAAAAAGCGGCAGACATGTTTATTTAAATCCCGCGGGGGATATTTAAATCCCCCGCGGATTTCCCTATTCCAAAGTTGGAAATTAGCATGGCTATTTCGGAATAGGGGCCAGTCTAGACGTAGCCTTAGGCTATCTCTACACTGCTTTTTGGGGCCCACAGGAGTGAGTCTGATGGTGTGGGCCAGCAGACTTGGGATAGTGGGGTTAATTGTATGCTTTGTTCACAGTGCTCAGAAGTTGGGGCACATGCTGAAGCATGGGCTCTGAAGCCTAAGGAGGGGAGTGGGTACAGTTAAGAATTAAACAATAAGATAAATCTCTAACCTTCAGGTCCCTTCTTTGTTGTCTTGGTAAGGTCCCTATCATCAATCCTCCACCAGCAAGAGCTCCTGTGGTGCTCCTCAGGAGCATGACAGCTCTGGGTTACTCTTTTTAAGTTCCTCCTCCAATCTGTGGAAGCTTTGCAGGTACAGTGGGAGGGGGATGCCTGGATTCAGAGTATCTCTTTAACCCCTTTCCTTCCAGTGTATAGTTTGTGAACCCCCTCACGGGACATAAGAGAATGCCTGCATGAATCAGATTGCAGGATCTGGGCCTTTCAAAGGATACATAAATGCCCATTGGATGGTATCATTTAAATTGTATACCAAATATTTTTAAAATTGCTATTAGTAGTCATAGTATTACTGCAGTGTCTAGGAGCCCGAGCCATGGTCCAGGACCACACTGTGTTCTATGCAAACACAGAATAAAAGATGGTCTCTGTCCCAAGGATCTTACAGACTAAGTAAGACAAAAAAAAACCCAAGAAATAAGCAGTTTTATCAATAAATGTTATCTTATTTCAAGTTAACATAAGGACATTGCTGATCAAAATATTTCCATAAAGATGAAGTCTGTGATTTTTGCTACCTACAAGAGTTCCTCAGGGGCAAAAAGGCCTAATGACCCCAAAACCGCTACACAGGAGCAATTTAGGTCTCCACATATATAACAATTTCCATTACAAGTGCAATAAGGGCTGTATCCTGCTGTAACTGAAACATTTCCCAAGTCTATCTCAGCTTTTCAATCCCTGTAATTTTTCATTAGATCAAGAGTTACTCATTTGTGTTGGCAGTAAAGAAATTCCAATTTGAACTGCCTTGTATCTTCAATAGGAATTTTCCCAAAGTGCAGAAATAAAAATGTAAAACTTTGCTGTGTTTCATTACTTTTATTCTTTTGAACATTGCTTCTCTGAAAGCTCTGTGTGAAATTATTAGAAGACAGGTTTTGAAATGCTTGTGAAAGTAGATGCATATATGGGGCTCAAAGGGCCTTATTTAAAAAAGAAATTTGCCAGTTACCCAGATCGCTGGTTGGTTATGCCCATTCAAGGATACAGAATCCATCATTCGTATGATTATTTTTACATCTGAACTTTTTTTTATACTAGATAGATTTGAAACTTTCAGGGTCATTTGCCCAGCATGTAGTGGAATGTCCTGTGCTATAGATTCCAATTAGCAAGACCATGTTCAATGGTCTTGTACCACCAATGCTGTCTAACTGCTTTCCACTTGGCTTTATATGTTTCTTCTTTGTTGCAGCTGCAACCAGGTCTATCCACCCTTTGATGGAAAAATTTCAATTACCCCAGGGAGAAGCTTTTAGCTTTATTAAGCATTGAAGTCTATACATTTGTTCTTTAGTTGAAGATCAGTTCAAAAGAAGAGTTTCTGAGGAAGTAATCTGATAAATTAGGATAAGTCTTGTGGACTTTCACTGCTAATGTTTTTCTGTAATCTGAGCCTAAGAATCTGCCAACTCAATATACTGTTGAGCATTTCTTTAACATTTTTAGCCCCTGAGAGATGTTTCTTACACTTCTTTACAAGTAAATGGCTTTTTAGTGGTTGTGAGACTGCTGTGCTCTTGGCATAAAATTGATGTCACAGAAGACTGGATAGCTCAGGCACTATGTGACAGGATACAGAGCAGTTCATTAATTATGTTCTAGCTTAGGTGGACACTGAGAGAAAATTGTCCCTATTGTTGGCCATATGAATAAACTGGTGGTTTCAGTTCTTAGCTGATATCTGTCCATGTCACTGCAACTAATTTAGGTAATCTCAGAAGAGAAACAAAGGATGGGATACACATGGTGGCTGAACTACCTTCATGTTGTGAAGGTGGGCCTGCTAGGACAGTATGGTGGCAAACTGACATGGAGAAAAGCTTGTATTACTGCTATGTAAGCTATATCTCTTCTCTAGATACAAAGAGAGCTTCCCTTTCTAATGCTGTCAATCTTGTACCTTCCCTCATCAGTGCGTTCATTTATATAAATAAAAGAGGCTGTCACTTATATTTTTTAGTGTTTGAAAATTCCACAAAAGTTACACGTCAGTGATTTGAAATGGAATCCTTCATTATTGCCCCTATCTTGCAAATTAATTTATTTCTGCATTTGAAGTCCTAAATACCTCTTGAGAAAGCTGCACATATACGCTAACAATCTACCCATAAAGAGCAAACATGAGAGTTAGAAATTTAAAGAAGATAATCTTTTAGTTGTACGAAAATCCTGTCATTCTTGCTTTGCTGTTGTAAGCTTCACATTATAATGCTGCCTCTTTTTTCCTCCCTTACTTCAGTAGAGGTTCAATTCTTCCTAACTCATCCTGTTTTGAGTGATGGGGGAACACAGACTCATTCTGACATGCCAAGTACAGTTTATTGTTAACATCATCCTATTAATCAAAACAACTCTAGTGTTATTTAATGGAACATATTCTTGTAGCATTTCTCAAGAAAGAGTGTGAAGGAGAGACATATGTAACAGAGGAAAGAGTTTTCAAAACTTGGCATCCCACATGTGTGTGGATTTATGAAGCACTCTTTTTTGTTTAATAGGTGATAGCAACGATTAGCCCTGGTCTATACTAGGGCTTTATTTTGAAATAATCCCACTTAGGTAATTTGTAAGTAGAGCATCCACACTACCAAGCCCATTATTTTGAAATAAGGGACCACTTGTTTAAAAATCTGTACTCTTGCTTTTCTCGGGGAATAACGCTAATTTTGAAATAGTTATTTCGAAATAGTATTCGTGTGGATGCTCCGGTGCTGCTATTTTGAAATAACTAGTTTGAATTACTCTGAGAGTAATTACCCAGTGTTCCTGGGGCTCTAAGTTGAGGTGGCACATCCACATTCATGGAGCCTGCCTCAGACTTATTTCGATGCTTCCCCGTAGTAGGAACATGCTATTTTCATTTTGTAAAATCGGAAGTTTTGAAGTTTAATGTAGTTATTTTGAAATAGTTTCCTAGTGTAGACATGGCCTCAGTTTCAAGCACAGGTAGTAGAATTTACCCAAGCAAATGCCATTTTCTAGAGACAATACCCTTTTTAATTGTTCTGAAAACACACAATGATATACCCTACACTGTTCCAAGACATCAGACTACTACTACAAAAGGACTTTGAAGTTCTCTGCTGCGCAGTGGTCTCTTACAAGCCCTAATACCACTTAAGAAATGCATAAGCCATGTGCTGTCCCTCTGATAGGTATGGATTTCACTCATTACTAGTAATTAAATTTGTCACAAATAACTCCCTGCAAAACAATAAATAAATATAAAATAAGAAACCTAAAAGTTGTTTGGTCTCTTTATCACCAGTTCATGAAACCTAGGACAGAAGAGAAATAATTAATCATATACAAATTATGTTTACATTTAAGTCCCTCCAAAGATGTTTAGTTGGCACCAAAGCTTATTCTTCTCTTTAACAAAATGAAATCTGTCTTACATAAACTATTAAAGAGTGATTCTGCTCTGAACAGGGACTCTATAAAAACTGCCTCTGAGGCTCCATATCTATTGTCTCAATGATTTCTATACAAAATCTGATTTGTTGACAGACACAAAGATTTATTTTTCTAACTGCTGTCTCTGCAAACTCAACCTGGGATCTGCAACTCCATTTGGGTTCTTTCCTTCTGATGCATCCTCACCAGAAATAGAGATTCTGCATGTCATTTCAGGCTCACAGTTCCATTTGCAGAACATCTATTTCGGCAAATATCAGACAACCTATGCAATGTCCTTCCCTCTAACATACATTTGGACAGGAGTAACTGACTGAAACTTCATTAGCAAAACATTCTCATGATGAGGCAAAAAAAGGCACAAACTCCAGCCTAGTCCCTCTGAGTTGTGCTGTTCCCTGCAAGGCTAACAGGTGTAAAATGTAGTACAAATGCATTATTGCCATTAAAGTCAGCTAATAAGACTCAGCACTTTGTCCACAAAAAGTGGCAGTCTAGAGGGGGATCTGTCGAGAAAGAAAGCCTGTGAACCTCCTTTCAGGAGGCATATGGGATCTGTCGAAAAAGGCTTTCTTTCTTGATAGATCCCCCTCTTGACTGCTGCTTTTTGCCGACAAAGTGCTGAGTTGGCAAAAATGGCAGCCATTTTTAATGCAAATTAAGCACAGGATATTTAAATTCCAGCTTCATTTGCAATGTCGACCTGACTAATCTGCATCCTTCTGCCGACAGAGGGATGCAGTCTAGACATACCCTCAGGGGCACTGACCATCACGCTGGGCCTCTGGCCAAGGTTGGGGGGTTCCCCAACTCCATGCTCCCAGAAGGGGCAGGGCTGAGGGCAGCCAGACCTCCATGCCACCCAGAGCATGGTGCACCTCCTTTCCCCAGCCCTCATTAGCAGTGGCATTCACCAAGAGCTTTGGGCCCCCTTGAATCACAGGCCTTGGGGCAACTGTCCCCTTCCTACCCACAACGTCAGGTCTGGTATCCCTTCTGTAATAGGGTGGCTAACCCTAATAACATAGGTGGGAATGCATGGTTATTTTGCTGAATCACACTAGGTTCTCTGTCTTATAGTACAAGGTAATTTCTGCTGAATCATGCTGGCAGCTGCTGTTAAGGACTCCAGGACAGAGGAGCTGCTGAGCAAAATAAGAAAAAGCCAAGTCTAGAAAGGAAACTTATGCTAAGGTTTATGTGCTGCTTTTTGAGGGGACATCTACGTAGCAGGGCTAAAATTGAATTAAGCAATGCAACTTCAGCTATGTCAATTGCATAGCTTAAGTCGAAATAGCTTAACTTCGCTTCTGGCACTGTCTACACAGCAGGAAGTCAAAGGAAGAACACTCTTCCTTGACTTCCCCATATTCCTCGTGAAATGAGGGTTACTATGAGTCAGAGTAAGAAGTCCTCCAGCTCGACATTATTTCAAAATAAAGGCTTGTAGTGTAGAGGCGCACTATGTTATTTTGGAATAATGTCAGTTATTTCGAAATAACGCTGCTCTGTAGACATACCCTGAGTTATCAATAAAGCCAAATCCCAGGAAGGACGGGTATGGACACTAAAACTCTTTATGCTCTACTGAGGATGGGATACAAATGCAGCCTATTAGCAAGCCAAGGACAAAAGTTGCCCTCAGTACAAGACATAAAAAATATTGATCTGTACACATTGTTCAATCCAGTCTCCTAAATAAGCATCCTAATTTTCTAAAGAGCCCTTTACCTGCTGCACCATTGAAATTAGCAGAAATTGTAGGTGCTCAGCATCTCTGAAAATGACATACAATTAGATAATTTAGTCACCCACAGCTGAGAAAATGTGGCCATGGTCTGAAATCTAAAGAGACAGCACAAGTCATAGACGAAAAGCACCAGAAGGGTTACTTTTACAGGGGCTTTGTTATGTGTGCTATAATGGAGAGGTGCCAGCGTTTTTCTAGCACAACTTAGCATTTGTATGTTTCTATGAATTTGAGGAGGAATTTGAAAGAAGAGGGATTGGTGTGTGGTATGTGGGATGGAGAGAATGTTCCAGCTATAGGAACCACGGTGGAAGAAGGAATGATAATAAAAGGACATGAAGGGAGAGGAAAGAGTAATTGGCAGTGTGGTGGGGGAAAGGGAAGAGGGAGGAAGTAGGACCAGCGATGCAGTGTGCAGTGCCTTGCAGAGAGGCACTTTCATTCACAACGAGCAAAGCTACAAGAATTATTAGGGAGAGGCATATGGCTAAGGAGTATCCACAGGTAAATTAAATACTAAGCTTAAAATTCAGTGTGCCCCAAATTCCATGAGACTGACCATAGTAGAACATAAGCTGCACCAGAAAAAAGAACTGGACTCCAGAAAAAAGACTTGAACCAATCCTGGATCATCTTGTTAGGTCAGTAAAAATCACTGTTACATCCATGATACACCAGATAAGGTTGGCAATAGCCCTTGCCTTTGTGCCTGCCCCTGAAAGCTCTAGTAGGAGCTCTGTGGCTGGAAGAGACACTTAACTCTGCTGCCTTGTGTGGCTGCATTACAATCAGTTATAAAATTACATGATCACCGGGCATCATTAGGTAAAGATGGCATAGATGCTAACCTTCACGAAAGCAAATCTTTTCTCTTATGGAGCATACATGCAATACCAAAAATTTTGCTCTAGCATAATGCTTTCACCCCTCTGATGCATTCTACAGCTGATGTGATATTAGATCATATTATCTTAGGAGTAGTATCTGCACATATAATTAAAGATTACATCTTTATACTGCATAATCTTTGCACCAGGGGAAAGTCAAGATTGGCTGCCCAAACAGAACTTATGAATTCTTACCACACAGCCTTAACACCGTATTAGTGGTGGTGGTGGTGTTTTTAAAAGGAGTATGCAAGTGTGAGATTAATGTACAAGGCACATTACAAAACAGCTATTCACGTAAATCCCAATCACTGAGTGTTACTTGTGTCTTGGGCCTTCGAGGTGAAGAAATCAAGCTCCTGCAATCAGATATGTTCTCTTCCCAAAACACATAGGGTGCATCTACGCAGCAGAGTTATTTCGGAATAACGGCTGTTATTTCGAAATAACAATGTGACCGTCTACAAAGCAATTCCATTATTTCAAAATAACCTGCTGAGGCTCTAAATTGAGGTAGCATGTCCATGTTAAGGAAGCCTACCTCGGACTAATTTTGAGGCTTCCCTGTAAAGTAGACGTGCTATTTCAAAATAAGTTATTTCAGAGTATTTCTTCTGGAATAATTTATTTCAAAATAAGCGTGCAGTGTAGATGTACTTGTATTGTCTCTCTGAGAAACAAACAAAACATAGGGCAGTAACTCAGATGTACGATGGCATGGGGTGATTAGGGTAGAATGATTGAGAAAAGTCGATTTTAAAGGGTATTTGTAAAGCTCTCTGCGTGAGAATCCCATTTACAGATCATATACCTTGGTATTTATATGCTTTAACCTGGGTATCTGCTCTTGTCAAGGTGACTTCACTTGTTCCTAGTGATGGTTGTGAGGTCAGTTAACAACCTACTTCACAAAGGAAGACTTCAAGGTACGTCAAGCCTTCCTCAGGAGCTAGTCTGGTGACCCAATGCTGTGGTAGGATACGGAAAAGAACTGATTTTTTTTTTTTTTTTTTTAAGGGGAGAAGGCACTCTGCAAGGAAGTCAAGAGGGTGGCACAAACCTAGGAACAGCATGAAAGAGGAGTTCTGATCACAGCTGGGCGGAGGGACACATGTTCTGTTGCAGGAAGTCTTGTGGTTCTCATGGCGGCCCTATGGACATCCATCCATTGCCTTAGGCAGATGAACACTACTCTCATGATCTTGCAGACCTCAAAGATGCATTATAATCTGGACAAAATGTAAACTCTTCCTACAGCTTTTCCTCCTGCATCCCTCCCCCCCCCCAATAGCTTGAATTCCCTCTTTCCAGGTCATGTCTTGAGTTCCACCCCATGCAGCTAGACATGAGCTCAGTGGAATCCAAAATCACTGTAATGTAAGGGGAGATGGACAGATTAAGAACTTGAGATCTTTAAACTATGATATATGGACTTCAGTAACTTAACCAGAGGTTATGCGTCTATTACAGGAGTAGATGGTGAGGTTCTGTGGCTTGTGATATGCAGAAGGTCAGACCAGATGATCATGATGGCTCCTTCTGACCTCCAAGTCTATGAGTGTAAAAGCTCCCTTAAGTTGTCTTTGATTTTCACAAAGACCATAGATTCACATCAGCTATTTAGTCAGCACAGAGATTTCCACAGTGGCAAGGCACCCACAAGAGTCTTGTGAGTCCATCCTGTGTATCAGTGGTGGCAGTACAACCCAAGTAGTAGGCTCTGCTGATCTGTCATTCCATAAGAATTGCCCATACCACTGACAATACTGTGCTAGCCAAATGTTCCCACTCATCTCGAAGAAGTACTCAGACATGCTGCTGAGGTCCAAAGGCCAGGTAACTGAGGAAGATAACATGAGCATGTTCTATCCCCCTCATGTCTTTGTTCCATCTTCATAGTCAACCCCATCCTTTTTGTCTTCACACCAAAGGAAAATCTGGGAATGCCCTGGACAGACCTAACTCTTCATTGCCTACTTCTGGTTTTGCCTTGTTTGAAAATTCCTGTTGGATGCCTAATAATAAAGCACATATGTTGAGTACACACCCACACCAGCACGCACAGCTAGCTTGCATACAAAATCATTCTTGAGGTGCACACACTGAGGTTCCAGGGGACTGTGTCCTTAGTTGGAGGAAATGCTATATATGCTAACTGGAAGGGTGTGTTCTGAGAATGCCAAACCTATGTCTTCCAGTCAGTACCTCTCCTCTGACAGTATCTGGAACCATGTGTGTTGACATCACTTGACCTTTATCTCCACCTCTCATATGTAGAGCACAGAAGCCTTGTGGCTGAGATGGCAGCTGGAAGATTTTTATTCCTGTTTTTTTTTTAATTTTTGTAATCTAAAGCAAGTATCTTCTCTTCATGTATCCACAACCATTCAGTCCAGGGAAGAAAAAAAAAAGAGCACGAGAGCCCTTGTTGGGTGGGAAACATGCAATAATATTTAAATTCATTATTTTCACAAATGAAGAGATGCCATAATTATTGCTATTTCTGTCACTTGTACAATCTGGATTTATTTTTTATACAGGGAGCAGCATGGCTCATGCTGGGTAGGGTACAGATACGGGTGTCTAGGACACAGGTCTCCTGCCCCCCAGCTGTAAAGCCTTTACAGCCTTCGTGCATAAGTTTGCCTACGGTAATACAGGGATAATACTTACTCATCTTTGTACAGTGTTTTGAGGTCTTCCGGTGCAGAGTAGCCCTGCAAGTGTTAAAATTTATTAGTAGCTGTCTCTAATTTTACACTGGTATTTAACAATTCAATCACTTTTTCCTACTGTTTTACTGGCAGCTGAAAATTTTGAAAAGTGAGTTGATGCGTAGTTTTCTAAAATATCCATTGTTTATATGGGGACCAAGTTGGAACAGGTTATTTCAAGAGTGTTTCTGAGATTAGGAGCAAAGAGCTTCCAATCTCTTTGTTGATCTTATACAAAAACCAGTCATAGCTGCTGACAGCACTCAAGAAGATCACAGGCATTGTTCCTTCTGTACCATCTATGTGGGGGTGCACTGTATCTCAAAAAAAAAGGAGGCATAGTCCCTTCTCCATCATACTTGGCCACATATTACACTGAAGACAATTGGATAGGGCCAGTGCACCATGCTGTGCACTAGGGAAACTTGGGGAGGGCCAGCTTTGCTCCCCTTCTTGGGCTTGTGCCTTAAAAGGACAATCTAACCAATTCTGTACATCCTCAGCCTTAAATATCTGAAAAATAAACTAACAGCAGGCCACTTTTTCTTTTACATTTCCAGGAGGGCCTGAGCTAATGCTCACTGATGTCAATATAAGTCTTGACCGTGGGCTTTGACTCGGCCCCTCTCCAAATGAATATCTCCCTCTTCTCCATCTGTGGATCCAGATCCCCTTCTGGTGAGGGGAAAGCAGGAAGAGTTTACAGTGGAAAAAGAGTGACCAGTTCATAACAATACCAATTCTAATGAACATTAGGATTTCCATCTTTATAATAGATACATTTTATTATGCAGCAAATTCCATCGTTCACTCAGCTTCAGTCTGTTTAGTAACTCTGCCTTTAAATTTCTGAAACTTTTCCCTATAACTTAAACCTGCTGAAAATGTGAATACAGCCTCATCAAGCATTGTGCTATATGTTGTTCCACTGCTGCCATCTAGAGTATAAAGCAGTACAATAGCAAGAAACTGTCAAATGCATTTAATTAATGCCTGTTTGTATTAAACAGTGAATACATATCATCATATTCATTACTTTTTAAGTATTTTGTTCCACTGCTGCCACCTAGAGATATAAAATAAGTACAGTACTCATCCAGCTATACATATTTAATTAATGGTTATTTGTATTAATTGTAGATGATAGCTCACCTTTCTAATGTTTTTCCCTTATTGCCAGAGGTACTGTTTCTTTGTCCTTAACGGCAGTAAGGACAGTAGAATCTGACTTTAAAAGAATGTAACAAATCAGTTAAGTCAAATATTTAATTTGCTTTTTTATTTAAAAAAATGAGACTAGAGTTACAGAAAAACAAATGACTTTGCAAAGTGCTTTAATGGCACACACAATTATATATAAGCCTAAGGGATTGTAAAGAGATTAATGGGGACAATTAGACCCAGAAAAGAAGTATATTAGTAGTAAATGAGTGTGATAATTAAAGGAATGTGCAACAACAAATATATGTGACATACGACTGTATTTGAAACTGTAAAGGAGTTTCCCTTTGGTGCCTTGAGGGTAGCTGCATTATGAGCAGAAGGAATTTTAGTTATTCTTGTTCTTTTGGCATATTAAATTTCTAGGAAACTCTGAATGACTGAACTAGAAGACTGGACTCCTTCAAGGTCAAAGAGCAACCACTAGCTTACTATCTACATTGTTCCTTCCTTCTTTGGAGCCACTGTGTTTTGCTGACTTAATCACTTTAATAATCACCCTCTGCCTCTTTACTGGGATTCCTCATCTTGTCACGTTCACTATGAAAGTTAGCACATCCCATACCCTTGCTTGAAATTCTGTTGCAGTGCCTCACATCTCAGAGATTTCGTTCCTTTCTTTAAAGGTTTGACTGACAAACCAACCCAACCCAACCCTTTTCCTGGATTTTGACCACAGGTTGTTCTCAAGATGACTCTGGCTGGCTCCTGAAAATCCATAAGAATCACCCCCACAGCTCTCTCTTGTTTGCATCACATAATCTGACATGCCTGTCCACTGCCTTCTTACAAAATAAGACAGACCTGTCTGTGAAGTAATGTTATTTTCAAAACCATGCCTTTCTAGTTTTTTCCATACTTGGTCATAGCACTTGTGACAATGGTTTTGGACATTAACTGGACAATAAAATGTATTGCCCTATAATTTCCAAATACAGTAGGAAAACTATTGTGGGAAGCATTTAATGTAAGGAAGGAGATCATGATTTCATTCTAAAAGACACTCCTGTTCAATTTAGAAGCTTATAAGAAACTACTGTAATAAAGGTTTGACACACAGAAATGTTGGTATCAGACTTGCTTAAATTGCAGCCCCTGTCACATATGGGTCAGGCTAAAAAAGCTGTAGCCCAATCACTTGAAAGGAGTTAGTATCCAAGACTTGCTGAAACATCTCCCCTTGTACTGTCAGTAGCATCTTGGATATCTTTTAATTTAGATGTTATTTGTCCCTCCTGTACATTGACTTTGGTGAAGACAGAATCGTGGATTTTTTTTAATCAAATCCTTTTGCCTATAAGACTAAGGGCTTGTTATTTCATATTTGAATTGCTATTTCAAAGATAATTCCAAAAAGGAGGTATTTATGGCTGGTGAGCCATTACTGGAATCTAATTTGGAATCTCACTATGAGAAAATCATTATCCAATATGTTGTGTAACAGTTAAGTTTTTAAACATGAAGTACTAATTAACATTGCATAACATTTTGCTGATGAAGAAGGTGTTTTTAATAAAAATGGGTTACTGAAAAATGTTTTTGCATAAAAAGAATGTTATTGGTGACCATTTGTTTTCTATAATATTTGTCAAAACAAAATGTAAGAGCAAAACCTCAATTTATTTACATTTTTCATTTTGAAATTCTGGCTGTCGTCTCTACTTCGCCTGTTTTCCAAAAGTTAGAACATTGTGGTAAAATCCCCACTTTCCCTGACCTTACTATTGCAGTTGGAAAACAAGAACAAAATGTAGAATGTTCATTCTCAGAGTGAAAACAAAACTGTCACTTATAAATGAAAACTCGCCCATAACAGGCATACTGGGTCAAACCAATGGTCCAGCTAAACAATATCATATCCTGACTGACAGTGGCCAATGCCAGGTGATTCAGAGGAATGAACAGAACAGACAATCAATCATTGAGTGAGCCATCCCTTCCTGTTCAGTCTGACTTTTGCAGTCAGAGGCTATGGCCACCAAGAGAATGAGGTTGCAACACTGACCATCTTAGCTAATATTCATTGATGGACCTATTCTCCATGAATGTAACCAGTTCTTTTTTGAATGCCATTATAGTTTCGGCTTTCACAATATCCCCTGGCAATGAGTTCCACAGATTGATGTGTGCTGTGTGAAAAAGTACTTCCTCTTTTGTTTTAAATCTCCTGCCTATCAATTTTATTGGATAATCCCTTATTCTTGTGTTATGTGAAAGAGTAAATGGCATTTTCTTATTCACTTTCTCCATGCCATTCATGATTTTACAGACTTCTATCATATCTCCCCTTAGTCTTCTCTTTTCCAAGCTGAAAAGTCCCAGGCTACGTCTACACTATGGGGCTTTATCGGAAAAAGGTACGCAAATTGCACTCCACAATTTGTATACTTTTTTCCAATAGTTTTTTTGGAAGAGGCTTTTCTGAAATTTAGCCATCTACACTGGGCCAAATTTAGGAAAAAACCCTCTTTTGGAAGAGCCCTTCTTCCTCGGGGGAGGAGGAAGACAGGGCTTCTGAAAGAGCGTGTCTGCTTTTCCACACACAAAAAAGGAGAAGAGCAGACAACATGTTCCCTGAAGTCTAGACATAGCTTTGATCGCTTTAGTCTTTGCTCATACGGAAGCTGTTACATGCCCTTATTCATTTTTATTGTCCGTTCTCTCTCTCTCTCTCTCTCTTTCTTACAGTTCCCATTTTTTTTTCCAGTTTGCACAACTGTAATAGATTGTAAGATAGGAAGAAGAGAGGAAGAAAGGCATGTTCCCATACTTAACATTGCCCAAAAGAAAACTGGAATTTCCTAAAGTAGATTTTTTCATATGGAATTCTTGTGTGGAAAAAAAATCTTGGTAGACAAATTCCCTCAGTAATCCAATAACAAGAAGCAAGTAATACCTGTGAAGTTATTTAAATATATTTGCATCAATCTTAGACCTATCTCAATCACCAATCTTTTTTACACAGAATAAGGTTCTTTTAAATTTTTTTTTATTTTAAATTACTCCTCACTTAGGGTATGTCTACACAGCAGCATTATTTCGGAATAATATAGTGCGCGTGTACACTACAAGCCTTTATTTTGAAATAATGTCGAGCTGGAGGACTTCTTACTCTGACTCATGGTAACCCTCATTTCATGAGGAGTAAGAAAAGTGATCTTCCTTCAACTTCCTGCTGTGTGGACAGCGCCAAAAGCCGAATTAAGCTATTTTGACATCAGCTATGCAATTGACGTAGTTGAAGTTGCATAGCTTATTCTGACTTTAGCCATGCTGTGTAGACGTGTCCTTAAATACCATTTTTCTCAATGGCAACATAAGGTCTGGCGAGAAAAGAACATTTAGGGGTCTCCTCTTGCAGTTTCCATTACTCACATATATGCTGTGTTATGCTTAGTATCTATGACTCAAGCTATGTTTTGTTCTGACAATATTTTTTGCACAGAATCCCACCATATGTAACAAAATCTCTGTAGTTAAGCTAAGTTTTATATTTGGAGATACCTGGGGTTTTTATAGACAAGCATATGCCATTGGGTGATCATCTAGCCAAACCATGAATGTAACCTACATGAGGTTTTTGGGTGGTTCGGTTTTCAACCAAACATTCCCCTAGCTTGGTGGTAAAAAGAGTAAGGGTATGTCTACACTACCACCCTAGTTCGAACTAGGGTGGTAATGTAGGCAACCAGAGTTGCAAATGAAGCCCGGGATTTGAATTTCCCGGGCTTCTTTTCCATAAAGCCAGGCACCGCCATTTTTAAATGTCCGCTAGTGCGTGTAGCCATGCGGCACGGACTAGGTAGTTCGGACTAGGCTTCCTAGTCCGAACTACCGTTATTCCTCATTTCACGAGGAGTAACGGTAGTTCGGACAAGGAAGCCTAGTCTGAACTACCTAGTCCGTGCTGCATGTAGCCACGCGGCACGGAGTCCGCACTAGCGGACATTTAAAAATGGCGGCGCCCAGCTTTATACAAATGAAGCCCGGGAAATTCAAATCCCGGGCTTCATTTGCAACTCTGGTTGCCTACATTACCACCCTAGTTCAAACTAGGGTGGTAGTGTAGACATACCCTGAGTAAGGATGAGGGAGAGCAATCGATGGGGTAGCAGTTGGACGAGTGGGGTAGGGCCTAGAAGAAGGGCAAGGGCATTTGGTTTGGTTTGGTTTGGTTTGGTCAGAAAGTTGGCAACCTTAGATTGGGTGACCTGAGTTACTGTGTTCTTTATTAATCTCAAAATATTTCAGGAGTGATGCTTCAGTGACAATTTTTCCTTCAATTTCCAAAAACTATTATTTGCTAGCCTTTTTAATGTCATGTCATGCTATCATCAGCCTGCATTCTGAGTGGAACATTTAAGTGTGACAACTTAGGGATGAATGTGCTTAGATATGTTAACATGCCCATGTATTTCCCTCAGGCTTCCCGGTTACAGGGTCTCTTCTTCATTTTGTACAATTGTTTTCACCTGTTTGGGTGGAGTTCATCTTCATCACTGAATACATATTCTGTCTTATGTAACTAACCTCATTTGACCTGATCTAGTGTTTGGTTCCCGTTAAGTTAAAGTTCTGTTTCTTTGCATGCTATAAAATATTACTCAGTCTCTTAACACACCACTAATAATTTTCACTACAAATCAGCAGAGCAGGGTGCCAATAGCCTCTGTCCATGGGGAGGGCCCTGAGCTCCCTGCAGACAGAGGCTGCTCTGATATTTCACAGAGCAGCCTCTGTTCATGGTGAGCTGCCCCATGCTTAAACTAGCTCCGCACATGGATTGGCTTCTGCCTGCCGCCCTGCACGACTGTCTTTGTATCAGGGGCAGCTGTGCAGAGTGGCACACAGCTCTCCTGCATGCTCTCCATTTAAAACTCAGACTGGAGGGCTGGGACTGAGCCAGCCTGCCAGTCCAAGTTTTAAACACAGAGCATGTGGGAGGAAGAGGTGGTTGCTGCGATTAAGCAGGACCATTAACCAATAAGCAATAGCTTATCAACTAAATGGTCAATTAAAAGGATTTAGGGGTCACAGTTGGACCACAAGCTAAGTATGAGTCAACAGTGTGACATTGCTGGGGAAAAAAAAGCAAACATGATTCTGGGATGCATTAACAGGCATGTTGTGTGCAAGACACGAGAAATAATTATTCTGCTTTACCCTGTACTGTTAGGCTACGTCTACACTGGCCCCTCTTCCGGAAGGGGCATGTAAATTTCACGAGTCGTCGTAGGGAAATCCGCGGGAGATTTAAATATCCCCCGCGGCATTTAAATAAAAATGTCCGCCGCTTTTTTCCGGCTTTTAAAAAAGCCGGAAAAGAGCGTCTAGACTGGCCCCGATCCTCCGGAAAAAGTGCCCTTTTCCGGAGGCTCTTATTCTTACTTCAAAGTAAACTAATAATATTCTTCAAAGTAAGAATAAGAGCCTCCGGAAAAGGGCACTTTTTCCGGAGGATCGGGGCCAGTCTAGACGCTCTTTTCCGGCTTTTTTAAAAGCCGGAAAAAAGCGGCGGACATTTTTATTTAAATGCCGCGGGGGATATTTAAATCCCCCGTGGATTTCCCTACGACGACTCGTGAAATTTACATGCCCCTTCCGGAAGAGGGGCCAGTGTAGACGTAGCCTTAGGCTTCAACTGGAGTACAGTGCCCAGTTCTGGGGACCACATTTCAGGAAACATGGACAAATTGGAGAAGGTCCAGAGAACAACAACAAAAATGATTAAAGGTCTAGAAAGCATGACCTATGATGGAAGACTGAAAGAACTGGATTTGTATAGTTTGGGAAAAAGAAGACTGAGATGGACATGATAACTATTTTCAAGTCTCTAAAAGGTTCTTACAAGGAGGAGGGGAAAATATTCTCCTTAATTCCTGGTGACCGAACAAGAAGCAATGGGTTTAAATTGCAGCAAGGGCAGTGTAGGTTGAACATTACAAGACAGGGGCCAATAACCACTAACTCCAGTGGCTCTCACAGTTCTAACATGGCAGATGCTTTCAAGACACAACTGTGCCTCTTCTCATAGCTTGTCTTTTTAGTAACTTAAAGAACAGCAAACAGATGTCAGCCTATACTTTCTCCTCAGATTTGGCTGTCCCTACCAGCAGGGATTTTCCTAAGAGATTTTCTATCTCAGCCACTTCTACACCAGAGAGGCATATCAATCACCTTTATATCTTGAAGTTAACACACTACACCTGTTAATATGAATCAGCAGTGGGTACTTTGCATCTTTATGCAAGTTTAAGGTGATTCTAGAGTCCCATTTATCAATGGAGCGATACAGAAACTGCCTGCCAGCTTGGTCACAGAGCCTTATTTTCTCCAAATAGATATCGACCATAATTTTCTTTCATTCTTTCTTGGTCATATTTTTTTTTTCCAGACAGCACTTTTCTCTTCTTAGTTGGAATGGCTCAGAAGGGTTCCCCCAGATATAGTCCATCCCTTTGAGTGTCACAGGTTACAGAATGCCTCTGCTTGAACTATCACATTGTTCTGGTCAGCATCCTACTTCCTTCTGCTTCTCAAATGTGTTTTTTCACAGTGCAGTCCCTGGCTCCTTGTAAACAGCTAAAGAGACCCATATAAATTTCTCTGTCAGAGTTGCCTTTGTAACCTACGTGCTGTTTTGAACTGGAATCATTCCACAATCAATACCCAGCCTCTTTTGTAATTTCCAGTTCAAAAAAAAACACTGGACCAAATTTAGTTCTGGCATAAGCAGATGTACAGTGCTTCCCTTCCTCTCTCCTGTATCACTTTGCCCGCAAGATTTTTAATTAATATAATTCAATTGGCCTTTCTCCAGAACAGGGGTTTTGGAAAGAATTCATTTTGTGGGTATTGCCTGCTAGAAGATCCTTAATTTTTATTTAGCTGGTAATAATTCATAGTCCTCAAATTTTAACAGCTCATTCTTGAAGGGGGAATGGGAAATGTCTCTTTTTAGTGTTTCACTGTACCTGTATGGAGGTACCATAATCTGTTGGGCAGCTTATAAAAGAAATATCCATTTGGATTTCTTCAGAACATTCTTTTCTTTAACTTTTAACATATGTCTTTAACTTTTATTAAACCAGGAAAAATTATCTGAAGCCTCTAGGGCCTTGTCTATGCACAGGATGAAATAGATGGTCTTTAATACCATTTTTAAACAAACAACTGCAAACCCTCCTGTGGCCATTCTTAGGCCTGGTCTGTACTAGACCAGGAAGGTCTGCTTAAAGACCTTGAATCAGCTTACCTTAAGCAGAGCCTTGGCAGTGTCCAAACAGCAGGAGGCCAAAGGGAGCAAATACTCCTGTTGGTTTCCCTTACTCCTTGCAAAATGAGGAGTACCAGGCTGCCCTCAGCATTTGATTTAGCGGGTCTGTACTAGACCCACTAAATCGAACACCAGAAGATCGACCTCCAGAACACTGATCTTCCGGCAAATATAGGCGTGCCCTCAGAGTATGTCTGTGTAAGAGATAGAAGTGTAATTTCTATCTCAAGTAAACATACTCATGCTAGTTCTGACTGTAATAGTGTACTACAAAAAATAGCTATAGAGGTTTAAGCATTGAGACACGCAGTAACCACACATGTACGTACTTAGTGTCTTGGACAGGATCATAGTCAGGGCAACTAGCTCCTTATGCTGCTGGGTTCTCTTCGACAACACTTCTGTTTTTGATCAGAGTTAGTATGGGTATGTCTGCTCAAGCTGGAAATTATGCCTTCCAGGGGAGGGCCACAAGCCTAGCGAGGGGTGTGTTTTGGTGGCTCTGTGATGGGGCAGGGTAAAAGAATAGCATAAGCAAGGTCCCATGCGATCTTTAGCCCCCACACGAAAGGCTTGATCTGGTGGAATGTGTCATGAGATTTGAAGCCATAAGAACCACATGCAAAGGGCCACTTCCTGTTTGCTGGTTCCCATCAGGCAACCCATCCTTCTTCCTCTGCTTGTCCAGATGGGGCTACAGCAGGGCAGTCTCCATGGGCTCTGCCTTTTGCTGCTGCAAGTGGGCTAGCAGCTGTGCTATGCAGGACTATGCCTAGAAGGTTTTACTTTGAAGCAATTCACTGTCATGGTACTCCATGGGGAGCTGCTCATGAGCCAGGTCGTGGCCTCAGGCAAGAGCTGCCTCCTCTCTCTCATGGACCCTGAGGGGCATATGGTCGTTGGGGTTAGGAATTCTTAGGGAGGTGAGGGCTGAGCCCCGTGGCCCAGGCACAGCTTTAGTGGGGAATCCTAGCTGCCTTAGGCTCTGGGCCATGCCCATGAGGGACTGCTTGTTGCCCTGTGCGACTTGAACTGGCAGCAATAGCAGCTCTTGGATATGCACTTAGCTGGCTTCACCCCAGTCAAATGCTCCCTCAGCAGTGCAACCAGTCTGCCCCCTGTCTGCAGAGCAGAATCTACCCGGTATCTTCTTTGTCCTTACCCTAGGTCCATTGCTGTTCCAGCAGGGCAGGGCAGTGGCTGAATTGATTGACCTAATCTGGGACTAGGTCTGATACACCTTGGCATGATTCTTACTCCTGTCACAGAGCCCCTATATCTGATTTACATGCTTCTGGTGACAGAGGCATATAGTCTAGACATACCCAAGAGTCCCTGGGGAAGTGATTGAGGAGCAGGAATGAGGACTTGCTGGTGCTGCTTGTGAGGAGAGACTCCCCTGGAAGGGGAAATCACAGAGTAACCTGGCTGGAAGGCTGTACTGAGACTCAGTGAGTGGGAAGAGAATTCTAACAGTGGAAGAGAAGAAAGGGCATGCTGAACTGGGAGGAGCCAAGCCCAGGATTGCCAGAAGGAGGTGCCACTTAGCAGGGAGTAGAGCATCCCATGACAGTTGTGCATAGGATTAGGCTGCATGCATGGCTGGTACCCCACAGACAACTAAGGAGAGACCACAAATACAGAGAGAAAGGGGCTCTGTGACAGGAGTAAGAATCATGCCATGACTTTGTCCTTTTGAGATGTGGTCAGCAATGTGATATAATCAGACACCTATTGAGGAATGTCCATTTTCATGCCAAATACGGCTCCAAGTCCTCTGGTACAGCAGTTTAATAGATTAAAGGCCTACTTTAGACTAATGGGCATGAGGAGTGAAGATTGGGTGCTAAGAGAAGTAGAGCCACCCCTGGGTGAAGTTCTGCTTGCCCCCAAATGGTTCGTGCTTCATGAAATGTGCACACTGTGCTCAGAACGTAGGCTTGTCTGTGTCCCTGTCCTTTCTGAAAGGAATGGGAATGAACATAAACCATTACAGCAAGAATGGTGCTAAGGGCAGAACACTTGGGCTATATCTATATTCGCGGCTTCTTGCGCGAGTAATATGCAAATGAAGCTAAACATGGAATATCGCCAAGCCTCATTTGCATATTACTCACGCAAGAAGTCGCGAGTGTAGACAAAGCCTTGGTCTTATTTTAGCTCATGTCTCTCCCACTACGCTGTGGAAGAGAGATTGCCTTTTTTGTCATGATGCACATCAGCCCTTCACAGGGAGTTGAAGGAGTGACTCCATTTGCATAGAATCTTCTATGTGACTATGGTTTCTCTTCTGTCCAGAGATGTTTGTACTACCAAACAAAAATGGGGCATGCACTACTCATTTCACTGCCACGCATGTGTCTGGGCTTAACAATGGCATAGCCAATGCTCTTAATTTCAGGTCAACAGATGCCAAGGAAGGGCTAGAATAGAAAGCAACATCCCTACGGAGACTTTGTTGCTAAAAGCCATAACTGTGGCCAAGAGAGTATTTACACCCCACACTTGTTTAGCTTATACAATGCTCTGTGAGGAGCTCCAAGGGTACTGAGTGTCTACACATGGCCTGGCTTATACTGGAGCTCCACATTTGGCAGGTTCATGGTCTTACTATAGATAACTGGTTACACAGAGTGGCCTTTTACTGCTAGTTTGTAGGCCATCTTGACCCCAACTGGGTATTCATGGCCTAGCAGGCATCTACCCTGGCTGCTAGGATATGGCACAGTGGCAGAAAGCCACTGACTTTACAGGTCCTGACATAATTAGTTGAGGTTCTTCCCTGGGCCTATCTTTAGTGGGGTCGGGCTATACTCTTCAAGGCAGCTTTTCTGATGGAATTCTTTGGGGGCTATAACCAAGCGCAACTCACTTCCATGGGCGCCTCCTGCTGGTCACTCAGAAATTAGCTTTTCAGCCCTGGATTGCCCCCTTTCATCTGGTGTCATGCCTGCTCTTACCTATTTTTATTTCCACCCGTAGGTACTGCCCTATCACAGTTCCTCCTATACCTACCTTGCCTCAGTGACTCACTGCCTATCTTAGTCTAGCCCCTTACCCAGTGTTTTCCCCAGGAGGGGCGTTCGAATTTATGGAGGAGGGGGGTGTCAGGGCCGATGAGGGGTGAGATCGTGAGGGTGAAGGTGGGCTGTATGGCATCCCAGTAAAAACTGAAAAATGTTTAGTGACCATTTTATTAGATTTAACTCGTTTTAAAAATCACACAAATTAAAGTTGGCTACTCAAGCCTTCTATGAGCACTATGTCTACATCCTTCTTAGTTTCTTGTTATAATTTTGCACAACTCTGTTCATGAACTTCTCAAATGCAATGCGTTCATCTTCGGTGGCTTCTCGTGTATCCGGTACTTCCATTCCTTCAATTGATATGCTCATTAGTTCATTCACATGATCAGGCAGAAGGTGACTTCTTTCAGAACACAAAATTCTATTCGATGATGAAAAAGATCTCTCAACTGTAACTGTTGTGACTGGGAGTAGAAAGAGATGAATTCCTACTTCTTTCATCCCAGGAAACATAGCACAAAGATGTGGTCGAGCCACTAGTGATAATAAAAAAGAAATTGAAGTCAAATCTTCTTTCATTCGTCATATTATATTCCACTCTGTGTTCAAATTCTTTATTCTGTCCCGAGTACATGGCAGCCCCATTGTTGGTAGTGCCTCACTCCACTCAACTGTCAGGCTGTGTCTAGACTGGCAAGTTTTTCCACAAAATCATCTGGTTTTGTGGAAAAACTTGCCAGCTGTCTACACTGGCCGCTTGAATTTCCGCAAGAACACTGACGATCTCATGTAAGATCGTCAGTGTTCTTGCGGAAATACTATGCTGCTCCTGTTCGGGCAAAAGCCATCTTGCGTAAATCATTTGCGCAAGAGGGCCAGTGTAGACAGCACAGTACTGTTTTGCGCAAAAAAGCCCCGATGGCTAAAATGGGGATCGGGGCTTTTTTGTGCAAAAGCACGTCTAGATTGGCATGGACACTTTTCCGCAAAAAGTGCTTTTGCAGAAAAGCGTCTGTGCCAATCTAGATGCTCTTTTCCGAAAATGCTTTTAACGGAAAACTTTTCCATTAAAAGCATTTCCGGAAAATCATGCCAGTGTAGACATAGCCTCAGTATTTTATAGGACAGGCATCTGTAAAAGCTACGTAGAGGTTGCGTAGAATCTAGAAGTTGCTGTTGTAGATTTTTAAGAATCAAGTCTGTGTACTTTTTCAGTTGTCTTAAACACTTCTTGTCCTCTTCACTTAAGGATTCAATATAAATGCCTTCATTAGTCAACTTCTGGACTGAAATCTTTTCTTCTTCCAGTACTTTTTCAATGGATAGCTCTCTGATCCAAATGTAACTTCTGTTGCTGGACAAAGATCTACTACTGTTGTAGCAGATGCCTGGATGGCATTGTTTAATGACCCAAGTGGTTTCAACAGTAGATTTACGAGAGAGAGAATAGCAATAGTCTTCTCTGAATGTAGTAGCAAAAGTAGTCCATCAGCCTCACTACTTAGATCCATCCCATCTTGGTAGATATTTTCCAAAGCCAGTAATAACGGCTGGAATAATTTTAAGACAACAGCCAAGGATCGCTCATGAGAAAGCCAGCAGGTTTTCCCAGGCTGGACTAATTTGAACTTCAGTCCCAGTGTATATTCTATATTTTTCAAGATATTCAGTCTTTTTGGACTCTTGCTGAAAAAATAATATAATGAAGACATTAAATTTATAGCTTTTTAAATGTCTTTTGAAGATTTTGCAGCTCATACTAGTGCTAGTTGGAGTAGATGGCCTCTGCAGTGTGTATAGGAAAGATTAGGGTTACACTTTTCTCTGAGCAAAGCTTGTACTCCACCATGTCTTCCAGAGAAGTTTGCAGCTCCATCAAATGCACAAGCAACCATCTGTTTGGAGTCCAATTGACAAGCACTTAACTCTTCTAAAAAACAACCGCTGTATAAGGGGCTTGTGTTCTGTGCTGGGCACAACAAACATATGTGGCTCATAATTCCAATTTGCAGGAATGTTGAAGAAGGGGCTGTCATTCTTGGGCTTGCCCCCAGGAAAACAAGGCTCCCATTCATTCTCATAGGGGGTCATAATCACAGTTACTCAACTGGGTTTGAGCGTGTCAGAGGTCCAGAATATAGGGCATGGGTAACCAAAGGTCTCCAAGTCCTACGTGCAGCTACCCAAGGGAAGACAAGCAGCAGTGGTGAGCAGTAAGTACTATACTTGCTTTTTTCCTCATGTCTGTCATCTAGACTGCACTGGAGTATGTCTATGGCTGGGGATATGGATTTGCTAGCATTAGGCATGTTAAATTGTGTTTATTTTGGTAAACGTGTTACTGCTGAAATTTAAAGTTGGTCCTTTGTCGTTAAACAAGGTCTTCTCTGTATAGCCCAGCTCTTCTTTCTGTCTGATCTTACTCTGAAAGCATAAAGTTGAATTTGCATAGTACAGTATTTTCCATGGAAACAGATTCTGATATTATGACGGCTACAAAAAAAAACCATACTTGAACTGTTGGAGGGAAAAAAATCCTACTAAACACAAATATGCATATGTAAAATTATTAATTAATATATGTATTTCTAAGCCCTCCCACCTTCTATTTGAAAGCATGACTTTGCTGTATAAAATTAAGGATTGTAAATCGAAGGGCTGAGCCAGCATACATTACAGTCAATGGAAAGACTCTCATTGGTATTGGTGAGAAGCAAAACACCTCTGTGAGATAAGTAAGCATTATTAGTCCATTTTTTAGAGGTGAAAGATGAAACAGGGTGACTGACTGATCATTTGATTCACCCAATGCCACCTAGTAAATCTATGGAAGAGCCAGGAGTAGAAAGAATTCTAATTATCTAACCCTATCTTGTCCTTTAGTAATAAAGGGCTCCTTCCTTGTACCGGAGGCCTAGGTGGATTATACCTTTATGTTAGTAACAATATAGTAGACTTTAAATGCCCTTTCTACCTAACAGGGTGAACTTTATTCAGTAGCACCGAGAACTTGTTGCAAACGAAAAAAAGAGACAATCCCTTTCTACAGGGCTGATCATAAAAATACAAAGAGAAAATGCAAAGTGGGTAAATAAGAATATTTTAAGACATTGTTTGCAGAAATGTATAAAAATAAGCAAGGGCTGGTCATAAAAATACAGAGGGGAAAATGCAAAGTAGGTAAATATGAATATTTTAATACATTGTTTGCAGAAATGTATAAAAATTCTAAACTGTAGAGCCCAGCTTTTTGCTCTCACTGAAACCATTAGCAGTTTTGTTACAATCATGCATCCAGCCCAACAGGTCCATTGTTAGGTTTGTATTTTTTTAAATACTTTTTATTATAAAGAAATATATTTAAAAGAGCCCCTGTGGTAAATGGCAGCAGCAGAATGGAATGTCTGAATAAGCTCTTTGAAGCTTGCAGCTTTATGCGCTCAGTACCTTCTGAAGTAGTTAGAGACAAATGGAGACAGCTCAGGCTTTGCACACTTACTTCAAACATAAGTGAGTGACTATCAGAAAACTGGAGTGGCCATTAAAACTTCAAAGGAGAAGTATGACCTGAATTTCACTTGTCATAGTCCAGAATTTGTTACTGGAAGATCTCATCAACATTTTCTAATTAGATAATTTTAATCTGATTTTCAGGTCATGACTCACGTAGTTTTTTCTGTCCCAAATGGAATTTTATTGTTAAGATTTTAATGCTGATATCATCCAAGGCAGCAGTTCATAAACTGAGGCCATGGACTACTGCTGGTCTAAAAAGCACTCTATGTGTAGAGACCTGGTCATTTGGTGTTGGCTGCTCATTCTTGTTTTGAATCACTAAATCACATTAATAGAAGCTAAAATACATAAAATAATTTCCTGATGTTGATTCTCCAAATAGGCCATTATTGTAATTACAGCAGGGCTGTTACATGACTGTGAATCCCAGGGGGGGTGGTCCACTTGGTCAGGGAGGAGAGAGAAGGTAGCTTATATTTTCATGAATGGGAAGGAAGGGGTAGATGAGACGAACTCTCTATGAATCTCTCTATGTTATGTACAAAATTTGAAAACTGCTACTCCAAGGCTAACCTAGATTGTCAAAACTTAAAAAACAGTGAAATAGTCCTGCAGCACCTTAGAGACTAACCAAAAAATTTACATGGTATCATGAGCTTTCGTGGGCACAACCCACTTCTTCAGATGAATGGAGCAAGGAGTCCACAGTTGAAAATAAACAGCAGAAAAAGAAGAGCTGGGGAGGGAAAGAGAAGGAAAAAAATTGTCAATTTGAATGTCAATTAGCGTGTCTGTGGTAAATGAGGCTAACAAAGTAGAGCTATAAATACCCAATACTTAACTTGTAATGTCATTAGGGTGTTGAATGTAGTGGGCCATTCCAGTAAGGTCTTTGTTCAGACCTTGGTTCAAGGTGTCAAACTTATAAATGAGCAGGAGACATAATGGGAAGCAGAATTAGCAGAGCAGTAGGGCTGGAGAGTTATGAGAAGAGGTATAAGCAGAAATGTGTGCAGAACCTCTCAGACAACAAGGAATGATGTGGATATGCAATCAGGCACATTGTCCAAATGCCTGCCTGTTAACTGGTCTGGTAGCTTGTCTGCTCATCACTTGCCAGTCTAGTTTCAGAGGGGTAGCCGCGTTAGTCTGCAACAGTCTCTGTGACAAAGGATTAATGGACACGAATCAGGTATTCAAAATAGTAACACACAGAAACCTGTTGAAGAGCATTTTAACTTGCCCAGACACTCACTAATGGATCTAAAAGTGACTATATTACTACAAGGCCATTTCAAAAACCAGCTCAAGAGAGAAGGGCTGTGTCTAGACTGGCAAATTTTTCCACAAAATCATCTGCTTTTGCGGAAAAAGTTGCCAGCTGTCTACGCTGGCCGCTTGAATTTCCGCAAAAGCACTGACGATCTCATGTAAGATTGTCAATGCTTTTGCAGAAATATTATGCTGCTCCCGTTTGGGCAAAAGTCTTTTTCTGAAAAACTTTTGCCCGAAGGGCCAGTGTAGACAGCAGAGATTTGTTTTCCGCAAAAAAGCCCCAATAGTGAAAATGGCGATCGGGGCTTTTTTGCGGAAAAACGTGTCTAGATTGTCCACGGACGCTTTTCCACAAAAAGTGCTTTTGTGGAAAATCATCCTGCCAATCTAGACGCACTTTTCTGAAAATGCTTTTAACGGAAAACTTTTCCGTTAAAAGCATTTCCGGAAAATCATGCCAGTGTAGATGTAGCCAAAGCTGTGTGCCAGAGCTGGAGTCAGGGCCGTGGTGCTATTTTTAGTACTACAGCCCCGGCTCAGGAGCAGCTGCATAGTGGCCCAACTCCAATCCCGGGACATGGGCGGCACGCCCCATGTGCTGAGACTCGAGTCAGGGACACAGTGCTATTTTTAGTACTGCATCCCGGCCCCAGGAGCAACCACACAGCCATGGCCCCAGCTGTTCCCAGGGGCTGGGCCACACAGCTTGTGGCTGCCCCGTGTGCCAGGACTGGAGCTAGGACACAATTGCTATTTTTAGTTCCGCGGCCCAGGCTCCAGCCCAAGCAACCGCCATGCAGGTTGTATGGCGGCTACCCAGCTGCTACTGGGGTGGGTAGTCACCTGCCATGCAAACCTACCCCCAGGAGCAGCTTCGGCTGCAGCTGCGCAGCTCTGTCTGCAGCTATGCAGCTCTGTCAACGTCTTTATGGCTGATCTCAAATGTTGCCTCAACTTTCGCCACCCAGCACCCTTACTCTACTTATGACACACTGACAACATTTTGATCATATGAACCCTTGGGAAAGAGACCCTTAAAGAATTCCACAGGGATTCAACACCTTTCACCCCACCATGAACCTCAGCCTGGACCAGGCGACACAAGAGATCCTCTTTCTTGACACTACAGTACAATTACATGACGGCAATATTTCTACCATTTTATACTGGAAACCTACTGACTGTTACACTTACCTACATGCCTCTAGCTTCATCCAAGAGACATTTCCCAATCAACTGTTTACAGCCAAGTCCTAACATACAACCGGATTTGCTCCAATCCCACAGACAAAACAAACACCTACAGGATCTCTATCAGGCATTCTTAAAACTAAAATACACATCCAGGAAAGGGAAAAAAACAGATTGATAGAACCAGACAAGTGCCCAGGCATCAGATTCTTCCAGATAGGCCCAAAAATGAAAAACAACTGAACACCACTGGAAATTACTTATAGCCCCCAACATAAACCTATCCCACACATTAACCATCTACAACCTATCCTGGAAAATGACCCCTCACTCTCACAGGCCTCGGAAATAGGCCAATCTGCACCTACAGACAATCCCCTAACCTCAAACAAATTATTTCCAGCAACCACGCAGCACACTTCCATCATACTCACTGAAGAACCCACCCCTGCATTCAACTCCGGTGCCAACTCTGTCCACAAATCTATACAAGCGACATCATAGGACCAAACCCCATAAGCCACCACATCAGAGGCTCATAACTTCACATCCACCAATGTGATCTACATCATCAAGTGCCAGCAATGCCCCTCTGACGTGTATTTTGGCCAAGCTGGATAGTCTCACCAAAGGATTAATGGACACTAATCAGATATTCGAAATGGTAACACACAGAAACCTGTTGGGTAACATTTAACTCAGCTGGGCACTCACTAATGGATCTAAAAGTGACAATATTATTACAAGCAATTTAAAAAACCAGCTGGAGAGAAAAGCTGCAGAACTTGATTTCATTTATAAGTATGACACCTGTAACAGAGGTTTAAACAAAGATCTTAACTGGGTGGCCAGCTACATTCCACACCTAATGACATAAAAAGCCAAGCATTGGGTACTTAGAGTACTTAGAACCCACTCTATCAGTCTCATTTACCATAGACACTTTAACTGACAATATACTTTTTTCCTTCTCTTTCCCTCCCTATTCCCCTCTCTCTCAATATATATTTGACCCTGGGCCTCTTAACTCCATTCATTTGAAGAAGTTGGTTGTGCCCATGAAAGCTCATGATACCATCTACATTTTTTGTTAGTCTCTACAGTGCTGCAAGACTATTTGTTGTTTTTTAAGAGTATTCAGTTATAGGCTAACACGGTTACCCCTCTGAAACATAAATAGACTTTGAGATGACAGTCCTTTAGATATTTGGACTAAGAATCCACTCCTTCAGGTACAGTCTGGTCTGTTTCCATTTCTGCTAGATCTCACAAATAATTGTAACCTGTCAGGGCTTGCCTACATGGTGTGTTAGTCTGCACTAGTAGAGTGTAAATTCTAGTGCATACTAGCATTTCATGCACTAAAAAGTCTCCAGGACATGTTAATCTAATGCTATCTGAAATGGAACTATGTTAATGTGCATTGGGGAACAGTTAGTATAGACCAGCCAGATTTACATAGGCATTTTACATAGTGTGCAAAATGTAGGTGTCGACTAGAATTTATATCCCACTGGTGCAAACTAACACACCGTGTACACAAGCCCCCAATCACCTATCATAACCTAGAGATCCCACATTTGCAGAGCTTTGGACCATTGCCAGTAAAGTCAATGTGACAATTCATAAAAATAAGGACTAAAGCTGTGTAAAATATGGTTGAAATAAGTTTCATGTGAAAAATTTCAACCAGCTCTAATAGAAACTTCTCAAGTTCAGGAAGTTGCATGATTGAGCCCCAAAAGGTATAGTTACTTCACTTACAGAGGGACAGGCAAATATGGCAATGCTTGTACTTTTCAGATAAAAAACGTTATTATACATCTGAGAGTCCTGCCTGGCTATTTCCCATCTTTTAAAAAATGGGTTAGTTAAAATTAAATAGAACAAGATGTCACTCCAACCACGCTGGTGCCCCCAAAAGTAGTCAGAATTGCACTCCAAGAAAAATAGCTATTCAGCAGCACATCCACCAAAGTCAATGAAATTAATGTAATGACCCAGTAATTCAAAACAGCATGATACATGCTGCCTTCAGGTTTCTCTTAGAAGCCCTTTCAGATAGATGATGGTCTTTGCAATGTACCTGGAAAGTCAACAATTTCAGGCTGCTTCAGACAAAGGATTTTGGTCCCATTGTATGAATCATGCAAGTTTTAAACCACTGTACAGAAGGCCCTATATTTATAGGGAATTAGCCCTTATCTGCAGAATTATGCTCTACAATCTCTTTCACTTGAACCTATAGTTGCCAAATTATAATAGCTACAGTTGTGTGTGATTTTGTAGAGAAGGGTAGTGTAGAGAGTAGGAATGAAGAGTATTTCAGGGAGCATAAATTAATATTGCTACAAAATGTAGGTGAGTTCCAGCAGAATTTAAGAAATTTGGTTCCGTTGTGTGATGACATATAAGAGGCCCTGATTATATAGCAGTCAACTAAAGAAAGTTCTGACACTGGGAGTTTTAAGAAAATGTAAACACTATATTTATGGCAAACAGTAATCTTGTTTTCCCCCAACTAAATACTTGGGCCTTTTCTATTGCTAATAAGAGATACCTCAGATTGCCAAAGTAACTGTAGGAGCATTAGCTTCTCAGCTGAGGGTGATATCTCTGAGCTATACACAGTGACAAATTAGTGCGTTTCTTCTTTTATTTACAGGCAAATAAGTCTCCCTATTACTAACGGTGCATCTACACTGCACAGTTATTCCGGAATAATGGCTGTTATTCCTGAAAAACAATACTAGCATCCATACAGCAATTGCTTTATTCCAAAAGAAAAATCAAAATAACTGAGGGATTTTCCCGACATTGGTAAACCTAATTACACGAGGAATAATGCCGCTTCTGAAAAAGCTATTTCGGAAGAAGGTGTTTGTGGATGCCCCACTGCTGCTATGTCAAAATAGCTCCTCACCAGGGCCATTCTAAGTTATTCCACCCCAGTGCTTCCTGGAGCTCTAAATCAAGCACATCCACAATAGGGGAGTCTGCCTCGGACTAATTTTGAGGCTTCCCTGTAGTGTGAGGAAGCCCCAGCAGTTTAGATGGGGCATTTTCAACATAAATGCCCCATTTCTAAAGATCCTATACTCCTTTCGAAACAGGGCATTTCTGTCAAATGCCCCATCTAAACTTCCGGGTTTTTTTTCAAAAGCCCCATTTCGGAAAAAAGCGGCAGCCGCCATTATGCAAATGAAGCGCGGGATATTTAAATCCCCGCTTCATTTTCACCTTCAATATGTCTAATTTACATCCTCTGCTGACAGAGGGGTGTAGTTTAGATGTAGCCTTTATGTCTAATCCCTATGTCCTTCCCCACATGGATCCTGATTCCATAGGATTCTAAGATGAGGGGAGGCAGGGGATGATGGTATCACAAAGGTGATAGTGGGAGGACTGAGAACTACAGACCTTGGGATGATGGGCATAGTTTGGGAAAAGTGTGTGTGTGGGGGGGGGTATTGCCCCCTAAACTGCAAATCAATTTACCCCCAGGAATAGCTCCACTGGTCTGACTGGAGCTGTCCCACCAAATATAAAAATCTAGCCATACATATGATTGGGAGTTCAGTCTGGCCTCATGTTAATGATGCTACGGAATCAGATGTCAGCCTCTGGGAGCAGTTGCTGTTATAACAACTGTGGGTAAAAATTTATTTTAAAACAAACTAATAAATAACTTAGCCACATCCTTTCAAATATTCACCTCTCAGCTCCAACTATAGATTTCCTCCTGAGCATACCTAGAAAACAACTTTCTCTAAGTTTTCTTAATGAAAGGCGTTTATTGTGGGTACTTCTCCTTTCCAGACACACAAAGATGTGCCTTCATGGTGCACTTTTCTCTAAAGCAGGTAAACATATTCATTTAACAATTTTTTTTTTAAAGAGGAGATTGGTCTTGATACTTACTAGGACCATGTCACAGTAGCTTGTGTTGCTGCATAATGAAGCACCACTAGACAGAACAGTCACTTGTGGCAGGTAGCAAAGAAATTTCAATAAAGTAAACTCTTAGTATTATCAAAATTATACATTTGGGGCTGTTAGCGTGGCCTAGAAAAAGATGAGGACAGGCTCATCTCATTAAATGAGAAGAAATAGTGGAATTAGCTTGAATCTAATTACAAGCCACACTATCTAATGTAAAAACATGACTGTTTTTTCACTCCCATTCATTTTGGCTAGTAATTAGTTTTGGCCTCTAAAATGCCACCCTTTAATCATCCAAACACAGATGTGATTTGCCGTGCAATTTAATCTTGCTTTAATGAAGAACTAATGGACGCATCGCAAATTACTTTCCCTGTTGGAGAAAAATTCTATTTCCTGCTTTTCAAAAGATCAAGAGTATCTTGTGATAATAGCCCAAGCGGCCCTGGCAGCCTCATCGCACAGAGCAAACAAGCTCTTTTACTCAACTCCCAATTCAATGGAGAAAAAGAGGCTACAATTAGCAACAAAGCAGGGGAAACGCAGCATTACAGCCGAATCACTTTCTGCAGCTCAACCCCCAGCAACCACTGCCTTGTTAGAGCCAGGTCTAAAGTGTCAGGATCGAACAATGTGCTGTGATAAATTACTCTCTTCAAACAGCTGCACTGCTAATTTTCAATTATACACACAAATGGCTCTCAGATTGGAAGAAAATGGAGTGTGCAGGGAGAACAGTAGTAGATTTCTATGTTTGTTTGGTGGTGAGTGTGGAGGCGGGAGAGTGACATCCTGAAAAGAAAGCTGTAGCATGTGGAGTCCGTGTTTCAACATCAGATGATGAGCCCTCCCCAAATCTTATAGAACCCAGTGGTTTCCTTTCCAAAGCTCAATTCTGCTGACAGGAGGAGTGGAGACGCCAAATTAGTTAGATCCATTTTTAGATCTAAAATGCTTTTACTCAGACCACTAAGGTGACCAAGGAACCAGATGCAAAGTACCTGAACTCTGGAGATACAGTTTCAAATCCTAGCAGAGATGAGTTACCCCATCATCCTACCAAGGGAGAGACAGGTTGAACCTCTCTAGTCTGGCACTCTCTGATCTGGCAATATCCGTGATCTGGCATGATTTTAGTTTATCATATGTCCACTTATCAGGGGTGTGGCCAAGTTTCCCACAGCCCCATAAAGTTTGTTTACAGCCACCAGTCCTGGCTTTCAGTGTTCTGTACTGTTATTTGGCTCTAATTTACCCCTAAATGTCTTCTGAGTGTCCAGTAAGCAGTGGAAGTGTTGGTAATGTTGCTAGACAATACTGACCAGAAGGTACTGGGCAGGAAAGTTTCAGCCTATACACCCGTGGTCCCCAACACGGTGCCCACGGGCGCCATGGCGCCCGCGGGGGCCTTTGGCGGCGCCCGCCAAGTGCTCAGGGCTGGCCTGGCCCCGGGTGCGCGGCGCTTGGGGGAGGCGGGGGGAGAGAGCGCTAGCGCCGGCCCTGGGCGCGCGGCGCTTGGAGGGGGGGGGGGGGGAGAGAGAGTGCTAGTGCCGGCCCCGGCCCCGCGGCGCTTGGGGGAGGGGGGGGAGAGAGCGCTAGCGCCGGCCCCGGCCCCGGGCGCGTGGGGGAGGGGGGGGGAGAGCACCGGCCCCCGGAATGTGGCTATGGGGGGGCCCCGGCCCCCGGGCGCCCGGCGGGCGAACGGCCACGCTCCCTGGCGCCCGGCAACCCCAAATGGTCGGGGACCACTGCTATACACTGTACTCCATATAATTCATTCTGGGGTGGAGGGATTCAGTTGGTAGAAGCATTCAAACTGGAGGTGCTGTGGGGATACAAAAAGTGCTATGAGATCTTTACTAACAGCAGGGGTTTAGCCCATAGCCTTGACGAAAGCCACACTGCTGTTGCACAATGGCCTGCTACAGGGGTCGGCACACCTTTCAAAAGTGGCATGCCAAGATTTAACTTTCCCCATCCCCCTCAGTGCATCCCCTACCCCCTCCCATCCTGCCCCCACATCCCTGTACCCCCAGTGCACACACCGGCCGGGGAACAGTGCTGGGACTTGCAGCCCCAGGAGTAGCGCTGGGGCAAAGAGGGACTGGGGGAGGGGTAGCGCAAAGTCACATACCTGCCCAGCCCTTTGACCAGGGCTTGCCTCTCATCTGCAGACTGTGGCTCTGGGGCTGGGACAAGCCGAGCCCAGGGCTGTCTCCAGCCCCTGGCTGGGGAAGGATCTCCCCACCCGTGGGAAGCAGCTGCAGCTTAGCTCAGGCCCTGGCGCCTCATGGAGGCAGCAGCAGCGTGTGACCGGCCGTACCACCATGATCTCTGGAGTAGGAGACAGATCCTGTACGGGGGGGAGAGGGTTGTTAACTCCTTAGCTCCCAGGAGCTGCCCGTCCCAGGGACGGGAAGCCTAGCGCAGGGTCATGCCACCTGCTCAGCTTGCCAGGCCACCCAGCCCCTACACCATGCTGCGTGTGCCACAAAAAATCATCTTGAACGCCACTTATGGCACACGTGCTGTAAGTTGCTGATCCCTGGCCTACTACCTTCCAGTCCCATAATTCATATACAGCCAAATCTTGAAACCTTTACTTGGGTCACTGGAATCAACAGGAGTTTTTTCTTGAATCAAGACACTTAATTTGTAAAGCATTTTGGGATGGAAAAGGGCTATGCAGAGGCAAAACAGTACACTGCCCACATTATCCTGATAGTCCTGTGGCTGTCAACGGGAGCACTTGGACGAAAGAGCTAGCTGGATTTGGCCAATTACACTAAGTTTTACATACACGCACAGGGTCCTAGTTTGTTTTCTAACAAACACGAATAAAGATCTGTGATGCAATTTGGCTGGCTTTGCGGAACAATCTCTTTATCATCAGTTTTGTAAAATTGGAAACATGTTTATTTTGCCTCAGATAGTTTTGTTAGTCATCCCCTTTCAAAAGTTGCAGCTGATTTGGGGTGCATAATTTTTTTGTCTGCCTAACTTGAGACACCTTAAAAGGGCCTGATTGCCAAAGAGCAGACACATAGCACTTTCTTAAAAGCAGGTTTGTTTGACGTGTCTCAAGCTGAGCACCCAAAAATCACTGATAGCTTTTAAAAAATTAGGCCAAACTCCTGTTTTTCCATGAAAGAGAAGACAGCTCTGGCAAGTGAAAGCTGTGGAACTGCTCTTTTGAAAACGGTAGTGTCTTGAATGGGTCAGTGGCCAGCTTGATAAAATTATTTGGTTGCTGCCGGACAGAATTTTGCCATTTGCTAAAAACAGCTATTCTTACACAGCTCATAAAAACATAAGGAGAAGACACACAAGGCAAGATACTCAGCTGATGTAAAGTAGCAAAACTTCATAGACTTCAATATGTAAATCAATGGAACAATAGCAATTTACATCTGGTCCATAAGCTTTGCACCCTATGCATAGGCATTCATACGAACCCTAGAAGTTTAGAGTAAATTTTGGAATAAATTTTAGAGTATCGCAATTACAGTCACCTTAAAATGGTCAAATATGACATAATTAAAATGTTTCTGGAAAGCACTGGCAAACTCATCAGATTTGTTATATACATAGCTATCATTCTGAAAGAAAAGGAAAAAATCCAGTTGATTTTAATAATTCTCAGGCTAGCTTCCCCCCCCCTTCCAATAAATGCTAACATTGTGTCTCTTAATTATGAAGCACATTACCATACAAAAAGGATTATTTTTAAATTTAAAAATGACAGTCACAATTTAAAATGACTTTTCTCAAATATGGTTACTTGGACAAGTTAGAGAGAGTGGTTGCAGCATTGAATTGTAACAAGACACTTTTTTTTTTTTTTTTTTTTTTGCTGAAGTGGGATTTTACTCCCTCTAGTTTATAATCGTTACAGAAATTTAAACCTCAAACCATTTCAGTCCAAGCTTATACTAAGCTTGTTAGTGGTTTCTGATGCTGCATATGATAGTGCTACAGCATTACCATAAATCAGCAGAATTAACTATGATCTTCAGAAGCATGCCTGAAAGTGGGTGACAGAAGTCTGCAATTTGGTGCTCTGAATATTATGATAACATTCTATATTAAATGTTTATAATCTACTTAGAGCTGAGCTTCAAGTATATTTTATATTTGTGCTTTACCCAATATAAGAAATCATGGGCTATTATGGCCATTGGTGGCAACATGATTTGCAAATCCAAAATTAAAGAAAATATAAAAACATAAGGTGAGGAAGTGTTTGTGTTTTCCCCCCTGATATTGTATTATTAAATTACGGAAGTTAGAGTTCAGTTGCTGGTTTGCAAATTTAAATACTGTCTAGGAATAAACATACTTTCTCTTCTCCATTTGTATATACAATAAGCTAAATCACTGACTGGATTTCAGAAACTCCAGGTGAATACAATGTCCAACTTTCTTGGCTTTAGAGATACAGGGTCAATTTCACCACAGACTTTTGAAAATGGCATATCTAAATTATTCATCTAGTAGTAAATAATAATGAGGAGTTACAGATAATAAAATCACACACTCTGTATTCTTGATCATAGAACACTAGAACTGGAAGGGACCTCGAGAGGTCATCAAGTCCAGTCTCTTGTCCCTATGGCAGGACCTAGTACCGTCTAGACCATCCCTGAAAATTGATATTCAGTACCAAAAACAAACAAAAATGCACACTGTTATTCTCGATATTCAGCACCAAAAACATTGTTATAATATTTTATAAAGCAAGGCTGTGATCCTGAGGAAGTGGAATCCAGAAGTTAAAAAACAGATCTGCTTGCCTTATATACTGGGTTCCCCATCCTCCCTACTGTTGCCCCCACTCTCTACTGTGAGAATCCTATATCAACACTTTTCTGATGGTAAAATATGGGAGATTTTTTCCCTCCCCTTTTGAAAGTATTCATACTTGTGCAGTTTTGAATCCTTATTCAATTACATCATTTAACAATAGGCCTTACCCTCTCAAAGGCTAAGGAGCAGCTACAAATGTGGATGTTTCACCAGAATGCCATTGGGCCATTCCATCAATCTTATCATGTAAATGGCCTTCAGAGTTCATGAGCCAGAGCCTCACTTACTTTTGGGGAAATTCTGTGCCACTCCACACACATAATTAATGAGTGTGCACATTTTTAATTTTCGGAGCAGAAAAAAGCTTCTGCTGGAAATGTGCTGCCATTTCCATCTTTTTCCCCCATCAGAGAGCAATATGGACCCTGTGAGAGCTCAGGGATAAAGCCAATTTTTAAGTCAGGACATATTCGAGAACATGTAGACAAGCTGCTAACCCTGGAGATATTTGTTGGAATGTGTACCAAATCTGACACCTGGACTATTTCTGTAGGTAAGTGTGTCATGTGGAGGATTTTCTGCTGTGTAGAAGAATCTCCTGTATTTCTTTTGATCATGAGCTTTCTAGGTGCTGGAAGAGTGTAGGAGCCAGGCTTTGAGGCACAGCATCACCTCATTGGGAGGTATGTTATGGCCTGAGATGAAGTGCAGAGTGGTAAAAGGGAGATTATCAGGCAGACTGCAAGTTGTATCAGGAAAGGGTAGCAGCAAACAAGACCACATAAGTTCCGTCCCTCTTTATCTTTTCATGGTCTTTAGCAGATGAGGACATGAAAGGAAAGTATAAAGAAGGTCCTTGTCTTGGACTTCCTGGGATACCATTCCCCAAATGGGATCAAACCCCAAAGAATTAGATAAGGGTGAGCCACCTTTAATAGTGAAAGGGAGAATGTACACACTGGTTGCTTCCCCTGGTAATAATTGTTCACACTGGGTTTGATGGAAAATAAAAGTGATGTTATGAAGTACAAGTAGTAGGATTTAAGTGATAATAAGTGAGAACAGGCAGAATAAAGTAGGTTACAAATCAAAAGAAACAAAACGCTTGGCTAATTCTATACTGAAACCTCAGTTCAAACTCTTCAAACATGCCCTAAAACCTCTTTTCCAGCTGCCCTTCCAAACCAGGGCTGTCTCCCCACCATGAGGTCATCAGCTCATTCCTTCAGGTGCAGCCCAGCCAAAAGATTCCTACCTTCCTGTTCTTTTTAAAGAATTCCCTTATTGTATGGGAAGTCACCTGGCCACTCCTACCAATCACATGAAATAATTTGCTCAAAGCACCTTTGAGTTATGTATATTTGCAGGGCTCAACAAACCATTGTATCTACTCACCCGTGGCGAGTAGATTTCAGCCGGTCGCCCCGTTCACCGGCGGCACACGCACGTGCAATGTGGGTCTTGCGCATTGACAATGCGGGGCTGGCGAGCAGATTTCACTGCCGTTTGTCAAGCCCTGTATATTTGTGTCCATGGGAGACAGGGGGGTGGGGGGAACAGAAGGCATCCTTAGATTGAAAGCTGTGAAACAGTCTCCCAATTCCAATGGTGGAACAATCAACAAGAAAGCAACCAACATGAACTACTGAGCTTTAACAAACTTGCAGAGAGCTCTGAAGTCTAGAATGTGTCTCTAGCCTCTCTTCCTTATTGGTATTAGGAAGTAACAAGAGTAGAACACTTTGCCTCATAGATGATGAGGTAGGAGTTCTATAGCTGCTAACTGCAGGAATTGATCTGTCTCCTGATGGAGTAGACTCTCTGAGAAGAGTCCCTGAAAAGGGACATGGAAGGGTGTTGAGGAAGCAGCAGGGATGTCAAGTGGATGGAATAACCAGATCTGATGATCTCTAGGACTCATCTGTCCAATGTTATGCACTCCCAGGCACTGAGGATCCCTGCCAGATCGAGGTCAAATGGGTGTTGTGGGCTTAGATAGTAGTGGGGAGTCACATGGCATCTCAACCTGCCCATCAAAACTGGTACTTAGAGGCAAGGGTTGGGTCAAAGATTGAGAACCTGAAGGTTTCTATTTTGTGAATTTTTCCTTTTTGGCTCATAGTGTGATTGGAATGAGAGAAATAAGGAATGTGCTGGGATTGGGGACTAAAACGTTTCTCTTGCTTTAGCACATAGATTCCCAGTGACCTGAAGGTGGTCCTAGAATTTTTCAAGGAGCGGCGAAAGGCATTGGTATTTTCAATGAAGAGCTGCATCTCAAACAGGAGGTCCTTGATTGTGGTCTGCACCTCCTTTGGGAAACCCGAGATGCCCATTCAATCATTATAGCCATAGGGACATATCTGGCAGCTTGTTGGTGTCATCAAGGGCTGACAGCAATGATGTTTTTGCTATGGGTGGCCCGTCCTGAAGGATGGCCTTGAAGGAATCTTGAGAACTCTCTGGCTGCTTGTCAACAAAGTAATTTAACTTATTATAATTTGTGTTACGTATTGTGCTGGGCGCCTGGTAGTTTGCAATAAAAATTGTAAAGGTGACCGAAGAATATGCCTTCCAACAAAAGAGATCAAGGCACTTCCAGTCTCTGCCATAGGGTGTAGTCAGCCACGAGAGTTTAAAGAGTCCACCATGAAGTAATCATGTGTTGGGTGAGTGACATGGAACTCTGATTCCTTTGTGGGGAAATAATATTTTTTGTTTGCCTGCTTAGATGTCCGAGTTATCGATGCTGGGGTGTACTATGCCCTCTTGGCCAGGTCTAGGACACCTTCATTGAGTGGAAGAGTGATTTTCAAGGAGGATGATGAGTGGAAGATGTTGATGAGCTGGTGGTACATATCGCTGACCTCCTTCAGTGGTATGTGGAGGGGATCTGCTATCCTTTTTACCAGTTTCTGAAAAAGGTGGAAGTCATCTGCTATGGAATGTGGTGAGAGAATGACTGATTAATTCTGGGGATGAGGAGTATATGGCTTTAGGTGTTATATCCTAAGACATGTCTTCTATTTACTCCTCCATTTCTTGAGGCTCTTGATGCTGTGGCCAAGGGATCATGCCTGAAGGATTTTTGGTTTGTTGCTGTGCCATCCAGGGGTCCTAGTATGGCCACTGCAGTGGCACAGGGCCTGGAGTAGGTGACCCATGGGAGGGTCCCTATTGACAATGGGTCCCGTAGGGAGCTTGGGAGGAATACTGCAAAATCCCCTCCAGCTCACTATCCAACCCCTACTTGACAGTGGAGGAACACAGCAAGATTGTGGGGAGATAGCTCATTCTAGCAATGGCACACTACCATGATTTCTGTATTAAAGAGTGAAGAGGCAGGTGTCTCCATCATACCTTCGTAACTGGTCTGATGGAATTCTGCCGGCACCTAGTATTCCAGTGTTGGTGATACCAAGCGAGATGCTGATTGCTTTTGGTTATCCCTGGGCTCATCAAGGGGAATTCCCGTTGTCTTTTTTTAACCTGTGAGAAGAGTCCAGTTTGTTTTTTCGAAGCATTGTCCTTCCAAGTTGAAGATTGAGGGGAAGACTCATGTTCACCAGAGGGTTAGAATTAGAGAGTCACCTCTATAAAGTTAATTTTTTTTGGTGCAGCTCTCTGTCCCTGCAGCATCTTGGCTGATGTTGCTGGCAGAGAGATGTGATCCTCACCACGACAGTAGATGCACTGAGAGTGCTTGTCCATGACTGGGATTGCCTTGTTGCAAATGTGGCTCTTCTTGAAATCTACAGAGCCAGCATAGCCTTGTGCAGGGAGGTTCTCCCCCGCCCCCACTGAGTCCTTCCTTTGTCTTCTTTCTTCTTCCTTTTTTTAAAGACATGGCCAAATAAAAAGCAGAAGAAACAAAAGAGGCTTCAAAGGAAGCTAAAATTTAGCAAATTGACCTCACAATATAGATGCCTCTGGATTCCTCCTCCATGATTTCCATGCTTCTGGGTCCCACATATAGAAAAAACATGGTGATTCTGCTGTGATTTGCCTCTGGGGCCACCATAGATAGCACCTGGATGATTCAGCCCTGTGGCAAGGTAAGATTAACCCAATCAACCATGAAGTTGATCATCAACATCTAGGCTATGTCTAGACTACAGGCTTCTTTTGGAAGAAGTTTTTTTTGGAAGAGATCTTCCGAAAAAACTTCTTCCAAAAGAGAGCACCCACACTGCAAAAGTGCATTGAAAAAGTGATCTGGTTTTTCGAAAGAGGGTGTCCAGACTGAATGGACACTCTCTCGCATGTAAGCTGTGATTGCTATGGACAAAATGGCCACCTGTGCTTTCTCCTCTTTCCTCGTCTTCTGAAAGAACTCCCTCTTCCCTGTCCACACATGCCATTTTGCAAAAGAGCTCTTTTGCAAAAAGGCTTCTTCCTCATAGAATGAGGATTACCAATGCCAGAAAACCCCCTCTGTTCTTTCAATTTTCTTGTGGAAGAACACAATTGCAGTGTGGCTGTTTTTCCGACAAAACTCTGTAATGCAGACATACCCATAGACTGCAGGTAATAAAGAAGGAAGCAGCAAACCGGTCTTCCTACTGTTAGTTCTCCCACTAGGATTTGCAAGAACTCTACCCCTTCTTTCATATTTTTTATTCAAAAGTCTAGACAAACACTCCAGAAAGCCTGCCAGCTGTAAATTTTTCTGAGGGCTTTTGAGTTTCTTTAAACTGTAGCATTTTCCTAAATAAAGAATGGGAGCAGGAATTTGTCCTTTTATATTTTTGTGGCACTATAAAGATTACGAATTAATATTTTGTAATATTCCTAAAGTTAGAAGCCTCGTGAACTAATCATTTTATGATATTAATGGTTTTCTTCATAATGCTATCTCTACAGATGAATCAAAGGTCCAAATGCAACTGCTGTTGTGGGATAATAAAGCCTGCAGTGGTATGTTTGGAATTAAATTTACATAACAAGGAATGTGTTGGAATAGTTTTTAATGATCAGAATGATTGATGAAGATGCCAGATTGCTGGATTCTCAGAAACTACTGAACAAAATACTCTATCACCAGTGTGAATAATTAAAGGTGTATCAGAGGATGTGATGGTTTTACAAAAGGGAGAGTTTTTCATAAAATGTTACAATTTTTCTGACTTTGTGATTATAGATTTCAAGACAATAGGGCTAAAATAAGGCTTTTCTCTATATCAAGGGTGGGCCATGGGGTTTAAATAGCTATACCCCCTCTGCAGGTCTGCAGCAGTCATGACTTCTATCATTGAGTCTCCAAGGCCATTGTTACTCGTGATGGGAGCAAGGCCTAGCGACAAGTGTGCTCAGGGCCGCCCTTCCTCTCAGGGCAGCAAAGCCTATCGCTAGAAGGTCACACGGTCACCTCCTCTCTCAGGGCAGCAGCGCTCAGTCAACAGTCCAAGGTACTAGTGCCTTGTTTCAACAGTTCCAGGCAGTAGTGCCTATTGTTCACAGTCCATGGAAGGTGTGGGGAGGTCAGGGGAACCCAGGCCCACCCTATTCTACCAGGTTCCGTGTCAGATCCCTATGAAACCAACCACTCCCCTGATATGTCCCCAGGATCACCTCCTACCTTCAGGGCCATATCAGGCATCTCCCCAGTTCAGTCTCCTTCTTTCACATGGCTCTCCATGGCATAATCAGGGTCCTTGTCTTTAGCAGTCTAGAGTCTTGGTGGTACTTCCACAAAAGTCTGCAGCCCATGACTGTTCTCTCCTCAGCAAGCCCTCATTGAGATGAACTGCTCCTGCCACTGGAAGCATGCCCAGCAAGGGTGAGGGGATATGGCCTCCTGTGCAGGATTAATACAGTACTAACCACAGACCAGTGCAGAATTAGTACAGTACTATGGAGATAGCCAATGTTTCCTATAATCTTTTCCATCCATGTGTGGAATACATTTTTAGGTGTCCTGAGGCATGTGTGAATGTGCACCACCAACAGAAACTACAAACTTAACTGTGGGTGCTTTGCTAATCAGCTGGGTAGCATTTGAATCTCTCCTGAGTGGCTGCACAAGCACACAGCTCACAGCGAACAATTATTTTTTTCTTGCTGCCCTCATTGAGATGTATTTTGTAGTTTGTCCCAGTTCTGTCTTGGGGTACGTCTAGACTACATGCCTCTGTCGCCAGAGGCATGTAGATAGGCTACCAGGCATAGGAAAATGAAGCGGCGATTTAAATAATCGCCGCTTCATTTAAATTTACATGGCTGCCGCGTTGAGCTGAAACAGCTGATCAGCTGTTTGTCGGCTCAGCGCTGTAGTCTGGACGCGCGGGTGTCGACATCAAAGGCATTTGTCGACCACCCAGGTATGCCTCCAGGTATGCCACCAGGTATGCCTCCTGGGACCACCCAGGTATGCCTCGACAAATGCCTTTGATGTCGACACCCGCGCGTCCAGACTACAGCGCTGAGCCGACAAACAGCTGATCAGCTGTTTGTCCGCTCAGCGCGGCAGCCATGTAAATTTAAATGAAGCGGCGATTATTTAAATCGCCGCTTCATTTTCCTATGCCTGGTAGCCTAATCTACATGCCTCTGGCGACAGAGGCATGTAGTCTAGACATACCCTTGGTCTCAAGAAGGCAGAATCCCTCCTAGAGGTTACTGAAATACAAGGGACGTGCACCCAGATTTGTACCCATTCAGAAGGTGCTGCCTACTTCTCTGTTCACCCACACACAGCTCCACTACCCTATGTGTAGTGGCAGCAGTGCTATGGCCTAGCCTCCTGCCTGTCTCTTTGGAGTGTCTGGGAGTCATATATAGAGAGAAGTTCTTGATCTCTGTGGATTGCAGTGTTTGCTATTGTGCCATGTTAATGCACAGGCTCTTCTGCCCTTCTCCTACTAAGCACCCACAGAGCAGCAGGGAACAAAGTAGTAGTAATTGTACTTAACACTTAATATTGTCACAGTACTTTACAGACAAACAAATACACACACACACACACACACACACACACACACACACACATGAAGTAGGTACTATAATATTCTCATTTTACAGGTGCAAAAACTGAAGTACAGTGACATTGAAACCAAAATTTTCAAAAGTGGTTGCTGAGCAGAGAACCTTAACTCTGGGTTCCCAACTTGAGATGCATTAAAGGGACCTGATTTTCAGAGGTGCCAAGTACCTACAGCTTTAACTTGGAGTTGAGAGTGTTCTGAGTATCTGGTCCCATATAAGACACAGCACACTGACCATACAAAAAAATGGAGTCCATTTTAAAATGTAGAGGCCCAAGTACCTTGCCTGTTGTCATATGGTATGCCCGTGGCAGAGTCAGAATTAGAATTCTAGAGTTCTTGACTCCCCATCACATTAGTCTATGACACCCAAATGCCTATCAAGAAAGCTCATCACTACCTTCTCTTATCTAGTAGTGGTAAATTGCAGTTTCTTCTCATCATCACACTGAAAGCTTCGGTTTTCATTTTTTCCTCCTGTGTTAGATGACTGGAACCGGCAGCATACAACAACCGCAATGAAGATTTTGCACCATGCAATACAAAAGCATCAGAAGAATCCATTTTGGAGCTTTTACTTCTTTCCTTTAAAGAATATGATGCTTATTATCCAGGGGAAATGGATACCAGATGTGATACACTATTCTTGTGATGTAATATATCTATTCTTTAATTCCCGTGTTCAAAATAGGAGAACTGACATTTTTGTGTCCGCTAACAAAAATGGCCATCATGGCAAAAAGTTATGTCACTTGTGAGATGGCAGGTTTTAAAGGAACTGAACTGGCAACACTAATATTTTTAGCATGACCAGACTACCATCCAGGAAGAAAACTGTCAGTCAAACAGTCCCTGCAACTAGCACCAGTCAAACAAATAGTCACAGACAGACAGGCACTTGGATACTCACCCCACCTGCTCTCAACACAGTCACCCTAAAGCCAAATTTACCTGAGCTCCTCTCGGACATATCCCAGGCAAATTCCTGTGTTGGCTGCTGCTGACTGCTGCTGTTGACTTCAAAGCTTTTCATACGGTCTCCCACAATATTCTTGCCAGCAAGAAAGCACAGATTGAATAAATGGACTATACAATGGATAGAAAGCTGGCTAGATTGTCAGGCTCAATGGGTAGTGCTCAATGGCTTGATGTCTGGTTGGTGGTCAGTTTCAAGCGGAGTGCCCCAAGGGATGGTTCTAGGGCTAGGTTTGCTCAACGTCTTTGTTAATGACCTGGATGAGGGGATGGATTGCACCCTCAGCAAGTCTGAAGATGACACTATGCTAGGGGAAGAGGTAAATACATTGGAGGGTAGTGATAGAGTCCAGAGAGTGACCTAGACAATCTGGAGGATTGGGCCAAAGAAATCAGATGAGTTTCAATAAGGACAAGTGCTGAGTCCTAAACTTGGGATAGAAGAATCCCAAGCACTGTTACAGGTTGGGAACTGACTAGCTAAGCAGCAGTTCAGCAGAAAAGGGCCTGGGGATTACAGTGGATGAGAATCTGGATATGAGCCAGTGTGCCCTTATAGCCAAGAAGGCTAATGGCATATTAGAGTGCCTTAAAAGGAGCACTGCCAGCAGATTTAGAGAAGTGATTATTCCCCTTTATTTGGCACTGGTGAGGCCACATCTGGAGTATTGCATCCAATTTGGGGGACACTGTTACAGAAAGGATGGGGATACATTGGAGAGGATCCAGGGGAGGGCGATCAAAATGATCAAGGAGCTGGAGCACATGACTTACAAGAAGAGGCTGAGGGATTTGGGCTTGTTTAGTCTGCACAAGAGAAGAGTGGGGGGGGGGCGGGATTTGATAGCAGCCTTTAACTACCTTAAGGGGGTTCCAAAGAGGATGAAGAGATGCTGGTCTTAGTAGTGACAGATGGCAAAACAAGGAGCCATGGTCTTAAAGTTGCAGTGGGGGAGGTCTAGGTTGGAGATTAGGAAAAACTATTTTACTGGGGAAGGCGGTGAAGCACTGCAATGGGTTATCTAGGGAGGTGGTAGAATCTCCATCCCTAGAGGTTTTTAAGTCCTGGCTTGATAAAGTCCTGGCTGGGGTGATTTAGTTAGGGTTGGTCCTACTTTGGGAAGGCGGATGGACTTGATGACCCCTGAGGTCTCTTCTAGCCCTAGGATTGTATGGTATTGCCACCCTTATTTCTGTGCTGCTGCCTGCAGAGCTGGGCACATGGCCAACATTACAACCCCTCCATTCTGAAAGCAGTAGGAAAAAAGTAAGAGTGACATAGGTAGGGTATTGCCACCCTTACTTTTGCACTGCGAGGTGCTGCCTTCAGAGCTGGGCACCCACCCAAGATTACAATCACCACTCTCCAGTAGTCAAGCTCAAAGCCAGTGCAGAAGTAAAGGTGGCAATGCTATGACCCTGCTAAGAAACCTTGTAAGCCCCCTGAAATCCCTTTTTGGGTCAGAACTTTCAATTTGAGAAACACTGATCTCCCCCATGAAATATGTATAGTGTACAGTAGAAGTGCAAAAAAGGCCAGATTTCACAGGACACCAGATTTCATAGTCCGTGATGAATTTTGTATGGCTAGGAATTTGGTAGAGCTCTACTAATGAGTGGTCGCATTACATGGATAGTCCCAGGACACTTTATCTATACACCCGGTGTTACTACTGTGCCTGGTGCTTATAAATACTTAGATTAGATTAAATAGGAAAGGATCATCATAGACTGTTGTCTGACGCCATCAAAGTGAGAAGAGGGCAAGAATCCCACCTTTTAAGGTTTTTTGTCCAATTCATGAGTTAAATAGAATCCAAAGAAATAGAGACATTTTTACACCTTATTCATCAGTGTTTTACCAAGTTTCAAGAAAACTTTGAAGTTAGAAAATATCTTAAGCGTGTGTTTCCTAAATAGATTAAAAACCAGAACTCTAGTTAGCTTTTGTCTAGATGTTTTGCTGAGGGTGTTCTTCTAAGAACATGCAGGAAATAAGTGATCAACATTGAAAACCTTGACACTTCTTTAAAAGCCTTATTTTCATTGTTTTAAAATATGACAGCAAGAATTAATACCAGTTCTTCTGTTTCAATAATGGCTGTGATGTTGAAACGACAACAAACATTATTACATTTATATGCACATTTATGTGGACAAAAATTGTCATTACTTATTTTGGTGGAACATTTTATCATCTGCCCTATAAACAAATAAAATCAGTATAAGCTGTTTTTAGCCGTCAGCAGTGTGTCAACATGAGTCACTTATAGCTAGACATGCCAGAACTTACTGGAAAATATCCTATTCCGTTTTTTAAAATGCTTAAGATTTTTTTAAAAGTATTTATTTTTGGGTTTGACAGAATGCAGTGAAACTTAGCTTGATTTTTGGCAACAAATAAATAGAGAACAGACGGCAGTGTGCCTTCAAACATCGTACATTTAAATGAAAATATGGAAGAAACAATGTTTTCTCTTGATATACCTATTTGCTTGTTTAGTCTTTAATATTTACAAATATGAAATAAAATATGAGCAGAAAATAAAAAGCAAACTTAGAATAAAAGTGCCACTTATTTAGTCCATTTGAAAACTTCTGAGTTTTATGTATCTCTGGCTTTTCTATTGCCTATTTTCTTAGTTCTTGCTTATCACATCTGCCCATGTGTCTTACCACTAATTGCAAGTATGATTAAACTACCTATACTGTAGCACCTTCCAAGCATTAGCATGTGTTTGTGTGTTAATGCATCAACGTCACCATGATTTTTCAATGAGGTTATGGAGGGTCTCAAATGGAAAGAAGCATGAGGGTGAGAGTTTACTTCAATGATAGGTATTTGGGTTTGAATTAAATCCACTGGTCCAGAATAAAGCTTGAATATTCAGGATCTAGCTGGGTGGTGTATGGAGCAGTTGGAGAGGGCCAGTGAGCAGGCCTGCTATCCAGCTCTCCCACAACTACTGTTCCAGATAATGGCTGTGCCAGTCTGAGTGTTCATGAGCAACATCTGGCAAGTAAGATGGTAAGAAAGTGAGAATGGGCACAGCTATTCAGCACCAGTCTATTTCAATATATGGACACACTGCTCATGGGAATGGCTGCACTCTTGAGTCCCTGCTGTCATTCCTAATGGGTGTGCCTAACTATGGATGTTGGACTGGTCTACTCAGAAGCCATTTTGCCCTGCAATAGTTGGGGCAGTGCTCTTATGAACATGAGTGGAGGATGTATCTGTGAATAGATGCGGTGATGAACAATGTTACTGGTCCTTCATTGCTGAAACCTGCAACTGAGAGGTGGGTCTGCATGCTACTACAGAGTAGCACTTAGATACATGGTTAGGGTAAAGTCACTTGATACAGAGGCGGAGAATGGGAAGTGATGAGTCTGGACCCAACACTTGCTCTCTTTCCTTGCCTGCATAGATTAGAGAAGTTCCTTTTACATAATCAGTTTGGATGTACCACTGTACTAAATGTGAAGCATTATTTACTTCACTCAACAGAACCCCTGCCTGGAAGCAGCATGCACAAACACAGTCTCAGTGGATACACAGGCCAAATCCTGTCCATCTTTGTATGGACCTGCACCAACGTTCAGAATTTGTATTCTTCTTCAGACATCTTTTTTCAAATTATCTTAGTATTAAAAAATAAATCATAATAAAACATTTTATGAGCCTTTTATGTCTGTCTGCACTAGGAGCCTGGCTCAAATCAGACAATAAACTTGGGATTCTTTCATTTGTTTAAGTTATTCTCACGAGTTGCATGAATAAAGATCTGTACACACGCGAAACCAAGTTTCTGGCCACTTGTGGGCATTAAAAATCCCATGGCACTTTCTGTATGAATTGGTGTATTAACCCCATGGGGAGGAGGGCTAGTCATTAAATACGCAGATAAAATGGTGATGGGTGCTGTGTACAGAGAAAAAAAATCTATAATCACATTCCAGTAAATGCATTCTCCCTATCTACTACAAATTCCCTCTCCATTCTCAGTGGGTATGCCATGCTTCTTCTCTTTCTTTCCTGAACCTCCATGTAACGTTGCTGTGCAGTTTTAAAATAATTTTCTGAGTTTCATCTCGGAGGTGGGTTTATTTTAGTGGTTGATAAAATGATGCAATAGAGAATGTGTATGTAAAACAAAATTTGTAAAGGTTTGACACCCTTCTAATTGAAAATTTCCACATGAATACAAATCATTATCACTACCAGTTAGTACACTTTCTGGCTGCACATAAGCATATATAGGGCCAAACTGCACTCTCATTTACAATGCATGAAATCTGGAGAAAACCCATTCATTTCAGTGACTCCACATTTATCCCAGGCTCCCTGAGAGCAGAATTTGGCCCATAGTACTTTTCTTTTTGTTCACTGTGATCACTTTAACCTCAAGTGTGTCCTGAACATCAACCACATTAAGAGCAGGATGTGGCCCAGTTACAGCATTGTAAATCTAAATTAGCTTTATTGAAGTCAATGGTGCTATTCCAGATTGACCCCATGACTGAAAGCAGGATTTTAATTCCATATTTCTTAGGCAGATATTTGTGGTAAGGAGAGGTTTGTAAGGACACTGATTGCGGATGGTAAGACTACTGAATGAACTCTGTTATTAGAGCAAACCAAGACAGAGTTCCTGTAATACATGTATGATACACATGAGAGATTGAAGAAACAGCTGGAGAACAGCACCACCTGACATAGGTCAGGGTTACAAAGAACTAATATCCCTGTCACATGACAAACGTGAATACCACTCCAGGGACTACAATTACATCTGCCTTTTTTGTGTTAATTCAAATGCAGGCAAAGTATAATCCCAACTAGAAAGACAAGAACAAACGAATACAACCAGTTAAAGAGCTAGTAACCTCTATCTCCTATAACTATTGTTACTGCTTCTGGAATAAAGAAACGTTGGACCTGTCGCCTTGCTACAAACTACTCTGACAGAAAATTATTTGTATAATATTCTCTCCTTTTGGCTTGCTGCAGGGTTAAATGTTCTGTGACATCATTCTTGTTAAACAAGATATAACAGCAAAAGAGAGGCTTCAGGTTTACTTATTTTTAAGCTTACAAATATAATGATACAGAGGAAAGGAGAAATACATTTGGCTAATTTCAAAACCTGAAACATTTTTTGTTGCTGTGTTTAAAAATATCTTTGATGGGCATGTGAATTGACCAGAAATATAATTTCCATGTCGATGGATAACGAAAAATAAAGCAATTGGAGTTTTGCTACCAATCCCCTATTTATGTTAGAATACTATCCATAATACAGCTGTTTAGAGATCATATTTAGCACTGGGTATAAGCTGTTTTCTTAATGCAGATCTATTCCCTGACTAGGTGATATACGTGAAATAAGGCAGAGGTAAGAGTTTTAGCAACAGCACATCAAATAAAGTGAGGAATAATTTGCATACAAGCTGTTTTAAATGTTTGGGAAGGTCATGGGGAAACAAAAATAAAACATTCTTGTCAGAAAAAAAATCATACAAAGACTTGTCATAACTGAAAACAATTTACTCATGCCGGTATCCTTAAGTGGCACAAACTCTTCTGCTGCGGCTGCTACATTCTCTAATGATATTACTGCATGTGGCACATCTCATCTAATCTCTTAGTAAAATCCTAAAGTCACTTATGTCAGTCTCTAATGCAAGCCAAATGAGTCTTCCCAGTAATAAGAAGCTTCGCAGAATTAGTTTTCGTTTTGCAGAAAATTGCCATTGGGGATGGCACTTTTATCTAAAAATTTCACTCGTGCATAAGCAAAAAACTCATATTATTTGGTTACATTCCATCAGTATGAGAAATAACATTGTGAAAATTCTATGCATGCTAATGATATATAGAAATCCACCTGCTTTCAGATAAAATGAGTTTAATTTTCTGTTGCCCACTGCCTGGTTGGCCTTTCATAAATTACTTATGCACAGCTATTATTAAAATAGAGGGAAAGCAAATTAGAAAGTCCTCATATCTCTCCACTGGATTTAACCAAGGCAGGGCTATGACAGCTAGAGTCAGCGTTTTTGAAAAAATTCTGCTCTCTTGAAAAATTTTGCATCTCTATACAATTCTATGCCACTGTTGTAAACGTTCTGACCTGCCTTCTTACCAAATTAACCTAAATCCTTTCTATTTTTCAACATTAATGGAATCCTCTAGAGTCCTGCTGATATATATTAAAATATATTTATTGGTTAATTTGAATTCCAGCATTTTGTACCTCATTTCTCAGTACTTCTGTTATATCTGAACAGCGTGGAGCTTTAGCATTAGAAACTTACAAATTAAGATAAATACATCTGACAATTATCAGATCAAAACAACTTAACTTTCATTGGAATGCACGATTGCAAATTTCCTTTCCCAATGAAAGGAAAAAAAAAAAAAAAAAGAGGACTGTCTGCTTGAAACAGTTAATTGGATTTGAAAGTACTGTGCATTTCAGGCAATTGGTGCAGCTTTTGATTGGTCAATGACTACTTGACCTCTTGGTTTTACAACAGACAATTCGTTTTCGTTTCTTGAGGGTCTTTCAAGTCCATAGTTCATGGGGACTTTAAGTTTAATTTCTGTTAATGACATTACTTTGCTCTTTTAGGATAAAACTTTCTTGTGATGTGTTGAGCAGCAGTGACAATCCCATTACTGTGAGAGAAATACCTCCTCAAATTCCACTCTTTAAATATTGCATGTAAATACAGTTTTAAATATTTATATTCACAAGAATAATAATGCTAGTAACTATTGTGAGAAAAGCTAGATAGATAGCAAAGCAAATATTCCAGCTAAACCCAGGGGCCCAATTCTGATCCCAGTTACCCCAGGTACTAGTAAAACTCTTTTCACTCCAGCAAAATTACTCCTGGTTTACACTGATATAAGAGATATCAGAATATGGGTCAGGGGCTGCATGGCTGGGACTCTCCTTTATAAAAGAAATACAATTTTGTAGCCCTCATTCATATTTGTAAATACTTTCTCACACAGCTAGTCCCATGGGTAAGTAGTACTAACCAGAGTGAATAAGGGTCTTACAGTTGGGCTCTTAGTTTCTAGCTGAGATTCTCTCTCATGTACAGAAATCCGTATCATCATCCCTAAAGTACAGCAGAAATATTTAAATTCCCCAGTGGAAGTTACTAAGTAATCAGTTATTCCTAGCATAATGAAGTAAAGCTTGATTCTATTGACTATTTCACCTTACTTAGTAAGTAGCTCTTTTAAATTTAACAGTACTACTTGTGTCATAAGGTGCTATTCTCTGGCTTACAGCTTCAGCTCAGAAGCGTGCAACACTACTGAAGTCAGTGGAACTACACTGATTCATATCTAATGTGAATGTGGCCTAATGTGAACATGGATGGCACAATCAGGCTCTAAATTATTAAAATTAATAAACCAATTACATCCACTCTGATTTAATTAGTACTTAGGTCACCTCTCATCTCCGTACCCCCTCCTTTTTTTCTTTTCTTTTCTCTTCAAGCATCTGAGGAAGTGAGTTGTATTTCACAAAAGCTTATGCCCTAATATATCTGTTAGTTTTTGAAGTGCCACTGGACTCCTCCTTGTTTTTGTTGAAACAGACTAACATGGCTACCCTTCTGAAACATGTCCTAAAGAATATGTTTCTTTTAGACTGCTTTACGGGGGCCAAATTCTCAATTGGTATAATCTGCTGTAGTTCCATTGACTTCAGTGGAATGACACTAATGTATTCTGACTGAAAACCAAGCCCTCCATACCTTGTAAAAGGGAGGTATGTGGTATAATTGAGCAATGAGTTAAAAATTACAACTTCTAGTTTCATTCCTGGTTTGGCCATTTTCTTGTCATGAAACATTGGAGAAGCATCTCTATATGTGCTTCTATGTGCCTCAGTTTCTCCAGCTCAATAAAATGTGAATAAATAATACCCACCTCACAGACATGCTGTTACAAATTATTATTTGTAAACTACTTTCAGATACATGGATAGAAAATGCAATGGAAATGTAATATACAGTGTTTTACAGCAGTCTATTTTTCATTGCTATTTCCTACTGAATACAACAACATTTGTAGAATGGTTTTCAAAATAGTTTTACAGTAAAACAATGTGCATCTGCAGTTTCTAATAGGGTGGCATATTATTAAAGTTTCACAAGTCTTGGGAAACCCTTATTACACAGGCATGGCTTTATCTCTAAGAGTAATACACACATTTCAACTCATGCTAATAAAAACAACACACTTCATTATAATGTATTATCTCACTCTGTCAAGCTTCAGTTCCTTGTCAGAACGCAGAAACTTAACTAACCATGGCTACGTCTACACTACGGAATTTTTTTTGAAAGAGCAGATGCACTCTTTCAGAAGCCCTGTCTTTGTCATGCAACGAGGTAGAATGGCTCTTTCGAAAGAGGAGGATTTTCCGAAATTTGGCCCAGTGTAGACAGGTTAAATTTCAGAAAAGCCTCTTCTGAAAAAAGAATTGGAAAAAGGTACGCAAATTGCGCAGCGCAATTTGTGTACCTTTTTCTGAAAAAAAGTGCAGTATATACATAGCCCATGTGACTTACACAAAGACAAAAACTATATTGCTATCCTCAAGCATTCAAAAATCATGAGTCAGGTTAAGTTATCAGATTGGTTTAAGTTCATGAGTTTAAAAAAACAAAACAAAAAAAACATACTACGTTGGTTTTTTTATTTGCCTTCCAACGTTAGCCATTAGTCAGCACTCAAGCCATGTCCTCTAGCTTTTCTCTACATCTACCTCTCTAAAGTTTATTTTTGAAACGAAAGATGAGATTCTTCCATATTCATGTGAATCCAGGAGTTGGGATGGGCTTAAATAAAAACACCACATCTCACAAGACTTGAAATTAAAATAATAAGAACTGGCAACAATGGAAAAGGTTGAAATTCATTCAATGCAGAGGACCAGCATGTCTTTTTCTCAATAACGTATATCAAAATTTTATAAATAAAATTAATTTGTTAAAAATCATAGAGCACAGGAACCATGTGGAGTATTCAATCCGTAGTTCTCTGCTTACTCACTGCAATCTACAGACTGTCTCATCATGTTAGATCTCTGCAGGAGACATGCCACAGTCTTATAAAACTACACACACAAGCCATATTTTGAGGCCACTCATTGGACAGAAGAGGTATATAGGCTTTGTGTTGGTCTGCTATACAGTGATTAATTTCCTCAGTAAAATGGAAATGTAAAATGCCATCTATTTGTATTGCTGTAGCACGAAAGAGTCTCAATCATGGACCAGAATCCCACTATACTCGGCACTGGCTAAAACACATTCGCAACCCACAGGCTGAAATACATGCTCATTAAACATTGGCCACATAATTCTGAACAATGACTCAATTAATAAAAATCTAACTCTGCTGATTATTTGTGAACAGGAAAAAAAAGGTTCAATAAATAGTTCTTTAAATAACTCACCCAGCTGCAGCAATCAGCAATGAGATCCTAAAGCCTAGAAAGCATGACAGAAATGTAAAAAGTACCTTAAATTCAAAGTAAAAACCCATGACTCTTTCCTACACTCTCTCAAGTACAGCATGTCCTATGCACCCAGTAGAGGACATCTTATTGTATTAGACTGTTGAAATGCTATAATTAAAGGTCTGTCAAAGTTTCCATTAAAACCCCGATTTTCAGGGTTTAATTAATAACAACAGTTAAAAATTAATGTGAACAAAATTAGAGCTACTGTCACATTCTTATGGCACATTTATTCCTGATTTCAAGTCTGCACAATATGCAGGGTTGATCCTGCTCTCTTTACTCACACAAAATTTCCTGCTGAACGGGAAACTCTTTGAAGATAAAACTCTACATTGAAGACAGTGGGATATTTGCCAGAATAAGGACTATGGTATCTGCCCCTAGAGCAGTCACAGGTTTGCAAAAAATTAGTCATTAATTGGATGGACGTTTATTCACAGATATCAAGGCCAGAAGGGACCACTGCGACATCTAGTCTGGCCTCCTGTATAAAACAAGCCATAGAATTTCCTCAAAATAATTCTGGAGAAGATTTTTTAGAAAAACATATATTCTTGATTTTAAAATGGTCAATAATGGAGAATCTACCATGACCCTTAGTAAATTGTTCCAGGAATGAATTATTTTCTCTGTTAAACAGTTTTGCTTTATTCCAGTCTGAATTTATCTAGCTTCAACTTCCCGACACTGGATTATGCTATACCCAGGCACACTGATGGGGGGGGGGGGAGAAAGAGAGAGGGTGTGGAAGGGAGAAAGGGGGCAGTTGCCAAAGAGCCTGAAGATTCAAAGGGGCTCAGAGCTCCCAGCTGCCGCTGTTGCAACTACAGTAGATCCTAATTCGAACTACCGTTACTCCTCGTGGATTGAGGAGTAACGGTAGTTTGAATTAGGATCTTTAATTCGAACTACCTACTCTGTGCCGTGCATAGCCGTGGGCACGGAGTTCGGACTAAGGGGGATTTAAAAATGGCAGCTCCCAGGAACATGCAAATGAAGCCCGGGATATTTAAATCCCGGGCTTCATTTGCAACTCTGCTTGCCCTCATTACCCTACCTAGCTCGAACTAACGAGCTTGTGTAGACATACCCTATGACTCTGAGGGTTTGGGGGGAGGGGAAGACACACCATGGTCTGAACAGCACTAATGGCTGACTGCCCGTGGCTCCAACCCTTCCACCCAAGGCCCTGCCCTTTTCGGAATGTGGAGCTGGAACCCCCCCCCCCCACACACACACCCCTTGCCCTGGGGTCTATGGTGGCTATCGACTCTGCTGGTTATATCTTTTTCTACACGACTGACAAGCCCATTATTAAATATTTGGTCCCCAATTGCGTCAATTTCAGTGTCACAGGATATTAAAAATTGTAAATGTAAGGATTTCAGACATTTAAATCTGAACTTTCATAATGTTATAGTTGTAGGAGGTCCTGACCCAAAAATGAGTTGGGGGGGGGGGTCAAAGTTGTTGGGAGGGATTGTAGTACTGTTTACTTCTGCAAGTAATGCTGTCAGCTGCAGTGCTGCTTTCAGAGCTGGGCAACTGGATGGTGGCAGCAGAGCTGAGCTTCTGGCCAGAAGGAGTGTCTGCCAGCAACAGTACAGAAATAAGCATAGCAAAGTATGGTTTTGCCACCCTTCTGTGTTGCTGCTGGTGGGGCACTGCCTTCGGAGCTGTGCACCCAGCCAACAGCCACTGTTCTCCAGCCACCCAACTCTGAAGGCAACAGTACAGAAGTAAGGACGGCATGAGATAGTATTGCCACCCTTACTTCCGCGCTGCTGCTGGTAGGGCACCATCTCCAGAGCCAGTGTTCCCTCTAAGCTGCATAGCAGCACAGTTTCACAGGTGATTAATCAGCCTCGCCCAGTCCATGCATGGAGCCCTGAGCCGCTAACTAGGCAGGGCTGATTAATCACCTGTGAAGCTGAGCTGCTGCGCTGCTTAGAGGGAACACGGACCATCGGGCCAACAGCCGCCAGCTCTCCAGTTGCTCAGCTCTGAAATCAGTGCAGCAGTGCTGATGGGGCACTGCAACCCCCCTAAAATAACCTTGTGACCCCCTGCAACTCCCTTTTGTGTTAGGAGCCCCAGCCTGAGGAAAGCTGGCCTCTCCTGTGAAATCTATATAGTATATATAAGGTATATAAGCACACAAAAGGCCAGATTTCACAGGGAGAAACCAGAATTCATGATCTGTGACATGTTTTTCATGACTGTAAATTTGGTAGAGCCCTACTAATGTGTAATCAAGTCACCCTTCAACCTTTCTCTTTATTAAGCTAATTTGAAAAAGTTCATTATTACAGAATAAATGAAATACAGTTGTAGAATGGAAATTCAAGCTAGAATAATTTGCTTTTTGATAATTGTGAAATATATCAAATCTGTCACCTTTGAGTATAATTCAAGACCCTTATCCTATGTAGGGTTGCCAGATGGTTTCAACAAAAATAACGGACACACTTGACATTACATCACAATCTACATTACATCTTATTTAGAAAATACCAATCATTTATATTTTCTCATTTATATTTTTTCAATTTGTTTCCCGAACAGAAAGCTTAAAAACTGGACTGTCTGGTTTAAAACTGGACACCTGGCAACCTACTTATAAGATGCCACACCCACAACTCCTCTGGGCCAAATCTGCTTCATTGAAGTCAATGGAAATCTGTCCATTTATTTCAACTGGAGCAGCGTCTGACTCTTTGCTACTGGGAATTTTATCTGAGTCAGAATTACAGGACTGGGCCCCATGTTTAAAAAAAGACTCTGCAAGTACTGAAGACTATATTTTCCTCTGGAGGCATAGGAGGGACTGAAATGTTGTTACTGTGACAATGGCAGGAATCACTGGAGAATGACTGAGTCACCCTCTCATGTAACAAGGGTATAGACTTTTTGTAACATGGGATAATTATCATATGACTAAAGCCAGGAGATACGGCTGATCTCTTACGGTATCTGCCAAGTAAGCTGTAGCTATGGAGGGAAATGGAGCATGAATCACTTAGCCCAAAAGGGAACCTGACAGCATATTGGCAGAGATGATGGCTACACTACTCAGTTTTCCTAGAAGCAAATAATACTGCAGAGAAATCCAAGAGCGCAGACAGAGAGATATTAGAGACATGCAATATATTCCAGTAGGAGTATGAAAACGACTATATTCAAAAGTCATTCAAATGTCATCCAGCATACTTTAATATACACAAGATCCCTTAGAAAATACACATATTCTTGACAGGAAAAAAGAAGCTAAGAGTTAAGAGTGTTTGCCATTATTTTTTAGACTTAAATAATAAAACTAAATCATGAGAATTTGAACAATTAATAGAAGAACTAATTGGACACCAAATTATTTGTTATTTAAAATTGATAACCAGATGAAAGCAAGGTTATTGTGAGAAACTCACTTCACACTGCCAAAAACTGTGGTTATTTTGTAGAACTAGTGAAACATGTGTGGTCCCAAATGAAAGTGTTTTCAAGAACTGAAGTCCATCTAATTAAAATTCCATACTAAGGCATAGAACAATGGCAAGCAAGCAAACAGCAGAAAACAGATTTGTTTGCAATAAATGTGGATGCAATTACAATGTAGGCTATGTCTAGATGATACGCTTCTTTTGGAAGAAGCTTTTTTTTTGGAAGAGATCTTCTGAAAAAACTTCTTCCAAAAGAGAGCACCCACTCTGCAAATGTGCACTGAAAAAGTGATCTGGTTTTTTGAAAGAGAGCATCCAGACTGAATAGACACTCTCTCGCAGGTAAGCTGTGATTGCTATGAACAAAATGGCCACCAGGGCACCAGTGCTTTTTCTTCTTTCCTCTTCTTCCAAAAGAACTCCCTCTTCCCCATCCACATAAAGTTCTTTCACAAAAAGGCTTCTTCCTCGTATAATGCTGGAAAAATCCCTCTGTTCTTTAGATTTTCCTGTGGAAGAATGCAATTGCAATGTGGACATTCCTCAAATTTTGTGGGAAAAACAGCTGTTTCTCCAACAAAACTCTGTAGTGTAGACATACCCTAAGAGCATCTAGCATAAAGGATGTGATATAATGTTGCATGGAATGAAACAATATTTTTGCAAAAGTATGCTGCTCTTATGATTACAGTGTAATACAGTACTGGCAAGATTGGGTCTCCATTGAGCTAGACACTGTGTAATTCATAGTAACAGACAGTCTTTGACCTAACAGTTTATAGTTTAAACACACAACATAGACAAAGGCTATGTCTACACTATGCGTTTTGCCGGAAGAGGCGATGCAAATTAAGCGCTGATTAGCATTTTCCCGTGCTTCATTTGCATAATCTCTTCTGGTCCATTTTTGTGCAAAAACATGCAGCGTGGACGTGTCCGTTTTGCACAAAAAACGCTTTTTGTGCAAAATCCTCATGGTTCTCCCAAAAAGGAGAAATCCTATGAGGAGAAGACCGGTTTATTAAAAAAAAAAAAAATCAGATAATTCAGGTATATATCTTTTCTTTTGAAGAACAGGAGGAAGTCTTCAGTAGACTGGATGCATTAAGGACTTAAAACATCATACCAACATAGAGCCTAACATCCTGCCACAAATATGTACAGTTTAAATTCCCATTAGCACTGAAAACATTTTTAAAAAACCCCACCAGTTTGACCAATTGCAGAACTCTAAAAAGTTGGGAAAAGACTACTTCAAGCAATCAGAGCTGAAAGAAATTAAATAAAGTCAATGTCAATACTAAAAAAACCAAGAAAAAAAATAGGACCCCAAGCTTGCAAAAACTTAATGCAAAGTATGATGCTCATTATCATCATTAATGCCAGTGACCTCTAGCAGCTGTTAGGGTCATGATTGATACAATGTACTAGGAGGAGACAACAGTAGAGCTCTACTTTTTTTTTTCCCCCTGAAAGGAGATATGCAAATTTGGTGCTAATTTGCATATCTTCTTCTGATCACTTTTTCGAAAACGGGTTTTTCGAAAGTGAAAGTAATCTGGACACTTCTTTTCAGAAAAAAATCCTCTCTCGAAAAACTGCTCTTCCTTAAAAAAGAAGGTTTATGCAGTTTTTGGAATGTTAAAATCAATTGTTATCTATTTAGAAAGGATCAAGTGCACAGAAGAGGAGTAGGAGAGGTATTTTACATCAAAAATGGCATTCCGTTTCTCAGACACTTGTAATTCAGAAGAAAATGATTTTGAATGCTCATGGATCAGTGTTCTAACTAACTAATTGTCCTAACTAGGGGTATAGTTGTATCTGCTTCAGACAACCAAATCATACTTAGTAACAGGTTGACTGGCTCCTTATGCAACTATCTTTAAATGTATAAGGAAAAAAAAAGTTTCATGATCCACAAGGCATTTCAATCTCAGTGTCATATGCTGGAGGTCTCATTCTGCCAGTACTAAAACATTCTTGGAATTTCTAAATATCATAGATGACAATTTCCTAACTCAAAAATTGTTGCAACCAACATGGGGGAATTCTGTATTAGACCTCATTCTAATAGATAAAGAGGAAATGATCACAAAACTAAAAATCAGTGGTAGCTTAACTTAGGTACAAATGATCAAATATATAACATGGAAATAGGGTAAAATCCAAAATGTATTATATACATACATATATGCACTTGGTGCTTTTAAAGGGCCAATTTTACAAAGATGAAAACTTTTATGAGTCACAGCAGCAGGGAGAAAAATGCAGTCCCGAAAAGCGAATGATAATTAGGAATAGTTTAAAAACATTTACTAGGCCTAAGCCAACCTGCCTGGTCTAGTGTAGACTTAAAGTATGCCATCCAGCAACACAAAATGTGTAGCTGGCTTCAGCTTACCCTAAGCTGAGCCACTGCAGTGTCTACACTACGAGAAGCTGACAGGAACATATCCTCCCGTTGGCTTCCTTTACTCCTCACTGAATGAGGAGTACAGGTCACCAGTGGGGGCTACTCTCAGCATTCAATTTGGGGGTCTACACTAGACCTGCTTAATCAAACACTAGAAGATCGACCTCCCGAGGGTCAATCTTCTTAATAGTTTAGACGTACACTAGATGTCCAAAAAGACATAATTAAGGGAGAATGATATATTGCTTAAAAAACTGACCCACTTTACAGGGAAAATGAAGTCAGCTATAATATATAAACATTTTATATGAAAAGAATTGAAGAAAGGGGCAGTTGATAGGAATGAATACAAATCAAAATCTATTAATAGTAAGGAAAGAAAAGGGACAAAAGGAGCAATCTATGGCCAACACGATTAAGGGCAATAAATTATTTAATTACTTTAGGAACAAATATAATCCTAACAATGGTATAAAACAGTAGAATTATCAGTAATAATTCAGAACTGACAGAAGTGTTCAACAAATATTTCTTTTCTGCATATGGGAAAAAACGCAGATGACACAGTCTCACCATATGATAATGGTAACACTTCTTCCCTTCCACTAGTATTTCAGGAGGATACTGAAAAGCAGCAACTTGCATTCAAAAGTTTTTAAAGAGCTAGCTGAGAAGCTGAACTGGATGATTAATGTGGATTTTCAATGTATCTTGGAACAGTGGGTAAGTTGTAGAAGAGTATAGAAGAGTTGTAGAAGAGTGAGTAAAAGATCATGTTGTGCCACTCCGTAAAAAAGGTAAGCGGATGACCTGGATAATTTAAGCCTCTCATTATGGCATTGAATTCAGGCAAGATTATGGAGCAGCTGATATGGGGCTCAATTAATAAAGAATTAAAGGAGAGTAATATCATTAATGCCATTCAGCATGGGTATATGAAAAATACATCCTGTCATACAAACTTGATATCATTTTATGAGATTACAAATTTGATTGCTAAAGATAATACTGTTGATCAGGGGAGCTGACACCTTGCCAGGTAGAAGGGGTGGGGCTGGGACAGCTTAGTGCATTTTGGAGCATGATGTGCAGTGCTCCAGCAGCAATTTAAACAGTCTGAAGCTCTGGGCATCAATGCTGCTGGAGTAGCAGCAGCAGCAACTGGGAGCCTCAGTGTAGGGCACTGGGAAAGTTGCCCACTTTGCCCCCCACCCTCGTCAGCAGGCTAGGAGTTGATGTAATATACTTAGGCATCTAGGCATCTGTAAGATATTTGACTTAGTTACCACATGACATATTGATTAAAAAACCCAGAACTATATAAAATTAACATGACACATTAAATCAATTAAAAACTGGCTATGGAATGGGCGGGGCTCCAGGCAGAAAGGGCGGGTTGGGGGTTATTCTTCCCCCTGTCAACTGTTCTGCACTGCTCCAACTGCACAGTCAGGGTCTACAGCAGCGATTTAAGGGGTCTGGAGCTCTGGCCACTGTTCTGTCCCCTTTGCCTCTCCTTACATCAGCAATCCTGGGGGCAACATTTTGGGAATCAGTAAATCTCAAAAAGATGAGGATTGTGGTAGATAATCAGCTGAAAACGAGCTCTTCACTTTGGAGGGGCTAAAATAGGCTGGAAGGAGCCTATTCAGAACCCAGCCAATGAGGGATAAGCTTGTTAGGGGCCAATCAGGAGGCAGCTTGCTGCAGGCAGCTCAGATATAAGAAGCTGCTCAGTAGAGCAGAGTGCAGTTGGGACCCGACCATCAAGGCAGAAGCACCCTGGACAGGGCAGTGCTGAGCAGGCTCAGAGCAGCAGAGTGAGGGAAGCTCCAGCCTGATACAAAGGGACAAGGGTACCAGGCTATGGGGAAGTGACCCAGGGAACATTGGCATACAAGGGGAGTGATGGAGAGCAGGAGGCAGGAGAATAGAGTGATGACGAGTGAGACACCAATCAAAAGGTGGCACATCCAACTGACTAAGCCAGTGGTCCCCAACGTGGTCCCGCGGGTGCCATGGCGCCCGCCGGGCCATTTCTGAGCACCCGCCAAGTGATTGGGGCCAGCCCTGCCCCCAGGCGCGCGGCACAGGTGAGGTGCCACCCCCCGGGCGCTGCAGCACAGGGTGTGCAGCACAGCGCATGGGCTGTTCCAGCCCCATGTGTGCGGTGTATGGGCGACCCCACCCCTGGGCACGTGGCTCAGGAGCGGTGCCAACCCCGGGCATGCAGCACATGGGCTGTTCCACCCCTGGGCGTGCAGCACAGGAGCAGCACTGGCCCTGGGAGTGCGGCGCATGGGTGGCACCAGCACCGGGCACGCAGCACATGTGCGGCCCCGCCCCCGGCAGCCCCAAAAGTTTGGGGACCACTGGACTAAGCTAATCCCTGAACTAACCTGCAGGAGGTGTTGTGGTGGTGACAAGCTCGCAGTGTTATACTGTGGCTGAAAGGCCTAATGCGAGCCACCTGCTGGAATAGTGTGTCCAGTTCTGGCACCTACAATTCAAGAAGGGTATTAAAAAACTGGAGACGGTTCAGACAAGAGTCACAAAAATCATACAAAAATTAGAAAGCCTGCCAATCAAAGAGACTGGGATTGGTACAGTGTGCTTTGTGGGTCTATTCCGGTCTATATCACAGTCAAATCATTTGGCCTCCTGTACAATACATGGGCCTATTCCCATTGAGTAATTAATGTGACCAGGATTGAGCCATCCTATATTACAGTACAATGAATCAATAAGGGACATACAATAATTGACCCTCACATGTGTGCAAGGAGCCTTCTCAGAAATTTGTGAGAGCTACCAAAAGGCTAGTCAAAGTTGTAGTCCCTGCACACAGGGGCCCTGCCTCTCCTCTGCACTAGACAAGGGAATTGGATGTGAAAGCTGAAAAGCAAATACTTTTGCTGCAGGACCGATAAAGGGCCAGCTTGCCTCAGGGCCGATGGCAAAGGTGACATGGCCAGACTGCCTATGGCATAGAGTAATTTAGCATCTAACTTCTCACCCCTGCCTTGTGGTTCTTGCCATGGCGCTCCATAGAAGGAAACTTGATGGAGGATGGTGGCTATGGTAACACTCCCACTTGCCATCTGGTTAAATCCCCTTGAGGCTCAAGAGGCATCCTGTAACTGGCACACTGAAGAATAACGTACACTTCTCTACCTCCCTTTCACGGGCTCTCATGAAACCATTTTGAAAGCATACCTTCTGAGTACTATTTACTAGAATACCTAGGTCTGTCAGCAAGCCTGTCCACCAAATGCTGCTTAGAAGGAAGGAAGTAACGGGCTGCAGGCTCTCAAAGTACCATAGTCCTGCTAAAGTAATAACCAGTCACAAAGTCATACATTAAGGGGCATTATATCATGGTTTCCTACAAGCACTTAAACCATAAGACCCAGAAATGCACACCTGTAGAGTATTTGTAGAGCCACCCACCAGTGTGAAATGTAAGTGGAAGAAATCGTGGACACAGTTCTGTGAACTGCAAAGTTGCCTAATCAGCCTGTTACTGCTCTTCTAACATCCCTTTGACACTGGAGTAAGGGCACTGCCTTCAATCAAGCTGCTCCTGATTTACATTGGGGTCCAGAGAAAAATCAGGCCCACACAAAGTGAACAAAACTGACTTCCACATCTTACCAAGCAAATTACACAAGCGCCCGCAGAAACAGTCCAGAGAACTTCCTCTGAAAGAGGTTGTAATTCATTTAAGTCACTTAATGAGACAGGAGAATAGCCATTATTTTTTACTTGGCTAGTTCATATTGTGACACTTCAAGGGAGTGAGTCTCTCAAGTTTTTGTCTGCTTTATTTGATTTTTTTTCCACTATACTGCCCCTGGCCTCTCTCCATTGTGATGAGAATGCTTTAAGCATTGGAAGAGCAGTGATGTTCAGCCAACATGGGGAGAGACTAGAGATGGGGAATGGAATTACAGGCAGAGAGCAGATTCTCTCACATTGCAGAACCAAATCTATTTGAAAGGTTTTGCTATTTTCTTCCATATTTTACATAAATATATCACATTATATGGAGGAGATTAGGGACAGGGTGTCTGATATTTCTGCTGAGATGTTAGGAATAAATTTTTTATACATCTGTCCATGTTGAGACAAATTTCTAACATCTTAACTGTTAAGAGATTTTATATTTTTTTAATCTGGACTCCTAGACTCAAAATCTCCAACAAATGCCCAATTATTTCAACGAAATATATTTTTGAAAGGCCTAATTCACAGTAACCCTCCAGTTTATGTGTTTTTCCCCCCCAAAATTGTTGTGAATCATTACCATTATAACTGGACAGCATTTCAGTTTCTGACATACCCACTTTACATTGACAGCAACAATTCCACAAACGCAGAGCAGCGTTAAATTGAGTCTAAATTCTCTGTACGCACCCCAATCTGTGGCAGTTTGAGAGTTCCTTTAAGATTAAAATTGTATTAAAATTGTATTGATCTTTTAGGTTTTTATAGGTATGGGATTAAAGAAAAGACTCCCAAGAAAACGAAAGTAGAAAGAGGAGAGGGGAAAATTAGATTGTCTTAAACTGAAATCACTTTTGATCAGGTCATGTCCGGGAACCCGTTTGCTCTTCTGCTTTTTTTTGTGGAAGAGCGAACGCGCTCTTTTGGGGAGCCCTATATGCCTTGTTCTGCAAGGAATAAGGGATCCTCCGAAAGAGGAGGCTTTTCCCCCCATTTGGCCCCATCTAGATGGAAAAGCAATTGGAAAAAGCTACGCAAAATGCGTAGCGCGATTTACATAGCTTTTTTCGAAAAAAGGCTATAGTGTAGACCTAGCCATATACACAAAGCGACTTTATTAATAAATGGTAATAAACACAGTCATATTAAAAATAAAAGAATAGCTCCAGGGGCACTGGAACTGAACAGAGAAGAAATAACAGTCATATAACATTGAACAATAACATGATATATGCTGTGTGGTACTGCTAACCATATAATAAAACATTAAGGTGTCAAATGTGGGAAGGCAAACATCTGAAGATCATAGAATCCTAGAACTGGAAGGGACCTCGAGAGGTCATCAAGTCCAGTCCCCTGCCCTCATGGCAGGACCAAAACCCATCTATACCAATTTTTCCCAATTTTATTTGGCTGTTAGAAAAAAAAACCCGCCCCCTAGTAAAAAGTTTGGCCAGGCCGCTCTTGCTAAAGTGGGCCGCAGTACTCCTTGGGAGAAACCGGCCGCACCCTTCCTGCATACCATTGTCTTTAGAAAAGGGAAGGTGTGAAAAGGGGAAAATAGCCTTGGACTCTCCCACCCATCACCTTGGCGTGAGAACTGCGGGGCTTACCTGGTCTCATGAAACCTGCACAGTTTTGGCCCAGCCCCTGTGATACATACTCCCACTTGGTGACCGTTGGGCCACATAGGGTAATATGCAAGCATGGGAAAGCGATGTGCACTTGGGGATAAATACCCATCGCACAGTTTGCTCGAGGAGGTCTTCACAACACACACACCACTGTGCATGTGCCTTCCCGTATACTTCAAAGTGCTGCTGGCCTGATCAACCGACCAGCCACCTCCCCTGAATCTTGGGTGTAACCAAGGCCTTCGCAACTGAACTGATATCTTTGAAATGTTCCGTGTGCTGTGTAAGTTGGTATGTATGATTTGATTTCCTTGTTGTATAGCTTAGTGTTATAGTTGTTTCGGTAGTACATAGAGTTTGTAGTTATCACTGTTATTAATTAGTATAGCTTGATATCTTTAGAGCAGATACTATTCCCCTTGCTGTTCCCATCCTTATATTTCTGATACGTTCAACTACAAATCGTTGAATAAATATAATAAATATTGTAAATTCATTACTGACACAGTCAATTAAAAATCTTAGAATACTATAAATTTATCACCGTCATAAATAAATATATTTTATTTACTATGGCTCTGGAACCCTTTTCAGCTTGAAAGAATTTCAAGGAATCCCTAGGGTTGTCTAGGTAAAATTTGTTGAGGGGAAAAAAAAAAAAAAAAAGACCCACCACAGTTTGTCATGGAAGCACCATCCCTGATAAATGTCTGTCTAACCTGATTTTAAAATATCTCCAATAGTGGAGATTCCATAATCTCCTTAGACAATTTATTCCAGTGCTTAACCACCCTGACAGTTAGGAAGTTTTTCCTAATGTCCAACCTAAACCTCCCTTGCTGCAATTTAAGCCCATTGCTTCTTGTCCTAGCATTAGAGTTAAGGAGAATAATTTTTTCCCCTCCTGCTTGTAACACTCTTTTAGGTACCTGAAAGCTGTTATGTCCCCTCTCAATCTTCTCTTTTCCAAATTAAGCAGACCCAATTCTTTCAGTCTTTCCTCATAGGTCATGTTTTCTAGACCTTAAATCATTCTTCTTGTTCTTCTCTGAACCTTCTCCAAATGCCAGATGACAAAGACCTATTAGTTTATGATACTCAAGAAGACTGTAATAGAGGATCTTAGTAAGAGTGCATAACTGCTGAAAGCAAATACTTAATAACTGTGATTATGTGATCTTTTGACCTCACTCATTTTTGATAACACTGGATATATTAATACACTCTAGATACTGTCAGTTGATTTCTAATGCGAGAACTATGGCTGACTATCACTGAGAACATGCATTTACTTTTCCAATAGTAATAAAAATGCACAATTTTTTCAAGTTGTGGGCTGAAGAGATTTACAGAAATACTGCAAGTCTTTTTTGAAAATGTATGAAGACTCCCAGTATCTATTGCCTTTGTGTGCTGCTGCAGGCACTTTTGCATAGTTGCATGCATGTGCATTCCTATTAATTGGCTAACCAGAGAATTTTGATTTCTAATGGTCTTGATATGGCAAGAGCCAGCAAAACAGTTTTTCTACCCCCAAACTCACCTGATCTTCAGCTGGTACATATGTGACCCAGAAAGTTTATGCACAAATAAATCTGTTAGTCTTTAAGGTGTAATAGGACTCCTTGTTGTCATAGCACCACTGACTTCAATGGAGCTATGTTGAATTATATCAGCTAAGAATCTGGCCCATTTAAAAATAAGTTGGCGAAGGTAAGAAAAATTCTGTAATTGAGGGAAAGTGAACTGAGCAACATAAAAACTGAGATTCGTATAACAAAGATCAACAAGGATTCTTCTGGAGTTACAGATAAAACTGCCAAACTGAAAAAAATATCTACTGAACAGAACTATGCAAGAAAAATGATTTTAAGCATTTGATTTATGGAGACATTTCCTTACTGGTATGTGATACCTTTACACAGCATAACAAGTATATTGAAGTGAAGGCACAATTGTGGCCACCTATCTGCATATACTTTAGTTGGTGCTTAGAAGCATTTATACTCCAGCACACTAAATACATCTTTGTGTGATCTCTTCCATTATCATAAGTAGGTGCTGGTCACATTGAACAGACTAGGCCACATGCTCATATGACCTCTGACAAGACTTGATTCTGTGGAGGATGTTCTTGTTTCTTTTTCTCCTGCTGCCAAGCAAATGCTGTTGCCTTGACAACACAGGGCATTCTCAGGTTCCTCACATGCTAGTAGGAAGGGAGCCAAGTCTCTTCCACAAGAAACAGAACTGCTGAGAAATAAACAAACCACCGTCCAAGGACCTTGGATCATTTAATGGGGGCGCCTGCCAAAACAAGCATTGAAAAATCCCATTAAAGTAATGTGTTTTTTTTTAAAAAAAAGAGAAATGGGGTATTGCCAGTTAGTCCATTGTTGTGAAGGCCAAGACTCATAACAAGGTTGAATAAATGAACTATACATTCATGGAGGAAATCTCCATCAATGGTAATTAATGGCTATTAGCCAAAATGGGCAGGAATGGTGTCCTTAGCCTGTTTGGCAGAAGCTGAGAATGGGCAACAGCAGATGAATCACTCGATGATCACCTGTTCTGTTCATTCCCTCTGAGGCACCTGGCGTTGGCTAGTGTCAGAAGACCGGATACTGGGCTAAATGGGCCATTGGTCTGAAATAGTTATGCGCCTAGGGGCACATAAACATTGAAGTCTCAGTCAGATCTGAGAGGCTGCAGTCACTTGAGGACTCAGTTGCACTTGGGATGGCTATGTCCATATATTATCGGCTAGTTCTCCTCTTACATCAATTTCACAAAAGCATAACTCCATTGACTTCAACTGAAATACTCCTGATTTATACCAAGGTATGGCCACACAGGTTACCCACACCCTTGCAATTTTCTTTCCAGGTTTGCTGTGTCTGCAGTAAGACAACTAAACTTAATAAGCTGGTAAAAGGCAGGAAAACCTCAAAACCATTGCAAAGTTGTTCCAGGAATTTACTGATTATCCAATTTTCAAAAAGACAAGTCACCAGTGTACTGTCTCCTGATGATCATTGGGGAGGGCAACACCTCATTCCAGAGGACTGAAATCAGAAACAGTCTTTAAAACGGACTCTCCCAGCTATTCTGTGTATAAAGAGAAGAGACGATACTGAATGGGAAAAGGCATTTTGAAATTAACACCTGCTTTGCCATTTGGCGTGGGAGATAGGATAAGAATGACCTTTATATTGTGTCTTGCATCTCATTTACCTTCTCCTCTAAATATCATGGATTACAACTCCTCTGCCAATAAAGACTGAATTAAAAGAGGGGAGGGGGAAAACCACTTTCCTAAAACAGGGTTTCTCAAACTTCATTGCTCTGCAATCCCCTTCTGACAATAAAAATTATTACATGATCCCAGGAAGAGGGATTGAAGCCCAAACTCCACCACCACAGGCAGGGAGAGCTCCCAAAAGCTGAAGCCTAAGCACTGCTGCTTGAGGGAGGGTGGGCAAAGCCAGGAGGTGGGCCAGAGCTTAAGCTTGAGGGCTTCAGCCTTGGGTAGGAAGCCTGTAATATGAACCCCACTGCCCAGGGATGAAGCTGAAGTGTGAGCCCTGAATTCAGCCCTGTGTAGTGGGGCTTGAATTAAGCTTCAGCCCCAAACTCCAGCAAGACTAACTCCAGCCCTGATGACCCCATTAAAACAGAATTGTGACCTATCTCGGGGTCCTGACACACAATTTGAGAGAATGATACCCTAGAGAAAATGATGAACAGAGACATTAGTTGTACTCTCAGGACTGGATTTAGGAGGCGGGTGACCCAGGCGCCTCCCTGGGGTGCTGGGCTTGGGTGGCACTAAGCTCTGAGTGCTGTTTGTGTTAGTGGGAAAAGGGAAAATGGAATATTTGAAGTGAAACATTTCAGGTATACCATACGTGGCTTTGTTTTTCACTAACTTCCTAGAATGTTCTGGATCTTTATCGATTTTCATGGAACCTTCTGAGAACGACATATTCCTTAAACATCCTATAATGTAATCAGCCATACCCTTGTGGGGATATAAGAGGTGGGGAATTGCCAGGCAGTGAACGAGAACTATTTATAAACATTTTGAACGAGAATAAAATAAAACTTCAGGACTGCTATGACCAAGACAATGCCAATAGTTTGAACATGGAGGGAAGAAACAGTGGAGGGAAGAAACAGGCCAGGATCCTTGCACTGAATCCAAGAGGTTTCTTGTGGCTGCCATTTCCACAACCTGGTTGAGTCAGATGCAGCATCTTCTTTAGATCTATTATCTAATTTTCAGAGTACAGCGAAAGATATGCATCCTGTTTTCAGCCCCATTAGGTGGAAGATTCTCGCGAATGATCTTATTACAAAGCCAGGCCTGAACGTAGGAATTTCTGGGGGGTGGTGCGAGCTGTGGGAAGAGCTGGTGGCTGCCCCACCCCCGTAGCCCCGCCCCATCCCTGGCCTCGCTCCTGGGAGAGGGAAATCACCCCGACCTTCCGGGCCAGCCGGAACATGGGGGAGGGAGGCTGGGGCAACGTGCTGCCCCAGCCTCATGCTTACTTGGAGGATCACCGGGTGCGGGGGGGATGCATTCACACCCTTTACACTGGCCTGAAATCTGACTATGAAGCCACTAAGTGATACTTGCTGGAAGAGCCTCACTGAGGGCATAAGGCCAGTGAGGAACCAAGTGACTGAAGTTTATAATGCCCTGATGGAACTGGCACAGTCGAGTAAAGCCAAGGCCAGAATCTGACAGGAAGTACAAAGCCTGGCAAACCAGATCACTGACTTCAAGTTTCTGGTCTCAGTTGTAGGATCGCCTGTTCCAAGTCAACACTGTAAGCAAGGGATTACAAACTCAGTTGATGATCATCACAACCACTGCTGCTTTGATGAGAAGCTGCCATGATTTTTCCTGTGGCCTAGAGAGAGAGAATATATTTGAAGATGCCATCACTACTGCCCAAAAAATGGTGGAGAACTTAGGAGTTGAGCCTGTCTTCCAGGAAACTTGTATGCATGGGCGGAAGACACAGTTTAGTTATGAGGGCAGGGATGAGGTGATGGGAAGCTCAGAAGAAAAATTCAAGAGGGAGGGTTTTTTTGTTGTTGTTTCCTCATTAGCAGTGCTTGAATATCAAATAATGGTTTGGACAAACAAAGTACCCCGAAAGATTGGAGAAGAGGATGGTTGTATGACCTAAAGATGCTGGCAGACAGAACACTTTTGAACAACTGTATGAATCTTCACAGAGGGAGACACGTGGGAATGGGCATCAGTGATAAAGACCTCTGTTAAATTGGACAACATCCATCACATTTTGCAACTTGGGAATTATTCTTCACTTAACGTTTTCCAATTCATGTATAATGCAGAGCTGAAGGATAGTTTTCCTAATGTGTGGATAGCTTTGATGCTTCTGCTCACACTGCTGGTCACAGTTGTGAGTGATTAGTGTAATTTTCCAAAGTTCAGGTTTATTAAAACATATCTTCAATAGACAATGGCTGACAAGAGACTGACATCACTTGCTATGTTATTGCTTGAAAATCTCTGACACTTTCAGTTTATGAGGGCAAATTCAAGAAAAGCGACCTTTTGACACACAGGATTAGGGTTAACATTCTAAGGCTGCCACTGGCTGTAATGTTATTTACTACTGGTGCATGCAGTGTTGGTGCACAGTTCTATTTCTTGATGTTAGTACATTTCAGTTATTCTTAAAATTAAAAAAAAGTTTCTATAAGCTTAGAGAAAATGAATGTTTCTATTTGCTTATATTTGGCATGAATAAATGCAGATTTACAGATCCTAGCGTGAAAATTTATCATCTTATATGACAGGGATAAATCATGCATGCAAATCATGCATCAAAGTCATGAAATGGGCTACTAATGCAATAAAAATAAGGTATTCAAAAGAATAACAAATGGGAGGGGAGAGAGAAGGCTGAAGACACTTCTCGTCCATTTGGTCCAGGACAGTGTTTCTCGAAGTGGGCTGTAGGCCCACTCTGAGAAAGCTGCTAATGGGCTGCTCCAGTGTTTACTTATCGGCTTCGCAGCCACAGAGCCTCACAGCTCCCACTGGCTCTGATTCACCGTGACACTTGCCTATCTGGTGATCCTGGACAGGGACTGGGGCTATTTTGAACTGCTGACCGAACTGGTGGGACCCACTTTTGGGGAGTGTCGACCCCTGTCCTTACAAGCAGATAGATCAGAAGCAGCGGTTCTTGCCAGTGTGGAGGAAATTATAGATCCTGGGGAGGGGACCTCCCAATGCCCAGCACCAGCCCAGATGAGTCAGGGCTCTGGCTGACTCACTGAAGGATGATTCAGCCCCATTACCCAATCAGCTGTCCTGATGCACCTCTCAGACTTTGTGGGAGAACAATGAGTAGATGAAACCCTGATCCGAGTGTATGACTGGGTGGCAGCAGTGAATGGAGAGACCACTGACCCCCCATCAAGCAAAATGGCTCCCCAGTTTTGAGATTCAGGGAGACCATCTATACCAGGTAGAAAAGGACCCACAAATGTAAGAGATTCACTACCAGCTCTTGGTGCATTGGCCTCACCAGGGAGAGGGCATGTGACTTGCCTATGCCATATCCACCGTGGGGCCCTGAAGGAGGGAAAAGACATTGGTATAGATTTTGGTCCACTTCTTCTGACTAGTAATAGATATGTAGCCATGTGAGTCTGGTCTTGCTGAAACAAAAGACAGGACTATGCAGCACTTAAAGACTGACAAGATGGTTTATTAGGTGATGAGCTTTCGTGGGCCAGACCCACTTCCTCAGATCAAATTGTGGAAGAAAATTGGCATGACCATATATACAAAAGGGATACAATCAAAAAAAAGTGAACACATATAAAATTGACAAATCATATTTTAGAGTGGGGGGGATGAGGGAGGGAGGGAGGTTAGTGTCTATGAGATGATATTAGGGGTGATAATTGGGGAAGCTATCTTTGTACTAGGTAAGGTAAGGTAACTCTCAGAACAGCTGTATACCATCCCCAAATGGATGGCCTAGTGGCACACTTCAATAGGACTGTAAAAGCTATGCTCTGTAAATTCATCCTGACTGATGTGCATCACTGGGACCAGCTCTCCCATCCCTCATGTTCACCATTCTGGAAGTTTCCCAGGCCTCCATGGGCTTCTCACCTTCTGAATTTTTGTACAGGAGGAACCCTGAGAGGTTTTGGGCCTAGTTCAAGTTCAAGAGATGGCTTGAAGAGACAGAATATATCATCACCCTGGACATAACCAAAGGGTACAGGCAGATCCCCCTCACACCCAAGTCCAGGGAGGAGATGGCATTCTTCACCCCCTTTGGACTCATCCAGTTCCAAACCATGCCCTTCGGTTTGCACGGCGCCCTCACCATGTTCCAGTGGCTACTGGACCACATTCTTCACCACCCGCCCCAGCCAGTATACAGCTACTTATTTAGATGATGCGGTGATTTATAGCTGCAACTGGAAGACTCACCTACAACATGACATGTGGCTATCTTGCCACACTCACTCAAATAGGCCAGACTGATAGTGAACCTTGCTAAATGCCACCTCGGGAGAGATGAGACCAACTACCTTGACTACAATTTAGGGAAAGGCACTGTCCAACTCCTGATCAGAAAAAGCTCAAGCCCTCCAACGATGCACCCCTCCATCTTCAAAAAACAAAGACAGACAGCTTTGGGGCCAGCTGGTTACTATCGCCGCTTTATCCTGGGGTTCTCCTCCATCGCGGCCCCTCTCCCCAATCTCCTAAAAAATGAGAGTTCCAACAGGATCCAGTGGACCAAGGCCTGCTATGAACACGAACACCCATACATCAGCACGAAGTTAGGCGCAAGGGAGAAGACCTACTCCATGATCAAGAAGGAAATGCTAGTGGTGAAGTGGGCAGTGGACTCACTGCACTATGACCTTCTCGGGAGACACTTTAGCCTGGTCACAGACCAGGCTCCCCTCCTCTGGCTGCATGCAATGAAGGACACAAACCCCAGAATCATGTGGCAGTACCTTTGCCTTCAACCCTCCTCTTTCTGGGTCCAACTCTGGGCTGGGAGGGCCCATGTAGATGCAGACTTCTCTCGGGAAGGTGGAGTGCACTTGGAATGGGGGCTGACCTTGAAAGGAAACATAATGGGGGGGGGGGGGGAAATGTATGAGAGAGTAGAAAAAGGAGGACCCAGCATCCCAGGGGCTAATGAAAGCCTCTGGGCCCAGCTAGCCCCATCCCACTTCACCTGCAACCAATGCCAGGCCTGGAAGGAAGAGAAAATAAAGGAGACTGGCTCAGTTTGGGGCTGACTAGAAAGAAAGCAAGAGGCTGGTTCAGTGAGCTAAGCGATCACTCCAGAGCCCATCCACTCAGCAGCCATGGAAGCAAATAAGCCCTACTTTACCCCACTGGGAAAAGGGGGGCACCTACTGAGAAGCCCCAGCTAAGGAGAAACTGGACTCTTGGGCCACACCTCAAATGTAAGGACTTGACTAGTGAGTGTCTTGGAGTTCCTGGACCAGGAGCACGAAGGAAGAAGGACAGCACTTCCCTTTTTCTGCTCATTTACTCAGCCACCTAGCCACTAGGCTGCTCAGCTACCAGGGATCTGGCCACAGATAGGCATAATCTAACATAAGTATAACACATTGGCTTAGAACATATGATCTGGGTTCCTTCTCTGGACTGCTAATATGGGCCAGCTAGATACTTGCTAACAAGCAACTGCTTCTTAAATGCAAGTGATATAGTTGTGTGCTTTGGGTGATGAAACTAACCACCACAGTGTCTTTATTTGTACAGCCAGTGTTTGTTACCTAGGCTACGTCTACACTGCAGGCTTCTTGCGCAAGAAGCTTTTTGTGGAAGAAATCTTCTGCAAGAAGAGTGCATCCACACTGCAAAAGCGCAATGGATAAGCAATGCGCTTTTGAGCAAGAGAGCATCCAAACTACATGGACGCTCTCTCACAAGAAAACTCTGATTGCCATTCATAGAATGGTCACCAGGACACCTGTGCTTCTTTCGACAGGCTGTTTTAGTGCAAAAAACCGTTTCCCATCCATATATACCTTTTTGTGCAAGAGCTCTTGTGCAAAAAGGAGTTATTCCTCATAGAAAGAGGACTACCTATACCACAAAAACCCCTCTGTTCTGTCAATTCACTGTAAATTTTCTTGCACAAAAACGCGCTTATGGTGTGGATGCTCCTTGAGTTTTTGTGCAAAAATAGCCATTTTTGCACAAAAACTCTGCAGTATAAACATAGCCATAAATATTAACTAACAAGGGAAATTCCGTGTGGCTTTTCTGGCAGTAAATGTCTTGGTGGTTCTCCTTCAGCAGTGCCCCATAGTCTCCCTCAGCATCCAGCCAAACATCCAACTTCTGTTCACAGAAGTATAGAGGAAGATAGGGATTTGATAATTCACTGCCTCCCTTTGTCAGATTTTAGCCTAAAGGAATGAATTTTGTAGCTCTTTCATCACTATTACTGGACATATGGGAGAGTATGATATGACCCTTTATTTGGACTAAGGTTGTAAACCTGGGGTAGGCAATAATTTTTGATGGGGGGCCACTCCAAGAAATTGGAAAATGGTCAAGGGCTGCACTCTTCCATTATATTAATGGAGGTGTGGGGTCTGAAAGTAGGTTGGGTACAAAAGGGAGTTTGGAGTAATAGAGTGGGCTTCAGGAGGATGTGTGGGGTCTGGGAGGGAGTTTTGGTGAATGAGGGGGTTGTGGGGCAGATGAATGTAATGCATGAGGGGGTGCAGGCACGTGGGTTGTGATCTTAGGCAGGAAAGGGTTATGACCTGGGGTAGGGGACCGAGGTCCAGGAAAGGGTCCTAGGGTTTGGGTTGTGACTTAGGGCAGACGATTGGGATGCAGGGTCTGGGAGGGGGTATGGGTGCAGGAGAGGAGCGGAGGGTTTGGTTTATGTGGGGTAGAGGGTTAGAGGGTTGGGGGAAGGAAGGGCTGGAGTGCCGGAAGCAAGCTTTGGCTGGAAGACTTACATGGGCAACTCGTGCTCAGCAGCACAGCATGTTTCTCAGGCAGGCTCTGTCTGCCCCACCCTTGCACAGTCTCTGTGGGTCTGTGAATAGCTGTGAGCCTGAGGGAGGGGTACTTTGTGTGCTTCCTGTGCTTCAAACAGGCAGCTCCTATTGGCCAGAAATTAGCCAATGGGATTGTGCTGGGGGAAGGGGCAGCAAGCGAAGCCTCTCCCTTCTCCCAGGCTGGCAGCTGTTGAAAGACAAATGGCACCACAACCGCTTCTCAGAGTGGCATGCAAGGAGTGGGGCAGGTAGGGAGCCTGCCTGACGCTCCCTGCTGCATCCACAGGCTGGATCTGGAAACTTGGTGGCTTGCTCAGCCCTGTTGCAGAGCATGATGCAGCATTATTATGGTTACAGAATGAATTGGGAGACTAGTGCTATCATGTATAGATGAGTAAACCCATTTTAAGTGCTGTTGCTGGTACTACAAAGGTTGCCCTGTTGGATCAGATTTTTCCATTCAGTCTGGACACAAGGCAATCCATGGTGCTGCACAGGAAAGCAACCCACTTGGTTGGTTGTGCAGTGCTGTACGTGACCTAAATGTATGTATAATGGTCATGATCTCCTAGTGTGATCTCTCAAGGCATTTCAGCTTCTGACCAACCCTCCTTACTTCGCTTTCAATCAGGTCAATTCCTGAAGCCCACCCTCCAATTAAATCTGTCATCTCTTCACATTTTAGGCTTGCGGTCTCCCATCTGTTTTCCTGGAGGCAGCACAAGGCAGAGCTATCACACATTTTCTGACATAGGTCCTGCTGCTTTTCTTTGCTTCTCTGTACTCTCCCCTTTATAAGAGGCCTTATATCCTACTGGTTGAAGCTGTCGGTGCCTGTCTCTGTGATTGTCAGGTCTGGCAATGGTGTAGGGTAGTGATCAAGCTACTTGCTTATAAACAGAAGAGACTCTCCTCCCCATTCCGTCTGTGTTCAGTATGGGGTTTCTAGAACCCATTGCAATGATCTCCATGGGATGGACATACTATGTTATCAAATAACTAGGTACCAGCTAAATTGTGAACACAACAGCAATTACTTTCACATATAGGGCACAATTTGTTTCCCAAAGTAAACAGTAAGTGATAATTTTTGTCTCCAAGTCTGCATGTAAGAGGAGGAAGGCAAGCTTGTGCTGGGAAGCAGATGACTGGCAGTGGCTAAGTAATAGTCTCTGGAAATCTACCCTGGTATTAGGTGGAGTGTTGCAGCTCAGAGGACAAAACCCACCCACCTCTCTGCAGAGTCACCGTCAATTCCTTTAATGTTAACAGCAAGAGAACCAAAAAAGGGCAAACCAAATCTTCTTGGGCCACATGCAAGGGATGTACATTCACTATGTTAGCCTGGCAGAGTTCAGAATCCAGCTTTGTAATAGCTCAGGCTTTATCCTCCACACAAAATTACACTATGTACTGTTCAACTGTGACAAGCTATCATACAACACGCTTCCTTACCCTATAGTTCCCCCTTCATTGACTTTCAGTATATCCATTTGCAAAAATTCAGTATTAAAGTTGTGTCTCTTGTAAGTGTAGGTTTATTGTTCAAAGGGATTAAAATATCTAGTTCTTCCCCCTGGGTACCTGATTACGTTACCCCAGATGTGTGTGTTTTGAAAAGGCAGCCTTTGCTCCCTTAACCTCTTCATTTTCTTTTGTAGGACAATTTTGTAGTTAAGGAACTGAACTGGGATTCAGGAGACGGGGGGGAATTCTCTGCTTTGCCACAGATTTCCAGCATAATTTTGGGCAAGTCTCTTTGCTCATATTCTAAATTGAGAAGAGAGAAGCTTTCTACTACTCCCTTTTTCTCTCTGCATTGTCTTTTCTATTTACACAGCAAGTTCACTGGAGGCAGAGACTGTCTAGCTATTTGCATGTACACACAATGGAGCATAGGGCTTCTAGCTATTACTGTAATACAGTATGTTGCTTCTTTGGCTATTTTGAAATACAGGAAACTGTTCAACCAAGCAGAAAAGCTGCTGCAACTGCACTCACTTAGGTAAAGAGCTGAACATACATAGTTAAATCCCCCAAAATAAATGTAAAACAGGTCCCAAAAGAACTCACCAGAGAAACCTGGGTACAAAAATAAATTTGTCAGACACATCCCCCTCTTCCAGCTCTATGGTTCTATGATTCTATAAATGGAGTCTCTCATTCCATTGAGCAAACAGAAAAAATAATTGTTACATTTACAATCACAATCTGAAATATTAGAAACTAAAAAGAGCATGAGAAGCAGCATAGTTGAGTGATTAAAGCATATAACTGAGAATCAGGAAACCTGGTTCTACTTCTGCATCCAACAGCTGCTGTGTAGCTTATGGTGAGTCATTAGATTCACTTTTAGAATAGCTTTATCAAGTATTCTACCTAAAAAAATATTGTACAGCTTAACCAATTAATGATTACAAAGTGCTTTGAGATTCTTTATGGGAACATGCCACATTAGTGCCAAAGAACTTCAAAACACTCCACAAATCTGTCTAGACTATGAATAAAGGTGTTTGAATGAATGGAATTACTGATCATGATTAGTAGAAACACCTGCGCTACTCTGGATAAACATGATGTATCAGTCAATCTCAACCAGGGCCTATTTCTTCACTGACTGTACCTTGCATTGCCATTTATACCAGTGCAAAGTAGGTATTAAATGCAATCCAATCAGAAATCACCATTGTATTACTCTAGATTTATACCAGTTTACACAGGAGGACCTAGTTTAATGCTATGGACATTCAGGCCCACTTTGTACTAGGGATGTAACAGGATAACCATTTACCTGGGTTTATCAGTTGCAATGCAGGCTCCCACCCCACTCCCAAGGAACTGGCTCTGGACTCTGTATTAGAGACAGTGGTGCGGGACAGCAGGTGGGAATTGCTATGCACCAGGAGCTGGTTTAAAAGCCACCCCACACTGCTGCCTCTGGAATAGATACATGGTTACCCAATTACCAGCTTTTTAACATCCCTATTTTGTACAGATGTACACTATAACACATTGTGCAAGGCAATGGAGAATCAAGAACCCTGTCTCCTCCCTAAAATTACTAACAGTAATTCAGGGGAAAAGATAGCCACCTCTGCATAAGTAACTATTTTTTAATGTGGCTTGCAATTCTTTAATACAGAAATTCTTCCCTGTTAAGTACTCTATCAAACATATAATTATGGCTAATCATTGTCATGGCGCTGTTGCCATCAAAGGTTAGGTGCTTGAGTGGATACATTCTAAAAAAAATTGTTTTAAGTGAAAAGGGTAAGTTTTCCCTCGCTACTCCAGGAATATGCTTTAACCTTGACCTTGAGGAATAATTTCTAGAGCAGTGGTGTCCGAGTTCTGAAGCAGTAGCATGGCTACTGCTATAGCAAACTAACCATACTCAACTGGCCAAACAGCCACATGTGGCTAGTGTGTTGGACACCATGGTTCTAGAGGGCAGTTCAATCTTCTGTAGACAGTCATTGGCTCCCCTCCTAAAACTTGACAAGGCTGCTAATCATCATCAAGCGTGAGGATGGTTATTAGTAAGTGAATGATTGAGTCTCCATGGTATTTGTTAACCTAAACTAGATCAGTCCTCACTCCTCTGCATTAGTCAGCTGCCACTCAACTTAACCAAGTCTGTAGTTACCTTTCAATTGACTAGTGTCAATGATAATTTTTTATTTTTAGAGCACTCAAACACAGCCTCTAAGCTCTGCACACAGACACATATAACTAATAACTGAACATTTCCAAAGGGCAACAAGTCCTTTTAGAATAGTAATGAATACAAAAATCATTTTGTGCACTGCATGGGAGAGGTGCATTTCAAGATTTTCCTATATAGCTTCTATGAAAATTGGCCCCTAAGCAAGGGTGTGAGTCATTGATGAATACAGCTCTAAGGTTTCATGCTGTGCAGCAAGAGCTGTAAAAGACATTAGAGGAACACAGGGGCGGAGGAGGAGAGAGCATGGGGGTTAGAAGGTTATTAAATAAAACCTAGCAATGGGTTTTATGTGAACAGTTTCTGAATGTTTTGAAAAAGTACCATCTGATCATTGGATATAGACCTGACTGGGGTCTTGGTGCCCTCAACTGGCTGTTGCTAACAGGGGCTATGAAGACAGGTCTCCACCTTTGTAGCCATAAATAGGGTCATGTCTGCACTACAAGTCCCTCTCTGAAAGTAAATCATACTATACTGGGAAAGTGCTGCTACTATAGACACTAGTATACTGGTAAAACTGAAGCCTACATTAGTATTGCTATTCCATCATCCCTAAATGAGAGAAGCTATACTGGTAAAAGTGCAGTCATGATATCAATTCAATGGTGTATATTTAGTGCATTTGCTCACATAAATGTGTCAGTGAAATGTGTCACATTCCTAATCCCCACAGCTATGCCAAAAACAACAACAAAAAAGCCCTTAGAGGTTTACTGGAGACAATCACAGTAAAGAGATGGATTGGATCACAAAGTTCAGGTCCAGATCCAGACTTCCACTATGTTCAACACTATCAACTTAAGCTTGAATAAAGATCTTAACTGGTTAACGCACTACAAAAGACAGTTTTCCCTGCTTTGATATTCACGTTTCCACATCAAATGCTAAGAATGAAACAGATCCAACCTGACTCTTTACTAAAACCCAACAAGCCACATACAAGGATCACTTCACCTCCCTTCAGAAGGACAATAAACTATCCAACATCCTACATGCCTCAGGATCTCTCATTCCCAGTACTTTCAAGTCATCTAGCAACATTGTCAGCCTATCCAACCACACTCTAAGCTCAGCAGAGGAATCTGTCCTATTTTGAGGACTCTCCATCTGCCACACCACTATCACAAATATGATTCAGTTCTGTGGAGATCTGGAAGCCTATATTCGCCGCCTCTGCCTAAATGAATACTCCATTCATCTGAAGTGGGTTGTGCCCACGAAAGCTCATGATGCCATCTACATGTTTTGTTAGTCTAAGGTGCTGCTAGAATATTAGCTGTTTACGTTTTAACTAACTTAATTAACACTAGTCCTACAAGTAACTTTTGTGGTTATCTATAGCCTGGATTCTATATTCACTCCAATTCATCTGATGAAGTGTATTTTACCCAGGAAAGCTCATGACCTAATAAATGTGTTGGTCTCTGTGGTGCCACAGGACTACTCATTGTTTTTAAAGTTAAAGACTAACACAGCTACCCCTCTGAGACTATGTTCAGAATGTCTGACTTTGATCCAGATGGTCTCGATGATGGAAGAAATATGGTACCAATTTTATTTCATTTATTGACTTGAAATTAATGGATGTTCTATAATTGATACCACAATAATTCTGGACACTGAAAACATCACTTTGTGGTGCAATCGGTTTCTACCTACCCAAGGCAGAAGTTACAGGGTGTAATAAAGAAATAAATGTTTTAGTTAATACAAGCAGCAATTACCATGACTTCTTCCTGGTCCTTCATATTTGCTTATATTAACCTCCAATCAAATAATGCAAGAACCTTTACAGCAGGGGTGGGGAACCTTTTTTGGGTAAAGGGCCACTGCCCCACAGACAAATCAGTTGGGGCCACAAACATGTGAGAAGCAACCCCCCCAAAATAAAAACCACTCACTGACATTACTCCTGTCTGAGAAAGAGAAAGACACTCCCCACATCCTCCTCACACACCAGAGCATGGGGGGCCCAGTCTAGTATATTTTAAGTTCTGCAGCTCCCCAGTGGAGCAGAGGAGGGGCTGGAATGCCACTGCGGGCTGCCCAAGGCTGAGATTCCCCAACCCTGCTTTACAGTATCAGCTCCACATCTCTACTCTCATATCCTCCCTCCTATTCTTCTTCTCATACATGCAGTCCCCTTAATCTCTTTTTCCCGTTCCTGACTTCTTTATTTTGCTACTTGAGTGACCTCAGTTTACCCATCTGTAAAGCAGGTCTGAAAATACTTCCCTCCCTGTTTGTTGTGAAGCATTTTGGGATCACCAGATAAAAGAAGCCATATGTAAAAATATATTATGCAGGTTGAACCTCTCTAGTCCAGTATCCTCAGGACCTGACCAGTGCTGAACCACAGGAGGTCAATGTTGTCTAGCAATATTACCAACTCTTCCATGGCATACTGGGCTCTTAGAAGACATCTGGGGTAAATTGGAACTAAACAACAGCACAGAACACAGAGAACCAGGACTGGTGGCTGTAAACTCTTGAGATCTTGGAAAACTTGGCCATACCCATGGTAAGTGGACATCTGACTAACTAAAATCATGCCGGACCACAGATATTGCCAGACCAGAGAGTATCAACCTGTATGTCTGGGTTTTTTAAATTAACTGGCAATTTTGTAGATTTGATTTTAAAACACTCTCCAGTCTTAATTTTAAATTAGGATTTTTAAGTAGGCAGATTTTTAAATAAGACACTTTTTTTTCATCTGATTTATACAGCTGGCATACATGTTTCAGTAAATGTCTACATGTTGTCGTCCCCCCCCCCCCCCCCATTTACAGGTAACAAATTTACTTCTGCAGTCATTATTGAAAGTCAAACCATCATGAAAAGCTTTCAGTAAGTCTAAAACTGGAGTTTTATTAGATGGAACAGAAACTTGAAATCTTTACCAAGCCGAATAACTGTGGTTTCAGGTATATATTTTGAAAAAAGGAATACAGTGGTCTGTGTAACGAAAGATTCAATCATTTCAGAGGGCGAATAAGCTGAGGAAATTATTTGTTAAGCTATAGTTTAATTTTATTCAAATGTACTTCTCCTTTCTTCCATAAAGCTGTAATACAGCACCCATAGATTTTACCAGCAAGAAAGCATTTTCTGTTTGTGTTTTTTTTCCCCCACTCTCCATTTTAAACAGAGGATTTGACAACTGAGTTCTTGTTAAAAAAAAAAAAAAAAACCCCAAACACCAAATACTGAAAAATATAGACATGCAGCACCATCTACTGGTTTAATATATTGTGGATAAATGCATGACAGATGTACAGAATATATTTCCACAAGGCAAAGGCTGAAAAACAGTCACCCACACCAAAGCTTATTATAGTGATATATTCAGTCAACATCAAGGCTCAACTAAATCAATGGATATGGAATTGCCATGAATATCATGGAATACTTAGCACAGATGGAACTTTTTATATGTTAAGGTACTAAATAGTACACAAACTATGATAAAAGAACATTACTAAGGTTACAATGTCAAGCAAATTACAAAATTTTAAAATCGCCTGTGCAAACTTAATTTCGCTTCCTTGTATATATGCATGATAATAGTTTTTAATTACATGATTATGTTACTATTTTTTCCATGGGACCCCTGTCTCATTCAATGCAGAGGATAAGTGGTGCTCAGTTCCTGAGCAGCTCTTTAATAGGGTTTTTTTATTGTTCGGTGTGCACCTCCCCCTATTTACTGAAGGCTATTCAAGCCCTTCTCTGAAGACAGAATTGTAAGTTTCTTCATAATATTTGAGCGTTTCATAGAAATTACTTTTTACAACACTATTGTAAAATGACAGGGTTTGTATTATTCCTATTTTGTAGACAGTGAATCGAGGGACAGAGAGGTAAAAAATGTCCACTAATTTTAGAGGAACAATTTGAGATGCCTTCAACCTAATTTTTCAGAGTATTTAGCATTACTGAACACTTTGTGTTCCAAAACTAGCTCACGTTGACCCGAGCTGCAGGTAGGAACACTCAGCACTTCTGCAGATCAGTTCCAACTGTATCAAGTTAGCGCCCAAAAATGAGGCACATACATTTGTTAAATACCTGTGAAAAGCTTGGTTTATGTGATTTGCCTAGTACCACATAACAACTCTGTAGCAGAGGCAGGGACAGAATGAAGATCTCAAGGCAAGCGTTCAATCACCTTCACCTTGAGATCATCCATTTTCTTCCTGCAGTTTCCTGCCTTGTTCACTTCACAGCTTTTGACTTCTGCAACAAATAGAGCAGACATCCTACAAATGACAGCCTCCTACAATAAACAATCTTGACTGATTCCCAGAACATATCTAAACTCTGCAACAGAATGAGGCAGGCCTCCTGTGGAAAAAATAGAATATGATCAGGTACACAATTAAAGCTGTATGAAATCTGGAATGTTAGTCCTTTTAAAAAAAAAGTCACATTTCTGGAAAAAAAATTCTAAATTGGAACAAAAAAAATCAAATATGTAACCCTTTTGTCAGATGGAACCAGCAGCAGCCAGGGCTGGATTTTTTTAACTATATATATGGGTTTCTCTTCATCCAACACAGAACTGGCACGAGCCCCACTCCTGGGAAATTCACATACCACCCCTGGGAGCCTCTGAAAGGCAATACTTCCCCACATTCAAGCACAGATTCTGACTGTAGAAAAGAAATGTTTAATAAAAGGGAGGGAGGTATCTTAGCATTAAATTGGAAAAACACCACAAACAAGGTTTATGAGTAAATGTCCCACCCCACATAGTTTGGGCAGTGTCCTTTTCCTCTCAGGTTCTTAAGTCCAGCAATTTAAATGTCCCTTTTATATATTCAACACGTCTCTGCACCCCATTCACAGTTGCTTTGTCAGTACAGACCTTGTTCAGTGCAGACCTCGAGTTCAGAGATGCATTTGCACAGTTCACCTCCCATTCTGGCTGGGGGGGGGGGGGGGAAGAGGTAAAGAGGCATCTTACTCAATCCACTGGTCACTTGTCATCTACCTTCTCACTCCTCTCTGCTACCACCCTGCTGGCTGCTCATTGCATCTCTCCACCACCACCCAGCTAGTTGCCTGTCACCATCCCTTCTTGGCTGTGACTTCTGCCTATCTGATTTCCTGTGGTTCCAAGCTCCTCACATGATTTCAACTCCCAGTGATTTCAACTTTTAGCAAGCAGGACAGGAAAAAAACAACTCCAACACAATGAGAAAGAAGCTCTTAATAATGCCTATTTAGCTCTGTTCTTTGAGCATTGGGGAGAACAGGTTAAACCAGTCCAGACAAACTGTCAGAGCTCTGAAAGTGGCACTCCTGCTTAGAAAGGTCCTTTCTGCTAATTGTGAGCCCTTTCCTTTGTAACAATTTAGCATAGTCCTATTTTTCTGTATACCCACAAAATTACAAACATTGGTAACAGTATTTTAGTTATCACTATATTTAAACCCCTGGATCTGCAGGGTTAATCCCTGGCAGGCTCCCACCTCTATATTTACCTGCACCTATGCAGGAATGGGATCATTGCAGCTCTTGCTGGCTGTGGATCACCAATGCAAGTGGCAGGAAACAGTATCTTGGTTCACGCCACTTCCTGTCGCTCCTATTGGCTGCAAACAGCAATCTGTAGCCAAGAGGAGCTGCAATCGCCAAATAGCTGCAATACAAACACAGCTGGTGTTGGGTCACAAATTAAGTTGATTGCAATGAGCAAAATACCACTCTATCTACAGACTATCTAAGCAAAGCAGTATCTAATTCTATTTACATATTAACACCCACAGTCTCTTCCCCCCTTCCAGGTTGTAATGGAAACATTCCTTTATGTCCTGCTTTACATCCATGACATTCTCTGTGGAAGAATCAAAATGGAGTTTTATTTTACTTTTTAAAATCTCCAGTCTTGTCTTCCTGTGGTTCCAAGCTCCCCAGATCTACCTCAGCCTGTCAGGTGAGGTGTGTCAGAGCCAGGGAACTCACAAATCTACAGAGCCCTAAATCTGTGATAGCTTTCTCCTCCATGCTGTCTGGACTCTGCAGGTGAATCACTGAGAACACAGGAAAGAGAGTCTCCCTCTTCTAGCTTGGGCACCTGCAGCCAGACCTGAAAAAGCTCACAGGAGCCTTGGCTGCCAATCTGGACCCCAAAGATCTGGTGGGAAGAGGGGTTTTTGCGCAAAAAGAAAACATCCACACTACTTTTCTCTCCCTCCCCCCTGCAAAAACAGATTGTATAAATTATGCAAATGAGGCACTGATATGCTAATCAGCACCTCATTTGCATACTCACTGCCAGCAAAACCGGCAGTGCAAATGTAGCCCAAATTAACTAACTAGAATGTTAGGGTTTGGCTGGAGGCTTCTCACCATCAGGCAGCCAATGAGAGCTTCTTCACTGGGGGCCAATGTCACATTTCCCACATTCATCAAGTAACATGATAACACTACATCTCTATACTCAGAGTGCTTTATTAATAAATGCCTGAGAGAACACATATCATCAAACCACTGACAGACATCACCATACCAGGAAAGCTGAGTGTAAACCTATCCCACGAGTGCTTAACTGCTACAGTATACTGCTACGTCTACACTGGCCCCTCTTCCGGAAGGGGCATGTAAATTTCACGAGTCGTCGTAGGGAAATCCGCGGGGGATTTAAATATCCCCCGCGGCATTTAAATAAAAATGTCCGCCGCTTTTTTCCGGCTTTTAAAAAAGCCGGAAAAGAGCGTCTAGACTGGCCCCGATCCTCCGGAAAAAGTGCCCTTTTCCGGAGGCTCTTATTCTTACTTTGAAGTAGGAATAAGAGCCTCCGGAAAAGGGCACTTTTTCCGGAGGATCGGGGCCAGTCTAGACGCTCTTTTCCGGCTTTTTTAAAAGCCGGAAAAAAGCGGCGGACATTTTTATTTAAATGCCGCGGGGGATATTTAAATCCCCCGCGCATTTCCCTACGATGACTAGTGAAATTTACATGCCCCTTCCGGAAAAGGGGCCAGTGTAGACGTAGCCTACTAGTATACCTATATCAGCAAAGGGTTTCTAGTGTAGACATGGCCTAATTGTCCTATACACGCTATGGGTGAGCAGGGGGAATTCAAAATTAGAGGGTAGACTAAGAAACTCATCTGACACACACAGCATTTCAGCATTTTCACATCAGCTTCCCCACAAGGATCTTCATACTACTTCTGTCATAGATGTGACTTTCCCTCTTAGAAAAGTTCTACACCTTCTAGGGCAGAAGAGGTTTTATAAGGACAACAAAAGCACAAAACAAAGGAATCTTCAGTCTAGCCAGGCTCAGCATATGGCCCCTTTTTCACAGGCAAGGCCCACCTGTCTCAACACTATCAAGTACCTGGGCTTTAGTCCGTTCAACAGTACAGTTTAAGCCCACCCTCACAAACTTAGACTTAGCTCTAATTAGTCACAGTCCTCACACAGCTCCTGGCCCTCAGCCAGGCTTCTTACCCACAGGTAGAAGCAATCAATCAGTTTTCTTCCCAATCAGCCTTTACCTGCTGGGTTTCCCTCCTTTCTCCATGAGTTTTCATCTACCCTCAAGGTCCTCTTCAGTTCAGTCTTCACACTCACTTCTTTAAATCTGGCATCACCAGGTATAATAGCTTGGCCTCCCCAATCTCTCAAGACATGTCTACACTGCAATTAAAAACCACCTGACTCAGGAGTGGGCCTTAAAGGGGTTTAATTCTGGCCCAGGCAGAGGCCAAAGTTCCAGGACCCTATGATGTGGAAGGGACCCAGAACTTGGACTACAGCCAGACCTCAAATGCCTTTACAACAGTTGAACAGCCCCTCAGGCCAAGCCTCCCAAGCCCAAATCAGCAGCCAAGGCCCAGCTGTGTATGTCTAATTGCAAATGGACATAACCTGAGAAAAACTCAAGTCCAGTTTCTAATTCTACATCAAAGCAACCTATCCACTCTCTTCCCAGTCTCCAGCATTGGGCTTCTTTTTCTTATGCTTTATTATGAAGCAGGCTCATCCACTGAGGGTACATCTAGACTGGCAAGATTTTGTGCAAAAGCACTTGCTTTTGCGCAAAAACTTGTCAGCTGTCTACACTGGCTGCTTGAATTTGCGCAAGAGCACTGACTTTGTAATGTACAAAATCAGTGCTTCTTGTGTAAATACTTTCACGCTCTGCTCAGGGATAAGCCCTCTTGCGCAAAAATACTTGTGCAAGAGGGCCAGTGTAGACAGGCACCTTAATTTTTGTGCAAGAAAGCCCGATGGCTAAAATGGCCATCAGAGCTTTCTTGCACAAAAGTGCGTCTAGATTGGCACGGATGCTTTTGTGCAAAAGCACTTTTTGCACAAAAGCATCCTTGTCAATCTAGACGCTCTTTTGCGGAAATACTTTTAATAGAAAAACTTTTCCGTTAAAAGTATTTCTGCAAAATCATGCCAGTTTAGACGCAGCCTTTATGTATAATTGCCACCTACTATATTCTCCATATATTCATGCTGCTACACCCTTACTCCGCTCTATATCCTTAAACAAACACAGTAGAACTTTAAAAATATTATCCCGCTTTCCTGATATTCTCACTAAGCTCCTCATAATGTTCTGTCACTTTAAAACATCTAAATTTTTTGACACTGCCTGCATTCACATATCAGATGATCATCTATTTATTTAGCATTTGTTACATAACCCATCTTTGTGTCTTTTCAGTTCATATAAATTATTATTCAGCCCTCAGTGCCCAGTTAACAGTCTAAGCATGAGTATATCACTGCTCCTTTTACAACAGTGGAGTACTGGATTATCCTCTATTTTGGGTCATACTTAATAAAAAAAATCCCTCTTTTCTTCTTTGTTCATAATTCCTGACATTCTTTTTTAACCCTTTACTAAATAAACTTTCAAATTCCTGCTTAGTTGAAGCACTCCTTATTCCCATTTCTCTATTTTTAAAACAAGTTTTGGTTCTTTGCCATTTCATTGCTAGACACCCCAGCATGTGCTGGAATCTATGTTGGTACTATGGATGTGAAATCCTGTTTAATTGGAGGGTAGGAGGGGGCCACTCCAGCCTGACTGGAGATCCCCACTCCCTGCCGTTGGGCTGGAGCGCACCCCCACCATCTCCCACCCCAGCCTGCCTACAGGGCACTAGGGCCTGCTGTAGACAAAGGCTGCTTCAGATGGGATGCCAGTGCAGTCCTGCCTGTGGCAACCTAGGACATCCTACAGGCAGAGGCTGCTCTGGCATCCCCTGCTTGCAGGGTAGCCAGGCCCGCCACAGAAAGAGGCATTAACGGTGAGACTTATTAGTTAATCAGTTAAATATTCACATAACTAGTTTACACCACAGCATACTAATTCTGTTCTCTAAAACAATACAGGCAGTCCCCGACTTACATAAGTCGGATCCGCACTTACGAAAGGGGCTTTCTCGCCCCGGAGCTCGCAGGCAGCGGTCCCGCCACCTCGACCTCCGGGGCGAGAAAAGCTGCGCCCGGTGCCCCCGGTATGCTGGGGACCATCTCCAGCAGACCAGGGGCACCGGGAGCAAAGCCGCAGCCGCGGCGGGGTCCCGCGCCTCTGAGGCTTTGCTCTGGCAAAGCCTCAGAGGCGCGGGACCCCGCCGCGGCTGCGGCTTTGCTCCCCGTGTCGCTGGTCTGCTGGGGGGAGGGGGGGCGCAGCTAGTGTGCCCCCCCCCCCCCCCAGCAGACCAGGCTTTTGTTGTGGACCCTGGGGCAGAGCAGCTGGGGCACTGCCGGTTGGTCCCGCAGCGCCGCTCTGGGCACTACTGGACCAACCCGGCAGCACCCCAGCTGCTCTGCCCCAGGCGTCCCCAAGTCAGCCGCTGCTGAAACTGACCAGCGCTGACTACAGGAAGCCCGAGGCAGAGTTGCTCTGCCCTGGGCTTCCTAGAATCAGCCGCTGATCAGTTTCAGCAGCAGCTGACTTGGGGACGTTTGGGGTTCTTAAGTTGAATCTGTATGTAAGTCAGAACTGGCGGTCAGTTTCAGCAGCGGCTGAATCTGGACGCCAGTTCCGACTTACATACAGATTCAACTTAAGAACAAACCTACAGTCCCTATCTTGTACGTAACCCGGGGACTGCCTGTATATCACTCATTAGAGCATTGCTGTTCAGTAGTAAAATGCTCAGTTTTCCTCCTTTCAGTTTCATGTCCTATAAAGGTCTAGCATGACAGGGCTAACTGAACAGAGCACACCGGTCCAAGACCTCTTGGTCCTTAATGGGTAGGTTGTCTGTTACTGAGACCAAAACCCCCCTTTTAAAAAAAAACTAATTATTTTAGGACTACTCTCAAGATTTTGGGAGTCTGAGTTATGATTTTTGGACTTTTGGGATTAGCAATAATGAAATTGCTTGTGCTATATGTATGGTTTTGCTCGTCTACTGCTCTGTGTGGCATTTTCTTTTGTTCTTTGTATTTACTGCCATTTCAGCCACTTCATGTGTTCAATAATGATTTCCAGAGCTAGGACAGTATAAGGAGCAGAAGCTGCAGATAGGTGTGGTGGAATTATTCTTGTGGTGTGCGGGACAGTTGTGGGGGTGTGGAGGTTGTAAGAGGGGCACTGGGCAATGTGGGGTGGGCGGATGTGTGTGGGAGGGTCATGGACATAGGGATCTGTGGTGGAGAACTCTGGGTGAGGAGCCAGCGGGCATGGTGATTGCTAAGCATAAGGGCTGTTTCTAGACTGGCAAGTTTTTCCGCAAAATCATCTGCTTTTGCGGAAAAATTTGCCAGCTGTCTACACTGGCTGCTTGAATTTCCGCAAAAGCACTGACGATCTCATGTAAGATTGTCAGTGCTTTTGTGGAAATAATATGCTGCTCCCGTTCGGGCAAAAGTCTTTTTCCGAAAAACTTTTGCGCAAAAGGGCCAGTGTAGACAGCAGAGATTTGTTTTCCGTAAAAAATCCCCGATCGCGAAAATGGCGATCGGGGCTTTTTTGCGGAAAAGCGCATCTAGATTGGTCACGGACGCTTTTCCGCAAAAAGTGCTTTTGCGGAAAAGCATCCTGCCAATCTAGACGCGCTTTTCCGAAAATGCTTTTAACGGAAAACTTTTCCGTTAAAAGCATTTCCGGAAAATCATGCCAGTGTAGACGTAGCCAAAGGGTTGGGTGAACCCGGGCAGGGTGGCAGTGTGGTAGGCACACAGGCAGCGCAGGCCTGGAGGCGCAGGTGGCATGGAAGTGCAGGTGTTAGTGATGAAAGTGGCACTGTGCAGGACTTGGGGGGCACAGTGTGTACAGTTTAGGGTGCAAGAGTTAATGGCAAAAGAGGGGCTCGGGAGCCCATGGGGACCAAAAGAAATGGGGGCACCATGGGGAGGGGCAAGGGTGAGAAATACAAATTCATCCAGCGAGCCATGATCCTTAAGGCCAGACCTGGGGGCGCATGAACTCCCCTGTGCGTGGTGGGGGGGTACAACCTGCCTTTCGGGGGTGGGGGTCACACCAGCCTTCCCCGTCCCACGCCGAGGTCACGAATCCCAATCCCTCCTGCAACAGGGGGGCCGGGAGAAATGTGGCGCCGAGACGGGGGGGGGGGGGGGGTTGGGGCGGGGGGGGGTTCCCGTGAGGGAAAAAGGGGGGGGCGGGAGTGCGACCGGAAGTCGGGCTCCTTCCTGCCGCTGACTTCCTGTTTGGTTCGTAACCAAGGGCTTCTGGTTGCTAAGGGAGCAGGCGGCGCAGCCTGTGGCCGGGACGCGGAGCGAAGGGGGCTGCAGCGACCCCACTGCCCCAGCATGAGCCGGGGCGACGCCGCCGGCGGCTTCTCCGCCTCGGTCCTGGCCGAGCTGGACTGGGACGATGGGTTCGCCATCCCCGTGGCCAACGCGGAGAACAAGGCGCTGGAGGAGGAAGTGAGTGGGGGAGGCTGCAGCCCGGCAGGGGGGCACGGACCCTCCCCGACTCGCCCGCGCGGGGGGCGCACGGATCCCCTTCCCCTCCAGCGGGAGGGAGCCCTGCATGGTCCTTGCCCCTGACCGGGGGGGGGGGGGTACGAATCCTTTTCCCAGCGCCCCCTCCCCAAGGAAGTGAGAGACATGAACCGTCAAAGTGCCTCTCCATGGGGACGAATCCCTCCCCGGGTTTTAGGAAGGGCCCCCAGAACCCCCCCCCCCCCCCCCAATGAACTCCCAGCTAAACCTAGGGCTCCCCGCGGGATAATCTCTCCCAGGACACAGAGCCTCCCCCTGCCCCCCGGCGGCTCGTAGATGATGCCGTATTGTATTGACTGACCCAATGGCCCAGCAAGTTGCTGCTGTGCTACTGGAGGCACCAGATGACAGCTGCGATATAACTCCCCAGGGCTATCTACTGAACTCCCAAAGCATTTTCCACAGGAGGAAGAGGGATAACCTGATGTCCTGGACAAACTCTCCATCCCCTCTCCCCGCCAAGGCTAGTCCTGTGCTTGTCATCACCTGTTCTTTATTGAGGTTCTGATCTGAAGAAGTAGGTTTTGTCCACAAAAGCTCAAGATACTATAAGGGTACATCTACACTATGGCTATTTCGGGATATCAGAGGTATCCTGAAATAGCTTCCCTGAGTCTTAACAAGCTGCCCATTATTTTTTGACATAACAAGCATGCTATGTTGTAACCCACATTCCACGGGGGTTAAGGGATGTCTTGACATAGTGCGTTATTTCGAAATTTGGTGCTGTGTAGATGCGCCAAATTTCAAAATAAGCTATTTAAAAATAGAATTGTAATAAGACGGATAGTGCAATTTGCATATCTTACTTCAACTTTAGGGAGCTGTGTAGATGAACCCTAAATGTTAGTCTCTAAGGGTGCATCTACACAGCGGAGCTTAACTCGAAATAAGCTATGCAAATTAAGCTACGTCAGTTGCATAGCTTATTTCGAAATTGGGAGCATCTCCACAGCACTTATTTCAAAATAGAGCACTCTTCCTCCAACTTCCCTTACTCCTTGTACAATGAGGGTTACAGGTAAATGATGATAAACAGAATTATATGTCACACTGGATTAACATTTAAGTCATAAGTAACATTACTTTTTAAACATATTTTTTCCCTAGGCAACTATATTTATTTTTCTATCTTAATTTTCAAAGAAGTGAAGTATACTGTCTGTACTCTTGAGATTTATATTAGATAGCTTATATAATTATAAACAGGCATTGCTATTTGAAGAAATTGATTGAGTTTAGTACTTTTTGTTTTTGTTTGTTTGTTTGTTTGTTTATAGCTGCAAAAATTGCAGAAAGAAAAAACAAACCTAAAAAATCAGTTGACTGACTTTGAAGAACGTATTGAGGCAATGACATCACATTTGAAAAACGTCAGACAGGAGTTCAACTTTACACAGGTAGGTTGTTCTGGATCTTTCTTATCCAGTTTAGAATTCTGTTTGATATTTTTCTCTAGTTTGTACTCATACCTATTTGTCTGAATATATTTTATTACTGATGAGAGACCTCCCAGCTTTATCTTCTAGTACTTGCCTAGGAAACAAATTAAGACATGTCTCAAAATATTATTTTACATAAGAACATAAGAATATAAGAATGGCATAAGAATATTTTATGGTAATTAAAATGAATAAATAATGATTGTGCATGGAATGAAGCCTGAAGGGATAGATTTTAGGATAGCGTAGCAATGGGTATTTAGAGAAGCAATAGATAGATAAGTTTGATCCGGGAAAAAATAAAACTGTTTCAATCTGGAAAAAAATTGTAAAGGGAGAATGCATTCATAAGAATATGACTAATTGCCAAATAGTAATGGAGACTTAATTCTTGGACTTGAAAAATGAAACAAGACAATAAGGGCAGAGAGGATTCTGCTTTACACTGAGACTTCTGACTGGGACATATGGATCCACATTTTCAGATAAATGCATGTTCTCATACATCAGATCTAGGGATCTCTGCTGATGTGATTGCATGTGTTCGGGAATGTGGCTGTCTCAGAGGTAACTAGAACCCAATCCCTATAGGATTTTAATATTAACAGTTTGAATTGCAGTCTGGGTATATAGGCTTTGGAACAATCAACAGTACAATAAACTGCACACATTTTGTCAAGAACACCTGCCTCCGTTTTCTGTGAATGTGTGCAACGTGGGGCAGGGAGGGGTTTTGGGAGGGAAGGCAGTGGGGGTATGGGGCAAACCCACATTTGGAAGGCCTTGGGGAAACTCATTGGGCTCTTTGGGAGAATCTCTCCCTCACAGCTTCTGGAATGCGCAATCCCACCTGGTGGGCTTGGCGGATGGCAGCTGTCCGGGGCTGCTCAAACTGCCTCCCCTCCACATCAGCCCGTGTCCCCCACCCTGGGAGGAAGGTCTCCCCTTTCCTCTCCACCAGGTTGTGCAGCACACAACAGGCAGCAACCACTTTGGGGATGTCACGTTCCCCTATGTCCAGCTGAGTGAGCCGGCATCTAAATCTCTTCTTCAGACGGCCAAAGGCGCACTCTTCCTGGAAGCAAGCCCAATTCAGGTGGGAGTTAAACAGTTCTCTGCTTGCATCCAGGTGTCCACTGAATGGCTTCATGAGCCAGGGCATGAGGGCCACACCCATTGGCCACGATGCACATAGGCATCTGCACATCCCCCAGTGCAAAGTTTCTCTCCGGAAAGAATGTCCCAGCCTGCAGTATAGGTATGAGTTCCAGAAGATGCGGGCATCGTGTTCCCGGCCTGACCACTCAACACAAATATCTGTGAATTGTCCCCGGTGGTTGACCAGGGCCTGCAGCACCATAGAAAAGTAGCCCTTTCTGTTAATATACTGGACTGCTCAATGGGATGGTGCGTGGATCGGGATGTGCGTCCTGTCGAGTTCTCCACTGCAGTTTGGAAATCGTAGCCCTACAAATCTGGCCACGATGGTATCCAGGTCTCCGAGGTGGAGAGTCCTGTGAAGCAGCTCTGAATTGATGGCCATCACCACCTGCAGAAAGGGACAAATAGAAATACACATAACAGGACATTAGAGGAGTTGCTTGAGCTGATGAGAGGTGCTTCCCCATCCCTCCCCTCTCAGACCCCAAGAGCCGCCCCCCCGCCCCCGGCAACTCCCCATTCCCATCCCCCACCCCCCACACCATGGCAGGGTGAGGCCACGAGGACTTCTACCACTGCCACCCTCATCCCCCATTCCCTCTGCCCGATCCTGACTGCCCCCTTTATCTGCCCCCCCCCCCCATGCCTCTGTTTTTGGATACCCAACTTCCCCAGAGAGTGACTTAACTCCATCAAGATGGCCCCAACAGTAGACCTCCCCACGCCAAACTGGTGTCCCACGGAGCAGTAGCTGTTGAGGGTGGCTAGCTTCCAGAGAGCAATAGCGACCTGCTTCTCCAGGGGGATGGCGGGCCGCAAATGAGCGTCCTGGTGTTGTAGGGCAGGGGCGAGTCAGGCACACAGCTCCTGGAAGGTGGACTTCCACATACGGAAGTTTCGGAGCCAAGCCTCATCGTCCCACTGCTCCATAACAAGCCAGTCCCACCAGTCTGAACTGGTGTCCAGCCTCCAAACTCGCCTCTGCAGGAATAAGTTCGGTGGCAAGGGCAGTGGGGCTGCAGCCCAAGTGAGGGGCTCAAAGCTGGGCTTTGAATCCAGCTCTGCCACAAACATCATGATGGTCTCATGAAGATGCAGCAGAACTTCCAGCATCACAGTGTGGGCCCATCGCCTGCCCAGGGGCAGCTCAGGCTCCATGGCCAAAAACACAGTGAAAAGCAGAAAAAAACCCTGAAAATAAACTGCTGTGGTGTCCGACGAAGCAGGGCAACCAGAACAAGCACTGCAGCAGCTTTGCTTTCCCTCCAGGAGATAGGCAAGCCACAAACAGGAGCAGAGCAATGGCTGTCCAGGGGACTCCCTTTAAGCACGCGTCTCTGCAAAGAGAATGCAGCAGCATCTGGAAATAAAGGCTGTTCCTGTGCCCTGCCAGAAGCACTTCCGGGTACCCTTTTTTCCTTCCTTTTTTTACCTTTTTTTTTGTTTTTGAAAAAGCAGATCAATTTTTCAATCTGCATAATGCAATCTAGATGCTCTTTTTCCGAAAAGATACTTTCAAAAAAGCTTCTGTCGAAAAAGGCGTGCAGTCTAGACATACTCTTGGAGAGCCTAATTTGTTGGGGTTAGTGTGCAGGTCAGAGGTGGTATTGGTGGCCTGTGATTTATTAGACAAGATGATCTGGTTATCCTTTCAGGTCTTAAACTAGGGATGGGCAATAATTTTTGATGGGGGGAAGGTGTGGGGCACACCAAGAATTTGGTAAGTGGTCAAGGGCTGCACTCTTCCATGATACTAATGGAGGAGGTGCAGGGTCTGATATGGAGATTGGGTGCAGAAGGGAACTTGGGATTGGAATGCAGAAACGGATGTGGGGGTCTGTGAGGATATTAGTATGAAGGAGGGAGTTGTGATCTGGGGTAGGGGTTTAGAGTGCAGAGTCTGGGAGGGAGGATGGGTATGAGTGCAGGAGAGGATTTGGATATGGAGGAAAGGTGTAGGAGGGGGTGCAAGATCTGGAAGGGGGTTGTGACCTGGGGCAGAAGCAGAGGAGTGGGTACAGAGGTTTGGTTGTGCCCTAGGGCAGAAGGGGGAGTGATCTGGGACAGGAGATTGGGGTGCAGGCCAGGGTAGTGTTCTCTGTAAGTTGTGCAGTAGCACAGACCTACAGTTGCTTAATGAGCCCCTTTCAGCCAGGGGCTCAGGACTTGTTCATGGAGCTGCCTGGCTGTGAGAGGGACACTTCTCCCTCAATGACAGCAGCAGTTCCCTGCTGAGGACAAAGCAGTGAGTTTCTCCCAGCTGGTAGGGAGGGGACGTGTACACGCTCCTGCACGCTGCTCAAAATGGCCGGCTGTTGGGGATATGTGCTGCGCTGAGTGCCACAAGTCCCACAGGTAGTACTTTTCACACTGCCTGCTCTGCAAACAGGCAGCTCCCATTGGCTGGTTCCTGGCCAATAGGAGCTGTGAGATTGTGCTTGGCATGGGACAGCATGTGAAGCTTCTTCTCTCCCCACTCTGGCTTTTGGCGACCCTCAGAGCGGCACATAGCCACCATAGTCTGTTGCTTTGAGCAGCATGTGGGGGTAGGCAGGGAGCCTGCCTGAAGATCCAGCCCACAGGCCATATTTTGCCCGCCCCGACTTAAACTTTATGACTCAGGTTCAAATTTTTAAATGATCAGTGGATAAGGATGCCTCTGTTTTTGGATACCCAACTTCACACACTTTAAAGGGACCCAATTTTCACAGGTGGGTGCTCAGAACTTTCTGAAAAATGAACCCTCTAAGGTTTTGGGCTGGACTGCTAAAAACATTAAATCACAGCTATGATTTCATATACATGTCTGGGAAGAAACTCAGATAATGAATCTATTGATACAACCCATGCGAAAGAGCACTGAGAGGTGGATAGATGGCCTCCCTGCAGCTGAACAGCCTCTTAGTTTTAATGTGCTAGATGCAAGTTTTAATTAGCAATCGAGATGAAGAACACTATGTGCTCCTTCTTCTTTAAGAGAAGGACTTCCAGTAGGTAAAAGATTGGGTATTGTATAGGGGAAAATATATTAAAGCAATTTGCCAGACAAAAAGAGGCACCCAGCTGGCATGTGGCAATATCTATGTCAACTAATCCATCTCGGCTCAAAACAATAGAATACTCTTTGCTGCTTTGCCTCCTGAATCAGACAGAATGCTACATGATGATGGAGAGACTAGTTTGAATATGATTGTTAGTACTGTTGTTTGTCTCTGAACTACAGAAGAGCGAAATAATGAATTCTGAATTTTCCATGAAGTATTTTTGAATCACTTAGCTAGATAGGGAAAGCTAATCTGTGAACATTTGATATGGGTAATTTATTTTTATATTAATTCTATATCTAAAAGTCCAAACACCAGTAAATGAAGTTGCTCTGGATTAACACCAGTGCAGATCAGATCCTGAATTTCAAAAGCATCCATAAGCATTATTATTTTAGTTCTGTAAAATGCCTACATGTAAAGTTCATAGTTTTATATCAGTGTTATCTTTTATTTAGAGTTCTGATTTTGGTGAAATAATAAAATTTATATGGGGTGCTAAATTCCTGTTAACAATTCCGTGCAAAATAATGAACTATATTATTCTGTAGTCTCTTTACAGAGCCAGAGAGAATGAAATTAAAACTGAAGAGCACTTTAAAGCCGTTGCTGAGAGAGAGCTTGGACGTCTCAAAAAAGAGATTCAACGGCTGAAAAATGAGATGGTTTCCTTAAGAGAAAAGAAAAATAGTCAAGAAGTAAGATTCAAGAATATTGTAATAAGTAACCTATTCTGTTTATCACTATTTTTCTTGCAACGAGTAGGTTTTTTTTAAACAAATAAGATAATAAGACAACAATTTGTACAATAGTACTTTTTGATGAAGCCTGTGACATCCCCTAAATACTTATCACCCAGTCCTTCGGCCCCTTTTCAGGAACATGTTAAGAGTTTTGTGTTATTAAGAAATGGAGGACCAATTGCTTATTTTGTTTAAAGTTTCAGACATGACATAGTAATTTTTTTCATTCATTTTGGAATTCCAAGTGTCTCAGGGTTTTGATTGCAACAGGATTAGCTGATGAGGTAAAGTTTTCCTTAGCAAAACTTAGGAATATTTATTCTTAATCATCAATGGGACAAAACACAGCCAAGAATGACAACAAAAGACTCATCCCCACAAGATCCACAGCACTGTCAAAAAGTCAGTGGCAATGGTGAGACCCTCAGAATCAGACCCAAAGTAAGAGAGATGGAAAGGGGTTGCAACGAGGTAGATTCATGTAATGATGTGTTCACACACCCTACCTTGTTACTTTCTCTTTGGATATTTTCCTTGTACTTAAAAAAAAAAAAAAAAAGTTGCTAGAATACTTCTGCTCCCTTGAGCCTAAAAAGGATCGGATGGGAAGATTTCAAGTGCAAATCTTTTATATATTTTCTGTAAATAAATACATTTATAACAACATTTGAGTAGAAAATTACCCATGAAAGAAATAGCAAATGTGTTATATCTTTTTTTTCAAGTCATTAGGCTAATTAATATTTGGTTGGCTTTTTTCCTTATTGTTGACTCTCTTTGGTGCTCCAAATAGCCAGATCCTCCTCCTTGCTGTACTCCTAAGGCTAGATTCTGCCAGTCCCTCTTACATTGGGAAGTCAATTGGGACCACTCGCAAGCTACACTGTAGCTTTCTTCCGGAAAAGCTTATGCAAATGGATAAGTGGAATATCGCGGCGTGGAATATCGCTGCACTTCAGAGCTGTGTAGATGGCTCCTTTTTGCACAAAAGCCTCTTGCACAAAAGCGGCTGCTCATTAATTATGCAAATGAAGTGCAGCGATATTCCACTCCGCACTTCATCTGCACAAGCTTTTCCAGAAGAAGGCTACAGTGTAGACGTAGACGTGGGGTAAGAGTATCAGAATTTGTCTTTTAGGTTCGGGGAAAGGGGAAGAGAGTTGTATGAGTTTCTCACCAAGCATGTATTAACGCCAGATTGAATAGGCATCTTATGCCAAATAGTCACTCACTTCACTTTAAGACAGTTTTGCTTTTTTAGGTTTGTGGAAACTTAATTGTCTTGATTCTTTTTAATGCCAGGACCAGGTACTGGCATTATTCAAATTGAAGATATTTGCCATAGAAAAAGACTCAACAGAATGATCATCAGAAACCACTAAATTCCTAAGACGAGGATAAATGCCCATATCCACTTGCACTGTCTGTTTTGATTTTGTGCTTAGATAGATAATTCATAATTTTTAAAATTTAATTTCTCTCAAACTTTTCTAGAATAATATATTCAAAGCCACTCAAAAGCTGGAAGCCTTAAGATGCCAGATGAACTGGGATCAGCAAGCTCTGGAGGCGTGGTTAGAGGAATCAGCTCATAAAGACAATGATGCAGTCATAATCCAGAAGTATGCTCAACAGGATGATGGGAAATTTAAAGTATGATTATATACCATTTTTTAAAAAAATGTAATTTCAGTATGTATATTTTCAACAGGAAAATAAGGCCATTTTTAGCATCTAAGAATTTTATCATGCATCAAGTCAGAGACTGAGACATAGAGAAAGGCAAGACATCATGTTCAACAGCACTTCTAATCTGTGATGGTTTTTCATCTAGCATACCAATTTCATTTAAATGTTAGGATGTGACTGTTTTTATAAAGGGCCATAATGCACAATTTAATACTTTTAAGGGTTTGTTTGTTCAGCTAGAGAAGGCTAAAATTTAGCCTGAAAATACATATAATATTTAATTATGGCCAGTAGTCACTGTAGGTAAAACTTTGCAGTCAGTTTTTAAACAGAACTTCATACTGAATTCAATAGAGGGTTCGTCCTAGAAATCTACGACATATGACCTTCTAGAAAAATAAGTGCAAGTAGTTTAGATGTTCCTGTTTACACCAGAAATGCATTGTTTAATATCACTGAGAATAAAATAAGGCTACTAGAATAAAACTGACTAGAGCAATGAAAGACAGGTATTAAATGTATAGTAGACTCATCAAGCAATTGTTTCAAAATGTATAAAGATTATTCTCACATAGCTTGTCACTTAGGAAAAAAGTATTTTTGTTGATACATTTAAGTATTCTTTGCATAATTTTCAAATTAAAGCTAATTTTACTACCATCTGCATTGAATGAACAGGCAATTCAAATACCATTGGTTACCCAAAAAGTCCCATTGATATTAAAGGAACTACTTCTATGAATAAGGGCTCCTTGCATGACCAAAGGTTTATAAGATTGGATTCTTAGCTTTTTATGTATTTCAAACTCCCAACTTAACTGTAGCAAAGCTTTGTATTCATTTATAATTAATTAACTATTTTAGTCCTTGAATAATTTCATTTCAGGTGCTGACTCACCAGGTAGAAACGATGACTATGGAAGCTAATCAGAAACGCAAAATTCTTGACAATGAGCTTACAGAAACCATAAGTGCTCAGGTTTGTGTATAAAGCAAATAAAGATTATTTTCCATATTTGAAGTACTTCTTAAAATTAGAAACCATTGCTAATTGGGCTCCACTTCCTTACAGATAGAGCTGGATAAAGCAGCTGAAGATTTTCGCAGGGTTCACCATGAAAGACAAGAGCTCATCAGACAGTGGGAAAGTACAATAGAGCAGATGCAGAAAAGAGATCAAGAAATAGATCATTGTGCTTTGGTAAAATATATATTCAGAGTTTGCTTTATATAAATAGTGGACCTAACCTTGCACCACTAATGAAAACTGTGCTATTGTCTCAAATAGAAGAACACTGTAAAAATAATGGGCCTTATCCTGTTCCTTTGTGCATTGCTCCTCTTTACATTTCACTCAGCTGTTTTGAACTTAAGGTATATTACAGAAGATGCAGTTGCATTAGATTGCATTGTTTGATGAATATTTTTAGTTTTAAAGGGGAGTCTCTTAAGTACAGTCTGTCTCTCTCAACTTAAATGATATTCTTCTGCAATACTATCCAAAAGTCTCATATTTAATTTTCAGTTCCAGTCTCACATACCCTGTTCCATCAAGAGCTGGAATGCCTTGCAACTTCTGATAATGTTCCCTCTGTCTTATCTTAACAGCACTAACAGCAGCTAGACTTCTACACAAGTCTCTTAGAGAAGAATAGTGGGCTGCAAAGGGGGGTAGAATTTGCATGTTCACATTTGGGTTAGAGAGCTCTGTGGGGAAAAAGGTATTTGAACTATTATTATTATACAACAGTAATAAACTGTCTAATAATAGAGGAAGATCTCAGGAGAAATCATTTAGAATGGGAGTTAATGTAGAAACTTAGCTGTAATAACTTGAGCTCTTTAGTACTGTAGGCCATATATTTGCTAGTAGCTGTATTTTGCTACCCTTTATTGAATACTCTTCAAATTAGTTCTGTTGATTTATGTTTGTGATTAAAATAAGAAGTTAATATAGGGACCAGATCAGCTAAACGAGATGGTGCCATTTATAAGTAGTCACTTTTCAAAGAATAGGAAAGTAATTTCTGTACACTGTTGTTTCATGATAAGTACGTTCTTTCTAATCCTTTTTACTTATTCTTTAACAATTAGAAAATCCACCATTTCCTAAAATCTGTAGTGCTAAAACCCTCATGCACACATTGGTCATCACTTAACATGACTATTAATTATAAATATTATTGTCACCTTGGCTACGTCTACACTGGCCCCTTTTCCGGAAGGGGCATGTAAATTTCACTAGTCGTCGTAGGGAAATCCGCGGGGGATTTAAATATCCCCCGCGGCATTTAAATAAAAATGTCCGCCGCTTTTTTCCGGCTTTTAAAAAAGCCGGAAAAGAGCGTCTAGACTGGCCCCGATCCTCCGGAAAAAGTGCCCTTTTCCGGAGGCTCTTATTCTTACTTCAAAGTAAGAATAAGAGCCTCCGGAAAAGGGCACTTTTTCCGGAGGATCGGGGCCAATCTAGACGCTCTTTTCCGGCTTTTTTAAAAGCCGGAAAAAAGCGGCGGACATTTTTATTTAAATGCCGCGGGGGATATTTAAATCCCCCGCCGATTTCCCTACGACGACTAGTGAAATTTACATGCCCCTTCCGGAAAAGGGGCCAGTGTAGACGTAGCCCTTCTGTTTGCCTTGCCCTGGTTCTGGGCTATCCAAATGCTGTTTATGCCTATGGCATTGCCCTTTCCTGTCACTCTGAGCATGTCACTGTTCTATGTACATTTATAGCATCATAATGGTGATTTTTAATATTGAGAATAGAAGTTGTCTATCCAAAATATTTTCAGTATTTTACGTTGCTATATATGAGTGAAATTAGTCACATATCAAAGGTAACTTCTTGGTAGTGCAATATCTAGGCTGCCACATTATGGCATTAAAGTATAGTTTGATTTGTTTCTTTTTACTAGTAATCAATTTTAAGGTAAAGCAATAGCCAAAAACAAAGAGTAACAAGCCTACAACAATGCTTGTTTCAATATTTAAACACTTCATATGTTTTTAATTCTTCTAGTTATTTGCCAAGGTAAGACAGGAGATCCGAAAGAAAGAAGATGTGATTAAAGAGAAGATTTGCTTTTTGGCAAACGAGACTGGGAACAATGTGGAGTATGAAAAGAAAATTTCTGTTGCTGACCGTCAAGCTGCCAAACTCAGATTAGATTACCAAACCCAAGATGCTTATAGAGTTCAACTCCAGGATGAGGTAATAGTGACAAAATGCTTCAGGCAAAAGCAAAAAATTAAAAAGACACCTAACTTTTAATTAATGAAACAAATAGGACAACAACAATGCAGAAGTATATGGTAAACTCTCTTTAATTTTCTGGTATAACCCATGCACTTGCCAATGCAATGCTAGGTACTGGAGATTGAAGCCTGAGGTTTGTCTTTGGCTGGTGCTGCTGCAGAGGAGGAAGCACATAGTCATTGAGAAAGGGAGTGCCTTGTATTACTGTGTTGCCTCCTATGGCTGACTGAACTGTTTTCCATAAACAGTATCCAGCCTGTGACTGCAGTGACTACTAGATGCTTCAGAGGAAAGTATAATGCTTCCTCTTTACAATACATATAATGCATTTAGTTTTGTAGTATTGTAACATGAAGAAAAAATAATTTCTTCACTTCTCCAGATGATCATCATCTTATGTTCTGAAGAACAAGGGCTGATAGCCTTGTAATTTTGTCATAAATAAAATAACTATAGAAGCTACCAAATAAAGAGGCAACAGGTGATAGTGGATTGGATGGTACATCTGTAAAAATGAGAACAATATCTGCATCCCTACTTGAAAGATATATTTGATTAATCAGCTAATGTTTGTAAAGACATTGGAATGCATAAAATGCTAACTATTACTCTCTAGCTGAACTATTTACTTCAATTATATCTTGCTGGAAAAAGTTTCATAGGCTAATGATGTGCGGCATAAAAATATTTCCCTTTATGAATCTTACAACTTATTAGGTAATTTGTATGAAGTTTCTCTGAGTCCTCATACCTTACAATCCTCCCTACTTTAATCAAAATAATGTTGTGCAATCAGCAAAGCTTGGGCCAGCACTAGTTGTTGGATTCATACTATCGCCAGTGTCCACATGGAGCCTCACCGAAGTCAGTGGGTTTACACGTAAGTACAAGGATTTACACACACAGATGCAGTTGCTGGCTATGGTCCCATTTTTATTCTTAATAATTAATTACAAATATATTGGGTCAAGATTTTTACCGCTGTAAATCAGTCTGATTTCATGGGCTCTGCTGATTTACACAAATTGAGAATCAATTTTCCCCTCTCATTTAGAGAAAACACTTAAATATATCTAGAATAATCTTTGCATTGTAGACATACAGATTTGTTAGCAGCACTAGCAAATCTTTTGATGTCAGATTGTTAATAGGTATATTTCTATAAAGTTTCTGGTTTTTATGAGCTTTCTGAAAACTGTTTGCAAATGTACTAAAATGTTCCACATACAAAATAGAGTAATTGATCGCTTTTAATTAATTTATTTATTTGTGTATTTATTAGCTGGATACTTTAAAAGGCACTGTGGACAGAACTGCTTCTGATTTAGAATCTCTGAGAACAGAAATGGCAAATCTGAAGAAACAAATCCAGGAAAAACACACCAGGTAAGAATGATAAACTCTTAGAAAAAGTGTATAACATTCTGTAACAATCAGATCTTTGATCAAGTTACTCATATCAAGGAACCTTAAATAATGTTGGACACTTAAATAGTCAACTAGCAGGATACTTTGTCACACAGCTAGACTATCTTAGTTATTCTTTGAACTACATAGCCTTGAAATACTTCTTGTGAGTCTCATCTTAGTGGAAGGGACATAATCTGGCCTGTAATAGCTTTCTGAAACAGACTAAGTACCCTGCACAGTTCCATGCCTTTAGATGAATATGATTGCTTTATTAAATTTATTTCTCAGTCAACTGCTCTGAACATTTTTACCTGTGTCTTATGTGTACCCTTCAACCTAACTCATTGTGCCTTGTAACTTTGTTCAGGCTAACTTACATTAAAGACCAGAACGTGAATCTTTCAAATAAACTGAAGTTTGTGACAGAGAAGACATTGAGTTTAGAAGAAAAAGCTTCCAGGATGGAAGAAATACTAAAAGAAGAGGAGAAAATTGTTAAGGTAAAAGCTTTTTGACAGTTTCTGCCACTGATGATGAATATAGAACTCACAGGTTGTATTTGGGACAAATATTTAGATATGGATTAAAATGGAATTTACTTATTAATATGGGCTGCAGCCATTCCCCCTGAAACATTAAAGTAAGCAGGATTCAGTTGGATCTTGCATAGGAGATCCTTAGGGGAAAAGTTGGTGTTATGTGAAGTGATATGTGGGTTTCCTAGGTCGCATTCTTCCCTCTGAATTGGTACAGAATCAGTATTCAGGCATGGCACTGAGGGGGCACTGTGCAGTGGAACTGTCATCATTTAGATCAGACATAACCTAGATCTTGACCACTTGCAGTTATTAAATATACAGTAGAATTTTGAGATAATTTAATCCCAGATTTATGGCTAAATTTTGAAGAGCTATTAGAAATTGGCAGAGAATATTAATTCAATTTCATGGAGGAATTTAAGATTTTGAAATCTGATTTCATTCCAAGTCAGAATGAAAACCAAAATATTCACATTTGTACACAAAATGGAATGACTATTCTCCATCCCACCTCTGAAAACTCTGGGAGCTTGGGCTGCTCAGGAGCCATGATCCTAGATGCTCTGGAGTCTGGGATTATAGGTCCTTGGTTCCCCTTTAGCCTGCCAGATGAGCTTTCCTATACTTAATTTTTAAATAAATAAATAAATAAATAAAACATCCAACTCTGTTTCCCAATTTGTTCATAATTCTTTATAAATACGTTTAGCCGCTGACAGATCTGATATGAACCATAAGTGGCATAGCAGATGTTCTCAAACAAGTGACAATAAAATCTACAGCCATGTACACCATTACGTATTTTATTGCTGCCACTTATTTTTCCCAAACCCTGTCTTGTTTTTTAAGCAATAGCTGTGTGAAATACTGCCTTCATGATAGGCTCTTGAGACTTGCTTCATAAATTTAGTTGTTAGTTACTATGTACATTAAATAGTACTTTGAATATTAATAAATGATTTAGAGGCAATGAGCATTAGATATGTAGATTTTAAAATAGGGTTTGTTATTAAAAATTAAATGTTGCAGAAAATCTGAAAACTACCTGGAATTATATAACATTTCTTTAAATTGGAAACTTCATTTGCTCCCCCATTAATCTGTTACTAGGGTGGCTAAGCCATTAGCATGTTGTTGTTTTTTACTTACATATGTGGCAGATAACCTAAGTTGACACTGAGCTTAGCAGCTTTTCAGCCTTGGGGTAATATTTTAAATAAGATGAACTGTTCTTGAACAATGTCTGTAATGCATTAGTCAGAAGCATATTTCCCATCAACATTAGGCATGCATGTCTATTCGCTGCATCTATAAATTTACTGTGAAAAGATATTTACTGAGAACAATAAAGACAAAATCCCATTCATCACTTGTGCTTCAGTTTCCTCATCTATCCTGGACTCTGTAGCAAAGCAGTGTTGTGGGGACTGATTCTTATCTAATTCCCATATCTGTTTTGGGGAACCTCTTTTTAAAAGGAAGAAAATGTTATTTTTTTAAATATATACATTTTAAAAATACAAAAACTACTTAAAACTTTAATGATATAAGGGCCAAATTCTGATTGCATTTGAGTTGACAGTTTTGCCGTTGTTTTCATTTGTTTAAAAATTGGTCCTAATTGGACACATAGGTGGTCATAGAAATTAAAAATAAATATGTATTAAAAATAAATTTAAAAAAATCATTTTCTCTCTTAGGGCCTAATCCAAAAGTCATTTCCCATTAACTTCAGTAGGTTTTGTTTCAATTCTATACTTGCACCCCCATGTTCTGGATTTAATAGTTCACCTTTAACACTTATTCCAAAAATAAAACTTTCCCTTTCAACCCACCTGCCTTCAAGTAATATCTCAATGTTATTAACTATGGATGGGGAACCTCAGGCTTGGGGGCCAGATGCAGCCCCCGCCTTACCTGGACCCAGCCTGAGACTTAGCCCCTCCCCCGAACATTGGGACCCCCCCCCCCTTCTCCTAGCTGCCCCACCAAGGGGCTGGAACACACCAAATCTAGTAGGCTGGCCCCCCGCCCCCAGAATCTGGTGTGTGAGGGGAATGTGGGGAGTGTCTTTCTCAGTTGGGGACCACAGTGAGAGGTTTTCATTTTGCTTCTCACTTGTGTGCAGCCCCCAACTCACTTTTATGAGGGCCAGTGACCCTCAACCGAAAAAAGGTTCCCAACCCCAACAATGGTGGAAAAATATAAAACTGAATTCAGACCTTGGCAAATAGAAATCCTTTGTTTCTTTTTTAAACAGTTAAACATTTTATTAGTGATTGAAAATCTTAAAAAGCTCTGGGTGTGTGTGTATTTATAAATAAAAATAAAAAAATCAGGCCATATTCATGTTTTTTTCCTGTTACAATTTAGAATTCAAGATTGTCTCACTACAGTTGATGACATCTCTTAATACCTAAATCAGAGCAAAGAGCTGAATTTCGTATAATTGCTTCAGGTGTTAATGGTATCAACTGTAGTACAAAGACCTCATCTTAGGTCATGGAAGGTATGAAAAGAAGTGATTTTAAAATGTATTAATATATTTAAAAAACAAAACTATATTATACACACATTCTACTATACATTTTGATTGTTAAATAATCTTGAAAAATCACATTGTAAGTCATTTGTAAGAAATCCAATAAAAAAAGCAACCCTCTTTTGTAGGTGGGTACTGGAAGGCAATGGGGGTAAAACTTGAAAGAGGCAAGAGTTTATAGTTTGCTTAAATGGAGAAGAGCCTGTAGTCAATTGCTCAAAAGTTCACACTAATACTTTTGCAAGGACAAAGCTTTAGGGACACTTTATTATTCTCCAAAGTCAAAAGATTTTTAAGCTAGCAAACAGTTTCTGAAGCTTCTGAAACTAAAATCTCATGTTTCCAGTACTTCATATGTAGAATATTTTATGCATGTCATTTTTTCTATGAATGATGAAGACTAATGTGCCAAACATTATTCAAAATTGACACTGTGTGTTTAATGAGTAACTTGTCATCAGGAAAAAGAAACACAAATGAACCAGTTGAAAGAGCTCCATTTCAAAAAGACTCAGGAGTTACAGGTACAGAGAGAAAAGGAGAAATGTATTATTGCAGAAATCGAGGGAACACGAGCATCACTTAAAAACCTTAACAGTCGGTTATGCAGACTTGATGCAGACACCTTAAAGCAACAGGAAATCATGTATAATCAGGTAAAAATGTTAACAAGTCCTCAATTTCATTTGTGAACATTCTTTGGGGCTCATATATGAACAGCGTGTTTTGCCTATTTTCTGTCTATAACTGCTTAGAAAATACAATTTCTGAAATGATCAGTGCTTGTGATGAGTTCTGTAGTTCCATCTTCCCAAGTACATGAATGAAATTGAATGAGTATGTGTGAATTATTTTTTTGTATCTTCTGTTCCCCACTTTAATTTCCCAAATCAATTCTTCACTTTGAGTTCTCAGAACTACTGATCCTTCAGGGTAAATTTTCGAAGCAATACAAGAGAGGTACATGCCCAAATCCTGTTATTTGCTAATAGGATTTATGTGCATATCTCCTGTGCACTACTTTGAAAATTTGTCTCTTTATATACATTTCTACTGGTAAGGCAAGATTGCAACATTGTGCACTGAGTGCTTTGTTACACTTTTAAAAGATTACTTATGATCCACCATCACACACAAGTCATTTGAGAGCATTTTGTTAATGTCTCACATTAAAATGAGAAGGCAATAGGCCATAAATTATTGTAAAATAATAATAGCTTAATTAGGCAACTGTCCTAAAGCCAAAATTTAGTTCCAATGTTTATATGCAGTGATTTAGCATTATAGAAAGAGCTATAATTATTTACTTCAAACTCTCAATTTATTTTTAAAAATAATTTTAACAGGATTTTTATATTCAGCAAGTGGAACGACGACTGTCACGGTTAAAAGGGGAAGTAAATACAGACGAAAGGCAAGTTCTGGAAGCAAAAGTTGCTGAACTTAAAAAGACCTTGGAAGAAAAGAAAGATGCATATAATCTTTTACATGCCCAGCACAAGAAACTTCAGGTAACTTGCTTACAATATCATCTTTGCTGACATAAATTCTGGAAATTCAACAAGTAAGTTGAGGGAGGTTTCTTCTTTGAGTTACCTGGTACTGTATTAGGATGTATGAACTTCATGTAAGTTACATAGATAACCTCACAAGTGATTGGGCAACAAAATGGCAAATGAAGTTTAATGTTGATAAATGTAAAATAATGCACATTGGGGAAAAAAATCCCAACTGTACATATGGTGGGGACTAATTTAGCTACAACTACTCAACAGAGAGATCTTGGAGTCCTTGTGGATAGTTCTTTGATAACATCCATTCAGTGGCAGTCAAAAAAGCAAACACAATGTTAGGCATCGTTAAAAAAGGGGTAGCGAATAAGACTGAGAATATCTTATTGCCGCTTTATAAAACCATGGTACGCCCACATCTTGAATACTGCATATACTTGTGGTCAACTCATCTCAAAAAAGATATATTGGCATTGGAAAAGGTTCAGAACAGGTCCCATATGAAGAGAGATTAAAAAGACTTTGACTTTTCAGCTTAGAAAAGAGGATACTAAGGGGGGATATAATAGAGGTCTATAAAATCATGACTAGTATGAAAAAAGTGAATAAGGAAAAGCTATTTACTTGTTCCCATAATTTAAGAACTAGGGGTCACCAAATAAAATTAATATGTAGCAGGTTTAAAACAAACAAGGACGTTTTTCTTCACTCAGTACACAGTCAACCTGTGGAACTCTTTCCCAGAAGATGTTGTGAGGACTAGGAATAGGGCTCAAAAAAGAGCTAGATAAATTCATGGAGGTTAGGTCCATCAATAGCTATTAGCCAGGATGGATAGGAACGGTGACCCTAGCCTCTGTTTATCTGGAAATGGATAACAGGAGAGAAATCACGTGATGATTACTTATTATGTTCTCTCCCTCTGGGGCATATGGCATTGGCCACTGTTGGCAGACAGGATACTGGACTTTAGATGGATCTTTGGTCTGACCCAGAATGGTCGTTCTTATGTTCACACCACACTCCTCTATGTACCTTGTGGGAAATGCATAGCTACTGGAAGACTGAAGTTTCTTGGAATCTGGAGAGGTAGATTGACCTTTGGCTTGACCCGGTATGGCTGCTCTTATGGCATGAAGGAGGATTTTGGGTTGTTTGAGCACAAACTTAATTTGCTTTATTACTTTATTTTCAGCCAATAAGAGCTAAAAATGAAACTTTTCAAATGTGTCTTCACAATAGGGCATCAGTAAGAGACCATTAGTCTGTGATAATATTGACACTAGTTTTTATATATTATACTATAATTGCATTATATTTATTTTTATGCAGTTAGAATTAAATTTTTAATTATTTCAAGGGGAAAATGTTCAAGTTCACAGGCCATAACATTGACACAGTACTTATACAAGCAACTTTTTTTTCTGTTTTTAAAAATGTTCTTTTAGGAGATCTTGTATATCACAAGTCACCCAATATGTATATGCAAATTACTTTACTTGCAAGCATAGTTACAGTGAAATGTATAAATGCACCTAATTTGTTTCTACGTGAATTTGACACACCTATACTTGTGTTTTATGTGTATGTACCTATGACCTCTTTTCATTACCAGATTGTCCCCCAAATTTTGACTGTTTTGTTTCTTTTTAAACAATTTTCAAACTTTGGAGACTTGCTCCTTTAAGCAAGAAAAGCCTAATTTTAAATGAAGCATTGGAGCTTATCATGAGTAGTTTGTCAATGAGAAGGTTAAGTAATAACCTGATCATGAACTATAGTTACCTTTATTTGGAGAAGATATTTGAGGGCTCTTTTGTCTGCTAGAAAGAGGCATACCAAGAGCTAATGGCTGGAAGCTGAAGTCATCAACATTCAAACTGGAAATACAGGGCACATTTTGAACAATTAGTGTGTATTAGTGTAATTAAATATTGAAATAGCTTTCTAAGGGATGTGGTAAATTCTCCATCACTTGGGAATCTGATCCAAAATTGGATGTTTTTAGAAAATATATGTTCTTTAAATTCATATATGTTCTTTAAATAAGTTCTCTAAATTGTTAGGATATGGTGAAATTTTATGGCCTGTGTTTTGGAGAAGGAAAGACTAGATCATATTTGTCTCTCCTGCCCTTGAAATCTATAACTGCATGAATATAAAGGTTGTGCAGTGGTGTCATAAAAGGGTGCCTTAAACCCCAATTCAAATATTTCAGTAGCACAGACAGTATAAAAATTGTAACAGCATTCCTGTTCCAAAGAGTTTATAATCTGTATTTTTTAATTAATTGCTAGTATTTGGTGTCATCTCTTTCTAGTATAATGAACTAAAAGCTATTTATTTTTTAACAGAGCGATGTCTATTTTCTCAAGAGAGAGATGGATAAAACAGGAGAAGAAATGACTGGCCTGATGATCAGAATAGATGAACTAAACCTTTTCAGTGACAAATCAGATAAAGAGTTAAAAAAAGCCAGAGCTCTTAAGCAGGTATATTAATAGTTTGTGGCTTTTCATTCATGGAAAGTATGAAGGTTTTCATGTTGTTTTGTGTTTGAAAAATAAACCATCTAAACATGCTCATAGAATCGTAGAATACAAGAACTGGAAGGGACCTCAAGAGATCAAATCCAGTCCTCTGTCCTCATGACAGGACCAAGCACGGTCTAGATCAGAGGTAGGCAAAATTTCCGAAGTGACATGCCAAGATTTAACTTATATGCCCTGGGCCATGCCGCTCTCTGGGGAGTGGGAAAGGGCTCTGTCCACCACACTCCCTGCTTGGTGTTCTGCCCTGAACTCCACTCTGGCTTTTTCTGTGGGGAGGGTAGGAATAGCCAGGGACTGTAGTTTCCTGGGTTGTTCTTATTTCCCTATTTATAGATGGGCACTATATTTGCCCTTTTCCAGTCTTGTGGTATCTCTTCCGCCTTCCATCACTTTTCCAAGACAATACCTCCTCTAACAGCTTCTTGAGTATTCTCGGCTGCATTTCATCAGGCCCTGGCAACTTGAAGACATCTAACTTTTCTAAGTAATTTTTAACTTGTTCTTTTTTTATTTTAACTTCTCAACCTACCCTATTGTCACTAGCATTCACTATGTTAGGCACCCGGTCACCATCAATCTTCTGGGTGAAAACTAAAACAAACAAGTCATTAAGCACCTCTGCCATTTCCATGTTTCCTGTTCCTATTTCTCCTTCTTTACTGTGAAATGAGCCTATCTTGTCTTGGCCTTCCTCTTGCTCCTAATATACTTGTAGAATGTCTTCTTGTTACCCTTTATGTCTCTAGCAATATTTAGCTCGTTTTATGCCATTGCCTTTCTAATCTTGCCCCTGCATACTTGTGTTATTTGCTTATATTCATGCTTTGTCATTTGACCTAGTTTCCGCCTTTTATATGACTCCTTTTGATTGTAAGATCACATAGGCAACGCAGTATGGGAAGGAGATGGACAGCCCTTGGTGGGGAAAGAACAAGTTAGGAACTATTTAGAAAAGCTAAACATATACAAATCCATGGGCCCGGATTTAATGCCTCTAAAGGTACTGAGGGAGCTGGCAAATCTTGTTGCAGAGCCTTTGGCCATTATCTTTGAAAACTCATGGCGATTGGGAGAGATCCCGGATGATTGGAAAAAGTCAAATGTAGTGCCCAACTTTAAAAAAGGGAAGAAGGACAATCCAGGAGCTACAGGCCAGTCAGCCTTACCTCACACCCCAGAAAAATCATGGAGGGGATCCTCAAGGAATCCATTTTGAAGCAGTTGGAAGAGGGGAAAGTGATTAGGAATAGTCAACATGGATTCACCAAGGGCTAGTTGTGCCTGACCAATCTGATTAGCTTCTATGATGAGGTAACTGGCTCTGCAGATATGGTAAAGTCAGTGGATGTGATATACCTTGACTTTAGCAAAGCTTTTGATACGGTCTCCCACAATATTCTTGCTAGCAAGTTAAGGGAATATGGATTGGATACATGGACTGCAAGATGACTAGAAAGCTGGCTAGACTGTCGGGCTCAACGGGGTAGTGATCAATGGCTCGATATCAGGTTGGCGGTCGGTTTCTAGCGGAGTGCCGTGTTCTTGGACCGCTAGTGTTCTTGGACCGGTTTTGTTCAACATCTTTATTAATGACCTGGATGAGGGGATGGATTGCACCTTCAGCAAATTCACAGATGACACTAAGCTGGGGGGAGAGGTAGATATGCTGGAGGACAAGGATAGGTCCAAACTGACCTGGGCAGATTAGAGGATTGGGCCAGAAGAAATCTGATGAGGTTCAACAAGGACAAGTGTAGAGTCCTACACTTGGGATGGAAGAATCCCAAGCATTGTTACAGGCTGGGGACTGAATGGCTAAGTAGCAGTTCTGCAGAAAAGGACCTGGGGATTACAGTGGATGAGAAGCTGAATATGAGTCAACAATGTGCCCTTGTCTAATGGCACATTAGGGTGCATTACAAGGAGCATTGCCAACAGATCCAGAAAAGTGATTATTCCCCCCTTTATTCAGCTTTGGCGAGGCCACATCTGGAGTACTGTGTCCAGTTCTGGGCCCCCCACTATAGAAAGGATGTGGACACATTGGAGAGAGTCCAGCAGGGGGCAACCAAAATGATTCAGGGGCTGGAGCACATGACCTGGAGCGGCCCGAGGTGGGCTGCAGCAGCTGGCCCCCCAGGCGGAACGCGCGATCAGCGCCCCCGCCTGCATGGCCATCAATGGAGTGACATCATCAGGTGCCCCTGGCGCCCCGTGACATCATCATCGTCCCATGGAAGGCGGCACCCTAGGCGACGGCTTGGTCCGCCTATATCACGGGCCACCCCTGCGCATGACCTATGAGGAGAGACTGAGGGATTTGGGTTTGTTTAGTCTACAGAAGAGAAGAGTGAGAGGGGATTTGATAACAGCCTTCGACTTCCTGAAGGGCGGTTCCAAAGGGGACGGAGAAAGGCTGTTCACAGTAATGACGGATGACAGAACAAGGAGCAATGGTCTCAAGTTACAGTGGGAGAGATCTAGGTTGGATATTAGGAAAAACTATTTCACTAGGAGGTTGGTGAAGCAATGGAATGGGTTCCCTAGGGAGGTGGTGGAATCTCTATTCCTAGAGGTTTTTAAGTCTCGGCTTGATAAAGCCCTGGCTGGGTTGATTTAGTTGGGATTGATCCTGCTTTGGGCAGAGGGCTGGACTTGATGACCTTCTGAGATCTCTTCCAGCTCTATGATTCTATGATTAAGCCAAGGTGGTCTCTTGCCATACTTTCTATCTTTCCCATGCAGTGGAATAGTTTTCATTTGGGGCCTTAATAATGTCCCTTTAAAAAACGGCCAACTGGTTTTAGTTGTTTTTCCTCTTGGTCTTGCTTCCCCTGGGATCTTACCTATCAGCTCTCTGGGTTTACTAGAATCTGCCTTCCTGAAATCCATTGTCTCTGTTCTTCTCTCTACCATTCCTTAGAATCATGAGCTCTATGATTTCATGATTACTTTCACCCAAGCTGCCTTCCACTTTCAAATTTTCCATCAATTCCTGCCTATTTGTTAAAATTAAATCTACAACAGCTTCCCCCCAGTAGCTCTCTCAACCTACTAAAAAAAAAAAAAAAAAAATCTCCAATGCTGTCCAGTAACTTATTGGATAATCTATGCCCTGCTGTGTTAGTTTCCCAACATATGTCTGGATAGTTGAAGTTCCCCACTAACCACCAAATCCTGTGCTTTGGATGATTTTGTTGTTTTAAAAAAAAGCCTCATCCACCTCTTCTGTCTGGGTTGGTGGTCTGTAGTAGACCCTAGCATGACATCACCCTTGCTTTTTACCCCTTAACTTAACTTAACCGAGAGACTCTCAACAAGTCTGTCTCCTATGTCTATCTCCACTTTAGTCCAAGTGTATACATTGTTAATATATAAGGCAACACCTTCTCCCTTTTGTCCCTTAGTTAACAGTTTTGGTATTATTTTCTACTTTATTTTGTGCTGTGTCATCTCCCTCCCCCCCCCCCCCCCGAGGGAACACCTCTGGGGTTTCCTGGCCTTACAGCCTCCAAGATCTAGATCTTCAAATGGAAGACAATTACATGGCTGTTGTCCCATTAGCTGGTATTGTCTGAGGAAGGTGTAGACTAGAGAAACTGCGGCCTCTTATCTCAAGTCATAGGGCCCCTTGGGAGATCAATTACCATTGACTATAACCCTTGCATTTATGAAGCAATATCTATTTCGGAGAGTTTTGCTGCCAGGGGTATATTACTGATGTTTATATGAGAACTCATTAATCCAAAAGCAGCATTAGTTTTGGATAGAATATTCATGGATTTGGCAAAAGACAGTGTTGTGGAGAGTATACGAAGCCCAATTCCTCCTTCTACCCAGTCTCCAACTCCTTGTGGAGCCATAGCTCCAAGGTTACTCTACAGGGAGGCTTACATGGAGAGGGGAAAGGTGGAGCTTACATGTCCCATACCACTTTTCACCCTCCAACTTTGAGACTGATGGGATTTTAATTTTAATAACATGTAACAAATACAGTGCACTGACTACTGACAACTGGTTTCCCTTTCACTTTTCATACTTTTTGCAAAAATATTTTCTTTCGTATATTCTGAACTCTGAAACCAAAACTTTTTTTGTGTTTGCGTCATGTTCCTCCCAGCAAAGCTAACTACCACATCCTTGGGAGTATGAGTTTTGTAATGTATACTCTGTATAAATCACAGCTATGCTTTTGTTTTATTTTGATTTCTTAATTAGAACAGATTTTTTAAAAAAGTCCTATTCTTCCTTTTGCTGTGAGACACAAGGGAGAGTTGCAAAACTCCCCTGCAGCTCTTGTAAAGGTGCATCAGAGGTCTGCAACAAGCATTCCCAATTCTTTTCCTTGTCCCCGAGACCTCTGGGTGGTCAAGGAACTGCTGAGACTGTATACTGTAAGACTAGGTCTACACTACAGGGATTTTACACAAGAAAATTTACAGTAAACAGCAGAACAGAGAGCTTTTTGCGGTGTAGGTATACCTGTTTCTACAAGGAATAACTCCTTTTTGCGCAAAAGGTCTCGCGCAAAAAGGTGTGTGGTCGCTGTCAGCCGACGGTCAGGGCAGTGAGTCCCTTATGACCGGCTGAAGTTCTTTTAAATTGTGCTTGGTTCTGTTACAGCAACTGAAGGAGTCAGGTTAAAGCTTAAACAGTTACTATTTTATTGTTACAGGGTAAACTTAGTTGTTAAATGCTACTACTGTGTTACAGATAACACAGACACTACAAAGGACAGGACAGAAATTACACTAATAAGTCACTTGCAGGTACCATGAAACCTTTTTGGTTCTCTGAGCTCTTATTAAATGCATGCAAAATAGACACATAGCAGGTATATATTCTCACCCCTGCGTTCCAGACTTGGCGTGGCCAGCATCTTTCTCTCAATCCCTCGGGAAGAAGTAGGGCGAGGTTGGGCGTCCCACAGACCTCGGGAGACAATCAATACCTGCCAGCAGGTATAGATGATTGGAGCTCAAATTGGGTGGGCAACTCAACCCTCTTTATACCCCTTGGGTCACATGGGCTTCTTCCTGGTCTCAAGTGGCCAATTAGGAAAAATGGCTTTGAACACCAAGTTTCCCACGAAGGGTGCAAAGCATAATTTACACCTGGGAAAATGCAGACAATGGGCACTTCTGGTATGTGATGGGCGAAGATTCCTCTCCTGGGACAGTGCAGGCGCGTCAATTACTGGTACTAGCCATCAGGGCGACGGGAGGCCCCGGGTCGTCAGCTAGCCCATTTACTGTCTGGTTTCTGTTTATGGTAGAGTCAGGGACAGGCAGCACACCTGCGTTCCCAGGGCATCAAAGGCTGACTGCCTTTCTCTTGCTCTCTGGGGAGGAGGGGGGGGGACAAGATGGGGTTTGTGGAAAAACAAGATGGGGTTTGTGTCTGGCTACAGTCGCTCAACAGGGGTTTCTTGCACATAGGTGCTCTGATGGCCATTCTGTAAATGGCAATCAGAACTTACTTGCACATGCGATGCGCTTTTGAGGTGTGGACATACTTTTGCACAAGAGTTTTTGCGGAAGATCTCTTCCACAAAAAGCTTCTTGTGCAAAAACCCTACAGTGTAGACAAAGCCTAAGACAATAACCTAAGGCTCAGTTCTAGTTATTGTAATATACAAGTACTGTTTAAAGATTGTTTTACAGGAAGCTAGAATTTCTAAAAATGCATCAGTTTAAAAAGTTGACATTTTATTTGTATTTTTCCATTTAGGCTACGTCTACACTTCTCGTATTTGCAGCAGAAAATATGCTAATGATGGACTAATTAGCATAAGTTGCAATCTCATTAGCATTTTCTGCTGTTTCTTTGTGCGCAAGGGGTTTTTTCCTCTCTGGGTATAAGGATCTTGCGCAAAACGGGGTATTGCGCAAATTGGAAGTGGCTACCCTGCTTCTTTTTGTACAAAAATCCCTTGTGCAAAAAGAAATGGCAGGAAATATGCTAATGAGGTTGTGATTTATGCTCATGAGTCCCTCATTAGCATATTTTCTGCCACAAAAACGCGTAGTGTAGACAAAGCCTTAATGTATTTTTATTCACTTTTATTTCTGTGTTTCTCTTTTTTGGCATTTGATAGGATTTGATGATTGAAGATAATCTCTTAAAACTGGAATTGAAACGTCTTCGAGACACACTGTACAATAAGGCGGAACAAGTTCTCTCACTGGAAAAACGAAAGCTACAATTAAATACAGCTATGGAAGAAAGAACTGAAGAAATTAAGGTTCATAAGGCAATGATTGAATCACAGATAAGATTTGTGGAGCAGGAACGGCAAAGCATAAGGTAGTTAACTATGTATTTTCAAAACATTACCTTCAATGTTCTTAACAGTAAATGGAAAATAGAAACACCATTTAAAATAAATTAATATGTTCTACAAAAAGGTGTACTGTGGTCAGTTTACTATTTTTCTCTCAAACATTTTAAAAAATCAGCTAGTAGATTCACTGTCTTTAAATACAGCATTAATAAATTAATTTCTCACACCATTTTAAAAATTGCTTTTATACAGTGTTTTACATGTGGGATCTAAAAATATTTACAAAGTAAAGTAAACATTATTCTTATTTACCCACCAGAAAGTGTGAGGGTTAAGTGACTTGCCCAAAGTCATACTGCTAGTGACTAGAAGGGTTGGGAATGGAGCCTAAGTCTCTTGCTGTCATTCTCCTATTTTAATAATTAACCAAAATTCTCTTTATTCTCTGCTATCCCACATCCTATCCTGAAGAAAAAAATCATCATTTATCCAATATGGTAATATGCCATCTGGTATTGTAAAGAATCCAAACTGCATATCTTCAGACAGAATCTCTTTAAGCTTAAATGGTAGATAGAGGTCTGGGTTTTTGGAAGACAAAGATTCTATGCCTGACCCTCTATTGCTGTGTTTGTTCAAGATATCTAGTAACTACACTGTGTATATTTGAAGTAACAGCCAAGTCATTTTTTATAAGAGGACCTACTCATCAGGAGTTAGTACTTGAGAAAACTCTGGTCTCCATTGGTGACCCAGTAAGTGAATAATTCTTAGAAGCATTCTGAGAATATCTATTAATTCCATGAAGTAGAATTTTTTAAATCTCCTGTAAACCAGAAATGGTACACGCCATTACCAGTTACTTGTTTACACTGTGGTAAACAGATACTAGAAAGTTACATTAAAGTGCAGACTTCTTTGTTGCCTTCATAATAAGAGAATTAATTCAAAATATTTGCTATATTCTAGTTCTGACCTCCTAATATCGGTCTTGGAGTGAGTGGCTAAATCCAACTAGGAAGCAAACACTCAGCAGCTGAGTTGGCAGGCTTTTATTCACCTCTCTGCTAACCATACCCCAAGCAATAGGAAATTAGAGTGATTTAGTGTGACTAAAGCTTAACTCCTCACCCAGAGTGCAGACTGTATGTTTTTCCTTTGACAATTACACAGCTAATTAGTACTTGCATGTAATTTGATTTGAGGTTGTTGCCTGCTGTTGCTTATTCTCATTTAGCAGTAGCAATATTAAGAAATGATCAGCAGGGGGCATCTTGTGCAGCTGTAGGACTTAAATGCCAATGCTTTAAAGATTTGGGGGAGGTGTCTGGCAGAGCTCCCTGTGATGTGAGGGATCTGAAATTTGTCCACTCTATGCAGTAGGATGAGAGAAACTGTGGGGGTGGGAAGAGAACCAGATGTCTGGAGTTGTGAAGAATTGGGAACAAATAAGCCTGGGAACAGCCTTTTATGGCTGGCTCCCTGGGCATGCTCAGACTACTGCAGTAGCAACAAGTAGTGCAGCTTTAATAAAAGAAATAGTCTATAAAATGGTACAAAGACGGAAACATATTTCCTTAACCATTTACGTCAGTGTGTGTTTTCACTTTCTTCCATCAATCAGTGCTGAATTTCAAGACCGTTTAAGTAAAATTGAAAAACTAAGATGCAGATATGAAATTCTTACCATAGTCATGATGCCTCCTGAAGGAGAAGAGGAGAAAACTCAGACATACTATGTCATTAAGGTAGCTAGCTGAGTTACTTTACTGCTGGAATGCTTTTGATCAACTCATATAGCATTATCAGTCTTTGTTTAAACTATAGCTTTCCCACTTCTATTTGTAACCATTCATTCATCTCAAAGACAAAAATCTTGACCTGTACCTGTTGCCTCTCTTGGACAAAGATCCTTAATGCGTTCTTTCCTGCTGTCTTTGGGAGATGGTTGTTTGCTCTTTACCCCTATTCCCAGAGTGCAGGATCTTCTAACCAGTCTGCTCTTCTGAATGGCTTGCGGAATATCAGTGCCTTGCAGGTCATCCTGCAGTTTATTGTCCTGCTCCTTCAGCTATCCACAATTTGTAATAGGGTTTTTTAAAAATAATTGTGGTATAGATTTCACCTGAATACTATTTTAGAAGTGTACTTTATGCTCAAGTCCTGCAAGCTGTTCTATGTGGATGCAACCAAGTACTCATGCAAAACCCTACTGACTTATTTTTTTTCAAAAATTTGAAATGAACTAACTTGTCTAGTCAATCTTTTACAGGGCACAGGAGATTTAATCACGCTATTGAAATCCATGTACAAAAAGAAAGGTGTAATCATAGTGCTCTTTTTTACTCTTAAATTTGTATAATCCAAGAACATACTTAGTTAGATTGCTTTGAACAACTCTCACCAAATGGTTTTCAAACCTAGAAGCAGCAGAACTTTCTGGCTATTTAATAGCTAAGGCTTCTATTTTGAGCACATACACGAACCCCTATGCCCACATAGGATTCCAACAAAATCAGCTCTACGTAAGGTGTTTGTGACAAAATCAGGTTTTAAGACTGAATTCTTGTTAGACTATAGAAAAAGATTTTGTTCTTAACTACTTACCAAGTACTCTTCTCTTATTGTCATGATATTAACATTTTTCAGTAAGATCCATGCAGTCCAGAGGTAGCCAGCACAATATAACTGTTTGATCTGTCTTAGATCTTCGTTTTATTTTTAGGCTGCCCAGGAAAAGGAGGACCTTCAACGTGAAGGTGATGAGTTGGATGCAAAGATCCGCAAGGCTGAAAAAGAAATCATAGCCCTGCAAAATACCATGCACGTGATCAATAATTGCAACAGCAATTACCGGAACTCTTTTAAAACAGTGACAGAAACAAGTATGTAAAATGAACATTGTTATTACTTGCGAGTTGGAGCTGAAAGCATAAACCAGGGACACTGAAGTAAAGCAATGATACTGAAAGGCTGTTCTTACTGAATAAATCAGCTATAGAACACATTGATAGTAGCAGAAGAAAGCAGAATTCAAAACCAAAGCAGAGTAGAAAGACTAGCTACAGGGGGAGAAACGCTATTAAGGTTCAAGTGCTGTCTTATTTTAATGCAAATTCTTAAGCACAAGTAAGGATGTGAAAACTCTTGGGAGTACTGCAGAATCACAACTGAGGCGCATAAAGTGTTGTGAGGGACTGCACAAAATGTCTCTACAGAAAGCTCATTAATCAGTAGTAGGAAGAATGGTGGATAGGTCTTTAAGTACCCGAATTCTGTGGCAGTACAGCAAGACAGTGGTTGTGAGACACTGATGAAAGCAGATCCCTTATCAACAGTATTGTTTGTTGTTTTCATTATAGGGCACTGCTGTCATCCAATAAAAAGGTGAACTGAGGACTGTGCCATTGTGTGTGTTCTGCTTAGACAACGTCAGACATGTTGAATCTCCACAGTAGTTTGTGGAATCCTGTGGGATTTTATATCATTTACCTGTTGAGAGCTCATTGAAAATTTACAGTTTTCACAAGCTGCTTTCTCAATCAGACTTCTTTGTTTTGTCTTATTCATGCAGTAGTGTGATCAGTGATATCAAGAACTGTGAAGACATGGCTTGTTTAACTTTTGCGCCCTCTGCTGGCTATACAGCAATGGATTTTAAATCTTTATCGTTGATAAACCAGTCACTTTCCCCCTGGCTTTTACATGACTAAAAGTGAGAGAGAGGTAGCTGTGTTAGTCAGATCTTGGTAAAACAAGGAAAAAATTATGTAGCACTTTAAAGACTAAAGAGATGTTTATTAGGTGATGAGCTCATCACCTAATAAACTATCTCGTTAGTCTTTAAAGTGCTACATAATTTTTTCCTCTTTTTTTCCCTTTTGTTTTACATGACTAGTAGTTTGTGAAGCATTTAAAAAAATAGAATTTTTATAATGTTCCCTGTAAGTTTTAAATCAATTAAAGCAGGTACCCTGGGCACTTTAGGATGCAAACTTCCATTAAAGCCTTCATTATTGGTGGTTCTTTTAATATTTCATGTATACATCTTGGAGTACAATAGCAGTATATATTTTTTAGTTATATCTGAATAACAAAATTGTAAGTATCCTATAAGTATAATTGTACAGGAATGTCCTATAGATTTCTCAGAAGCACTGTAGACAACATTAGGATGTTCAAGGGTCCCCCTCACCCTGGTAGAAGCATGCTTTAATCAAGGACCTAAATAGTCAAAAAGATATTCAAGTATGTGGGTTGCATAACATGATTCAGTCTTATATCACCAACTGTACTTCCTTTTTTGATTTACAAATTCATCTATTCAGCAGTTGATTATTCAAAGATCAAGGCTTTTGAGATGCTGAATATACTGCCCAATTTAGTACATTGCACAGTTGCAGCTCCTCAAGGCAGCCTGGCAGAAGACTTTTGTCAGCCATAAATGAGTCTTAGTGTATTGTACTTTGGTGCAATTACTTTAAAATGCAGCCATAGTCTTATCTTTTGATATGTCTACACTATAGAGAAGACTGAAGCTGCCATTGCTGATCTTCCAGGGTTCAAATTAGCAAGTCTAGTGAAGACACGCTAATTCGAACTGAGAGGGGCACTTCAGTTGATGCCGGTAGTCCTGTTTCCACAAGGAGTAAGGGAAGTCAAAGGGAGAATGTTCTCCCTTTGACTTCCTTCAGTATGGACAGTGCCAAAAGTCGAGTTAAGGCATTTTGACTTCAGCTGCATAATAACGTAGCCGAAGTTGCATATCTTAATTTGACCTTATCCAGTACTGTAGCCAAACCCTTTGGATGAAAATCTAAAGACTAAAATACCTTAGCATGTACACTTTGTACAATGTTTAAACTCTAACTCAGAGGCTACGTCTATACTGCAGGTTTCTTGCGCAAGAGTTCTTGTGCAAAAGGTCTTCCACAAGAGCACATCCACACTCCCATGTGCTTTTGTGCAACATATGTGCTTTTGTCCAAGAGCGTCCATGGTAATGTGGACGCTCTCTTGCGCAAAAAACCTGATGGCCATTTTAGCCATAGGACTTTCTTGCGCAAGAAATTCATGTTGCCTGTCTACACTGCCTTCTTGTGGAAGAGCTCTTGCGCAAGAGGGCTTATTCCTCACGGGGAGAGGAATAACTCTTCCAGAAGAAGCCCTGCTTTCCAATGCTGTACTGTAAATTTACTTGTGCAAGAACGTGCGTACAGTGTAGACGCTCTGCAAGTTTTTGTGCAAGAACAGCTGATCTTGTGCAAAAATCCTGCAGTGTAGACGTAGCCAGAGTGTTTGGTATTGTAGGTGAGGAGTACAAAGAAAAGCTGCAGTTAGAAGAAGAGAAAAGAGCTGCTGATGAAAAATACAGATACAAGCGAAGACAGATCAAGGAGCTTCAAGACGATGTTCAGGTAATGGGGTTTATGAGATTTCCATTAGTATAGACAAAGCCATGGATTTTCATAGTGTAGGCAATTTTTTCTCTTCATGGATTGAGAAACATTCTGGGAATATTGTTCCTCACTGACCTTTGTAAATTCTCTACTGCTCATGGACAATAGGTAAAACTTTCAAAAGTGTCAAACTCGTAGAGGAGACTAAGTCCCATTTTCAAAATTAAATAGACATATACATTTATCATTGATTTTCAACACATTTTAAACTCTAAATCGCTTATGAATTAGGGTTGATAAATGTGTTTAAGTAATCACGTAACCGCTGCATGGTAGTGCGGGGCAGGCAGCTCCCCAGCTGTACCTAGAGCCTGTGTGTAACCGTGTATATGGTTACATTTTCATATCCCTATTAAGCATCTCTGAAAATTTTACCCAGAATTTTTCATTCTTTTACTTCATATGAAGACTGCACATACATAAACTATTCATCTGTTGTCTAGCCTCCCAGTCCTAGTTAGGCAGCAGCTGTTGCAATTCCAATTCCAGAAGCTCCCCCTTTGTTAGCCTCTTTCTGAAAACTAACAAATTTTATGTTGTGAGGGTCATGAATAAGTCCTTAATGTCCCTGCTGGTCAAATGCTAATTTTACCTCCCTCCTATAGCACTATGGACTCCCTTTCCCTCAATCTATATTTGAGAGCATCAGGGTCAAGTGGCCAGATCACTCCTCTACGCCAAAGCTCTTCCCAATGTATCCCTTGCTGACCCAGATATTAGTTCACTGACCCTAAAACTCAACCCCCCCCCTCCCAAATGCTGTCTTGAACAAGGCTGCCTTCTGTTTGTTTCTTCATATTTGGTTGAGAACATGCCACAAATCCCTGAGTGTCTGAAGAATGATGGGAATCACTAAAAGACCATGTGTCTTTAGCCCAGCCAACTAAAAACTTCTGGACTAAGATCTGCTATAAGGATCCATGTAACTTTAGTCTACTGGCATACATAAGACAAAATAGGCAACTAGCAGATATATATGATGCTGGTCCATGTGTTACCACCAACACCATGTACTGAACTATTTGGGCCTCTAGAATTGACCATATCATAGCCAAGGCCAGAATTCTATGAGATTGCTCAAAATTGTTAAACCTGTGCTCGTAAATCCTAAATGTTTGCAGCACAACCTATATTTGTACCACCTTGAGACCTCTCATATGCCAAAGCTCTATTGTCCATCATCTATAATAACTGGGGCATGAGAACACAACCAACATCCACTAACTACTATGCATTATGGAGAAGCCCAGATATCCTCCTCATTCCTGCAAGGGACCTGACATGGTATAGGAAGACCAATCAAATCTGCCCTGCCCCTACAAGGAGCCACTACTTTTTCCTCTTCTGGCTCAGGCTGTTGCTGCTTGGGTGGTGGGGATCGGTTACCCCTCCTCCTTCTCCCACACATTCCCATATATGTATCAGTGGAAGGGGGATTTCAGGTAGGCCTTCACCTCCACTCCCCTAAAGTCACTAACCAACTTCCCCAACAAGGGGAAAACAACAACAACTTTGGGTTGCTGCAGCTGCCCTTTCTGACACTGGTTCTCACAGGGACCCATTGATCACTAAGGCTTCTTGGAGAATATGGTGAGGCCTTCCTGCTGTCCCATGTATATAGGAGGCAGAGCAGCCTGCTGCAGTTACAGCATCTGTTGCTGATGGGTGAGTGATGAGAACCTAGTGCCTCCTCCATATTACCTAAGGTTCCCCTCTCCCAGTTTCCCCCCTGCTTTTAGGGCCCTGGCTTTGCAGATCCTTCCCCACACTGTCTGGGAATATGCAAGTTCTGCAACCTTTCCCATGTGGTTTGGGGATTCTTTGCATCGCCTGTTGATTAAGGGCCCCTGCTTACTTTTGCTGCTGTGAGCCTCATGCCATGTCACATCTCAATTCTCCAACCTGGCACTTCAAGTGTAGATATGGGGGCTGGCTAGCACATGGATGACTCCGTCCCTTTTAGGAGGGAGTCCCCGACCACGACCACCTGTCCTTTTGGGGGTGGTGGTCATGGAATCCCCATCCCTAGGACTACACATCCTGTGCCTTCCGGTAGATGGTGTCTCCTTCCCTGAAGTCTCTGCCAAAGCATTCTCCACTGTAGTGCCTGTTCAGAGAGCCTGAAAACAGTTTACTTACCTCTCTAGTAATAGGGGAATACCAGAGTTGGTCTTCTCCTAGGCTGTGTCCAGACTCAGGGGTTTTTTCGGGAAAAGTAGCCTTTTTCCGAAAAAACTTCACCTGCGTCTAGACTGCAGCTGCGTTCTTTCGAAATTAAATCGAAAGAACGCGGCTTTTCTTTCGACAGCGGTAAACCTCATTTCATGAGGAAGAACGCCTTCTTTCGAAAGTGCTTCTTTCGAAAGAAGGCGTTCTTGAATGTAAATAGGGTTTCTTCGAAAGAGAGCATCCAGACTCACTGGGTGCTTTCTTTCGAAAAAGCGGCTTGCTCTTTCAAAAGTTCCGCGTGCAGTCTAGACGCTCTCTTTCGAGAGAGGCTTGCAGTCTAGACATAGCCCTAGAGGTTACATGCAGCCAGTTTTCTTCCTTGTCCTGTACTGCCCTCACTGGCCTATAGTTCCTGCAGGATTAAATGCTGCCTTCTATCGAGGAAGTCTTCATCTTCTCTGATGGAACGCAAGGTTGATACTTGGGCCTCAAGTCCTCTAATTTTTTCTTCCAAAATGGTGACCAGCTTGCACTTAGTGCAGATGAAATCCCTTCTATCTTCCGGGAGGAAGACAAATATGGCACATGCTGTCGGGCAGCCCGTCCATATAAGCAAACTAGGCGGTCACCTAGGGCGCCAAGTTAAATGGGGCGCCAAATGGTGGCACAATATCATTGAGGGGTTTGGAGGTGGGAGTGCTGATTGCATGGTTCGCCTAGGGCACCAGTTGCTGGCAGCTAGTTGGGCCGCCCCTGCATGCTGTGCAGGTAACAACAGCAGACCTATCACTATCCATACCTGCCTCCCTTCAGAGAGATTCCTCAGATGTTTTTAAATGCCCCCCTTGAAGGGCGGAAGAGAAAAAAAATTCAAGGAAAAGACTACCAAACATTATGGGGCTCCCCCCAGGGCAAACCCCCAGGCATACTCCCCTGTTGGCTGCTGCCTGTTTGCTCTGGCTGCCTTTTTATAAGGCTGAGGCTAGGCCCGGCTCAAAGCGTTGTCTTTAATCTTGTCAGCTCCTGATGGCCCACCTGGAACAAAGCACTCCCGATTCACACTTTTCAAACTTTCCAACTGCCACTCTTTTCAAACTGCTGCTTTTTTAAATTCATCAAACATACAGTCAAACAAATACTCACAGACAAACACTTTGATAATCACCCCACAGCTCACAACATAGCCCCCCAAAATCCACACTTACCTGAGCTCCTCTAGGGTAACAGGAGTCAAGGAGTGTGTTCCTGGGAGAGCTAGTCTCTTCTGCTACCTGGGGAAAAACTGCTCTGACCCAAAAAGAAAGGGAAAAAAAAAAAAAAAACCAACTCTCTTGGTTTGAAATTCCTTATCTGCATTTCATTGGCTGAATGCCCAAAGCCTCCTCCCTCATGTGCATCTCCAGAGTTACTTAACCCTTTCCTCACTCTCCAGGTAAGTCAGACTCTCCAGCTGCAACTGATGCTACAGCCTGCTTCCTTTTGCATGTAAAAAAGGGTATTTCTCAGGCTACCTGGGCTATAAATACAGGCAGTCCCCGGGTTACGTACAAGATAGGGACTGTAGGTTTGTTCTTAAGTTGAATCTGTATGTAAGTCGGAACTGGCGTCCAGATTCAGCTGCTGCTGAAACTGACCGCCAGTTCCGACTTACATACAGATTCAACTTAAGAACCCCAAGCATCCCCAAGTCAGCTGCTGCTGAAACTGATCAGCGGCTGATTCCAGGAAGCCTGGGGCAGAGCAACTCTGTCTCGGGCTTCCTGTAGTCAGCGCTGGTCAGTTTCAGCAGCGGCTGACTTGGGGACGCCTGGGGCAGAGCAGCTGGGGTGCTGCCGGGTTGGTCCAGTAGTGCCCAGAGCGGCGCTGCGGGACTAATCGGCAGCGCCCCAGCTGCTCTGCCCCAGGGTCCACAACAAAAGCCTGGTCTGCTGGGGGGGGGGCACACTAGCTGCGCCCCCCCCCCCAGCAGACCAGGGACACGGGGAGCAAAGCTGCAGCCGCGGCGCGGTCCCGCGCCTCTGAGGCTTTGCCAGAGCAAAGCCTCAGAAGCGCGGGAACCTAGTGCCCCTGGTCTGCTGGGGACCGTCTCCAGCAGACCAGAGACACCGGGAGCAAAGCCGCAGCCGCAGCCGCAGCGCAGTTCCGTGCCTCTGAGGCTTTGCCAGAGCAAAGCCTCAGAAGCGCGGGAACCCGCCGCTGCTGCGGCTTTGCTCCCGGTGCCCCTGGTCTGCTGGAGACGGTCCCCAGCAGACCAGGGGCACCGGGAGCAGCTTTTCTCGCCCCGGAGGTCGAGGTGGCGGGACCGCTGCCTGCGAGCTCTGGGGCGAGAAAGCCCGTTCGTAAGTGCGGATCCGACATAAGTCGGATCAGCGTAAGTCGGGGACTGCCTGTACTCCACATCCACTCTTCCAGTCACCAGAAAGGGCAGTGCCTCCTACACCCAATGCTTCCTGTTCTTCCTTGTAAACTTTTCCCCCCACTTACTCATCTGACCCAGTTATAGGGGAGCCTTTAAAGAAGGGCAATAACCTTAGTTTCAGCCAACAAGACAAGGACTGCCCTCTGCAAGCTTACAATAAGCATGTTACGTACAGTGGCTTAACCAATTATAACAAGCAAGACAAATGATGGTATCGGGTTGTCAGATCATAGTTCTAACACATTTTAAGGGTGGAGGTTCTAATTAAAGATCCAGATTTTATAAATTGATAAAAATCAGTATGATTTTGGCTCCTAAATCAGGTATCACACACTGAGTGGTGAAACCCTTTAACACCCTTAAAAATCTTAAAAGCAACAAGAGTAAAAAGGTCTGTTGAGTTGTGAGAGAAAGCCTAACACAAAATGTTAAGTGCAGTAAAGTACTAAAAGGATATTAGAATCACTGTATTTACTATTTAATATTCACATAGATTTTAAACTAAAACAAAATCTTATATTCAAGTTTGATCTGTGCTTATTATTTTAGAGTATGGAAAACACTTTAGACATCATGATAAGGGAGGAGGCAGTCTATCAAAAAAGAACAAATGAGAAGCAAGCTCGTATTTTGCAGCTGAATAAAGAAATAGATCAACAGAAGCCAAAGCTAGAAAGAGTTATAACACAGGTTGGTTTAATAAATGACAATTCTTATTTTATTTGTTTGAGTTAAAGTTGGAGTATAGTAAAAATGCAGCATAAACTTTTATCTCCATTACTAACAGTGTTTGGCATTTCATGAAAGGAATTTTAAATTGTTTTCATAATTACTAAACGTTGCTAAATTCCATTTGCCTGTTTCTGTACACCGAAAGTGTTCCAGGCTGTCCAGAGAAGTTCGATCTTTAAAGAAAAGTAAAATGAAAACCCAAGAAGAAGACGACATTGACCTCCGTGAGCTGAAAGACTACAGCAGAACCATTGACAAATTGTTGGTTGAAATTTTAGAAGCAAACCCTGACTTAACTATACCCTTCCAAACATACTTTCAACAGGTATTATCTCTAGTTGACTGTTCATGAAAACGTTGATAGTGTTACAGAATCACTGCAGTGATTCAAAGGCATTGTGCCTCAATTTCAAAAAATACAATATGGCTACTGTAAAACGGGTCATGCTGTTAGCATTGAAAATAAGAGTATGTCTATACTACAGTGTTATTTTGAAATATCTAATTTTGAAATCGTTATTTTGAAATAGCGCATCCACACTGATTGGACGCTGAATCACATTTAAGGCCAGCTGGTTCCAGCAGGGCATCAAGTCAGAAGTTACCTGGTAGCCAGGGTGGCCACCAGGGCACTCTGGAAAGGGCTGGAGGCCCCTTATTTCGAAATAAGCGTCTACACAGTGCTTATTTTGAAATAGCAATTTTAAAATTGGCACTATTCCTCGTGGAATGAGGTTTACCAATTTTGAAATAAGTCCTCCGCTATTCTGAATTAATTTTGAAATAGCAGTTGGCTTGTGTAGACACTAGGAAAGTTATTTCAAAATAATGGCTGTTATTTTGAAATAACTTTGCTGTGTAGACATACCCTTAGGGAATATATTGAAAGCAGCAGTTATCACACATGGTATTGTAGAAAATCGGTAGTGTATGTGTCATATATCCCATTTGCAAAGACCAAGAGTAATCTGTAATCTTTTCTCTTCTAGTCCTGTTTAGAACTTCCTACTGCTGCTTCCATAGGTAGTCATTACAGTTCTAGATCATCTTCTTCACAAAGCTCAGTGGCTTCTGTCAGGTGAGTAAAAAAAGATACTGTACATTGTTATTCCTTATACTCCCATATCCTGAGAATCATAGAATCCTAGAACTGGAAGGGACCTTGTGAAGTCATCAAGTCTGGTCCCCTGCCCTCACAGCAGACCCAAGCCTGTCTAGATAATCCCTGATAGATGTGTATCCAACCTGCTCTTAAATATCTCCAGTGATGGAGATTCTACAGCCTCCCTAGACAATTTATTCCAGTGCTTAACCACCCTCACACAGTTCAGAAGTTTTTCCTAATGTAACCTAAAACTTCCTTGCCGCAATTTAAGCCCATTGCTTCTTCTCCTTGTGTCCCTTTTTGCTCATTCCTGTTGACTAGCAAAAGCTTCATTATAGATTCTCCTCAAGTCCTGTTACACTTTTGTAGCAAACACAACCTATGTCACTTTAGATGTGGACAAGCCCTGTGCCCGTCTAGCTTAGTTCGTTCCACTTCAAAACAACATAGTAAATTGACTTTCTTGGTAGCTCTTCTCTGAAATTGCTTAGGCCAGATCTACACTGTGGCAGTGTCAAATTAAGATACACAACTCCAGCTAGGCAACAAGCATAGCTGGAGTCTACTTACCTTCATCTGAATTACAGCTGGGTCCCCACTGTGGAGGGCAAGGGTCATCCAGATAAATTCTCCCATTGACTCTCCTTACTCTTCTCGACTTGGTGGAGTACTTAGTCAATGGGAGTGCACTCGATGGATGATTTAGCAAGTTGTTACTAGAGTGGCTAAATCAACCCCTGGGAGATCAACCCCCTGAACACTGATCTCACGCTAAGTGTAGATAAGGCCTTATATTCATTTTTTCCCCTCTCTCCCCATTTCTACTTCATTACTCTTTCACTGGAGCCATCCTGAGGGGGACATGGGACCTGGTGCAACCTCTCTCCCCTGCTCCCTTTCCCGAGCAATGTGGCCCGGAGGTGGTTACTGGAGGGCCTGGTGCAGGGGGTTACCCTTCTCCTCCTTTTGCCACCACAGGGGTTACTCTCCTCCTCCTTTCACCACACAGGCCCACTGCACTCACCTTCTCCATGGTGGAAGAAAGTGGAGGGCCCTAGGGCCAGGGCTCTCTGCTTCCCATTGCCGGTGAGCAGCCAAGCACCAAGCAGAGGGAGTGGGCGGCAGGGTAGAGTGAAGCAGGCTGCTGGGCCACTCCGGATCTCATTGCCTGGGAGTGGCAGGAGGGGCTATAATTCCAGCTGCTGCCCTGCACCAGGCCTCCCAGTAATCCTCCAGGTCCCCCTCATCCATACGACAATTGAGGCAGTCACCTTGGAGCCCCCCCAAAATGTAGGGTCACCCCAAACCAACCACCCTATGGATGGGAGGGCTCTGAATATAGTTCACTTTTAGATTATTTTCAAACTGATTGAGGACCCAGATTTTCTCCTTACAACAATGTGGGGTAAAAGGGGGCAGGCAGCTCCATGGAGCTGGCTCTCCACGTGTATTAGCTCCTGCCTGCTCCCCTCAGAGATGCAGCAGCACAGAGGGAAGGGTTAAGCAGCTTCCCAGGAGCTGATACATGCGGGCAGTCGGCTTGAAAGCTGGCTTCCTGTGCGTACTGACTTCCACCTGCCCCCCTCATCCTCCACGCTGTTGCCTCTGTCAGAGGCAGCAGCACAGAGGTGGGAGAGGGGAACAGGCAGCTCCCCACAGGCACTAGCTCTCACCTCCTCCCCCCCCCCCCCCTTGCTGCCTCTGATACAGGGGAAGCAAGGGGAGGGAGGAAATACATTTAGTCTATGGGTTTAACTGGTTAATCATGTAGTTGACTGCATGTTGACATCCTTAGTACAGGGTCAAAAGTCAAACTAATCTGGACAAACTGGAGAAACAGTCAGGTAAAGAGGATGATGTTTAATAAAGGAAAATGCAAAGTACTCCATTTAGGAAGGAACGATTTCACATATACAGAACGGGAAGCAACTGTCTAGGAAGGAGTACTTGCAGAAAGAGATCTAGGGGTCATAGGGGACCACAAATTAAATATGAGTCAACAGTGTGACACTGTTGCAAAAAAGGAAACATGATTCTGGGATGAACTAACAGGAATGTTGTGAGCAAGACAAGAGAAGTAATTCTTCTGCTCTACTCTGTGCTGATTAGGACTCAGAGTATTATGTCCAGTTCTGGGCACCACATTTTAAGAAAGATGTGGTAAAGTTGGAGACGGTCCAGAGAAGAGCAACAAAAGTGATTAAAAATCTTGAAGACATGACCTGTGAGGGAAGACTGAAAGAATTGGGTTTGTTTAGTTTAGAAAAGAGAAGACAGAGGGAACATGATAGCAGTTTTCAAGTACCTAAAATGGTGTTACAAGGAAGAGAGGGAAAAATTGTTTTGTTTGACCTCTGATGATAGAACAAGCAATGGCTTAAATTATAGTAAGGGAAGTTTAGGTTGGTGTAACAGGAGACTCACTGCTACGGAGTCTCCTGTAGCACTCTGGAATTAGCATCTTTAGCCCTGCAGCACCCTCTTCTGGCTCCCCTCTGGGTACTGCCTTACCGCAGTGCCTCCACATTCTGGGGTCCTACACGCCAGGAAAACCCCAATGCCTGCCTTGCCTCAGTGTCCTACAGCCAGTCTTCATCTAGTCCCTGTCACAGCAGCAAACTGCAATCTGAAATGGCCATTCATAATTGGCAAGGGGGTGAGGACCTGCTGCCTTTGCTTGCCCTGGCTGCTTCCATGCAGCCCTAGTAATATTAGGCCTTGCTTCAGATCAAGGCATATGCTACTAATAAATCTGTAAGATGAAGTGCATTAGCCTTAGAGTACTTGGATAGTTATGTAACTTCTCCTGTATTTTTCTTATTACTACTCAAGAGGATTTATCTATACTCTAACTTTACCATAACTATTTGGTCTTTTAGATCAACCAGGAGTGCCACAGGTTCTGTTTCTGGCCAGGCTTCCCCACTTAAAGTTATAGATCTGAGTTTATCGCTCAGTTCACCAGAAACAGCTGGCTCACCACCTTCAAGTGCAGCTAGCAGCTCCAGTAGTCGTCATAGCAGAAAGAGCTTGAAATAATATTTTGAACTCTACTGTACTCCAGCGCACTCCCATCATGCTATTGCTTCTGAATTGGTAAAACTGATTAATGCACATTTAGAAAATTCTGGCAATTTAATCAGAAATATTTACTAAACTAAAGTACATGTTTTAATATAGTGGTTAGGAAAATATTCTGATAATAGTTGTACAATGAGTTAAATAATCATCTAGACAGAATGACTGTTTAACAAATAAAACTTTAAATGAAATTGTGTCTAACTTGTTTCTTCATTTCTGCTGTTATGACAAAAGGACTTCTGGGATATCCTCAGAAAGTGTCAGATTCAAATTTAGTTGCTACAAGGTTAGTATATCTTTTTAGAGATGCAGAACTGGTTTACTTTCCCTTCCAACACATCACTGATTACATGGACTATGAGCATCCTCTCAATGTTGATTTATGATCATGCAATGGTCAAAGAAAACAGTGTTCAAATAAGCATTTTATATTCATTTTAGATAAACTACAAGTAGTCTAGATTTTTTTACTGCAAAATTTGGGAGGTGTGGGGAGGAGTTTGTATACAAAGCCAACTTTCAGTGCTTCCATTTCTATTATGTCCTTAAATATAACCTGTCACAAATAACCAATAACCATATTTCTTCCTCCCTCTGACACTATAATTGTGACAAGATGGGTGAGGTAATACCTTTTTTTGGACCAATTTCTATTTGTGAGATAGACAAGCTTTTGAGCTTACACAGGTGACTTGAAGAAGAGTTGTGGAAGCTTGAAAGATTGTCTTACCGAAGAGAAGTTGGCTCAATAAAAGATATTACCTCATGTACCTTGTCTAATAATCTGGGATCAACACTACATACTGTAATCACAAACAATATAATATTATGGACCACTACTAAGAATATTGATTCTTTTTTGCAAAGTGCCCAAGTTTAACTTCATATGGCTTTTCTTCTTCAGAGAGCAAGGGAGAGTGCAATTTGCTGCATTCTTCACTCTGGCTGGGGAGTGCAAGGGGCAAACCTGGACCTGCCCCAGCTAGGGAACATGCACCCCTCTTCTCTGGTAGTGTCTGCTGGTGCTGCAGCAGCCCTAGAGAGAGTTGCTTCTCACCTGGCCCCAAGCTGTTGCAGTCCTCTCTCTCCAGGGTAGCCTGCATGCTGAAGACCTCATCCCTAGCCCCCACCCCAGGGCAACGATTTAAATGAAGCATGTACATTTTCATTTTCCAAGAAATAAAAATTGTGTTAAGGTCCCAAGCAATGCTGGGTAAATCTTCAATTTAATATAAAACAGGCTTCCTTATCTAATAAGACTTCTCAGTTTTACCTATATAACCTTTGCTATCCACTTCCATAACAAGTCATGTTTTCAAGTGCTATGTACAACTCTGGTATCATATAAACAATGCTAAAGAGGTAATAGTAATTGAGGTGTTGGTAGCAAAGTTGATTCCTGTTGCTAATATTTAGCTGCAGGCAATACGGCACTGATTTATACTGAAAACTACATTTGTATCTAAATTCACTGCTGTTAGATGGAAATCATTTTTTGAAATGTTATATCCAGTAAGTTTACTATTTACAAGAGCTATATCTATACTACAAGAATCCCCATCTCCTAAAGAGTGAATTTAAATAAAAGGGTTTAAAAACATTTGAGAGACCAGTCTTACCAGCTAGAGATATAACATTTAGGGGTTGCTTTCCAGAAACAGTTTGGAACAGAGATTCTCAAGTTTTTATTTTGCACATCACATTTGATTAGAATGAGAGTGTCTTGTGGGCCACGTGTTTTTCTATTCATAACCATCCACCCTCTTTCCCACTCAGCACTACACAATACCCTGATGGTAGCCACAGCAAATATTTAAAACTATATGCAGTTGGTTAATTCTGGAAACAAGGAGAGCTCGAACCATGGGATCAAGTGTTTTGCCAACCACACACTGAGAATTTGTCTCACGAAGTGGATGTTACATCTCGACCACCACAAGGCAGCAGTACCCAAACACCACCATTTCCCTGAAACTATCCTTAAACAAAAATTCCAAAGGCAAATTTGTGACAAGTGCCATTGTGAGCAGTTTTCCCTCTGAAGATTTTCCATCCATGAGCGGAGTGATTTTTGTCTTGTGCACCAATATTGAAATCATATGCGCTTGTTCAGATGTGTGCCACTGTGAAACCCACCAGTTACTAACAAATACAGGCAGTCCCCGGGTTACGTACAAGATAGGGACTGTAGGTTTGTTCTTAAGTTGAATCTGTATGTAAGTCGGAAACTGATCAGTTTCAACAGCTGCTGAATCTGGACACCAGTTCCGACTTAAGTTGAATCTGTATGTAAGAACCCCAGGCTCCCCAAGTCAGCTGCTGCTGAAACTGATCAGCAGCTGATTCCAGGAAGCCCGGGGCAGAGCAACTCTGCCTCGGGCTTCCTGTAGTCAGCCGCTGGTCAGTTTCAGCAGCGGCTGACTTGGGGACGCCTGGGGCAGAGCAGCTCGGGTGCTGCTGGGTTGGTCCAGTAGCGCGGCCGCTCCTCGGTGCTACTGGACCAACCCAGCAGCACCCCAGCTGCTCTGCCCCAGGCATCCTGATTCAGCTGCTGCTGAAACTGATCAGCAGCGGCTGAATCAGGACGCCTGGGGCAGAGCAGCTGGGGTGCTGCCAGGTTGGTCCAGTAGCGCCAAGGAGCGGTGCTGCGGGACCAACCGGCAGCGCCCCACCTGCTCTACCACAGGCCCCGGGCTTTGCTCCACGTCTCCCTGGTCTGCTGGGGGGGGGGGGGGGGGGCACTAGCTGCGTCCCCACCCAGCAGACCAGGGAGACACTGAGCAAAGCGGCGGAGGACCCAGGGCCGGACCCGCGGTGCTTCCAGATCAGCTGGAAGCGCCGCGTGTCCGGCCCCGGGTTCTCCGCCACTTTGCTCCGCGTCTCCCTGGTCTGCTGTCTCCCCCAGCAGACCAGGGGGACGGGGAGCAGCTTTTCTCGCCCCGGAGGAGGCAGGCGGCGGGACCAGGTGTTCCGCCGTTCCAGTCCTCCGGGGCAAGAAAATCCCCGTTCGTAACTGCGGATCCGACGTAAGTCGGATCCACGTAACTCGGGGACTGCCTGTATTATATTTAAATAAATAAATTTTAATAGTTATGGGAGAAAAAAAATTCTAAAACAAGGGATAATGAACAAGGTGCATGACTTCAAATATTTAATATGAAATCAAAGAAAATACTTCACAATTTTCAGTATCCATTTGGTATTCTGGGAGCACCTGGGCAGCCACCAGGTGGTCCTGGCTGCACCTCCACTCCTGCACCCACCCACTGTGAAAACCACCCAGCCTTGCTCCCACCATTCCTGTACCTAGCCTGGGACCCTCCCTGCCTGGTACCCACCCAGTCACCAACCCTGCTTGGCACCCAACCTGTCACCCCATCTGGCACAGCTGGCATCCAACTTGGCACCCTCCAAACCTTGTACACACACTCCAGCTGGCAGCCCCTGGCTGGATCTCACCCAACCTTGCACCCTCCCAGCCTGGCACTGAGCCTAGCACTCTCCCAGGCTGAAACCATGCCTGGTAATCATCCATCCTGGCACCAAGCCTGGTACTCACCATCTCTGACACCCACCTGGTCCTGAGCAATAGGCCAGTTCATGTGCTAGATGCTCTGGGAGAAGGCTCACACAGGTGCACCCCTGTTTGGCAATGCATTGAACCATTCCCTGCTGGTGCCAAGCTGAAGAGGACAGCCACACTGTGGCCCCAGTCACAGAAACTACTATGTGGTCTGCCCCAGGGAAGGGCTGGAGCCAGAGCTAGGTCTGCATGGTGGGGCTGCCTGGTTGCTCTCTGGACAGGGCCATGTGGCAGGCAGCTGCCCCTTGTGCCAGGGCCAGAGCCAGGACCACGGTGCTATTTTTAGTACCACAGCCCCAGCAGCCACTATATGGTCGACCCTGGCTCCAGCTCCGGCAAAGGGTTGGAGCTGAGGACAGGGCCTCGGGATGAAGCTGTCTGGCTGCTCTCAGGGCAAGGCCACATGGTAGGTGACTGCCCAGTGCGCTGGCTTCAGCCCCAGCATACGGAGCCTCATAGCCCCACCCTGAAGCAGTTGAGCAGCCACCATGTAGCCCTGGTCTCCCCTACTCTCCCACCAAGCCACCATCAGCCATTTACCTTCCAGATCCAAGGAAGGTGAGTGCTGCTGCATGGCTCTGCTAAGGAGATGGGTGGGATTAAAATTCTTAGTGTGTGCCTGTGCAGGCACAACCCTAGAGGGAACTTAAGATTGTGAGGCATGTATCTCTGCCTCCCTTTCCTCATTTGTAAAACAGATACACAAATACTTTATTTCTCAGGGTGACTTCATTCATGGTTGTAAGGCACCATGAGTTCTATGGACGGGATGTACTATAGCAAAACCAAACAGACTAGAAATTCAACACAGACAAAAAGTAGCATTAAACAAAACAAGCAAATTTTAATAAAATTTCATGGATTAAACAAAGTTATATATGTTGGTGGCACATCTGCATCATTCAGTCCAATAATCCCTTTCAAGATCTAAAAATTAGGCTTAATGATATTATTGTTACCATTTTTGTACCTTAGAAAAGATACCCATGTGTTTAAAGTGCAAATGTGATGCCTGTTAATAGCTATATTTTAAAGGTAGCAAAGAATAAAGTTTTCATCCAATCACACTTAAATATTAATTGTACATAAGTATCCTAATTGTTTTTAAAAGTACCCTTCAGATCCTATGCTCTTAAGTTGTTTGATATACAATATGATGCTCTTCCATGTACTGTCAAAAGGATCTGTAACTTCACTAATACCAGCCTTTAAACACACATTTTGTAAGACAGAAAAACAGATTCTGTTCTGTCCATTTTTCAAGACCGATTTTAAGGACATGAGCTTAATGGCAATTAAAGATCTAAAGAAAATCCTTTAATTGTATCCAATGTAACCACATTAATTTCTTAGGTACTTTGTTTTTTCTGCTTACTTCCTTTTTCTCTCTCAAATTCAGCAATTTGATTGAATATGTTGATTAAGTTCTGAGGCAGACTCTTTTTAACACCACTTTCTGATTGCCCTTTACCATTGAGAGTAGTTTCCTCATCTAGCTCCTTTGCTTTAGTTGTTTCCCCATGACTAATTTTGCTGTTTTTATATTCTCTCCTTTCATTTGTACTGCGGATTAACTCACATCTCCTACCATCATCATTTCTACTGTACTCATATAACCAAGCACTGGTGTACTGTTTATTCTTTTCCACAGACTTGCCTGAGTAATCCGAGCCTGCTGGAGAAGTGGAATACACACTCTGACTTGAACCACGCTTTCTAAACTGTTCTTTTCTCCCCTCTACTTCCTCTTCTAACTTTCTAGAAGTATGTGTCTTGGTTTTATCATCTGACTTCCAGTGATATGAACCAGAGGAACCCCTCCTATTGGAGAAAGATCTGTCTGCTTTATCCTGTTTTTCATTTTTGTTGCTGGCTGGCTGAGTCCTGGAGCTACTGTAAGAATCCCTTGAATCTTCAGACCTACCTCCAAAAAGGTCTTCATCATCAGCAGAAGTCCTTGATAAAGGTCTCTCTCTCACCTCTGTCTTTTGATACGTGTCCTCCCGCTCCAGCAGTTTTTCCACTTCATATTTTTGGTTAAGGAAGGAAGCAGAGGTATCGGCTGGGGGCGAATACCATTCGTCTTTCCTACCCTGATCTCGTGGATGTGAAGAAAGCCTAGATGAATGTTTTTTGGAGCTATGAGAGGACTCTGACCGATTTCTATTCCTCTTCTTGTGCCTTTTGTGATCAGAAGAGGAGGAAGAGGATGAAACTGATACAGCAGACGAGGAATCACTTGAGGAGGAGGAAGAGGAAGAAGTTGATCTTTTCCTTTTCTTCTTCAGCCTAAAAATGTAATTAATTTATGAGGAATCACCAGAATCATCTACAGACTCTACATGTTCCTGCAAAGCTCTGTCCTTTTCAAGGTCCCTGGAACATAGTTTTTAACTAAGAATAGCTCCAAGACCAAAATGTTTAATAGAAGCTTTTCTGAGACACAGAGAAAACCTTTTATCCACACTATATTTTTTAAAAGTATTTTATGTACATTTCAGCCACTTGAAGTATGGTGGATCAGATGGGAAGAACACAGGATTGTATAGAGTCCTGTGCAGATCATACTCTTGAAATAGCGAAGTTAGCAAACTTCAAATATGCTATTGCAATAATAAAATTATTATTATATTTTGTTATCAACCTAACCAACCAACGTGACTCAAAAGAGACCTTTAGATGAGTTTAGGCAAGATCCTGGATTGTGGTAAAACCTAAGTAATATTCACAAACCACTAGTGGCAAGATGGTTTACTGGGCAAGCCTTGCCTGTGTAGAACTGCCAGGACTTCAAGTGACATTCCTATGTGAGGGGGACTTTAACAACCAGGCCATTTGTGACATTAATATCACTGGAAGGGTTCTTCAGTTTGGCTACGTCTAGACTGGCATGATTTTCTGCAAATGCTTTTAACGGAAAAGTGTTTCCGTTAAAAGCATTTGCGGAAAAGAGCGTCTAGATTGGTATGGACGCTTTTCCGCAAAAGCACTTTTTGCGGAAAAGCGTCCGTGCCAGTCTAGACGCAGTGTTGCGCAAGAAAGCTCTGATCGCCATTTTCACCGTCGGGGCTTTTTTGAGCAAAACAGTTTTCAGCTGTCTACACTGGCCCTTTTGCGCAAAAGCATTTCCGGAAAAGGGCTTTTGCCCGAACGGGAGCAGCATAGTATTTGCGGAAGAACACTGACAATCTTACATTAGATCGTCAGTGTTCTTGCACAAATTCAAGCGGCCAGTGTAGAGAGCTGGCAAGTTTTTCCGCAAAAGCAAGTGCTTTTGCGGAAAAACTTGCCAGTCTAGATGCAGCCTTTGAGTATCCCATTGTACTTCCTAAATACCAATTTAGGCCAAGGAATAGTATAGAACTGGTAGAACTAACGAAATCTGTATGAAAATAGATTCTACAAGGGCTTATCTACTCATTTAGGCATAAGCCTGGTTCAATATCCTCACTGTTTGTTGCTGGGGAAGCAATTACAATGTCACAGACAGATGGGATTACAACTTTATATGGGGATTGAGCAGCAGGAGCTAGACAACTATTGAAATCAGAGATTATTTTATGTCATTAACCCAGGTAATAGGGTGGGGGAAGAAAGCAGCATATAGAAATGTATCCATGAGGTATCAGTGACTATTCAGTGGCTTTATTTTAAAAAAGGACATTAGTTTGTTCCTTTATTAACTATTGCCTGATCCATCTGTTACCTGTTAAGAAAATGGAAACTAAAGTATGAATCATTAACAAATAGGAGAAGTAGCAATAACAGGAACAGAAGTATCATCCATTTTACCAACTGGACACTAATAGCTGTTTACTTACTTATGTTTTATATAAAGCAATGCTGATGCTCTGGTTATAATCAGCAGTAGATGATTTAATTAGGATGTAGTATATTGAATATAATAGAGTTACCTTTTTTCTTCTTTTAAGAGCTTACGCAGTTTTTGTGCACTTGTTTCTATTTTCTTTTCCTTCTGTCTCTCTTTTGCAGCTTGTTTCTCCCTCATTTCCAAAGATTTCTTTTTTTAACCCAGACGTCAAAAAAATCAAATTAAAAGTAACAGTATTTTAACCCAATATTCCCCCAAATCCAAACCCCACCCACCACAAGATGATATATATATATATATATATATACACACACACACACACACACACACACACACACAAACACATATATATATATATATATATATATACACACACACACACACACATATATATACACACACACACCCCCAAAGAATACAATACCAAGATTCCAAGAAGAGGTGGTTACATTAATCAAATAGAAGTTGATTGCGCAAGCATTTGGCATTAATTGTTGTGACGATCAGTATGGTATTAAGGACCATATTGCAGTAAATATCATTTAAAAAAAAAGTGAGACCAGCCATTGCATTGGTACCCATGACCCAGACCAAAAGAAAGATAGGAAATGCAAGAAAAATACAACAAAATTAGTAATGCAAATGAAGAGTGAAACAGGGAGATGGGTATTGGGAAAGATGGTTATTAATATAGTTTGTATATAAAATATGATGACAAATCCAATTTTAAGATGTTGGAAGTGGCCATGTTCAGATACAAACCATTTAGTAATTATACCACAGCCCAGTTTGATGCATGTTTACATAAGAAATCATGTTCCAGTGGGTTGTTGATGAGCAGCGCAGATGTCAGCAGCAACGGTCCCGTTCAGAAGGAAATGCATTGAAGAAAAACATATCATCAGTATTACAGGAAAAGAATATTTCATATCTGAACTGTAAATTGTATCATTCTAGTAGTCTGTTTTTAGTTGCCATATAAACCAAGGTTTACTCAGAAATAAAGGAGCCTTCAGTTACTAAACAATTAATGATTAAAGGCATGCTAGCTAAGTCCATCAGCTGGGTAGACTCTTGTGTCCCATAGCTCTTTAAGGGCTTGGCATTGTTTTTATAGTGAAGCAATATGGAATGGGGGGGACAATTTCTAACACACACTAATGTGCTAATTGGTCCAAGTAGATCCTGCTAATGTGCACTAAAAGCTCCCTGATGTGTTTTAATGTAATAATGCTTGAAATGTTTTGAAACAGTTGGAATACATATCTAGGATGAGCAGCATGTCTCTGGATACCAGTTCTTGAGGCTTGGCAATAGTCATGTCACAGGTACTGCCTTGGGACAAGGGAAACCCTTAATTTATTGTGGGAAAACTTACATAAACTGCTGAACAACAAGTCTTATATTCCTCAGTTGCATGAGTGACCCTCATCACCATCACTATAACTTGGAGTGAGAGTTAAACCATTTCCTTCACTCAGTTGGAACATGTTTAATCACTTTAATTTATTACTTTCATTAGAAGACTCCTTGTTACAGCAACAATACTTTTGTCTGTAGAATACCAAATACATTGGAAGTGCCCGCATACTGTTAAGTAGATATTTCTGCAGTATAATTTCGCTTTAATAAAGGTTACCATAGATCTCCTCTTCCCCATCCTTCAACAAAACCTTTTCACATTATGGCTCCACCCACCTGCTAAAGCAGTGTCAATCAAACCCTGCATAAAGGAACCACACTTCTACCCCAGTCTATTTACTTCCTTCAGCACAGAAGCATTGAGTACAGCAACCCTGTGCCCCAGTTCTCTAACTTGAATTCACTCTTTTTGATTCTATCTGGAAGACAAAGTAAGTAAAGGAGATGAATGAAAAAGCCACAGAAAGACAAGCAGCAGACAAAGGAGCTTGGCATGGTAACTCATAGGTGCTGACCAAGGAAATGTTGCGTGCAGGGGAGAAAAACAAAAAAGGGACCCGGGAACTTGCTTTTCCCCTTATTTCCTCCAATGCTGGGACCCTGATGAATTGTTATTTTTTTCTGCATTTTAAATAACTGCTTATTAATTTGCATCTCAAGAAGTTTGGCAGAATTTTGAATTAACTGACCATAACTGCTCATTTCAGTGACATTATATCCTCAGCTGTCTTTGGGCCTTTAAATTAAGACCCTTCTTGTGCCAAGTGGAGATACACCAAGTCTTCCTTCTGAGTTAGGTTTCATCAGTTTTACCCTGTTCCTCTCTGATTATTCCCAATTACAACCCTGATATATAATCTAACACTGACTTTTCTATTTAGGGATTTACCCTACAGAAAGTCTTAAATCTATAGCAGCAATCCAGCTCAAGTGCGAACAGGCTGTTCTCTCCTCTCCAGCAGACAATTACTGAGTTCTGGTCTTTCCCTGCATCCAGCTGCAGGGGCTATTGCTTCCCCCACCCATCTGAAATGATCAAACCATCTACAGCCACCTTTGCTTTTTGTAGATGCAGCCATAATACTTACTGTGACAGATGTGTTGTAAAGAGGGGAAAGAGGAGAAGAAAAACACAGTAACCAGTAAATAATTTCCCCCTTCCCAGTGTTTATATAAGAGTTTTGATTTTAGTAGTAAGAGAAAGTAAAGAATCACCTGCATATGTTTACGGAGTTTCAGTAATGCATCCTCTGCTTCTTTAAAAGTTTCATCCAAACTTAAAGCTTTCTTATAATAATTCTGAGCATTTAATAGTTTGTCTTCCTCTTCCAACCTAATATTCATATGACAAAATGTTTAGAACAAAAAAAAATGGAATTTGTTTTTGATCATAATGCTTCCTGTCTTAATTCTCAGACGGATAAATGTTAAAAAGGAACTCATTAAAATGCAGATGTTTACACCCCATGCATATCATTACTTCCTAAACATCACTAGCGTTGTACTTTCAAAGTGTGATTCCAGTTTTTGATGAATAAATTGTTACTTCTGAATGACTCTCTTGTTGTTTACTCGGATGGATAATTTTTTCCCTAAATATTCTGAGTATTTATATGCAATTAATACAGGTGTAAAACAACACACAGAAATCATAGCATAGTTGCAAAAATGTAAAAAGTTATAAAAATTCCTTTTTAAATATTGATCCAAGAACTTCATAGAATGTTATGTAGGTTTAGTATTCCATTAGCTAAGGTGTATTGAGAAAAAAAAAAAGAGTAAAGAAAAGAAACTGAAATTGAGGCACAATAGTGTAGGTGACACCTGAAAACAAGGGAGAAAATAAATAGATTATACACCTTTAACTGCTTTTACTACAAACTTCTCATTGTTGGCACATAGGAGCATTTTATCTCCTCCTGCCCTTCTAAACACTTAGCATGCCCAATTAAAAAAAGATAATGAGAACACGTGAATTGCTCATAACTGCATAATGCATAGAACTGATCACTTACTGGCCTCCTCTTTCCACAAGAGTCTGACAGAGATATTTCCGTGCATTTCTATGGGTTGGACAGTTTTCTAATGCAACTTCAAAATCATCTATGGCTTTGTTTAAGCTTCCTTTTGTTGCATAACTATAAAAATAGAAAAGTGATCCAGGATCGTAAATAAATATCACAATTTATCTTTAAATAAAATATTGGAATCCCTCTTTAACAACAAAGGGCGGAAAAGACTTACAGTGCCCCACGAGCTACCAAGGCTTCAACATTTTGTGCATCTATTTCCAGTGCCCTGTTATATTCATTCATTGCTTCCACATGGCGGCCAACTTTAAAATAATCAACTCCAATCTTCACACTACAATAAATGGTTACCAAAAAAAAAAAAAAAAAAAAAAAAGTATTACACCAAGTCATCAAGCTAAACAAATATACTTAATCACAGTTTGAAAAGCCTTCCAACCTGTAGTACATTGGGAATGGGAGCACTGTAGCAAGATATAATTTCAAGAATTGCTCTTTAGATCAATGTAAAATACTTTACGCCAAAGTGTAAATTATTTTTTATCAGAAAACTTAGTTAGAGTTCAAAGACAACTCTGTAGAAAGCATATATACATGCTACACTGTATTCTACATTTACAAATGGAATACTTACAGGACACTTAAGTGTGTTTCAAAGACTTTTCATGCTCCCCCCGAGCCCACAAATGGGGGCAGGGTTTTAGGCCATGTCCACACTTACAAGATTACAATGTAAGATTGTCTATGTAGCTGCATTATACCAATGGGAGAGAGAGCTCCCATTTTAAACAATTAACAAAACTATCCAAAGCCCAAGATTTGGTGGTGATGGGGGACTTCAACTATCCAGACATATGTTGGGAAACTAACTCAGCGGGGCACAGGCTATCCAATACGTTTCTGGACTGCATTGGAGACAACTTTCTGTTTCAGAAGGTTGAAAAAGCTACCAGAGGAGAAGCTGTTCTGGATGTGATTTTAACAAATAGGGAGGAACTAGTTGAGAACTTGAAAGTGGAAGACAGTATGGGGGACAGTGATCATGAAATAATAGAGTTCATGATCTTAAGGAAAGGTAGAAGGGAGACCAGCACAATTGAGGTAATGGATTTCAGGAAGGCAGATTTTGATAAGCTCAGAGAACTTGTAGGTAAGGTCCCATGGGAAGCAAGACTGAAGGGAAAAACAACTGAGGAGAGTTGGAAGTATTTCAAAGGGACGTTGTTAAGGGCCCAAAAGCAAACAATTCCGCTGTGTAGGAAAGAGAAAATATGGCAAAAGACCAGCTTGGCTTAACAAGGAGATCTTGCATGATCTCAAAATAAAAAAGGAGTCCTATAAAAAATGGAAACTAGGACAAATAACAAAGGATGAATATAGGCAAGCAATATGGGAATGCAGGGGCAAGATTAGAAAGGCAAAGGCACAAAATGAGATCAAACTAGCTACAGGCATAAAGGGAAACAAGACGACCTTTTATAAATACATTAAAAGCAAGAGGAAGACCAAGGACAGGGTAGGCCCACTGCTTAGTGAGGAGGGAGAAGCAGTAACAGGGAACTTGGAAATGGCAGAGATGCTCAATGACTTCTTTGTTTCGGTCTTCACCGAGAAGTCTGGAGGTGTGCCTAACGTAGTGAATACAAGCAGAGAGAGGGTAAGTTTAGAAGATAGGATACACAAAGAACAAGTTAAAAATCACTTAGGAAAGTTAGATGTCAGCAAGTCACCAGGTCCTGATGAAATGCATCCCAGGATACTCAAGGAGCTGATAGAGGAGGTATCTGAGCCTTTAGCTATGATCTTTGAAAAATCAGGGAAGACAGGGGAGATACCAGAAGATTGGAAAAGGGCAAATATTGTGCCCATCTATAAAAAGGGGAATAAGAACAACCCAGGAAACTACAGACCGGTCAGTTTAACGTCTGTCCCAGGGAAGATAATGGAGCAGGTAATTAAGGAAATCATATGCAAACACTTGAAAAGTAATAAAGTGATAAGGAATAGCCAGCATGGGTTTGTGAAGAACAAGTCATGCCAAACTAATCTGATAGCTTTCTTTGATAGGATAACGAGCCTTGTGGATAAGGGAGAAGCGGTGGATCTCATATACCTAGACTTTAGTAAGGCATTTGATATGGTCTCACATGATATTCTTATTGATAAACTAGGCAATATATAACTTAGATAGGGCCACGATAAGGTGGGTGCATAATTGGCTGGATAACCGTAGTCAGAGAGTTGTTGTTAACGGTGCTAAATCCTGCTGGAAAGGGATAACAAGTGGAGTTCCGCAAGGGTCTATTTTGGGACCCGTACTGTTCAATATCTTCATCAATGATGTAGATATTGGGAGAGAGAGTATGCTTATTAAGTTTGCAGATGATACCAAACTGGGTGGGGTTGCAACTTCTTTGGAGGATAGGGACATAATTCAAAATGACCTTAGCAAGTTAGAGAAATGGTCAGAGGTAAACAGGATGAAGTTTAATAAAGAGAAATACAAAGTGCTCCACTTAGGAAGGAACAATCAGTTCCATACATACAAGATGGGAAGTGACTGTCTAGGAAGTGACTGTCATAGTGGACCACAAGTTGAATATGAGTCAACAGTGTGATGCTGTTGCAAAAAAAAGCAAATATGATTCTAGGTTGTATCAACGGGTGTGTTGTAAGCAAAACTTGTGAAGTCATTCTGCCGCTCTACTCTGCACTAGTTAGGCCTCAGCTGGAGTACTGTGTCCAGTTCTGGGCGCCACATTTCAAGAAAGATGTGGAGAAATTGGAAAGGGTACACAGAAGAGCTACAAGAATGATTAAAGGTCTAGAGATCATGACCTATGAAGCCAGGCTTCATGAACTGGGCTTGTTTAGTTTGGAAAAAAGAAGATTAAGGGGGGACATGATAGCGGTTTTCAAATATCTTAAAGGGTGTCACAAGGAAGAAGGAGAAAATTTGTTCCTCTTGGTTTCTGAGGACAGGACAAGGAGTAATGGGCTTAAAGTGCAGCAGGGGAGGTTTAGATTGGACATTAGGAAAAAATTCCTAACTGTCAGGGTGGTCAAATATTGGAATAAATTGCCAAGGGAGGTGGTGGAATCTCCCTCTCTGGAGATATTTAAGAACAGGTTAGATAGACATCTGTCAGGGATGGTGTAGATGGAGCTTGGTCCTGCCTTGATGACCTCTCGAGGTCCCTTCCAGTCCTGTGATTCTATGGATATATGCAGTGGTCTCCAACCTTTTTACACCGAAGATCACTTTTTAAATCTCAGAACTGGCAAAGTTCTACCGCCCCGCCTGTTTCTTGAAGCCCCCCCTTCTATTCTCCTTCTGTCCATCACTTGCTAACCCCAGCCCTTACACACACACTCTGATAAACACTTTATTTTTAAATTATGCGATATATAAAATTAAAATCACATGTTTATAGTTATGAAATAAATGGTCTGTTTTTTATTCATGCTATTTAAATCTAAAATGAAGCATTTATAATTATACATTTTGTGGGGACAGAGTTCTGCAGCTGGGGACAGGGAACAGGGTGCTGGGAGGGCAGAGGACAGGGTTCTGCAGCAGGGGACAGGGTGCCAGTGGGGACAGAGTTCGGGGAGTGGGGACAGGAATCGGGACAGAGTTCTGTAGCTGGGGACAGGGGAGTGGAGTCTCGGGAATGGAGTCTGGGGAGCGGGGACAGGGTGCCAGTGGCAGCAGAGTCACCTGCATCTGCCTCCTCCCCGGATTCTCTCTCCCTCCTCTGCGGGAAGTCAGCACATGCCTCCTCTGGGCCCCCCGGGGCGCAGGGAAACCCCGAGCATGCCTGTCCTGGGGATAACCCCCCCCCATTCCGCGGCGGGGCCAAACCCTCGCAGGAGCCTGCACCAGGGACAACCCCCACCCCTCCCGCGGTAGGGCCAAACCCCCCTCCCTCGGCACGGCCCCTCTCCTCCCAACCCCCGCGGGCACCTGCCCCGGGGCAAAACCCCCCTCCCCGTGGCGCAGCACAGCCAACCCCCTCCTGCAGCATGGCCAACCCCCGCAGGCGCCTGCCCCAGGGTCAAACCCCCCTCCCACGGTGCGGCGCGGCCCGGCCCAGCCCGGCCAACTCCCTCCCCTCCCGTGGCGGGGCCAAACCCCCCTCCCCTCCCGCAGCGCGGCGAACCCCTGCGGGCACCTGCCCCGGGGCAAAACCCCCCTCCCGTGGTGCAGCACAGCCAACCCCCTCCTGCAGCATGGCCAACCCCCGCGGGCGCCTGTCCAAGGGTCAAACCCCCCCTCCCACGGTGCGGCCCGGCCCGGCCCGGCCAACTCCCTCCCCTCCCGTGGCAGGGCCAAACCCCACTCCCCTCCCGCGGCGCGGCAAACCCCTGCGGGCACCTGCCCCAGGTCAAAACCCCCCTCCCGTGGTGCAGCGCGGCCAACCCCCTCCTGCAGCATGGCCAACCCCCGCGGGCGCCTGCCCCAGGGTCAAACCCCCCCCTTCCACGGTGTGGCCCAGCCCAGCCAAACCCCGGAGCCGACTCCCGCTCCCGCGGCGCAGGGAAACCCCTGCGCCCAACTCACCCCTCCAGTGCCGGCGGCGCAGGGAAGCCTCCGCACTCCTCCTCCAGGGCCAACGCCCCTTCCCCCAGCACGCAACAGAGCTGTGGGAGGGGGAGCAGCCCGCGCACTTCTGGAACCCCCGGAAAGTGACGCGGGCTTCAGAGAGGACTTCCGTCCACCCCGCGGGAAGCCGGCACTACACTAGAGGTAGGTAGTGGGGCTTCTCGGGGGTGGGGGGGAAATGGGGAGCGGGGTTGCCCGAACGCCTCACGATCGACTGGTCGAGGCCTCGCGATCGACGGGTTGGTGACCACGGTATTATAGCCAGTTCACTCAGAAGAAGTAACTCGTCCACTGATAAGGCGCTGTGCACACCAGTACTTGTGCTGACAAAACTTACACGTTGTTCAGGGGGAGTGTTTTTTTCATACCACTAAGCAACAAAAGTTTTGCCAATATAAATGCTAACTATAGATGCAGCTTTATAATATAAAAGGACACATTCAACATTACTGTAAAGAGGCACAACAATGCTGAAGTCAATTTGTCCAAATTTAAGATGCTTTAAGACTATATTTCACATCTTGCAAACTGAAGCTTCTCTCCTTTGTCTAAAGATAATTTATCTTCCAGTGAGTTAACTGTTGGAGCTCTGACTTTCATATAAGCTTTATCATAATTCACTATAACAATCCAGAGTAATGATTTAATATAGCAGTATATAGCCACAGATTACAGAAAATGGTTGTACTTGATCTCCAATGGAAAAAAGCCTACTTGAATTGCAGCACATTTGTCAAATAACTGCAGCTCAAGTTGCAGACAAGACATGAAAAATTGCAGAAAAGTAATAATGGACCTTCCTTATTTGCAGTAATTTGGAAAAGCTTACAGCAGGACGCCGGAGGGCAGGCAGCCAAGACTCCCACCACTTTTGAAATTCTGATGGAAGCCTAATATTGTGGGATCCACACTATCATAAATTAAGCACGCCTTTATTAATGAAATAAATGGTGTGCTAAATTAAAATTTAAGAAAGTTCCTGAGGCTGACATCTCCGCCACCACTAATTCAATCTTATTCCCCTTCCAGCTGTATCGTGTGTGTCTAGGACTACTTCCCAACTAAATATTGCTTCAGTGTACCTCCCTACTCATCTCAAGAATTTCCATGATCAGGAGTTGAGACCAGAATGGCAAGGAAGAATTCCCAACATGATTGAGTTAGGGGCAGAGGCTGCTGAGCTGAGAGAATATAACCATTTCCTATTCACCCACAGCAGTGCTGAAACAAGATGTTTGACAATTTTGAAATTCTGCCAATCTTTAAAAAAAAAAAAAAAAATCATCTCAAGATGTTAATCAAATCCAACTCTTTCCTATGAATCAGCATTTTTCAATGAAAAACATTTTGTTGGAAAATTCCTAATCAGCTCCATCTCCTGGGTGCCTGCTGGACTATGGAAGAATAGAGTACAACCTACAGCTTCATCCCAGGCACAGCGTAAAATAAACAGCAACTGCAGCTTCTTCAAATGCTCTCAGACAGTGCATTCAGCATTGACACACAATGACAGACACCAGCTCAGACCACAGGGGAACTGCTCACAAGTCCTGGCTCAGACTCAGGTATCAAGATGAGAGAATTCAAGGTCATCTGACTGCTATTTATAAAAGGCTGAACCAGGTATTAAAGCTAGGGTCCTATGGGAAAAATGAGATGACAAGACAGAGCAGTGCTCTGATCTAATTTCAGAAGTCAGCACAAGTTACAAGCAACTTTAACCTTTGGGAACTAAGCTAAAGGCTTTTCCTTAAAAAAAATTTTTCCCTCAATTGATAAACAGAGCTCCCTCATCTCCACAACTGACCAGAGCCACTCAGCAAGCTGCTCGCTGGTGCTATTCAGGAAGTTATTCACTGTGAATTAGGGATATAAAATACCATTTAATTAGTTAACCAGTTAAACGTTAAGTTTAACAGGTGAAATGATGAAAAGGGGCAGGCTGGAGCAGCCCCCCATCACAATTGGGGGCTCTGCCGGTTGCTCTAGAGCACCCCTGCCCTTAATGCTTCCGGGATGCCTTCAGCAGCATGCCAGACTGGCCCACTGCAGAGAAGGAGCTGCTTCAGCTGGGCTGAAATGCCTCTCACCCAGGACAGAATCCACGGGGCTGAAGCAGCCCTTTGCCTGTGGCAGACTGCTCCAGCCCCCACTGGTTAACTGAAACTTAACAGGTGAGGCTTACCAATTAACCATTAACATCTCTATTGTGAACACAGGTACAAAGAAACATGAATAACTATGATCACTGATTCCAAAGGTAGATGACACCTAAATTGCCTGACAAGAAAAGAGACAAAAATCTGTACCATTTCAAGGCCCAAGATGCAGACTGCTTCTTCCTCAATGCAAAGGCAAAGTCTTCTTCATTGAAGTTTTTACTGTTAAAAAAAGAAAAGAAATAAAGGGAATAGTTTATTAACTGCCCAAGTTTCCTTCTAAGTCTATATTATCAAAAATCTATACCAAGGTTTAAATAAAATTTCAGGATGGCTAAACACAATACTATATTACTCTCTCCACAAATCAGCAACAGCATCTCTGATTTCCTAAGTCAAAGTCTCCCTAAATGTGTTTGTCAATTACAGTCAAATATCATTTCATGCCAGCTGTATGAATAGATTAAGTGTTGAGTACCTAATGAATGGGAAATACCCTACATCGGCAACCTTTTCAAACCAAAGAGTAAAAACTACATCAAAATTCAGAATAAGTAGTCAACAAAGAGCCGTGTAAGAATGCCCATTCACATGACTGAAAACACAAAATGTAATATTATTGATAACTGACATAATGATTAATAGCATAAATTAAATATTGTTCTTACAGACTATATTTAATGGAACTTCTGCTGCTGCATTTTTTCACACATTTCTTTGAAGTTTACAGCATAACTGGCCAAATCCAACTTCACTCATGCAATCAGGCTGTCTTCTGTCAACCTTATGGCAGGGTGCTGGTGAAGTGGGGGTGCAGGAGACTGGGTTGTATGACCAGCTCAGGGCAGGAGACTGGGTGTATGCAGGAGTGTTATGGCAAGGGACTGGGGATGCAGGGGTGTAGGAGTTTCAGGATGTGGGAGTATGAGGGACTCAGGACAGGGGGGTTTAAGTATACGATGGGCTCAGGAGCACTATGAGCTGCAGCCAGATGAGGGCTGGGCCCCAACTAGGGGCTTGCTGGCCAGGCTTTATTTTTAAATAAAAGTAAAATATGTCCAACACAAAAGATTTCAATGTTGTCTTTATTTATGGCAGGAGTGGGGAACCTTTTTTGGGTCAGTGGTCACCGACTCACAGAAAAAAAATTAGTCCTGACCCTCACTAATGTACCCCCACCTGAAACACCTCACTTCCTTGGTGCTCCAGCCCCACAGTGGGGGGAGGGGCAGGGAGGATTGAGGTTCAAGAATGTAGTAAGTTGAGGGTCAGTAACATGGAGTCAGCAGGCCTAAACAGAGGCCTGTAACATGAAAACAGCAACAGGCCTTCAATCTAATGAGCAAGACTTTGGTTCAGTAACACAGGAGCCAAGAAAGAGGCCCTATTGATAACTGTGTGATTATGTAAGTAAGGTTGAGCATGGAAGGACACAGGGAGGCACTGGGTACAAACTGTAAGCCAAAGGGGAGTAACGGAACATCTTAATAAGAAATGTCTTGGTACAAAGACTCCCTAAAAACTAATGTACATACCGACCTAAGTTCAGGACCAGATCGGAATTGACAGCATGAAGGCTAGTAAGTAAGCCCCCCTTCCATAAGGTGAGGGGTGATATCTAGGCAACAGAGGGTGGCAACCCGGTACATAAAGAAATGATGTAAGTTGTTTGTACCTGTCTAGAAGAGGACACCCCAAAGGGTGCTCTCCGGCCCACCTTGGGGGGGCCGGCGCACTAGGCGCCTGAACGGCAGGTGGCATTGCCTAAACTTACAGAATGCACAGTAGCTTAACTTTGACTAACTGCTGTTAATATCTGTTCTATGGCAACAGGCCTGCCTGGTGTTGGTACATTGTCAATGTGGACCATAGTGCCCAGTGGTGTAACATTGTACTGATCTCTGTTACCAACTGGTAGAGTTTTGCATTTGACAATAAACCTGCTCAACTGATCTCAAACCTTGCCTGCATCTATTGTTTCCGGGGCCTCTCAGAGATCTCGTGTTGACCCAAGTGCACAGGGTCTAACTCCCTAGATAAAGGGAGTACCGATTGTTACGCACACAGCCGAAAGTTTGTTACGCACACAGCCGAAAGTTTATCATCACCGACGAAGTAGAGGCTAGGGGCTCCCTAGGCTCTGGGGTGGGGCCCAAAATGAGGGATTAAGTGTGTGGGACAGGGCTGCCAGTGAATGGGATAGGGACGGGAGTGCAGGATCTGGGCGGGAGGAGGTGAGGGTGTAAGGTCTGGCCAGGGGGCAGGCTGCCTGGCAAGGAGGCAGGAAGCTGGCTGCGTGGCCAGAGGGGGATTTTATCCGGGGGAGGGAAGGCAGAAGGTATCTGGCCAGTAGATAAGGGGGATTTTTGGCCAGTAGGCTGGGGGTAGGGAGGATTTTGGCCAGAGGACTTGGGTCAGGGGCTCTCTGGCCAGAAGAGATGTGTGAGTGAAGGGGTGGAGGTCTGGGCATGAGGGGATAGGGGGGGCACTTGTTTGCATGCCCCGTGGCAGGCACTGTGTAACACACCCGCTGCTCCCACCCCCCAGAAACCTCCAGGAAGAAGAACCATATCTGGCTTCCTTGCGAGCCATAGGTGCCAGCCCCTGCTCTACATGTTAATCTTCTAGATCTGAAGGAAAATTATTTGAATCTCAAAAGATCAGGTCCATTAGTAAAACAAGCTATTACTAAAATCGTTGGGAATAAATATTATTAAATGTAAAGTAACCTGTGATTTTAAACTAATGTTACCACCAATATACAGTAAACAGTTTACCAAATTAAACAATAGCAAGCAGATTACTGGTGGACAAAGGGGCCTTTTTTTTTTTTTTTTTTTTTTTAAGGGTGACAAGTCTATGAGTAAGTTTGTTGTTCTGGAATGTCTTTTATACTTAACTGATGGGCTCACATTACCATCAGTAAGGATACAAAAGATTACCCAAGGCTGAAGTAACTGGACCACAGAAATTTTTAAATGGAAACTACAAATAAAGTCATTTATTTCAGGCAGTGAAATTTTCTCTAGAAAGTAATGGAGATAGTGCAATGTCACTGTACCTTTGCAGGCCTCTCATTAATGATGGTGGGTTGGATTCACTTAGTCCTAGTTTTCCTAATAAAAATTCAACTACTCCTGGATTAGCAAATCCCAAAGAATGATGTAAGACTTTTTCATATGTCTCCGCAGTATTGGCTACTTCAACACTTCTCCTTAAAGAAAATATGACACACACAAATATGGCCATCCATATTTTAGTAATGTTTACATATGTAAAGAGTCAACGTGCATTGATACTTTAACAAATACTGGTTCACGATCAAAATATGCAGCTTCACTTCCTTCAAGTGGAAATACAAAACAACACCATTTGTTTCCTCTGAAATGAAAACTCTTGGCCTTTGCTGCTGTTCCCTCTTCTAAACCATTAGCTGCACAATTCTTGGTAAGTTTCTTTCCCTTTCCTCTCTCCTGTTTTATCCCACTCTCTACCTTACTTTCTGAGAAGCAGTACATGAAAACCCCATGTGGGCTCTTCCCTCTTGCAATACCAGCTGCTCCTTCACAAGCCCCACAAGCACGGCCAAGAGGTAGTTACATTCCTGTACTTCTTGCTGAAGACAGATTTCAAGAGTTTTGTATTTCTGCCCTTTAAGTCTTGGGTTTATCAATGGTCCTGTAATTCTCTGCTCATTTCCTGTGGTATATATTTAAGTCTGTCTGTGTCTCTCTTTTGCCTAAGATTATCTCATACTGCTTTTACTTTCTTCTTTTTGGCTTAGTCTACACTGCAGAGTTTTTGCACAAGAAGCCTTTTATGGAAGAGATCTTCCACAAAAACTTCTTGCAGAAAAGTACGTCCATACCTCAAAGCACATCGTAAAAGCTATGTGCTTTTGCGCAAGAGAGTGTCCACATTGCATGGACACTCTTGCCCAAGAAAGCTCTGAAGGCCATTCACAGAATAGCAATCAGAGCACCTGTGCTTTTTCTGATAGAGGTTTCTTGCACAAAAACCCCTCCAGAGCACAAAAAGGTAGGAGCGGACGCAAGAGCTGTAGTGCAAAAAAGGAGTTATTCCTTGTGGGGAGAGGAATAACTCTACTGGCAAAAGCCCTCTGTTCTGTTAATTTTCTTGCGCAAAAACGCACTTGAGGTGTGGACGCTCGCTCCGCCAGTTTTTGCGCAAAAACTGCTGTTCTTGCGCAAAATCCTTTAGTGTAGACACAGCCTTCGTGAAAAATTCTGAAGTGAATTACACCCATATATGAACAGTAATCCTTTTAAGAAAAAGAGACAATAGTATAAAACTGAAAAATATATGTCAGTGAGCAGAGTAAAGGAAAATCTTGACAAAGACCTTTTTAAAAGGACAGTTTCTGCCAAAGTGTTTCTTGAGACATATGTTTAATTAAACAGATATAGTGAGCAGAAAAAAAATGCATCTTCTTACCTATAATGTAAAGGCAAGTCTTCAGAACTAATTACCCCCAGTTTAGTGCTAGAAAGACTGGGTGGAAGAGCAGAGCTGTGTAATGATACTGTGAGCTTTTCATGGTAACGATCAATGTCCTTGATTGCAGCTTAAAAAAAAAAAAAAAGCAGAATCCACATTTTAAACTTGAGAACACAGTCCACAAAATTGGAAAGAAATAGTTTCCAGAATAGTTTTAATATAAACGTACCTTGTATAATGTCGCCAGTTTGATAATATGATAAAGGATCACCATGGCTGCTATGAGAAGGCACATCTCTCAAAGGACAAAGAGCCTGCAATGTAAAAGACAAAAAATGTGACCAAGAACTCCAAGCTTAATAAAGATAATAAAACTGTGTTGCATTAGAAGATAACTACCCGCAGCCCAGAAGTATCCATTTGCACAATGAAAATCTGGCACATGAATAAATATTTATTTACCCTAGTGAATAAATACCATTTATCCAGGTGTCGCCAGGAGGGCTTTGGCTTCCTTGATCACGGGATGCTATTCCAGGAAGGACTGCTAGGCAGAGTTGGCATTCACCTTTCGAGGATGGGGAAGACCCTATTTGGACACAGACTAGCTAACCTAGTGAGGAAGGCTTTAAAATAGGTTCGACGGGGACAGGTGAGAAAAGCCCACAGGTAAGTGGAGAACATGAAGACCTGTGAGATGAGTCGGAAATGGGAGGGAGCGTGGGCTATAATGGCAGAGAGAAAGGAGGATCAGGGCAAAACTGGGAGGCAAGGTCAAATCAGTATCTTAGATGCCTATACCCATACTTCTCACATTTGTATAATAAGAAGGAAGAACTGGAAGTGCTAATAAATAAGTACAATTATGACATTGTTGGCAACACAGAAACTTGGTGGGATAATACACATGATTGGAACGTTTGCATAGAAGGGTACAGCTTGCTTTGGAAGGATAGACAGGGGAAAAAAGGGAGGAGGTGTTGCCTGATATATTAACAATGAACACACTTGGAGTGAGGTGGAGATGGACATAGGAGATGGAAGTGTTGAGAATCTCTGGGTTAAGCTAAAAGGGATTAAAAACAAGGGTGATGTCATGCTAGGAGTCTACTACAGGCCACCTACCCAGGTGGAAGAAGTGGATGAGACTTTTTTTAAACAATTAACAATATCAGCCAAAGCCCAAGATTTGGTGGTGATGGGGGACTTCAACTATCCAGATATATATTGGGAAAATAACACAGCGGGGCACAGACTGTCCAATAAGTTCTTGGACTGCATTGGAGGCAATTTTTTTTTTCAAAAGGTTGAAAAAGCTACCAGGGGGAACCTGTTCTAGATTTGATCCTAACAAATAGAGAGGAACTGGTTGAGAATTTGAAAGTAGAAGGCAGCTTGGGTGAAAGTGATCATGAAATCATAGAGTTCACAAGTCTAAGGAAAGGTAGAAGGGAGAACAGCAAAATAGAGACAATGGATTTCAGGGAGGAGGATTTTGGTAAGCTCACAGAGCTGATAGGTAAGGTCCCATGGGAATCAAGACTGAGGGGAAAAACAGCTGAGGAGAGTTGGCAGTTTTTCAAAGGGACATTATTAAGGGCCCAAAAGCAAGCTATTCCGCTATCAGAAAGATATAAAATATGGCAAAAGACCGCCTTGGCTTAACCACGAGATCTTGCATGATCTAAAAATAAAAAAGGAGTCACACAAAAAATGGAAAGTAGGACAAATTACAAAGGATGAATATAGGCAAACAACACAGGAATGCAGGGGCAAGATTAGAATGTCAAAGGCACAAAATGAGCTCAAACTAGCTACGGGAATAATGGGGAAACAAGAAAACTTTTTACAAGTACATTAGAAGCAAGAGGAAGACCAAGGACAGGGTAGTCCCACTGGTCAGTGAAGAGGGAGAAACAGTAACAGGAAACTTGAAAATGGCAGAGATGCTTAATGACTTCTTTGTTTCGGTCTTCACCAAGAAGTCTGAAGGAATGCCTAACATAGTGAATGCTAGTGGGAAGGGGGGAGGTTTAGAAGATAAAATAAAAAAAGAACAAGTTAAAAATCACCTAGAAAAGTTAGATGCCTGCAAGTCACCAGGGCCTGATGAAATGTATCCTAGAATACTCAAGAAGCTAATAGAGGAGGTATCTGAGCCTCTAGCTATTATCTTTGGAAAATCATGGGAGACAGGAGAGATTCCAGAAGGCTGGAAAAGGGCAAATATAGTGCCCATTTATAAAAAGGGAAATAAGAACAACCCAGGAAACTACAGACCAGTTAGTTTAACTTCTGTGCCAGGGAAGATAATGGAGGAAGTAATTAAGGAAATCATCTGTAAACACTTGGAAGGTAGCAAGGTGAAAGGGAACAGCCAGCATGGATTTGTAAAGAACAAATCATGTCAAACCAATCTGATAGCTTTCTTTGATAGGATAATAAATCTTGTGGCTAAGGGAAAAGTGGTGGATGTGGTATACCTAGACTTTAGTAAGGCATTTGACACAGTCTCGCATTATATTCTTATCAATAAACTAGGCAAATACAACTTAGATGGAGCTACTATAAGGTGAGTGCATAACTGGCTGGATAACCGTACTCAGAGAGTAGTTATTAATGGTTCACAATCCTGCTGGAAAGGCATAACAAGTGGGGTTCCGCAGGGGTCTGTTTTGGGACCGGCTCTGTTCAATATCTTCGTCAACAACTTAGATATTGGCATAGAAAGTATGCTTATTAAGTTTGCAGATGATACCAAGCTGGGAGGGGTTGTGACTGCTCTAGAGGATAGGGTCATAATGCAAAATGATCTGGACAAATTGGAGAAATGGTCTGAGGTAAACAGGATAAAGTTTAATAAAGACAAATGTAAAGTGTTCCACTTAGGAACAATGAGTTTCACACAGACTGAATGGGAAGCGACTGTCTAGGAAGGAGTACGTCAGAAAGGGATTTAGGGGTTATAGTGGACCACAAGCTGAATATGAGTCAGCAGCGTGATGCTGTTGCAAAAAAAGCAAACATGATTCTGGGATGTATCAACAGGTGTGTTGTGAGCAAGACACGAGAAGTCATTCTTCTGCTCTACTCTGCGCTGATTAGGCCTAAGTTGGAGTATTCTGTCCAGTTCTGGGCACCGCATTTCAAGAAGGATGAGGAGAAATTGGAGAGGATATAGAGAATAGCAACAAGAATGATTAAAGGTCTAGAGAACATGACCTATGAAGGATGGCTGAATGAATTGGGTTTGTTTAGTTTAGAAGAGAGAAAATTGAGGGGAGACATGATAGCAATTTTCAGATATCTAAAAGGGTGTCATAAGGAGGAGGGAGAAAACTTGTTCATCTTGGCCTCTGAGGATAGAACAAAAAGCAATGGGCTTAAACTGCAGCAAGGGAAGTTTAGGTTGGACATTAGGGAAAAGTTCCTAACTGTCAGGGTAGTCAAACATAGGAATAAATTGCCGAGGAAGGTTGTGGAATCTCTATATCTGGAGATATTTAAGAGTAGGTTAGATAAATGTCTATCAGGGATGGTCTAGACAGTATTTGGTCCTGCCATGAGGGCAGGGGAACTGGACTCGACGGCCTCTTGAGGTCCCTTCCAGTCCTAGTATTCTATGATTCAACTATGTTAAAAAAAAATAATCAAGGTTTTAATTACAATGGCAGAACTCATCTGTGATGCTGATATTGAAGACAAATTTAAATAATTCAGTTTCCATCAAGCTTTAATCCTTGAAGAAATGTTTACAAATAAATTCATTTTTATTAAAAGAAAGTCCATTTTGTGATTATTAAACTTGATGGAAACTAATCTTACAACATCTACGAGGGATTTCGATTAATGTGCATGGTTCCATGCAGCCCCCCTACCGTGTTTTCTTGAATAAATGCATTTTAACATCCCCAATGTCTACACTACAGACCTCACAGCAGAACAATTATACTGCTGCAGCTGCACTGCTGTAAGGTCTTCTGTGTAGCTGCTCTATACCAACGGGAAAACATCTCCCATTGACACCAGTGCTGTTCACACTCATGCTTCTGTCAATAAAACTTATGTTGGTCAAGGATATGTTTTTTTCACATCCCGACCAACAAGTTTTACCAATGAAAGTGCTAGAATTGACAAAGCCTAAATCTGTCAAAAACTGAGAATTAAAGCAGAGTGATGTTAGTATGATTAAAATTAGACTGAGGTCCATGCACCCATGAATACAGTAACTTTTCAACCTACAGATAAAATATCTGAGCAGTAAAGAAATAAAAGTCTCGCTGAGACAGCAAGGCAACATCCACCTTAATTAAAGCCAGAATGCATTACGACTTTGAACTACAAACCATCCCAGAGCTCAAGTTTATCCTTTGTAACTCAGGCCCCTGGCATAAGATGCAGCCAACACATTAGAAAGCCAAGACTGCTTTGCATAAGTTTACTTGTTACTGATCGTAGTCAAGTCTTACAGTGATTTCTAAATGGGAGATCTCTCTTAGAACGCCGCTGCCCAGACAGATCAACACCATGAAAAAGCCAAATTCACGAATAGAACTAATCCTTCCAATCACGATATCTCCACGCTCAATGTCTCGGAAAAACAGCTCTCTCCTGTCCTCACTTGGCACCTCCATGAACTGCTCCAAAGGTGGCATAACAGCATAACAATCTACAGTTAATGAGGAGAAAAAGTTATGTAATAACGGCTGTCTTCTGAAATTTCTGATACTATAATGAACTCCAATGTGATTTAATATTTCTTAATTAGGTACCACGTGTAGCCAACATTTTCCAACATTGCATAAACATAAAACATTGCAATAGGAACCCTTGACCCTTCTTGACCTCAAAGAAAATAAAAGCTCTCTTTCCACTCTCACCCCATGCCCTAGCCATATGCATGTCAGAATCCCCAGAAATCTTATTCTCTCCTCCCACATTTATATTTTCTGTCCGAAGAGGATTGGATAACATTTGCTTTTCAAAGTCTGCCAATTTCTTTAGTCTACTTATCCAGAAATAGTAGTTTTTGATGAACACAAGGTCAACCCTTGCTTCTTATAGCTACCCTAAAACTCTGCAGCACACAGCATTTACTAGACCCAGGAGATACTAGGGATGTAAGCAACTAGTTGACTATCCAATAAGCAAAAGCTTTATTAGCTATTTGACTAGTCCCTCAATTAATTGCTTCCCCTGACCTTGCTGCCTCTATCAGGAGCTGGTGCGGGGAGGGAGGGAGCCGGCTTCACAGGGAAGTAGCAGGGACCGGGTGCTAGCTGGGAATTAGCTGATTCCCAGCTCACTCCCAGTCCCACATGCTGCACCTCTGCTTTGTAAACGTATTAAGAGCCAGCAGGCTCTTAATACATTTAAAAATCAGAAGCACAGTGGGGGAACCTGGCGCAAGCTGATTCCAGGCTTTCACTGGGTCCCCCCGCTGCACACCAACTTTTTAAATGTATTAAGAGCCAACAGGCTCTTAAAACATTTAAAAGGCAGAGCCACAGTAGGTTTAGCTTCTGGGCCAGGAGCTAACCCTGCTGTGGCTCCCCCGTTTATTGACTAATTGATGGAAAATTCAATGACTAGTCAACTAGTTGATTTAATTAAATTTAACACCCCTAGGAGATATTGGTTCGCATCAATTGTATTTTGAGTTATTGGCAGCACCAAGCAAGATCCTGTATTCCACCTGACACTTCTGTTGCCTAACAGCTTCAGTCAGCTCTGTAATTGTCTACAAATCAAACAACTGGCCACCTTTCAGCATAGTAATATCCTTACTTCAGCTGTGCTCATTCTCCCAATAGAGCCTAACACCTTAATTCAAAGATGAAAAGAAATAGTAGGAGTGATTGGGAGAGCCTCTTGGAAGGGCTGGATGTACAAAGTCCCTGAAACTGAGGGGGATGGAAAGGTGCCACACAGGGAGCTTGCAGGAGGAGAGCAGGGGGAACAGAGGCCAAGAAGGTTGTGCTACAGAAGTTTTGAAGTATGAATTTGCATATCAATTTTTTTCTCAGCCAAATATCTCCTAGGAGAGGAGTTGGCAATAATTTAATGGGGCACCACTCCAAGATTTTGGTAAATGGTAAAGGGCCGTACTTCTGTGGAGAGAGTGCGTAGTCTGGGATGGTGAGTGGGGTGTAGAAGGGAGCTTGGGATAGAGAACTGAGGTGCAGGAAGGAGTGTGGGATCTGAGAGAGAATTTGGGTGAAGGAGACCATTATGATCTGGGGCACGGGCTTAGGGTCCAGGATGGGTTATGGGTGCAGGAGAGGATTCTGGCCTGGGGGAGGGGTATAGGAGAGGTTGCAGGATCTGGGAGGCAGTTGTGACCTGGGAGAAGGGGGAAAAAGGGATGCAGAGGATTTGGGTGGTGGCCCAGGGCAGGTAGTTGAGGGGAAAAAGGGGGTGGGGGTGCCAAAGGCAGGTTCAAAACAAGAGAGCTAGATACATTCATGAAGGTTAGGTCCATTAATGGCTATTAGCCAGGATGGGTAGGAATGGCGTCCCTAGCCTCTGTTTCTCTGGAGGTGAGTGACAGGGGAGGGATCACGTAAGGATTATCTGTTGTGTTCCCTACCTCTGGGGCATCTGGTTTTGGCCACTGTCAGCGGACTGGATACTGGTCTGGATGGACCGCTGGTTTGACCCAGTATGGGTCTTATGTTCCTCTGCTTACTGACACCATTTTCACACCAGTAGTACAATTTTTATAGTCACTCAGGGTACTTACATTTTCACATTAGATAAACTTAAAACAGGCTTATTTAAGCAAAAATGCAAACATGTACTTTTCCCAATATATTCCACACAGGCTTTAATTATGGTTGTTTACAACTGCAAATTATTTGAAAGTCTTACAGATGTTTTCATAAATCTTCAAATTATTAAATAATTTATTTACTCCGTGCATTTCCTAAGCTTCAAAAAAACCTGAAACAAAATTATTATTTATTTTTAAAATTTATTGTGTATATAAGGCCTTCATGGGAACTCTCACAACTGATGTGTGTCAGAGAGTACCTTTTTACCTGTAATTATATAATTTACCTTCATTCTCTTCATTTGATTCTGAACCTGTTGATGTATTTGGTTTCCACGAAAGAGCAAAAAGGAGATCAGCTTTTTTTGCAATGAAGTGTTGTATCTCAATGTTATCAATTCGCTTCTCTTTCCTAAGAAAAATAAAGAAAAATCTAGCACTCTTTTGTTCACAGATCATCTACAACTGTTACTTAAAAGGGTTCTGTCCAGGGCTTTGCATAAGCATGCAATTAAAAGTGTCTCCACTTACAGCATTGATGACATGTTTAGTACAAAAATGCTCTGCCCAAGAGTTTCTGTCTAATTTGGAGCATGCCAGTAAAGACAGTATTTGTGTACTGTGACAAGAACTAGAATGGTGCTGAACAGCAGGACTACATCTACACTTGGCAGCTTCTTGCGGAAGAACAGCCGTTTTTCTGCAAAAACTTGCCAGCTGTCTACACTGCACGAGCATTCTTCCAGAAGTAAATTTATGGTATAACGTTGTAAAACAGGGCTTCTTCTGGAAGAGTTATTCCTCTCCCCAGGAGGAATAAGCCCTCTTGAGCAAGAGTTCTTCCAGAAGAGGGCAGTGTAGACAGGCAACATGAATTTCTTGCACAAGAAGCCCCTAAGGTTAAAATGGCCATCAGAGCTTTCTTGTGGAAGAGTGCGCCATGGATGCTCTTGCACAAAAGCACATCTCTTGTGCAAAAGCACATGGCAGTGTAGACATTCTCTTGTGGAAGAGTTCTTGCACAAGAACTCTTCCACAAAAGAGTTCTTGCACAAGAAGCTGCCAGTGTAGACGTAGCCCAAAGCACCAAGAACTGAGGCATTTCGGTTTTCTCTGCCACCTAAGCCCTACAGATTTCACAGTACAGGCAGTCCCCGAGTTACGCGGATCCGACTTATGTCGGATCTGCACTTACGAACGGGGCTCTCTCCCTGGTCTCCAGCAGACCAGGGAGAGGAAGCAAAGCGGCAGAGCACACGGGCAGCGGACAGCCCAGACGCGCGTCTGGGCTGTCTGCTGCCCGTGTGTTCCGCCGCTTTGCTCCCCGTCCCCCTGGTCTGCAGACCAGGGGGACGGGGAGGAAAGCAGAGCAAAGCCGCGGAGCCCGAGGGCAGCAGGACAGCCACGGCGCGTCTGGGCTGTCCTGCTGCCCCCGTGCTCCACGGCTTTGCTCCAGATGCCTGTGGTACAGCAGCTGGGGCGCTGCCGGTTGGTCCTGTAGCGCCGCTCTGGGCACTACTGGACCAACCCGGCAGCACCGCAGCTGCTCTGCCCCAGGCATCCCCAAGTCAGCCGCTGCTGAAACTGACCAGTGGCTGACTACAGGAAGCCCCTGCCCCGGGCTTCCTGGAATCAGCCGCTGACTTGGGGATGCCTGGGGTTCTTAAGTTGAATCTGTATGTAAGTCAGAACTGGCGTCCAGATTCAGCCACTGTTGAAACTGATCAGTTTCAGCAGCGGCTGGACGCCAGTTCCGACTTACATACAGATTCAACTTAAGAACAAACCTACAGTCCCTATCTTGTACGTAACCCAGAGACTGCCTGTATGTTGCAAGGTGCCTTTGCAGAAGTTTTTCCATTGAGTGTACAGATATTGCTAGACAGGTGTGGGGGTGGGAGGGTGCCTTCCCACAGCAGCAGCAATAAACAAACACCTTGAAACCTTTCACTTCTAGGGACGAAAAACACTATGCAGAAATAGGGATCTTAGTGCAATGCAGCCCTATTCCTGCAGTCAAGAGACTACACGACAAACCTCCGCTTTAAAAAAGACTTTCTAGCCCTCTCGGTTCCAGAATGAAGTTCGAAAACAAAGAACCCTAAAGACACAGAAACCAGAAGGCAAACAGCCAAACACTCTTTTTAAAACATCACTTCTGATTTTCAAGCCAGTCACGACTTTTTATTTGCCGGGGAGAGGAAGGGGGGAGCGGACGCGTCGGTGGCACTGAGGCAAAATGTCTCTGTGTGACAAGGGAACGGCCGGGGAGCTGCCCGCGGGCGATGGACGGTGCCCAGGCTGGGTGAGACTCCGCCCGAGACTTAGAGGGCACGAGCAGCCGCTGCAGCGCCCCACAGGGGAATGGGCCCCCGTTTGGGGGAAGGGCTGCGGGCCCCTCTGACGCCATCGACTGACCCAGTCCCCCAGGTGGGGCCTCCCCAGAGGCGGCCTGAGCGGGAGATGCGTGAGGGGGAGGGGGAGGGGTCAGCTGCCTCCCGCCTCCCCCTGACACGGCTCCTCACCTGGCGGGCAGCTCCAGGCTGGGTCCCCCGGGGGGCAGGAGGCCCCGGAAGTCGGGGTTGTCGTTCTGCTCGGTTCGCAGCAAGGCGAGCAGCGGGGGCCCATGGAAACCCAGCGCCTGGCGCAGCAGGTCCCGCTCCATCCCACCCGCGGCCGCTCGCGCAACCCAGCAACCGGAAGCTGCCGGGGGAGTAACCCGGAAGCAGAACCCATTATCATCCCGCCTCCGAGGAGGAAAGGAGCCGGGTGACAGAGCGAACCCAGCATAGCCCGCAAAAAAAACCGTCTCAGTCTCCGCGCATGCGCACCGCGGGAGGGCGGACGCGCCTTGAGGGGGCGGGGGAAGAGTGACGGGAAGGAGTAAGAAAAACTCCGCCCTCTTCCCCTCAGCCCAGCGCGCGGGGGGGAGAGCGAGCGGGCGAGCGAGGCGCGTCCAAGGTGGAATCCCCAGCCTTGGCCCGCGTTCCCCATCCGCCAGTGAAGCCCCGCCCCTAGCTGCCGGCGCGGGGGGGAGGGGGATGGTCAAGGACAATCACCGCTCCCATGATATGAGCTGCGTCCGCACCACCCCTGCGTGCAGGGGGCCAGTTCTGGGCGTGCGCGCGGGGGGTGCCCAGGCACACCCTAAGGTCTTAAAAAGTGGCTTTGCGTTTTCATTTAATCATATGAGAGGCTCTTTTAGTGTTAGAGCATGGCTTGTTCTATTATGCAGTAAGCGCCGCATGTCGACGTATAGAAAGCCCGCGTGTCCTTTATGACTGAGTCTTCAATAAATGTTCCCCAATAAAAAATAAAATTCCCTGGGTGCACGCCCTAATGAATAGTGATAGAAATGTCGCCGTGTTAGTCTGGTGTAGCTGAAACAAAATACAGGACTATGTAGCACTTTGAAGACTAACAAGATGGTTTATTAGGTGATGAGCTTTCGGGGGCCAGACCCACTTCCTCAGATCAAATAGTGGAAGAAAATAGTCACAACCATATATACCAAAGGATACAATTTAAAAAAAAAGAACACATATGAAAAGGACAAATCACATTTCAGAACAGAAGGGGAATGGGGGGGGGGGAGGTAAATGTCTGTGAGCTAATGGTATTAGAGGTGATAATTGGGGAAGCTATCTTTGTAATGGGTAAGATAACCGGGGTCTTAGTTGAGACCCATGCGTAGAGTGTCGAATTTTAGCATGAATGACAGTTCAGAGGATTCCCTTTCAAGTGCAGATTTAAAAGGCTTCTGAAGCAGGATGCAGGTAATTAAGTCGTTGAGACAGTGTCCTTTCTGGTTGAAATGGCAAGAAACTGTTTTTTCTTTGTGATCCCGTCTAATATCTGTTTTGTGGGCATTGATCCTTTGGCAAAGTGTCTGAGACGTTTGTCCAATGTACAAAGCAGACGGACACTTTCGGCACATTATAGCATAAATTATATTTCTGGATGCGCAGGAATATGTATTCTTGATCTTATAACTCGCTTGGTTGGGTCCAATAATGGTATCAGCAGAGTGAATATGTGAACAAAGCTGGCAACGGGGTTTGTTGCAAGGGAAGGTACCAGGGTTGGTATTAGTGTGGTATGTCCTGTGGTTGTTCGTAAGAATCATCTTGAGGTTCGGTGGTTGTCTATAAGAGACTATGGGTCTGTCTCCCAGAGCCTCTTGGAGTTTAGTATCCCTAATGAAGTGTGCTGTGCATGCTTATGCGCCTGGGGGAGCACTAGGTGCCTGCAGCTCGGCTGACAGCAGGCTTCCCTGGGACTGGTGTAGTACCTGGTGCTCAGCTAGGCACATGACTCATCTGGGCTGAGGTACCATGCAGAGGCCGCACCGAAGGCCTGTTATGCTGAGTGCCATGTGCGCAAAACTAGGGTCCTACCAAGTTCATGGTTCATTTTGGTCAATTTAATGATCATAGGCTTAAAAAAATATTTATATTTGAAACTTCACTGTGCTGTAACTGTAGAGGCTTTTGATATGGTCTCCCACAATATTCTTGCCAGCAAGTTAAGGGAATGTGGATTGGATAAATGGATGGTAAGATGGATAGAAAGATGGATAGAAGGCCGGGCCCAGCAGGTAGTGATCAACGGCTTGATGTCAGGATGGCGGTCAGTTTCTAACGGAGTGCCCCAGAGTTCAGTTCTAAGACCCGTTTTGTTCAATATCTTTATTAATGACCTAGATGAGGGGATGGATTGCACCCTCAGCAAGTTTGCAGATGACACTAAGCTAGGAGGAGAGGTAGATACGCTTGAGGGCAGAGATAGGGTCCAGAGTGACTTAGACAAATTGGAGGATTGGGCCACAAGAAATCTGATGAAGTTCAACAAGGATAAATGCAGAGTCCTGCACTCGGGACAGAAAAATCCCAAGCATTGTTACAAACTGGGGACCAACCACTTAAGTAGTAGTTCTGCAGAAAAGGACCTGGGGGTTCAGTGGATGAGAATCTGGATGTGAGTCAACACTGTGCCCTTGTAGCCAAGAAAGCTAATGTCATATTAGGTTGCATTAAGAGGAGCATGGCCAGCAGATCCAGAGATGTCATTATTCCCCTTTATTTGGCTCTGGTGAGGCCACATCTAGAGTATTGTGTCCAGTTCTGGGCCCCCCACTACAAAAAGGATGTGGACGCATTGGAGAGGGTCCAGTGGAGAGCAACCAAAATGATTAGGGGGCTGGAGCATATGACTTATGAGGAGAGGCTGAGGGAGTTGGGTCTGTTTAGTCTGAGGGGGGATTTGATTGCAGCCTTCAACTTCCTGAAGGGAGGTTCCAAAGAGGATGGAGAGAGGCTGTTCTCAATAGTGACAGATGGCAGAACAAGGAGCAATGGTCTCAAGTTGCGGTGGGAGAGGTCCAGGTTGGATATTAGGAAAAACTATTTTACTAGGAGAGTGGTGAAGCACTGGAATGGGTTACCTAGGGAAGTAGTAGAGTCTCCATCCCTAGAGATGTTTAAGTCTCGGCTTGACAAAGCCCTGGCCGGGTTGATTTAGTTGGGATTGGTCCTGCCTAGAGCAGGGGGCTGGAGTTGATGACCTTGTGAGGTCTCTTCCAGCTCTATGGTTCTATGATTCTATGTCCTGGGCTAAAAGGGAGTGTGTGTGTTTGGGGGGGGGGGGGGGGGGAACGGACAGGGGACGGTGATTTCAGCATTGCTACCCTTCTGCATTGCTGCTGGTGGCAGTGCTCCCTTCAGAGCTGGGTGGCTGACTAGGAGCCCAGCTCTGAAAGAGGCACCACCATCAGCATCCTTCAGCTGCCAAAGGATGGTATCACTATCCTTACTTCTGGGCTGCTCTCCTCAGAACTGGGCTCTTGGTTAGCAGCTGATACTTCCTGGCTGCCCAGGTCCAAAAACAACAGTGCAGAGTAAGGGTGGTGTGGTACGGTATTGCCACTGTTATTTCTGCATTGCTTCTGAAGGGGCGCTGCTTTCAGAGCTGAGTAGCTAGAGAGGCAGTTGCTAGCCAGGTATCAAGACCTGGAGGCAGCACATAAGTAAGGGTGGCAATATTCCCCCTTCTCCTGGCAACCCCACCTTTCCCTTGCAACTCCATTTTGGGTCAGGACCCCAGTGTTTCTCAAATTTGGTCTCCCTTGCGAAATCTATAGCGTTTAGGGTAAAAGTTAATAACATATCAGATTTCCGAAAGGAGACCACATTTTTCATACCCATGAATTGGGTGGGATCCTACACATAAAGCAAAGTCAGAACCAGAGCACGTAGAAATTCACACACATGCTTTTTTTAAATTATGTTCATATTCACAGGTTCAGGGCCTAAATATGAGATAACAGGTATGTCCAAGTTCCAAAAGATGAGGAGCAGAAAGTAATAGTTAATTATTAGCATAATAGATAGCTGTCATAACACATCAGTGGTATAGCAGATATTGTCTACAAACACAGAAGCAAAATCCTTACTAATGAACACTTTGTCTTACATTATGAAACAAAAAACAGGACTATGTAGCACTTTAAAGACTAACAAGATGGTTTATTAGGTGATGAGCTTTCGGGGGCCAGACCCACTTCCTCAGATCAAATAGTGGAAGAAAATTGTCACAATCATATATACCAAAGGATACAATTAAAAAAATGAACACATATGAAAAGGACAAATCAAATTTCAGAACAGAAGGCGGATGGGGGGGAGGTAAATGTCTGTGAGCCAATGATATTAGAGGTGGTAATTGGGGAAGCTATCTTTGTAATGGGTAAGATAATTAGAGTCTTTATTCAAACTTAAGTGTAAAGTGTCGGATTTAAGAATGTCCTCTGAACTGTCCTTCATGCTTAAATTCGACACTTTACACTTAAGTTTGAATAAAGACTCTAATTATCTTACCCATTACAAAAATAGCTTCCCCAATTATCACCTCTTATATCATTGGCTCACAGACATTTACCTCCCTCCCCCCCATCCTCCTTCTGTTCTGAAATTTGATTTGTCCTTTTCATGTGTGTTCATTTTTTTAATTGTATCCTTTGGTATATATGGTTGTGACAATTCCTCCCCCCCCCCCCCCCTTGCTTATAATAAAAGCAAATATACATTAAGCAATTTTTACTATTTTAAATATATTAATATTCTTATGAGAGCAGACTAAAAAAGCTAAAACAACCTTTCTAAAATACTGTTAATAAAGGTAAGCTGAAATGTAACTGAGAGAAACTGAATTACTGAAGGCAACAAACTTTCAACATCTTTGAGGCATGCTTTATCACACAGTAACACGTCTTTTCATTAACGCATCATACTCCCACGTTACTTTACAAAATGATCATGCTTTTGTGTTAGGCATTTCAAAACAACTGGCCTCAGAGTCTAGATTCTCTCTTGCTCATCACTTCCAATTAATACTTTTTAATCAAGACAATTTGATATCCCACTTTCTCCTGACCTTTCTTGCTTTCTTAGTTAATCATATCTCAGAATGGCATTCAATTTCCATGAAAAGGAAGTTGCTGAGGGAAGTTCACTAGAGGGTGCTATAAGACCACAGTGGTTAGTCTTCCCTTCTAAAGAAGTATGTACACAACTCCCTTTGTTTTTGAAATTTATTCTCCAGGTATTACTTGTCTCACATATAGAATCTGGTTTTGGTTTTTAGTGAGGTGCTACTTCTATGTCCGTTTTCCCCCCAGACTTGCTGCCTCTGATCCAAAGACATCAATGACTTGGTAAGGTTTCACACCAGGAACTGGTGGCTTCATTGATTAGAACTAAAACACCAATCTTACCAACTGCTCCAGGCAGACAGATCTCTGCCCTTGGACAGAGTCTTAGGGTATGTCTAGACTACATGCCTCTGTCGCCAGAGGCATGTAGATTAGGCTACCAGACATAGGAAAATGAAGCGGTGATTTAAATAATCGCTGCTTCATTTAAATTTACATGGCTGCTGCGCTGAGCCGACAAACAGCTGATCAGCTGTTTGTCAGCTCAGCGCGATAATCTGGACGTGCGAGTGGCGACATCAAAGGTATTTGTCGACCACCCAGGTATACCTCATCCCAGGAGGCATACCTGGGTGGTCGACAAATACCTTTGATGTCGACACCCGCGCGTCCAGATTATCACACTGAGCCGACAAACAGCTGATAAGCTGTTTGTCGGCTCAGCGCGGCAGCCATGTAAATTTAAATGAAGCGGCGATTATTTAAATCGCCGCTTCATTTTCCTATGTCTGGTAGCCTAATCTACATGCCTCTGGCGACAGAGGCATGTAGTTTAGACGTACCCTTATTGACTTTAATGGGTTCAGCATAGGCAGAATATTTTGCAGGATCAAAACCATGGGTTTCCTTTCCTCTGCTCTAACTACATGAATAGGATAAAACAGTACAAGGAAAATAATGAAGATTTGATTCTGACAAGGAGTATAATAAGGGCATGTCTACACAGCAGGCTTAAATCCAAAATCAGCTACACAACTTGAGCTACATCAATTGTGTAGCTTAAGTCGAAATAGCTTATTTTGGCTTTTGGCAGTATCTACACAGCAGGAAGTCCGAAAAAGAGCACTCTTCTTCCAATTTCCCTTTATCCTCATGAAATTAGGGTTACAGGAGTCGGAGTAAGAAGTCCTCCGTCTAGACATTATTTCAACGTTGTTGCAATAACTGCTTGTAGTGTAGATGTGAACTATGTTATTTAACGCTGCTGTGTAGACGTACCCTAAGAGTGTGAGTTCAATCTATTGTTTCATAAAAGAGGCTGGAAGTCAGGAATCCTGGGATCCCTTCCTAATTCACTTTATGAGTTATTTTAGTCAAATTACTTATCCTCTCTATCCTGTAGTTTACCCTTTCATAAATTAGATCTAATTATACTTATGACTGAGATTTTTTCAAATCAGTATAGAGGATATGAATGCCCAATCCTCATTAATTTTGCTTTGGAAGTGGACATCCAACCTCAAAGGCATCTTTGAAATCTTGTCTACACTCAAACTTTGTATATACTTTAGCATCAATAGCCTGCAAGTGGCTTTTTGTCAACCAAGGTTTGCTGGAGCATATTTTGTGCCACCCATGGTTCCCCCTCCGCCCAATATGCCCCCCCCCCCAACTTGGCCTGGCATACATCATTTGGGAATTCTCCTGCACCATAAAGATCTCAGTATTGAAAAGGGCTACCGGGAATCGATTGAGCTGTACATGTTTTTTTAAAAAGAACAATCCATTGTTGCTTGATAACATATTGTGTAGTGAGACTATCTAGTACATATCCTTTCATAAAAGACCTTTTTTCCCCAGATGCTTATAAGGAAAACATATCTGCAATCAGCAGATGTATTCAATGACTTGTGGCAGTGCAGAAGCACTCCACTTCCAGGAGTCAAAACATACCTTGATTTGTTCTCATACATTCAGTTCCTGTGCTAACAATGTTTATGGATTGAAATGTGGTGAGGTAAATAGTTGAGAATATTACAAAATCTACAGCTTCTGCTTAGTTGGAATTCCAGACCACTCATCAGTTTAGAAAACTGAACACAATGAATTAAGATACTAGGAAAAAATAAGATGGGATTTTCAAAAACCATTCGAGTTAGGCACCCAACTCCTAACTCAATTTATCAGTGATGCCCTTTAAAATAAAAAAAAATGTGTTTACCCCTAAAGTTGAGATAAATTCTCACTAATCATTTGAATATATATAACATGTAAATAAAAGTTTTACTAAGGAAAAGTATCCAGTCAGTTTAAGAAAAGAAAGTCCAGTGTTTACATTTGAGAAGTTTGGACGAGTAAACTATGGATCTCTTTCTAAACAATAGGGCCCAACACCTCAATCCCCATTAATTTATTTCTGGAGTGATATAAAAAAAAAACCCCCACACCACTCTGCGCACCATGTCACACCCAACCTGAACAAAAACAATAAAATAAACCAAGAATATTGATATTCATAAGGCAAGTCCCATATACTCTTCCAGAAGTGGCATCACTAATGGGTAAGGACAGACTTACAGGTAAAGATGGAGGGGGGGAGGGAAAGGGGAGAGGGAGCTGGTCAGATGATTTCAGAAGTTCAGACCAAAGATATCCCCTTCAGGCAATGGCATCACTGCTAGGAAGAAGGTCAGGGAAGGCTCTACAAAGGAAAAATTGCATTTTAATATGCGTCTCCCCTTGTTTCAGTATAGGAAGGGTAAACAGAAGACAAAACAGTAAAGCTTAGAATTATGTATCTCACTACTATGTCTCATTCCTTTGCGTCAAGAGCTTCCAATAACCAGGAACACAGGAATTGGTCTGCTGTTTTTCCTGGTGATACACTGTAAACTGCAACATGTAATTGATTGGAGGGGAAATATTGGAAGAAGTATGAGTTTGTGGGTATAGCAAATAAAACAAGACAGCAAAAAGTTGTTTGAAGTGCAAACTCTTTGCTCATGTAAGCATTATTTCCAGTGCAATACATGACTACACACAGAAAAAAAAAAAAGTACAGTGCGTGGCTAAAAATAAATGATCTTATGTTTCAGTTCAGAGGAGATACGATTATTAGAATATTAATTATGTTATGGCTTCCAGATTGTCTTATCAGCAGAAATACATGCGCAAAGCAAACCTACCTACATAATCATTATAGGCTTTTCACGTTTTATAAAAGGAAAACTATGAATAGAAATAAAGGTCATTTCTGAGAAAAATGTTAACAAATATATTTAGATCATATTATCCGAGATTGTAAATTAAATATAAGGTTAGTTGCCTCTCATCACCATAGCTGAGCTAAGAGGAAGCGATGCTTTCTGTTCAGCATGCCTACTGGACAGACACAGCTACTGATTTGTGTATCAGGGAGAAAAAGAGGGATGAGACATTGAAAGCATATGGGGAAATATTGAAGCCGTCTGGAAGAAACAAAGAAATGGCCAAATTCAAACCCGTTTTTTCTAGAATGTACCTAGTTCCATCAGGTTTGAATTCTGAAGTTACGTTTATCCAAGCAGGTTATAATGTCATTCTTTTACTAATTTTTTCATGTCTCTGGCTATACCAGTAAACTAATCTGTTTAAGATGGCAAGCAATTACACACATCTTCTTAAATTTAAGCTCATGACTCCCATTTTACTTCTATCCCATTTTTAATGGTTTCTGCTGTAAAATTCTCTTACTAGCAACACTGATTTAAAAACATTTAAAAAGTTCCAAATCATTCAGTGACCTATCTGACATGTTTTAAGGTGATTTCTAACCAACTTTCAATTTGTTGGGGTTCTCTCATCTCTGGTGAAGCACCCTGTTTCTTTTTATGTCTAAGTCAGTAATTCTAATACACCACTTGTGCATAATAAATAAGTAAAGAGCAATTAAAATTAAAGTAATAATTGAATACTCAGTGATGCAGACGTGTATCCATTGCCCCAAAGTAATTAGCAACCTCTTCACTTGTTTTGTTAAGTTGTGCTGCTACTTAAAGTTATTTTAAAGTAACACTTAGGTGCACAATTTAAAAAACAAGACTTGCTTCAATAATATTCTCTAGATGAAGATTAAGATTATTTAGTCTAAGAAAGCTTGACAGCTATTAATTACTGATGAGTGGTCTCCATGTTATTTACCCCATGGTGTTATTTTAATATACCATGTTGTATTTACTTTTAAAGATTTTGATGGACCAAATTTGTCCATGGCATTGTAGTCTGGGAAGGAGTTTTAATAAAATTTGGATGGGTCAGGCTCGCTGATCTGATCAGAAAAATCTAGGTTCATTCTCTATCCCAGGTTACAGTTCAGTGGAACCATAAGATTCCCTCTCTTGAAGTCCAGCAGGTAACCGACAACAACCACACTTCAACTCAGAAAATGAAATAGAAAACAACTTTATTGCCAAAGGAACAACTATAATGCTTACCACAACAAAAACTGCAGCAAGAGGACAAATCACTTGAATTCCTTCCCAAGATATTATAAACACAATCAGATTACAACTTATCTAAGTTATTGTAGGGGTTCTCCCCCTGTGCGGAGGGGCTTACGTCCGCCCCCCTCGGTTCTCTGAATATCGACGCCTTAACGTGCCCGATTCCGCTTGGTTTGGTTAGGCGGTTGGGGGAAGGGGGTCCGGGCCCGCCCTCTCTCCGGACCCCAGCCCAGGGCCCTAAGGTCGGGGAAAAAGACTCCCCCACCTAGCAGGGGGGGTCGAGACCCCTAAACTCCCCTGCTCTCAGGGTCCGCGTCCCCGCCCTGGGCTGCTTCTTCCCCCCAGGTCCCATAGGCTCACCTGGGCCCTTCCTCTGACCCTGCCCAGGGTCTCCAATACTGCCGACCACTCGCCGGCTCATGGGGGGGGGTGCGTCTCCTCGGCGTTCCCCCCTATGGCTGATCCACTGCGACCTTTTAAGCTGCCCGCCGGACGCAGGCAGATGACGTCACCCCCCTCGTCGGACTCCGGCCCCTCCCAGGGCCGTCCTCCCCATGACGTCTCCGCCATGCCTGCTCGGCTCCGCCCCCTTTCTGCGCTGCCGGCCGGCCCCGGCTCGTCACCCGGCCGGTGTGCCGGCCCCCCCGTTCGGGGACGGCGGGCGGTGCTCCGCTCCCCTCCGGGGGGTGAGTCCTTCCCCCACGGTTGCGGCGTCCCGGCGGTTTCCGGGAGGGGCGGGGCCACCCCGCCACACACCTTCCCCCTTAAGTCTGGTGCCATACTCGCAGTTCTGGTCTCTGTGTTTTCCGCTGACCGGGATAGCCAGTCCGCGTTCCCGTTGGCGGACCCCGGGCGGTGCACGACTCGGAATTTGTATGGCTGTAAGCTGAGGTACCATCTCAAGATCCGTGGATTAGTGTCCTTCATCTGCTGCATCCATTGCAGCGGGGCGTGGTCCGTCACCACGGTAAATTCATCGCCTAGAAGAAAGTATCTTAGTGAATCGACAGCCCACTTGAGGGCCAATGCCTCCTTTTCAATTGTCGCATATCCCTTCTCCCGAGGGAACAGTTTACGACTCAGATAGAGGATGGGGTGCTCCTGTCCCTCCTCCTCTTGCGTCAGTACCGCCCCTAACCCCACTTCTGACGCGTCAGTCTGCAAGGTAAAAGGTTTGTTAAAGTCGGGCTGGGCCAGCACCGGGGCCCGGACCAACCGGTCTTTCAGCTCCTGAAACGCGTCGTCGCACGCCGCGGTCCACCTCACCCTCTCGGGTTGTCCTTTCCTTGTGAGGTCTGTCAGTGGGGCGGCCACGGAGGAAAAATTCGGGATAAACCGTCTATAATAACCCGCCAATCCCAGGAACTGCCGTACTTTCCTTTTTGTCGTTGGGGTGGGGTGTTCCCGTACCGCCTGGACCTTATCTACTAGGGGCTTCAGCTTCCCTCTCCCTACCGTGTACCCCAGATACGAAACTTCGGCCCTCCCAAATTGACATTTCTTTGGGTTGGCCGTGAGTCCCGCTTCCCTCAGTGCCCTTAATACGCTCGTAATGTGCTCTAAGTGCTTCTCCCAGGACTCACTGAATATCACGATATCATCAATGTAAGCCGCTGCGTAGTCCTGATGGTCCCTTAAGACCTGGTTCATGAGTCTTTGAAAGGTCGCCGCGGCCCCGTGCAGTCCGAACGGCATGTTTTTGAATTGGTACAACCCAAAGGGGGTGGCGAACGCCGTTTTCGCCTGGGCTTCGGGGGAGAGGGGGATCTGCCAATACCCCTTCGTTAAATCGAGGGTCGACAAATAGGCGGCCCTCCCCAGGCGTCCCAGTAACTCATCTATCCGCGGCATGGGGTATGCATCAAATCGCGAGATCGCGTTGACTTTGCGGAAGTCAATGCAGAACCTCGTTGATCCATCTGTTTTGGGCACCAAAACAATGGGGCTTCGCCATTCACTACGTGATTCCTGTATGACCCCCCACTCCAACATGGCTTGGAGTTCTTCCTTCACCGTGCCCCATAACTTCCGGGGAAGGGGGCGCATATTATCTCTTACCACTCTGCCGGGTTCAGTCTCGATCTTGTGTTGTACCAACGAGGTCTGTCCGGGTCGGCTGGTTAGTACCGTCCTGAACTGGTCGAGAAGGTGGTGCAACTGTTCTCGCTTTGGGCCTGGGAGCTCTTCTCCGACCCGTATGCCCTCGATCCTCACCTCCGGCTCCCCCCACGGCCCCAGCTCAATGGCAGTGTCCCGAGGGTCAATCAGGAGGGCCTCCCGTGGATGCCACTTCTTTAAGAGGTTGACATGGTAAATTTGGGTTGCCCGGCGGTTCCCGTCTACCCGAACCTCATAGTCGACCGGGCCCAGTTTCCTGATTACCCGGAAGGGTCCCTGCCAGTGGGCCAGGAGCTTGGACTCCCCGCTGGGCAGCAATAGTAGAACCTGTTCGCCTGGTTCGAACTCCCTCACCTGCGCCTTTCTATCATAGTAGGCCTTCTGCCCTTCTTGCGCCTTCTCTAGGTTCGCTCGGGCCCGGCCCGCTAGGTCGTGGAGGGTTCCCCTCAGTTTCTGTACGTACTGGGCGGCCCCCAAGGCAGGTGACACTGACGTTTCCCATCCCTCCTTTACGAGGTCCAGGATCCCCCGCGGTCGCCGCCCGTACAACAGCTCGAAGGGGGAGTACCCGAGCGATGCCTGCGGTACCTCTCTGACGGCGAACATCAGTGCAGGCAGCAGCTTATCCCATTCCCGGGGTTCATCTTGTGCGAACTTCCGCAGCATCCCCTTCAATGTGCGGTTGAATCGTTCCACCAGCCCATCGGTTTGGGGGTGATATACCGACGTCCGGAGCTTCCTGATCTGCAAGACCTTACACAGTTCCGTCATAACCTTCGACGTTAAATTCGTCCCCTGGTCTGTCAGTAACTCCCTGGGCAGCCCGACCCATGAGAATAGCTTAACTAATGCCTCCGCTATGGCGGGGGCGGTGGCTCTTTTCAGGGGCACTGCCTCTGGGCAACGGGTGGCGTAATCTACGATGACCAGGATGTAATTATGTCCGCGCCCAGATTTCTCGAGTGGTCCTACCAGGTCTAATGCTACCCTCTCAAAGGGGGTCCCTACCACCGGCAGGGGCACCAGGGGAGCCGGCGGGACCCGGCCCCCGGCTGTTCTTTGGCACTGGGGGCAGGAGTTACAGAAATTCTTAACCTCCTGGTACACCCCCGGCCAATAGAATCTCTGGAGTATTTTCTGTTGGGTTTTTTCCCTGCCCAGGTGCCCGGCCCACGGGTGTTCGTGGGCCAATTCCAGGACCTTCCACCGGTACGGTCTTGGGACCAACAGCTGCCACCTTTCTTCCCCAGGGAGTTCCCCCGAAGACACCCGGTACAGGCGGTCGTCTTTTACCTCGAATCGCGGCCCGTCCGGCTGGTTGGGCGGGTCCCCCTCCTGTGGCTCGCTTGTAGTGCACACCTGCTCCCAGGCCGCCCGTTGTGTGGGGTCCTCGCGTTGTTGAGTGAGGAAGTCCCCTTCTTCTACGTCAAGACGGACGGTGGGCGGTGTCTCGGCGCCCGGGGCCCTTGCTGGCTCGGCCCCCCCCCATCTTGCTCTCCTTGGGCTACCAAGGTCCCCTGCCCTGTTTCTGGCTCCCTTTTAGGCTGTCTTCCGCTATCCCACTGTCCTAGGAGTCGCTTCAGGCCGGGCCAATCCCGCCCCAGCAGGAGGGGGTACGCTAACTTAGGGCCGACGGCGACTACACAGTCTCCTTCCAACTCCCCGTCCCCTATCCGTACCCGGGTCGTAGGGTAGTAATGAATATCTCCGTGGACGCACCGGAGGGCTATGGGGGCACCCCGGGCCCGCCCTGGAAGTATCACGTCCCTTCGGACAATGGTTTGCCCGCATCCCGAGTCGAGGATGGCCTCCACCGGGTTCCCATTAACCCACAGTCGTTTAATTACCTGAGCTGCGCCGGCCGCCTTCCTGTCCGTGCTCCCAGCACGCCTCTGCCCGAAGGTGCAGTCCATCAGGGTGCAGTCCCGCTTGTAATGGCCCTCCTGGCCGCACTGGTAGCAGACCACCTTCGGAGCTCCCTCGGGTGGCGGGGTGCCCGGCCTCGTTTCGGTCGCCCGGTCTCCCCTGGCCTCACCGATCGGCCGGTTCCACCGAGGTGCCAACCTCCTCGTCGGGAGGGGGCCCAGGGAACTCCCGGCGCTTTCCCCAGCCCGTTGGGCTCCCGTGGGCTTACCCATCCCCGCCTCGTTCCTTCGGGGTTCTCTCGGTGCCCCAGCGGTTCCTTTCCCCTCTGGCCCCTCTGCGGCTAAGTAGTGTTCCATGAGGGTCACCGCTTCATCCAAGGTCTCCGGAAGGTGCTGCCGTACCCACCGCTGCCCTTCCACGGGGAGGATGCTGACGTATTGTTCGAGTATCACGAGGTCCGCCACCTGAGCCCCCGTCTTAGTCTCTGGTTCCAGCCATCTCATCCCTGCTTCCTTAACCCGTTGTGCCACCGCCCGTGGTCGCTCGCGGGAGTCGTACCTGGCCTCTCTAAACCGCCGGCGGTGGGTCTCGGGAGTCACCCCTAATTGGTCCAGAATAGCCTCTTTAACCTTATAGTAACATAAGGCATCGCTGGCGGACATCCCTCGGTATGCTAGCTGGGCCGGCCCTGACAGGTAAGGTGCGAGGAGGGTGGCCCAATGCTCGGGTGGCCACTTCGCGGCGGCGGCCACCCTCTCGAACGTAACCAGGAATGCCTCGGGGTCATCTTCCGGCCCTAGTTTCGTTAGCCGTATGGGCAATTGGGTACCGACCCCCTCTCCTCCTCCAGACCCTGCTACTGTCCCCGGTACCGTCACTGGTGCGCCTCGCGCCATCTGCTCCTGACGCTCCTGGAGCTGGTTGAGGAGCTGTTGCAGCGCCTGCATCTGTTGCTGCTGTTGTACCTTCTGGGTCTCGGTCCACCATTCCAGAATTTTATTGGCTTCCATTGTCTCCTGGCAATCAAGACTTTGTTAATCCTTTCCCTTATCCGAACCCCCGTTTCGGGGTCCACTGTGCCCACGTTCTCCACCACGTGTAGGGGTTCTCCCCCTGTGCGGAGGGGCTTACGTCCGCCCCCCTCGGTTCTCTGAATATCGACGCCTTAACGTGCCCGATTCCGCTTGGTTTGGTTAGGCGGTTGGGGGAAGGGGGTCCGGGCCCGCCCTCTCTCCGGACCCCAGCCCAGGGCTCTAAGGTCGGGGAAAAAGACTCCCCCACCTAGCAGGGGGGGTCGAGACCCCTAAACTCCCCTGCTCTCAGGGTCCGCGTCCCCGCCCTGGGCTGCTTCTTCCCCCCAGGTCCCATAGGCTCACCTGGGCCCTTCCTCTGACCCTGCCCAGGGTCTCCAATACTGCCGACCACTCACCGGCTCATGGGGGGCGGTGCGTCTCCTCGGCGTTCCCCCCTATGGCTGATCCACTGCGACCTTTTAAGCTGCCCGCCGGACGCAGGCAGATGACGTCACCCCCCTCGTCGGACTCCGGCCCCTCCCAGGGCCGTCCTCCCCATGACGTCTCCGCCACGCCTGCTCGGCTCCGCCCCCTTTCTGCGCTGCCGGCCGGCCCCGGCTCGTTACCCGGCCGGTGTGCCGGCCCCCCCGTTCGGGGACGGCGGGCGGTGCTCCGCTCCCCTCCGGGGGGTGAGTCCTTCCCCCGTGGTTGCGGCGTCCCGGCGGTTTCCGGGAGGGGCGGGGCCACCCCGCCACAGTTATAATAATAATAAATAATAATAATAATAATACACAAGGACCCCAAGGTTGGATGGAGAAGGGTGGCTTCCCACCCCCTGGAAGACCTGGGAGCAGGTGGTAGTAAGATTCCTAAAAGCAAACTTAAGCTAAATTAAGGAAGAAAGAAAGCCATTATAGAAAGAGATAGATATAAGTATTTAGTTTCTGACCTGAAAAGATAACACACTCCAAAGTGGACTGCTTCAGCAAAACGGGGATAGCAGCCCTGATCTCTCAAATCCCTAGGCCTAAATACCTAGAGTTGCCAGGTGTCCGGAATTGACCCGGAAAGTCTGCTATTTTTGCCTCCTGTCCGGTAAAAAAAGATTCAGAAAATACTGGACACCTGAAATGTCTGGTATTTTCTGTTTTTTTCCAGGCCAGGAGGCGAAAATATGGGACACCTGGCAACCTACTGACACCCCCAGGTCCCCGCCCCCGTACACCATGCTTACCTGGTTCCGCAGGGAAGCTAAGTTCTGGCTTGAACACGAATACAAAATGGCGGCCAGCAAAAAGCCTACAGACCAAGGGGAAGCAATTCCTTCCCTGGATCTTAATGCTCAACCACTCCCCTGTTCCTACCCTATTCTGACTCTGAACTCACTCTGAAAGGGGCCATGATGTTTTATTATTTATTTATTTGCTTAATAAGTCTCAGAGTACTTTTTTTTGCTCAACAACTTCGCCCCCCCCCTTTTTTCCCCTCATCAGAATTTTTTCCCTTTTTTGGGGGGGGGGAGGGAGGTGTTCAGTATTTCTGGTTCAACCATCTGGGAACCCTATAAATACCACTTTTGGTGCCAAAATGTTCTGGATATACCACCCTTTTTCCATAATTGGGCCTACCACCCTAAGATTTCTGAGAGTACCATCTCTGATTGGAAGAAATCTTCGGGGACTTTATGAATATTTATTTAGAATGACTGATTTTTTTTTTGATAATTTCCCAAAACCACTTAGAAAGCGCAGGAGGCTGCGGTTTAAAAACCTCAATCTGGACTGATTACGCAGGAAATTTGAAATAGTTGTTACTGCTATGTTAGCAGATTTGTTCTGCAAATTCGGGGCAGAAGTAAAAAAAATAAATTCTTGTTTCACCCCTTTATGGAAAATTACAAAGAAAAATAAGTCTTTTACCAACTACCTACTGCTATAAGCCATCTCACAGAAAATGAATTCTTCAGGCCCCTTGCATTACCAGCATATTTAAATCTATATAAAGAAAAAACAAGATAAAATAAGAGAGCTATTAATTAACTAAAATAAAGTGAATATTATTTTAGTAGGCCGAGATAAAACAGATAACTGTTAGTAGGCTACAGTATAAATGGGTGGAATTCCCATTAAAGTCAATGGGCTGAACTGACTTGACATGGGACCAGATTACTTTACAGTAACTTTTAGAGCTACCTGAAAAATACAGTGACACAATACTATTTTTGTAAATAAAAGTGGCAAGCTCATGCCACTGTTATTTGTGGGTGTAAGAGCTGTCACAGGAGTCAGGGAACGCCTGGCATGTAATCTAATATATGAATAGAGCATGTCTATCTGTGCATCTGAGAATCTGTTTGTTCAAGAATTCTTCCTAAACTGTAAGAGCTAGAACCACCAAATTTGGCATCCAGCTTCCTCTTGTCCTATCTTAAACGAAGGTAGGGTTTGATTGTGCCTGGAAAATTGGTAGTGCTGGGAATGGGACTAGGGCTGCTGGATGGTTGAAACAAAAATACAAAACAGCCCCCACCCAAAAAAAACACTGGGAAAAAATTCTGTTGAAGGGGGGGAAAAAAAGAGGGGGGGAACCAAAGTTGTTGAGCAAAAAAAAAAAAAAAAAAGTGGACTCCAATGTCCACTTTAAGAGTGAGTGCAGGGATAGGAACAGTTGAGCACTAAGAGCCATTTTGCACTGGCAGCCTTGGGGAACCAGGTAAGCATGGGGGTTCGGGGGAGGGGAGGCCAGGCGCTGACTGTTTGAAGGATTGCCACGTGCCTGGCATTTTTGCCTCCTGGCCGGGGAAAGATTCAGAAAATACCGGACATCTTAGGTGTCCAGTATTCTCTGAATTTTTTTTTTACCAGACAGGAGGCGAAAATACTGGATTGTCCGGGTGAATACTGGACACCTGGCAACCCTATGGGAGTGTTTTCCATAACATGAAAGGAGGGGGCAGAGAGCTAAGGGACGCGAAAGGGAGGGGCACCTAGGTGTGATAGTGACAGTGGTTACTGGGGACAGCTGAAGCACAAACAGAATGGCCAGTGAGGCTGGGGCTCCACTATCTTGTCTGCCACCAGAGGAGCCCCCTGCTCCCTCCTTCCTGTGGAGAGCCTGCAGCTGTAGGGGGAGGCTGCTGGAAGAGGGGGCAGCCTCTGGAGTCTTGCCTCCCCCTACAGTCTGCAGGTCGCAGGGGAGGAGGGCAGCTTTGGAGGCCACCCCACAACCCCTGTATTCTTGCCCCTGCTCAAGACAGTCTGCAGGGCTTGGGGGGGGGGGCACTGGAGGGAAGCAGATGGAGGGTGGGCAGCCTTGAGAGCCTAGCCCCCACAGACAGCCTGTAGGAAGGGCCACAGGAGGAGGGAGCAGCCCCTGGAGCCTAGCCCCCAGACAACCTGCAGGCCATGGAGGGGCTGTTGCATGGAGGAACCAGCCCTGCCTGGAGACTGGCTCCCCAACAGCCTGCAGGCTGCGGCACTGTAGCAGAGTCAGCCCCCAGCGCTTCACCCCTCTGCCACACACAGCCTGCAGGGGGGCACTGGAGGCCGGAAGCAGTCTCCCCCGCCTAGCTACCCCCCAGACAGCTAGCATGCGATGGGGGGGAGGGCTTGAAGGCCAGGGGCAGCCCCCAGAGTCTGACCATGCCCCCAGAGCACTCCTCCAAATAGGTTGCAGGATGGAGGAGGTCACTGGTGGTTGGGGCCAGCCCACAGAATACCACTCCTCTAATGGTGGACGAGGGGGGGCACTTCCCAAGCAAGATCCCCCCTGGAGCAGCTGCGGGCTGCGCCGGAGCAGCACCACCACCCGTGCCACCACAGACAGCCCCAGTAACACCCGCACCTCCAAGCCCCCTGTCCTGAGTCCTGAACCTCCTACCTGCTTTGACTTCTGCTCTCCCACATCCTTCCCCCAGAGACCGCACCACCACTTTCCCCCTGCTCTGAGATTCCCACCCCTGCCTTGAGCTCCCCACGCCTCCCAACTCTCTGCTGTAAGCCACCCACCCCCTTTCCTCTTGTTATCCATGCACCCTCACTCCAACCTTCTTTTTCCTTCATTTAAAAAAAAATACAATCATTGGAATAGAGCATGTAAAATTTTCATTCATTTAAAAAATAGTTCAGTCAAAGACCCAAGTGATGCCAGGTACATCTGCTAGTAGGGTTATAACTTTGGTAATACATAACCATGTCCTGTGACTGGGGCTAATAAATAAAGATTAGTCTTTCTTACTTCTGTTTGTCATGCTGTTATCACAGGGAATGATATTATTAATTATTTGTGAACTCAGACTGCAGCTGCATATTTGTGAAAAGGGCCATGAATCCCAAAAGTTGCATGAATGATAAGTCATCTGAAATGTAAATCACAAATGCATTATTCATTCACTGATATCCATTATTGGTTACTCTTCTGATTGGATGACTGAATCTTTTCAATCATCGAACAGAAACAACAGTGTGCCACATAGAAAACCTTGTACACATTATGGAATAGTGAAAAATCAGAGTAATTAACCTGTTAGCTGAAATTTGCTTACATAAACTATTTTAAGAAATTGTAAGAAATCTATTACAGGAAAGCAGGGTTGATGCACAAGTAAATTAGAGGACAGGAAAAGAGCTAATTTGGCAATGAATATTATTCAGAATGTGTAATATGTCTCTCTGTTAACTAGAGATGTAAAAGTATAACCATTTAAATGATTAACCAATAAACCTTGACTGATCAGTTACTATTAATAGTTACATGCAGGTTCCCTCTTCGGGAGTTGGCTGCCACCCTGTACTGCTGACTATCAATCAGAGCTAGCAGCACAGGATGGCAACCAGCCCCAGGAGTGGGCTGGAGGCAGGAGCCAGCTTAAAAGCTGCCTCCCGACACAGGATGGCAGCCGGTGTTCGCCGGGAGCTGGCTTAAAAGCTTCCTTCTGGCATGCACTGGTTCCTGGTGAGCTGGCTGCTGCCCCTCGCTGCCGGTGTGTGTAACTGCTGAGATTTTCATCAGTTACACCATTACCCAGTTACCCTCTTTTTAACATCCCTACTGTTAACTCAAAGTAGGTTATGACATTGCTCAAAGATTTTCACTGTGTGTAATATGACTTTAAAAAAATCCCAGGTAACCTTTGAAAGTCAGCATCTCCCCTTCTATTCTTGGCTATGGCTCAATGAGTGAATCAATGAAGATTCAGATAGGCCCCAAACTCTCATTGACTTTAGTGGGAGCACTCGTGCCTCATTAATGGCCCAATCCAAAGCCCGTTGAATACTCCTGTTGCCCTCAGTGAGCTTTCCACTTTCTGTGCTTGTATCCCCATCTGCAAGGGGGATAGCAGGGCTGGCTCTAGGCACCAGCAAATCAGGCAGGTGCTTGGGGCAGCACTTTGCCAGAGGCGGCATTTCAGGTAAGCAGCCGGCCCTGCCCCCAGCAATGCCTGGCGCCGCCCTGCCGATTTTAAAGGGCCGTGGCATGGGAAACGCCACAGCTGCACAGCCAGCTGGCACCAATGTGTGCCCGGAGCCTGCTGGCTGCCCCGTCTCCTCTCCTGCTCCTCCCCTCCCGGCAGTCGCTAAGCAGCCAGTGCCGCCCCACTGATTTTAAAGGGCCACAGGAGATGCCACGGCTGCGCAGCTAGCACTGGCACTATGTGCGCCCAGCCCCGGAGCCTGCTGGCTGGCCTTGTCTCCTGCTCCTCCCCGGCGGCTGCTACCTCCTCCAAGAACCTCTCCACTCCAAATGGAGGCTCTACTCAGACCCACCAGACCCGCAGCCTGGACCCAGCCATCAGCCACCCCTCTGCCTACATCATGTGGAAATTCCAGGTAGGATGCCCTGTTCCCGCCTAGGGTGCCAGGTGTCCGTTATTCACTTGGACAGTCCGGTATTTTCGTCTCCTGTCTGGTAAAATAATTCAGAGAATAACGGACACCTGAGATGTCTGGTATTTTCTGATTTTTTCCCTGGCCAGGAGGCGAAAATGCCGGGCACCTGGCAACCCTACAAACACTCAGCGCCCAGGCCTCCCCACTTTGAGCACCCCCCTGGTCCCAACATCCCCAGCCCCCATGCTTACTTAGTTCCTGTTTTTTTTTGCTCAACAATTTTGTCCCTCCCCCCCTCACTTTTTTTCCCTTCAACAGAAATTTTTCCCATTTTTTTTTGTTGGGGGGGAGGGGAAGAGTCCAATGGCCAAATTTTTTTTTGCTTGGGTCAGCAAAAAACCTAGAGCTGACCCTGGGGGATAGGATTATTAATACTTAACTACCCCACAGCTAACTTGTAAGGCTTGACTAATTAATGTCTGTGAAGTGCTTGAAATGTACTGTTGAAATGTAAGTGTGCTCATTCATTCCCCGATCCCATATCTTTCTTTGGGATTTTCAAGTCTCACCTGACCAAAACAGGTGAATGCATATTGTATGTTGTTTATGATCATGCATATGAGTTCACCTGTTTTGCTCAGGTGAGAACCTAGGATTCCAAGAAAAGATGTTGGGGAGGGAGAGGTACAATTACCCAGGTTATTTTAATGAAACTATTAGCCAATTTAAAACAGAAGTGAGGAAAAACAGCCACCCTGAAATATGAAAAATAATGCATTGGAGAGAAGATTATATAAATGTGTGCACATGGTAACCACTGAAGTCAAACAGAATCAGTCACATATCAGAGCATGAAATTTGGGTCAGATCTTTAATAACCATTAATTTTGTATTCCCCATCAAATAGGGGTATAAAACTGCAGGTGAAAGTTATAGGCTCTTTACCTACTATCCATCAATCTATGGAAGTTCTTATGGGACCACCACCATATTGTAAGGACCAGGGTTTCAAAGGTATTTATGCACTTAAAGGTGAGCACACATGCCTAATGATATTTTCAGGAGCATCAAAGCATGTTAGACCCCTAATTAGCTTTGCAAATCTGGCCCTAAGCAATGACTGTAGTTTCTGACATCAGCAGATTCCTCTTGGAGCCTGACATCTGTCATACCACATGTATTCTACTTCATAAATCACAAGGCATACAGCTGGCAAACTTGATAGTCCTTCTGTCTCTTTAGCAGCTGTGCTAGAACTCATGCTGTTACAAAGAGCTGGGAAGTGAAGTGATTTTAGATGATACAGTTTACAAGTCTTTTCATGGGAAAATATTATTTAAAATAGTGATCCTAAAGAAAAATCATAGGATAAAATAAGAATTATTATAAGGATGTACCATAAGCCTTTTATCTAGCTTATTTGCTGCTGGAGTACCAATGCAGATACTTTTACTAGAGAACGTATAATGAAAATTTATCTGGGAAAAAGAAAGCCTTCATAGAAACTGATTGTGACTTTTAGCTGAAAAAAGTATACAATATAAACAGTTTAAGTTTTCAGTGGGAAGCATCATGTTGTCATGCAGCTTAGCAGCACGACACATCTTAGTGATTAAATGCCAGCTCTCTGGCAAAATTCAAGAACAACACGAATGCAGTTTTCAGTGGAGAAAGCCACAATTAGCACATCCTGTGCAGTGACTTTTTTCCTAGCAGAAAAGACTCAGCAGCAGGATGGTAGGAATTAAACTCTATCGGCAGGTGCATTTTTTGTGTGTATATTGAATAAATCCCTTTCTTTGTCTCTGCTGCTCAGAAAAAAGAAATCCAATACCTTAACATTTGTTTGTTTTTACAATATGATCATAACTCACAAGAAGATTAGAGCATTTGTAAGTGCTATACCAGTATAAAATTGGATATTTATTAGCTTCAAAGTTGGCAGCCAAATGAAACTAACAAAAATTATAGATGGCAAGCTAGTGTAGCAAAAAGGGAGAAAAAACGTCAAAAGCTGCAAATTAGATGTTCTAGCTCCCCAATCAAATCCCTCTTTGTCAAGCATAGTCAAACTTTTTTTGATGCCAGGAACCAGCTTACTGCCTTCCTAAAGGGTGTCAGGGTGATCTCAGACTGGTGCTGGTCCATAGACCAGTCATTGAGAAACACTGCACTGAGCATGGGAGAAGGATCCAGGGACTCCTAATTTCTATCAGTGCACTAAAACTACTTAGTGCATAGATAAAAAGTCTACGGGGTAGCCGGGTTTGTTTTTAAAATGACAGACTATGAGTAGTCCTGTGACATCTTAGGGTGTGTCTAGACTACATGCCTCCGTCGACGGAGGCATGTAGATTAGCCAGATCGGCAGAGGGAAATGAAGCCGCGATTAAAATAATCGCGGCTTCATTTAAATTTAAATGGCTGCCCCGCTCTGCCGATCAGCTGTTTGTCGGCAGATCGGGGCAGTCTGGATGCGACGCACCGACAAAGAAGCCTTTCTTGATCGGCACAGGTATGCCTCGTGAAACCAGGTTTACCTGTGCCGATCAAGAAAGGCTTCTTTGTCGGCGCGTCGCGTCCAGACTGCCCCGATCTGCCAACAAACAGCTGATCGGCAGAGCGGGGCAGCCATTTAAATTTAAATGAAGCCGCGATTATTTTAATCGCGGCTTCATTTCCCTCTGCCGATCTGGCTAATCTACATGCCTCCGTCGACGGAGGCATGTAGTTTAGACGTACCCTCTGAGACTAACAAAAATACATATAGTATCATGAGTTTTGGTATGTAAAACCCACTTTATCAGATGAGCTGGAGTGGAAATATCAGAACCAAGATATTTATAAGGGCGGGGGGGGGGGGGGGGGAGAAGGAGGGAGTATCTGTCAATTGTAGGACTGGTGCTAATGAGGCTAATTAAGTAGGCTGGAAGTGTCCCATTCTTAACTTTTGATGGAAAAAATGAAGTTGTTAGAGGCAAGGGAGACTGGCTTTATAATGCAAAACCCAGTTAATGTCTTTGTTCAAGCCCAGGGAAACAGTGTCAGATTTGTAGATGAATACCAATTCCTCACATTCTCTCTGTAATTGGCTGATGAAATTCCCTTATAGAAGAATGGCTATTTTTAAATCCATGACTGAATGACCAGGCAGGTTAAAACTTTCCCCTACAGCGTTAGGACTAGGGATATTATCCAGTAATTGAATAGTCATGTAACCACTTGAAATCTTTGCAGTTACACTACTATTTGATAGTCCCTGGGAGCAGCACTGGAGGCCAGTGTGCTCCTGGACCTATACCTGGGGAGACCCCTGCTATCCCACACTGCTTCCTCTGTATCAGAAGCAGCAGCACAGGGTGCCAGGTGGAAGTCAGTCTGTGAAGGGAGCCATTAAAGAGCCAGCCCCCTGTGCAGACCAGCTGCCTGCCACCCCTCGCTGCTGTCTCTGATACAAAGGCAGCAGCACAGAGTGGCAGCAGCCCATCTGCAGGGGCCTGAGCTCCCTGCAGACAGAGGCTGCTGCAGGGGAGGGAGGCAGAAGGGGATCGGGGAGAGTGCCATGAAGCAACCACTATCTGCAGTGGCTTGGGCTTCTGCAGACAGAGGCTGGCCTGGCAGCAGCTCCTGTCTGTGAGGGGCCCAAACTCCCCATAGACAGAGGCTGCTCCAGCCTCAGTCTGCAGGGAGCTCAGACACATCTCCTTCGTGCCCCCCACAGACAGGGGCTGCTGCTGGAGACCAGCCTCTGTCTGCAGCCAGCCCAGGCTTGCCACGGACAGAGGAAGCCCCGTGGAATGAGTAACAGCCTTTGTCCATGGAGCTCGGACCCCCTACAGACAGGGGCTGTTGCCATGAAGGTGAAGGAGGAGCAAGGAAATAGTTAAGATGGATGTTGTTCTCTCTCTCACCTGTTAATGTTATTTGACTCCCTAAACTGTTAGGCTGTGTCTATACTGGGCCACTTATTCCAGAAAATCATCCGCTTTTCCGGAATAAGCTGCGAGCTGTCTACACTGGCCCTTGAATTTCCGGAAAAGCAACGATGCTCTACTGTACAAAATCAGCCGCTATTCCGGAAAAACTATTCTGCTCCCGCCCGGGCATAAGTCCTTATTCCGGAACACTGTTCCGGAAAAGGGCCAGTGTAGACAGCCCAGTACTCTTTTCCGGAAAAAAAGCCCCGATCGCGAAAAAGGCGATCGGGGCTCTTTTCCGGAAAAGCGCGTCTACATTGGCCACAGACGCTTTTCCGGAAAAGGGCTTTTCCGGAAAAGCAGCCTGCCAATGTAGACGCTCCTTTTCCGGAAAAACTGAAAACGGAATAGTATTCCGTTTTAAGCATTTCCGGAAATTCATGCCAGTGTGGACACAGCCTTAAAGTGTTATCTGTTAACCCCCTATCTCTTCCCTGAGTGAGTGCAGAAGAGTGTCTAAGGTGGACACAAGATGTGGAAAACTCTGAGGTAAACAGCAGGAGTAAACAACAGTGCACATGGCCCCTTGCAGGGAGTGCACAAACCCCAAAAGGCCCAGGGACTCAGAAGCTGCATGTGGCCGATCCTTAAAGAAGAGAGGGACGCAGACACAGTGGGTTGACCATCAAGTGGAGCCTCCTGAAAAACGCCCTCTGCTCGGATCGCCTGGCCAGTGGACCAGCTCAGGAGTCAACATGGGACGATCAGATAACATGAACTGCCTTCTGCTTTCCTTATCATCCTGCCTGGGACTGTAAGTATGGTTGAGTGTATGAGTGTGATTCCCCCCTTCCTTCCCAGTTTTAACTTAATAAGCAAATCCTTTACACTCCTGTGAGGTGGTCCTCTCTCCTTAGTGTTCAAAGCAGTTGCAATCTACATGCCCTTGCAACAGAAGCAGCTTCTGCCCGGGGTGGGCCAAGGCTCATTGCAGACTGAGGCTGCTCCACATCCCACAGAGCTGCCTCTGTCCGCAAGGAGCTCAGGCCCACCATGGAGTGAGGCTGCTTTGTGGCAGCCTCCCCTGCCCCTTCCTCCCCCGCCCCAAGCTCCTGCCTCTCAGAGGCAGCAACAGGTGTGGGGCTCAGGCAGCACTACAGAACCAGTACTGGGGAGAACTGGCTTTTAAGCCAGAGCTCCCCAGCACCAGCTCCTGCTTCCCCAACCTCTTGCTGCCTCTGATACAGAGGCAGCAGAGAAGGGATGGTAAATGCAAGTAGTCAACAAGAGTAACTGATAAGCCTAGGTAAACAGAAGGAGTAAACAACAGTGCACATGGCCAACTACTCATTGACATCCCTAGTTAGGACAAGGTCAAACACTTTCTAAAGCTGGATGGAGAGTGTGAGCGTGAGAGACCAGGTTTCCCCAGCAGGAGTGTGTGTCAGCCAATGGTCAGGGCAGGGTTTGTTCCTATACCTGTCCCTTATGACCAGCTGAAGATATTTTAAATTGTGCTTGGTTCTGTTACAGTAACTGAAGGAGTCAGGTTAAAACTTAAACAGTTACAGGTTTATTAAAAAAGCTTATAAATCATATGGTTACAATGACTATTGCTCTCTTTCTTAACTGCTAGCAAATATAGATCTTAAAAATGGTTACAAAGAAGATAAAGATAGAAAAATAGAAATAATAGTACCAAATAACAGCTTAATTTTTAAAGAGCTCTAAGTCTATGTGTACACTTAGGACAGAGGACCACATCCAGGTACAATTTTTACCCCCTTCTGTGCCTCTCGACTCTAGCGTGTCAGGCCAGGACCGGTCCCTCAATTCCTAGCAAAGACGAAAATACGAGGTGGGTGTCCCCATGGAACCTCGGGAGGTCAAAACACCTAACCCGACCAGCAGGTAGAGGGTAGATTGACACTCAAAGTGAGTGTGCTGCTGGACCCATCTTTATACCCATGGGGTCACGTATTTCTCTTTCTTATCTGTGATGCCAAATGGTGCTGGTCTATCTTTTGTGAGACCAGTTCTTACAAGGGAGTTGTGAACTTAATTTACACTTGTAAGAGAGATAACTAAATTGGAAGTACTGGAGATTCTTTTCTCAGTGGGAGATTCCTCTCCCAGGGACCGTGTGTGATCATATCAACATGGGTGCCAGCCGGGGCAGTTCTCGCAGCCTCGAGGTCAGCTTATTGCCTTAATCGCTCTCTCCTCACATTTATATTTTCAGCTTCTCAGGATCAGATGAGCCAGCATAGACTATGCTGATTTTATTGCTCCTTCTCTGCCCTGTATGTTTCAGGAACCTCAGAGAGGCAAATACGATGGATGTGAGGGGAGGGGATCTGTCTGGCTACAGTGTGGTTAGTGGTTAGGTCACAGAATTAGCTGGCGGAAAATAGGTGCAGAAACCTGCTGCTGGTGCTCCATGCCCAGGAACTCTGGCATACTATATTAGTACAGTCCCTAAGTTTGGGGCATGGCCCCAAGAATCCAGATTCTCCCCTTAGTTAGGGGTTTTGGTAGGTTCCCTCAGTTGTCCCACGGAAGTTGGGTTGAACTTAATTCGAACTAGCGGAGCGCTTAGTTCGAACTAGGTAAACCTCATTCTACGAGGACTAAGCCTAGTTCAAACTTACTAGTTTGAATTAAGAGATGTGTAGCCCCTTAATTTGAACTAGTGGGAGACTAGCCCTCCCCAGCTTTCCCTGGTGGCCACTCTGGTCAACACCAGGGAAACTCTATTGCCCCCCTCCCGGCCCCGGACCCCTTAAAGGGGTACGGGCTGGCTACGATGCTCGTGCCAGGTGCAAGCCTGCCAGCACCCAGCCAGCAGACCCTGCACCTGGCACGGCTCAAGCCAGCCACCCGATGCCCCCCAGCCCTCCCCCTCTTCCCGGGACCAGGCTGGCGGCTCCCGGGAGCTTGCCCGGGACCGCAAGAGGCGAGCACCTGCCTGGTCTAGTGCGGACATCATGGACCTCGTCCACGACCTCCGCACTAGGCACAGGAAAGTGGCCGTCTAGGGCAGGAGAGCTGCCAGCCTGGCCACCCAGGAGCAGGTGTGCATGAAAATCAAGGTGGTCCACTGAGACCCCCGACCCTGAGCTTACAATGGCCGTACTGGGTCAGACCAAAGGTCCATCTAGCCCAGTAGCCTGTCTGCTGACAGCGGCCAACCCTAGGGACCCTGGAGGGGATAGACCAAAGACAGTAACCAAGCCATTTGTCTCGTGCCATCTCTCTCCAGCCTTCCACAAACTTTGGGCAGGGACACCACTCCCACCCCCTGGCTAATACCACTCCATGGACCCAACCTCCATCACTTTATCTCACTTCTCTTTAAACTGTTCTAGTTGTAGCCTTCACAACCTCCTGCAGCAAGGAGTTCCACAGGTTGACTATTTGCTTTGTGAAGAACAACTTTCTGTTACTAGTTTGAAGCCTGCTGCTCATTCCTTTCCTTTGGTGTCCTCTAGTCCTTCTATTATGGGAACTAATGAAGAACTTTTCTTGATGCACCCTGTCCACCCGACTCATGCTTTTATAGACCTCTATCCTATCCCCCCTCAGTCTCCTCTTTTCTAAGCTGAAAAGTCCCAGTCTCTTTAGCCTCTCTTCATATGGGACCTATTCCAAACCTCTGATCATTTTAGTTGCCCTCCCCTCTCCCACCCTCTCTCTTCCCCTCTCCCACCTCCTTTTCCCAGTCTCAATAAAGAGAGATTCTATTTTTGACCACACGTTTTCTTTATTTTGTACATCAGGAAGGGGGGCTAGGGAAGGGTAAGTGGAAGGAGGTGAGGGAGGAATGGGGTACGAGCCCCCGATGGGGAGGACTGGGCTGGCTCTGCGGGCTTCTGGGGGTGGAACCTGTCCTGCAGGTTCCCAATTGCCCCCTCTCCCCAGATGGCAGCCTGCGGCAAGTGCAGCCGGTCTGATGGCCAAGTGCTGTGATGTGCCCAGTGTGGGCATTCCGGGCAATCCAAGCCAGGACTGCTTTGCAAGCGGGGCACCCCTGAGAACTGTCTGTCCGGGGTGGGGGTCGGGTCCCTTTAAGCACAGCCCTCGGCTAGCCTGAGGCAGCAGCTCCACGCTCTAAGTCCTCATCTGATGCCCTGCCGGCACTGCTTCCGGCCATCCTTAACCCCGGTTCAGGGTCCACTTAATGTGGACATGCTAGTTTGAATTAGCAAAACGCTAATTCGAACTAGTTTTTTAGTCTGGATGCGTTAGTTCGAATTAGCTTTGTTCGAATTAACTAATTCGAACTAAGTTAGTTCGAATTAGCGCTGTAGTGTAGACATACCCTATGAGTCTAATTGTGATCAGGACACTATCCTTCAGCATAGCTCCTTCCATCCCTACACATGCATTGCACTTAGCATCCTTTCAGTTTCATGAATTACCCAAACTAGATTAGATCAAAATAAGTATTGCTCTTGCTAGGGTCCGTTTTATTAAGTCTTTTATAGAGTGTAACTCAATTCATTAGTCACTTGAGTTAACCCCCACTCTGGGTCTATATGCATCCTGGTCAGCTTTCTTTTCCCTTTTTGGATGCTTCCCAGCTCCCTTCCTGAAACTTGGGTTGTATTTTAGGCAATCTCTATATCTCTCCTTAAATCAGGAGTACTCATCTCTTCTTCCTCCAGCTGGATTATAAATCAAGACAGGCCTCAGCTAGCCCCTTTTCTCTAATTAGTCTTCAGGTTCAGCCTGCTAGTATACTCCCTCCAGCTCATCCCCAATTAGTTGGTGAAAGGGGAACCTTGCTCACCCAAGGCTCCTGGTAATAGACCCTTAAATAAGAAGAGCCTGAAAATCTCTCAAACACAACGTATTTCTGGGACCATTTCCTTTTTCCTAATATCTCTTATTTCCAAGGTCTTTACATATGATCGGGTGGGTTGACCCCCTCAGCACAACTACCCGTAAGCAGACAGAACTTGTCACACTAACATATTGTTGGAAGCTGGTTTAAATAATCTTGAGTACAAAAGTAAAAACCTCTTTTATGAATATTTGATGGTCATTTTTATGTGACTGTGCATGCACACTTGTGTGTGTGTTTCTATAGATCAAGCCATATGTGTGAGAGAGATTTACATGCAGATGGCGATCTCCTAATCACAGTCTAAAATATTATGAAATCTCTGAAGCCGTCACTTCTTACCCTTGATGAGAATATCTGTTATCCTATAATCTTTGCAATAGGTGATTATCCTATCTATTTAGGATGAGAATGTTCACTTTGAATCACACACTGTTTACTTCCAGCATTAGGAGCAACAGCATCTGTGGCATTAATACAGCTAGGGAGCTCTTGCATTCATCATCTCCTACCCCCAGTGCACTTGTATAAAGCAGCCAAAATAAAATCCTAAATATTCTATTTTTAACTCAGAGAAAAGGCTTAATTATCTTGCTATACAAATTCAAAAATATAATCTAAAATGATGGGGTCTAAATAAGCTGTTGCCACTCACTTGCAAGATCTTGCAGTCACTCTGAATAGTTCTCTGAAAATATCCACTCAATGTGCAGTGGCAGTCAAAAAAGAAAAAATCATGTTGGGAATTATTAAGAAAGGTATGGAGAATAAGATATCTTATTTTCTCTCTATAAATTCATAGTGCACCCACATCTTGAACGCTGCATGGAGATATGGTCGACCCATCTCAAAAAAAGACATCTTGGAATTGGAAAAGGTACAGAAAAATTATTTTTGGTATGGAAAAGCTTCCATAAGTAAGTATCCTGCTGTGTAATGATAATGTGGTAACTACCCTGGAGTAACAATTCACTCAAAGATACACTTTGCCCTGGTAAGTTTCCATGAGAAAATCAGCACATAATTCCAGGGAGCAAACACCATTTAGCTCAGAACTTGACCATGGCCATGTCTACATTAACCCCCACCATCAGTCTAATCCACATGACTTCAGCCACACAAACAGCGTAGCTGAAGTTGACATACTTATTGTGGTATCTTGTGTGTGGTCAAGTCAGTGGGGGTTACTCTCTCATTGATGCTGGCTACTCTTCTCATCCAGGTGGAATACCACAGTCAACATGAGAGCACTCAGATATCAATTTATTGCACCTAAGCAGATGCGATAAATCGCTGGCCAGTAAATTGATTGCTACAGCATCCGTCCCTGGCATAGTGGAGACAACCATTGTGAAGTGGACTCTTCGCCTGTGTTGGATTTGAAAGAGTTCTGTGAAACTATGTACTGCTTCACACAACTCATCCCAAATACTTTCAGTTATGCTTTTTTGCCATTTAATGTATTCCCCTTCTATAATATTCATGTGAGTTAATGTTTCTCCCATTACCTGGTTGAACTGCAAGGGGTGATATGAGAGAGATCAGAATCCATGAACTATCAGTTTTTGGTCTTCTTTGCTGAGACAGCCAAAAAGTGGGCCAATTAGCAGCTGTTCTGGTGCTAGTTTTTTCATGCATTATCCAGAACACTTATGCACTGGATAATATTGTGAAGCCACTATCTACTTTCATGTGAGCCACAAAACAGTCCAATACTAAGAATTTTACCTGTCTAAAATACAGATAGGAAACGGGTTTTATTTGTTGCATTTGTCTATTCTAAATCATGGTTCCGTGGCTAAGCCAACTGTAACACTGGATCCACTCCTGTCAGCATATGCAAATCCCTTTGAAGTCAAGGAAAGTTTAGTATAAAGGTCAGTGAAAGAATTGAGTCCTCATTGTAAAATAGGCAAATTATATTATTCCCTACAGGATATTTACTAGTGAGTATGCCCAATCTAATTGTAAGTGTCCCAAACCATAGGCTTATACCACTTCCCTGGGAGAATTTTCCACAGCCTAATTCATTATATTTGGATTTTTTCTGAGTTTTCAGTCTTAATTTTTCCTAAGTTAATTTCATCCCTTGATATTCTGCCCTTTAGCACTTTACATTCCTCTCCCTGCTTGGTGTTTACTCCATCTGCAGATTGTTGGCATCTCTCTCAACTCTTAGCCATTGCATACCAGGGCACAATGAGACTAATGAATAGCTGTGTGACAGTAAACAATAAAAGAAGTTTATTAACAAGAGAGAGCTAGATTTAAAATAACTACAAGTAATGAGGCACAAAAGTCAGAAGTGGTTACAAGAAAATAAAGTTAAAATGCTACCCGTGCCTAACAAACTATATCAGATTCAAGCAAAGTTTCTCATCACATGCTTTCAGCAGTTTTACTGACCAAACTTTGCAGGTCAGGACCCATTCTCACCAGAATCCAACAAATGCTTCATGTTGTCCCTTCAGGCGCTGTGAATGTGTGTATATTGGGTAGTTTATAAAAAAGGAGGGACAAAGTGTCAGCTTCCCCCCTCAAAAAACATTTCCAGCTAAGATTCAGTTTATAGGGAAAAGAGGGTTCCTGCTGTATTTATATAACCTGTTTGAGCACCCTTTTTTACTTTCCTGCTTCATGACTCTATTTACAGCTTAAGTGCAAATTAAGCAGAGCACATATTCTATTGTTTGAGACAGATCTGTATGCCAACCTCAGTTTGGAACATGTGTTAAGAATACCATAAAATGGAACATCATAACTTGACATACAATGTTGCCAAAAACATTTCATCAATACGATACTAACCAGCAAATTAGGAGTTTTCAAATGATACCTCCCAAGATGTGTACAAAGATTATTACAGTAGTGTGTAGGGTGTGGGCATGGGTACATTCTGTCACAGCAATTTGTTAGCCAAGCTATAAATATTTACCTATTTTAATTTTTCCTCATTAGTCAATTACTTTAGTCCTTAATCATTGTTTCTATTACTCTCTGAACATCTTCCAGTTTCTCAAAGACAGTGAGATGCTACAAATGAACATTTTATTGTATACTGGAGTCATAAAGAGTCGTACTATTAGCTCCATGTTTCAGATGCCACCCAAAACTGCGATTTGACTGCTCTGATACAATCAGTCTCCGTTTTCTTTTTCACAGCTTCTTTCCTGATTTTCCTCTCACACCGAATATTTGTATTTTGGATTATTTCCCCTGAGTTGTATTAGCTTGCATTTTTCCAAGAGGAATTTCATTTTTATTATGGTATCATTGTCCAATTTGTAAGGTGTCCAAGGGGCAGAGTCTCTGCTCCCAAGTCTTTTGATATGATCTTTTTACCCCCTTCCAGTTTAGTAAGAGCAACACATTTAATTAACACATTGTTTATTTTCTCTTGTGGAGCATTAAGAAGTTCATTTAAATTGGGAGCTAACTCAAATCTCTATTAGTACCTCCCCAGTCACCTTACTGAAACACAGTACAGTACTTGGTTATATATTACAAGAGTTTGGCATGAATTTTATTCTTGGTCTCCTTTAGCTTTATGATGTACACTATTGATTGATTTACATTAAGAAAGTTAAGTTCATTGGCTCAAATTCTGCTCTAGGATGTACATGCAGAGTTCCTATCAAAATCAGTAGGAACTCACATATGCTTTAAGGGCAGACTTATAGCTCTTTAAAGATCGACACAAGAAGTAGGTTAGGAAGAATAGGTGTGCCAGGGCTATTCTTAGCATAGTTGTTTGTTGACATGAAATTCTCTCTCTATATGCCAGCTAGACCAGATGAGTTTCAGAAGCACAAACACCTGCATCTTCCTAGTTTAATACTCAATATCCCTTTTTTTTTAAGATGACAAATGAGATTTCCTGTAGCTCTGAGCCTACGACTGTGGGGGTTTGCACCTGCGAACAATGTGTAGTTATTGCTACTTACATGGAGCCCAGATTCTTCTCCTTTATCTCTGTGGTACAGCTCCTCAAGGTCAGCATAGCTCAAGACCATGGAACAGAACAAAATTCTCCCATGTGTATCCCCATTGATTTCAACAAACCCCTTTGTGTTTTGTTTCCTTGGTAGGTAACAATCCTGTGCTAGCCATTTTAGTTCAAACTACTATTTGTCTATTCAAGACCTTAAAAGTGGACAAAGGGATTCTGTGCTGTTCCTCTGAGAGGAACACGCAAAACTCTTAGCCCAAGGGGGAAGGGGGAGCTATGGTGGCTTGTAGGCTGTATTGTGGTTTCTATTCAAATTACAGCAGCCTTCCTGGCTGTCCAATAGGCTGCAGTATTGCCCAGAATCTATGTAGCACAACATGATATAATCTTATCTTTGACATGTACCCTTGTTCCCCCAGCCTCATCCTCAGCATGCCCTCTACACCAAGGCTGTCAATGGAGTCTTTGGAAGACAGATTTACATCTGTCTTTTGGGGTGCCTATGCTGAAGGAACTCTTCCCTGACTGGATCTGGAGCTTGTAGGGGCCTCCCTTGCCACTCCTCTGCCTTTTTAATCAGCATAATAGCTGAACGGCTGTTCTTGCACAAAAACCTCGCAGAGTTTACACTGCATGCGCGTTCTTGCACAAGTAAATTTACAGTGAAGCATCGGAAAAGAGGGCTCCTTGCGCAAGAGTTATTCCTCTCCTCATGAGGAATAAGCCCTCTTGTGCAAGAGCTCTTGCGCAAGGAGGTAGTGTGGACACACTCTTGCGCAAGAATTTTTGCTCAAGAACTCTTGTGCAAAACAGTTCTTGCGCAAGAAGCCTGCAGTGTAGATGTAGGTGAGGGAAAAGAGGTTGGGATTTTATTGAATAATAAATGACTGAGCAGTAGGCATGTGCTTAAGTGCTTTGCCGAACAGGGATGGACTGCTGATGTTCAATTTAGATTAATCAGATAATCGATTAGTTGATAAGGGGTGTGCTTGCTATCCCACTGCACCTCTCCCTTTGAAATGTACAAGAGCCGCAGGGACTGCTTCGATCCCCACTCATGCCATTTCCCCTGCTGCGCCTCTGCCTCCCCTACCCTCCCGCGAGATGGTATTGGGGGGAATGGCTTTTAAGCCAACTTCCCCTCCCCCCCACAACACCGGCTCCTAGAGGGAGCAAGGGGAGGGGAAGCAACTAGTCAAGTAGTGACTCGAGTACCCAATATTCCTAGGTTTATCGGGTAGTCAACTAGTTGACTAGTCACATCCTACTTCTGACTCCAGGGTTGTGTGATCACGTGACCAACAATTGGACTTATTTAGCAATATTTTGTGTTCCAGGAACAGAAGCTGAAAAATTCCATAAACACCTAAACCTCTGTTCTTTCTCTTTATCAAGTATCTAAATGATACTTAAATATGGAGGAATGATGGACAGCTCCACTAAAGTTACTGTAGTTAGCTCAGCAGCTGTTTATGCGCCAAATATTTACCCTTTGCTTATATTTTTTAAAATGTTCTGGAAACTGCATTTCTGCTTGCTGGCAAACCACACAGTGCTCCATTATAAATAACATCAATGATCTCTCTGGACTCTTCCAGTCTTGTATAATCTATTACTTTAACACTCTCTTAGTAGCTATTTTTGCTCATCTCTGAAACTGAGACAAGCAACATCACACCTATGGCTTAGGGCAAAATATGGGTATTAAAAGTAACCTCTGAACTAGGTATTTGATGGCTGTTTAGGGCTGAGATATCTAATTTTAGTTCCAATTTCACCTCATTCCATCCCAACCTCCTTTTCAAGAAATACAAATAATTGATGGGCCCTGAACCAGTAAGTTTTTAACTAGAGTTATAGTATGAGAAAATGCAATACAAAATTACTGACTACCTCAAAAATGGGCTCTTGAAGTACGAATAAGGAGAAGAAACAAGTTAAAGTACAGCAGGGAAACTAGTTAACCCACAGGTTTTTATCTGGCAGAAGATCAAGCAGCTTAACACTACAGAGACTCTTTGTGGTCTTTCTTTAACTGTTGTTCCAGGGACAGGAGATTTGGGAGTCATTTGAATCACTGGCCAGTTTATCTTCAGGAACAACTAATCTCAGATAAGAGACGAGGAGTCCTGTGGCACCTTATAGACTAACTGAAGTGTAGGAGCATAAGCTTTCGTGGGCAAAGACCCACTTCGTCAGATGCATGTAGTGGAAATTTCCAGAGGCAGGAATAAATATGCAGGCCAGGATCAGGCTGGAGATGATGAGGTGGATCCAATCAAGGAGGATGAGGCCCACTTCTAGCAGCTGATCTGGAGGTGTGAATTCCAAGAGAGCAGAAGCTGCTTTTGTAGTTAGCAAGCCATTCACAGTCTTTGTTTAATCCAGAGTTGATTGTGTCAAACTTAAAGATGAACTGTAGCTCAGCAGTTTCTCTTTGAAGTCTGGTCCTGAAGTTTTTTTGCTGCAGGATGGCTACTTTTAGATCTGCAATTGTGTGTCCAGGAAGATTGAAGTGTTCCCCTACAGGTTTTTGTATGTTGCCATTCCTAATATCAGATTTGTGTCCATTGATTCTTTTGACTGTGAATGGCTTGCTAACTACAAAAGCAGCTTCTGCTCTCTTGGAATTCACACCTCCAGATCAGCTGCTAGAAGTGGGCCTCATCCTCCTTGATTGGATCCACCTCATCATCTCCAGCCTGATCCTGGCCTGCATATTTATTCCTGCCTCTGGAAATTTCCACTACATGCATCTGACGAAGTGGGTCTTTGCCCACGAAAGCTTATGCTCCTACACTTCAGTTAGTCTATAAGGTGCCACAGGACTCCTCGTCGCTTTTGCAGATTCAGACTAACACGGCTACCCCTCTCATACTTAATCTCAGATATGACCTTTCAATTGTCAAGATGTAAATGGGCACCACTACAAAAACATGCATCTCAGAACTCTTCCCTTTCTCAAATTTTGGGCTCATACTGTTTTTGAAAGGTTTTTTGGAGTGTGATGTCAAAGATCTTCCTCTTGCTCTTTCTTTCTAGCTAGTTTATGAGTCAGGCATATGTCCCCTAATTTGTGAGAGGACAAAAAGTCTACCAACATCTCTAACAGGCTTAAAATGTTCTTTACAAGTTGGGCTCTTCTGGTACTCATTTTAATCAGCATAATAGCTGAACGGCTGTTCTTGCACAAAAACCTCGCAGAGTTTACACTGCATGCGCGTTCTTGCACAAGTAAATTTACAGTGAAGCATCGGAAAAGAGGGCTCCTTGCGCAAGACTTAAATAGCAACAATTGCACAGCCTAGCTGTGTTTTCTCTGTGTGCTATGTGAGAAGAGATGTTTAATTTAATCCCTCATTTAGAACATAAGAATGGCCATACTGGGTTAGAACAATGGTCTATCTAGTCCCATTTCCTGTCTTCTGAGAGCTGCTAAATGCTTTCGTGGAAATGAACAGAACAGGGCAATCACTGAGTGATCCATCCTCTGTCATTCAGCCCCAGCATTTAACATTTGTTGTAGCAGTTACATTAGGTTTGTATGTCCTTAAACTTTCCTTGGACTGCAGGCTGTGGTAGAGAGACCAGTGTGTTACAAGGAGTTACAGGAAGATTGGGAAGACACTATAGAAAAGAACTAAAGTAAAAGACACAGATACACAGGATTTGTTGGGAAAGAGTCAAGATGACTTTTGTAAAAGGAAGTCATGCCTCAACAATTGATTAGAATTGAGAGAGTAAACAACCACATGGATAAGGGTGATCCAGTTAATATAGTGTGGCTAGATTTTTGGAAAGCCTTGGGCAAGGTGCTGCACCAGAGGCTCATAAGGAAACAAAGAAGTTATGGGATAAGAGGGAGGGGTTCTTTCATGGATCAGGCTGTGTCTAGACTGTAGCCTTTTTTCGGCAAAAGGTACGCAAATTGCGCTTTGCAATTTGCATACCTTTTTCTGATAGTTTTGTTGGAAGAAGCTTTTCCAAAATTCGGCCTGTCTACACTGGACCAAATTTTGGAAAAACCTCCTTTTTCTGAAGAGCCCTTCTTCCTCATTCCACAAAGAAGACAGGGCTTCTGAAAGTGCGCATTTGCTCTTCTGCAAAACATGTCAGAAGAGCTGCGGCGGAGTTTTTCTGGGATACTAGTATTAGTACTGTGGAGAATATAGGGATGTGTGGGGTATGAATGGATATATATATATATATATATATATATATATATATATATATATATATATATATAAATAAAATACAATTTTGAACAAGATTCTGACATAAAAACAGGCTTATCACAAATGCATGGGATATTAGTGTGGTATAGACTGGAAGTCCAGAAATCTGGAATGAAATCTTGGTCTCTGTGAAATCAAGGGAGTTTTGCCATTGACTTCAGTGGGGCCAGAATTTCACCCGTGGGTTCTAGTGCCAGCTTGGCCATGGATCTGCTGTGACACCTCAGGCACTTCACCTCTCTGTATTTCTTATTCCCATCCCACAATTTGTCTTTCTTGTCTATGTAGATTATTAGATCTTCCTGACAGGTAGTATCTCCTACTTGGTATATGTACAATGCCTGGTAAAACAGGGCTCTGTTCTCAAGTGAAACCACTATGCATTCTGCAATACAAATAATACCAATAGATATGCAAGCTGAAGTCAGGAGTACTTGACAAGGTTATGATTCTAAAATTCTCTTGAAATTTTCAAGAAGTCTTAATATGCTCTGTGTCCCCAAACAGACTGTTATCAAATGGAAACAAAATAGTTGCTAAAAATGCATTTCTATACCCAGCATTTTCCTTTTATTCCAGTCACATGTGTTCCTATCTGCAGGAACAGGTTTTAACGCACTGTGATATCCAGCAGGCCTTCAAACTATGGTCTGTGGCTAAACTTTCTAGAGGCCTGCTGTACCGTTGGCCTGAGACCCATAAGGCCTAGCTGGCTACCCTTGAGTCCAGTGGGAACACAGGATGAGCATAATAAGCAACCCTGCCTGTTTATCCTAGAGTAGAGAGCCAAAGAAGCATAATACCGTAACTAGGTAGAAAGCCGTAACTAACTCTCATATCATAAGTTTTACACCCCCATGCAAGGCCAGAGTCTTGGAAGAGGCCTCAGAGTCTGGGCCGCTCTCCTGAGAACGAAACAACAGCCGCCTTCTCAAGGTCAACCACGAATTGTTGGAATCGTTGCTAAGAAACTAGAGATAGTGCCTCCCTGCACAAGCCCAATTTGCAAATTTATCAAAGGTACATTCTAAATAATTGCTTGCTGATATTTTACATTATTTTTGCTTTTTCTTTATACCTCTAGACAAGCACCTATGGACCACACCTCTCACCTATCGGGAAGGCACCGTTACCACTCCTGTGCATCCCAACTGAAATATAGCTATGCCTTATAAAGCAATCCTTGGGGTGAGGGATGGGGACATATACTTGTGTTTAGCAATTATGTTAACCTGAGCCGTGGGCGGAGTTACTATGTAATCTTTTAGACTTTTTGACTTATTAGCTTATAATGCCTTGCTGCTCGAACCTATCCAGGGGCTCGAGCACGACCACCCCGTTGTTTCACTCTGCCTATCAGCTCCCTTTATAATGTCTTGTAATCATTTACTTGGCAGTGTCCGCTGAGCCCGAGTGGCAAGGTAGCACTCTACTAGCATTGTGTGTAAAAAACCCTCCTGCTTGAATCTATACGGTGTCTACGTTTTTGGTTTCCAACACTATCACTGATCTAAAATGTTTGATCTGTTAGTCATAGAGTTGCAACTTATGTAACAAATACTTATAATGCCAGTAACAATGCAACTGGAGTCTTTTATTTTCTATTTCTTTTTCACATTTTTTTTTTACCTTCTCTCACCATTTCAGCTCCTCCATGATAGAAATATCAGAAGATCAAATCTAGAAGGATTTCAATTCCATTGAAAGGCTTGTAGAACAAAAGAACCCCACTAAAAAAATTACTAAAATACTTAGGTTTATTCAAGTTCTTGCAGAATCCAAATGCCTATCCAAAATAAATGACTGAGTCACACTACTTTGTTATACAGGCAGTCCCCGAGTTACTTGGATCCGACTTATGTCGGATCCGCAGTTACGAACGGGGATTTCTCGCCCCGTAGTCAGCCGCTGGTCAGTTTCAGCAGCGGCTGAATCCGAACGCCAGTTCCGACTTACATACAGATTCAGCTTAAGAACAAACCTACAGTCCCTATCTTGTACGTAACCCGGGGACTGCCTGTAATTATTTGTATTACAGTAGCATCTTCAGGTAAGATCTATGCCCAACTGCGCTGGACAATATACATACACACAATAAGAAGCAGTTGGTCCTGAAGAGCATAAACTATAATCCTTTTTCATTATTGTATGTTGCCCTGAGGCTCTTTTTTAAATCTTATGGATTTAGAATGTTAAATATATCTCAACTTTCTACAATTTTTCAATCACAGATGTCTGTAGTGATCAAAGTTAATCAAAATAAAGGATGGAAGTTGTATTCTTTTTAAGACCTGTCTCTAGTTCTGATCAAAGTACACAGAGGATCAAATGAACCACTGATAGAATGTAATGGAAACTAACTATATTCAACTGACAAACTGAAAATAATCTCTTCTAGTCTACTGGGTACATAATTATGTGTTTAGCCTCTTTGTGTCTCTCATCTTCATCTTACAAACTTTTCAGTTACATATGTGCAACCCCATTCATTTCAAGTGTACATGAGAGCAGAATCTGGCCTGCAAGTTTATTATGGCCACTATTGCTTTGACTGTTCCTTTACCATTACATTCTGAGGGCCAAATTCTGTCACAGACTGTACACTTCACAGGCTATAACAGCTGCTACTTGCTTGCAGCTGCTGCTCCTTTAGCAAATAGTAGTGTCTTAAAGTTTCCGTGCTGGTGCTCCTGGTTTCAATCTCTGCTAATTGCATTGGTCAATATTCCCTCTAATCTTTTCCATCTATGTGCGGATGTTTCCCATCCATGTGTAGAATATATTTTTATGTGCACTGAAGCATGTGTGAACATGCACTACTAATAGAAATACAAAATACTAAGATGTGGGTGGTCTATCAATCAGCTGGATGGCATTTGAATCTCTCCTGAGTGGCTGCACAAGTGCACAGCTTATCCTACACGCTGCATAGAATTAACCCCAGATGCATCTCACTGAAAATCAACTGTTTGCAGGGGCTTACTGGTAAGTCCATCAGGTAAATGAAAAAAATCTCCCTGTTTGTCAGTCTACCTGCAAATAGCTGCTTTTCAGTGATGAATTAAGTGATTCCTCCTTATTTATAAAGGATCAGATTCTGCTGTCACTTACCCCCTGTGTACATTGCAAGACCCTTCATAGAAGTCACAGTGGTGGTTAAACAGATGGGAAGAGAGATCAGATTCAAGCTCAAGGTTGAAAAGGTGCTTCGGAATAAAAATAGCTATGTAATATGAAATTGTTTTTATCATTAAAATAAATGTTTCTTAGTTTGCTTTTTAAGGTCCCGATTCTGCACCATTCAAATCAATGGAAACTTTATAATTAACTTCAACAAGCCTAGGAGGGGTGCATCTCAAAACAATTAGGCTGTGTCTAGACTGCAGGTTTTATTTTTTTAAAAAGTAGCCTTTTTTCAAAAAACTTCACCTGCGTCTAGACTACAGCCGCGTTCTTTTGAAATTAAATTGAAAGAACGCGGCTTTTCTTTCGACAGCGGTACTCCTCATTTCACGAGGAAGAACGCCTTTTTTCGAAAGTGCTCTTTCGAAAAAAGGCATTCTTGAATGCAAACAGGGCTTTTTCGAAAGAGAGCATCCAGACTGCCTGGGTGCTCTTTTGAAAAAGTGGCTTGCTTTTTCGAAAGTACTGCTTGCAGTCTAGACGCTCTTTTTCGAAAGAGGCTTTTTCGAAAGTATCTTTCGAAAAAGCCTCTTTTGAAAGAGGCTTGCAGTCTAGATGTAGCCTTAGAGCCCAATTGTTGGCAGATGGGGAGAGTTATCATTGAAGCTAGTGAGACATAAGAAAACACTCCGCTTACTGAAGAGTTTTAAAGAAACACATGCCTGTGTTTTAGGGTACGTCTACACAGCAAGGAAAAATCCCTGACTGGCTTGTGACAGTCAACATGGACAGCAGGGCTGTTTCATTGCTGTGTAGACTTCCAGGCTCAGGCTGGAGTCCAGGCTCTAGGACCCTGCAAGATGGGAGGGGCCCAGAGCCTGGGATCCAGCCTGAGTCCGAAAAGATGGAACAGCTAGAGTCCTGTCAGCCCAAGATAACTGCCATGGGCCACTGCATGTGTAGACATATTAAAGCCAGGAGGGCAGATTTTGATTTTAGCAATTCCAGTTAAATTACTGGTCTTAAGATGTAAAATCTAAGTAAACAAGAGAATTAGGCTCCAGGTGTTCAAAAGCCGATTTATTAAGGTAACTGGGACTGAGTGTTCTCGTGTTAGCACTTTAGGAATGTTGAATTTAATTAGGCTGTGGCTGAGCTGGGCAGCCTCTCTTTGTTGCTACCACAGATTTTTCCACTATAAATCAGGAGCAGCTCCAGTGAAGCCAATGGCCTACTACAGGAACATTTAAAAAGAGTAATGGATCAATGATAAAAGAGGAAGATTTAAAAAAAAAAAAAGCTAATGACCTATTTCAGTGTCTGGATAGGAAAAACGAAGTGATTTTGTTTAGAGTACAATCAGGCATTGTGGTTTAAACAAAACTCTTTTTAAATAAGCAAAAGCATAAAGATGAGCTATGTGCGCGCTATATGAAGAAACAATTGATCACCTTTTCTGAATATGTTAGAGCTTTGATAAAGAAAGGGAAACACTTTTTGAGGAATTTAAATAGTCTAAGGTAACAAAAGTGACATTATGTTGTTTAGTAAATATCAGGGGAATGGGATAATATTAAAAAGGCCTTGTTTCATTACCTAATAGCTACAAGGCAGAACAAGAGAATATAAATCACTAAGTATTTAGGAATGGTAATTGGTGACAGCTATAGACTATTTATTCAGGTCTGCTTTGCTCTGGAGAAAGAAAAAGAAGCCAATGAAAAAGATCCTGGTTTCTGTTAAGGTAACCATAAACCGAATCAGGCCTATACAAAGGAGAAGGTGGGGCTGGAATTACAAGACTATTAGTTTGAAATACCTATAACTAAGTTTTACTATAAAAGGCAGGCTATTTGGGGCATTGGAAAAAACTACTTAACTTATAGAAATAGGCACCTCCACATTAGTTAACTTGAAAAAAAATCTTTTTGGTCTGTCTTCAGGAGCATTGTCAGCGTGAAGTGAACTGGCTTCGTGACCACGCACTATCATGCTAAGTCTAGACTGGCATGATTTTCTGCAAATGCTTTTAACGGAAAAGTTTTCCGTTAAAAGCATTTACGGAAAAGAGCATCTAGATTGGCATGGATGCTTTACCGCAAAAGCAGTTTTTGCGGAAAAGCGTCTGTGCCAATCTTTTGCGCAAAAAAGCCCCGATCGCCATTTTCGCTTTGCGCAAAAGGACTTTTGCCCAAACGGGAGCAGCATAGTATTTCCGCAAGAAGCACTGATTTCAGACAGTAGGAAGTCAGTGTTCTTGCGGAAATTCAAGTGGCCAGTGTAGACAGCTGGGAAGTTTTTCTGCAAAAGCAACTGCTTTTGCGGAAAAACTTGCCAGTCTAGACACAGCCCCTCTGTTTGCTAGTTTAGACTAAGTATCCTGGGTAATGCTGGTTGTCTACATAATGTTGCTTCATGTGGGATCTTCATGGAAATGACATGTTTATCTCATGAAGCTTTCAAAGTGAGCAAAAATGCTAAGTGGATTCGCTGCATTTTTTCCTGTGTGCTACTTCATTCTACAGTGAGCTGACTTTCAACCTTCCTGTTTGTTTTAGCTCCAGAAAGGAGCCAACTTCAGATTTTAAGTTTGTCATCAATGTAAAAGTTTTAAAAGCAGTCGATGAATTTTTCTTTTGGTAGACTTCTTGTCATATGAGGATGACTTTAACTATTTTGGCAATCCCCTATATATATATTCCAGGATTTTAAAGTGATATCCTCATAAACACTAAAATAGCTCTCTGGTAATTTTAGGCAACATATTTTAGTTTTGTTTTTCTAAACAAATGGATACAGAATTCTTGGTGAGAGCTGAGCTAACACTATCATTCATTCTCCTTTAAGTAAAGCTCCCATTGATGTCAGTAAGGCCAGGATTTCACCCTAAAAGTTTAGTCTTTTTTCCAATATCAGACTTACATGCTATCTGAGCACATTGGCCTATACTTGATAGCCACATGATTAAAGAATAGAAGCCCAGCTCCTGGATTCTGGGAGATGATGCTCAGTGAAGTTCCCCTCAGTAAGCTTTTGTTCTCCAGGCTAGGAGAAGAGTTCATATTAAGTGAGGCTCTTGGGGAGTACATGGAGGGGACACTTCAGCTCCAAGGATAGCAAATCAGATTCACACTTGGTACAAGTCAAAACAACTGTGTCAGTGCTTCTTCCACGGCAAATTCCAACCCACAAGGGAATGCTGAGTACCACAGGAGTGTTGCAAAGGGGACCAGTGACTCTGACCCAAATATCTTGTTGATCAAAGGGCAAAATGTGTTCTTTTGTCCTGATCTCTTTGTTTGGGTATCTGCCGAAACAGATACTTACTCCTCAATATCTATTTTCCCTTTTTGAGAAATGCAAGGCTGTTGTTTTTCTTTATGAAGGATGTTCTTTATAGAAAGCATTTCTGGATATAAAACATCCCAGATCACATTAAAACACCACCTAGCTGTTTGTCAGTAGATCTTAAAGCACTTACAGTATTTAGCCCTACAATATCCCTATGAGGTAGGTATTAACGATACTTGTAATTACAGATGGGAGGGAAATGAGAAACTGAGAAGCTAAGGCTTGGTCTACACTAGGACCTTACTGTGAAATTAGCCCCCCAATGTTCATTTTGTAAGTGATTCGTCCACACTACCAAGCTTTTTATTTCAGAACTAGCCCATTAGCCCGTAGTAAGCATCAACTGTACCGCCCAGAGGGAACAACCAGTATTTCAGCAACAGCGCTGCCCAGAGGGAACAGCCAGCATTTCAGGCAACAGTGCCCCCCAGAGGGAACAGCCAGCATTTCGGCGTTACAGACTCTCAGTCACTGGGCTACTCTATATATGATAATGGGCAGTGGAATTTGAACTCTTTTAATGAGGAATAATGCTATTCCTCAACTTGTACCTCCAAAATAACTTTAGTGTGGATGTGCCAGTGCTGCTAATTTGAATTAATTGGCCTTCAGGAGGCCTCCCGCAGCTCCCCAGAAAGCTTCCTGGGGCTCTGAGTCTGAGGTAGCACATTCCCATTAAGGGAGTTTGCCTTGGACTACATTCAATTCTTCCTCATAGTGAGGACACGGGGCTTTAAATCTGTAAAATCGGGTGCTCAGAAGTTGAAATTAGTAAATTCTAAACACACTCCTTGTGTAGACATAGCCTAACTAAGTTGCCCAAGGTCAAACAGGCAGTCTAGACTGGAGTAAATAGAACCCAGATCTCCAAAGTCTTAGGCCAGTGCTCTCTTCATTCAATTCTTCTCCCTCTCTACATCAAGCACCTGTCTTATTTTTATGATAAATTAGATCAAAGCCTTAAAAAAAATCTCTTGAACTAAACAGAGATTTTCAGTTGAATGTTCTTTAAACTTATTTGGGTTAAATTTTAAATCAGAAAAAAATGTGACTGCAATAGTTGTCAGAATTAAACTAGTTTTATTTTCTCTGTATTCCTTCTTTAAAAAAAGTCTCCTTCTTGAGAGGTTTCATTTGTGACAACAAAGTGGTAGAATAACTCAATTCCATACATAATTTACTGACATTTTTGAACTGTGCATTCCTGGAGTCATTTTTATGCATAATTGAGCTAACTTTTATTTAGTTTATTCTGCATTAGGAAAGCTCACATCATATCCTTTGGCCGTATTCATAAATGTTTTAGGAACTCAACAAGAGGCCAGTCAAAGATTCTTATACATTTTAAAATGTGCCTAGTTCTTCTAAATCAGAAATGGAATAAGCAGTGTTTTTTCTTTAAAGCTAAAAACAAATTTTTGACATTTTCTTCTCAAAATAATTTTAATTTGGAAAGTTCCTCTGATAGCCTTCCTGGCTGCTTATTGCCCAATATGAAGTGGGGGTGTGTGTGTGTGGGTGTGGGTGTGTTCCTGGCTGCGTGTGTGTGTGTTCCTGGCTGCTTATTGCCCAATATGAAGTTGTGTGTGTGTGTGAGAGAGAGAGAGATCAAGCCAACACTGGAAAAACAGCAAAGCATTTATGAAAAAAAATAGTTCTGGGTGGCTTTTGATGATTTGAAAGGCATACGAATTCCTGTGCCATTTGCAGAGTTACTTGTTTTCAAGGAGATTTGATTGTTTATTATTTGTCTTATTGTACTGCCTTTGGTCCTAAGTATCAGAGAATCCTAGGATTGGAAGGGACTTTGAGAGGTTATCTAGTCCAGTCCTCTGTGCTCATGGCAGGACAAAGTATGGGTACATCTATATTGCAATCAAGGCAGGTGGGTATGACTGCAGCACCTGTAGACATCCCTCAGTTAGCTTGAATCTGTCTAGCTCCTGTACCAATAGGAACAAAGCTGCAGCAGTTTCAGCATGAACTAGCTGCCCATGTAATTACCCATGGTCCAGCTCACACTGAAGCCCCAACTTCAGTGAGCTAGCTCAATTAAAACAAGCTTGGGTACATCTATATGTGATGCACTACATGCTGTCTGCAGTGTAGACACACCTCAGGATTGTAGCCACATTGTGGTAGGCATTGGACAAACATAATAAAATATAGCTTCTCCTTGGACTGGTGTCCCCATGGATGCTCCATTCAGGTAAGTGTCAGTGCATCCTCGTGCTGGCGATGAGAGGTTTTTCCCCTAGCAGTGCCTTTCGTGCACCACACATGCACAGCCGCTGCCTTGTACTGTTGTGTTTGTTCGCTGCGCACGCAGCGCGGACCCCTCAGTTCCTTTTCTGCTGTTCTCAACAGAAGACAGAGCTCCTCAGCAGTTTGTTCTTTCTCTTGCAACAGACCAAATTTTACCTTATTTTTACTTTAATTGTATTTGTTTCAGTCATCTTTTACTTTTATTTCATGTCTAGAACCTGTTTTGCCCCCTTTTCCCCCACTATACCAGGCTCCCCTGGATTTAAGAAGTGTGATTCCTCCAGGGATCCTATGCCCGTGTCAGATGGACACAGTTCTTGGATTTGATACCTTGGTGAGGGCCATGTCTCCCAGAAATGCCAACACTGCCAGAGCTTGATGTCAAGAGTCAGGGAGATGAGATTGAAAAATATTCCATGGGACAAGGCCCTTCAGCCTTGGACTTGAAAAAGTCTGTCGCTACAGAATCTCAGCTCCAGAGAAGAGGGCACTTTCATATCCACCCCGGGACGCCTGTAAGTCCAGGGCATCTCCGGCCCGGTCATTACTAGTGGTACCAACAGCAACCTGAACCGCCCATTCATCGGTATCATCTACCTCTGGCACAGCTGAAAAGCATAAGGCAGCACAGCTGATGCATGCTGAATCAGAGCCAAAGCATAAATTGGTCTCCTCAGCACCACCTGCTCCGGGATCATGCGTGGCACCGAAGGCTAAGCTGGACATGCTACCTCCTCTAGCACCAGCGGACAGTGCTGCACCAGCACCAGCACTGACTTCAGCACCAGCAACCAAACAGCCAGCACTGGACACAGGATCTGAGAAGACCCAAAAGAAATCTGAGCCCCAGCACCAGCCAACACACACGCAAGCTACAACACTCCCTGGTGTTACGAGTGAGTTACCTATGCATTCCCCAACCCTTGTGGGGCAGTCTGGATAGCATCACTGGCACCGGGCACAGGAGATTTTATTCTCTCCTGCACCAGCCTGGGCACTGAACATGAAAGCAGATTTTTTTTCACAACATTCTTCTGCCACCTACTCTGCACTGCCCTTGCATTCCACTAAACAAAAGACCAGCCAGCAAACACCTCAGTATCCATGGTTCAATCCTTTTACATAGGAAACTGCTGGCAGTAGCCATGTATTGTATTTCTGGGGTAAAAATCTGGTTCCACTGAAGTCAGTGATAAAGCTCCTATTGATTTCAATGCAGACAAAATTTGTCCCAGTTCAACATCTTGGGACTCTCTGCACTTTCTGAAGGGTAAAGCGCAGAATGCATTATCTAAAAGAGTTAGGGTACAGCCATGTTCCCCATAAGTGGAGGCGGCATAGGTACCTTTTGTTCATCATGCCCTTCATCTTGTGTAGCCATTAACCCCTGTGCAAAATAGTGTACAACAAGATACAGAAATGCTGCTATGAGATATCCTTTTAAAATGCATTTTACACTAATTTAGTACTCACTTTGTATTGGTGGAGGTGATTACACATTCTGTAGAGCAAGAGTGAAATGGGGCCACTGTACTTCCTGTGGTAGTGGGACATTTGTGTATCATTCAAAATGGATTATAAATGCAAAATCAGAACCCCTTGGGCCTGAAACCGCATTGACCCACACTATGCACAGTCATTTACAGTAGTGCAAAGTGAATGCAAATCCTCCTTTATAATAGTAGCATTTTATATTTACTGCAATTTGTAACTGACAGCACAAAGTGCTAGGCAACTTAGAATTGGGCAGGCTGGGTTTAAATAAAAGCAAAGGCTTTACTGAGTAAATCCAAGCAGGTGCTTCATGATTCTGTAATACCCAACACTCTTCATTTTGATGATCGCTTCTTCTGGCTAGCCCTGCAGAGGCTGCTGGTTCAGAAAAAGTAGATCCTGCATTGGTTTTTTCTGTGCAGAGCGATGAAAAAGGAAAAAAGTCGGGGAAGGGACAGGGGGGATTCATTTCCCCCCCCAGTGGCCTTGTAAAATAATCAGAACTGCACACCATCTTTCCTATTTAAATTTTAAAAACCAAATAAATTAGAACATGTTTCAGTCAGTTCAATCAGCAGGCAGAAAGTACAGGCAGTCCCCGGGTTACATACAAGATAGGGACTGTAGGTTTGTTCTTAAGTTGAATTTGTATGTAAGTCAGAACTGGTACATATTGTAGGGGAAACTCTAGCGAAACATTTCTCCAGAGCTCAGTTTTATTCTCCCACACTTCACTTCCCTCAGTCCTTTATTCTCAAGCTGAGGTGTCTGCTGAGAAAAGCTGCTCCGTGTCTCCCTGGTCTGTTGGGGGGGCTCTAGCTTCGCGTCTCCCTGGTCTGCTGGGGGGAAGCAGCTAGTGCGGGGTTGCCTCACCCCGTTTGTAAGTAGGGATCCGATGTAAGTCGGATCCATGTAACCCGGGGACTGCCTGTATTTCGAAACCTTGGAGGAATTCAGCAGTTGAATGCTATCATTTTAATTATGATTTGTCTAAGGTTTTCATCCTTCCAGGTCTTCTGATTCTAAATTTTTGGTCAGGATGACATTCTAAAATGGATTTTTAGAGAGCAAGCCGAAGGAGAGGGAAGTCCCCCACAAGAGGCATGACATTTCCCCAGAAGTATGCTAATAGCAGTGTGATCTTGAACCTTACACCTTCACCAAGCAACTGCAAGAAAAACAAACATTAATATGAAGATGGCGGCTGGGACTTTCATTATAGTTACACCTGCATCAGCATTTCTAGGGGGCATCTCATTTTTCCCTTCTCTTTATCATTTGACCTTAAACATGGCATGTGAGGGCTGAGCCTGGGAGCTCTTTTTCTTTGCACAAAATCTGGAAGACAAATCCACTTCTGAATATAAAATCTGTAGATATCAATACATTGTAAAGTGCAGTCTTGCTCTGATAAGTGATTGTGCAAAAATGTCACCTTCGTGCTCAGAGCTTCTCTCTGTCATGGCTGCTCACTTTAATGCTAGAAAATAAGCTTGTACTGTTTGTCACTCCGCTAGCCTTTCAGGAGGCAACAACTAACAGAGCTTAATTCTATTCCTACTTGTGCAGCAATAGAAGTAATTACTAAGTTTCGGTTGCTTACACCTGTGCAGCCCTTGGGGGACTGGAGCTACACAGATGTCATTAATGACAGGGACTCCTAGGCTTACAATAATAAATAACCAAAGGCATAACTTTATTACAGTGGAGTTACACAGGGCGTAATTTGACCTACAGCACCTTTTTTGGTGGTACTGATGCATGACAAGGAATGAACCCAGCTTAATTCTTTAAAAATCACAGTGAGTTTGAAGGCCTGACTGTTAGAAAAAAACAAGAGCTCGTAAATGGAGCATGTTGAGATTAGTGAGACAAGAAACCCCAAGATGCCATTTGTACAGTGACTTTCAGAACAAAACTACCCTATAAAGATTTTCCTTTTGGCATTAGTATAACTTTAAAAAGGTTCTTTTGAAGTTTAGCAGGCCATTAGTTCTTCAGTCTGATTTAGCTGTGTTTTAATTTTAACATGCAAACACTCAGAAATTTGCCTGGCACAGTGATAGTAGCTATATTACAGCCAGAATTTTTAGAAGAGTTCAGAATGCTTAAAAAAAAATCTGTCCATAAATGTCACAATGGGAGCTGCTAGGTGTTGAACATTTGAAAGTTGGGTGCTGAACTCTTTTGGCCAGGTTTACAAAGGTATTTAGGCATCTAAGGCTGCAAATAGGCAATAATTGTATTTACAGAAATGCCTAAGCAGATTAGGCACCAAGCTTCCATTGACTTTCAAGGGGAGTGAAGCAACTCTCTGCATCTTTAGGCACCTAAAAACCTTTGTAAATCTGGTCCTTTGCCTTAGTTGTTCACCCTATGCTCAGATGTAGAATCTCACTGTCCTGTTTCAGATAGATCTGAATCCAGATTCACATTTTGCACATGGCTTCAATCTTTTCAATAAGCAGAAGTAAAACCTGCCTCTGAGCAGCCCTGAACTCTGTCCTCTAATGTACATGTCCAAGAGCACAAGACTGACCCTTAGATTGCCCCTGCAGTGTTTAGAAATGCAAAATTCCCATTCAGCTCTATGAGGGCTTTAGCTGCTTAAGAACTATAGTGTCAGGTTTAGAAACCAACTCAAAAACTGCTGCGTGTTCTTCCTTTGACTTCCTGGTGTGTAGACAGCGCCAAAAGCTGAATTAAGCTTGCAAATGATCCAACGGTCACTGCCATCAGACACCTTTTTTATTGTCCTCCTCTACCCCACCATTAGCACCCTCTCCACGTGTTACAGTTGGCCTGAAGCACCCACCACCTGAGTCATCAGCCTCCGCAATCCAACTTAGCCTGCTGCAGGGGTTCCTGCTGTGGGCAGTGGAGTGGGGGGACTTGGGCCCGCCCACTCTCCCGAGTCCCGGCACAGGGCCCTAAGGCAGGGAGGTCTCTTCCTGACCAGTGGATGGGGGAGTGACCCTGAAACTCACCTGCCCTCGGGTTCCATGGCCCAGCCCTGGGCCACTTCCTACCCTCAGTCCACAGTCTCCTTGCTCCCTAGGGCGCTGGGTGCCCCGGTCCTGGCAACCCCTCCAGCGCTCCCATTCCGCTCGTTTCCCCTCTCCCGACCGCCACGGAGGCCTGCCTCTCCTTCCCACCCCCGCCCGGTGGCCCCGGCATCCTTCTTAAACGTCCTGCCATTCCGGCGGGTGATGTCATCAGCCAGGGTCTCCCCTTTAGTGCGCCTGGCGCTTACGGTGCCAGCACCAGCATTCGCCACAGCCCCTGCTGTCCCCCAGCACGGGCTCAGCGTGTCTTCCCCTGGCGCTTCTTGGCCCAGGGGCCCTCCTGCCTGGGGTCTCTCGCCCCCTTCCAGTGCGGGGTTACCTCACCCCGTCACAAAGCTATTTTGACTTAAGCTATGCAATTGACATAGCTGAAGTTTTTGTAGATAAATTCAACTTTAGCCCTACTTTGTAAAGGTACCCTCAGCCTTGGGTCCCTGGATATACCTCTTCATTTAGCGCTCATTACAGGAAAGTTGTTTTTCTTACTTCCACTCCTTATTAAGCACTGTCAGGGCTGTTCCCCTCTCTGGCACTCCGAGTGCAGAAGGTGAGGGCCTGCAAGAGAGCTTAAAATCCTTTGCCTTTATAGACACTGGTTACAAAAAACTTCCCTCCAGATTGTGGGGAATCACTGCCACCATCAAGTGATTTTTATCCCTAAAAAAACAGGGGTAAACACTTGAACCCACCCTCGGGGGTACCCCAAGCTCTTTTGCCCTAAAAGAGCTTGAAAAAAAAGAGAAGAGGAAAACAAGCTGCAGTCTCTAGTAGCTGACCTCTCAGTCTCAGGCATGCAGAAACATAGACCTTCCAGGACACAAGAATCATCACCTCAAAGTGATTTTTTAATTACAAAACAGAAGATAAGTATGCTTTATCAAGTTTGGTTGCTAGATGTTGCAGAGCAACTAAGGAAAACAAAACAGAGAAAAGTCTCTGGGCAGAGTGCTTGGTGGTAAATGGGGAGGGGAGGCATAGATTCTCATAGAGCAGTCAAACCAAACCACAAAATAAAGAAACTTACCCTTAACATGACTAGATTGACTTTTCCCCTTACTTACTTCCAATTTTTTCTTTGTTCAGTCCGCTCCCATGTCCCAATTTTCTTGGGAGACATGGTGGTCCTACCTGAGTTTAAATCATTCTGTATCTCTCAATTCCTGTTTTTTTTTCTCCCACATAAAGAAAGCAGGCAAGGAATCTATATCCATTTCAAATTTCAATACTTTATCTTGATTGGTTCTCCTAGACCCCTAGCCAAAACCTTTGCTAGCTACCTGAGTTTAACCCCTTAGGGTATGTCTACACTACCCCGCTAGTTCGAACTAGCGGGGCTAATGTAGTCATCCGCAATTGCAAATGAAGCCCGGGATTTGAATTTCCTGGGCTTCATTTGCATAAAGCCGGCCGGCGCCATTTTTAAATGCCGGCTAGTTCGAACCCCGTGCCGCGCGGCTACACGCGGCACGAACTAGGTAGTTTGGACTAGGCTTCCTAGTGCGAACTACTGTTACTCCTCGTGGAATGAGGGGTAACGGTAGTTCGAACTAGGAAGCCTAGTCCGCACTACCTAGTTCGTGCCGCGTGTAGCCGTGCGGGGTTCGAACTAGCCGGCATTTAAAAATGGCGCCGGCCGGCTTTATGCAAATGAAGCCCGGGAAATTCAAATCCCGGGCTTCATTTGCAATTGCGGATGACTACATTACCCCCGCTAGTTCGAACTAGCGGGGTAGTGTAGACATACCCTTAGTTACCAGGTGCTGGCCAGCACTCCTCCTGTCAATGACAAGCAGACACACTTTGTGTGTAAGCAGGGTGACTTAGCTTCAGTTTCCCACCGACTAGACAATTCAAAAAACCCCAAAGCAATCAAAACAGAAAGCCCATAAGCTTTATAGGTGTATTTAAAAATTACCCATTACCAAATTGAGCCAAGTAATTGCACACCTTTGACTGATTTTTTTCAGGACAAAAAAACAAAAAAATCACATCTTGTTTACCACCATTAAAAGAAAGACATGTACAAATAATGTACAAATATATACAAACATGTATATATGGTTGTGACAATTTTCTTCCACTATTTGATCTGAGGAAGTGGGTCTGGCCCCCGAAAGCTCATCATCTAATAAACCATCTTGTTAGTCTTTAAAGTGCTACATAGTCCTGTTTGTTTCATGTACAAAGAAGTTTCTTCTGAACCATTGCATATGGGCTACAATACCTCTTCATGAAGCAATGTATTGTGAGATGGTCCCTTCACTGCAGCTCTCTCAGGTGCACGGGTATAAAACTAGGCAAAAATGACAATGCTGTGGGATTAATTTCCTTATTGCATAGAGTTCATTTTTCTGTTCAATTTAATCATGACTCTGCATTTCTGAAAAAGAATTGGTAGGAATAAACGAAGGAAACAAAGTCTCTAAACAATAGATGCTAACTCTGCTCTGAAATTAAATAAGTACTTTGGGATTTGGTATTGGTAGCATATGGACTATGACAAATTCAGATCCGATCTCCATTTAACACCCCCCGGAATTCTGACCTTCCTATCACACTGCAGGACTATACCTGATTACACTAGTGCCTGTATCCAGGTACACCTGGTAGGGGGAAATTATTCCTACTCTGGTGACAATCTCACCAGACATCTGTGATAGTTAAGATGCAGTTAGGTTTAAGCCATCTCTCTTCTGCTGCAGGTGCCCTTCTCTGTCTTATGGTGCTATGTTTGATCATGTCTTAATGGTAAAATGTAAGAAAGGAAGCGTGAGATTAGCAGTCCTAGACTGCACAGAAACGTCACATTAATCATAGCAAAGACACACTGATGTTCTGGTCTCTTTTCTCCACTTCCTATTCAAATGAATCGCCAAGTGAAATAGACAACGTTTGGAACATTTCAATCCAGCAAGTGGCAGTGAGAAGGGTGAAGCTAACTGTGTATTCGCTATGCACACTGTTGTGTTGCATATATTCAGCCAGGCCCGCTGACAGGAGAGGCAAATGGGGCAATTGCCATGAGGCCTGGCAATTCAAAAGGGCCCAAAGCTCCCGACTGCTGCTACTGTGGCAGTGGAAGAGGTCAAAGCCCTGGGCCCTTTATATCACTGGAACCCTGTGCAGTGTGCTCTGGACAGCTCTGAGGATTGGTTGGGGGGCATGTCATAGTCCCGGCAACACTGTGTCCTCAGTCCTGTCCCTTCCACCCAGGGCCTTGTCCCTTTTGGGAGCATAGAGCACCTTGGTTAGTTGCCCAGCAATTCTGTTGCCCCTCCATTTGCATCCATACTTCAGGGATTTAGGCTATCATTTTAAGAGGATCGTTTCCTGATGGTCTCTTTCTGATATTTTAAAGTAGTGTGGGCAAATTTTACTCACCCGCTTGTCTGGGGGGAAATTAATTTGTTCTGAAGTAATGGCAGGCAAGGTATTTTGTGCCCAAGCTCACAAATTCTTATGATGATTTTGCAAGACTGTTATGAAGTGTTCTCATTAAGAGCTTGAACCAGCTCCCACTAAAATCAATATAAAGACTCCCACTGAGTTTAGTGGGAGTTGGTCTTGGCCCTGATTGCCTGAGCAATTTCCAAAACCACTCATCAGCAGATCATGATACACTTTAAAATATCAAGACAGCACCGGCAAGGGAGCCTTTATGTACTTCTAGAGCCATAGTCTGGCACTCTTCAGTATGTACCCGATCAGCCCCAGTGTACAAGCATAAACGCTGCATTTTACAAATGAGGAAACTTGGTTACAGAGAGTGAAGGGAAATAATTTGCCAGAGATGACGGCGTGGTTAATGGCAAAACAGGAGACTATGTATTGCCCCTCTCTCAGCACTCTGCTTATCCACGAAGCTACACTCTCTTTCATACAGCCTGGCTGGTGTTAACTACTACAGGGGACATTTAGGTAAGTAAAACAGCAGGAAGAGGTAACCACAAGCTCTCACCCCTCCTCCGCCAAACCTTGTGTGCTCACCCTGAGAAATGGGAAAACACCGGAAGCAGGACCTCCTCAAATTTCTAGGGTAAAAAGCAAAGGAATCGGTGCAGACTTTGCATCAGTTCTGTAGCCAATGAGTTAATTTTATCATCGATCACTGTATTAGGAGACGTTATGGTCGATTCACATATCGTCAAAGTATGCTAAACGGATTGAAGTTGCAGGATCGTAGAAGGATAGGACTGATAAGTATTGGCTGTCAGTGTGTTGGGGGGTACAGGAGCCAGGGCAAGGGCTTCGGGATGTGGGGGACTCGGGGCAGGAAGATTGGGGCTGTGGAGGGGGAAGAGGGGCTTAGGGCCAGGGGTGGGATGCAGGAGTCAGGACAAGGGATGGGGGAGGAATAACAGGTGGAGAGCTCAAGGGGTGGGGGGTGGCTGTCAGCTTCTCCCCGGGGCCAGCTCAGGGCAGCAGGGGCCGTATGGGGAAGCCAGTGGCTTCCCCCCTGGGCCAGACCCTGCCTGCCAGTACTCCTCAGGCCCAGCCCAGGCAGGGGAGCCATGTAGGCTGCGCATGGATACTCCTTGAGCCAGCCTGGCAGCAGAGGCCACGCAGGCCACTTGCCAGTTTCTCCCTGGGGCCAGACTGGGGGCAGAAGGGACCCACATAGGACTCCCTGGGGCTGACCTGGGGCAGGGAGGGGGGGGTGAGGGCTGCGCAGTGGCTGGCAGCTGCTCCTCTGTAGTCATGCTCATCTCCTCAAAGACGGTCTTGGGTTTGATGGATGTCTCAATATATTATTGTTGCTAGAGGGATGATTGCTTGCTGCCCCCCTGCAGTCATTCGTGAGTATAACTTCCCCCCTGCTTGCTGTCCCCATGTAGGGATGTCTGAGTCTAACTGTCCCTTCTATCACAGCCTTCCCTTTCCATTTGATACAAAACAATCACATTACATGCACATCCCATTTTCCTAACACAACCAGACCCTGGTCTTGCTTTAAGTTATAAGAGGAAGCTGCCTATCAAATTTGGTGGATCTAGCTCTTACTGTTTAGGAAGAGTTCTTGAACAAAATGATGTGCAGACAGACAGATGCACATTTCTAAAATATATAGTAAGGAATAAGTATAGCATGACTGAAATGCAAGGCCTACCAACTGACCTGTAAGGTGTTAGCCTAACCATAGTAGGCCATAGGCTTGACATGAATGGGTGACCTAGGCTTATGCCAGCAAAGTCACAAAATTACTGTAGAAGATGTGCTAATAGGTGTAGTTATGGAAAAATGGACTGCAATAAGTTATCCAAGACCATGAAACCCCTGATTATTACATCTTTGAATGTCTGTCTTGACAGCAGGGTACATATTCTGCATAGATGTTAATGAGAATAAGAGAAACTAAGACCAACCTATGAAAAATAAGGATATCCCATTCATGGGATACAGAAGTGAGATGACTAAAGGGATGATCCCATGCGAAGCCCCAGCAGGAACCATCCTGCTAGCAACAATATCTATTGAGAGGTCCATCGCACACTAGCATATCTTTGAGGAACTGAGCATGACTACAATTATAATTTTTGCATAGGTTTTTGTAGGATTTCTGTATGCCTGGGTACTGTAATTTTACTTATTGTTTTATTAAAGCTTGAAATATGGACAAAACTTGGTACTTGTGATTGTGTCTGTGGTCACTATCCTTGGACATTGTATCTTCTTAGTATCTCCAAATTTGAGAAAAGCACCAGAGGCAATTTTTACTCTCTGGCACTTGAAATAGTAGCAACCAGAACCAAGCCCATGGGGATGCATTACAACATCCATAAATTCACTTCAAATAAAATAAAAGGCCACAGCTCCTTTCCAACTCTCCTTGTCTTTCTGACTGCATGTGGCATAAATCAGCTAATCTGTTTTAGGCACTGTCAGGAATTAGGCAAAAATGTAGTACAGATTATCTTCTGTGTTATGTCCATTCTAACTGAATGCTTGGAGTTGCCCGTTAGCGAAGATTCACTAATGTTGCATCTTTTCCTTGAGAGGCAACCAGCTGGTTGCTACACTTGGCATATGCTCAGTCCTTTACAGGTGTGTGCAAGCATGCAGAGAGCAGTAGTCAGCTGTTGTCTTGATACTAAAGAGAGAAAGAGAGAAACCTACAGGATGGTCCTCGGAGCTTGCACAAATTGTTCGCCCCCCCAATGGTTGCATGTTTTCTTTGTGCAGAAAGCTGGCCATTAAGGTGAGTGCTGCATTCTGCACTTCCATATTAATACAAGGGTTGCAGTGAAAGGCAGGAACACAAAGTCTCCAGGGAAGAATCATAGATTATTTTGACTCCTGAATAAATCAGTATTAGACTCTTGGACTAAACTGGAAGGACTTGAATACTGAAGCATCAGGAACTCCTAGAAATGGCAACAACAAACATCATCATGAAACAGAATTCACTGTTTAAAAACTAAAAGCATGCATAAGCTCACGCAAAGTCAATCACCGAGGTCCCCACATTTTATAAAAGCCTGGTTAAAAAAAAAAAAGGAGCAAGGCGCCATCTGCCAAACCATCTGCTTCATCCAAGTCCTGTTTCTTGCTTATGATCCCTGCACTGGGACAGGAGTTTCCAAAGGAGAAGCACTTAGCATCATCAGAATCCCCAAATAAATATTTAATATCCTCTAATACTTCTCTCAGCTTATCTAGGTCAGAATTTTAGCTGGGGTCACTGATTTGGCTTAGCTGCTTGTACACTTACAAACTAAGGGCATTTTTCATAGAAGCCCCTGAGTACTATGCCTTGGCTGCTGGGCTGAGCAAAAGGAAGAAGGGGGATATCCCATATCTACCATGCTTAAGACCCACGGATCTGATGTTATGCGAGACCGAGCACTTAGGAAATAGGAAAAGAGATTGGCAAAGTGATAGAAACAGATGGAATTGCTAAACTGTCCTTGAACCATCCATCAAAATGCCTGTTTAGATGGGGTGTCTGGAAAAGATGACCTCACTGATGCACAAGAGGAGGGTAGTTGAGGTCACATTCTGTATCCTCTGCCTTTCTGCCTTGGTGGGACCTGGGACTGCAGAACAAAGCCCTGATGTCTATAGGACTGTGGGGCCAAAACTGCTTTCTTTCCATCCCTAGTGTATCAATTCCAACTGACTTCAGTTTCTCCTTGGGATCTTTTAGGCTATGATGCCGGTCCTGTCTGAAATAGGTAAGGAGAGACCAGGGAGTGCAGCCAGGAGAACATCTTCTCATAATTATGGCGGAGGCCATGACTCATGCTGCTGGGTTGGCTGTATCCAAGCAGTCCTGGAGACCTGTTCTGGACTTCAGTTTGCCTTCCTCCTTTATCAAAAACACTGAATTCCTGTTTGCAGTCTTGGTAACCTGCCTTTAAACTTTCAGAAAGAGAAGTGCGCTGGCTGGTTTGCAACTCTGAGGTGCAAAATTTACTGTCAAACAAGTCGAGTCTCTTTGACTCTGTTCCTTTAGGTCTCAATGTCTGATATCCCTTTCTCTTCTCATTAGTTGCTATCACTATGAAGGAACCTTGTGTGAGGGTGAGAATACAGATAATCAAACCATTTAGAAAGGGCATGGCACCTCCTCTGTGTTTTCCTGGGGCTTACAGTGAAAAGCATCTGCCATAGTGTCTTAACCAGTTCCAGTACAGTTTCATTAATCAGCAGAGCTACTGTGGAAGGCACTACTGAGGCCAGACAGTCCACAACATTGTAAGATTTCTCTCACCATCCGCTTATTGTATAGCAGGAAGGATTTAAACCCCAAAGAGCAAGGCAGGGCTCTCCTCGTACTGAAATTTGAATCTGATTAAAAAAAAATCCCTGAAACTTAATGCTAACACTTATTTATAACATTAGCTAACCAACTTCTAAGAAATAAGAGGGTATACACAAGCAATGAGGGAAGACCTCGCTAAAGTCCCTCAACAACCATCATATCTGGTGCAAAGGAACTGAAGAGGGATGGGGACAGCTCCACCCTCTTATATCTGCACACAGTGATGTGCAGTGGCAGAAGGCACTAAAACTACATTCCCCCATGGGTGCCACTGAGGGAAAGAGTTCTCTGACACCTGTGCACGAACCTGCAGTAAACATGGGCAACCACTCCAAAATAAAGTATTATCCCTGTAAATAGTTTGTGCCCTCTAAAGGTGCTCACAGTGTTATTATATATTTTGAAAGCCTCCAGAAACCAGTCCAGGCATGAACACGTATGAAGCTTGGTCTTGCATCTTTGTGTGTATTTAGTAAACATGGTTATTTGAGACCCAACTGTGCCTGTATGGTTTCTTCATGTTGTTACTGTTGGGGAAAAGATAGTTGCAACAAGTAGCTTCTCTGGTGCTTTGTCTTTATAGGTATGTCTACACTACATTTTTTTAAATTAAAAACTGCCCTTTTTTCGAAAAAAGTCACCTGCATCCACACTGCAAGTGCGTTTTCGAAATTAAGTCAAAAGAACACGGTTTTTTTCGACATTGGTAAACCTCAAATTATGAGGAAGAACGCCTTTTTCAAAAGAGCTGTTTCGAGAAAAGGTGTGTGTGGATGCAGAACAGGGACATTTTTTGAAAGAAGAGGCAATCGAAAAAAGCACAGGTGTCCTGGTGGACATTCTGTGAATAGCAATCCAGGCTCTCTTTCAAGAGAGCGTCCATGCAGGCTAGATGCTCTATCAATAAAGCAGATCATTTTTTCGATACGATTTTGAGGTGTGGCTGCTTTCTTTCGAAAGAAGCTTTTTCAAAAGAGCTATTTCAAGAAAGCTTCTTTCAAAAGAAGCTTGCAGTCTAGACATACCCTCTGATGGGAGCTATTCTGCTTTGAGAGGTGCACAACATACTTCCCAGTCAGGCCTACTTCAGGTTAAGTGTTTCCCTATCTGACACTCGTCAAAATACTGTCATTCCCAAAATATCCCAGATGCAGAGACTATTATGGAATCAGATGGGAGCTAGGATGAACAGTTATAAGAGGAAGGAATTAACTGATAGCTGATCTGTCTCATCCCTGTATTTTGATGTTGCAATATAGCTCATTTGTCAAATACACGCCCCTTCCCCACAACAGCAGCCTTAGGAGGCACTAGGGAGGAATAACTTAGAATAGCTCTGGTGAGGAGCTATTTTGACACAGCAGCAGTGGATCTATAGATATTTTGGAATAGGTATTACTCCTTGTAGAATGAGGTTTACCAATGTCGGAAAAAGCCCTCCGCTATTTCAATTTTCTTTTTAAATAACGCAATTGCTGTGTGGATGCTAGTATTGTTTTTTTGGAATAATGGCCATTATTCTGGACCAACGGGTGCTGTGTAGACGTACTGTAAGAAGCATTGTACAATCACATTGCATGGGAGTAAATGAGGACATAAAGTGCAAAGCACTGGAGTATCAGACCAGTATGAGTCTTATTCTAGTATGAGTATAAGCATGCCTTCAGTAGGCTTGCCTTAGATATGACTTTTAAATATAATTGTTTATAAATATCAGTCCCAATGAGTGACTAACCAGGGGTATGTCTATACTACCCCGCTAGTTTGAACTAGCGGGGTAATGTAGGCATACCGCACTTGCAAATGAAGCCCGGGATTTGAATTTCCCGGGCTTCATTTGCATAAGCGGGGAGCCGCCATTTTTAAACCCCGCTGGTTCGAACCCCGTGCAACGCGGCTACACGGGGCACGAACTAGGTAGTTCGAACTAGGCTTCCTAGGCACGGGGTTCGAACCAGCGGGGTTTTAAAAATGGCGGCTCCCCGCTTATGCAAATGAAGCCCGGGAAATTCAAATCCCGGGCTTCATTTGCAAGTGCGGTATGCCTACATTACCCTCCTAGTTCGAACTAGGAGGGTAGTGTAGACATACCCCAGGATAGCACTAATGCTGAACAATTCTCAGACTGGATGTTGACTAGAAGGACCACTGAGAGCTACAAGTGAAACAGTCTAATTATCTGGGGAGCTCAGCCCAGGGTGCTCAATTGAAACAGGAGATCAGAACTCCCGTAGCTCAACCATGCTGCTCATTTTCACAGCAAGATGATTTAGTGCTTCCATTAGAATTGCCACAGAAACCTGATCAAGCTTGAAAACAAGGTTAAGAAAACTGGCATGAAGCTATGAGCCAATGCAGCAAATGTAAAGCTCTGTTTTGTCTCTGGGATCCTGCAGAGCTAATGATAAGCAATAACAGGCAAGTATAGTAGAAGATCTCACTGCTTCATTGCTATTGTTCTGGAGCATGGCTTTATTTTTATTTTTTGAGGGAAGGTGTTGAGGACAATGCAGTTGGGCTTGAGAAAGATACCTCTAGACCTAACCTTTTCTGCTGATGTAGTTTTGCAGCACCAAAATATGCTAACTTAATATTCAGTCTTGTACCAGTGAAAAGTTGCAGAGCTGCTGTGCTGTGTGACTTAGCAAGGTTAAAGCAGGAGCTTTACTGGAAAAGGTAAATTCACAGCTTTCCAACGGGACATACAGCATGGATCTTCATATTGCAGTATAAGTCCTATATTGTTTGTATGGTTGCACCTCTCTGGTCCAGCACCCTTGGGACTGGTCAAGGAATTTGCAGGGCCAGGGCATGTCAATGCTGGCCTCTCCACTGCCATCCTCTGGGGTCTGCTCCGGGCTTTCACATCCAGCTGATGGGCTCCACTAGTCCACTCCCAACCCCCAGACTCCTGCTCCCAGCCCTGCCTGCCAGGCTATGCTCCCAGCTGCCCCTGGGCTCCAACCCCAGCTACTGGCTCCCCTCTCCAAGGTTCTGGTCCCAGCCACTGGTCCAGTTCTCTGGTCCGGAAACATCTGTGGTCCTACTGCTCTGGTTTTCCCCTGTGAGTGCTTCAACCCCAGAGCACCCATAGGGTCCCAGACAATGCTGGGCCATGGATATTGCCAGACTAGAGAGGTTCAACTTGTACTTAGAGCAGTGGTGAGCAACCTGTAGCCCAAACAGTTTGTTCACGTTGGACGTTCACAGGCATGCACCCCCTCCCACCCCAGCTCCCAGTGGCTGTGGCTTCCTACAGCACCCATTGGCTGAACCACAGGGGGACGTGCCTGCAAAGTGTTATATAGATACATAGCAGCACTCTTAAGCTAAATAGACAAATAGGCAAAGGGCAGGAGAAAGGAAACATTGTCTTCCCCACTGTAGAGATGGGGACCTGACACAGAAACTTGATGGAGAGAGAGAGAGAAACTAAAGGTCATGTCTATACTTCTGCTTACATCAGCAAAATTTAGGTTGCCCAGAGGTATGAAAAAAACAACCCTCCTCAGCAACCTAAATTTTCCCAGCATAAGTGGCATTGTGCACAGCATTACATCAGCAGGAGAGCTGCTCCTACAGACCTTGCTCCCACCACTTCTCGGTGTGGGGGGAGAGAGGGTAATTATCTCAGTGAGAGATCTCTTCCATGTTTGCTTAGAGTACCTATATGAGAGATCTTACAATGACACAGCTGCATGGGTGCAGCGGTACCAGTGTAAGCTCTCTAGTGTAGATATAGCCTAAATGATTTGCCCACGGTCACAGGGAAAATTTGGGACTAGAACTCAGCTCTTCTTAACCCTAGTCCTGTTCCTTAACCACAAGACCTTGGTTCTTCTTTGTGCAGTAGGAGAGACATGAAAAATAGTCCTAATACAAACATTCAAAGTCTTTCTATGACAGAGTATCAGTAGGTCTCGGGTCTAGTGATTCTAGGGTTGACTATAGCAGTGAAGCTTTTCGTCTCTAGTGATGATAGTACAGTCACTCTATGCTGACAGGAGAGAGCTCTCCTGTTGGCATAATTACCCCACCTCCCTGAGCGGTAGTAACTATGCAAGCAGGAGAGCTTCTCCCACTAACCTAGCGTTGTCCGCACCCATGCTTGTGTCAGTGTAACTAACATTGCTCAGGGGGTGGCTTTTCCCTTAAATTATACCGAAGTAAGTGCTAGTGTGTACAACCCCTGAGGCATCACCATTCTGTGCCCTTGGCAAGGGTCTTCATAGGGCCAAACCGAGGAGATAATCGGTTTAGTGTTGGATGATTAACCAGTTAATAAGATAATTCAGCTTATCAACTGAGAACAGTTAAAAGAGAGAGGAAAGAGGAGAGAGAGGAAACCTAAGGTATCAGGGAAGTGAGCCCTCTTCCAAGTCTTGCCCTATTCCTAGGGAGAAAGAAAAAGTTGTAATTGGGGGAGGAGTGTGGACTTCTACAGCACACTTTAAATAAAAGTGTTGGCATTGAACTTCCTACAGGTGTGCATGAGGACTATTTTCAGCAGTGAAGGCAGGGTGAGGGAACTCTGACCCGTGACATTCTCAAATGTCTGTGAAGTGGTTCAGTGAAATGGATAGCAAAGTGGAATTTCTAATGGCATAGGGTGATATAAATGTTAAAATGGCCCTTATTTGGAATGATTATCACAACTCACAAATAGCTTCACACGGCAACAACTTCACCCGGCAATGCATCACCCCATCCTGCCTCCTCTCTTGCTCTCTATACAATATGACATTGGGAAGAGCAAGCAAGATTTCCTTCTTTCACAAAGGAAACTTGTAGCTTGGGTAATCACCAGTGCACCATGACAGGTTATTTATTCAAGTAGATTCTTAAAATAAATTAAGAGGATGAAATTAGTGGTACCCAGAAATAGAGACATGAGGATTTGACTAAAATCCAAACACAAGCCTAATTATGCAAAATCAGGTAGGGTATGTCTACACTACCCCGCTAGTTCGAACTAGCGGGGTAATGTATGCATACCGCACTTGCTAATGAAGCCCGGGATTTGAATTTCCCGGGCTTCATTAGCATAAGCGGGGAGCCGCCATTTTTAAATCCCCGCTGCTTCGAACCCCGTGTAGCGCGGCTACACGGGGCTCGAACTAGGTAGTTCGGACTAGGGTCCTATTCCGAACTACCGTTACTCCTCGTGAAACGAGGTGTACCGGTAGTTCGGAATAGGCACCCTAGTCCGAACTACCTAGTTCGAGCCCCGTGTAGCCGCGCTACACGGGGTTCGAAGCAGCGGGGATTTAAAAATGGCGGCTCCCCGCTTATGCTAATGAAGCCCGGGAAATTCAAATCCCGGGCTTCATTAGCAAGTGCGGTATGCATACATTACCCTCCTAGTTCGAACTAGGAGGGTAGTGTAGACATACCCGTATAGACTTAAGGTGGTATAAGATAAAAATTCCCCAGTTTCAACATACCTTCAAACATATGGAGAATGGTAACAGCAAAGATAGAAAAAAAAAGTGAAGAGTACCACATGAGGTCTTGGTCATATGAAGGCTTCTGTCATTTGGTCATCTCTGGTGTTCCAAATTAAGAATAGGTTTGAAGCTTTTTATACATCTTTTTCCCATTTCACCCACATACATCCAGTACCATATCTAATTAAGTCTCAGCCACCAATTCCTATTTGGTATCCAGGAGCACTATTTGAGGGCTCAGGTTGTCCATATGTGGTATTCCGGTTGAGCATCATTACATTTCCAACAGTTAACTTAATCATTTCCATCATTCCCTTTCCTTTTTGATACACCAAATGCAGTTAGCTGTTATTGTAAGAGACCCCTAAATGTTATCATCTGTGGGTTTTCTATTTATCACAAAATGCATATTGCTAACTTCTAGACCTTACTCTAACACTTAACGCTTCAAACATATAGCCAAGCCCACTTTTAATGCATATATTTTGGTTCTTTTGCTTGGTATTACACATTCAATAACTTCCATTCTTCAAAAAAAGTGGGTTGTGCCCATGAAAGTTCATGATACCATCCACCTTTTTTGTAAGTCTCTAAGGTGCTGCAGGACTATTTGTTGTTTATGTTTTTTCAGTTATAGACTAACATGGCCACCTCTCCAAAATTTCCATTATTATTTTACGCAGAACAATAGACCCTCCGAGGTCAACTGTCAACAAGCTCCCCAGTAGAAGGACGCAGGTCATACACCAAGGGCTTGTGGTGAGTAGTCTCAAAACAGTGCTGGAAAGGGTGAGAAGCTCATGAAAATGTCTCTCAACTGATCATTGTCTGCTCCATATGAGGAATAAGGAGATTAAAGTCCTAAGGCTGCAGTGACTAAGGGATATAAAATCCAGTTTAATTGGTTAACCAATTAAACATTAAGTTTAACTGATTAATTGGTTAAATGTGGGTAGGCAGGGGGAGGGGGTTCTCCAGGAAATGTCAGTCTCGTTAATCAAAAATATTTCAATAGGTCTTTGCTTCACAAAACTGCACTCACCACCCATGACAAATAATGTGTGTTAAGTATTGCAAAAAAAGTAACAATATTTAGTTTAGGGTGCATCTATGCAGTACCTTTACCTCAAAATAAGCTACGCAATTTGCACTATGCAAACTGTGCAGTTTATTTCGAGGTAATTTCAAAATAGTACTGTCATCGAATTTCAAAATAAAACACTATTCCGACAAGTCCCTTAACCTTCGTGGAATGAAATAACAGGCGCATTTAAAGACACAGAATAGCTATTTTGGGATACTTCCGGTATCCTGAAATAGCTCCACTGTCTAGACGTAGCCTTACATTGTGAATAGGAGTTAGTGCTTCTTCTAATATCTCTAAGGTCTCATTAAATATGTCCTTTTGGTTTCTTGCTATTTATACTCTTCAAGTCTAAAAACACAAGTACATTTTCACAATTAAAACAAGGTTCACAATACTGCAGCTGGGCTCTCCTTTCACTTGAGTTTGTTCTTATATCTCACTGAATGGTGATGTCCTGCCCCTTAGATATCTGCTTTGTCATGGCTGAAACATTCTAAGGTGTTTGAGGACAATGTAGTTCTCAGAAAGTCTGGAAAGTTCCATACAATTCTACAAAGGTCTAGAACATTACAGGGGCAAAGTGAAAAACGAATCCAAACATGGAATACCTCAGACATGTTACCTCAAACATTTTATTTTCCCTTTTATCACTAACAACAAAGACAGCACCATGAGCCCGAAGCTCCCTGAGCAGTTGCCTAGGTCACTTGCCCCTAAATTAGGCCCTGCATTTGCTCATCTCACAGAGATATGGTGAAGCTTAATTGATCGATGGGTGTGAAGGGCCTTGAAACAAGCTAAATAGATTGAACACACATGATACACACAGACAAGTTAATTAAATACTGAGGGCTCTGTGCAGCTGTATCTTGAATTTCTTCATGATTTAAACATTAAGCATGTTACTCTTTCCTTTAAATTATGCAAACTCAATATTCTCTGTAGTGTTCCTTGCATTAAATAAGAGAAAGGACTATTGTAATCAATGTAAAAAGGGGATTCTGTATTCAGGCCACACAGATGGACTCTGAAGTTATGTTTGGCTCCCCAGCTCCCACCCCAACTAAACACACCGTCTGTGCTGCCTGGTGTCCTGCTGAGGGTACTCACTAAGAGTCTCACTAAATTCTGGCCTGGCCTAAGCATTTTGTGAAGGCACCCTATATTCTTTAGGCCAGATGAGTACATGCATCTCAGTTTGTGTATTACCTTCATAGGAAATAGGGCAGTGTATTGAAGGGAGGTGATAGAGCCAAAGTGGAGAGCATGTGGTGAATAATTTTAATGTTTTATCTCTTCTAAAAAAACTGGATCATTTGACAAAATACTCTGCAAGGCATGGTCTGTGCACCATTGCTTTATAGTCACTCTACATGAAGCACTAGCATAGCCCCATAGGTCACTTACATTTTCACCAGTTCACCATTACTAGTTTCATGGGTCACTTAACAGTTTCACATTTAAGGAGTCAACATAGTTAAGAGTGAACTGGATTCTGGATTCTGACAACGGTGGATGAGATGGCAAAAACACAGATTCATTCCCTAGTTACACTGACACAGGACTCTAGAGTAGCGCTCTACTCTGAGCTGGTTAGGCCTCAGTTGGAGTATTCTGTCCAGTTCTGGGCACCGCATTTCAAGAAAGACGTGGAGAAATTGGAGAGGGTCCAGAGAAGAGCAAAAAGAATGATTAAAGATCTAGAGAACATGACCTATGAGGGAAGGCTGAAGGAATTGAATTAGTTTAGTTTAGACAAGAGAAGTTGAGGAGGGACATGATAGCAGTTTTCAGATATCTAAAAGGGTGCAATAAGGAGAAGGAAGAAAACTTGTTCATCTTGGCCTCTGGGGATATAACAAGAAGTAATGGGCTTAAACAGCAACAAGGGAGGTTTAGGTTGGACATCAGGAAAAAATCCTAACTGTCAGGGTAGTCAAACACTGGAATAAATTGCCCCAGAGAGGTTGTGGAATCTCCATCTCTGGAGATATTTAAGAGTAGGTTAGATAAATGTTTATCAGGGATGGTCTAGACAGCATTTGGTCCTGCCATGAGGGCAGGGGACTGGAGTCGATGACCTCTCGAGGTCCCTTCCAGTTCTAGTATTCTATGGAAGTCTCCCTCCTTTAGACTAGAACTTGGCCAGCAACACCAGTTCCACCAATCATTGATCTTTTAATGTAGACTCTGCCAGTTTTTACTATTATATGATGCAGACCTTCTCTGAGCGTTAGTTGTACTAGTGCCAGTATAGTGATTTCCTTAAAATCCTTATTGTAGGCAAGAAGGCGGAGCCTGAGATGAACATACAGAGCTGGGACCAAGTTGGCACCATTTACAATCTTTTCAGAAAAAAGCCCTGAGGGTAATGAATAGGAGGATGCAAATACTTCCTCATCCACCTCCAGAGTAGTTTTATTTGTCCAATCTGAATGCATTGTAATGTATTTAGCTGAAGCCCAAAATTGTGTTCCCTTTGCAAAGAAATAGAAGATTCAAGTTTGCATCTATAAAGCTGCATGAAACCATTTAGAATATTATACAGTAAATCGTTCTTTATCTTTTAACCAATTCCATTTCAGAACTGGCTTCCCTATGAGGATCCTTTATGTTGCTAAGTTGGGTCCCTTGTGAAAAATTAAATTAAAATAAACACTCTCAACTAAACCATTAGGAAATAATTTCAATTTAATTTTCCCATTTTCTCCACTGTTACTATCATTGACAAGTTTAGTCACAAAGATTTTAAATCTTGATGGAATTAAACACTGTAAAATTTACAGCCCTTTCTCATGAGTCATACTAATCAAGCCAACAAGCTTCATTTTCCCCATCATTAACAAAAATCACAAAGCTTCCTAGTCAGTAAAACAATTTAACAGAATTCAAAGCCTCCAGGAAAAGTTAAGTGCAGAAGACTTTCCCACACAATTGATATTGTAAACATGCTAAACTAATGAACTAGAAACTCAGTAAAGCCTTTTTTAGTCCTTATATAACAGAGGAAGCTTCTTATGATTATCAAAGATAACCTTGCAGGGGGCTTGGACTGGATGATCCAATAAATCCCTTTCAACCCTATGCTATGATCCTATTTAGCAGTAAGTCCTTACCATCCTCATGCTATGATCCTATTTAACAACTGCCTCAAAGGAGACGTAAATGCAGCTGACACGTGCCATTTCACAAATCCAAACTCACAACTTTTCACCGTAAAGGAAAGAAAAATTATCTGTTATTTAAGTAAGTGTACAACCCCAGTTTCTTAGGGTACGTTTATACTAGTCAAGTACCACTCGCTACCCCGGCCACCGGCTGACAGTCAATTGCATAGTTTATTTCGAAATCACTTACTTTGAAATTGTGAGCACCTACATAGCACTTGTTTCAAAATAAAGCACTCTTCCTCCGACTTCCCTTACTCCTCATACAATGAAAGTTATAGGAGTCAGAGTAAGAAGTCCTCCATCTTGACAGTATTTTGACATTATTCCAAAATAACTGCCTGCTGTGTAGAGACACCCTCAGTTTGATTCCACTACATTTCAAGTACCAATACGACTTGTAAATGCAATGTACTTTTCCAAGTACAGTTTGATTTTTGGCTCTAGGGCTATGAAAAAGGCAACAAGAACCCCAATGAATGAATGGCTACCTCTGTAGTGATCATCCCGGTACAATCCTTACTTAGTGTATCGATCCCCACCCTTCAGTACAGGGATAGAAACCAAAGCTCACTCTTCTCAAGTAGAAACAGAGGAACTGAATCTGACTTGTTAATCTTGAAGTATGATTCTTGCTTTGGATGCAGTCTATCCCATGTTCATATCTCTGTGACGTGGAAATAAAACCTCAGAGATACCTTCTGAGATAACATCTTATGAGGCTGCAAAGAAAAGTCATCTTGCAAAGGGGATTCACAGTCCAAAGCAGGGGTGGGGAACTTAAGGCCCAGGGGCCAGATGCGTTCCCCGGCTTGCCTGAATCCCAGCCCCCAGGGATCCTCCCCCACCCCAGCATTGGGAATGGTGTGCTGGCACTCCAGCTCCCGCTGCCCCTCGCCCGAATGATTTTTCTGTGGGTCAGCAGCTCCCAACCCAGAAAAGGTTCCCCACCTCAGTCTAAAGCATGAAGTTTTCTGAAAACATAATATTTGTCAAAAGCTGTTTTACTTTATTTATGATAAAGTTATTTATACGTTGAGTTGCTCACTACTTTGGGCTCATACTCCTCTGCTTAGACCCCCATATTCTCCTCCGCCTCTGTGAATGGATGGAGGGGGGAGCCTGTGACTGTATATCTGAGATTTTACAGCATGCTACCCTCTTCCCAGTGTCTTATGGAAACACCTTTATGAAAGCTCTATGGGGCCAACCAGACTGACAGACTCTGCTCTATTCATCATACTGTACTTTGATACAGAATTCAGTGTCATAGGATACTCGCTGGGTACTGAATTGTTTATTTCTACAAGCATTTGTAGTAAGATGAGGGCCTGAAATAAAAGTCAATGTAGCACAGGTGTGATTTGAGGCCTAAGGCCTAGCTAACAATGGTCAGAACTTGTCTAATATGAAGCAAAGCAAAACTGTGAGCAAGAGGCTCACAGAACTTAGTATGAACAGGACTGAGAGTACAAAACACTAACTGGTAATAGGTCCAGGTGTAGAACAGTAATTTGTACTAGGTATCAACTGTAAAACAATAATTGGTACTGGTCAAAGTTAAAAGCACATTGCAAATGGATGATACTACCAGCTCCTTAAAAAAGATCTTGGTACCCACACTCCCCACAGATACCGACCCAGGTTCAGGATAGGGTCTAAAATGATAGCATGATGGATAGAGATGTTCTAATCAAACCACAAGGTGCAGGGTGAAGGGTGGTATTTAAGTAACATCAGAGGGTGGTAACTTAACAACGTCAGGCAACTTGGCACGCCAGGAGTGATGTGTAATTTGTTTGTACCTGTATATAAAGTGGTGTCTTGGAGGGGCATCTGGCATTGGCCACTGTCGGCAGACAGGATGGTGGGCTAGATGGACCTTTGGTCTGACCCAGTATGGCCAGTCTTCTGTTATGTAAGGGCAGTCTGTCAGACCCACTGACTGAGTCAGTCCATTGTTAGGGGATACATATGCATAGTGGTTCAGTAGAGTCTACTGACAACTATTATTGTACTTTAACAATAAACCTGGCCGGGCACTTTCGATCCTTATTTTATTTGTGGTCTTTGGGGGCTCTCTCGGAGTCTGCTTTGTTGACTAACTGTGCAAGGCAACATGGCACACATGATTGAGCACACACGCATGCAGCCAACTGGGTATCATCACTGACGGAGCAGGAGACCTGTCACGACACCACGCCAGTAAATCCTGACTACTACAGTATTATGGTAGTGCTTAGACCGCTAGTTGAGATCCGGGCCCCTTGGTACTAAATGCTGTATAAATGCAGAGTAAGAGACATAGTTTCTTCCCGGAAGAGCTTACAGTCTACATAAACAAGACAAAAGGTGGAAGGGAAAGCAGAGAAAGAGACCAGAAGTGATTTACTCAAGATCAGACAGCAAGTAAGTGGCAGAACTACAAATAGAAGCATGGGCTCCTGAATTCCAACCCCATTCTTGGACAATAAATATGCCACTCTCAGTTTGACATGAGTGACACTCTGTTTAACACAAGCATGTCTGAGAGTCTGGCTATAACTAGCATTAGTCTCTTTTAACAGACTGACCACTAAATCTGGAAGAAAAAATTGACACAGAAGGAAAACGAGGAGAAAGCAAAGTTTGGCACAGATCCAGTAAATTAGAATGAACATATATGAAATATTCCCATGGACATGTAATAAACCATAGAATTTGCCTTCATCTCTTTTGTGCTGATTAACTGCCATGAAGAAAGTGCTTTGTCTTTTAAATCATTCATTTTCAGAGATCCAGATCTCCCCCCACCCTTCCTCCCAAGTGAATTTTTTTATTAATAGATTTTAAATGCTCTTTTCCTACTGAGCTTTCATTCTCTTTTCCTGCACTGTGTGTGATGTTAGATATTTCAGGGAAAACCTGGATTCATGGTCACAAAATTTCCCCTGTCCAATAGGCTCTTTATACCTCTCTGTTAGGAGAATGGGGGCCATAAAGCAGGTATAGCCTACCCCAAGATCACAGCATAGGGAGTTTCTTCTTTTGATGTAGGGAGCATGGCAAGTACCTCAGAGTGTTACAAGGAAGAGGGAGAAAAATTGTTCTCCTTGGCCTCTGATGAAAGGACAAGAAGCAATGGGCTTAAATTGCAGCAAGGGAAGTTGCACATTAGGAGAAACTTCCTAAGTGTCAAGGTGGTTAAACACTGGAATAAATAGGCAAGTTGTGGAATCTTCATCATCGGAGATATTTAAGAGCAGGTTAGATAAACATCTATCAGGGATGATCCAGATGGTGCTTGGTTCTGTTGTGTGGGCAGGGAACTGGACTTGATGAACTCTTGAGTTCCTTTCCAGATCTAGTATTCTATGAAGATGGAGAGAAAGTATGTACTCAGAAAGAGGGGGAAGGCAAAGCTCATGGAGCTTTAGCTATTCTTTGCTTCCTAAAGTACACTATGGCTGTGTCTACACTGGAATGAATTTCCGGAAATGCTTAAAACGGAATACTATTCCATTTTCAGTTTTTCTGGAAAAGGAGCGTCTACATTGGCAGGCTGCTTTTCCGGAAAAGCCCTTTTTCCGGAAAAGCGTCTGTGGCCAATGTAGACGCGCATTTCCGGAAAAGAGCCCCGATCGCCATTTTCGTGATCGGGGCTTTTTTCCGGAAAAGACTACTGGGCTGTCTACACTGGCCCTTTTCCGGAACAGTGTTCCGGAATAAGGACTTATGCCTGAGCGGGAGCAGAATAGTTTTTCCGGAATAGCGGCTGATTTTGTACAGTAGAGCATCGTTGCTTTTCCGGAAATTCAAGGGCCAATGTAGACAGCTCGCAGCTTATTCCGGAAAAGCGGCTGATTTTCCAGAATAAGTGGCCCAGTGTAGACACAGCCTAAGAGTTATGGAAAGCAAAATATAAATTAAAGCACCTCTACAACATATCTAATTTACACTATGTGGTAGGCAGGACCCCAAAGAGCTCTGTAAAGGATGCTTAAAGTTTTCTTTGCCTCTACCCAGCACAGGGATGGAGAAGAAACTCACAACTGGGGCCTTGGGGCCTGATTTTTCTCACAACAGTTTCATAACTGTGTAATTTAACGGTCTTCAGTGGGTTTACTCCTCATTTAAGAAGAGAATCAGGCCCAAGAACCCAAATTAGAAAACATTTCAAAGAAAATGATCAATTTTTCCCCAATCCTTCATTCTCTGTGCTCCCCAAACTGCCACTGGAGTTGATGGGAATTTGGGGTGTGCAAGGAATGAAGTGTTTGAGACCCCCACTGGTAATATTTGATTTGAAAATGTGGTAACAGATTTTATGATTCCAAACCCAGAAGGTGTTGTTTGTATTTGTAACACATTCAATAGTTGCTTGTTAAAAAAATTGAAATGCATTAAAATAACGCTCCACAATTCACTGTGGGCCAAATGCTGACACTGTTTTCACCTGTGGCTTTGACCCAGATTAAACCCTGGAAGAATGAGTTAAAGATCAGTAAGGCCTCAGGGTATGACTCACTAAAGGAAAAACTGAATGGGTTTGCTTACCAAGTTACACATTTATTCAAGAATGACAATTTAAAAATGGTCAGCTTTTAAATAAACTTGGTATATGTTTGTTCTAGGCTAAATAAGGCTGGTGTGTTAAATAAAATCAGATGGTTATTAAACCATATTTCTAGAGGATTAAGTCCAGATGAAAGTAACTGGTAATTAAAAGGGAAAATAGCCAAACATTTGCAAAGCTGATACAGAGTTGATTGAAAAAGTTTCACCAGAACAGTTTTCCACTGGAAAATTCCATTTTGACAAAATCATTTTCATTTGATTTCAGCTTTTTTTTAAATCTCATGAAAGACATTTTTTCCACTAAATTTGGAATCTTTTTTGTGGACCAGAAAATTGATTGTCCATGTGTAATTCTTTATATAGTTCATCCTGCAATCCTTACTGACAAAAAGATGTTACCCACACAGCTATATGCAAGAGGCGGCATAGAACAGACCCCCCATTGTGACAGGAAACCATCACTTGCACTACACCATCCCTGAATGTAGATATGAGGTGGGAATGGGCCTTGGGTAGGAGAGCGTAAGGACTACATGCATTGTGTAGGGTTGCCAACTTTCTCATTACAACAAATCAAACATTGTTTTCACACCTCTTGCCTTACCATTTCTCTGAGACTGCCACTCACTCCATGCCCCCGCCCTCTGTTGTTTGCACTCCTCTCCCTCCCTCATTTTCACTAGGCTGGGGTAGGAAGATTAGGTGCAGGAGGGGATGAGGGAGCTGTAGTGAAGGAGAGAGCTCTGGGCTTGGGGGTGGAACTGCCTTCCTGTGGATCTGCATCTACACAGAACTGAGAGGGGCTGGAATACGCTCAGTGAGAGTGTCCTTTTACCGGATGTCAATGGAGGGTTGGTGCAAGTACCAGACTCAGGACCAAATTCTGAAATCTCTACTGTGTGTTTTCATTTTCAGAGCTAATGCTTCTTTGCTTTCTGCTATGAAAGATGAATGCCAGTATCTTTGAATTCTTTGTAGGTCTTACAGCAGCAAACCAGTCTGTGCCCCCGTATTACTAAAAGCTTAAAAAAAGAAGAATACTATTTCCTTACCCTTTTATTTCAAGCATTATTCAAATAGTGAGTAAATTACTTTAACAGCATGAAAAAGTAAGTAGTGTGAATGAAGTGTTTTTTTTTAAAAAAAAATTGTAATATTGTACATATCTTTTAAATACAAGTCTATTTACAAACCTTGATGTAAAATGTCAGAAAGATTTCATTGGCATGTCAATTAAAGTTGCTGAGGTATCTGTGGAAGTTAATGTGGTCAGGTGAAAGTATTATGATTAAACATTCTTTCCCAAATGTTCTCCTGAATTCTGGAATCTTTACTGTGAAGCACTGAGGTTATCTGATGAGTTAGGTCGAATATCTTAGGGAAATGTCTATACAGCAGAGTTATTTCAGAATAACTGACGTTATTTTGAAATAACACAGTGTGTGTGTACACGGCAAGCTGTTATTACTGACTCCTGTAACCCTCTTTTCACAAGGAGTAAGGGAAGGCAAAGGAAGAGAGCTCTTTCTTCAACTTCCTGCTGTATGGACAGCGCCAAAAGCCAAATTAAGCTATTTTGAGTTCACCTACACAATTGAAGTAGCCGAAGTTGCATTTCTTAATTTGACTTTTGCCCTGTTGTATAGACATGCCAATAGAGAACCACTATTTCTGACAGGTTCCAGAAAACATGCGTGGTGGGTGAAGCTGCTGCTTAAGAAGGTAAGCTCCCCAGCCTGTGGCCCTGCCCATACTCCACCCAAGCCGCTCTCCCTCTTCTCTCTGCTCACCCATTCCAGCCAAATCCCTGAAGCTAAATGTCGCAAATGACATTTGGGGAAAAAAAAGACTTTTCTAACATTTATTTAAGAAAATGGAGTAGATTTTCCACTTCAAGCCCAATTGTGAAGACTGTACATGCAGAAGGTACCCAATTAAAAGCACTAAATTTGGGAATAAAAAAATGTCAATCACAGGTTTTTTGATATACCCTTCAGTTGGTCAAAGATTTATTTGCAAAAAAACGTAGAGGTGAAGGCAAGTCCGTTGTCCTGCTGAATACATTCAATGTTATGGAATACACGATGTAGCTCCTTCTGTGTTTTATATTTTCCACTCTGATTTTAAATATACTCTGAAGCCTTCATGAAGTAATCATTCCAGATTACTACCTATTTAAACTTGCTGAAACAGACATTTTAAATTAATCATTCAGAGCAATTTAGTGTGTTCATGACAAAGTTCATTGCTTTTAGAAAAAAAGGAATGCTGTTTTATTTTGTGTGATTTTCATAAGATATATTAATGAAATTTCATTATATGTTTGTTAAAATACATTTCCAAAGATTTTAGTCAAAACAAAGGATTTTATATCTTAGTAAAGGTACTGATTTTGGTGGAGGGGTCTCTTAAAACTAGTTCATCAAATAGTCAGAAATAAAAGGGAAGTCATTCGTCCATCTATCTGGAAGAAAACAAATGGTTAACAAAACAAAAGGTCTCTTTTCAACAGGAAAGTAAAAGGAGAATAGGGATGGATAGAAAGACTTTGGAAGCAAGTTTTTGTACTATAGGTAATTAAAATTTAAATGTGTATTTTAGATAAGGGTAACCTTTTGAAGAATTTATTTAAAAAACTATATATCTGACGATCCAAGCATTTGAGTCTAAAGGGGAATACTCAGATTTTGCATTTAAATATCTACGCAAGGATTTTGAGAGATGTGATTTTATAATCTTCAGCAACAAACTAATGAAATATTTGAAGCAGATTTTAAATTAAAGTCCTGTAGACATAGTAATGCATAACTGTTTTTGTCAATACATTCAGGGTTGGTACATGCCTATTAAATGATTTCATTCCCACTTAATGGTTCTTTCACAGGTTCAACGTTATGCTAATAGACCTGACAAGCTGGAAGGCTTTTCAATTTTAAGTTAACAGATCCACTTCTGGGGAAGACTCACCAGTCTGCAAGTTGGAGTCTTTAAGGCCAGAGGTTTGACATGTCTGTTTATGCTTTAGACCTGATCCTGCATTCCTTACACGTCCAGAAATCTCCTGCACAGATCAGCTATTTGTGTGTGATTAGGTTCTCCCACATTTCTATATACACACACAGAAACAGTTTGCCCCCTAATATGTGGAACAATTTGCCCCCTGATGTGCAGCATTTATTTCCTCCATTCATTTAATTTATTTGCTTAGAAAAAGGTGATAAAGAAAATTCTCCAGCATGACAGAGCATGTTATTCCAGGGCAGATTAGGGATTGAAGTGGAGGCAATGTTATAGGATCATACATTATATAACTCATTCAGCCAAATAAAAATCTCATTAAAAAACCATTATAAACATTCCATGCATTTTTAAACTCTGCTCTAATTAAATTTTTAAAACCACAGCAGTTTGTTGCAAACTGAAGTCACTGTATTTTACGGTAAACTCACATATGTAAAAACTTAATTTCTCAGTTCTTACAGTCCTCCCATAACTTGCATCCATTCGATTAGATACTAGATGTGCTTACCTGGTTGTCATTTAATGCAACTAGTGAACATATTTTGAGAGGCTAGTGCAGACCACCCCCAAATGTCTGCCTTGGACTACAAGCATTTGTGCATTACCATATAAAGAGCACCTGCATAAACATTCGTCTGTTGTAAACCATTGTCATGCCACCAAACGAGTCCATGGTCCTTTGGGTCTAAACTCCACAGTTCAGGAAACACAAGCACATGCTTAACTTTAACCATGTGCTTAAGTCACTCCCTGTTTAACAAACAACCTGGGTGTGTGCCTAATCATTGAATTCAGTAGGACTTAAGCACATGCTTAAGTGCTATACTGAATTAAATTAGGGCCCAAATCAAGACTAGGAGCCTGATCCTGCAGGCCTTCCACAGACAAAACTGCCACTAAAGTCATCTCTGCAGTACTGCAGCTAAAATATCTATCTTTAGTACAGGCAGTCCCCGACTTACGCGGAACCGACGTATGTCGGATCTGCACTTACGAACGGGGCTCTCTCGCCCTGGAGCTCGCAGGCAGCGGTCAGCCACCTCGACCTCCGGGGTGAGAAAAGCTGCTCCCGGTGCCCCTGGTCTGTTGGGGACCGTCTCCAGCAGACCAGGGGCATTGGGAGCAAAGCCGCAGCCCCGGCGGGTTTGCTCGCGGTGTCCCTGGTCTGCTGGAGATGGTCCCCAGCAGACCAGGGGCACCGCGAGCAAAGCCGCAGCAGCGGCGGGTTCCCCCGCTTCTGAGGCTTTGCCAGAGCAAAGCCGCAGCGGCGGCGGGTCCCGCGCCAGAGCAAAGCCTCAGAGGCGAGGCACCCCGCCGCTGCGGCTTTGCTCCCCGTGTTCCTGGTCTGCTGGGGGGGGGGGCGCAGCTAGTGTGCCCCCCTCCCCAGCAGACCAAGCTTTTGTTGTGGACCCTGGGGCAGAGCAGCTGGGGCAGCGCCGCTCTGGGCACTACTGGACCAACCCGGCAGCACCCCAGCTGCTCTGCCCCAGGCGTCCTGATTCAACCGCTGCTGGTCAGTTTCAGCAGCGGCTGAATCAGGACGCCTGGGGCAGAGCAGCTGGGGTGCTGCTGGGTTGGTCCAGTAGCACCGAGGAGTGGCACTACTGGAGCAACCCAGCAGCACCCCAGCTGCTCTGCCCCAGGCGTCCCCAAGTCAGCCGTTGCTGAAACTAACCAGTGCTGACTACAGGAAGCCCGAGGCACAGTTGCTCTGCCCCAGGCTTCCTGGAATCAGCGGCTGATCAGTTTCAGCAGCAGCTGACTTGGGGTTCTTAAGTTGAATCTGTATGTAAGTCAGAACTGGCGGTCAGTTTCAGCAGCGGCCGAATCTGGACGCCAGTTCTGACTTACATACAGATTCAACTTAAGAACAAACCTACAGTCCCTATCTTGTACGTAACCCGGGGACTGCCTGTATTCATCTTTGACAGAACTAGTAACAATGCAAGTGGTTAAATAAGTCGTTTTGGGCTTTTTGTCTCCTTTCTTGCACAGTGGAATGAGCTTTACCAAAAGTGCGGAAATTGGCTGAGTGCTCACTGAACAATCCTATTAGAGGAACATAAATTGAATGGGCAGCCAGTCGTAAAAATAATTGTCCAGCCTTTATCCTCCCCAGCTTATTTGTGAAAATTTGAAGTCAAGAGTCCCATTAATGCGAAGCATGAGCTGATTTGCCAAAAACTGAATTAATTTGATTTATGAAGTCATGTTCAAAGGCAAAACGTTGCTTAATTCAAGATGTATTTTGACCCCCGATTATAGGGCAGGTGTGTTAAAAGACAATTAAAACACTGGGCTCTACTTTGGAGGTCCTATATGACTGCATGACTACAACAGAGACTGCACCACCTCTATAGCATCAACAGTGGTGGGAGGGATAGCTCAGAAGTTTGAGCAGTGGCCTGCTAAACCCAAGGCTGTGAGTTCAATCCTTGCAGATGCCATTTGGGGCAAAAATTTATCAGGGACGGTACTTGGTCCTGCTATGAAGGTAGGGGATTGGACTCAACTCAATGACCTTTCAAGGTCCCTTCCAGTTCTAGGAGATAATTAATTAGCATATTGTTTGCTATATAGCAGTTTGGACTAGTGGCCTGGTCACAGGAGTAAGTCAGGAATTTCTGAGTTCTAATTGCATAGATGACTCTGAGGCTTTGGGTAAGCTAGCTCTATAACCTCTCTGTACATTGGCTTTTCCATGTACAGTAATTCCTCATTTAATGTGTGCCCGCTTAACAGGTTTTCGCAATAGCAATTTTTTTAGGGAATGTTTTTTGAATTACAAGACTGTCCCCGGAATAACACGATTTCCCCAGCTGGCTCATTGCTGGCAGCTGCGCAGGGCTTCCCCCGCCTCCCAGCAAAGCGGCAGAGGGTTCGCCGCTCGCCGCGCTGTTCCCCAGCGACCCCTCACGGACGCAGTGTGGGTCCCGGCAGATCCATCACAGGTGCATACTCTCAACCCAATCCCCCACCCTTCTCCTCACCTTCCCTTTCCCAGAGCCAAACACCTCCCCTCCCTTCTACAACCCAGTCCCCTCTCTTCCCCAACCTTATGTCCCGGTCCCAACAGATACCACTGCTTGAAACACAACCCCCGCCTTTTCCATGATTTTCAATGGGAAAATAGACCCTGCATAACACGTTTTCACATTACACGATCATTTTCTGAAACATATCTATAGTGTTAAATGAGGAATTACTGTATATAATAGAGATCACGTATCTACTGTCCAACAACTGCTCAAGCTAACAGTCAGATATTCACATTCAGTGTGGCTTAAACCACAGAAGTTTGTATCAGCAATTTTACTGGCATAGAGAGGAAGCCATAATTAAAGATAGCTAAATATATACACATACCTATATAAATACCACAGAAAGCGTTACTAGGCTGCCACTAACACTTACTGTTGGAAAACTTGCTGCATGATTACCTGGATTTAAAGCATAGTAGAAACTTCTTTCTTTGGGTTCTATTAAAAGAAACATCAATGTAAAAGGCTAATTTGAGAAAATGAAGTGAGCTTAGCTCCAAGAACAGAGGTTTAGTCAGTTAATAGTTTTATATCTTCTAAAACCGGGGTGTCCAACCAGTAAGACATTGGTCCTGATACTCTGTGGCCCTGTATGGTATGCAGCCATTTATCCCAATAGAAAGTGAGTGTCTGATTTGGACACTGTACACTCACCTGCACTGTGGTAAACAGCATTGCCAACTCTCACAATGTTATTGCAGCTGTAGTGATTTGGGGGTGGATGTGTTACGTGTCTCATGGAAACATGAGGAAAATTGCCAACCCATACATTTTTCCTTATAAAATGGCCACTATCTCCCACTACGGCCAATAGGGCTGAAGCCAGCAAGATGGCTACCATTTCCTTCTCTCTGCTTGGAGAAGTGAGGGTGGCCTTAGCTGTCACCTCATTTTTGTTTTCAGTGAGATTGAATTCATGTGCACAGGCTAAATGGCTACTGCTCCCCTGTTTGGGGGCTTACGGTAATCAAACAGTAAGTGTGAAAAAACAGATTCCTTTTTTGGAGTGGGACGGCAGGTTTAGTGCCAATAATATCAGGAAATCTGGTCACTAAGGGTGTGTCTAGACTACATGCCTCCTTCGACGGAGGCATGTAGATTAGCCAGATCGGAAGAGGGAAATGAAGCCGCGATTAAAATAATCGCGGCTTCATTTAAATTTAAATGGCTGCCCCGATCTGCCGATCAGCTGTTTGTCGGCAGATCGGGGGAGTCTGGACGCGATGCCCCGACAAAGAAGCCTTTCTTCATCGACACAGGTAAGCCTGGTTTCACGAGGCTTACCTGTGTCGATGAAGAAAGGCTTCTTTGTCGGGGCATCGCGTCCAGACTGCCCCGATCTGCCGACAAACAGCTGATCGGCAGATCGGGGCAGCCATTTAAATTTAAATGAAGCCGCGATTATTTTAATCGCGGCTTCATTTCCCTCTTCCGATCTGGCTAATCTACATGCCTCCGTCGAAGGAGGCATGTAGTCTAGACACACCCTCTGGGAGCTAGACAGGACACAGAGAATTGTGAGGAGCAGTGGGAATAGATTTAGATGGGACGGGGATGAGGTGAAGGGAGATGTGTGGTGCAGCAGAAAGATGACAGGATTGGTTGGCAGCTGGGGGCTGTAAACAGTGTTGTCATCTCCTGTGAACTAACTTTGAGCGAGAGGATTTTAGTGCCTGCAGGAGGAGCCATTGTGATGCTATGAAAAGCTCCTGGGATTCTGAGGGGTGAGCATACAAGCAGAGCTGTGCAAGAGAGCTGAGGATTCAGACCTGCCCTGCCACTGTGTTCTGCCTGCAGGTATGGTCCTAGGGCAGTGAGCGGGGGAAGCGTTGATGGTGGGTCCCAAATAAAGAAGTCTCAGGAAAGCAAGAGGCAGTAAAATGTTGCTACTGGGTAGAGACAGTAACAGGGATACTGCCTTCCATTTGCGCTCTCAGAAGTGAGGAGAGAGTAAATGGACTTGCCATTTGGACAACCCAGGAGAGACCAGCATTTTTGTGTTCATTAAAAGTTGACTTTTGAACCCAAAACTATCACACATACATTTGCTAAGAAACAGACAGGAATTAGAGACTCAAATGATAGGCTGAAACACATTATTTGATTTTTAAAAAATGATAATTCAGGCCAATCTCATAAGTGTGTGTGGGGTGTGTGAGAGGGGTTGGAATCTGACTCTTAAGATTGGTAATATAGCATAAATGACCACACAAAATGTAGAGCAATAGAGAATGTGGCCTGCAGTGTGTCTCAGAGTTTATAAGCTATAACACACCAAGAAAGGTATCACTTACTATACAATTTGTGGGTTACAGATTTCTTCTGTAATAAATTGCAAGCATCTCTGGGCCAGGTCTGTCTTCTCATGCTGTTTGTACAACACCTAGCACAACAGGTACCTGGTCTATTATTGTGTTCCCTACATGGTATCACAATACAATAATTAAATTGTAATACTAATATACTGTTCACTAACTTTTCCTAAAGTTCTTGTAAACATCTCTAGTTATCCTTCATTATGTAAATGATAGACTTTTTGAGAGAGAAACAGAGTCCTAAGCAGAAATGCAGAAAAGAACAAAGATGAATAATATAGGCCCATAATTCTAATACAGAAATAAGAAAGGCCAAATTTAATTTTTTTCACTGATTTTCAATTTTTACCCTCCAGCCCTCTCAAAATCCCAGGTTTTACAAAAAGCATGTTTTTTTTTTTCCTGATTTCCACCCTACTTTCGCATCGCTACGGCCTATAAAATAGCTTGGTTTATTAAGAAAATACAATGCACCCCATGAGACATAGCGATTGTGCTAAGGCATGTGTCTGTATATGCAAAGTGGCTGGTGGATGAGAGACCACATACAAGTCAAGACGACGTGCACTATAGACCCCAAAGGCCCTCGGGCATGTGTGTGCGCGTCTAAAAGCCATGAGCAATCGCATGCTCACTGCGTTTAGATTTCCATGAAATGCATGAAAAGGGGAGGGAAATGAACTTCCTTTCATCCACTCCAGTGTCTCCCTAGAAAAAAAAATGATGGTTCGTTTTTTGGCACAGAAGTGAAGCTGGTTTTGTTGTCGTAATCGTAGATCATGGAATCATAGAGCTGGAAGAGACCTCAGAAGGTCATCAAGTCCAGCCCCCTGCTTGCAGTATTGTGGATTCCACAATATTAGGCTTCCAAAGTTTGACCAAGGGAGCCCTGCTGTGTGTATGGCTGAGAGTGGGAACTGCTGTCAGTCTCAGAAGGCTGCACATTGTCCCATGTTCCTGCTGTCAGCCCTGGATGGCTAACAGCAAAAAAAAAAAAAAAAAAAAAAAAAAAAAAGGGGGGGAGAAGTAATAATGGGATATTATCACCACAAAATAATCAGATCCATTATTGTGACAGACCTTACCTCCCCACACACACTTACATATATTCATGACCAAAGTCCATTTAATAAAGAAACTCAAAGGTGCTTTGCATGAATTTGTGTAACCCAACAGTCTTCATGTCATGAGCAACTGGTTCTGTTTATTGTACTTTAATATAGTATCATTTGTGTATGTAAAGTTAGACATATTGAATGGGGAATACTTTGTGGGTTTAAATGTGTGAATGAGAAACATGGAGGGTTGAAGCAAAATGCAGGACACTGTAGCACTTTAAAGACTAACAAGATGGTTTATTAGATGATGAGCTTTCGTGGGCCAGACCCACTTCCTCAGATCAAATACTGGAAGAAAGTAGTCACAACCATATATACCAAAGGATACAATTAAAAAAAATGAACAAATATGAAAAGGACAAATCATATTGCAGAACAGGAGGGGGATGCGGGGGGGGGGGAAGGAAGGAAGGTAAGTGTCTGTGAATAGATATTAGAGGTAGGGAGAGTGGGATGTTTGTGAGTTAATGGTATTAGAGGTGATAATTGGGGAAACTATCTTGGTAATGGGTGAGATAGTTCAAATGTTTGTTAAGTCCTTGTTGGAAAGTGTCGAATTTTAACATGAATGACAGTTCAGAGGATTCCCTTTCAAGTGCAGATGTAAAAGGTCTTTGTAGCAGAATGCAGGTGGTTAAGTCATTGAGAGAGTGTCCTTTCTGGTTAAAATGGCAAGAAACTGTTTTTTCTTTGTGATCTTGTCTGATATCTGTTTTGTGGGCATTAATCCTTTGGCGAAGTGTCTGAGATGTTTGTCCAATGTACATAGCAGACGGACACTTTCGGCACATGATAGCATAGATTATATTTCTGGATGCACAGGAATATGTGTTCTTGATCTTATAACTCACTTGGTTAGGTCCAATAATGGTATCAGCAGAATGAATATGTGGACAAAGCTGGCAACGGGGTTTGTTGCAAGGGAAGGTACCAGGGTTGGTATTAGTGTGGTATGTCCTGAGGTGGTTGGTAAGAATCATCTTGAGGTTAGGTGGTTGTCTATAGGAGACTATGGGTCTGTCTCCCAGAGCCTCTTTGAGGATGGTATCCTGTTCCAATATAGGCTGTAGTTTATTGATAATGTGTTGGACAGGTTTAAGTTGGGGGTTGTAGGTGATGACAAGTGGTGTTCTATTGTTGGTTTTCTTGGGTCTGTCTTGAAGTAGATGGTTTCTAGGTATTCGTCTGGCTCTTTCAATTTGCTTTTTTATTTCTCTGGGTGGGTAGTTGAGATTTATAAATGCTTGGTAGAGATCCTGAAGCTTCTGGTCTCTGTCAGTGGGATTAGAGCAGATGCGGTTGTATCGAAGGGCTTGGCTATAGACGATGGATCGTGTGGTGTGTTCTGGATGGGAGCTGGATGCATGTAGGTAACTGTATGAGTCGGAGGGTGTTACTGTTAATCTCTTTTGTCCTTAAGTCTGACCAGTGGTTGGCATGGAGTGGCCTCAATTCCTAACAAAAAGAACAGGAAAGCAGAGGCCTTGGTCTTTTGGCTGGGCTGCACCTGAAGGAAAGGAGCAGAGGGAGCGGGAGAGGAAGGAAGGAGAGAGCCCTGGTTTGGAGAGGCAGCTGGAAAAGAGGTTTCAGGGTGAGTTTGAGCTGAGGTTTCAGGGTAGAATTAGCCACTCATTTTTTTCTTTTGATTTGTAATTTGCTTTGCTCTGCTTGTTCTCACTGATCACTTAAGTGAGGGGGGGAGGGGCTAGCTCAGTGTTTTGAGCATTGGCCTGCTAAATCCAGGGTTGAGTTCAGTCCTTGAGGGGGCCATTTAGGGATCTGAGTCAAACCTGGCAGGGATGGTAGTTAGTCCTGCTGTGAGGGCAGAGGACTGGACTCTGACCTCTCAAGGTCCCTTCCAGTTCTATGAGATAGTATCTCTTCATATATTATAATGCTGCTGCTTCTACTTAATAAGGGTACGTCTACACTACAGCGCTAATTCGAACTAACTTAGTTCGAATTAGTTAATTCGAACTAAGCTAATTCGAACTAACACGTCTAGAACTAAAAACTAATTCGAATTAGCGTTTTGCTAATTCGAACTAGCATGTCCACATTGAGTGGACCCTGAACAGGGCTTAAGGATGGCCGGAAGCAGTGCCGGCAGGGCATCAGATGAGGACTTAGAGCGTGGAGATGCTGTCTCAGGCTAGCCGAGGGCTGCGCTTAAAGGGACCCGACCCCCACCCCGGACAGACAGTTCTCAGGGGTGCCCCGCTTGAAAACCAGTCCTGGCTTGGAGTGCCCGAGTGCCCACACTGGGCACATCACACCACTCGGCCATCAGCCCGGCTGAACTTGCCGCAGGCTGCCATCTGGGGAGAGGGGGCAATTGAGGGGCTGCAGGAGAGGTTCCACCCCCAGAAGCCCGCAGAGCCAGCCCAGTCCTCCCCATCGGGGGCTCATACCCCATTCCCCCCTCACCTCCTTCCAGTTACCCTTTTCTTGATGTACAAAATAAAGGACAATTGTGTTAAAAATGGAATCGGTCTTTATTGAACAAAACTGGGGGAGACTGGGAAAAGGAGGTGGGAGAGGGGAAGAGAAAGGCTGGGAGAGGGGAGGGCAACTAACATGATCGGGGTTGGGAACAGGTCCCAGATGAAGAGAGGCTACAGAGACTGGGACTTCTCAGCTTAGAAAAGAGGAGACGGAGGGGGGACAGGATAGAGGTGTCTAAAAGCAGGGGTTGGGTGGAGAGGGTGCATACAGAAAAGTTCTTCATTAGTTCCCATAAAGAAGGACTAGAGGACACCAAAGGAAAGGAATGGGTAGCAGGCTTGAAACTAGTAAGAGAAAGTTGTTCTTCTTGACAAAGCAAATAGTTAACCTGTGGAACTCCTTGCTGCAGGAGGCTGTGAAGGCTACAACTAGAACAGAGTTTAAAGGGAAGTGAGATCAAGTCATGGAGGTTGGGTCCATGGAGTGGTATCAGCCAGGGGGTAGGAGTGGTGTCCCTGCCCAAGGTTTGTGGAAGGCTGGAGAGGGATGGCATGAGACAAATGGCTTGGTCACTGTCTCCGGTCCATCCCCTCCAGGGTCCCTAGGGTTGGCCGCTGTCGGCAGACAGGCTACTGGGCTAGATGGATCTTTGGTCTGACCCAGGACAGCCATTGTAAGCACAGGGCTCAGGGTCAGGGGTCTCAGTGGACCCCCTTGATTTTCATGCACACCTGCTCCTGGGTGGCCAGCTCTCCTGCCCTAGACGGCCACTTTCCTGTGCCTAGTGCGGAGATCGTGGACGAGGTCCACAATGTCCGCACTAGCCCAGGAAGGTGCCCGCCTCTTGCGGTCCCTGGCAAGCTCCCGGGAGCCGCCAGCCTGGTCCCGGGAAGAGGGGGTGGGCTGGGGGACATCGGGTGGGTGGCTCTGTGCCGTGTCAGGTGCAGGGTCTGCTGGCTGGGTGCTGGCAGGCTTGCACCTGGCACGAGCATCGTAGCCAGCCCGTACCCCTTTAAGGGGTCCGGGGCCGGGAGGGGGGCAATAGAGTTTCCCTGGTGTTGACCAGAGTGGCCACCAGGGAAAGCTGGGGAGGGCTAGTCTCCCACTAGTTCAAATTAAGGGGCTACACATCTCTTAATTCAAACTAGTAAGTTTGAACTAGGCTTAATCCTCATAAAATGAGGTTTTCCTAATTCGAACTAAGCGCTCCGCTAGTTAGATTTAAATTTGAACTAGCGGAGCGCTAATGTAGCGCCTATGAATGTTAGTTCGAACTAACGTCCGTTAAGGTATGTCTACACTACAATGTTAGTTCGAACTAAGAGTCACTTATTTTCTATCAAACCCACTGAAAATAATTGTTACCGGGGGAGGGAGGGAGACAGTGTGTTCATTCCCCCTTTCAGAGAGCGGGAAGGCTAGTGGCAGTGGTTGCATCAGCATGCCGGTAGGCACTCCCACGGGGTTGTCTGTGACTGCATCCCGTCACAATTATTCTCTGCAGTTTTCCATGGCTTGTCTGTCAAAAAATTGTGGCTGAGTTGCAATCACTCCACAATTCAAATAGGGCCTTAGAAAGCAATTGTAGTTAGAAAATTAATTCTTACAATTAACAGAAAAAACAGTAACTATTATAATACTACTTAAATTTAGCTGCTAAGTGAATACAGAAGAAAAAAAAAAGTCAGCATTTCCTATTTGTTAGTTCCACATACTGCACAGAGACAGGAAAGCATCCCCATTTAGGAAAACACATGATTAGTCTGAAGCACATATATTTAAGTGCTTTGCTGAACAAGGATGGTCTCAAGCACAAGTTTAAATGCTTTTCTGAATTGAGGCCTAGCTCTAGGCTATTTTAAGCCTACTTGTATTTGTTTGGGGCTTTGTTTACACTTAAAAGTTTTGCTGTGCTTTAAACTGAAAGGCTATGTCTACACTCGTGGCTTCTTGCACAAGTATGGCTGTTCTTGCGCAAGAATCCGCAGAGCGTCTACATTGCCCGCCCGCTCTTGCGCAAGGAAATTTACAGTACGGCGTGGTAAGAGAGGGCTTCTTTCACAAGAGCTATGCTCTTTTAAAGAGGTGTAAGCCCTCTTGCGCAGGAGCTCTTGCACAAGAGGGCAGTGTGGACGCTCGGCAGGGATTTCTTGCGCAAGAAAGCCCTATGGCTTAAATGGCCGTCGGAGCTTTCTTGCACAAGAGAGCGTCCACACTGCCATGGGAGCTCTTGCACAAAAGCACAGCGTGCACATGGCCGTGTGGACATTCTCTAGCGCAAGACTTCTTGAACAAGAACCCTTGTGCAAGGTGTTCTTGCACAAGAAGCTGCGAGTGTAGACATAGCCAAAGGTTGGCCCCAACTCGAGCACTGGGAGAGAGTTTTCCCAGGTCTCTAAACCACCTCCACCAGGGGAGTAGCTAACAGTACTAGGAGCATGGCTCCCAGCACTGTAACTTGGTTTAAACTCCAGATCTAGAAAGTTAGTGTTCTTAACCGTAACACTTAGGGTACATCTAAACTACATGCCTCCGTCGACGGAGGCATGTAGATTAGCCAGATCGGCAGAGGGAAATGAAGCCGCGATTAAAATAATCGCGGCTTCATTTAAATTTAAATGGCTGCCCCGCTCTGCCGATCAGCTGTTTGTCGGCAGATCGGGGCAGTCTGGACGCGCCGCGCCGACAAAGAAGCCTTTCTTGATCGGCACAGGTATGCCTCGTGAAACCAGGTTTACCTGTGCCGATCAAGAAAGGCTTCTTTGTCGGCGCGGCGCGTCCAGACTGCCCCGATCTGCCGACAAACAGCTGATCGGCAGAGCGGGGCAGCCATTTAAATTTAAATGAAGCCGCGATTATTTTAATCGCGGCTTCATTTCCCTCTGCCGATCTGGCTAATCTACATGCCTCCGTCGACGGAGGCATGTAGTCTAGACACACCCTTACATAACAGCATTCTTCTGTCAAGGCACCTACATGTTGATGCATGTACCAGACAGTCCAGCTGACCCCATTTAAGAGTATAATGTCAGGACAATTGCCCAAGCATCTTCCCACATGCCTTCATTTTCACTAGCCCAACCTGTCCTTTAAGTTCTACTTATTTCTTTGCTTTCCTCCAAGGAACTAGAACAAGTATTAAAATAGTCTGGCCATCACAACTCAGCTTGCGCTGGTCGAACAATTTATGTGCAGTAGTCATTATGGCTATGTCTACACTGCAGAGCTATTTCAGGATACTGGAGTTATTCCGCATCTTTTGAGCGCGCCCATTATTTCAAAGTGTCATGGGCTCAGTATTCTGATGTCTGTTATCCCTTACTCCATGTGGAATAAGGTTGTTTCGGAATAGCAATTTATTTTGAAATAAATGCTGTGTAGACAGTGCCAAATTTCAAAATAAGTTATTTTGAAATTAACTCAAAATAAGTTACACAATTTGCATCTCTCAAATTATGTAGTTTATTTCAAGCTACAGGTGCAATGTAGATGCATCCTATAAAAATCAGCCTTTTTGGAGGGAAGGGGTTATGACAAGCCTTGATTGTCTTGGAACATACGCTTTTATTCATAACCATAATACTCTAGAGGTACAAAAGTGCCCAAATCACTTAAAAGCTTAAGTTTCATTTTCAAAATTAACAAGCAGCATTTTGCAAGGTTTAACATTACTAAATCTTGTGCTTCAGGGCTTAAGCCAATCTCTGGTAGAGACCAGGATATGTGTGAGAGAAATATCTTGTCACACATCTACTTAGTGTAGCACTCTTTTGCTTTTCTCTGACATTTTGAAAATGCCACTATTGGAGACTGGATTGGGTGGAAGTTGTTGAAAACCTTGCGGAATTCTTCAAGGGTCTTCTTCCCGTGGATCCATATGATGAAAGTCATCAATGTAGTGTAAGTAGAGTAACGGCGCTAGGGGGCGGGAGCTGAAGAAACATTGTTCAAGGTCAGCCATAAAGATGTTGGCATATTGTGGGACCATGCAGGTGCCCATAGTTGTGCCGCTGACTTGAAAATATAAATTGTTCCTGAACTGGAAATAGTTGTGGATGAAAACAGTCGCTGATCTCTGTAACCAGGTGTGCAGTGGCATCAGGGATAGTGTTCCTGATAGCCAGTAAATCATCATCATGTGGAATGTTGGTATAAAGAGCTTCTATATCCATGGTGGATAGCATGGTGTTTTCGGGAAGATTACTGATGTTCTGTAGTTTCCTCAGGAAGTTGGTGGTGTCTCGAAGATAGAGATAATTAGCAGCTCATCCTGCTTTAAGTGTGCCAATGTCTGTGATGGGTCATCTGGGATTTCCAGGTTTGTGGATCCTGGGTAGCAGATACTCATGGTCAGGAATTTGGTGGTGGGAGGGGGGGGGGGGGAGGAGCGGGAGGAAGGGAGGTATTTGTGTAGATTTGTCCTGAGTTGTAGCAGGAAGTTTCATGAGCAGATTGTTTAGGTCAGGGCCTCCAACCTTTTTAAGCACAAGATCACTTTTTGAATTTAAGTGCAATCTGGATCTACCTCAAACCCAAATACCCTTGCCCTATCTCCTATGTACCCCTTCTCCGAGGCCTTGCCCCTGCTCACTTTGTCCTCCCTCCCTCAGACCAGGTAGGGGCAGAGCATTGTAGCACAGGTTGGGCTAAGGGATTTGGAGTGAGAGAAGGGCTCTGTTGGGTCTATTCCAGGCTGACAATTCATATGTTCCTATGAGTCTAAATCCCATATTCCTAAGTATAGAAGACACAAGAGTCTAGATCTTTCAAGGAGATAGTTTGAAAGTTTATTTATCTAGGATAACATTTTTTCAAACCAACTAAGTGACCTAGGAATCTATTCTCACACCGTTTGCTTCTTCAGCTATTCATTCTGTGTAGCATATGGTCGATCAACTAAGTTGCATGGAGTGATTAGTTGAAACATTTAAAAATAGTGAATAAGGCATTTGCAATCTGTTTTTGAACAAATTATTCATGAAGCAGTCAGGATTTTGCAGAAAGGGTTAATGAATACTCCTTGGTTGTACAAAAATCAAACAAACTCCACTCCATAAATAACAAAACTCAGTGCTTTTATTCTAAAAAATATTCAAGTCATTCAATTCTATTCTCAGCTCACTTTGTTTCCATGTACAGAACATAGAAAATATAATCTAAAAAAGGAGATACAGAAAAATTGAAGAAAAGCAGCAAGAGAGAACATGTTTTAGAGGCCATTTTTACATTCATTTTATCTTGTTGCTTTTAGTCATACCCTGTTTCCTACTGGATAATAAGATTGGTAAGTGCATCTGCAGTGGCTGAATGGCACCTCCTATGCAGCACCACCAATTTGACGAACTAAAGTTATCTTTTACTGTAGTATAAGGAGCAGAGAAGGCTCCCCTCTGAGCTCTAAGCAACAGCATCTGTCTCATCCTCTTTACAGCCTTTGGGGTTTTTATCTCCTAGAACATCTTTTGCTTTCTGCATGTCAGCCGGTTTATGTGGCTAGGGAGAATTTCTTCACTCTCTCCCACAAAACTGGTCACACAGCTGGCTTAGGGATGTAAGCAGCCCGAGCAGTAAGAATGGGAACCACTTAGGACTTGCATCAAAAGGAATATGACACTTCACCCTAGTTGTGGCTAGGTGATGGAGGGCATGACCCCAGTTCCCTCTGAAGTCAGTGGCAAGTCGTTCCATTACCTTGAATGGCAACAGGTTTGTGTCTTAAGTCAAGCCAGTATGTGCTGAAAGCAAGCTGGCCTTTCAAGCCTGTGCCACTGACTACCACAGTTCCTCAGAAGTCAGTCAGTAGGGGTGTGTCTAGACTACTGAGTTTTGTAGACAAAAGTGGACTTTTGTCGACAAAACTATACCTGCGTCTACACTACCGCTGAGTTCTGTCGACATAACGTCGACAGAACTCAGCAGTTTTGTCGACGATGGTAAACCTCATTTTACGAGGCATAACACCTTCTGTCAGAGTTCTGTCGACAGAAGGTGTTATTGCCTGAAGGTTTGCGTCTAGTCTACAGGGTTTTGTCGACAAAGCAGCTTGCTTTGTCGACAGAACTGAATGTGTCTAGACACTCTATGTCGACAGAAGTTTTGTCGACAGTATCTGTTGACAAAACTTCCATTGACAAAACCCTGTAGTCCAGACGTACCCTAGGAGTGTTGTCATTTAGGGTGTGTGTAAACTACATGGCTCTGTCGACGGAGCCATGTAGTTTAGACGTACTCTTACTTACTGGGAAGAAAATCATTCCTAATTGTAGAGACCACTCCTGGATATACGATAAAGGCTTCCAGTTGATAGTTGGATGCCACTTATTTTATTATATTTCAGCTTTTGCACACAGAATGTATCTGCCATTGTTATTAATATCTGCTTGAAAACTGGAACAGTTAAATCCCTGAGGCTGTGTCTAGACTGCAGGCTTCTTTCCAAAGGAACTTTTCCGGAAAAGATCTTCTGGAAAAAACTTTTCAAAGAAGAGCATCTACATAGCAAAAGCTCAACGATAAAGCAATGTGCTTTTTTGAAAGATAGCATCCACATTCATTGGACGCTATCTCACATTTAAGTACTGACTGCTGTGGACGGAGTGGCCACCAGGATACCTGTGCTTTTTCCTGGAGGTCTCTTCTTTTGAAAAACCTCTTCCCTGTCCACACATGCCTTTTTCTGAAAGAGCTCTTTCAGAAAACGGCTTCTTCCTTGTAGAAAGAGGTTTACTGCTGTTTGGAAAGCCCCTGCATTCTTTCGACTTTGTCTGAAGAATGCAATTTCAGTGTGGATGTAAATGTAATTTTTCCAGAAAAACTCTTCAGTTTAGACATACCTTGAAATGTCTAACAGTCCCCTCACCCCTGCTGCCCCTCACCCCAGTGTCCCAAACAAATCTTTGAACATTCCAGATAATCCATCTGCGGTTTTACACAAATTCCAGTGCATGCTGGTGAAAGACTTGGGGAAGCTTAGTATGGATACCCAGTTAGTACAAATGTGACTGATAAAACTCAGATATATACAAGTGCTAGAACTAGGGCTGCCAATACCACTTAGCTTTAAGTGGTTTCCATCATATACAGAGTTTACAGTTCAGTGTCTCACTTTACAAATTATTCCAGCACCCCCGTAGCTATATAGATCACTGTTGAGTCTCAGTGCTTTTATTTAAGGAGCTCCTAGAATACTAGACATAACAGCTACCTATCTACATTTGCTGTCTAGAAGGGAGTTAGACAATTTAAAATTTTGAATTATGTTTACACATGACACCAGTGTCATGGGATCTGCAGCTGGGGACTAGTGGTTTCTAGGTGGTGGTTTTAACCAATAACCCTCGATAACCTTGAGAGAGAAAATGCCATTCCCCTGTTCTACTATGAGTGTTGCTAACTCTTGCAATTTTATTGCACATCCCAACAAGTTTCTTAAATGCCTAGGCATATGAGGAGGTGAACATTTTATATTTATTTTTAAAAGGTAAATTTTCAGGCCTCATGGTTGGAGAGAAACCTGAGAATGTGAACCAACTATACCCAAAAGGCTCAGAAAAAAGAATGCAACTCCTGATGCTGGCATTACATGTACTGTAATGGAGATCAGTGGAGGCACTAGAGATGGATCCCTCTTACTCTTGAAGAGGCAAGTAGTACAATATTTTCCATGAGGGCTTTGGAGCTTACGTCCTTGTCTCACCTAAAATAGCCCTAGTTCATTGACCTTTAGGCCAAGCTGCAAAGCCTATTTACTCTGGCTTTGAAAGAGAGATGGGCTTAATGAGAGGTAGTGTTTGGAGGAAGGGAGTTTGGTCAGGAGTTGAGATTTGTGGCTGTTTATATCCAAGGCACATCAGCTAGATGGGCAGTGGGTGCCTTTTTAAACATTGTTAGAACATAATAAGGTGGTCCAAGTCAGAGTCACAGAGGTCTTCATATGCATTCAAAATCTTTCCTAAGTAATAAAACCTCATTAATTCCTGAAACCAGATTTTTTCCCATACTTAGTCCTAAATAGAGCCTGATGTCTTTCCCTATATAGCAAAATTAATTTAAAAAGCTGTGTTATTTAATGTTGAAAAGCCTTGGCTGTATATTCACTGTAATTACTTTGGAGAACAGCTTTGTCTGTGCTGTGAATGAGATAGCTGGCACGTTAGAATAAAATTGTAATGTTCCATTAGCACCCTATTGTGCTGGATAAGGATTTAGGCAGGAACATGCTGAAATATCTTTACTCCAAGTTAGATGAGCAAATATATATTTCTGAAGATTGAGACAGTCTAAGAATCTCTAGCTTTCCTGTCACACAATTCTGAGTGGTTTCTGTGATTATGTAGGGTAGCTTTTATATAGGAACATCAGACAATTCACAGCAACAAAGGCTGCTTTTTAAAAAACAGTAATAGTGGTTGCCTGGAATCCTTTTTACATGGGGCAATAAACTTATCTGCAAATATACAAAAACTTGCAGATGGTACAAAACTGCTCAAGATAGTTAAATTCAAACAGACTGAAGAGCTTCCAAAGGATCTCACAAAACTAAGTGATTGGGCAACAAGATGGCAGATATTTTGTATTGATCAACATTAAAATTTAAAGCACATTGGAAAACATAGGCCCAACTATACCTATAAAATGACAGGGACTAGGGCTATGTCTAGACTGCAAGCCTCTTTCGAAAGAGGCTTTTTCGAAAGATACTTTTGAAAAAGCCTTTAGAAAAAGAGCGTCTAGACTGCAAGCGGGACTTTCGAAAAAGCAAGCCGCTTTTTCGAAAGAAAGCAGCGAGTGAGTCTGGATGCTCTCTTTCTAAAAAGCCCTGTTGGCATTCAAGAACGCCTTTTTTTGAAAGAGCACTTTCAAAAAAAGGTGTTCTTCCTCGTGAAGTGAGGTTTACCGCCGTCGAAAGAAAAGCCGCGTTCTTTCGATTTAATTTCGAAAGAACACAGCTGTAGTCTAGACGCAGGTGAAGTTTTTTCGAAAAAAAGGCTACTTTTTTCGAAAAAAACCCTGAGTCTGGACACAGCCTAAATTTGCAGTTACTACTCAAGAGAAAGATCTTGGAATCATTGTGGATAGTTATCCGAAAACATCCACTTCATGTGCAGCAGTAATAAAAAACCCACAATATTAGGAATCCTTAAGAAAGTGAGAGAATCTTATTGCCTCTATATAAATTCATGATATACTGTACCCACATCTTGAATACTGCAACCACATCTGCATGCCTCATCTCAAAAAAAAAATGTTGGCATTGGGAAAAGTTCAGAAAAGGGCAACAAAAATGAGTAGGAGTATGGAATGGCTGTCATGAGGAGAGAATAAGACTGGGACTTTTCGGCTCGGAAAAGAGACAACTAATGGGAGGATAGGATAGAGATCTATAAAATAAAGGTGTGTGGGCAAAGTAGATATGGAAAGGTTATTAATTTGTTCCCATAACATAAAAACTAGGGGTCACCAAATTAATAGATAGCAGATTTAACAAAACAAAAGGAAGTTTTTCTTCACACAATGCACAATCAGCTTGTGGAACTCCTTGCCAGAGGATGTTGTGAAGACCAGGACTTCAACAGGGTTAAAAAGATCTAGATAAAAATTAATAGAAGATAGGTCCATCAATAGCTATGTCAGGATGGGTAGGAATGGTGTTCCTAGCCTCTGTTTATCAGAAGCTGAAAATGGGTTACAGGGCATGGATCATGTGACGATCCCCTTTCTGTTCACTCCCTCTGGGGTACCTGGCATTGGACACTGTCAGAAGATAAGATACTGGGCTAAATGAACCTTTGGTCTGATCCATTATGGCCATTCTTATGTTCTTAATGTTAAAATGTGACTCCAGTGGAACATTGGCTCATCTTCAAAGTGCAGGAACTTCAGTGGAAGCCAGGAGCAAGACTGGAAGTGGTGAGCATTTTTCACAATTATTCATTCAAATATTTCAGATCAGCACTACACACATACAAATCAGACTAAAAATTAGGGCCATGTTTGTCCCTGTGCAAAGGCAGCTTTTTGTTACTGTGGTTGTATAAAGCAGCCCCTTCAGAGAACATTAGAGAATAAAATAGTTTCAAGAATATTCGTGGAAAGTGAACATAAAGAGGACTGAGCATTTTCAAAGGAAATGTGAACAACACTTCAAACTGCTATTAAAGGAAGTAGTTTTGCAATGTTCAAGAAACACTCTCCATCTATGGTAAAGATGATACGTTTTACTTCTTATAGTCAAAACATTTTCTTAAAGTAGTTGTACATTGCCCATGCACACCCCTAAAAATAGATCTGTATAACTTGCAAGGGACTGTATATTGTAAACTGATGTTTGGAGAGGCTACAAATAGATGTGGGTTTGATCAAAAGAAACTAACACAAGGTTAAAAAAAATACTAGAAAGCAGATAACATCAGTGTTTGAACTCAAGGGCAGGATAGCTGGATTTCCCCAACCCTTTCACCCAGCCAAAGACACAGATCTGTCATTTTAATCATTGCTTCAAAAATAATTCCAGGGCACAAAAATGTTTTGGTTGAGATCACACTTCATGGCATATGCAGTATTTTCCTAGGGCAGGACAGTGCAAGGGATTTACCTCACACAGGTGTTAGAAGGGTGAATACTTTGAAGATGAAAAGGTGTTTGCTTATAGTTTATTGACCACATGCATCAACTACTAAGTTCAAACACTGAGCAGCATATCATTCAGAGACACTGCAGCTGGGCACAGACTTATCAGTGTTTAGAGGCACAGAGTCTTTGGCCTAAGGGCAGACTATTCAATTGCACAGGGTTGTTACCACACGAGAAGCTTACCTCTGTGTTATTGATTCCTATTGTATATCCTCACTTTGTCAGCCTGTGGGCCCTTGATGCAGTTCAGAATTTCTCCTTGCTGGTTTGTAACGTGCATGATAATCACGGAAGGAATGAAGATCTGGCCCTAGAGTCATTTTTCACAAAAGCCTTTTACTGACGTAAATGGACCAGATCTTGAGGTTTTCATTCATCCTTTTCTCAGGCAAATATGTTGAATTGGCCCATCCATCTGCTGAAGGACTTTATGGTCAAAGCTTAGACTAGAATCATCCTCTTGGAAGGAGGATCAGGAAAAAGAAAATTCTACAAGGAACCTTTTAAAGGCCCCGTACATATCCCATCCCTCTCCAAGCACATTCCCCAGGTTTCTGTCTCTGACCCTTGTTTCTTTTTTCAGTGACTCCACTATACCCTGAGTGATAGGAAGATACTAGCTGATGCAGCGACAGTAATCCTGGTGGCTCCCTGCTGGCCTCGTCAGACTTGGCTGCCGCAGCTCATGCAGATGCCACTATCCCGACCTCAACAACTTCCACAACTTGCTATCACAGCAACACAGCAATCTTCTCCATCCCAGCATCGACCGGTTGCATCTAACAGCGTGGCTCCTAACTGGCTCCAAGGGCCAGAACTAACAAGCTCCCAAGTAGTCAGAGACATGTTGGTACAAAGCAGGCATCAGACCACTCAGAGATCTTACCTCTACAAGTGGCACCACTTCCACGCTTGGTGCCATTCACAGGGCATTGACCCTCTCCAGGTGCCTATCCAATGTATCCTAGACTATATACTACACTTGCATTCACAAGGCTTGGCGGTCGCTTCCCTGAGAGTCCATTTGGCAGCGATTTCAGCCTTTCACCCTCCAATAGAGGACTCTTCCGTCTTCGCGCATCCACTTGCAAAGAGGTTCTTTAAAGGTATTTCCAATCTCTACCCACCACACAGGCCTACCTCAGAACCATGGGACCTTACCTTAGTACTGGACACTCTTACTCGTCCACCGTTTGACCACTCGCCACTTGTGACTTACAGACTCCCACCACTAAAGTCACCTTTCTCCTGGCGATCACGTTGGCCCGCGGAGTTTCCGAATTCATTGCACTCTCCGCCGATCCTCCCTACACATTATTCACTCAGCGTGTCACGTTAAGATGTCACCCAGCCTTCATGCCAAAAGTTAATTCTTCATTCCAAGTCAATGAGCCTATGGTTTTTCCCTACCTTTTATCCCAAACTACATGCTACGCCCGAGGAGGCGCGTTTATATACATTAGACATCAGAAGGGTGCTGGCATTCTACTTGGACAGAACGCGTCCCTTCCAGAAATCCTCACGATTACTATTATCGCTGGTGACCCATTCTAAAGGTCAACAACTGTCGTCACAATGTATATCATCGCATATCGTGAACTGCATCACTCGCTGCTATACCCTTAGGGGCAGGCCCCTGCCCTGTAAACCAACAGTGCACTCGACCAGAAGCATGGCTACTTCCACAGCATTCCTGAAGAACATCCCACTACGAGACATATGCCACATGGCAACCTGGTCATCATCATCCATGTTTGCTAGGCATTATGCCCTTGATCGTGTCATAGCTTCGGACGTAGCAGTCGCTCAAGCAGTTCTTTCCTCTGTGCACAGATAATTCCGAAGCATGATCTGCCGTTTGGGATTACTGCTTCATACACAACTATAGTGGAGCACCCACAGGGACATCACTCGAAGAAGAAGAAATTGTTACTCACCTTGTGCAGTAACATCTGTTCTTCGAGATGTGTGTCCCCGTGGGTGCTCCACGACCCGCCCTCCTCCCTGCTTCGGAGCTCTTGTCTTTCTGTATTTCAGATGTTCCGGCTAGGAGGAACTGGCGCGTCGGACTACGTGACGCAGAAAAGGCATGAACGCCGTGAGACACCTCTGCGCATGCATGGTCCTTTGGAGGGGGCTACTGCTGACAAAAACTTTCCGGATTGCGGCGCCAGGATGAGCCCGACACCTATAGTGGAGCATCCATGGGGACACATCTCGAAGAACAGATGTTACTGCACAAGGTAACAATTTCTTGCACCCCATTGCCAGCTCCTTTCTGACCTTCATACAAGGCCTCACTCTACAACCATTCCCCTGTGAAGCACCAGTCTCATGGCTCTCCTGCTCAAATACAATCCAACACCTCATTCCTTTTTAGCCTCCTGGCACTGGCTTCCCAGCTCAGGAGACTGAACAAGCAGGTCCCCTCTACCTCTTTCCCACACTGATCTCCCCAGCTCTCAGCCTGTTTCACTTCCCAGCACTCAAGGAGGTCAGAAAGCTACCCCACTCTGCTGCTCTTCTAGCCCTCAGCCTCCCAGTACTGGCTCCTACACAGAAAGTTCAGCAAACTAGCTCCTCTGTTTCTCTCCTAGATAAATCCCCTCTGTTTTCCAGAAGGGTCTGCAAAGCTTTCAATAGCATCCAGTCTCTCTTAGATACCCATCAGGCCCTGAGCCTCCAATTCATTCAATCTGCTTACTGTCTTTTTATATGGCCTGTCAGCCACTGCCTTCCCTTAAGCCAGCTAGGCAATCTGCTAACCAGCTACACATGCAGTGGGCCTGCTCCCTATTAAAGGGACAAATCAGCCTGGGCAAGACCCACCCAAAGGCCCTGTTTTGTACAGGCGTTGATCACCAATATCCCTGCCTGCCAAGCCTCACAACTCCTGAGAGTCATACCGCCAGGAGTCTTGGGAAAAGGATAATATGCCCTGGGTTGTATTCTCCTTTTAGGGCAAGATCTGCCAGGCTAACGGTCCTGCCTAGCCCTGCTCTCCGACTGCCTACTTCCAGCCCATTGATGCCCCCTGGAATGACAAGTGACAGATAACACACCCTTCACTCCCAACAACAGGGAGTTTGTAACAACTATTGGGATGTTCTACTCTTCACAGACATACAGCCAAGTGCCTCCCTGACGTGGGGAAAGGGCTCTAAGGCAGTGGTCCCCAACCATTTGGGGTTGCCGGGCACCAGGGGGCATGGCTATTCGCCCGCCAGGCGCCCGGGGGGGGCGGGGCCCCCCCATAGCCGCATTCCGGGGGCCGGCGCTCTCCCCTCAAGCGCCGTGCGCCCGGGGCCGGCGCTGGCGCTCTCTCCCCCCCCCTCCCCCAAGCACCGCGCGCCCGGGGCCGGCGCTGGCGCTCTCTCCCCCCCCCTCCCCCAAGCACCGTGCGCCCGGGGCCGGCGCTGGCGCTCTCTCCCCCCCCCCTCCCCCAAGCACCGCGCGCCCGGGGCCGGCGCTGGCGCTCTCTCTTCCCCCCTCCCCCAAGCGCCGCGCGCCCGGGGCCAGCGCTGGTGCTCTCTCCCCCCCCCATGCACCGCGGGGGGTCAATCCGCGGCGCCCCCGGGGCCGGCGCTCACCGTGCGCCATGCACCCGGGCCGGTTCCGGCACCGTGCATGCGCCACGTGCCCGGGACCAGGCCAGCCCTGAGCACTTGGCGGGTGCTGACAAATGCCCCCGCGGGCGCCGTGTTGGGGACCACGGCTCTAAGGAGTTCAGAGGAGATGTGAGCGCTGTTGTGAAGGTGGAGATATCCCTGCTCTTCATAGACCTGGGGAGCCCTCACATGTATCGATCTTTTAGGCACCTCAATAACAGGCACCACAGATAAACCTTAAATATCTACGTAGTTTAGAGCAAATCTGGCCCATTGACTTCAAAGGGGGTTTTGCTTGAGGAAAGACTGAGTGAAACTGAATAAGAGCATGGGTAATGATTCAACTAGCTGCTGAGCCAGCTATATGGCTCTCTGACTAACAGATAAAATTTTTTCAAGGATCAGGAAGCTAATTATAAAACCACTTACTGGATTTTCATACAGTTGCCATTATTCATTGTTAATGCTCCCCCCATAAGCAAAGATTTTACATTTAATGCATTGATCAGTTATTTATCCAAATAGGTTTCAATGCAATTATTTCGTATCTGAACTAATTTCTCATGCAGTTTTTGATAGAGGCTCCATTTAAAAAAAGGACATCCAATTACAAGATAACCAATACATCTGAGAAGGGAAAAATAATCTGTATTAAAAGCCAGAGTGGAGCCAAATGACACTCAAAACTGATGAAATCCAGGACCTTAATTATAACTAATTTCAGCCATCAGGTGGGTGAGCTGTTCCGGTGGGGGGGAGGGGGGGGGAAATGGGGAGGGAAGAATGAAGGCTGTAAAAGAGACCAGAGAGGGTATCAAAGTACAGAGATCCAGAGGGCTAAGATACAGTGGAAAGTCAGAATGGCTGGAACACTTTGGAGAGGGCAGAACAGAATAGTGGAAAGACTGACATTTAGTATCACAGCTGAAGTTTCCTACAGAAAGGCAGACAGCAAAACCATCACTGAAGTAAATTAAACTTGGAACATGAAAATAACTAGAGGTCTGGGTGTGGCTTATTTATTAAATTGCTTTCCTATGATAATTCCTCAGCAGCCCCTAAGATACTGTGAATAAGACACATCCTATGATGAATAAGTATGTTGCCCCAAGCCATGCTACTCCATGCCAGAATATGAAATTTGTTTCCCGGCAGCAACACCTCTCAGAGATGTAGCCTAGGAGTGCTGTGTCTATACTGCACAGTTATTTTGGAATAAACTATGCTGGAATAGCTATTCCGAAATAGCACATCTACACTGCAGGGAAGCCTCAAACTTAGTCCAAGGCAGGCTCCCCTATTGTAGATGTGCTCTCAATTTAGAGCCCCCAAGAGGAATAACTTAGAATGGCCCTTTGAAATAACAGAAAATGGAGCATCTACACACACCTTATTTCAAAATAGCTATTTCAGAACAGGAGTTATTCTTCGTAGAATGAGGTCTACAGAAGTCAGAATAAGCCGTCCACGATTCTGAAATTGCAAAACAGAATTGCTGTGTAGATACTCGCATAATTATTCCAAAATAACGTTGTGTAGACACACCCCTAAAGACTAGCAGAGGAATAGTCAGAATCACCAGACCTTTGTTTTGAAGTGATAGCAATGGTTTATTTTGTGGAGCATTTTGCCATGAATATTGATTTGCTATTGAAAGCAACCTTTTCACTACTGCTCTGGCTAGATACTCACATTCTTTTAAACTGGTGATTTTAGGCCATGGGTTGATGCATTAAATGCTCCAAGCACTACATTTATATACCTGCATTTGTGCACACATGCTAGGACTGAAACAGGTGCACACAAATAGCTACTTCATAGGAGCCACGGGGCACTTTTTTTTGGCAAATAAAGTTGAGACAGCTACGATTAATCATTTGGAAATTCTTCTTAATAAAGCAGGCACAAAGGCAGCTCCTGCTGACCCATTGGTTTCTCAGACACATGCTATTGGGGAATATCACATAGGCCATTTGGTTTCCGGAACAGAGGACTATCATTTTAGCCAAATGAAATCTGCCTTAGTTGGCAGCAGTGTTCGGAGATCTTAGACTCTTTGTTGGCCCAGTCACAGGAGGAGAGGAAATACACTCCAGCACACCCACACTCCAGCACACCCACCCACTCAGTATGTTACTCATTAAACATTTCTCTAGTTGTACATGACAATGCAAGTTATTATACTCCACAAGACTAGCTTCTTGATTACAAGGGAGTATTACCGTGTGCTCATTCTGAACTACAGTCACACAGCTTTCATTTGGAAAGAATAGTCAAGTTTCAGCTTCAGCCCCCTCTGATATTCATTGGCAAAAACTCTGGTGCTTTCCAACAGTTTTGTAAGTGCAATATAAAGGCTTTCATAGCTCCTCTCACCAACTGTTGAGATTTGATAGGATTTCCTCCCTCCCGCAACTGACATATATAAGTGGCCAAACTGTTTACTGGTCCAGGGCTCTATTAACCACCAAGTCTACAAGGCTTGGGCATTGAGCACAGTATTAGGGGATGATGGAGGATTTATTTTTGTAGTATCACCAGAGAAAAGTGTTTCATATGCCTGCTGGGCATTTCAAAGACTGAAACACTGTGTGGAGCCCAGGGTCAGTGAAGGACACCGGTTGGTCCAAGGCTCCATGTGGCACTTCCACTTTGAAATGTACAAGAGCCCTTTGCATTTCAAAGGTGGAACGCCACCGCTGTGCCCCTCTCCCCTCCCATGGAGCGGGGGGGGGGGGGGGGGGAGAACCTCTATCTTTCTAATAGAGCCAGCAAGGGGGGGAGGAAATGACTAGTCAACTATCTGATAAGCTTTTTCTTATTGGATAGTCAATTAGTCGCTTACATCCCTACTCAATAGCATAGGATTAATCAAGCCAATAAGCTTGATACAGTAGAAACTTGTTCATGCCATGAGAAGGAGATGTAAGTGTATCCATTACAGGCCCAGTTTTGGCCCCCGTAGCAACAGTGGAAGCAGGAGCAGACCATTGGTTAGAGGAAAATGGTGGTTTAAAACCCTCCCCAGTATAAAAAGAATGATGTACTCATGACCCACAATACACACTCCTGGAAGAGAGCAGTGCTGTTTATGAATTAAATAGCTTCACTGATCTGTAGCTTCAAAATATCTAAGTGAATCTTGCATTGTATGAGCTGTCAATCACTATATAAAAATAAAGATAGTTTTGTAAGATATAGGCAATAAATAATGGATGCACTGCCCAAAAGGAGTATTCCTCTTTTCCAATATCCTGGCCAAATGCACAAAAACAGCCCTTAAGACCTTGGGCCATGACATCTTTGGTTGCTGGGAAGAATATTAAATGAGAAAACCACATTTTTGCTTCCAAACAAAAATGTAGGAAGGATATTTATTTTGCATATATAAACACTTTATCATTCTATTTTAAAATAACTTTCTTTCGAACCACCTTAAAAGATGTTTCCTTAGAAACCTAAGAAAAGGTAAAATGAACGTGATTTGTTAGATTCATCTGATACGCCACTTTGCTTAAACCAATAGTCTCTCTTCTGTGGCCATTTTTATCAGTCAAAACACCTGAATGATATGATCAGTTAAAGTAGTTTTGCCTTTTAGGCTTTATAGAGACAAGGTCGATGAGGCACTATCTTTTATTGGACCAACTTTAAGAGATATTAGATAATCCACTTTATCTAATATCCTGAGACTGACATGGCTACAACAACAAGTCATTTAAGATGCTGAGCAACTAAAAGAGGTTTCCAAATAAGAATCAACCTGCATTATCTCAACTCTTTTTGGTTGGTGAGTGAAATACAGCACACCTTCAGGATCAGCCCCTGTAAGGACAGCCTGGGACAGCCCAGTGGCCCCTCTAGCCCACTAGCCTGTCTTCTGACAGTGCACGTGACAGCTGGTTCACAGAGAATGAACAGGATAATTTATCTAGTGAGCCATCCTCTAGCATCCAGATGATTATGAATCTCAGTAGTGGGAAGTCTTCTCTTCCCATTTCTAACTCCATAAACACAAGACTGCATGTAAAAATCCACTAATCATGTAACAGATTATGATGCTGTATGCCATGGCCATTTAAATTTCCAATTCATCACAGTCTAACAGTAATCCCAAATGATTTGCCTAAATCACAGCTCTCGTCAATAGTTGAGCAAGTAATAGAGCCGAGCTTGCGTTACTTAAGTTTTTTTTATCCACTGGACCATCATTATACTAGCACTATTTTTTATAAGTCCTAAAAATAACAATTAGCCATAGAGCATTAGATTATCTTTGTAATGAATCTCAAGTAAGCAAAACACATTTCCCTGAATAAAAGATATAAAGAGTAAGTCTGACATCTGAATCTGTTCTCAACAACGGTGCAAGCTTAATGATGGTGCCAGCTTAAGCTACACTTCAATTCTGACTGTTTAAAGGAAGACATATTGGCCTATCTTTACTTGCTCGCCAGTATCAAAAATGTAAAAGTAGAACAACTCACTCAGGGGGATTGCAAAGTCTACTTTCATTAAGGTGAAAAATCCGTCATGTGCAGTACTACAGCAAGAATGGACTTTGAAGAGCTTTAGTCATTAGTAAGAGGACCATAAACCCCAATAAACTTATACATAGCACGTGGCAGTGACTGTGTTTATTTGGAAGCGAAGGCACCTCTGTGGAGAATTCATAGCCTGTAACAGAATTCATATTGGTAATATAGAAACATTAAGGTGTTGTCACAGGGCAGACTCACCTCCAACTGGTTGGGAGTTAGCTTGTTGACTCACTGGATGCCTCCCTCTAGCTGGTGTCTCCCCACGTTCCTCTTTCACCATGACATCCTCTTCGGGACACTGCCCTCCCACAGTGCCCACTCCAGTCTCTCTGAGCCCCTTTCAGGGGAGGGAGGAAGGGTTGGTGTTTATCCTGCTTGCACTCCAGGGTTCTCCCCTACTCATGGTACCCTGTTCTCCTCTCAGGGAACACCCAGTTCCCCTGTACCCACCTTGCCTCAGTGACCCACTGTCAGTCTTCATCTAGCCCCTGCCTCAGGGGCAAACTGCAGTCTGTAATGGCCACTCATCACTGGCAAAGGGGTGTGGACCTGCTAACCTGGCTGCTTCTGGCCCTGCAGCCTGGGAGCTTGCTTGGCCAGAGCTTCCCCTGCCCTGCTCTACTTCCTGGAAGCCGCCGCCTTGCCTGACAGTCAGGTCCCTACTGCTCTCTTTCCAGAGTAGCAGTCAGTTTTACCTTTCCCTCCTGGAGTCCTTCTTTATATCGCCCCCAGCTGGGCTCTCATTAGGAAGAATTGCCTCAGCTGAGGCTTCACTCTCAGTCCTCACTCAGGGCTGGGGTTTTGCCCTTAAAGGGCCAGTGCAGGGCAAACGCCCTGTCACAGAAGGGTAGATGAATGATGGAGTTTACATGTTCAGAGCATATTTCTCCCCAGCTCTCTGAGGATGAGTTGAGCTATAAACTGGGGAGGTTTTGGAATATAATTTGGAATATTAGGCTCGCCAATCTGACCATAAAGCCCACTAGGTTTGTCCACCACCACTGGTCACAAAAGTTAAAAGCTTCTGAGTTCTACATCAGTCGGGGAGTTTTGGGACCCACAACAACCACCCCCACACTGTGTCTGGCACAAACGCCAACCAACCTGTATTGCAATAGGTATTAAAAATACACACAGTAAAATGCTTAAGGCAATAACTACATAAACTGATTCAATCAGACCAGATGGTAACATGAATATAGCCTAAGTATACAATTGTGATTATAATAATCTAGGTTATACTAGGTACTCACACCCTCCTGGCGATCTTGGGGAGTTGGAGGATGCACCTCACTCTGCTATGGAGCAGGGGTCTCAGTGAGAGACACGAGATTATGATAGTATAGGAGACTGAAGACTTAGATGGTACTTGTAATTACAGCTTAGAAAGAAAGTAAAGAAAGAGTGAGAATGATGATTGTGAACATGCCTCACACTATCGGTCGTATAAGTTTATAGGCCTAATCGCGTCATCTTTAATCCAACCCTCAAAGCCAAAAAGAGATTTCTGCACCCTCAGATATTTGTGGGTGCTCATGTTTGATTGGAGAATTAAATTAAGCCACCTCTCTGAATATGCATGAGCTGTCACTTTGTGTCCCTGTGAAGAGGGGTGTTTTTGACTAACATTCAAAGAAATACCACATGTTGCGCACCGTTCCTGCTCTCCTAAGAAAGCAGGATGTTTACCCCTGTAAGTCAGGGTATTTTTGGGTCCTACTGCTATTGAATTCAGATAACCATGTCATAACGCTGCACCTGAGACATTGGCATCAGATATTCTGTTTCTAGGACATAGGATGTCTACATGCTGAATTTTACGTCAACATGTTGGCTTTGTGGTATAACCTGTCCCAACCTGAAGAGCTAGATTGAGCACATTTGAATATCTACTATATTCTATATGTTTAATGTTTAAATCTATCATACCATATTTCAAAAATATTATATCTACTATAGCTTACTTATTAATCAAATTACCCTACTGCCAAAGCTGTCTTCTTACAGGATAAGATCCCTATTGGCCCTTGTGTACTGCTAAAATAGAGTGAAAACAGTGAAAAGTTTATAAAGAATATATCAGTTAGCAGGCAAGGTTAGACTTATAGGCTACAGAGCTACACCTTTGATCTATATCAGTCATCTTGACAAGCGTACATACAGCTCAAAAAAATCTTTAGGTGCCAGTGTTAGCATTAAGGATGTGGAGCTCTAAATCTCACGCTACGTCTACGCTGCAGGCTTTTGTCGGCAGAGACAATGCAAATGAAGCGCTCATTAGCATTTGTCGCAGAAGAGGTTTTTGTGCAAAAACAAGCAGTGTAGATGGGGATGTTTTGCACAAGAAAAATCCTTTTGCGCAAGATCCTGTGCACCTCCTTTTTTGAGGCATAAAGGATCTAGCACAAACGGGGTTTTTTTATTGCGCAGAACGGCCCCGTCTGCACTGCTAGTTTTTGCACTAAAACCTGTTTCGCAAAAAGCATCGGCAGAGATAAGCAAATGACAGTGTGACAAATGCTAATGAGCACTTAATTTGCATTGTCTTTGCCAACAAAAGGCTGCAATGTGGACGTAGCCTCAGGGACTAACCTGCATCAGACTGCTCTGATACAGAGGCAGCAGCGCGGGGTAGCAGGGGCTCCCCAGGAAGGGGACCAGGAGCACACTGGCTGCTGGCTCTACCCAGGGACTATCACATAGTTGTATAACTGCTAAGATTTCATGCGTTTCCACGACTATTGAACTATTGACTATTGATATCTAACGTCCCTACTAGGTAGCTCTTTGCCTTCTGGCTATGCACGGAGGGAGATAGCAAAATTTTTTCTATGGCCTGCACCTGATTTGATGTGCCCTGTATATTTCCAAAGGAGATGTAACGAAGCAGTAAGCTTTTTCCTTTGGCTGGATACATATTTACATAACTCCCCCACCCCATCAACGTGTGAAGCCATTTCATAATCAAAGAAGCTTTCCAGCCAAGGGTTCATGATCTCAATGCCAATCAAGAATATCCTCATGTGGTTTTAAGATTTGCATGTTTCAATCAGCTTCTGGGAATCATTCTGAAGAATGGGGTCAACATCCATCCCAAAATTGGGTTGACTGGATTTAGCTACATAGCTCCCCTTAATATCTGACCACCATTTTGAAGACCTACCTTTTATGTATCACCAGAACCCTGTGTACTGGTGTATGCTACATAAAAGTTAAGGAGAAAAAAAATAAGGAGCTCATATGTTTTTAAATCATTAAGCCATTTTTTCAGCTGTTATCAACTCTCAGACTGACTCCATGAGGTCAAAGGACAACTATGTGTGTGGGAGGGGGAGCTTGGGGTGCTGCCACACCTCCTGGCTTGAAGTGGTTTCCATCATATAAGGGTTTACAATTTGGTTGAGTGGCTTTCTGCACCCCCCACTATATAAATTGTCCCAGTACCATTATGGGGCAGAAGCACAGAGTCTTCTAGAAGGACTCCCCTTTGTCATCTCACAATAACCATTAGATCCCATCCCCACTCTTCTCTAGTCCCTTGCTGCAGTAGCTTGGCAGGGGTTGCTGCAGCCCTAACTCCTTTTGGCAGAAATATCTATGGCAAGATTGCCTCAGAGCATAATCACCAGGTGGAATTCTGTGTTTCAGGAGATACTGGCAAACCATACATCTGTGGGATCTTTTTAAGGTGCCCTAATGGCCTTTCTGGAATTAGAGAACACTTGGTGTGTCCAAAAAGCTTTGCAAACATTAGCCAGTTCATCCCCAAAACAGCCCTGGGAAGCAAATAAGGTTTCGATTCTCATTTTGCATATGGGAAAACAGACCAACTGAGGTTGTACAGTGATAAAGAACTAGGAGTACTAGATTTTATTCCCATGTTTCCTCTCTAGTCTTTCATTCTATTTACTCATCCCATTCCTCTCCCTCCCCACACCATAAACACCAGAGCTGAGAAAAAAAATCTTCTTACCTCAAGTAACATTGCATCCCACATTATTTATGGAAATATGCCTATGATAGGAATATGTCATAACTCAAATATGTTTTATGCAAAATATATCATGTACCATATATTAAAAGTTATAATATACTGAATGGGTATATTCAATTTGTGTACATGTACCATTCCTGTATTTGAAGTTAGAATTATGAAGCATAAACCTGTTTACTGATTTAGACATGCTAAATGAGAGTCAGCAGGGGTATTTAAGGAACTTAATGGCCCGGTATTTAGGACAATGATCTGCAAATAGTCTTGCTTTTCCTGTAAGCCTGGACTATGATTGGTCCTACAAATACATGTGACCATGTTACCTAGTACTGGAATCCATCTTGGATTTTGTACTTTTCCACAGGCATGTTGAGGAATCAAACAAAGGTTTCCCATCCTAGGGAGATTCTGTATAAGACAAGGGAAGTAAACAATAAGGGACTTCAGCTGGCTTTACAGACTGCCTTCCCGCCCTAAGAGGGTACATGAAAACACCTGGAAACAAAAGGACTGTAACCACAGGGGTAGAGAACTGCTATCAGAAAGGACAGCTCTGACCTGATCACAAATAAGAACTATGGAGAGAAAGTATGATTTGTAACAAGTTGTCTTAGTGTATTAGGCTTAGTTGGTGCATTTTCTTTTATTTTGCTCAGTAACCGTCTGCTACAACTAGCAATCACTTAAATCCTACTTTTTATATTTTATAAAATCACTCCTGTTTTAGTAAACCCAGTGTAAATAACTGTTATCTGGGGAGGGTAAACAGGCTTATCTCTTTCATTGATAAAGAAGGCAAACAACTTATGAGCTTACTCTGTATAAACTTTATGCAGAGTAAGAGATTTATCTGGGGTTTGGTCCCATTGAGGCTGTACATTTGGGTGCTATGTCAAGTCTTTGTGACTGAGCCTTCCCACAGCTGAGTTGCTCGCAGTGGCTGCATTGCTCTGCTGCAGGCTGTGACCCCGAACTCCATGCCATTGCTGGGGGAGGCCAGAGATTCTGGCCCAGCAGGACAGGCTCTGCAGCACCCCAGAAGGCAAGTGGGTGGTCTCAGTGGTATTTTCAGCACCTCATGATTGTTTCAAGGTGATCTTTGATACCGAACCCATCACATGTCCTTTCCCCACATATATATGTATGCATATTCAAAAAAAGGGAAGGATTGTCCAGTGGTTAGAACAGTTGTCCAGGAATCGGGAAACCTAGGTTTCCTCTTTAGGACAAGAAGCAATGGGCTTAAATTGCAGCAAGGGAGGTTTAGGCTGGACATTAGGAAAAACTTCCCAACTGTTAGGGTGATTAACCACTGCAATAAATTGCCTAGAGATATTTAAGATTAGGTTAGATAAACATCTATCAGGGATGATCCATTCTAGATGGTGCTTGGTCCTGCCATGAGGGCAGGGGATTGGACTTGTTGACCTCTTGATGTCCCTTCCATTTCTAGTATTCTATGATTCAAGGAAGGGAGACGCTCTTATATTCTGAAGCAGCTGTTATGATCAGGTGGACCTATCCCACATTATCAGGTTTGTTTGAAATCCCCCTCCTATCCAGTTTAGACTGTAACCTCTTCAGGGCAGACACTATCTCTCACTATCTATATCTTACACAGTGTCTAGTACAATGGCACCTTGATCTCAGTTGGTGCCTCACAATACAAATAATGCAGCACATGTGCAGCTCCATCCTGAATGATGTAATCAGGGAAGGGGGAAGAAGAACTTAACTAAATAAATCAAAGATCTAAGATACCAAATGAGGATCTAAGATGAAATAAAAAGTTCTTCTGGCCAGAGAATGTTGGATTAGCTTCCAAAGAGACAGATTTGTCATTTAAAAATGAAATGATCATTAAGCCAACAGTAGAGGACCAAGGAAGCATAAATTCTGCTTTATTTCTGTAGGACAGCTAGAATTGCATGTATTAGGGAGCTCCTGCATCTTTTAAAACAAAAAGTTGAAGGAACCTGACATTTTGTTTTAAAATAAAGGTATCTCAGTATGTATATCTTAGAGAAAATATTTCCAGAACTTTGCTGTCTTGCTATGGTTCTCAACCTTAAATCTCTTTGGGTGTGTCTAGACTACAGGGTTTTTTCGAAAAAAAAAATGGCCTTTTTTCTAAAAAACTTCCCCTGCATCTAGACTGCTGCCGCGTTCTTTCGAAAGTAAATCGAAAGTATGCGGCAGTTTTTTCGACCGCGGAAAACCTTGTTTTACGAGGAATAGCGCCTTTTTTTGAAAGTGCTCTTTTGAAAAAAGGTGCTATTTAATGCAAACTGTGTTTTTCAAAAGAGAGCATCCAGACTGCCTGGGTGCACTCTTTCGAAAAAGTGGCTTGCTTTTTCAAAAGTACTGATTGTAGTCTAGACACTCTTTTTTGAAAGTGTCTTTCAAAAAAGCCTCTTTCAAAAGAGGCTTGTAGTCTAGAAGTAGCCTTTCAGTGCCTCTAACTCTACAGACAGCATTGCAAAATACAATAGAGTCTTGTCTACATAGAAAGTTAAGCCAAATTAATGAAAGGTGCAAATTTAAAGTGTAATAGTTAAAGTACATTAAACACTTGCACTTGTACTGTAAATTCACACCTTTACTTAATTGGCCTGAGTTTTTCTACTTTGATATGTCAGTTTCAGACTGCGGCAGTTTCAGATTGTGGTGATCCCAAGCAAGGGCCAGCTTGGGTTGAAATTCAATTTTCTCTCCTGGACCTTCTGCTTCCTCTAATATAGGCTAAGCCTCAGAGGCACAATTTAGCCAATAATATTTAGCCTCAGATTCTTCTGAGCTGTACATTCTTTTCTTCTCTCAAATGATTCATTTACAAGTTCCCATTGTACTTGGCATTCTGACACAGGCTTCCCATAAGGTATTGTGATATTTTCTTTCACCTTAAACAACCATCTGGAGAACAATGGCAGTATTGCCAATCGGAGTAACTAAAAAATCATGAGTCAGTCATTAAAGCAAATAAAATTATTTTTTAAAATTCTCATGATTTTTAAGCCAACTAATGTATCTCAGATTGTTTTATCTTCTGGTTGCTGTCCTTTAGGTTGAACTGTGGTTGTGTTTTCAAGCTTTTTACCTGCAACCATATGAGTTAGGGACTTACTTTTTAAAAACAAATTAAAGATGACATTTTCACATAATCATTTTATTCTGTGAGTGAGGGGTTTACTAAAGATACAAAATATGATAGAAATAAAAAGTTGGCAATGCTGTTACAAGTTATACTAGAGATGGATCAAAACTGGTATTGCCAATTCAGTTCCCTATGGATATGCTTTTGGTTTCGTGTTGGATTCAAGCCCAGAAATGGCTGACTTCTTGCTTTTGGTTCACATGAAGTTGACATCTTGCAGATCAGTTCACAGAATATCCGTGTACTGAATTCATATCCAAATACTAATCTGTGACAGGGCGGACTAGGCCCTAAAGCCCCTGGATATAGGCTTGTAGCCTAGCCACACTTTACCCCAGAAAAGTGATAGAGAAGTCCTCTAAGCAGACTAGAATGTCTGCAGGGGAAGTAGCCAATCAGGGGCCAGGAAGGCCCATATAAAAGGATCTGCATGACACAGCAACAGTCAGTTCTTCTTGGAGCTCCTGGTCTAGACAGTATTTGGTCCTGCCATGAGGGCAGGGTTCTGGACTCGATGACCTCTCGAGGTCCCTTCCAGTCCTAGTTTCCTATGATTCTATTGAGGGTCCTTTAGCCAGTATTTGCTAGTTACCAATGAACGAACTAGATGATTCCTTAAAGGGCTGTGTGATAAAGTCACAGCTGTTCCTTATCCCCACCTGCTGCTTAGAGCTGTGCAAGTTTCATAAGAACAAAGACTTGAGAAACAGATTAATCTGAAGAGGGAACATTTCTCATTTGTAAGCTACCTCATAGATGTCAGAATGCTATAGAAATTTATGGTTTAGTTAATATACCAGTCAGGGCCGGCTCAAGCCTTTCCTGGGCCGTTGGCCCCTTAGAGCTGCCATCAGGCGCTGTATGCCCGGGGCCAGGGTCACCTCTTAGAGCTGCCATTAGGTGCCGCTCGGCCCCTGGCCCCGGGCGCGCGGCGCCTGATTGCAGCTGTAAGGGGCGCCACATGGCCAGGCGCGCAGCATCCCTTAGAGCTGTCAGCAGGCGCCCCCCATAGGTTGGCGCTCCGGGCAACTGCCCAGCTAGCTCCCCGCATAATCCAGCCCTGATACCAGTACATGTAGCAAGAAATCTGTATACAGGAGCAAGGTTTGTAGCATGGGATAGGTGAGCCCGGTAGGGTTTGGATTGTGACGGGGTTGTGAATGGAATCCTGAAGTTTAGTTGACAGGGTCTGAAAGCAAACCATTAGGATCTTGAAGAGTCAAACCTCCAGAAGAACTCCTGCCCCTGACTACTTTCTCTTACCCAGGACCACTCATCAGGCTCCGGTCACTCTAGGAAATTAACGAAGGGGTTTCCTCTAATACAGGGGGAGAAGGGTTTGTGTGAACCCATGTGTAAGAGCAGGCTGAAGTTTGTGACTGCATCAAACTTCAAGCGCAATCCTCAGTGTGAAGATCTTACAGTCAAGGAGAATATTTTGCCTTGCTCTGCTTACAAGCAAGTTGTTTCCTAACTTGTATTGTAGATGGAACTGAATTCATTCAGTAAATACAAGCTACATAAAAACAATTACTGGTCTGCATATTGAGACACATCACTTAGAACCCATCCTGGTCTATTTTTTCCCAGGAATAAACACGCTATAAAACAAGAAGCATCCGTGGTACATAGCAGTTCCTTTGAGGAGTGCTCTGTCCAAGGCTGTGTCAGATTGGGGCCCCAATTCTTTTCCTTCACATCATGCCCATCTTTTTTCCTACAGTCTCTCTTCTGTGTGTTGAAGACTCTTCATTCTAAAGAGACCATTGGCTGCGACCATTTCTGTTTATTAGAGATGCAATGAAAAACATGTTTCTCCTGGATGATTTTATGAGGTTTTTTTAAGGAAGTTACAACTGTGGTCACGGATGTTGCTTAAAACATTGAACTAAATCATTCAAGCTCCCTTATGTTTGCTGTTGATCAAATATTTGCATTAGCCATAGCACCTCCTTTTGTGTTCGCATGGGACCCTATCAATAAATAGTGTTAGGCTAAATCAGTTCCTGGCCAGGAGGGGGGGTCACTCACTTCATGTGGTGGAACTGGTTTTACTAAAAGTGAGGTGCATGAAAGATGGGTATCTGGTGCCTTTAAGATTAAACAGATTTCTTGGAGCTGGCAGGCAGGGTTGAACAAAACCTGGTATTCAGCAGTGGCAACACCAATGCTTCCTGTTGGCAGTCTTCCACAGATCTAGAGCAATAAGGTGGCAAGAGAGTGGTCATACACTGAGTGAACTAGAGAAAGGTCCTTTCACTGTCATAACAGTGAAACAACTGAAACTATAGTGGTTATTGCAGCAAGATGATAGCAGTTTTCTTTCCTATAGCAAGTTACCACAAGGTCAATTATAGATACCGGTTATAAGGAGGGATCTAAGAGTGTAACCATTTAAGTGGTTAACCAATAGGCAGGAGCTTATTGGTTGCCATAACGGTTACACACCACTTCCTAGCCCTGCTCCTAGGTAGCCGGCTGCAACACCATACTATTGGCTCTATATTAGAGGCAGCAGCATGGGGTGGGAGCTGGCTTCCTGGGAGCGACTCCCCAGCTATAACCCTATGCTGCAGGGTCTGAAGTGTAAAGTTGATACTGCAGAGCCCGCAGCACAGCTGGCTCCTTGGAGTGGGGTCAGCAGCTGGGAGATGGCTCCCAATGCACACTGGCTGCCACCTCACTCCCAGGGTGACGGCTGCACTGCAAGCTCTGCAGGATAAGTTCTATACTGCAGTGCCTGCTGCAGCATATAATTGCATAACCACTAAGATTTTCAGTGGTTACATGGTTACTTAATTAACTACTTTTTAACATCCCTAATTATAAGGAGGGATGAGACAGGCTCGCAGAGTTGCCAACACGTGCCCTAATGTGGTGCTTGAGCCTGATATAACAGAGAGGAGGTGGTGAGAAATACAGTCTAGGAAATCCATAGTAAGGCACCTGGACCTGATGCAATGATGACAGAACAGCTGAAAGTCTTGGGCAAGAGAGGGATCAAATGGACGAGCAGATGAGTTAACACCATGTGGTGAAAACAATATGATTCCTCAAGACAGATGCAAGTCTATTCTGGACACAGTTCATAAGAAGGAAAGCATTCATGAACATGGAACCTATTGACAGATAAATCTATTGTCATGTAAGATGAAGATACTAGAGTGTACCCTAAATACAAGAGTTAGGAGAAAAAGGAGATGTTCTGCCAAATATAACACCCTCTTTCCTCCCTGGGTTACTCTGGGCTTCTCTAGCCATAGAAAATGTCTACAGGAAAGTGGACAGATGGATACTTGCACCAATGCTGGTGGATACTCTAAAATAGCGATTTGAACATGTTTAGGAGCAAGTCCTTTGAAGTAAAAGTTGGACTGCAAAAGCAACATCAATGTCAAGTTTACTGATGTTTATCATATTGATGGACTATATCAACAGGAAGATCCCAATGGGAAAATGTTAGAAGGGGCTATATGCAGACAGCAAAGTAATAAGGATATCCTCAAGAGACAACCTCCAAAAAATAAAAAAATAGCTAGTGGTGTTCACACATCTTAATGGCTGGGCAAACTTGAGCATGAGAACAAACTTGGACATGAGATCCAGCACTCCTCAAATTGGACTATAAGAGAGGGAACATCATCTTAGAGTTGTATATATGAAAATTGTACATAATTGAGATTAAAAGACAAAGAATAGAACCAGAGCTGTCCTTAGGATTTAGGGGCCCCTACACAGTACTGTTAAACTGGTGCCCCTATGCCCAATAGCAGCCCAGGACACAGGAAATGAAGATTTTTTAGAGATGTGATATTTATAATCTTCAGCAACACACTAATGAAATATTTTAAAGCAATTTTAAAACTAAGGTCCTATAGACTAACACAGTAAATTCAGAAACTGACAGTATATAGCTGGGGATAGCAAATGCCTCTTAAATGGCTTCATTACCACTTGAATGGCTCTTTCACAGGTTCAATGTTTTACTAATAGGCTTGGCAGGCTTTGTCACTTGTAAATTAACTAGGTCCTTTCCGGTGGAAGCAGAGCCACAGAACAGGGATAGGAAGAGCTGGGTGGGTGGACATTAAGAACTAGTGGTGCCACAAATTTTCAGGTGCCCTACACAGCTGCATATTCTGCATATGGGTAAGGATGGACCCATATAGATCAATGGTGCACACTGCAATGCTGCAGAGTGCAGAAGCATGCATGGTAATGAGACAGCATGTTCAAGACCTATAGGCTTTTGAGAGGAGTTGATTCTTATGCCGTGAGAGGAATTATGCAACGAGACACTTTCCATTCGATAACTGTTAGGATGGAAGTCAAAGGCTGTGATGTGGCTGACAGGAAGTCAGGAAGTATAATTTTGCAATTTCAGACACATGCAGAAAATGAATGATGGGGATCTGATGACAATAGCATAGCAGGAAAGAGACACTGAGGAAAGTCAAGGAAGTGATGGATGGATTACATCAAAGATGGTAAGAGGGTGGACCTTACTGTCTCAGACAGACAAAATAGCTGATGCTGACACAATGGTCTGGCCTAGCTGATGAGATAACAGGAGGCAGAGAAAGAAGATTAATGATTCATTACTTTTCCCTGATGATCGAATATTTATATTTGGCCTACAGCCATACCACCTTCTCTTCTGTTCCTATATATAAGCTGGGTCAAACTAAGCCAGTGTTTATACTAAAGGCCACCAAAAGAGGCGCTGGGGGTTAGGAGGTGGGCACTCACTCCTGTCTCTCAGTCAATCTTAAATCAAGAGACCACCATGGCCCTAGGAAACTCTGTGCAGCTGGAAGTACTGCCATTCCGAGGAGACTTAAAACAATCCTACTTTGAAACATGCCATTTGATCTCACAAGCAGAATAAATTTAACCTCAGTCCTTGCTAAATTATCAGCTGGGTAAATATTTGCTGCCTCCCACCTAATTTCTCACAACAGTTTCAAATGGATAGGATAATAAACAGGCATGTCGGTTCAATTACTGTGCCTGCTTGTACCCCAAACTAAATTTCCATTGACTAGGTGGAACTCACCGCACAAGGGAACTCACCACACCCAGCTCCTCAGGAAGCACAACTGTGGGGTGACTCCCAGCAACAGGTTGTGGACAAAGAGCCACTGGCCCTACACCTTGTTAGTCCAATTCCTGCTTTGTGGGGAGCTTCATATTAGGTTGCTCATTTATTCCCCTCTTACTATGAGCTGCATGCTGTCTACTACTGGCTGGGGTTGAGATTTCATCCCATAGAGCAGATGCATACAGGGCAAAGCTCTTTGACTCAAGCCTTGGTTTGTGCCCTCAGATCTGGCCCATGGTTGGTATAGCACTCGCCATGAGTCATATTTAAATGCAATTAAAATGAATCTAGTGTGTCATCTAAAGTCAGACATTCTGGAATAGGTGTTTACATGTGCAGGAGTGGAGGATGAGTTATTTGCCTGAGCAAACTGAAAAGCTATATTCACGAGAAGCTTGTTTTGATACTTTATTTTGCTAATGAGATGGAACATAAAATGACTTCCTAGTTATTATGCTGAAGGGTGTCATGCATATTCACAAACTATCTCTGAGGAACTGAAACAATTTAGACAAGAGGAGTTACTGAATACATGAACAGATTTCACAATCCAGCTAATGATTAGAGATAGTCAACTGTTAAATATAGTGATGGAGACAAAAAAAAGGGATATGTGTTTATGTAATCACCAGAAATTACCGTTTGCAGCATAATGGCATCTTTGGTTTTTATTTTAACTATGTGCATTTCATTTGTCTTAAAAACTAGACTGTTCTTACTTAGGGAAACCCAGTAGGGGTTCTCCTTGAGTGCCAATATGACACAGAAATCCTGCACTGATGCCTTGAAGCAGTTTTAAGTAGCGATTTTCCAGGGGCCAAGGATTTGACTGTATTCATGGATTATCAGAGAAGCATAAACCATCTGAATTCTAAAAAGTTATATCCTTCTGAAGGTAATGATAACAGACAAGTCCAAAAAGGTTACAAAATCACTGAGTGCATCTACACAGCAGGGCTTAACTTGAAATAAGCAACACAAATTGAGCTATGTCAATTGGGAGCGTCTACACAGCACTTCCTCCGACTTCCCTTACTCCTCGTACAATGAGGGTTCCAGGAGTCGGAGTAAGAAGTCCTCCAGCTTGACAGTATTTCAAAATAACTGCCTGCTGTGTAGATGCGGACTAAGTTATTTCGAAATAATGCTAATTATTTTGAAATAATGTTGCTGTGTACATGTACCCTGTTTTAACATAGGGGTAAATCTTTCTTCTTCCTTTCCCTGCTACTTCACAAAGGGACACAGAAGTTCTGCTAAGTAGTTGAAATGATGCTGTTCTACGCTCCTGATCTTGTAATTAAATAAGGTGAGTAGAGATCCCTTCATCTATGAGAAGCTACTTCTGAGTCACTGTGGCTCTGTATAGCTCCAGGGAAATAACAAGGTGGTGGCATAAATTAGAGGACATGCCAGGAGGGGCAAGAGCCATCATGGGGCACATCTGGGAAATTGGAAACTAACCTTTGGGTGGGGATTAATTTATTTCTGTGTTTTGAATATGAGGAGGCATAAGAGGGATGGAAAGTGAGCTGAAGAGATGCTTTGGGCAGGTGTTAGAGGGGAAGTGGTAGAGGGCACTTGGCTCTCAGGAGGAGAGGCAAAAAAAAGCCCCGACTAGAACTTTCTCATCAAATTAGACAAGATTTGCTCAGTGCCTTGTATTTCCCTGCTTCTGGAAAGGGATCACAGTCCTGCTTTCAACAGCAATGATTTGCAAATATGCTGACCACAATGGTTTAAACAAAGAAGCAATAACTTCTCTATTGGCCTGAAGCTAACAGCAAGGTAGAGAAATTCATTTAGGCTTCAACTTGCAGCTGCAAAGAAAGCTTAAAAAGCGCTGACGTTTTCAAATGAAGTTACCAAGCGACTTCCCATCTCATGACTAACATTCCACCTGCTCTGGAGCTGCCTACGAGACCTCCTGGGAATTACCACACCAGGAGAACCTGTGTAGCACAAGAGAAAGTCAGTATGACAAATACCTCTGTAGCTCATTGGGAAAGTAAAAGCTGCCATGTTCTTGAGAAACCTGCACTAACTCACCCCTCACTCACAGCATCCTGCAGGTTTCTTCTGTTGCTGGTGCAAGGCATGATCTTATGGCGTTAAATAAGAACCCAGCAGTTGTTGTGATACAAGGAGTCAACCTGACCTGTTGGCAGCTGGTTGGTGTCAGATTGTCCCTAGCCCCTCAATCCTGGCCCTTCACTCCCTGAGCCTATTTCAGCTGTCACAATCTGTGTCAAACAATTTGATTTAATAGGACCACTTAGGCTAGTCTCTATCCATCACTTTCAGTAACGCAGGAAACAGTTCTGCTCGACAATGTAAATGCCAGTATTGTCTCCTTGCTATAATTCAGTTTTAACTAATATCGGCTTAGTTCATTTCATCTGATTTGGGGTATCTAACAATTAGCCTTAAAGCTATATCTTAAAATGGTCATGTCCAAAGATTGGCAGGTTCCACTTGCCTATGTGTTCATGATACAAGCACATATCATGCGCTCATGATTCAAGCAAAACTCATCCGTTTCAATCCAAAAGGATCTGTCTTATGTTTCAATTCATATGGATTTCAGTCTTCCCCATCTCCTGAGGTACACCTTCAAGCAGAAATGCCGTGGGGAGCACAGGGCCAGCGGGGGCCATGCTCCCCACAGAGCTTTTGCCTTTGAAGTGTAGCAACAGACAGTCCTTTCTAAAATATATATAGAAAAACAAGCGGCTAAAATTACTTTGGAGGTAACACACTCGCTACACAAAAGTTTGGCAGAGAGCTGGTATTGTTGTTAACTGAGTTCAGAAGACACATCATCATCAAGCAGAAGTCCCAATAGCTCCATAGTGTATATAGAAGAGAGGTCCCACTAGTCACACTATGAAAACAATAAGAAATGAGCCCGAAAATAACCAAGTAAAATTAGACACTCTCTCCACAGTCTTTAAATAGAGGTGATTTAAGGACCTGGTCTCTCCTTAATACAAGTTCATAACTCGTACTGACTCATAATAAAAGTATTAGTTCTTAAAAGCTTGTTTGCAGGTACTGTAGAAAACTGGAGCTATTATTCAAGAACAGTTGGTGTACATGTAATCCCTGTGTGTTGGCAGATAATCCCTGTGTGGATTATCTGCTTTGAAACCTCTGTCCATAAAGTACCTCTGATTTGCAGATCTGGATCATAATTTTACAATCCAGCCAAGCAAGGCAGGGATGTTGTATCATGCAAATAAGATACTAATAAACTTCAACAAGGCTTTATTTACCCAAAGTGAAACCTCTTTACAAAGCTGCGGCACCCCTCTGTAGGTCTCAATCAGCCCCGGCTAATCTCTTCCCCCCCTCCTTCCTGTTTCCTTTACTTCCAGACTCCCAACAGCCAGTGCTTCCAGTTCTAATAATTAAAAGCAGCATCTAACACACCACATTGCCTCCTCTCTTAAGAAGCTCTCTCAATTATAAAATAAACATGGTTGTTCTAACCACAGCAACAAATATGGAACAAGACGCTATACTGTTGGCAGAAATATTACACTGAAAACACTGTAAATACTACATAACATAGTCTCTAGTTCAGACAGGTGGTCATCTGGGTCTGACAGACCATCTCTCAAACCCCAGTTCCAGTGCAATGTCTTGTTGTGTTGGTGCTACAGTGAAGTCATACAACGTGGACTGGGTGTTGGCATCATCTCCTCTTGATGGATAGGCAGGTGCAAGATAAGAAGCATTCCATACCCACCCATCAGAAAGTTGATAGGTATAAGGTCCCTTCTTCTCTATGATTTTAAGAGGAGATGTGAATTTTTGATCCCCTTTGCGTAAAATTCCAGGTTTTCTTATTCTAATGAAGGAACCACACTCAAACTTTGGTACCTTAGCACCCCACCGTTTGTCTGTGAAAGCCTTATACTTTTCTTGGTTCTGTTCAACTGTTTTTCTCACATCATCCTCTTTTGGTGCATCAGGTCTTGCCTTTAACAATCCAGCAATGTTCAGTTTAGTATTCATCTGTTTTCCATGCAGTAACTCTGCGTGTGATCTTTGTGTTGTGTCATGTCATGTAGCCCTGTACGCTTGCAAAAAATCAGTAGTGAAGGTTATCCACAATCGCCCTTCCAGTTTAGCCATTTGCAAACTCTCTTTCAAGCTTCTGTTAAACCTTTCGATTTCCCCATTGGCTTGAGGGTAATACTGGGATGATCTTCTATGTAAAATGTTCCTCTTTGCTAGAAAAGTTTCAAATTCCAGGGGAGTAAATTGACAACCATTATCCGAAACCAGTTCTTTGGGGTTACCTTCCCTGCTAAAAACTGTAGAGAGGAACTTAATTACTGTAGCAGAAGAGATTTGTGATGTAAATGCTACCTCAGGCCATTTACTGAAATAGTCTATTAAAGTGATGGCATAATGACAGTCAATTGGAGCAGTATCAAAGGGTCCTGCGATGTCAATCTCAACTTTTTCCCATGCAGAATCAGGAAGAGGAACAGGCTGTAATGGTGGGGTACATATCACTGCTGTGTTATCATGCATTTGGCAAGTGACACAGGATTTTGATTGCTTCAGTTTGGGAGTCCATCCCTGGCCACCAGTACAGATCCCGTAGTCGTTGTTTGGTTCTGACAAATCCTTGATGAGTATCATGTGCCAGGTGTATGAGTTTTGACTGTAATTCTTCTTGCACAAGTAGCTGGTGTGTACCTCATAGCACACAGACATCAAGCAAAGAAAGTTCATCCTGAACTCTAAAATAAGGCAGCAAAACTGGGTCAAGGTTTTTAGGGTTACTGGGCCATCTCTTTGTCAGAAATTCCCGTAGCTTTTGTTGAACTGGACATGTTGAACAAGCAGCTTGGAATTGCTCTCTTGTAACTGCAGTAAGAGTGCTTGTAATAAGTACAACTACTTCGTCCTCATCCTCCAGTGGACCATCTGATGAAGACAAAGGCAGGCGAGAAAGGCAATCAGCTATCACATTTTGGTTTCCAGGCTTATATTCCAGTTAATAATTGAAAGAGAGTACTCTTGCAGACCATCTAGCAATACGATTTCCTGCTCTTCCCAGTCCTTTTGTGGTTAGCAATGTTGTCAAAGGGCAGTGGTCAGTGCGCATCTTGAATGTGTGGCCCCACAAGTAAGTTCTCCATTTTTCAGTAGCCCAGACACAAGCAAGTGCTTCTTTTTCAACTGTAGAATATTTTCTTTTAGCATCACTCAGTGTCCTTGAAGCAAATGCAACAGTCCTCTCTGTGTTAGCCTCATGAAGTTGTGTGAGGACAGCCCTAAGTCCATAATCAGAAGCATCAGTAGTCACAATTGTGGGCAATGCAGGACTGAATAGTGCAAGTACTGGACTATGTACAATCAAGTCTTTCACAGTTTCCAAACTAGCTTCTACATCTGTTGTCCACACCAACGTTGAACTTCTCTGTAGTAATTCTCGTAACAGTTCAATGATAGAAGCATAATTGGGAATGAATTTTGCATACCAGGAGGTAAGACCCAAGAAGGAACATAAGGTTGCAAATCTGTTGGAGGAGGAGCATTTGAAATTGCTAGGATATGATCTGGATCAGGTTTTAGTCCAGCCGGTGAAATTGTATGCCTCAGAAAGGAGAGTTCTATTTGTCTAAATGTGCATTTAGACAAATTGAGCTTGAGGCCTGCTGTGCTGATGCAGTTTAGCACAGACTGCAGGTTATTGTCATGCTCCTCAGAAGTCTTTCCAAACACGATAATATCATCCAGATAGAACTGAACTCCATGTTGATTCTTCAGAATCAATGACATCATTTTTTGGAAGGCACTTGGGGCAGATGCAAGACCATATGACCATATGAAACGCTTTTAAAACGAAATAGTCCCTCATGTGTAATAAATGCTGTGTGGTCTCTGTTTTCTTCATGCAACATAACCTGGTGGTATGTGCTCTGCAAATCAAGAGTAGAAAACATCTCTGCTCCATGGAGTTCTGCAAATACTTCTATGTGAGGCAGAAGGTGGCTGTCAATCACAATAGCTTTATTTGGCTCCCTTAAAATCCACACAAAGGCAAATTCCTCCGTCCTTCTTCTGTGTCACTACTATAGGTGAAACCCATTCCGATGAGTCAATCTCTTCAATAATGTCCTTTTGTACAAGTTTTTTAAGTTACTCTGAAACAGCTTCCCTGACTGAAAATGGTAAGTGCCGTAACTTCTGTCGTACAGGCATCACATTATGTCGCATTTTAACTTTGTGCACAAACCCATAAGCACAGCCAAGTTTCTCCTCAACCTGGTCTTGGGTCCCAGCTGAAACTGGTGTGTGTACTGCAAGAGTGCTTTGCTGAGCAAGATCAATTCGTCCATTAACTACCCTGTGGTTTAAAGCAGCCAATAAATCTGTGTCAAAGATAGGAGTGCCTTTGTGGACAATGTAGAATTCTGCAGTTACACAGCAATCACCAAAAGTCACTGTTGCTGGCAGGCAGCCACAAACTGGAATTTGGTTTTTCAAATAGCACACCACGTGAAGTTTGGGTTCAATAAGAGGCACATCTTTAAGTAATGCAGATAGATGGAATCAGGTAGCATAGATACAGTGGAGCCAGTGTTCAACGTTAGGGGTGTGTCTAAACTACACCCCTCTGCTGACAGAGGGATGAAGATTAGGCACATCGCTATTGCAAATGAAGCAGGAATTTAAATATCCCGTGCTTCGTTTGAATAGAAATGGCCGCTGCTTTTTGCCGATGTGGCACTTTGCTAGCAAAAAGTGGCAGTCTAGACGGGGATTGGTCGACAAGGAAAGCCTTTTCCGACCGATTCTGTAAACCTCGTTGCACGAGGCGTAAGGGATCAGTTAGAAAAGGCTTTCCTTGTCGACCAATCCCCGTCTAGATTGCCGCTTTTTGCTGGCAAAGTGCTGCGTCGGCAAAAAGCGTCGGCCATTTCTATTCAAATGAAGCACGGGATACTTAAATCCCCGCTTCGTTTGCAATAGCGATGTGCCTAATCTACATCCCTCTGTCAGCACAGGGGTGTAGTTTAGACACACCCTAACTGAATAGGATGTAATTTGCCTGAAGATGTGGCAGAAACATTTTCAGTGCACCTTATCTGTTCTGGAATATGTGCAGTAGTGATTTTGTCCACACTGAGCACAGTAACATCTGGTATTGTAACTGCATGCACCTGTTGATTGGACTGGCTACTGCAGCATACCTTAGCAAAATGCCCAATCTTTTTGCAGTAATTGCACTGCGCTACTTTTGCAGGACATCTTGTGGGGATCCACAGCAAAAGCATGCTTTTGCTGTGCTATGGATTTGCTGATTCTGTGGTTTTTTATTAGTTTTCTCTTTGTAACTGTTTGTCTGCAGTGATAGTGAACTCTTCTGCAAAGGAGTCACAGCCTGGACTGGGCCTCCTGTATCCATGCTCATTATTTTGGCTTCTGCTATACTTGACTCAATCTGGGTAGCAATGCTTATTGCTTTTTCTAGTGTAAATTGTGGTTCTAGAAGCAAGCGTTCTCTTACACGAAGCATGGGTTTTTTTCCTCAATGATCTGGTCTCTCATCATCTCATCTGCCATATTCCCAAAGTCACAAGTTACAATCAGTCTCCACAGAGAAGCAATATACTGCATTATAGTCTCCCCTGGTTTCTGCTCACACTGGCAAAATCTGTAGCGATTAGCTACCACATTCACTTTTGGCACAAAAAAGTTCTTTAATGCAGTGAGCACAGTGTCATATTTATCATCTGCAAGGGGAAAAGTGTAAAATATACATTGCCCTTCTGTTCCAAGACAGTGGATTAGTAGAACACGCTTTCTTACTTCAGAAATCTCTGTAGCACTGATTGCAAGCAGATGTGTCTCAAACATGGATCCAAGCAGTAAAAGCAATTGGAGGCTCACCTGGGCTTTGCAGAAAGGGTGCAGGTGGGTTCAGAGACAGAAGATTCATCCTCGTTGTCAAAATGTTGTATCATGCAAGCAAGGTACTAACAAACTTCAACAGGCCTTTATTTACCAAAAGTGAAACCTCTTTACAAAGCTGCTGCTGCACCCCTCTGTAGCTCTCACTCAGCCCTGGCTAATCCCCTCCCCTCTCCTTCCTGTTTCCTGTACTTCCAGACACCCAACAGCCAGTGCTCCCAGTTCTAATAATTACAAGCAGCATCTAAAACACCACGAGGGCCAAATGATAACTCTGACATCATTCAGTTCCTGCTGTCTCATAACTCCCACCACAAGACCACTCATTCACACATCACCCATGGGAAGAGGAGTAACAGTCTGGTGACAGCTTCTCTTGCAGTTACACAGTGATCTGGGAGAATATGTAGGGTATCTATTTTGCAATTCTCCCCTGCATGGGTGAGCAGCAAGGCTAATGAGTCTAGCTCTTGCTTGATTATTCCTCGTTCACTTGAGCCATTCTTTCCTGCCCTGCTCATAACCTTACCTTTTTCTGGGCAACCACAGTGAATAAATCCATGTTGATGAGAATCAAGTTCAAGTACATGACACAGGAGCATAATTCACAGGAGGATCTGCCCTTTGCCTGGCACAAGCCATTTAAGGACACATCCTTTAATCTTAGAGTTGTAAGATTCAAAAGTTGAAATTCAAAAGACAAAAATAAATCACATGGTGTTTTAAAAAAGTTTTTAGGGAGATTAAGGGATAATTTTTAAGTCAGATTTAGGAATAAAAATAAATTAGGAGTAACCAGGCTAAAGAGAACAGAACAGGATAAGCACAGTCAAATTTCAATTTAAAGGAACAAGAGGGTTTACCAGCTTATTTTAAGATTTAAGAGTTCGCAAAGAGTGCATCAGATCAGGAACAGGGCCGAGGGCCATGGCTTGCAATGCAAACTAGCAATGACTGCTGGTTTGTGTACAGCAGCATCAACAAGCATGTAAGGCTATCTGAGTAATGGGGAAGCACACCTTGGGGGGCTAGGTGAGTGTATATATGTGGAACTGAAGGGAAAAAAAAAGCACGAAAACCTGTATGATTGGATGGCTCAGCGGATGGTGATGAGCTATAGACCCTTCCACTTTTCAGCTCAAATCTAGGTCTGCATGGTAGTGACTGACAGCTCCATCCAACCTGCTGGGAAAGATGCCAACCTCATAAAAACTGGTATTAATTGGCAACCTGTTGAAAATTATACTACAATGCCTTTTGTCAGGGTCCCATATTACACAAAGTGCTGTACAAAGTATGGCGGGAGGTAAAGATTAACCCCATTTTGTAGAAGGTGAAATTGAGATCCAAAGCAGTTAAGCGACTTGCCCAAATTCACATAAGAAAACAGCAATACAGTTCTGATCTTACAATTTCAAATTCAGTCAATCACAAAACTATCTTGCCTCCTATGTGCTGCCCCCTGCATTTTGAAATGAGCTCAGTCAGAGTCTTGTAATACAGCTTTGTCAAATATGTAATCAATCTTTTTACCCACATCTGTTCAGAGAAAGTCACTATTAGATACCGAATTGAATAAACTTCTGTTATTTACATTTGTGATATTACCTTCAGATGACTGGCAAAAATTATAATTGTGTCATTTAACAGCAATAGTGCTAGTAATAAGGAAATAAACAGTCTAAGTGTGTATACAGCTACCTCTGAAACAGAGATTTAATTGGTTCTGGAAGTTCAATTCAGTATTTCTCAGAAATACTGATATCAAAATAAACCTAATTTTATTCTTTTTTAATTGCCACTTGTCTTCAATAAAAAAGAGGAAAAGTTAATGAGATTGCTTTGTTTTGTTTTGAGCTACTATTATTTCAATAATAGGAGCAGAATTGTAAGATAAACCCAGCACTGAACTGAGTTACAGCAATATAAGACTTATATAATGTATATATTTTAATACTGTATTTCTTGTATTTTACAAATATCTAAACCATAATAAGATTTTAATAAGTTCACTTATGGGTATAGCTCTCAAATTACATCAACAGCAAATCTCCATATTCAGTTTCAATAGCACATGCCTTCAAAGGTTAGAGACAGATTTGAACTACAACTTCAGACCAAACCTCAGGGGCTACATCTACATTGCGCTCTCTTGTGCAAGAACATATGCAAATGAGGTGTGGTGATGAATATTGCTGCGCCTCATTTGCATACCTAATGAGCCACCATTTTGCACAAGGGGCTTTTGCGCAAGAAGGAGCAGTCTGCACTGCTCCTTCTTGCACAAAAACCCCTCTTGCGCAAGACTCATTCTGCTGTTCTGCAGTGTAGACTGCTCCTTCTTGCGCAAAAGACCCTTGCGCAAAATGGCAGCTCATTAAGTATGCAATTGAGGCACGGTGATATTCATCGCCGTGCCTCGTTTGCATATGTTCTTGCGCAAGAGAGCGCAATGTCGACATAGGCTTAATGTTTTAGTTTGGGAATGTAGATTCAAGCCTGCAGATGTAAACCAAATCAAATTAGGAAGGACATGTATTCCATACTTCCTTCAGATGTGGCCCAAGATGATATCATAAAAAACAGCTGATCTTCTATGATTGACTCAAGTTAGAAATAAGTGAACAAACAAATAAATAGACTCCATCCACAATAGTTGTAAATACTGCAGTACTAGAAGACCAGAACTCTCATGCAGGTAGTTCTTAAACCTGAACACCACACTCTACCCTCACCGTAATCCAGACCAAGATACTGCCTTTTCGACTCTTTTAACAATGGTGACTTACATAGCACTAAGTATACATACGCCTTTACAAATACAGAAGTATACCCATTCCCAAAAGGCCAGGCAGATCTATATTCTCTCTTTTTCTCTCTCTCTCTCTCTCTCTCACACACACACACACACACACACACACACAGCTATCCCAGTTGGGAAGAGAAAGTTGATAATATGGGGACAGTTTTATATTAGTTACCTCACCATACTTGAAACTCTGTTTTCATAAGCTTCTTGAAAAGGGAGTTTCTGAAAATCATATTGTGAATAATATTTTAAAGCAATGTGACAGGATGACATAGCAGAAACTCTTCAAATTGCCTTGCATGGTGCATAGTACAAATCTGTTGAACATAGATCAACATCCTCTCTACATGCAAGTAAGTTGAAGCTTCTAGTTTAAAAAAATACATGAAATAAGTAAGATAAATATAAAACAGAAATCTGGACCATTGTTATAAATCAGAGATTTTTTTTGCAAGATTACTAATAAAAATTGTATATTTTCACTGCAAGGACATTTTTAAATGATTGTGAATGAAACTTATCTGCCAGCTTTAAAATTAAGATGATGGTTTAAGTTTACTTAAAGTGAGCAAGGGAGGCAGAATGCAGAGCTTTCATAGTATCCATGTAAATTTAAAGTTAATGATCATCATCAGTTTCCAAAGTTAAAAATGTAGGGGCAATACTCAGCTGATTTAAATTTTCCTAGCTGTGCTGACTTCAAGGGAAGTCAACTGCAGTTAATTAAGACAGCGGAGCTATGACAATTCACATCAGCAGAGAATCGGTGCTATGATTTTAAAAAGGCAATACATAGGCTACAAAGCTGGTTAAGGGCTCAGGAGACAGATTCTACTCCCAGCTCTGCCACTGACCAGCTGTAGGATTTTTGGGCTAGTTGCTTCTCCTCTCTGTGCTTCTTTGTCCCTCCCACTATTTGTCCATTTAGGCATTAAGAGGTTTGGGGCTTCTCTCCACACTGCATTTGAGAACAATAGGGCTCCAATCTCAGTTGAGGCTTTTAGAAACTATCCTAATATTAATAAAAATAATGGAGGGACTAAAACAAGAGAATCAAATGTAATTAAAAAAGCATGCACACCAAGCAAAATGTCTACCAAAACCAGAAGAACGGCAACATTGGAATGTGTGATTAGTCATGACAGAACAAGTTTCCTGTCTCTGAGTGTCCAGTGAGTGAAGTTTCAAAGCAGAGCTAGTCCTAGCTTTTGTGGAGATACAGAATAAAGCGAAACAAAACGTGGTTTGGATGGGATTTGCACTCTTCAGTTAAGACTATAAATCTGCCTACTCTAGAAATCACCTCTAGGCGGTCGGTGCGCCTGCTAATACCATGTATTTGTGAGACTCTACTTTCCTCACCAGTCATGAAGCTAAAAGTTTAAGTGAAGTTTCTAAGTTGGGAAGGGCAGGTAAAGAATTAAACCTCTGCTATGACCCAGTGGCATGAGACCAGAAATGGGCACTTGGGAATAGAGGTCTAGATGTTGGGTCTGGTGTGTTACAGCACAGAGTCTCAGCATATGACTCTGTGAAGTCATATGGTTCAAGCAGGCCTACAGCCACTAGTGGCAAAAGAAGGTGGGTCTACTTTCCCAGCCATGCAAATGGCTGACTGCGCGGTCTTCTGACTTGAAGAAGGAAAGAAAAATTTCTTATTGACAGACACAGGCAATCAGTTCATACCTTGGAGTGTGACATTTGATTACCCAAGAGCAAAGACCATGCTGGAATTAATCTTGCTAAGACCAACAAATAAAAGATTATTTACAAGGCTGTTTTACTTTGTATTTAGTGGAACTGATAAAAATCCAACAAAGTGTCAGATGAAGGCAGCTTGTTTTGGGGAAACAAATTAGGGGAGAAAGAAAGACTAAAATTGCCTGCTAAATTTAAACATCTTTGAGTCAGAAGCCAATACAGTGAAATATAGCAGGTAAAGGAGGCCCTCCAGCTAAAGTGGAAGTCAGGCAAGAGGAGATTCTACAAAATATAGGTAACGATTTCCTTTGGCAACTTGGCCACATAATGCATTTTATAATAGAAAGTAAAGTTCACCATCTATAGTTAAACTACTCAGCATTACAGATCTGTCTGACTGGGGGCAAGACTTTCTGGCTGGCTTAGAAGCTAAATTTGAAAATGGATCATGTGAATTGCTACATCAGGACTCAGCAGTGAAGAAACTGGACCTGAATCATCCATGGTGTCTCTCCATTGCTTTTTTAGTGGAGGGACAGCACAGGTGAAATTGGGTTTAATGCAGGTTTATTGCCATAAAACTGCAACACGACATGTTATCAGAATGGCTATGCTCTGGGGAGCTGACAGAATTGCTGGTCCCCTAGGAAAGGCAGGGGAAGGGGTGTCTCCATGCTCCCAGAAGGGATGGGAGCCTTTGGCAGAAGGGCTGTGGTTGGGACAGCCCCTGCATTGCCTAGACCATGCCACACCCCTCCTGCCCGCCAGCCCTTAGCGCTGCCTGGAATGTACCACTTGGGACTCCAGCAGCAATTTAAAGGGCTTGCTGCTGCCACAATAGTGATGGTAGCAGCTGGGAGACCTGTGTCTTTTGAATGCCTGGTCTCCAGGGCAGCCGCCCCCCTACCCTCCCCCCCACACCCCATCAGCGGGCTTGGCTACACATCTATTTTCAAAACCAAGATACCCCTATTCAGTGAAAATACTTAGCTTTTAGGATGAGCAGGACAACAAACTGACCCTTTCCTGAAACGCCTTTCTGGGCCCCCAATATAGTGTATCTGTTCGAAAAGGGACCCTGGCAGCTCTTGTCGGCACTGCTGACCAAGCCATTAAAAGCTCGGTTGGCACATGGCTGGCAGGCTCCCTGCATGGCTCTGTGTGGCTTCCTGGAAGCAGTCACCCATCCCTCAGCTCCTAGGCAGAGGGAGTCATGCAAGCTCTGGGCATTGTTCCAGCTCCGTCCCAAATGCCAGCTCCACAGCTCCCATTAGCCAGGAACCACAGCAAATGGGAACTACAGGGATGGGGCCAATGGGCAGAGGTAGCACACAGAGCTGCCTGGCAGAATCTCCACTTGGGAGCTGAGGGACATATCACCACCTGTGTGGAGCCTCCTAGGTTGAGCACTGCCTGGAGCCCGCACCCTGCCCACCCTCCCATGTCCCAGTTCCAGCCCTAAGTCCTCTCCCATATTCAAACTCCCTCCTGGAGCCTGCACTCCAACCCCCCCCCCCCCAGCCCCCAGTTCTGAACCCCATCCTGCCCTCTGAACCCCTCAGCCCCAGCCTGGAGCCTCCTCCTTCATCACAAGCCCCTGGCCCCAACCCAGAGCCCACACCCACAGCCCAGAGTCCATACCCCCTTCCACACCCCAACCCGCTGCCTCAGCCAGGAGCTCCCGCCCACACTCCAGAACCCTCGACCCCAGCTCGGAGCCTCCTTCTGCACCCCAAACCCCTCATACCTGGCCCCACCCTAGACCTTGGTCCCCTGTCCCAGCCATGCCCCGAATGCTGAGTCTGTAGCTCCCACTGTCCAGGAATTGTGGCTAATGGAAAGTGGTAGTGGTGGTGGTGGTGGGTGGCACTGATGGCCTGCCCCAGCTCAGTGAAAATAAATGAGTCAGTGAGCGGGGAGGAGGGAAGGAGGATGGAGTGAGCAGGGTCAGAGCCTTGGGGAAGGGGTGGAGTAGGGATGAGGAGAAGGGTGTTTGGTTTTGTGTCATTAGAAAGTTGGAAACCCTACCTCAAAATAAAGTGTTCTATGAACGGATTTAATGTAGAAGTTGTGCTGCAATAAGACCACCAGTAGTCTTAGCTTTGAAAAACAAACAAACCGTTGTTACCACTCCCCATAGGACTGTTATATTGCCAGTTAAAGAAAGAGGTTCTTAATCCAACAGTGCAGCTCTAAATGCAACAGCTCTGATCCAATGGCAAAGCAATCCCAGCCAGGGCCTGTCCCTACATTTTAAAGTCACTGCAGTTAGAAAGTCCTTGATGGTGACATAATGCACCTTTTACCTATTGCAAGCAGATCAGCCTCTCCCCTTTTTAGTGATGCTTTGAGATGTCTGAAGAGTTCTAATCATTCCTCGGCACTCTCAGGGATGTGACCGTCTCTACAATGCACTTTCATTTTTTGGGATTCAGGGCTGTCACAACCGTGCGGATGAACAATGGCACTATATGTTCTAGCACTAATATTTTGTTTTATCACTGTAGGATGGAAACGTCTTTGCTGGATTCATCATGTCTTTCAAATTTATCCAACAATTAAGAAATTAGATGCACTAGTTCAGAGAGAAAGGATTTTCCTGTCCACCTCCACCTCAGATGACAAGTTGCCTAATTAGTAACTGATTTTCATCAGACTCTGAAGGAAATTCTTTGTCTAAGGAGAGTACAGTTACTAATAAAATAGATAGTTGAAAGATGCTGTCACCTATTTTCAGGCAACTACAATCAAACTTTCAGTTGCACAACTTATATATTTATCCCTCCTCTTCTCTACTTTACTGCTTAAGTTTCAATCCTAGGTGCACTGTGAGATTGAACTTTCCATAGAGCAATTTGTCTTTTCCAGCCCACTGAATGAGCTATCACAGTTTATCTATGACAGATTACCGATGGCCACAGAATACATATTACCCAAAACACTCAATTTAGCAGGTTACAGCATCCTGTTTGGCTGCTCTGTCACTTGTAATGAGTGGCCAAGGTTTCCTGACCCATTTTTCAGGTGATTTCCGTGTCCCGGCCACAATTAGTCACCAAGGTACATATCTTTAACAGCATATGTTTAACTTCTTGTTCACAATGAACTCCTTTCTTACATTTACTTGAAACCTTCCCAATGACTAGTCTTTATTTGTGCTTTTTTTCTATATCAGCAATCAGGGCCAGCCCGCAACATTTTGGCACCTGAGGCGGGGAGCTCAAATGACACCCTTATGCCCCCTCGCTTGGGCCAAAACTTTGAAAGGTCTCAATTCTCTAGGTCCTAGTGGCGCCCCCCATAGTCTGGCACCTGAGACAGCCACCTCTGTTCACCTCATTTATAAGGCCAGCCCTATCAGCAATGGACAGGTTTCACCTCATCTTTCCGTCTTTGTTTTGGGGACATTCACTGTTACTCTTGGTATTCCAAGAGTGGCATCAGAGCCAACATTTTGTCTCCTTTTTAGCACAGCCTGTTAATAATACTAAACATGTGAGACACCCACCCAAATTAAATATCTCAGGCCAGGTCTACACTGCAGACCTATATTAGTATAACCACATTGCTCCGCAGTATTAAAAAACAATACCCAAGCGACATAGTTATTAAACAATGTGTTGGCCAGTTAAATGTTAAACAATAAGTTTAACCAGTTAATTGATTAACTGGGCACAGGCAGGGGGGGGGGGCATTCCAACCTGCTGAGCTGGAGAACCCCTGCCCCCCCGACCTGCTATGGACAGACATAAACAGCCCCTGCAGCGTGAGCAGGAGCTGCTCTGGCTCAGCTGCTTCTGCTCCACAGAGCTGCTGGCTCCCAGCCCACTGCAGGTACAGGGCTGCTTGCGGGTAGAGGTTAATCATTACTCAGTAAGCATTGTCCGTTAAGGGCGATTCTTACTGGGTAACTGGTTAACCGGTTATACGTTTACATCCCTAGTAGTTATACTAGTCTAATCCCCTTGTGTAGACTAGCAGTGTGCAACTCCTCTTCCTGGGCTTTGATTTGGGCATTTTGTGTTCCCGGCTCGGCGCCCAACGTACATGCAGCGGCGGTGGGGGGAGTGGCAGGGGAGTGGACCGGCACTTTAAATTAAAGGGGCCACAATAAAATGTTCCCAGCTGGGTTTTTTTTCTTCCTCAACAAAAATTTTCTGGCTCTGGGGGTTGCAAATGAAAAAAGGTTGAGCACTACTGGTGTAGACAGCACTATGTTTACAGGAGAAGCTCTCCCATCTGCATAGGAGCATCGTCACTTAAGCATTACAGTGGCACAGCTGCATCGGCGCAGCTGTGCTGATGTAGCATTGTAAGTGTGGCCCTGCCTGCCCCAATGCTGAACTTCTCTTCGTTCTTCCTGTGTCCTCCACTTGATATTGTAGGTCAGGGTGGGAGAGAGGAATCAGATGCATTATGAAAGCAAAGCCACCGCATGGTGAAACTGACGACCCTGAAAGCCATCTTCTTTAATGGCTTCGTATACAGATTAATGGAAGAGATGCCAGGAAAAGATTTTGTGGCAATTCGGTTTGGAGAACACAATAGTGTCAAATACTATGCTCTGGGTCTAACCAGAGAAACAAATATTGTCTTCACAAGTGCAATGACGCTTACCTCTAGCAGGCCCCGCAGGTATGTCAACAATACCTCATGGTCAAGCTTATCAAAGACAAGGTGAGCACTGGCCCACAAGACCAGGATAAAGCCCAGTCCAAACCCACCACAGTCCGTCTCTGCACCATCACCAGTCTAAAGATAAGCTGGCAGGAATTGAGGAACTCTGAGGATTCCAGAGCTAGGGCTGCATTCACCAGCCTTCTCACTCTACCACCACATGGAAAATTAGAGTGAGGGCAATAATTAGTAAGATTTCCAGTTGATCACTTGAGCACAGCGTGATGGGGTGAGGTCACAGATGAACCCTTGGGGGTGATGTCTGGGGTGCTGACATGGCCACTGCCACTCGCCTTCCTGCTCTCTGGCGCTCCTTACCACCCGGTCTTGTTGGGCCAGCTCCCTGGTCACCCTCAGACAAGGCCCTGAGCCAAGGCCCCACCGAGAAGCAGTAAGGACACCGAACCTCTTCTGGTCCAAAGTGAGTGCAGTTTTGGGCCCAGCTTCCTGGGAAACCACTCCCCAAATGGGATCAAACCCCAAAGGAATTATTTAGCAATGAAAGGGGGAATGTACACACTGGTTGCCCCTCCAGGTAGCAATTATTTACACTGGGTTTGATAGAAAATAAAAGTGATTTTATTAAGTACAAACAGTAGGATTAAAATGATAATAAGTGAGAACAGGTAGAGCAAAGTAGATTACAAATCAAAAGAAACAAAAACGCTTGGCTATTTTTACACTGAAACCTCAGTAAAATCTTTTCAAAATTGCCTTAAAATCTCTTTTCTAGCTGCCCCTCCAAATCAGGATTGTCCCTCTACCTTGGGGTCTTCGGCTCCTTCGTTCAGGTGCAGCCCAGTCTAAAGACTTCGGCCCCTGCTTTCCTGTTCTTTTTTTAAAGAATTGAGGCCACTCTCTCCCAACCTCTGCTAAGCCTTAAGGACAAAAAGCTATTTGCATATGATTACCCAGACACTGAGGCCCTACTTGATGTCTTTCCATTTACACATTTAAAAAACAAAGTATTCCCTACTCCATATTTTTACACACCAAAGTGATACATACCCCAAAATAAGATAAACAGAACCAGCAGATTATGACATAAAATAATTTGCACAAAGCACCTTTGAGTGAGGTATATTGATGTCTATTTCATAAAGCATGGGGGAGGAGGGTCCATCACACACAGGCCTGCCGATTCTTTTTTAAGAACTGATCCTTTGACCTCTCAGAAGAATTCATTGACAATCTTCACCAGCAATAGAATAGTGATAGAAATGTAGTCGTGTTAGTCTGGTGTAGCTGAAACAAAATACAGGACTATGTAGCACTTTAAAGACTAACAAGATGGTTTATTAGATGATGAGCTTTCGTGGACCAGACCCACTTCCTCAGATCAAATATATGGTGTGACTATTTTCTTCCACTATTTGATCTGAGGAAGTGGGTCTGGCCCACGAAAGCTCATCATCTAATAAACCATCTTATTAGTATTTAAAGTGCTACATTGTCCTGTATTTTGTTTCACCAGCAATAGGATGACTGTCCCCCAGCATATTTGTCATCAAGAAAGTGGCACAGATCAAAGTTCCCCTATTACCTTTGATCCTCCAGTGAGCAATATTGGAAGGAACTCAAGTAAAATGTGCTTCTTTTCTTGACCAGGTTGTACAACTCCAGAGAAAATAAACCCAGTCAAAATCTAGCAACCTTATAGATAAGATTAGATGGAAAGCTCCTCTAAGTCTGTGCCTGGAAGAGAGATTGGCAAATTCTGCTTGATTTTCTGCCTCTGAATACCTGTAGATGTTCTAACAAGATCAAAGATTAAAGAGACAGTATGTACTTACGTGCATACTTAAAATAGCTGTAATTATTCCTTGATTTTAATTAGTGATCACAAGAAAAAATATAATTGCACCCGAGGCATCTTTGAGATTAAATGCAATATTGAGTCCCTCATTTAGTCGACAATATAATGGCATATTGCATATAGTCACAGTTGTTCTTTACTCGGTTATACTGAAAACAACCTAATTTGGCAAGACAAACGAGATATCTTGATTTCAGGACTCTGTTTCCCAGCAGAGCAAAATCCATAAGAATAAGTAAAGGCTCTTGCTATTCAGGGTCCAGATAAATGAGCTAATTTCTCTGCTGCAGCCTCTGCCTTTTAATCTAGGATTATATATGGCAACATCCATCAGCTGAATGGGAGATATATGGGAGCCAGAAAAAGATGGCACTGATTTATTAGTACTTAGTAATTAAACATTTAAACTATTACTTAAATACCAGTGTGATGATATTAGATACCACATCAGTGTGAAAAAAATTAAATAGGAAGAGTTTGACACAGATGATTTTTATATCTATTTTAAACATGGGACTGCACGGCTCAAGCAATTAGTCATGGGATATGGCATGGAACTCTGGTCAGTAAGATCTGGCCCAGGTTGACAATGGCCTAAAGCCATTGCTGTCTGAAGACCTGTGTGAAAAAAGCAAGTGGTTTCCATTCAATTCTCAGTATGTTGGTGTCCTCCGGAAAATCTTATCTTCACAATTGGCTCTAACTAGCAGTTTCCACGGAGAGACAAGTACTAAATGGGGCAGCAGCTACCACTCAATTCTTACTGAGAGCAGGTGAAAGTGCCTCATGCAGAAGGTTTTCATGCTGAAAAATATGTTTTGGTCAAATAAGGTTTTCATGGGAAAATGTCTATTTTCATGAAAAATTTCCATTTTCCCCATAGAAATATGTCAGATTGAATGTTTTTGTGTTGTGAATCAACATTCGGAAATGAAAAATTTCATTTCCACTTGGAGTGTTTTCCTTTCAGCACCCTGGTTTAAATAAAATGAAGACCTCCCCCCCCCCCCCATTTCTCATGGGGAAAGTTTTGGTTTTCCAGCCAACTCTCCTCATATGGTACTTTTTATCCAGAGATTTCATTCCTGCAATAGGAAGGAGGTCAGTGTCATCTTCTGTGGGGGAGGCACTTGAGTTGGGTGGGGATGATTTGCAATGCCACTTCCCCTTGCTCACCTTTGAAATAGGACTTTGGCCTTCTGAGATGCCAACCTGGCACTTCTCAACAACAATAATTTTTTTTTTAAATATAGGGTCAGATTTTGTGCTGCCCCTCTAAAGGACATGTTTGCCCCGCAGCCAGGAGCATGCTTTCCAGTGTAATTAGACATGCTAGCTCTGCTCATGCTGGCATGCTAACAATAGTAGCACAAACGCATCCAGATCTATGGGTACAAACCCTGGCAGCCCTCCTGGGCAACCATTCATGCTACCTCTGGCTACACTACTCTTTGAACAGATGTAGTGTGTGTGTGACTACTCATGCTGGGAAGCATGGGCAGTGTACTTGTACTCTTAGAAGTGAACCAAAGAACTTGCAGCTCAGAGATGTAGCGGGCTGCAGTGCACTGAAGCCACCTTTGTGCACCTACCTACCCCTGGGCTGCTTCACGGCCCCCGCCATAGTTAGACAGCCCCAGGGAGCCATAACAGCCCTTCGCATAGTTTGAGAGCCCTGTCTACATTATGGCAGTCTCCTCAGGCTCTGCCATGAGTCACAGCACGGCCGAAAATCTCTGCAGCACTTGGTGCTGCCTTCCCGCTGTGGCAAGTCCCCAGCCCTCCCCCCAGTATCGTTCCTACAGAAATGTTCCCCGAACCCAAGGCTGTGAGGGCCCCATTTTCAGCCTGTCATCAAGGGGATAGAATAAGAGTGAGGGGATCTCACATGTGGAGTTTAAAAAACAAATGTAACCCAGAGGCACTGAGACCACTGACAAGGGAGAGCAAAGTCTGCTCTACAGCCTGAGCTCAGAGGCAGCTGGTGTTTAGCTCATGCGGTAGAGCAGGCAGGCACAGGCAAAATCAGGTCTGGGGGCCAGATCTGGCCCATCAAGCATTTGTCTCCGGCCCACCTGGCTGATTATCAGGCTGTGCATACTTACAGCTGGCAGTGGGTGTTCAGCTGCCCCTTTCCCCATCTTGCTGCACGCTGCTCCCAGGATTCTCTGGCTAGCTGTGTGGAACGGGAGTGGAAGGAAGAGGGGAGAGCAGAAGTCAGGATGTTCCCAGCCCTTGTACCCCATCTCTGCAGAGCAGGGGTCGGGGAGAGGGAGACACACGGGGGAGCTGCTCCAGTCTGAAGCATGGATGGCAAGTGACTCAGAGGAGTGTTTGTCTTAAGAAGCAGTGCTCTGTTTCTAAGATTTCACTGGTCGTGCTTTCTCTCTCACTCACACACGCTTTCCCCCCATATCCTATCTCTGCAGAGCGGGGAAGGAGGGAGACAGTCAGGACAGCTTTTGCCGTCTTAAAGAGACAGCGCTGACTTCTCTCAGAAACTTACCCAGCAGCAGCCAGCACACACACTCTTTGTGTCATTATCATGCACACCCAGTCTGTACCACTCTCTTTGTGCCATGCATACTCAATCTGTGTCACAAAGGCTGTCTCTCTCACACAGTGTCTCTCTTTCACACTGCTTCCGCCTGAGGACCCGCCCCTTATGGGGGTCCTGGAGCTGGCCCATCACCACGTACTAAAATTCATGAAGTGCCCCCATCCCCTGCAAAAATTATCCCCCCACCTATGGTAAAGGCATATGTGTTTAGCCCCTAAGGTTGCAGGTTCAATCCCCGTGGCTCTACACAAACTGATTGATTAATGTATGAACGCTCTCTTCCCAAACGAGCTGTACAAGAACTGATATATGTGAATTCAAACTAATAACAAAGACTGTGACTCCAGTAAGATTAAGCTTTTTGTTACCACTTGGGATGAGCAGTGGAGCATTTAAACCAAAAGTTTTCACCCTGAAAGTGGAAAAATAATGCAGATGTCAAAGATATGCTTTATACAGCGCTTCACAGAGCAGAACTTTTCCAGACAAATCCTGTTTGTTTTACAGCAGACTGCCTCCTGCTGCACTTAGCATGACACTCAATTTCCTTTATTAATTGGTCATATTACTGTAGTGCCTAGAAGCTCCAACTAGTAATGGGGCCCCACTGTGCTGGGCACTGAATACGCTCAGCGAGAGACACGGGCGCTGTCTTCTCATTTTGCTGAGGAGTGCTTGACCCTCCCGTCTGCTCCAAGCCCTGACCCCATTCCACCCCTTCCCCCAAATTCCTGCCTCTTCCCTAGTCCTCTCCCTCCCTCCTGGAGCTTGAACGCTACAAATCAGCTGTTTGTGGCAGCCCAGAAGTGCTAGGGTAGGGAAGGGAGAGGAAGTAAGTGTGGGGCCGCTGGTGCATGAGAGATAAGGAGGGCAAAGGGGAGCCTGACACCAGTGGATGCTCCACACCCACTTATTTTTCCCTGTGGGTGCACCAGCCCTGGAGCACCAGTCAGTGCCTATAGTGATAGACATTCACCATACCAATCTAAACAGACGAGAAAAGGGGAGAGAAGAGCAGTACTATTGTTCTCACTTTATGGATGGGTAGCATAGGTAAAACAAGTTTAAGTAACTTGCTCCAAGTCACAAAGTAAGTATGTGGAAGAGGCAGGCAGTAAACCCCAATATCCTAAGTGCTGGTTCATATTTTATGATCAAACACACACTGTAGCTTGTCTCGTTGCATTAAATGGCCCTTTTGGCCACAGCTCAGGCAAGGCAACTCAGTGCTTCATCAGAGTCATTCCTCGTGCCTGGCTTGTGGTACAGCTGACAATAGAAATGGACAGGTTGCCAAGAGCAGGTGTGTATATATTACAGCGCAATTGTCTAAAGCAGCAAGGAACACAAGCTGTTGAGATTGCATATTATCATCTAACTGCCCAGGCTGTTGTGCATTTAAACACAAGTGATAGATACAGATCTTCCTTCTTCCTCTTTTCTGTATGAATTCCCCCTCACATAAGGGTTGTACCTGGAAGCAGAGAAACATCACCATTTTACAGACTGTACAGGTAGGGTCTCTAACCAAGATTATAGTGAGAGTTAGTATGACAGGCAGGACTAAACCTCAGGAATGCCACTGTGCTGAAATCATCAGGTTCTTCCTTTCCTCTGTTGTCCAGACTCTGACCACAAAAGCCTGTTTATCATTCCCATAACTGAATCAGGGGCTCTCCTTACATAAATAGTTAAATGGCATGTGGTAGATAGGAATCTGGCAAGTCCCAATAATTAGGGTAATATACAAGGTCTAGGATACTACTGGTTGGTTGACATTATTCTTGAATTTCAAATTTTGAAATTTGAAAACAAAACCAAGATAGATTTTCCCAACTTTTTATTGGGAATCGCGAACAGTCAAGGAAGACAGTGGGTTTCTCCCACTGGCCTCCCGCTGTGTGGACACCGCCAAGCTTGGCTTAAGGTAAGCCAATTCCAGCTATGTATTCAAAGTAGCTGGAGTTGCGTACCTTAGGCTGACCTTCCAGGTCTAGTGTAGACCTGGGCTCTACTCTCTTTGGTATCCAAGAGATTTTTCTTCTCCGAATCATGATGTCTTTCTCCTGGGCACCCAATTTCCTTCTTTGCTGGTTGGTTCTTGAATCTAAAAAGTCCCCTCTTCCACAAAAGATTGCCCTTTTGTACCTCTCTCCTGCCCCATGTTTCTTTTGTCTCTGCATGTCCCTCCAAGTTTTTAATGCTAGCACTGACATCAGATTTCTTTGTTTCTCCTTCTGGGGAAAACCTACTGCTCCAAACCTGCTCCCTATAGACCACCTGGAATAAAGGGATTCTTACAGTTCAAGCACTTTCCTTAGCATGCCCATTGTCCTGCCAAAGCAGAGGCATTAAAGCGTTAACTTTTTTGTTTGTTCTTTAACTTCTTTTAAACAGAGTGTGTGATCCACAAGAAGGTCAATAGCAGCCCCTGGGTGATATTCTAGATGTAGAGGAGTGGAGTTGCTCATGAGGTTAATAAAAATCAGAATTCACGAGCTGTAGATGGGCAGCTCTGCTAAATCAGGGGTTTCCAAACTGCACTGCACTGCAACTGCCTTCTAACAACAAAAAATTACGACACAACCCCAAGAGGGAGGACCAAATCCTGAGCCCACCTGATTCTTGCTGCTCTAGACAAGGGGGGGCCAAAGTCAAAGCCAGAGTCCCACCCGTCAGGCTGAAGCTCTGGGCCCCAGCAAGCAGTAAAATGGGGTCAGCAGGGGAGCCAGCAGCCTTGCCGGGAGACTGGACAAGGTCGAGATGGGGCCCGGCTTTGCGCTATTGGAAGGGGCAGGGCCTCAGGCAGGAGGGGCGGGGCTAGGGACAGCCAATCTTCAGTGCCGCCCAGACCGTGGTGCATTGCCCCCTCCAGCCAGCCCTCAAAGCTGCCAGGAGCATGCCACTTGGTGCTCTATCAACAATTTAAAGAGCTCAGGGCTCCAGGCCTTTTTGAATCACCAGGGCCTGGGGCAACTGTCATGTTCACCCCACCCTCTATCACTATCAGTGAGCCTGGGGGGGTCATAATTCACTTGGGGTTCCAAACTACAGTTTGAGAACCACTCCACTAAGACAACACAATAAGCTTCTGCTTAATTATCAGGACCTGGGTCAGTCCCCACCATACAACTTAACTGGGCCTAAGCTGGTCAGTTGAAGCGTGGATCAGGCCTTGATGTCCATGAAGAACTAACTAAGCAGAGTTAGTTGTGCTTCCAATAAAGGGAACTGAGCATTTATTTTTAGAATGACAATTGGTAACCCGACTCAAGAGTAGCCAAACATATGAGTGAACAAATGAGTGAACATATGAGTGAGGCAGAGTGGCCCTTTCAAAGGAAGATGCCATCCTTTCATAGCATATTTGATGTATCCATCAAATGATGAACATTTGGGTTCACTTTTTATTTGTGAAGCTGTCACTCACTGTGAGTTCTGTCTCTCTGCAGTCCTCTAACCTGCTTGTTTGGTTCCCTGCTCACTGCTTCTCTTAGCTTCCCTCCCAATTAATTCTCTAAGGATCATCTAGCCACAAACTGCTTTTTCCCACTTGCTTCTTTGAAGTTATTCTGCTTTGTGTCTCCCTACCATTATTCTCCCAGTTTCACCATTTTCTCCTTTAATCTAATCTACTTTTCTCATTTAATCTAATTTGCTCATTACTCAAGCAAATGCAGAGGCTCTCTGGGCTCCAAACCCTTTAAGGAGCTTGCTTGTATTATCACAATGAATATGTTCCTATTAGTAACATATGATGTAGAGAAACAAAAAAGGCTTTATTCATAATTGCATCCAAACATCAGCTCAGAGAATAGTGGCTGTCAAAAAAGCTAACAGAATGTAAGGAGCCATTAGGGAAGTGGTAGGTAATGAGACGAAAAAAAAAAACCCATCATGCCTCTATATAAATCTATGGTACGCCCATAACTTGAATACTGTGTGCAGATCTGGTCGCTCCTTCTCAGAATTGAAAAAGGTACAGAGAAGGGCAACAAAAATGATTAGGATTATGAAACAGTTTCTGTAGCAGGAAACATTAAAAAGACTGGGACTTTTCATATGGGAAAACAGATGACTAAGTGAGGGATAATATAGATAAAATCTTGACTGATGTGGAGAAAGGGACTAAAGAAATGTTATTTACTCCCACACATAACACAGCAAGTAAGGGCCACTCAATGAAATTAATGGGCAGCAGGTTTAAAACAAACAAAAATGTCACACACAAAAATCAACCTGTGGAACTCATTGCCAGGGGATGTCATGAAGGCCGAAAGTATAACATGGTTCAGAAAAGAACTAGATAAGTTATTGGAAGGTAAGTCCACAGAGGTGAAAGTAGTTGCCAGGACTTACCAATGTACTAGGAGTCTTTGGCAAGGTAGGAATGTGGCTCTGGAAGGGATAAGGATGGGCCAGACTCTCCCAGCTAGCCCTTGCCCTACATGGCTGCTGCTGCCATGGCTGCCTGGAACCCTAGGTCTGTGGCAGTGGTAGGGCCCAGGGCTGCTAGACACCACGACCGCAGCAGTGGTGGCCGGGAGTCTGGGCCTATTTAAATTGCCAGGCCCTCAGGGCACTGGCCCCCTTTGCTCCCTGCCCTATCGGCAGGGCTGCCAATGCGGGAGAGCAACAGGGGCAGCTTTAATGCTGGCTGTGCCTGTGCTGGTACTGATGTCCAGTTCTTACCGGTACACTCTACAGTCTCATTTTCACCTCTGGATCCATCAGTAGCGATTAGCCTGGACAGGCAATAATGCAATACCATGGTCTGAAGCTATGTCTACACTGCAGCCTTTGTCAGCAGAGACAATGCAAATGAAGCACTTATTAGCATTTCTCGTGCTCTCATTTGCATAGTCTCTTCTGATTCGTTTTGCGGAAGAGGTTTTTGCGCAAAAAAATCACAGTGTAGATGGGGCAAAAAAACCTTTTGTGTAAGATCCTGTATACCTGCTTTTTTGAGGAATAAGGGTTCTTGCACAAATTAGCCCCGTCTACACTGCGTTTTTTTATTAGCAAAAACTTCTTCCGCAAAACGGATCAGAAGAGACGATACAAGTGAGCGTGCGAGAAATGCTAATGAGCACTTCATTTGTGTTGTCTCTGCTGACAAAGGCTCTAGTGTAGACATAGCCTGAGTGTCCCAGAAAATGGGAGGTATGTCATTTGATGATTGCCTGTTTAGTTCATTCCTTCTGACACACCTGGTGTTGGTCAGTGTCAGAAAACAGGATATTAGCCTAGATGGACCACTGGTCTGACCCAGTACGACTCTTGTTATGTTCTTAAAAATGTGGTTTGATTCATAATTGCATCCACATCACCCTCTATAGCAGCGTTTCTTAAACTGTGTTCCACGGCACGAGGCAGTCAGCGGTGTGCCACGGAGAGAACAGAAAAAATTCTGCTCCCCCACCCCCTGCAGAGCCCATAGACAGGTCCCGCTGCGGCTGACCCCCTTCCACCCAGCCCGCAGGATGGCCCCTGTCCCATAAGGCCTCCGGTGCTGCGTAGCCGCCTCCTCCTCCTCGTGTGCAGGTGGCTGCTTTTACAGCAGCTGCTGTTTCTGGGAGGGGGAGGAGTGGCCAGAGCTGAGGAGCCACTCCTGGACCTCGGCGTTTTAAAAAACTGCTGCCTGTGGGGAACCCGGCTCAGGCTCTGCCGCCCCCCACCTGGGGCGCGCCCGGACTCTGCTGCCCACCATGCCCTGCTGCTCTCTCTCCCCTGCGCCACTCCCCAGCCTGCTGGGGAAGTGGCAGAGTTTAATCTGGCAGGGACGGCCGGGGTTTCTACTCTCTCTCCCAGCCCCGCCCTGCCAGCGGGAAGCCTGGCCTGGTGCTGCAGCTAAGCTGGGTTCCCCGCTGCATGGGTGGAGGGGGAGGAGGAACTGAGCTCTCTCCCCACCCCCCAGGAACAAGAGCCTCCCTAGAGGCTTTCCCTGCTGCAGCAGGATGCCAAGCCAGGTAAGTGTCCCCCCTCAACCCTGCACCCAAATCCCCCTCACTCCCCTCCCCCTGCCAAGACCCCACATTCCTAGCTTGTTCTGACACCCTGCCCCAAGTCCCCTCCTCTACCTTCCCTTCTGGCCAGACACCCTGCCCCGAGACCATCCGCTGCCCTCCCTCCTGGTGGTGTTGGGGTTTTTTTTTTTTTTTTTTTGACAAAAAAAATTGTTGGTGTCCATAAAAAAATTTATTGTTTGGTGTTCCTCAGTCTTAAAAAGTTTAAGAAACTCTGCTCTATAGTCTATAGTCATCTAATTTACATGGACACATTAAATGGGCCTGTCAAATCTTCACCTGATCAAATGCTTCAAAGCATGAGGAAGAGGAAACAACAGGGACAGGAGAGGAAGGGGCATCATGATTCGGAATCAGAGACCAGGGTGATTTGACATCATGTGCAGAAGGTGGCAATTATGTTGCTAAACTACAATATGTGGTAGTAGCCACATAAGTAGCAAACATTTCCAAAAGCCAGGTGCATGAGGTATAACAGCTTCCAATGAAACTTCTCCTGGTTGGCCAGTTCTTATGCAGCTGCTGGGCAAATCCCTATACAGTAGTTTCCTCCTTTTCTTACTGTGGAAATTCTTTCAGTGTTATCTTCAGCACCATCTCCCACTGTGTTTAATCAAATGTGATTTCCTTTGATATCATCTGTAGCTATTTTTTCCCAGTTTCGGTGCTCTCTGGAAAGCACAATCATGGTAGTAAATACAAAGACATTTCAGCTTTATCCCCCAGGTTGCATTTCCTCCTTATTTTGATGTTCACTGATCAGAGACCTCATCTTGAAAAGAAGAAACAGAATGAGGTTGTAGATTAGACAGTTTAATTTAATACAGAAAACCAACAGCTGGTGGGGAGCCTTAAAGACACTGTATGTATTATAGTGTATTAAACCACTCCTGAAATTGTCAACTGTCATTTTAAATTTGAGAGAAGTCTTCCTGGTCTTGCTTGTGATATGGGTTTAGACCTGAGCAGCCTGCAGACAGCTCTTGTAAGTTAGCGTGAGTTGTGCCTTTCGTTTCAGAGCAACGCCTTCTGTGTCTTGCTCCTTGTTGTGGATTCTTGTGGCCTTTCAGCAAGAGGATTTGTTTTCCCTCTATCTTTTCTGTGTGTGCACTGTCAACATGACACTTGGACCAGGGCATATATCCATCATAATGCCATCAATACCTGGACCTCCTTTATCCCACCTAACATGCTGGATTACATTCCTTACCCATTTTCCTCATGTTTCATACCCAGACAGCATCTGAGATTTTAGTTAAGTTGCAAATATCACTTTCATGAGTCTTTCCCTGTTGTTGAGTCTGAAAATGTTTTCTCAGGTGCTAAAAGGAGAGACAGAGAGTCCCTGCTTTCCCGTTAATAGGAAAGTGGTTGCTGATGCCCAGAGAGACAAGGTGGGTGAGGCAAGGGATGTAAAATCCCATTTAATCAGTTTACCAGTTAGACATTATGGTTAACTGATTAACTGCTTAAGTGGGAGTCAGCAGGGGGCCACTCCAGCCCAAATGGGTTGCGGAGGCCCCTCTGCCCTCAGCATGGTGCAGAGGTCCTGGCTCTCCCGCTGCAGGCAGGGCCAGCTCCATCCAGGCTGGGTCTGCTACATGCCTGGGCTGCTCTGATCAGGAGGGAGTCCTCTCCCCCACCCCCCATCTGTGGTGTAATGCAGCAGGGGCTGATCTGGCTGGGCTGGAGCTCCTCTGCCCTCAGTGCAGCAGGCTGCTCCATCCCAGCAGGGCTTCCAGTTAACTGGAACTGGTAAGCATCACCTGGTAAGGGTGATACTTATGGGTTAACCAGTTAACCATTCATATCCCTAGGTGAGGCAAGGGTGCCATTTAGGGAGGGCAGAGGGGGCTAAAGCACCTCATACTGGGACACTGGTTGCTCTTCTTCCCCTCACTATCAGGGAGCAAGAGCACAGCTTGTGTTACTCTTCTGCCTCCTCCCCTCACCAGCCAGGCGTGAGAGGAATGCACACAAGCTATGTACTTTCCCCTCGCTCCCTGATGGTGAGGGGAAGATGAAAAAGAACAAGCAACATCTCAATAAGAGGGGCTTTAGCACACACACACACACCACCATCCCAAAATGGCACCTCTTTCATTGGACCAACTTCTGTTAGTTGGAAGATACCTGCTTTCACTCTACACTCAAGCCCCTCTTCAGGTCTTGCTGAGGATGCCTTAGCACCTGGGGTTCTCGTGGGGGAGAATCAACACAAAACATTGGGAGGTCACATACAAAAGGATAGGGACTAATTTTGCTGTAACCACTGAAGAGAGAGATCCTGGAGTCACTGTGGATAGTTCTCTGAAAACATCTACTCAATGTGCAGCAGCAGTCAAAAAAGCAGACAGAATCATTGAAAAAGAGATAGAGAATAAGACAGAAAAGATCTTATTGCCTCTGTAGAAATCCATGGTACACCTACATCTTGAATACTGCATACAGATGTAGTCACTTCATCTCAAAAAAGATATATTGGCATTGGAAAAGGTTCAGAAAAGGGCACAACAATGATTAAGGGTTTGGAACAGGTACCATATGAAAAGAGATTAAAAACTCAGACTTTTCAGCTTAGAAAAGAGGAGACTAAAGGGGGATATGATGGAGGTCTATAAAATTGTGACAGGTATGGAGAAAATTAATAAGGAAAAGTTATTTACTTGTTCCCATAGCATAGGAACCAGGGTTCATCAAATGGAATTAATAGGTAGTGGGTTTAAAAACAAACAAAAGGAAGTTTTTCTCCACACAACACACAGTCAACCTGTGGAACTCCTTGCCAGAGGATGTTGGGAAGACCAGGAATTTAACAGGGTTCAAAAAGAACTAGATACATTCATGGAGATTAGGTCCATCAATACTTATCTAAAATGGGTAGGAATGGTGTCCCTAGCCTCTGTTGGTCAGGGGCTGGAAATGGATGACAGGAGAGGGATCACTTGATGATTACCTGTTCTGTTCACTTCTTCTGGGGCATCTGGCATTGGCCACTGTGGGTATGTCTATACTAGCTCGTTAGTTCGAGCTAGGTAGGCAAATGAGTGAAACCGGAGTTGCAAATGAAGCCCGGGATTTAAATATCCTGGGCTTTATTTGCATGTTCCCGTGCACTGCCATTTTTAAATCCCCCTTAGTCCAAACTAACTGCTAGAAGTGGCAGTTAAACATTAATTCGAACTAAGGAGTTAGGGTATTTCTAATATATTTTCAAGAATAATCAAAGGAGACTAGAACAGAGGATGAGGTGTTCTTTTAGCACTTCTAAGATTCCAAATATTCATAATTATCATTCTTAATAATATTAATCTAACCCCAGTTGTGCTTGGACACACACAGATAGGAGCTTTAACTAGGCATTTTCCTAGCAGCAATGTACCCTGAAGTCGGAAGGGGATGAGCAGTTGGCATCATCTCACACATACGCACAGTAGGGATGTAAACAAATAGTCGACTATATGATTAACTGATATGCCTCTGCTTATCGGTTAATCTTGTCGACTGCTTGCCTTTCCCTCCTTTTGCTGCCTCTGTGTCAGCAAGGGTAGGGGGAAACAGGAGCCAGTGCTAGGGGGGAGCCGGTTTAAAAGCCAGTTCCCCCCAGCACCAGCTCCATGGTACTGTCTGCCACCCCCCACACTGCTGCCTCTATTAGAGATAGCAGTGCAGGGGAAGAGGGCAGGGGAGGCTGCCTCAGAGCAGGCTCTGTACACGGCAAGGTTGGGCCCACCAGGGATAGAGGCTGGTCCCCAGCAGCAACCTCTGTCTACAGGGTGGGGTCCCAGCTCCCCGTGGACAGAGGCTGCTCCTGTCCGTGGGGAGCTCAGACGTCCTGCAGACAGGGGCTACTGCCACCCCAAACTGTGGGGGGTGGCAGACAGTACCATGGAGCTGGTGCTGGGGGGAACTGGCTTTTAAACCGGCTCCCCCCTAGCACTGGCTCCTGTTTCCCCCTACCCTTGCTGACACAGAGCACGGGGCAGTAGGCAGCTGGTCTGTGCAGGAAGCTGGTTTTTAAACTGGCTCCACTCATGGACAAGCTCCTGCCTGGATACAGAGGAAGTAGTGTAAGGTGGCAGAGGGCTCCCCAGGAGTGGAATTGGATCGCACTGGCTACTGGGCCTGCCCCTTGGGGACTACAGAATAGTCAAGTAACCAATAGAATTCATGTGGTTACTCAACTATTCAATTACCCAATATCTAACATCCCTAACACACAGGTGGCAGCTCTACAGAAAAGCATACCAAAAATGTACTGCCAAGAAAGCTTTTCTGAGCAGCTGAAAATAGACAAAAAGGGCCCAGATTCTTCCAAGGTCCTTAGATAGCAATGTCTGTTTTTTCAAGATATGTCAAAATTTCAGAGATAAGAGAACTCTGATGATCTTCCGTGATTTGCTCATCTCAGCAATGGCAGGAGATCTTTTGGGAGGGTCCCCTTGACCTAGCTCACAGATAGCCCAACTCTCTGGAAATGTGAATTAAGCAGCTTATTGTCCTAGGACATAATGGGCGCCAGCTTTACAGAGAACAATGCCTTGTCCACAAATGCTTGATCCATCGCTGAGACAGCTATTGGGTAAGCCTCAGCAGCTATCAGAAAAGCAGCAAAGGGCATGGAGCCATAATGTTAGAATCAGAAATCACCCTCACGTCTAGTTTTTCAGCAAAGTGCTTACATAGAAAAGAAAGAAAAATAAAAGTTCTTTCTGCATAAAAGAAAGTTCTTCTTCACACAGTGTGTAGTCAAACTATGGAACTCCTTGCCAGAGGAGGCTGTGAAGGCTAGGACTATACGTAATAGAATTTAAAGAGAAGCTAGATAATTTCATAGAGGTTAGGTCCATAAAAGGCTATTAGCCAGGGGATAAAATGGTGTCCTTGGCCTCTGTTTGTCAGAGGCTGGAGAGGGATGGCAGGAGACATATCGCTTGATCATTGTCTTTGGTCCACCCTCTCTGGGGCACCTGATGCTGGCTACTGTCGGCAGACAGGATACTGGGCTAGATGGACCTTTGGTCTGACCCAGTATGGCCGTTTTTATGTTCTTATATCAGAACACAGGGACTCCTTTGCTCAGCTACCGTCAGGTGCTATAGGCCAGGGAAGAAATATGGGCTATTGGTAGGGGATAGGTAAGTGAATGTAATATTTTACCTGAGCAAACTTTTAATTCTGATATCCATTTTTTTAATAGAGCACCTTCCCATCTCCTCACCACTGAAGAGTGGAATAAGTGACATGTTTTATTCTAAGAAACCTTTGGCAAATTTCACTTCTACGTCACTGGTTCAAATCAAGGAAAAAAGTCAATAGTGACTGAAAACCTTTCGGTCTGATGTGAGGAGGAAAGCTCTTTTGGTGAATGTGCAGTCCCACAAGCTCTGAGCTCTATTCCTGATCTCTTTCACAGGCTTTCAGTGCAATTTTGGTGAAGTCATTTAATCTTTGCCTCTGTTTCTTCATGTGATGGGGATAATGTCTGCCTACCTCATGGCTGCACTATGATGTTTAATTGTTAAGAACTGAAAAGGCCTTTCAGACATTTACATGGACTGTACTATAGGAATAAGATATTTTTGTTATGAGTAGGCTTTTGTTATACATGCAAAATAAGTGGAGACTGAGCCAGGTGTCCCATGTCCAACTGCCCACCCCCCTTCCTCCAAACCACCACTACCAATAGTAACTAGCACCCTCAATGGAAGTTTCAAGCACAAGAGCAGAAATTTGACTGATGGATGTGGAGAGTGACCTGCTCTCTTAGCATTGGCATCAGGCCCTCCAAGTCAGGTGAGTGGCATTATATGAGGAAAGTGGCACCAATTCTGTCCACGCACCATACTCACTTTATGGAGAGGTCTTCAGGATCCATCTTTTAGGGAGGTCTTTGCATGTCCATCTGTCCCCTATTGCCAGTATTAAGTTCACTTAAGGAAGGAAAGGCATGAATGAGCTGTCAGTGGTGCACTAAAGGGACCTGGTATGTACTATTCATATCCTCTTACTTTTCCCAAGGGAACCTTCTACACTCCACTAGCCAGGGGAAGAGGCACATGCAACAGAAAGACCCCTCACAGAGTCAAGGCTGAATCTAGAATACTCTTATTATTGCAGGAAACAGCACGACAGCTGAGACAGAAAAAAAAACTTAATTCAAATATTCTATGTCAAGACCCCTACGCTGAGGACGGTCAATCCTCAGGCCTTGAAAATAGCTGGTGCATTCGTGGCTCTCAGGCCTTGAAAACAGCTGGTACATTCATTTGGCTGGATCTTAGCAACTGCATACAGTGATTACACTGACTGCAGCACTGGCATCTTTTTAGTCATTGTAGATCCCAGTGCAGGAGAAGATGTGGAATTCCAAGAGGACCATCTGCATGTTGCGCCATACACGGACTCATTAACAAAGGATGCTGTTTGGCTCTCTCTCTTCAGTCTGTTATCTGTTGAGTTAAACAATCTGGTGCTGCTTTCTGATCTTATACACTAACAAAGATATTAGTCTCTTTTATGTACCAGCCTCTAAAACCATCAAGCATTCATAAAGAAGCAAGGAAACTGGACTAGAAAGAGCACTGGTCTCTTTTCCTATGCCAATTTCAAGGTTAATCAATTAGGCTACGTTTACACTGCGCATTGTTATGCAAGAAGATGTGCAAATGAGGCATGGCAATGAATATCGCCACACCTCATTTGCATACCTAATGAGCTGCCCTTTTGCAGAAGGGGCTTCTGCGCAAGAAGGAGCTATCTACACTGCTCCTTGTGCAAAAAACCCATCTTGCGCAGCAGCTGTTCTTCCTGAAAATAAGCAGCAGAACGGCACCTACGCAAGATGGGTTTTTAGCACAAGAAGGAGCAGTTTAAACAGCTCCTTCTTGCGCAAAAGCCCCTTCCACCAAATGGAGACTCATTTGGTATGCAAATGAGGTGCAGTGATATTCATTGCAACCCCGCATTTGCATATCTTCTTGCACAACAATGCTCAGTGTAGACGTAACCTTACTGTCATGGTGTTTTCCAAAACAGGTGTGAGAACATCGTGCTTGTGAGATGCTAAATTCATAGCCTACAAGATGGATGTCCTCTCTTTAGCTGCAGCCCAAGCAAACTGTTCAGTAGCAGTGCAAGCTAACCCTCCGTGGCCTAAAAGCCTAACCCAAGGGGAAATACCTCTCCCCTGGAATTAAAGGATTGTTCAGTTTCCCTCTGCATTCAATGCTGCTCCACTTTTACCTATCAGCTAGAATATGAGCACATGTCTTTCACATTATAAGTATTCAGTGCCATAGGTGCAGCGGGCGGGGGGGGGAGGGGGGCTGCATTAAAGGATCCCACTGCAGGATTGGGGCTTAAAAGTGTGACAAGAATATCTTCATATCTTTTACCGGATGCCTATATTTTCATGTTAGCAAATCATTCCTTCTCGTTATCTCAGGACCCCTTTGACACATGTTGGAAGAGAGTACAGTGGGGGAAACTTGCAATGGGGAAAGGCAAGTACCGGTACATAAGTGTAGCACTTCCCTAAAATAGGCTCTTCCATCCCCTCCGCATAACAGCTGCACAAAAAACTTGGGACCAGTGACTGAGGGGGGCTGTGAACCATGGTTCTAAACAGCATTTTTTGCCTTCTGCAAGGATTTTAATCAACCAACTTAATGAGAATTTGATAGTTTTAAAGGGAAAGTAAGATAAAAATTGTGGTCAGAAGCAGACGAGTGACTGGGTTAATAAGGAAATGTAAGTGTCATTTGTAAGGTGCCAGATTCTTAATGATTGTAAAAAAAAGTCATTAGACATGCGATACATATGCAGGAAAGGACTCCATTTCAAAGCACAAATTGTCAGCATAGTATATTATATCTAAACTCTATTTTAAGGTAATTATCAGATATGATACAAAGTGATGGCCAAGAATTCATGTACTTCATTGGGTTTTCACCATAGACTAATTCATCCCCAAGTCTTCAAAATAGTTAAATGAGGCTTTTGATTGTTCAAACTCAGCCACAACACACACACAAACACTATTGAATGTTTATATGCTGCATACTCTTGCTTTGAACCAAATGTTTATACAGAATACACTGTGTGTGAATGTCCCCAAGATCTTATTAAGGAAAAGAATTGTAACCACCTACAATGATACCACTCAAGCAATGCCATCAGCAAAAAAAGTGTTTCAACAGGGAGATAATATTGACTGTGAACTTTCTTCTCCTGTGTGAAATGTAGAGTGAAGTATTCTGTAGCAAAATGAGAAATGCCTTTGCTTTCAGCATGTAAGTCAGCATTTTAATTGAATTGAATTAGCTGACATTTTCTAGTTCCACATGTAGGTTCTTTGAAATTTCTGAGGGCTACAACCTCAGTCCAAGTGCCTTCTCTGTGAAATAGGAGTTCAGGGAAGCAGGGAGATCTTTCTTGCAAAAACTGCTGTTATGCTCCAAAGAAATTTGGAGCTTGCATACTAATAAGAGTAATCATTCACAGCAATGCCTGGGGCCTAAAAGAGCTACATAAGCAACTGCAGAAGCTACAAAAACACACCCATCTGTATGTAAAAGTAAAATAAACCAGAAATAGAAAATCAGAGATAGAATAGAAAGTTATCTTTAGAAAGCAGAGTATGCCTTGTTAGTCCTGAAATGATTAACTGTTTCTCCTTTCAGTTCCACCCTATAAAGATCAATGGAGTGTATGTGTATGTGTGTACGTGGGCCATATATACACTTGTCTCTGGTTCTTAGGTGTCACTCATACTTCATGCCACTGTCGCACCTTCTATGCAAGCTCTGTTCCAACATTAAACCTCAGATTCAGCAAAACACGTATGCACATATTTACATTGATGCCTATGTGCTTCAATGTTTTGCTGAATTGGGTTAAGCCTAACAACCCTGTGTTGCAGGTACAATTATCCCCATTTTAGAGACGAAAGAGAGAGAAGTCTTCCATAAAACTTTCAATTGCCGACTAAATTTGGGTGCTTCCATGGGGATCTGCAACTCTGAAAAACAGGCTCCTGGTCTCTCAAGTTGGCCATTTAAAAACAAAAGCATCCAAACTAAGTGGACACATGAAAGCATAGGCCTCAATGGACAAGGTCACACTGCAAGCCAGCAGCAGAGCTGGTAAAAGAATCCAGGTGTTCTGATGCTTGTTCATGCTTGTGATATATCTGAGGTCACCCTAAATCACCCTCATCCCCTCTTGCTTTAAAATGTATGAGACTTCTTGACCATACAGCATTTACTTGCATGTAAAGCAGAGCCAAGTCTGAAAGCCATGTCTAAATTCTCTAATGAACTGTAAATTGCAACCAAAGTTTTTTGTTACGAGAACTTCTAACCAGTGTGTCCAAGGAATTAACTCACTAAAGCAGCACCTTATGCCAGGGCATGGCATAGCAGCTGTCCCCATTTCATGCCCTCTGCCAATAGCAGCTGTGGTCCACCTCTTTCCATGACTTGGCCCTCAAGCCAGGAGACAATTTAAGTCCATTCTTTTCAAGGTAATCAATCCTCTGCCGACTCTTCACCGCTTTCCTGGGCTCTTTTGAGGTCCTCATCATTCTGTCAACAAAGCACTGTCTCCAGTAGCTTTCTTTAGTGACTCCTAGCTCCTTTCAAGTTATTGGCCCTCAGAGCTTCTTCCCTGGAGTATCTTCTCTCAAGCCTGGCTTGAAAGTCTCCTTATCCCAGCTTTCTCCCTTCAGGGAGGATCTCAGGAAGGGTCCTTTCTGCAGGCCCCTTTCTCCTTCATCCAAAGCCCTGCTTGTCAACCCTCTTTCAGGACATAACTCCCTTTTCAAAGCTCTTACTCAGGCCCATCCTTCTTTCAGGCGTTGTTGTTCCTTTCCCCGGCTTTTCTTTTAAGCCTTCTTCTAGCCTTTCACTCCTTTCAGGGCCCACCCTTAAGGAAAGTTCCCTTCCTCTATAGCAGCGGTCTTCAAACTTATTAAGTACAAGATCACTTTTTGAATTTAAGTCAATCCAGGATAGACCTCAAACCCAAACACCCTCGTCCCACCTCCTTCCCTTAATTCACCTTGGCTACGTCTATATTGGCAAGATTTTGCGCAAATACTCTTTAACGCAAGTATTTGAGTAAGAGAGCGTCTACACTGGCATGTGCCTTTGCGCAAAAGATGTGCTTTTGCACAAGAGCATCCATGCCAGTGTAGATGCTCTCTTGTGCAAGAAAGCTGCGATGGCCATTTCAAACATCGGGCTTTCTTGTGCAAGAAATTGATGTTGCCTGTCCACACTGGCCTCTTGCACAAGAACAGTTGCGCAAGAGAGCTTATCCCTGAGCGGGAGTGTCAGAGTATTTGCTCAAGAAGCACTGATTTTATACATTAGAATGTCAGTGTTCTTGCACAAGTACTCGCGGCCAGTGTAGACAGGTGGCAAATCTTGCCAATGTAGACGTAGCCCTTTTGTCCTACTACACCACCCCCACTTCCATTTTTCTCACCCCTCCTTCATTTCCTTCTTTCCTCTGGTTTCATTTTCTGTCTCTACCTCTCTGTGTCTCAGTGCCTCACCTCTGTCTGCCGTCTGCTCCCAAGCACAGGAGTCAGAGGAAGATGCAGCCTTGGCTCAGACCAAATTACATTTTGAAAGGGTTTGTGGGGATGACAACCAGAGGGAGCCATAAATTCCCTTCTCTGAGAGATTTCATTCTATGGAGATGGGGTGCAGGAGTGAGGGGAGCGGGATGCCCTGACATCAATGCTCCCTTCTTCTGCCTCTCCCACCCTGCACAGCAAGCAGACTCCCAAGGGGGCAGCTCTAAGGAAGAGGGCAGGAGCAGCAAGGCAGTGGGGAAAGGTGCAGCTGAAATGCTGGCACTTGACAGCCTCCCGGCCAAACCAGTCAGGATCACCTGTCAGAGGCTCCAAGATCTACTAATAGATCTTGATCTGCTAGTTGGTGACCACAGCTCTGTAGCTTAGTTTTCCTCACCCTTCTATATTTCTTCTCAGGAGAAAATCCCAAAATCTACTTAGGCCACATCCTTCTCTCTACTCTGAAGCCTTTCTCTTATATAACCACAGAGGCCTCCCAGGCTGGCTCTTATTCCAAATTGGTCCTGGCCTCTCCCCCAGCTGTAATTGGATGCATTTATTGGGCTCACCAGCTCCTCTTAAACCTTTAAGTGCTGGGATAGGAGAATTATACCCCCTCATACAGAAGCATGACTTTTGTCTGAAATTCATGTATTTTCGTATGAAAAGAACTCAAGTTATCACCCAGTATCTTGGGGTACGTCTAGACTACAGGCTTTTGTCGACAGAAGTTTTGTCGACAGATACTGTCGACAAAGCTTCTGTCGACAAAGAGCATCTAGACTACATCCAGTTCTGTCGACAAAGCAAGCCGCTTTGTCGACATGACAGTGTAGAAGCAAAGGACAGTGTAGATGCAATAATGCCTTCTGTCGACAGAACTCTGTTGACAAAAGGCGTTATTCCTCGTAGAATGAGGTTTACAGCCGTCGACAAAACTGCTGAGTTCTGTCGACGTTATGTCGACAGAACTCAGCGGCAGTGTAGACGCAGGTATAGTTTTGTCGACAAAAGTCCACTTTTGTCGACAAAACTCTGTAGTCTAGACACATCCTTGGTGTCCAACTTTTCTTATATAGTTTCACAAATGCTGCATTGAACACCATAAAATACTATTCTTAATGATGCTAAATGTCACAGGTTAGCAGTCCAATTAAGAAGCTCCGGTGTACACCTGACAATGTCAACTGGAAGGATGTCAAAATTCCATGAAACAAGGGGTGTCATGAGATCCATGCACATCTCATGTGTAATGCCTTCAACTTCATTAGAGTGATATCAGGGAAGAATTTGTCCCAGTCATAGAATCCTGGGCTTGTAAGAGACCTAAATGGTCATCAAGTTCAGTCCTCTGCTAAAAGCAGGACCAATCCCAACTAAGTCATCCCAGCCTGGGCTTTGTCAAGCTGGGACTTAAAACCTCTAGGGATGGAGATTCTATCACCTCCCTAGGTAACCAATTCCAGTGCTTCACCACCCTCCTAGTGAAATAGTTTTTCCTAATATCCAACCCAGAACTCTCCCACTGCAACTTGAGACTATTGCTCCTTGTTCTGTCATCTCTGAGAACAGCCTCTCTCCATCCTCTTTGGAACTCCCCCTTCAGGTAGTTAAAGGCTGCTCTCAAATCCTCCCTTACTGTTCTCTTCTCTAGAGTAAATAAGCCCAGAGCCCTCAGCCGCTCCTCAAAAGTCATATGCTCCAGCCCCCTAATAATGTTTTTCTCCAATGCATCCTGTAGCTTGGGAAAGAGCTCTAATAAAATTTGGTTGGATAAGACTTGTCAATCTGACCAGAAATTCTAAGTTCGTCCCCTCTGTCCCAGGTTACAATGGGGAGCAACCATAAGATTCCCCCTTGTGAGGATTCACCAGCGATTGATAACAAATACACTTTAACTCAGGAAATGAAAGAGAAAAAAAATTATTGCCAAAGGGAAAACAGTGATGACAACCATAATGAATATGGCAGTCAGGACACAGATTAACTGGATACTTTCCCCAGATGGCATTAACAAAAGCAAACTAAAACTTATCTAGGTATAGAGAAATTAATTAGCAATTAGGGTATGGCTACACTACAGTACTAATTTGAACTACCTTAATTCAAATTAGTTAATTCGAACTAAGCTAATTCGAACTAGTGCATCTAGACCTAAAAACTAGTTCGAATTAGGGTTTTGCATGTCCACATTGAGTGGACCCTGAACCGAAGTTAAGGCTGGCCGGAAGCAGTGCCGGCAGGGCAGTGCCGGCAGGTTAGGACTTAGAGCATGGAGCTGCTGTTTCACGCTAGCCGAGGGCTGTGCTTAAAGGGACCCGACCCCCACCCTGGACAGACAGTTCTCAGGGTTCCCCACTTGCTTGTCTACCTCGATGAGGGACAGCAAAGCAGTCCTGACTTGGAGTGCCCTGAGTGCCCACACTCGGCACATCACAGCACTCGGCCATCAGCCCAGCTGCACTTGCCACAAGCTGCCATCGGGGGGGGGGGGGGTCAATCGGGGGCAGCAGGAGAGCTTCCACCCTGAGGAGCCCGCAGAGCCACCCCAGTCCTCCCCATCGGGGGCTCGTACCCCATTCCTCCCTCACCTCCTTCCACTTACCCCGCCCTAGCCCCCCTCCCTGATGTACAAAATAAAGGACACGTGTGTTCAAAAATAGAAACTCTCTTTATTTAACAAAACTGGGGGCGGGGGATTAGCCTCTGGGGAGACTGGGAAAAGGAGGTGGGAGAGGGGAAGAGAGAGGGTGGGAGAGGGGAGGGGGAAACCTTGGAGGAGGGAGCTGGAAGGGGGAAGCCAGGGGAAGAAGGAGGAGGGGAAGTATGAAACTATGGTACGCCATATCTTCAGTACAGTGTACAGATGTGATCTCCTCACCTCAAAAAAGATGTTTTGGCCTTGGAAAGGGTTCTGAAAAGGGCAACTAAAATGATGAGGGGTTTGGAACAGGTCCCATATGAAGAGAGGCTAAAGAGACTGGGACTTTTCAGTTTAGAAAAGAGGAGACTGAGGGGGGATATGATAGAGGTATATAAAAGCATGAGTGGTGTGGAGAGGGTGCATCAAGAAAAGTTCTTCATTAGTTCCCATAATAGAAGGACTAGAGGACACTAAATGAAATGAACGGGTAGCAGGCTTCAAACTAATAAGCGAAAGTTCTTCTTCACAAAGCAAATGGTCAGCCTGTGGTACTCCTTGCCACAGGAGGCTGTGAAGGCTAAAACTATAACAGAGTTTAAAGAGAAGTGAGATAAAGTCATGGAGGTTGGGTCCATGGAGTGCTATTAGCTAGGGGGTAGAAATGGTGTCCCTGGCCTCTGTTTGTGGAAGGCTGGAGATGGATGGCACGAGACAAATGGCTTGGTCATTGTCTTCGGTCCATCCCCTCCAGAGTAGCTGGTGTTGGCCACTGTCGGTAGACAGGCTACTGGGCTGGATAGACCTTTGGTCTGACCCAGTATGGCCATTCTTATGTTCTTATGTTCTAAGCTCAGGGCTCATGGTCGGGGGTCTCACTGGACCACCTTGATTTTCATGCAAACCTGCTCCTGGGTTTGCATGTGGCCTTTGGTGGCCAGGCTGGAACTATGTCTAGTGCCTATTGCCTGTGCCTAGTGCGGAGATTGTGGATGTTGGAGGCCTCCCCTCCAAACCAGGATGAAGTCCACGATCTTCGCACTAGACCAGGCAGGCGAGTGCCTCTTGCAGCCCCAGGGAAGCTCCTGGGAGCCACCAGCCTGGTCCTGGGAAGAGGCGGAGGTCTGGGTGGCAGCAGGTGGCTGGCTCATGCCATGCCAGGTGCAGGGTCTTCTGGCTGGGTGCTGGCAGGCTTGCACCTGGCACGGGAACCGTAGCCAGACCGTGGCCCTTTAAGGACTCCGGGGCCTGGAGGGGGGCAGAAGAGTTTCCCTGGCTTGGCCCAGAGTGGCCACCAGGGCAAGCTGGGGAGGGCTAGCCTCCCACTAGTTCGAATTAAGTGGCTACACAGCCCTTAATTCGAACTACTTAATTCAAACTAGGCGTTAGTCCTCGTAGAATGAGGTTTACCTAGTTCGAATTAAGCGCTCCGCTAGTTAGTTCGAATTAACTTTGTAGTGTGGACATACCCTCTGTTAGCAATATCTCATACCCACAGGATCTTAATGCTCCCAAGGCAGGGTGTGGAGGGCCACCCTCCCTTCACCTGAAAGGCGTTGGAGCAGGTGGCGTGTGAGATATCTAAAGCAAGATTAAACAAAGTTAAAGCAGCAAGAAGGAAATACAAAGATAGATTAAAGATAAGTATATGGTTTCTGACCTTAAGCACTCCGGGAGTGGGCCCTGTCAGCAACAGCCCCGATCTCCCAAATTCCTAGGTCTAAATACCCTTTTTGGTGCCAAAATGTTCCGGATGCTTAACCCCTTGGCCTATAGTTGGGGTTGGTACCCTAAGATTTCTGTGGGTGCTACCTCTAATTGGAGAAAATATTAGGAAACTCATAAATATATATGGGTACGTCTACACTTGCTCTCTGGTTCGAGCTAGGGATGCAAATGTAGCCAACCGAAATTGCTAATGAAGCGGGGATTTGAATATCCCCCACTTCATTAACATGATCTCGCCAGCACGTTACTCCACTCGACAGCTGATTTGAACCAGGAAGTGCGCTCCGGGATGCGTTAGTTCGAATCAAACCCCTTGGTTCAAACGAACGTTACTGCTCAAAAAATGAGGAGTAACTTTTCACATCAGCCACAGACTCTTGCTTCATACAGCTTTTGGAAAAAAACCAAAGAAACATAAATTTTAACCATATCTACTAACATTTTTCTGCTAGAAGAAATCATACCAAAAATTAACTCTGCAGGTACCGTGCATTGCCAGCCTATTCAATTCTATATAAAAATAGCATAAAATAGGGCACGTGCAATTTAGCAGGCTGCAATCCATATCCTTCTTGTAGTGGGAGCCCCAGAATTGGATGTGATACTCCAGATATGGCCTCACCAGTGCTGAATAAAGATTTGTTTAAAATGGAAATTCACATTTAAAACAGGTTACTCCATTTCTTTTGCTTCAGTTGTAATTCAGAAGCCATAGGATAGATCTTCATCCCATGTAATGTGGTTTAGCTCTATCAATGTCACTGGAATTAGGATAATTTACATATGTTAAAGACCTGGTCCTACATATTTTAACAATAAACTGGGCCATATTCAGCTCTCAATTTCTCCTGTGATTTCAAAGGGACTACTCTGAATTTACACAAGGGCAACTACAATCATAACATGACCCATTACATGTGTAGAAATCTCAACGTTTTTAAAACAGTATCTGGTACCTGAAGACAGCTGAACAAACAAAGCAAGACACTAGCTCTCTGTTTCCCATGATCAACTCAAACTCAGGGCAAATACTTTTGTCATAACTTAAACCTTTGCCTTTGGTGGGAACATTTTCTGAACACAAAGTGCAGGATCAGACCCAAACTTCGTAATGACAAAAATTTGCTGTCCACTTAAATATACTTTTCTCTCTAAAAATCTTTACCCTTCTTTTGGCATGATTAATAACTACTAATCAAACTTGGGGTCATTAAAGTTTATATATTTTGAAATTTATCTTTATTACAGAGTCCTTCTTTAGGTCCCATTTCAGCTGGGTACTTAAACACACGCCTAACTTCAAGCACATGAGTAATCCCATTGTAGTCATTATTCAATGCGATTACTCATGTACTTAAAGTTTGGCATGTGCTCAAGTACAATTTCTCATTCCCTTTCTTGAAGTCATTATTTTTCAGACTAAATGTACATGCTTTTTCACGTGGCCTCTTGAGCCCTTTTATTAGGCAGAGTCACATTCAGATCCTTTTGAATTTAACTTGCTGTCTCCATAATTACCTTTCCATTCATTTTTATAGAATCATTAGCAAAGTAATTAGTTCAAGTAGCTACTTCAGTCTGCATTGGATATATTTTTAATATAGCAATGGCTCAAACAGTGACATCCCGTACTTAGAATCTGCTTCTCTGGAAATTATTCCCTATCCTCTATTTTTTTTACTAATTCCACGTGCTAACAGTGGGTATGTCTACACTACAGCGCTAATTCGAACTAACTTAGTTCGAATTAGTTAATTCAAACTAAGCTAATTCGAACTAACGCATCCAGACTAAAAAACTAGTTCGAATTAACGTTTGCTAATTCGAACTAGCATGTCCACATTAAGTGGACCCTGAACTGGGGTTAAGGATGGCCGGAAGCAGTGCCGGCAGGGCATCAGAGGAGGACTTAGAGTGTGGAGCTGCTGTCTCAGGCTAGCCGAGGGCTGTGCTTAAAGGGACCCTACCCCCACCCCGGACAGACAGTTCTCAGGGGTGCCCTGCTTGCAAAGCAGTCCTGGCTTGGATTGCCCGGAGTACCCACACTGGGCACATCACAGCACTCGGCCATCAGCCCGGCTGCACTTGCCGCAGGCTGCCATCTGGGAAGAGGGGGCAATTGGGGGGCTGCAGGAGAGGTTCCACCCCCAGAAGCCTGCAGAGCCAGCCCAGTCCTCCCCATCGGGGGCTCGTACCCCATTCCTCCCTCATCTCCTTCCACTTACCCTTCCCTAGCCCCCCTTCCTGATGTACAAAATAAAGAAAACGTGTGGTCAAAAATAGAATCTCTCTTTATTGAACAAAACTCGGGGAGACTGGGAAAAGGAGGTGGGAGAGGGGAAGAGAGAGAGTGGGAGAGGGGAGGGCAACTAAAATGATCAGAGGTTTGGAACAGGTCCCATATGAAGAGAGGCTAAAGAGACTGGGACTGTTCAGCTTAGAAAAGAGGAGACTGAGGGGGGATAGGATAGAGGTCTATAAAAGCATGAGTGGGGTGGAGAGGGTGCATACAGAAAAGTTCTTCATTAGTTCCCATAAAGAAGGACTAGAGGACACCAAAGGAAAGGAATGGGTAGCAGGCTTCAAACTAGTAACAGAAAGTTGTTCTTCACAAAGCAAAGAGTGGAACTCCTTGCTGCAGGAGGCTGTGAACGCTAGAACTAGAACAGAGTTTAAAGAGAAGTGAGATAAAGTGATGGAGGTTGGGTCCATGGAGTGGTTTTAGCCAGGGGGTAGGAGTGGTGTCCCTGCCCAAAGTTTGTGGAAGGCTGGAGAGGGATGGCACGAGACAAATGGCTTGGTCACTGTCTTCGGTCCATCCCCTCCAGGGTCCCTAGGGTTGGCCGCTGTCAGCAGACAGGCTACTGGGCTAGATGGGCCTTTGGTCTGACCCAGTACGGCCATTGTAAGCTCAGGGTCGGGGGTCTCAGTGGACCACCTTGATTTTCATGCACTGCTGCTTCTGGGTGGCCAGGCTGGCAGCTCCCCTGCCCTAGACAGCCACTTTCCTGTGCCTAGTGCGGAGGTCGTGGACGAGGTCCACGATGTCCGCACTAGACCAGGAAGGTGCCCGCCTCTTGCGGTCCCGGGCAAGCTCCCGGGAGCCGCCAGCCTGATCCCGGGAAGAGGGGGAGGGCTGGGGGGCATCGGGTGGCTGGCTCGAGCCGTGCCAGGTGCAGGGTCTGCTAGCTGAGTGCTGGCAGGCTTGCACCTGGCACGGGCACCGTAGCCAGCCCGTGCCCCTTTAAGGGGTCTGGGGCCGGAAGGGGGGGCAATAGAGTTTCCCTGGTGTTGGCCAGAGTGGCCACCAGGGAAAGCTGGGGAGGGCTAGCCTCCCACTATTTCGAATTAAGGGGCTACACACCCCTTAATTCGAACTAGTAAGTTTGAACTAGGCTTAGTCCTCGTAAAATGAGGTTTACCTAGTTCGAACTAAGCGCTCTGCTAGTTCGAATTAAGTTCGAACTAGCGGAGCGCTAGTGTTGCGCCTATGAAAGTTAATTTGAACTAACATTCGTTAGTTCGAATTAACTTTGTAGTGTAGACATACCCAGTATGTTAGAGCCCTCTAGCTGGTGATTAAGATATTCTTGAGTGAAAAAATCTGGGGGCTCACTCTTGCCTGGAATTTTCCGATAGTTTAGCAGTAAGAATCACAGGCCAGGGAGAAGAATCTAACATGGAGAGGTAGCATGGCGTGGTGGATAAGCCTGCTGGCACAGGACTTAGAAGAGCTGGGCTCTGAGTCTAACTTTGCTACTGGCCTGATCGATGACCCGATAAACAGGCTGCCACTGTTATGTGTCCAGATTTTCCTATGATCCTCCTCTTTCTGGGGGTAGCTGCCTTCAGAAATTTTTAAAAGGTGCTACATATACTCTGCCAGTTCTCCAGTTTTATGGGTTCTGCTGAGGATCATACTGTATGTCCTGAAGTTTTTGTAACCCAGCAGTGGCAACCCTAGTTTGACTAAGTCACTAAGGGCTTGTCTCCACTATGTTCCACTGGCCATTGATTTATTGTGCCTCTTTAGACATGATAAATCAATCTGAGCACTCTCCTGTCGACTCTAGTACTTCACCAGGATCAGAAGAGTAGCTAGAGTCAACGAAAGAGCAGCCCCAGCTGACCTCACTGCATAGATGATGTTGTGGAAAGTACGCCAATCATGTAGATTAAATTGGCGGTGGGGAGTTAGCGCAGACAAAGCCTTACTCTCTGTGCCCTCCATTTCCTCCTCTGTAAAATGGGACTAATCATACATATCTTCTTTGTATATCACTTATAGATCTATTGCTGAGAGGAGATAGGAAACAATATTAAGTCACCTTTGCACCCTTCTGAAATGCCCTGTGGCCCTTAGCATAATTTGTCTCATGTTACGGTATCCTCCACAGGCAGCACTGCTCAATATCATTGCAATGATGTGAGCAGCAGCCATGCCTCTGATGTATCTCTAGGCACAGTGTCTAAGCCAGGGCTTGTGAGGGGGTCCACATGGCCAATCTGGGTCTTTTATAGCTACATTATCTCATGCTCGCTCCTCTAGATGGTGTCAAGGGGCCAGACTGGGGGTGAGGATGTCACCTCAGATGATGGCTTAGGCACAACTTTCCCCTTCTCAGCCCATATGGAGGAATTTCTGTACAGGAGCTAGGCCTGATCTCTTTCATTCTTGGGTTTGACTGTGTGTACATGTGTAGAGTCCCGCAACTCTGCAGATATCTACGGACTATGTTTGCAGATTGGATGTGGATACAAATTTTGTATTTGTGCAGGACTGTAGGCATATTCTTGTATAATATACTCCTTAGTAAATCGTGTTTATTGTTTAAAATCAGTCTGTAGCTATTACTAGTTCGTTGAGCTGCTTTTGCCTGTGCCTGTGCTTTTGGGAAGGAGAGGTATTTTTAAGGGAATTGAAAACTCAGTTAAGGACTTTTTGACTGAGCCACGATTTTTTGGCTTTGATTCTTGCTCATCTTGATAACTGGAGCTCTCTTCTCTCTGATTCACCCAAGTCCCAGTGCTCCAGATTCTAGTAAAAATAACGAGGAGTCCTGTAGAACCTTAATGACTAACAGATTTATTTGGGCATAAGCATGGTAAAAACCACTTCATCAGATGCATCTGACACAGTGGTTTTGCCCCATGAAAGCTCATCCCAAATAAATCTGTTAATTTCTAAGGTGTCATTGTTTTTGCAGATATAGCCTGATGCGGCATCCCTCTGAGACCAGATTCCAGTGTGAAGCAAATGCCACAAGCCCATTTCTCACACACATAAGTGCAACCATGCCACCTCTGTTAAACAATCCCCCATTCACATCAGGCTCTAGTTCAAGCTGCCTTCCTTTTAAAAACCCCAAAGCCTACAGGATTCTTGTCTCCCTCTCCATTATCTAGTATTGATGTCTTCTCTTAATTCATCAGAATTTGGCCATTGTTGCCGAGACAGGGGACCCACCCCCCTCCCAGTTATTGCTTTTGGCATTTGAACCAGCTTTTGTGTATCTGACTCATCATCCCTTCTCAACTCCCAAACATTGGAGTTGAAATCCTGGTTCCAGGCAAGTCAATGGGGGTTTTGGCATGGGTTTCCATGGGACCAGAATTTCACCCTGTGTCTATTCATGTATATCTATTTCTCCAATGCTATTGTTTAACTCTCTCATGATCTTATTTCACTCTCTAAAGTATTTGGGGATATAGTGGTATGGAACAAAGTTGTAGTGCACTTAAAGCTGTGTTCATCTAGTCTCCTCTTCCACTCAACATATACATTTCTCCTGGTTTTGGAAATCTTATGGTGCTAATTTACTGTATTAAACTAATTTATTTAGAAATGCTATTATGATTTTCTGGACAGCTTTTTAAAATTAGAACAGTTGAGAACATATTCAGTCGCCTGTGTCATTGTAACCTTGCCAAGCACCAAGGCTGTGACAACTGTCTGGGGAAAGTTTTATCTGCTTATTGATGATGAGCTTTGAAGTTCCATCAAAGGCCAATGACAGTGCCATTTCCCCGAGACCTGCGGTACATCCTTTGAAGAGGTTTACTTATGTCATCTTTTCAGATAAAAATAAGCAATTGTATTGATATTAATAAGTCATTACCATTCACACCCTGTCCACCCACTCCAACAGGAATTTAAACATGTGCATCCAAGAAAGAAGTGTCTTTTCCTTTCAGAGCTGGATCTTCCAGTGTATCAGAATAAGGGGGCTGATTTCAAGAGCCTTCATAGCCCTAAGTGTAACGACCCACACAGCCATTTGGACAGCTGTTTCTTTGTGTGTGTGGAGGGGGGAGGTAAATCATCATCTGTCTGGGGAAGGCTAGAGAAAGGGTTTCCCACTCTTTCCTTGCTGTCAGTTGTTTACTTGAAGCGCGGGCAGCAATGGTGTGCCAGGGAGTGTTTGGTGAGCATGCAGTGGCTACAGCCACACCCTCTAAAAAGGTGCATCGGGAGAGTGTTTTTCTCCTCTTTTCAGCTGCTGTTTGTGAAGAGCCAGGTGCTGTCAGTGCCCTTGCTGGATTCCCCAATCCCTTGCTGGCTGGGAGTGCAAAGGCTCTTAGATTGGCTACCCAAAAAAGATGCCATTGCAGACTAGAGGGCTCCTTGAATCTTCTCTCTGCTTTTGCACAGCTGCATGGAGCAACCCGTAGCCTGACTCCTAATAGCCTTGTCTTTCATAACTTTTATTTAACCTATTGCTATTAAAATTCTAGGATGTGAACTAGTGTTAGCTACTTTCCCATCCATGTGAAATTTAGGAAAACCATTAGCCTCCCTTCAGTGACTGAGCCAGTTAGTGATTAACACCCATTTAGTGATCCACAGCACCTCTGCCTCGTGGCCAAACAGGGCCAGTTTGAAAACAGCTCAGGGCCCTTAATGGGGACCCAATTTCAAAAGAGTTCTGCACCCCACAATTCCCATTGCAACACTTAGGACCAGAAGAACTTGGCACGGTGTAAACGGGACATTGTAGCTGGCTTTGTGTCACTAGAAATACCTCCCTGCGGATAATGATTTGGTTATCCCTGTGTTTGGTGCATCGGTGTAGTCCTCCCAGGAACTCAGGATGGGATTTGCGTGCAGCTCAGTGTATAAAACTGTCCCAGTTGGACAAATGGAAACTGATCCAAATTTAGGAACTAAGGTCATTTGAAAATCTGGCTCAGGTTGTGCTTGACTGAGACAGGCTTGAATCATGTGTAGATAGTTGAGCCTGTGCAGCCTGGCGGTAAAAACACAACTGCTTTGAGCTGGTACAGCTGATATCCTCCCAAGTAGGTAATTAGCATTTTGCTTCTGTATGGTCTTTATGAAGGAACAATGAGCTCATGTATTTTTGCATTTCAAATCATCACTTTTGTTTGTTAGCTGTAATTTACTGGCAAGTCATTTAGCTTAACCCCTGTAAAACTCTTTCCGCAACCTTTTAACCCCCCTTTTTTTATTAGTTCACCACCACCCTCCAACCAAAGTAAATACAAGCAATTCTTGCCAGTTGCAATAGCTCCTAGAAGTTCATGGTTATTACATTTATGTAATATGTTCCAGATACACAAAAGGAAAATGTATGGTAGAAGTGAACCTGGGGAAAAAAGGAAGTTGAAATTAGTCTGTTTGGAAGTTTGTAGTCCTAGACCAATGGCAGCAACTAAAATCAGTCTATTTTGTTCCCATATAAAAATGTGTATTTTTAAAATTCATGCAGAAACAAATATTTCACCCCCTCATTGCCTATGGCCACTGGAGATATATTTTCAAAAGTGTGCAACATGCCGGGTGAGTGCTGGATCCTTTGACCACAATAGACACAAACAGGAGCTGCTGGCTGTACAGTCCTATGGAGAAAATGGGTCTCAATTGCACATGCTGAGTTTGTTTGAAATCTGGCCTGTCAAACTAAAATTTAGCCTCTGACAGACCTCTAGAGAGTTACCTACAAAGGACACAGTCTCCTAGATGCTCCAATAGCTAGAGACTTTCAGCTTCAGCTGATCTTGGTCATAATGATGGTGCAGTGGGAGAGAAATGGTCTCAAAAGGAATGGTCTATGCCAAACTAAGCGAAATCAAATACACAACCTGATTTAAGAGACTGTAGACTACACCAATCTAACGAACTGTACCGATTTCATCCTTGCCATGGCACTCTCAGGGGATTCATAGAAATCATCTTCCAATCACTCACTACACATCTATTTGTAGATGGCCTGTGGGATGAAGGAACGGCATCTCCATCATGATGTTCACATGCTTACATCCTCACTTGTGGCAGGCAACATCAAATTGCAATGTTGTGGAGTGCACAATGACACTGAGTCATTGAACAAGACAGGAGCTGTGGTTCTGCCGGAACGGGAAGACATATGGAAAATGTCAAACTTCAAGTGTCCCATTTAACATGATGCAAGAGGCACGATGGAGGTATTAACATGAAAAAGGACTTCATTTCCAGCTTCTAGAACAGCTCAGAGTTACAGAGCATGGAGCAAATAGCCCATTTAAATTGTTATATGTTCTTTGTGCCCTGTTTCAGTGGTTTTGCTTGGTGACACAGTAGGGTTTGAAAGCAGCACGCGGCTTGGAGGAGTCCACTCATTGTGTGGTAATTACAGCTCTATTCATGTTTTGTTTACACATTATTATTTGACTATGTAGTTAAGAGAAATAATTAGGACTTAGCTAGTTACAAATAAGGCAGATTTGTACTTTCTGGCAAGTTTTTTTATCATGACTGATTACCCTTGGCAGAAAAGCTACAGAGCCTCTGAAATAAAACCTACACAATGATCTTTCCATCTGTCAAACCATCATAATTAAAGGCATTGGCTGTTCACAGAGCTAGCACTTCAGGTTTTTGTTCTCAGTTTTGGATGGCATCTATCATTAATTTGACAGACGGGAATATTTGCCTTCTTTTCACCATTTTGTTCTCACTTCTTGCTAGTACAAAGAGGCCCACAGGAGACCAAGAAACATTTGGGAAGCATTCTGGTCTCAAAGCAGTGGAAACTTGGAGTAATGCCACTAAACTTCAGTTGAGACACACAGGGTGTAAACGGAGAGCAGGATTCAGCCCATTATTCTGAATGGATTACGTGCAGCCAGGCTGAATGGCTTCTTTGAAATATGCTATTAAGCTGCACACGCCTGTAGAGGACTCTGAAGAAAGAAGCATTTTTTCATGTGAAATGGCTGAAGTTCTGAAAACTTAAACTTCTAGAGAGTTTTCCGAACAACCTGAAGCATTAAAGGGAATTGCCTTTGCAGCAGAAATTTAATGGAAATAAAGTTTTCTGGAGGAAGATCCTCAGCTGATGCAAGTTGTCAAAGGCCCACTTTGACCTCAGGTGGGGATATGGTGTGTTATTGTATTTCCCTCGGCTCCATCTGGCCTGATCTTACGCCCATTGACATCAGTGGCAAAGCTCCCTTTTGAGCTACCTGTAGAATGCACCATTGACTTCGAAGGTGCTTTTTAATTCACCCCAAACAAAACAAAACAAAACCAACAATAAAAAAGGAAATGCCATTACATGCTCATAACTGTCTTTTGTCCATGCTTCCCAGATGCTCCGTCCTTTTGCATCATCCTTACAGAGGACCTCTGGTGGATGAAGCTGTAAGGCAGAAGGCTAAATACTGGCAGTGGAATCTGATCTACGTCATAAAGAGTTTGATATCCTGGCTTTTGATGGACATGAAAAGATTCTTCTCCTCTACCATAGCAGCTACTGGGTCATTTTTGTATTTGAAGTTCTGAGTATTGGCTATGTACATGTCTTTCAAATGTTTGCTTTGGGGAGACATCAAGAGGTGGCTTGGCCAGCCTGTTGTGAAAGTGAACAGAAGGACTTGACTGACACTAGGCATTGGATGGTCCCAGTCCATATCTGATGAGCTTCTCTGTGACTGTTCAGACCAGCATGAGAGGGATAGCTACTACTTGTAAATGACTAAGTCACACATGGATAGCTGAATGGTTCATGTGACAAACTCCATTTTGTAGCTCTACTTTTCCACAGAGAACAATGGGATTCCTTCCACATGGACAAGGATATAAAAACGGCCCTGGAGCTTCCTCCATGTTGTCTTCAATCCAGCTTCCTGCCTCTGGGGGAACTGTGATATGAACTGAAGCTTGGGGGGGAGGGAAGGGGGGGTAAGGGGAAGGACCGATGAGCTGTCCTAACAGTGGGTATATTCCAGAGACTTGATTTAAGACAGTGGATTATTCCACCTTTGCTACAAGCCTGAACCAAAAACTTTGCAATTGGTGTATGTAATTTATTTCTTTTAACAATTTTAACTCTCAACCTTTCTTTCTTTCTTTCTTCTTCTTTTTTTTTTTTAATAAATAAACCCTTAGATTTTAGATTCTCAAGGGTTGGCTAACAGCATGCTTTTGGGTTAAGATCTGACTTATAAGTTGACCTGGGAATATGGCTGGTCCTATGGGATCCCTTTTTATTTTGGTAAGATTTTTTTTTTCATAACCTCCCATCTGTGTAATGTGTGGTACTGGTGGTGGCACAGAAGAACTGAAGTGTCTAAAGAAATTGCTTGTATGACTTTATGCTAACCAGTGTGGTGAACAGAAGTGCTCTGTGGCAGGTTTGGTGTGCCTTACAATGAAGGACCCCCAGTCCTGGGCTGTAAGTAGCCCTGTCCTTAGGCAATTTCCTCTGAATTGATCCTCTCAGCAGTGCCCCCAGACACCTCCTTTATTACAGCATGGGAACAGAATTACTGAAGGCAAGAGAACTTCTCAAACCTTAAAATTAAGCATAAATTTAACTGCTGGATTGAGGCCTGATTGCTCAGAAACACAGAATTCAGCCCTAAGGGCATAAGAGGTTTGTTAACTCAAGTCTTACTACACCTACCAAGTTGTGTTCAGAACATTATAGAAATCAAAAAGAAAACTTTGGCTTGGTATACAGTAAAGTTTTGGCTGTGTAGCTATGCCTGCAAAAGTTCTGAGATAGACACAGTTACATTGGCAAAACTTGTTTTGCCAGCATAAACCATTTACACATTAGGAAGATGTCCTGGTATTGCTATAGTGGCATACCGCTTTAAGCATAGACACAGCCTTCTGGAGTTAAGGCCGAGGACTAATGCTCAGTGATATTGTAGAAGTACAGGCAGTCCCCGACTTACGTCGGATCCGCACTTACGAACGGAGCTTTCTCGCCCCGGAAGTCGGGGCGAGAAAGCCCCGTTCGTAAGCTGCTCCGGTGCCCCTGGTCTGCTGGAGACCGTCTCCAGCAGACCAGGGGCACCGGGCGGGTTCCCGCGCTTCTGAGGCTTTGCCAGAGCAAAGCCTCGGAAGCGCGGGAACCGCTGCTGCTGCCACTTGGGTGCCGGTGCCTGTGGTCTGCTGGGGACCGTCCCCAGCAGACCACAGGCACCGGGACCCAAGCGGCAGCAGCGGGCGGGTTCCTGCGCTTCTGAGGCTTTGCCAGAGCAAAGCCTCAGAAGCGCGGGAACCCCCGCTGCTGCCGCATGAGACCCGGTGCCTGTGGTCTGCTGGGGACGGTCCCCAGCAGACCACAGGCACCCTGACTGAAGCCGCAGCCGCGGGGGGTCCCGCGCCTCAGAGGCTTTGCCAGAGCAAAGCCTCAGAGGCGCGGCACCCCGCTGCCGCTGCGGCTCTGCTCCCGGTGTCCCTGGTCTGCTGGGGGGGGCGCAGCTAGTGTGCTCTCCCCCTCCCCCCCAGCAGACCAGGCAGAGCAGCTGGGGCACTGCCGATTGGTCCTGCAGCGCCCGTGGGCACTACTGGACCAACCCGGCAGCACCCCAGCTGCTCTGCCCCAGGTCCTGATTCAGCCGCTGCTGGTCAGTTTCAGCAGCGGCTGAATCAGGACGTCTGGGGCAGAGCAGATGGGGTGCTGCTGGGTTGGTCCAGTAGCACCCCAGCTGCTCTGCCCCAGGCGTCCCCAAGTCAGCTTCTGCTGAAACTGACCAGCGCTGACTACAGGAAGCCCCAGGCAGAGTTGCTCTGCCCCGGGCTTCCTGGAATCAGCTGCTGATCAGTTTCAGCAGCAGCTGACTTGGGGACGCCTGGGGTTCTTAAGTTGATTCTGTATGTAAGTCAGAACTGGCGGTCAGTTTCAGCAGTGTCTGAATCTGGACGCCAGTTCCGACTTACATACAGATTCAACTTAAGAACAAACCTACAGTCCCTATCTTGTACGTAACCCGGGGACTGCCTGTAAACATGCAGCTAAAAATAATGTACAAAAATGGTGTAAATGAAATACAAAAATATACTGCCCTTAGGAGAGATGAGAGAGATTATTCCTTGGCCATAAACAGAAAAACATGAACTTTGCTGTGCACTAATAACTCTCTCCCCATTATTGAATTTAAATGTCAAATTATTCCAGAAATATGCCAAATGTGTCTGGTTCTAAAAACCAGAATTTGAAAGTAAAATTCTGCAGATAATGAATCACTCCTTATCTGGGCTTTTCAGCATTTTTCTTCTTCATAAGCCACACAGAGAGTTGATGTTATATTTATAAGTATTTAAATTAATGGCTTTCTGTCCCAATCAAACATGTTTGTTTTATGACCATGGAGACAAAAATGCTAGAGTCCTGATTCCATTTGTCAATGAAATATCTATGAAATACATATTTCTTGAGAAGGAGAAATAGTGTAGTGGCATGATCTTGTTTTGTTTACTGTCTCTTGGTATAAGAAGGTTAGTACAGGAGGTTCCTTGGGGAAGGCATTGTCTGCTGTGTTTGGAGTCAGATAAAGCATTATCTTTCCCCATTCTAACAGCTGGATTGGTGCATACTGTTGTGTCAGTTTTGCCTATCTATTTCCAAATGTCACCACCCCAACTAGAGGTTACCAAAGCCAGAAGTACATGTCCCAGAGTAAGGAAGGTAGACAAGCGTAATCATTGCAAATGTCAAGGATCTCAAAGGATGGTGCTTCTGATCCCTCTCTAACCCTTTACCTATGAATTGACTTACTGATCTACCACCTACAGTACCTGTCCCATCAGGAAAGCCATCTTTTCATTGGAACTCAGAGGTCAATTCCATCCAGTTGATTTAAAAGGACTTTCTTGTTTAATGCGCAAATAAAAAGGAAATGAATATTTGGGAATGGAATAAGTGGTTCCTTTTCCCATTCCTAACTTAGCAGATCTACACAAAGAACACACATTTCAAACAGTCCGAGAGTTGCTGAAGCATCAGGCTTTTGCACAGCCATGTAGGGGAAAATGAAGGTGTATGTGAGAGACAGATAATGAAAATGGAGCACAGACCTAAGCTACGCAAGCCAGGCGAGTGAAGTGCAACATCGACTGGTCTACGAACAGGAACCGCCAAGAATGGTTTTGAAGAGAAGGGGAAGAACACGTCCACTAAGGGAGAATTCTCATTCACAGTGTGTCCCCTTTATACAGCTTGGGCAGCGTACAGGGTCCCTTGGGGTCTGTCTGTTCTGCGGTCAGGAGTGATGCATTGTGTGAGCTCCCCTGAGTACCAATAGGAGGGATTCCACAGTAACACCGGATTCAGTGGATGGACTCTGGGTATGCACTCAGGCAGCTAGCTTGAGCTATCACAGCTTTGAGCTGTTAAGTACTCACGCTAGCTGGATTAACGCTAGGTCAGGTATCCCTACATGTGCTGTAATCACATATACCCCCACAACACAGCACAGATATACCCATAAAGTGGAGTTAAAGTCATTTAAGTTTCAATAGTTTGAAACAGACTAGATGCTTGATTCCCAAACTCCTCTGTGCCCCACTATTATAGTCTCATTGTATGCCTCCCCTAACCATACTCTCATCTTGCCTGCACCAGGTTTCTGAAAACATGAATGAGAATTGAACATTTTTTCACCATAATTTGGCTTAATGCCCAGGAAGAGAGAAGCTGCTGCAAACCTAGGGGTCTGTGTGAGAATAAAGAGGCACAAAGTCAATAGCAAAGAGATATAAATAGAGTTTGCAGCTCTCCGTTCCTGGCAAAGCAGCAGGGGTGAATGCTGAGAGCCAGTCTTCAGCTACATCCTGGGTAGGGGAAGGCTGAACATCTGCATCAAGGTGCTTTACAGCTCATTTGCAAGTGTTCCTTTGAAACAAATGAAACAAGCTGAACACTTTGTGTTACCTTTCCCTGCAGTAGGAGATGGGCCCCCACTAGAACTCCAGAGCCAAACTTGTCCTGCTCCTTTGGCCGGGGAAAGTTTGGGTATGAATCAGAACCTTCCCAACCCTGGCTAATCTCTACAGCTATGCTCACTTCTCATTTTAGAATAGATCACACAGAGAATGCCAGAGGAGGCTTTCTTTCCCCTGTTCTTGTGCTCCTGAGAAAGCGTCAGCTGAAGTATGGTCTGGAAAACATAGACCTTGTTCCTTCCTAGATCCTCCACAGGCATAAGCTAATGGAAGGCAGGAGAGAAGTTGGAAGGAGGTGGTGAGCAGGTCCATCCCTATCTCCACTGTCACCAGCTGCACAATGTAAAACAAGCTATACTTACTTTCAAGGTCAAGGTAGCTCTTATCCACGAGTCCTGTCCCCATCCTCTCCCTGCATGAATAGTGGCTAACTCAGCTAGAATTCCTCCAGAGGACACCAGCTGTGTCACTAGCTTCCTCACCCTCTCCAAGACACCTGAGGACACACTGCCTCTTTGATTACAAGGTCTTTGTGGCAGGGAACTCGTCCTCAAACCTCTTTGTAAACGACTTCGCATACACCGAACAAATACTAAATACAGCCTAGGTCTTCTCAAGCCATTTCTGTTTATTCTGATTTGGAATGCAAAGCACTCACACTGTGTGAAGATTCATTAACCCTGGTTTCTGATACCGAAGTCCAGATGTGTGGGGCTTGCTCGTGTTTCCACTTGCAAGAGCTCATCACTTCCACAATGAGACAAAAAAGGAAAGAAAAAATTTTGTTCTTAATCTATCAGAGGCCGAAAGATATTCTGAAAGGAAGAAAGTGCCTTTGGGCCCAGAGTGGGTCACCAGGGAAAAGAGAGAAGGGCTAAATATTTCAAATAACCTTAATAATCAATGAGTTTGAATAATTATACTCCAAATACTAGAGATGTGGGTTGAGGGAAGGATTTTAAACTTGCAAGTTCTGTCTTATTTAAAAATAAGGTTCTCTTATTCCATTCCTCTTTCTAAGCTATTTTTCCTAGAGCACATATCTGCTGGAAACTCTTCTGAAATAAGAATTTCAAGATTTACAGATGTGAGATCCATACTCAAACAGTAGGGTGACCATATTTCCCTGTGCTGAATATGGAACACCTGGTAAAATCACTCATATCCAAACAATTTCAACAACAATCAATTGTACACATATTGAAAATACCATCAAGTTGATAGAGCCCGTTAAAAAGAAATGTTGCATAGTTGGATTCTGTTTATTTACCTTCTTGTCGTTAAGGTTCACATAAGCAGGGATGACACATCCATACGCACACATCCATACACCTCTCTGCCACGGAGAGGTTAGAGACTGACCCAACCCTTCCTGCCTGGCACTTTCTGTCCTTTACACCTGGCTGGGCCCGCAGAACAGACCAGCCTCTCCTAGTACAGTGTCTTCTTGGGACAACATATTGGGGGCATGCAGGGTCACATGTCCCTCTCATCAGATTTCTGCCAGGGCTCACACCAGAATGTGGCCAGTCACAGTCTATGGGCACTATGCGGGAGGGAAGAGAAGGGAAGGGAGTTGCTTCCAGCTGCAGGGGAAGAGGAGTGGGGAAAGGGATGATCAGCCCTTCTCTTCCTTCCCACCACAGCTCCCAACCTGTCCCTTCCTGTTCACGGAGTGTCAAAAGACAACTAAATATCCCCAGGCTTCTGCTGGCCACCAATATAACCCAGCTGCCTCCTGTCCCCTGGCTACAGCATGTGCAGGAGGGGGCTAAGCCCTAAAAATGCCTTGTGCCCCAGGACACAGGGAATCTAACTGCACAGGCTTCAGCAAACTCAGCTGGAGAGGTGGTCCAGCAGAGGAATGTCTAGGGAATGGAGCAGAACCATGTTCCCTGGCAGCAGGACCCAAGACTGGAGTGAGGGAAAGGGTGAAGAGGGTGCCAAGTCCCTGCCCAGGGCTGCTGTTGAGCCTGCAGATTTGGGGTGTGAGCAGTCTAGAAATCTCTCCCTTGCCCTCACGCTACTCCAGAGCTTAGCAGCGGGGCAGAAGGCTTCCCTGTGCCAGTGCTGTGCAGGGCTTTGGCACATGTAGAGCTCAGCACTTTCTGGCTAGCACCTTGGGCTAGAGGGTTTGGGGCTTTCCCAAGCAGAGCCAGTGGGGGAAGGAAGGAGCCTGCCAGCCAGCCATCAATAAATAATACTGTATCAACACCACTGTCATGGAGAGCAACTTGCAATAGGCTCTCAGTACTGAATTCAGGCAGTTTACTACCTTTTTTAGAAGGCTGGACAGCTCAGAATCCTTTCTTCACAGTATCCACTGTACTTATGTCTCCAGGCATGAAAAGGGACACAGCAGAATGGTCCCATTCATTTCTGATCAGATAGAATCAAGTGATGGAATAATTATATCTGGGACACAACAATATTTCACAGCTAGGACAACGTGCTTTACAATCAGGTTTCAGCATGTCTGATAAATGACTGCTCTGCTACTCTTAGCTTCACAGAACAAGCATAGGAAGGATGACAGTTTTGTAGATAATTTTATGGGACATGAAGTACTGATAGATTTCCTTAGAAAACTCACTGTTATAATATCCCCTATTATACTTTGGAGTCTTCAGTATGCACAGTTTAGATGCCTGCAGAGCAAAGACTACTTAGGATACAGCTTTCATCTCAGAAAATGGAAAAGCCACTGCTGATGCTTATGTTTCTAAAGCAAAAATCTAAGGACAAGACTTCAATCTAAAAATGATAAATAATTCATAACTTCTCCTGACACATCTGAAAAGGGACCTGAATATTCATTTGCCATCCAGTTAGTAAAGTCCCTGTAAATTCACGAGGATGATGTGACTGTGGAAACTTTCTGCATTTGCATAACACTTCCAGAGTCTTATGGGAAAAGCTTCTGTCATAGAGGGATTTGCTGATACAAGACATACTTCCAGAACAGAAGATGCTATGGAAGAAAGAAAATTGAGTCTTTGACTTAGTCTCTTTACTTGAAAGAGTTTCCCCTAGAACAAGTGGGAATTCAGGTTGGGAACTGAGCCCAGATATCACAGAAAGTGGTCTTCAAGATGCTTCCATTTCAGTAAACACTCTGGGCATGATTCTCTTTTGTCCTGCATCTTCTATAGTAATTTATGCCCACACACGTGAAAAGCACAACCATTCCTATTTGGTAACATTACTCCACACACTGAGCCCCAGCAGAAGTGACCATACAAAGTTCAAGGTAATGGAGATTCAGGCCTTCTCAGTAGGTGAGGAGTCAAAGGGACCAATACGCCACTTGCACCTTGTCTAGTCACTTACTTTCCTGCAAAATGAGTGGAAAACATTACAGAATCAGTCTAATGGCATTTTATACCAATTCTCTGTGGAGAATTAGGATCAAAATGTTCATCTGTCTCTCTTCTCAGAAGAAACAGTAGGCTCATCTGAATCTAACCTGCGTGAAGGTTTGTTTTTGACTTGCTGAAATTCCCAATCAAGTCATACATAATTCCATAGGAATTTTTGGAGTTTCTGAATCATGAAAATTAAATTCTTAGTAGTCTTGTCATATGGAGGGTATTCTGGCTAGATACCGCATCATCATCATTTATCAACAACCATGGACTCAGCACCTGTTGGTGTCCGATGGCTCCCTCACTATTTCCTTCTGTCTTTCCCTGTCCAGTGCAGAGTTGCTTAGTTTCAAAAGCCACCGTCTAATGCTGGGAATAAATCTTCTGCCTCACTTTTTGGCACCCTTCAAAAGACTGGAGCCATGGCAGAGAGGGCAGGATTTGGGGAGCAAAGGTAAGGTCTCTGTACTTCAGTATAGCCACCCTTATATCCAATTAAAGCTCATATGCACCTTCCTCTCTGACTCATACATATTAGTCACACCTGGTACAGTTTGGAGAGGAAACCATACCCAACACCAGGACTGGCACATGTTCTCTTAGCTCTTATTATGGAGACAAAATCAGAATCTCATTCACAGAGAAAGAGTCCATTTTGGAAAGGCTAAAGAAGGTATCAGAATCCAAAAGGAGTCTGGTGCCTTAATGGAGCCCTGCCAGTTCCATGGGTTCCTTCGGTGGATAAGCGAGGACTGGGTGACTAGAGACTACGGTGAGAGACACATTTAGAAAAAGGATGATCTCCTGGTTAAGGCAGTGGACTGGGTCTGAGAAGATGTAGCTCTGACACAGACTTCCTGTAGGATTGTGGACAAATCCCTTAATTTGTGTGCCTCAATTCCCCCACCTAAAAATGGAGAAAATACTTCTGTTAGCCTACCCTTTCACTTCTCTACTTAGATAAGCTGTTCACGGAATAGATTGCCATATAGATTGAAACTCTGAAATCTGGGACTATCTGGTCTGGCAACATCTGTGGTCCAGCAGGAACACCGATGTCGCTGGCCCAGAGAGCCCCGGTGCCTGGGAGTGGAGGGCTAGCTGGGAGTCTCGTGGCAGGGGGACCGGCCCGGGTCAGGAATTGCAGCTGGGGCCAGAAGCACAAGTTGGGCCAGCAGCAGGGAGTCTGGCAGTTGGGAGTCCCAACTGGGCCAGGTGCACAACCAAGCCACCAGATGGGAGTCTGGCTTGGGCCAAGAGTGTAGCTGGGCTCTGGTAACTGAGAGCTCAACTGGGGCTGAGAGCACAGCTGGGTTGGTGGCAGGGGGATCGGCAGCTGGGAGCACCAGCCAGGCTGGGAGGCACAGCCGGGCTGGCCAGATGCAGGAGCGTAGGCAGGCTGGCAGCAAGGGGGCCAGTGGCCAGGTGCCAATAATAAAGAGCACATTGTAACCTTTTATTTTGGACATAAATTCATATTTTACTTTATTTAAAACAAAGCTTGGTAAACTAAAATGACAAAGTTAAAGTGCGTAATTTAATTATTTTGATTAATAATAGTTCCTCTCTTACCAGCTATATACAACCCCTTATGTTATAGCTCCAGTGGTCTGATATGAATTATTTAGTATTTACGGTATTGCGAGATAAGTGAAGGCATTTTGTCATCATGGATAGTTGGCTGGTGAGCCACAGAAAGGTTTGCATTGAGCAGGGTGGGCCAGGGGCCAAAAAGTTTGAGAACCTCTGTCCTAGAGGCATAATGAAGCTTCTCTCATTCATGTTAGTAAAGAGCTTAGAAACTCTGGGTGAAAGGTGGTAGAAGCATTAAACTAAATTGTTATGATAAACAGTTGATTGCAGGCACTCCTTTTCAAATTACATTTTGGTAGTAATAATTGATGCTAATGAATGGTTGCTGGAAAGAGTGATTTTAAAGAGATTGCCTTGTCAGCTACATTGTGGGAAACAAAGCAGCAGAAGAGCAAGTTAATATGACTCCATAGGGGTGGAATAGGTATCCATGAATTTTAACAGAATCTGCATGGCCACATCCCCCAAGATGACTTTAAAGCCCAGTGTCTCAAATGATATGTCTTTTCTTCTAATGGACAGATTTTCACAGCCCCATTCTAATTTACACATCTAAACAAAGTGCCCAGATCTTCAGAAGTGTTCTCAATACTCTGCCACTTGCCAGAAAGTTCAAAACCCAATTGACCACAAGGGGGACAAAAAATAAATGCCAAGCTGCTTTTTGGAGAGTATAGATTATAGGGTAGGTAGTGATTTCCAACCTCAGAATATTAGCTTGTTAAATCTGTATCTACTTCATCTGAATCAGATTGTGATACCTTAACTCACCGGCTGTGTCTAGACTGGCATGATTTTGCGGAAAGACTTTTAACGGAAAAGTTTTTCTGTTAAAAGTATTTCCGCAAAAGCACATCTAGATTGGCACGGATGCTTTTGCGCAAAAAGTGCTTTTGCGCAAAAGCATCCGTGGCCAGTCTAGATGCGATTTTGTGCAAGAAAGCCCCGATCGCCATTTTAGCCATCGGGGCTTTTTTGCACAAAACAATTCTTCCCTGTCTACGCTGGCCCTCTTGAGCAAGTATTCTTGTGCAAGAGGGGGCTTTTTCCTGAGCGGGAGCGTGAAAGTATTTGCGCAAGAAGCACTGATTTTGTACATTACAAAGTCAGTGCTCTTGCGCAAATTCAAGCGGCCAGTGTAGACAGCTGGCAAGTTTTTGCGCAAAAGCAGCTGCTTTTGCACTAAATCTTGCCAGTCTAGACTCACCCACATTGTTTAGTCACCATGTTATAACTTATTAAATGAATGAAATTAAGGCCAAAAAGAACTATTAGCATCTAGTCTGACCTCCTGCATTACAAAAGGCCATATGTGCGCAGCCATTATTTTGTTACATATAATGACTGCTGAGAGAAACAAAGCAGAATATTTCAATTACCTGCCTCACCCAGGGTGCAGTCAAACTATATCCTCTGGTGAAGAACATTTAGGCGATGTACTACATCTACCTAACCTACCTCAAGGGCAGACAAGCGAGCCAACAGACTCACCAGGCCCCTGAACAAGGGAAGTGGGGCCCTGTCTCCATGCTTCTGGAAGGGGTGGGAATTTGGGTGGAATGGTTGGGGCCAGGACAGCTAGGCCTCAGCACGGCCCAAACTGCACTTTCCTTCCCCAGCACCATCCAGATTGAGCCTTCTGGGGCCACAGCAATTTAAAAGACATGGGGCTCCAGCTGCTGCCGCTGCTGCAGTAGCAATGGCCAGGAGCCATGGGCTCCTTTGAATCACCAGGCCGTAGGGGGGCAACTGCCTCCTTTGCCCACCCCCCAGTCAATGAGCCTGAGGGCAGTCTATAGGACTATGTGTGGACATATCTACTCTACCACTTATGTCAGCAAAATTTATGAAGAGGCCCCTGGCATTGGCCATTATTAGAAGACAATACTGGCCTAGATGGACTTTTGGTCTGACCAAGTATGGTTATTCTTATGTTCTTAGATTTACGTCACTCAGGAGTGTGAAAAAACAGCCTCTTGGTCAACATAAGTTTTGCATGTGTAAGTGTTCGTGTGCACAACGCTACGTCAGCAGGAGAGCTTCTCCCGCCAACATAACTAGTGCTGCTCGTTGAGGTGGTTTCATTATGTTGATGAGAGAGCACAGAACAGCTACAAGAGCAATCTTACAGTGGTGCACTTGCATCAGTACAATTGTACTGCTCTAAGTTCACTTGTGTAGAGGTGGCCTAAGATGCTACTCAATAGACTTGATCATTTACACAAAAGCCCCTTATACTATTGTGACTGTAAATGGACCTTAGTGTAAATGAGAATCAGGCCCATTTGAAGTAAGTGTATCACTATCTGTCCATAGATAAAACCAGGGAAAGCTAAAGCTGTCTGCTGTGTATTTTGTTTTAAATCCTAAAAGTGGTTATCTCTGAAGCTTGCAAAAATGTGTTAAGCAAGCAATTTAGAATACAAATGTTGTTTTATAGGAATTCAAATATGCTTTAAATCATTTTATGGTATTTTGTCTTCAGCTAGTTCTTTACAGATTGGCTCCAGCTATTAGCAATAATAACCCAGGTTTCCTGATGAGTGCCTGAGCACTGCAGAACAAAACACTGTGTCTTAGAACTTATCAAGTGCATTTTAATAAAATAGATGCTATTTCAAATTACTGACTTTAACATCTATCTTCCAAGATACAGAGGAAACCAATTCATCCTTTACTTGGTTCTATATAGACAAGTAACTGTAAAATAAGCAAGACTGAGGAAAAGGTAATTGATTGCTGCCAATAAGGATAATTGCTAAATAAGGTTTTTTGTCATGCCTTTGTCATTATTTGTCTTCTTATTTCCTGTCATGTCCACTACAGGCTAGGTGCTTCTCAAACATTCAGAAAGGAAGGGTCCCTGTTCCAAGGACGTAACTGAAGGAGACACACTGCAGGGGCTGTGTTACATAAATTTCATTATTGTTCATCTCATCTTACTTCATTATAAGCAGTGTAACAGGAGTGAGTCTTTAAGAGGAATTTTTTGGGAAGATTTCAAAGTTCTTTGTACACACACACATATATATTAGGGCTATCAATCAGTTAACTCTTTATTAGAATTGGCAATTAAAATTAATCACTATTAAATGTGGTTTTAAGTGCACTGTTAAACAATAGAATACTAATTGAAAATTAGTATTTTCAATATTTATATTCTGGTTGTTTTTCAGTATAGTTGAAAATGTAGATTTCAATTACAACACAAAAAAATATACAGTGCTCACGTCATATTATTTTCATTGCAAGTATTTTCACTGTAAAAATGATGAAGAAATAGTATTTTCTATTCATCTCATACAAGTACTGTAATGCAAATTTCTTTATTGTGAAAGTGCAACTTACAAATGTAGATTTGGGGGTTTTTTTGGTTACATAATTGCACTCAAAACCAAAACAATGTAAAACTTTAGAGCCTACAAGTCTACCCAGTCTTACTTCTTGTTCAATCAATCACTGAGACAAACAAGTTTGCTTATATTTATGAGAGAGAATTCTGCAGGCTTTTTGTTTACAATGTCATCTGAAAGTGAGAACCAGCATTCACATGGCACTTTTGTAGCAGGCATTGCAAGGTATTTACATGTCAGATATGCTAACCGTTCATATATCCTTTCATGTGTCTATCACTGTTTCAGAGGACATGCTTCCTTGTTGATGGTGCTTGTTAAAAAAATTATGCATTAATTAAATTTGTGACTGAACTGCTTGGAGGAGAATAGTTTGTCTCTTGCTCTGTGGTTTGACCAACATTTTGCCACATATTTTGTGCTGTAGAAGAATCAGATGATGACCTAGATGATGTTCTTCAATTCACACTTTCGTAGTGTCATTCGAGTGCCTGTTCTGAAGACATATCTCATCTGAAAATAAGAACAGACATTTTGAAGTGTCTTTCAAAATATGAGAAGAATGAGGTATGAAACATGCTTTCCGAAGTCTTGAAAGAGCAACAGTCCAATGTGGAAGCTCTATGACCTGAACCACCAAATAAGATAGTCAGGCTTCTGCTAGTGGTATGCAACTCAGACAATGAAAGTGAATATGTGTCGGTCAACATTGCTTTGTATTGCTATCAAGCAGATATCCTCTGGAATGGTGCATGAAGCATGAAGGGGCATATGAATCTTTAATGCTGACACAAATATCTTCTAACTCCAGCTTCAACAATGCCATGAGAATGCCTGTTTTCACTTTCAGGTGATACTGTAAACAAGCAGTTCATATTATCTCCTGCAAATGTAAACACATGTGTTTGTCTGATCAATTGACTGATCAAGAAGTAGGACTGAATGGACGTGCAGGAACTAGTTTCACATTGTTTTATTTTTGAAAGCAGTTATTTTTCATATATAATTCTACATTTCAAATTCAACTTTTGTGATAAAGAGACTGCAGCGGTGAATTGAAAAATATTATTTCTTGTTTTTACAGCACAAATATTTGTAATAGAAGTAAATACAAAGTGAGCATTGTATACTGTGTTCAGTGTTGTAATTGAAATTAATATATTTGGAAAAATAGAAAACATCCAAAATATTTAAATAAATGGTATTCTATTATTGTTCAACAGTGGGATTAATCATGTGGTTATTGCAATTAATTTTTTTAAATCACTTGACACATAGGCGCTGACTCCATGGGTGCTATAGGGCTGGAACACCCAGGAGAAAAATTAGAAGGTGCTCAACACCCACGGGCAGCCAAGCTTCTCTCCTCCTCTACCTCCCTCCCGCATATGCCTCTCTCACTGGTGGCCCTGTTTACCACCTCCTCCCTCTACCTCTCAGTACTTCTGGAGTAAGCTCATTCAAGGCATTCTGGAAGCTCCAGGAGGAAGGAAGAGGAGCAGCAGGGTGGGGTGGGCAAAGAAGGGGAAAGTGGGAAGGGGGGATTGAGCACCTACTGGCTAGAGAGCAAGTCAGTGCCTATGGCTTGATAACTCGTGTGTGCGTGCGCGCATGTGTATGCACGCACACACGTGTGAAGAACTTAAAATGAAATTTAGAATTGTCACCCTTCACAATGAAAGAGAAATATTTGTATTCATGGCCCTTAGCTCTCACCCAGGAGAGCGTAGCACAGCTTAGAATGCAAAAGTTTTGCTCTCCCAATCCTGGCCCTATGGAATGCTGGGTGGGCAAATCTTAGAGCAGGCATGGGTGCAAAGGGCCAGAAGGAGTCAGAAATGGAACTGGAAGAAATCCTCAGAACACCCCACATCTTGCCCCCTATATAATCAGCAAGGTGTGGTAGTAGTAATGCAGGAGCTCTTCATCATCAGAGTATACCCTTTAGCTCAGACAAATCTCTTGTGATCATCTCTGCTGGGCTTATGGATGCTTTAACATACTACAGGTTCAAGGCAACATCACAAAGCAGGATCTGGGTTGTCCTCTCTATTTTTTACATAGATAGACTGGTTCAGCAACAAATCCAATCAGTAAGATAAAACCCTGGAGTCCTGACTCTCAATGCCCAGTTCTAACCATTTAACAACACTCCCATTTGGTCAGCTTTGCCCAACTTTGCCCAAATCACCTACCCTCATGTTTATATGTCCCTAAAATTGAAGAAAGATCTGATGTTGTTGAATCATTTCCTGTCTACAAATGTTTCTATTTAATTTTAAAAGGAGACAGACTAGAGGCATTTACCTTTGGTGCTTCTAATCCCAAGAGCAGCAAATGTAGCTGGACACAAAACAACTCCCACACAAGCTTTGAAACTGATGTGGTTCAAAATACTCTAGCTCTGACAACACATGCTTCTTGCAATCCGTGTTACTTAGGTTGCATCCAATCTTTGAAAAAAAAAAGTAGAAGAAAAAAAATATGTATAGCAATCAATTCTTGTCTGATGCATTCACATGTGTAAAATTTAGAGGAGCTGGACAAATAAAAAAAATGTTCTTTCACACAAACAGAAGAAGCACAGCATGTGTGTCTGGGAAGACTAAATGGAAGTGGTAAGAGAAACCATGCTGATGAAGTCTATTAATCAAGATTCTCTGACAAGAACACTGCCCCCCCAGGCAAGATATGATGTACCCAGTTAGCTGTCATGAAAATGACTAAAATAACATTAAAAAATAACTTTCCAGGGTGTATAGTGTTTATCTGTAGGTCCCTTGTGAGTATTTTAGAAGGTGTATTGCATCTATTAAAAATAAAATTATGTGGCATGTCCACATACCATGCATGCAATTTGTGTAATGAACATACTTTACCTGTCCCTTTGTGTCCTATATTCCTTTCATCCCAACTTTAACCATCTGCAGACAAAATACATTTGTGTGTGTGTACATTTATGTATAAATATATATTTGGCTCCATGTCAGCAAGCTATTTATGCAGCTTCAAATGCAAGGTACTGATGGTTTCCCCAAAAAATCTTGAAGCGTCCACACCTCGAGCGTGTTTTTGCACACACAAAAAATTGAAAAAAATCAAAGGATTTTTTCCGGCATAGGTATTCCTCATTCTACAAGGAAGAATGCCTTTTTTGCGAAAGAGCTCTTTTGTAAAAAGGTATGCGTGGGCGAGGAAGAAGGGTTGTTTGTGCAAAAAGAGGAAAGAGGAAAAAGCACAGTTGCTCTGGTGGCCACTCTGTGCACAGCTATCAGAGCTTACTTCCAAGAGCACATCCATGCAGTTTGGATGCTCTCTTTCACAAAAGCGCAACACTTTTTCAATGCGCTTTTGCAGTGTGGATGCGCTCTTGCACAAGAAGTTTTTGCAGAAGATCTCTTCCGATAAAAGCTTCTTGTGCAAGAAGCCTGCAGTCTAGACATAGCGAAAATGGAAGAGCATTGATGGAAGGGCCTCATATCCGTGGAGTGATGCATGTGCTTAAATAGATTGCTGAATCTGGGTCTTTGTTCTATCGTTTTGGGAAGACATCTGTACCTTGCATTTGAAGTTGCTTATTTTCCTCAGACATTGCTTCTTACTCTGCACCTGAAAAATCAATATGTGCTTTTTAAATAGTCAAGTCATGGGGAGCAAAGGAGTGTAAATCTTGCTCATTCACCACTGTTTACATGGATTTTCTTATGGGAAAGAGCCACCAATAAAGCTTATCATTTATGGGTATTTAAAGGTAGACATGAATAGCGGCACTGAAGGGAAATAGCACACATGATATCTATCATACTTCTATGCTTCCCACTCCCACACTATCTTTAACGAATTGATCCTGGACACACTGTGAGCGATGGTCCTCAATTTTTCAGGCAGGGAGCTATAATGGATAGAAACTGTGGAAGAGACAGAACTTAATCCCAAAACTCTCAAGTGCTAGGTTTGTGCCCTCACCATTAGATCACCCTTTCTTCTTATTTAGGCTGCTCCTACCAATACACTGCTCACAACTGTCACCACCGTTATTTCTCCTTCTCTCTTGCATATCGTAATTGATGTCATCAATAAAATGAAAAGGAAAAAAAAAAAAAAAAGAGGCGCCTATTCACCTGAAATAAAATATTTTAGACAACCGGATATTGTTCATTGGTTCAGTCACATTAATTTTTATTTCCAAATTTGATAGGTGTGATCCATTTAACCACAAGAAATAAAGTCATCTTGTGGAAATGGTTTGCTGAGTAGTTAAGTAAAAGTAGCCCCTTACATGCCCAGATTGCTACTAATTTCTGTCTGCTTCACAGGGCCAGGTTCCCATAATTGGGTTCATTAAATTGTATGTTATAGTACACTGTAGAAATACACAGTAGCAGGTGGTCCTCTTCCTCTCCAGGGGCGTTCACCCAGAGCCGACGGGGTGGGGGATAAAGGGGGCAATTGTCCCACGGCCCAGTGATTCAAAGGGACCTGGGCTAGCCCACTGACGGGGGAGGAAGAGAGGCTCCAGGCAACTTTGAATTGCCACCAGAGTGCTGCTCTGAATGACTGAGGGCTGGTGGGCTGGCCCTGCTCCTTCCAGGGGAGGGAGCCTCTCTTTCCTTGGGGCCTGTGGTGGCTGTGGGCCCTGCTATGCATGGAGCTCCAGCTGCTGCTGCTTACACAGTAGCAGCAGCTAGAGCCCTGGGCCTTTAAATTATGCTGGAGTGCTCTGCAGTGCTAATGTAACCACCACCGGGCGGATTTGAACCTGGGACATTAGTAGAGGAGCCTCTACGGCTTGAGCTATGAAGCCAGCTGGCTCTCAGCTTAGACTGTAGAGCTCCTTTGTTCTTAACTCTCGCTGTAAGTGGTCTAAGTGCCACTACATGGGACAGTGAACCATTCTGTGTGTGGGTTACACTAAGGCCCAAGGAGTGGGGTGCCACACTTCACCCCACCCTTTCTGGGAGTTCAAAGCTGGGAGTTCCTCCCCTCTCTTGTCCTGTGGTGGCCACTTACCTTCAGCAGAGGTTTCTACCAGAGCTCCACTGGTAGGAGACGGTAAGGAGATGGGGTAAATCAATTACATCTGCCCTGTGCTATGCTGGCCCTCCATAGTTTTCATCCAGCTGTGCAGCACTCCGCACCCTCCATAAAACTACTGCCGAAGCCTAAACATAGCACGTTTCAGGATGCTTTACATATGTACGCAATTATACAGATGAGGAAACTGAAGCACAGAGATCTGGCTTTCCCAAGCTGACACAGCAGCAAGGCAGTGACAGAGCTGAGAAAAAGAACTAACTCGCCTGATTTCCAGCAAATGGACCCTGGATATCGTTACTTCCACCTGCTGAAGCTGACAGACCCACAAGTGCACTTTGTCCCAGGACAGAAGGAAACGTATGGTAAAAAGCCGTAATTCTGACCTCCCACTTGTGAGCTGCCCTCAACACAACTGACAAGTCCCAACCATGCACATCACTCAATGGACTGTATATTGCATTACTTAGAGAACAGAAGCCCACACTCCCTCTGACCCTGTTGAATGCAGGTTTTAAGTTACTCTCCTCGGTAGAGACAGAATGACCCATAACTTGCACCGATTGCTAAGCTACGGTAAGCAAGCGTGTTGTACCAGATTAAGCAGTTACTGTACACGTGTGGGTCACTAGCTAGATGGTAGCATAAACCTGTCCTTAATAAGGCTCATGTGTACATGCTATCTTTTCATGTCCTAGTGTACATCTCACTGCTGTAGTTTGTGATGAGACATTCAGTAACACTCATCCCATCGGAGGGACATCCTCCTTTGTTTCTTTAAGCTGGAGGAATACACAAATCTTCCAGCAGGATGTGGCCAGTTTAAATTGTTCTGGTGAAACAAATCAGCCCTAAATCTAGTTATTCTGGCCACTGTCTCCCAGGCCTGGTCTACAGTAGGAGTTTGGGTCAAACCTAGCTGCATTAGGTCAATCTTCTAAACGAGTCCACATCCCCAAGCCCGTTCTGTTGACTTTAAGGGCAGTTCAGGTCAATTTTGGTAGTCCTGCTTTTCATAAGTAATGGTAAATTTGACCTTGTGTGGTGAATTTTAGGGTTGTGCAGACACAGCACTGTGAAAGTCAACATTCCTGACCTTGAGGAGATGTCCCACACTGTACCAATGTGACTGCTCTGGCCAGGATTTCAACTCTAGTGCTCTCCAGGTGAAAAGGAAAAGCCCTGGGGAAATCTGAATTTCATTTCCTGTTTGACTAGTGTGGCGAGCAGACCTCACTTCAGCAGCATGAATGCCCCAGGTCGCTAACGAGCACCAGCCTGGAGCATGCAGGAGATCCTAGACCTGACTGCTGTGTGGGGAGAGAAATCTGCTCAGGCAGAACTACGAAGCAGCAAAAGATACACTGATGTCTCTGCCAAGTTCACACTAGGTATGGAGGAAAAAAGGTACATCAGAGACGCTCAGCCATGCTCCATGAAAATAAAGGACATCAGGCAGGCATACTAGAAGACATAGGAGGCAAATGGACTGTCTGGGTCATCACAGCCACTTCTAGAGCAGCTACATGGGATTCTAGGGGAGGACCTGACCAGCATCCCAAACCAGTCCCTGGATTCCTCTCAACAGACTCTTCAGGCAGCCTTGGGCAAAGCAGGGAGGACCTGGTGGATGAGGAAGAGTAGGAGAAGGGGCAGCAGATGAGTGGAACATCTGATCTCACCTACAGCCAAGACCTTTTTATTACTGTGGACACAATCCCCTCCTCCCAAGATATATCACAGCCGGACTAGGATGCTGGGGAAGAGCACGTTTTAAATTGTGCTACAAGTGGGTTAAGGCAATTGGGTGTGAGCTGTGGCAGCCACTCTGCCTGCACAGTAGAGGCTCCATGGAACAGTTTGTTATTGTGTCTGGAGACGGAGCAGGAGTTTTCCCCACATATCTCCACAAAGCTCTCATAAAGGAACCAGGGCTTCAGGTCCAGGCTTCTGGCTACATTCAGTCAACATCTGATCCCTATCACTGTGTGTGATTCGGGGAAGACTGATCTCTTGCATGGCACCCTGGTTGAAGCAAGGGAAGCTATGTATGTAATGGATACCATGGCAGTACACTTCCTTTTGCTTATCCCCATCAAAACATGGTTTGAGCCCGTCCTGCTGCCACATGTGGAACACCCACAGGCTCCTATGAGACGAGAAAGTTGTATTCTCCCAGCATACGGGAGGGGATGTGCTAAACATGTGGTCATCATGGGAGCTCCTGTCCTGCCACGTGCCTAGCTATGGGAGCTGCATTGCCACCAAACAAGTCCAGCTGCTTCTTTAAGATCTCTGTGCTGTACCTGCTGCACAGTGGGTACTTAAAAGCATAACTTTGGCCTTGTACATAACACATGCCTATTGTCTTGGACAGACATTCTTTTATGCTCAGAGATTAGGTTCCACATTCCATAGTGAAGCTCCTGTAAAGTCCGTCCTTCGCTTTTTTCATTATACCAGGTGGGGCCTGTTGCCCACTCAACCCTCCACCCCCCGTCTCCTCCAGACGCTCAGCTAGGAAAGACCCAAAGATGAAAACATAATCGGGATGACATGTTCAATTAGCAAAAGCAATCTGCCTGCATGGACAGGGCACAATTAATTGCGTGGAGGAGAATGCTGCTGCAGTAGATGTGAGCCAAGCATGAGGAGAGGATGCAGGGAATGCAGAGACACATGAGGACATCTTGAGCATCCTGGGGGAGCTGATGATGTGCCTGGTAGATTCTTGGGAGAGTCAGATGCACAGAAACCCTCTGTGGACCATGCTGACCCATATCCCCGCATCAATATGTTCCATAGCCTCCTCCCTCAGGGACACTAGAATGCATGGGGGGCTATGTGCTCTGCCTTGACACACACCCCCACATAAAATGTTCCCCTTTACTTTCACAAGCACACAGCAGGGTGCCCCAGCCATGGGGATGTTACTTTTGCTGTGGTCTAGTCTAGTCAATAAAATGTGAAACTTCCTCTTTAAACATCCACAAGCCCCATTCTGCACTTGCTCAACCTGTAGCTGAACTGGTCCTTACTATGTATACTGTAAAGTTTGTGTGCTTGTTTAATATACACAATTACCAGTATCATCATTCCAAGGGCTAGCTTTTCTAATGCCTTTGTAACTTATTTATACTTGTGTAGAGTGTCTATAAAGTATCTTCATGCTGCTTTTCTCCATGCTGCTTTTCTCAGGGATAAATAAGTACTTAAAGGTGCCAGGCCGTGGAAAAAACACCCCCTCCAATGTAAGGCTTCATAAGATGTTTGCACACAGGGCTGGCCCACAACATTTTGGCACCTGAGGCAGCTGCTCAGTTCGCCTCATGGTAGGGGCAGTCCCCATGTTCCCTTGCTTAGGCCAAAACTTTGAAAGGTCTCAATTCTGCCTTCTTCCTGTTCTACTCCTGTCATGGTACTGCTCTTCTACCTACATATGCACCAGCAGCAGACACAATTTTCTACACTCTGGGTCCTAGTAGCCCCCCCGCCCCTCCCACACACACACAGTCTGGCACCTGAGGCAGCTGCCTCAGTTCACCTCATGGTAGGACCAGTCCTGTTTGCACAACACATGGAAGCACTGTGAACACAGATTCCAGCTGATTGGGAAAGCATCGAATGACTACATCAGCGGTATAGCACTGAATCAAGCTGTGTGGGTCTGGAAGATTACACCAATTTTATTCAAGACATAGTTTCTTAGAGGGGAAAAGTAGGTGTTAGAGGCCTCATAGCAGAAGTCTGCTTTATGCAGAGTCATGAAGGAAGAGTGTCTACAAAGCATGACAGGGTGAGCAGGACAGTTCCAGACATGAGGCCAATACGAAAGAAGAAACAGAGATGAGAGCAGAAAAATGGGGTTGGCTATCCAGCGGGACAAAGCAAAAAGTGAGATGAGCAACACAGAAAACAGTAAATAGATAACTAGGAGCTGCATTGCAAAGGGAACTGCAGACAGGGATAAGAATTAAGTGCTTACTGCAGATGGTAAAAAGAAGAGTGATGAGGTCTTTAAAAAAATATTTTAGATAGAACATACCCAATGCCATAAAAGTCAGGGTTTGTAACAGGAAAAAAGCAAGAGAGAGCTATAGCTGTAAACATAGAGATAAAGGAAAAAGGTAAACTATGGTGCAGAGCTGAAGAGGTGGTAGCTCAGCGGTAGCCAGTCTACAGTACATCTCTCTGCTAAAAATAATAAACAGCTAGCCAGCACCAACAGAGAGCTTAACTGATTGCCTAGTTCCCTGGGCTACTCGAAATGCATTATCTCTTCACATTCGTAGTTCTTGGAAACTGTGTGTGGTTTTTATGAAGGGAGAGAGAAATGTTCCTGTATTTCTACAATGTAATAGGAAGACAAAAAGCAAGCACAGATTTTTCGTTCCATAACCTGGTGTAGCTAGTTTGAACTTGAGAAGCTAATAAGTTTCTAAATTACACTCTTGAGATTTGATCTTGTTCCTAGAGAAGTCACTAGCAAATCTTTCAGTGACTTTAGTGAGTGCAGAATTGGACCCTTAGGAAGATAACAAGGCTGGAATGTCTATTATTGAGCTTTGTTAGGAGAGATTTTTGTCAATGCTTATTAATTTCTTCAGAATTTGAGTTTATAACTCAAATAGTTGGAATATTTGGTTATGAAAAATTTTGCTGATACTTCAGACTTATATGCCTACATTTACCTTTAGGTTTTTTCCCTGTAAATGAGCATAGAAAAGGGTAGTTTGAAGGTAATTATCTTTTCATTTTCATTTTTCTGTAAGATTGTCTTTAAAAATAATATTTGGCAAATGCACAGTAATTTGCACATATTAAGGAGATCTTAATATATAATGTAGAATGATAGTCTCCTACTCCTGTAAGGCTTTTGTATATAAAATAATATGAAAAGTGTGTTGAACATATTGGTGACTTAGTTTAGTAATCCACATTTCACTTGCCTTACCTGGACAATTCTTGCTCACCTCAGCAATATGATAATACTAATCAGAAATTGGTGTGAAGTAAGTACAATCATAAAACTTAGTATTATACATACTGCAAGCCTTCTGAGGGTCATCATGGCCAACATTCAGGAAGTTATTTCTGAATGCACCTAGTTTTAAGCATTAATTGTCCCACTGAAATGAATTCTATGTTAAGCCTCACAACACTCTATTATGTAGGGATAATAATACTTGACATCCTTATCTCCATTTGACTGGTAAGGAAACTAGGGATCAGGCATATTAAGTGACTTTCCCAGGGTTATATAGAAACTCAAGTGAATTTCAGATTGCTATAAGTGCCAGGTCTCCATTTCTGTCTCCAAGATTAGGGGACGTTAGGTGCTAAGCTCTTTTGAAAGTCTGCCTGCTCCTTCCCACACCCAAGTTTTTCACTTCATAGTCCAGCCCCCTTCGTGGTTAAATCCTGGTAGCATTTACTCTTGATGTATTCACTTGCATGAGAATTCAGTGACACTGTGTGAAGGGTTGTGGGTATATCATGAATTCAGAAGAGAAATGCAAATCCTTGTTAATTACCTACCATGAAGTGGAAATCACCCCAGAAAAGTTATATTCAACACTGTGCATATAACCAAAGTGAGGGAATTTAGGAGAAGACTGCTATTCCTGTCATATCATTGCTGATAGCAGATTCAGTTATAATGAGGTGAGGTGATTGGTTAAGAGTCAGTCATGTTTCAAATAGCATGGGCTTTAAAATTTAGTATTTTATCATGATCAATACTGACAAGGTCTTTCAGCTACAGCGGCTATATCTAGTTGATACTGAAAATTCTCATTTATAAGTTACAGGTAATAAAATTACCTGCACCTACTTTCCCAATTAGCTCTAAATTTGATCCAGATCCCCATATACTGCATCACTTTGTCCTGAAGCTACTTTGCTTGGACTCTGTTACCAGCACCACTGCATGCCAGATTGGACTGATATTAAAATAACTCAGGTGAAGTCTTTTGCTCCTAGACTAGGGTTTCCATGCTGATACCAAACCTCTGGACAATCAGAGATAGCATGAAGCATAGAACACTATGGTGATCTAGTATCCCACTGTCATGCACCAGTTTGTGCTATAAAAATATAATTGGTGCTTTCATGGGTCTGTCCTGTCAGTGAGTTTTACTGACATCACAATCACTCCAGTCCCCTGCCCCAGGACACAATCTCCTTTTCTAGGTCACAACCCAAACCCCTGCACCCCCGTCCCAGGACACAACCCATGCCCAGACCCTGCCCCCCCTTCCAGGTCAGAATCCTCTCCTGCACCCATGCCCCCTACTGGGCCCTGCACCCCAATCCTCTGCCCCATGCCACAACCCCTCCTTCTCTCCAACCCCGATACCCCACACCTCCTACTGCACCTCAATTCCTTACCCTAAGCTCCCTTCTGCACCTAGCCTCCATCCCATGATTAATATCATGGAAGAGTGCCCTTGGTCACATACCAGATTCTTGGAGCAGTTCCTCATCAAAAGGGATGCATAATCCAGGGGTGGGCAATATCTCAACCAGAAATTATGAGCTTGATACAGGAACTACTGGATGCAATTCCATGGCTTGTTATGCAGGAGGCCAGACTTGATCATAATGATGCCTTCTGGCCTTTACTTCTTATGTCTGTAAGTCCTCATGTTTCAGGGATAAGATAATCTATAATTGAGGGAGTTAGGAACAAGTTTACTTATGGACACGTTATTTCATAGTCATCAGCTGTAGGATTTCCTGCACCTTTCTTTGAAGCATCCAGTTACAGCTTGTCAAATACAGGACTAGGTAGAGATCTGGTCTAATACAAGATGGCAATTCTTATACATAAATCTGCATCCCTTTGGTCCAGAATTGAAAACAATGGTGGATATAGGCACTTAAGTATCTTACTCATGATTTTTAGTTTTCTGAGTGGTTATCAGCTTTTCTTCGCTGTGCTCATAAATTGGCTGTGTTCTCATGTGTCTGTTACACAATACTGCATTTGGCTCTGGTTCATCTCCACCTCTTTTCTGGCTTTCATGGTTGAACTCTTCTTTTATCCCTCTTTGATCATATTGCCATATGGCTCCTATTGTTCTTGCAACTTGAAGTTAAACTAGTGACAATTATTTTTCAAAGCATATTTTCCAATCAGATACTGAATGGTGCTATTGGTACTCGTCCCCCGCCACATACACCCCTTACATTTAGCACATGGTAAAGGCAAAAATCTGTTCATTATTGGCATCCACCATTCTAAGTCTCCTCTCATGATTGTACATGGAAGTTTTGCTCTCAACTACCTTTCCTTTGAGTTACTTACTAAGCTCTCTTCAACTTTACATGCACAAAACCCTTTCAGAAAGCACCACCATACCTTACACTGTTTGGGGAATGAACAGGATCTCTTAGACCTCAAATTCCTAACACCAAGGATCCCTAAAGCACTGTAACACAAAGTTAGCCCTGAAGGAAAAATGGGAAAATAATGAAGCCCCATTAGTTGAATGCACACAAATCCAAACAGACAAAAGCAATAGGCTTTGATTTTAAATGGAGCTGTAGCACCAAGTTAGATTGGACTTGGCTGCTCATATACCAGTTAGAGGCTGGCATCTGACCATTACAAGAGCAGAATTTCCCTGAAGTTCCCATGTATTCATATCTGGATCTTTGATTTGGCCCATAACAGGGTCACTTACCCAGTCCAGAGATCAATAGTCCCTTGATCAAGGGTATGCATGGCAAGGCACCCTCACCTTCTTCAGCGCTTCACCCTCTGGTAGCGAAGGCTTGGAGGGAATCAGTTATACTCTAGAGGGTAATAATTCTGTGTAACCTACACACCTTCTAGATGTGATGTACTGTCCCATCTAGTGGCACTGAGACCACTTACAGAGAGAATGAGTCTGCTCTGCAGCCTTAGCTGATAACCAGCTGACTTTTAGCTCATGTGTTAGAGGCTCATGCATTAAGCTCCAGAGGTCTTAGGTTTGATTTTGGCCAGAGGACTGGGTTCTGCCAGTGTGACCTCTGTGCTCTGATTTACTTTGCACTGGTCTTCAGAATAGGCTATAGTTCTCTTAAACTGTACAGACTCATAACTATCTCTTCCTGCCCCCTGTCCATGGTTTTCCCTTATTACACAGGCTTCTAGTTGCCATGCCTTCCACAAACAGCAGTGAATGGGGTTGTTTCCCCTACAGGGAGGATAGCAGCCTCACAGCCAGGAGATGCCTTGTCTCATTTTTGCAGCTTATTTCTCAGCTCTCTTTTTTCCTCTCACCAGAAGAGATGTTTATAAAGGTAGCCAGCAGCCCTTAATTGGACTCAGGTGTCCATAGTTAACCTGAGGTAAATTCTTTTCATTTCATTGGGGAAGGAGCCTTTACCATACTAGTGCTGATACATCTGCCTTTCCCTACTCTCTTTGCTCAGGTTTGACTTTGTCACATCAGCCACTGCGAGACTTTATCAAGCTGGGTGGGTTGGCTGGGTAACCCAAGCAAGAATCGTCCTCTCCCTGTGTAAAACAAGAAACACCCAGCTCCCCTCAGACTTAGTAGTCCTTCCCCCTTTAGGGGAGGCATCTCCATATTACTATTAGAGGTGCCAGCTCTGAAGCTCTAAATTATGAGCTGTCTCCTCTAAGCCTCAGTCAACTTGTTTCCTCAATGTCATCAAAACCTGTATTGGAGGGCCACTTCTGCAAGGAGCTGAGGGCTTTTGAGGGATTGCTGAGTGCTCTCAACTTCACTGAGAATTGAAAGCTCCCAACTCCTAGGACAAAGCACTTACAAGCAGACACAGAGAAAGAATGATAAAAAGCCTCTTGCTCTGGAATGCTGGTTGTGATGAACAGCATGGCTGTGTCTAGACTGCATCCCTTTTCCGTAAAAGGGATGCAAATTAGACATATCGCAATTGCAAATGAAGCGGGGATTAAAATCTCCCCCGCTTCATTAGCATAAAAATGGCTGCCGCTTTTTTCTGGCTCGGAGCTTTACTGGAAAAGATCTAGACGTGGATCTTTCGGAAAATAAAGCCTTTTCCAAAAGATCCCCGATCCTCTTAAAACGAGGGATAAGGGAACTTTCGGAAAAGGCTTTATTTTCCGAAAGATCCGCATCTAGACTGACGCTTTTTTCCGGCAAAGCTCCGAGCCAGAAAAAAGCGGCAGACATTTTTATGCTAATGAATCAGGAGAGATTTAAATCCCCGCTTCATTTGCAATTGCGATATGTCTAATTTGCATCCCTTTTACGGAAAAGGGATGCAGTCTAGACACAGCCCATCTGCTTTCCTCAAGGAATGGGGTATCGCAGAGCCATGTGCTCCACAATCTATGCTTGGGTCCCCAGGAGCTGAATAATCTATTTTCTTACTTCCTGCTCACTCAGTTTCGCTCTACCATGCTGCTCCTCTGGGCTTCAGCAACTACAGACTAGTTGGAGAGACACTTTCATTGATGCCACACATTTCCAGATTCTTGCAAGCAATTGTTTAGAGAAAGGCTCTACTTTGAAAAGTACTTTGCAAGGAACAAAGCAACTCCTCATTAGCAGAATCAAGTCTGGGCATGATGAGGTAATCCATAAGCACATGTCTAAGGGAGAATAAATTATGGGCCCTATACTTAGCTGTTTTTTGTGAAAGGCCTGGCAGCCAGAAGCCAGCATTAGGCAAAACCTTGGAGAGGGGACAGGAAGCGTTATTTATTTTTGTGTTATGAGTCTGGGGTTTGTACAGTTTTATATGAGTGTCGTTACTTTAAAAGATGCATATGAATATTTACAGAAAAGCCCAGAAAGTCTCTCTTCTGACTTACATCCTTTCAATAACATCACATGGTATGTCTCTGCACCAAAGAGCAATAAAGAGTCTTGGGAAATGCAGGTAGCTTATGATATTTGATAACGTACATTTGCCTATAAACATGCCAAAGCCCTTGTCACAAAAAGGCAATTACTTTCAGTGCCACTCATGCTGTTTCATTCCCTTTTCCCCCTTTGTCTCCACCATTTCAAGTGTATATCCTTCCAGAGCTGACATCCCTCTGTGCACGAGTGAATATATCACCACACTTTGAAGATAACGACATGATGCACCCCTTGGATGTGGTGGAATACAAAACCTGCACTGCTAGTGTTTCTCAGGACACTATCTGATGAATAAAAGCATGCATGTGGAGATCACTAGGAATCAGTAAGCTGTATTAGATGTTAGCAACAGAGCGGATATTCATACGAGAACAGACAATACATTATTTTTCTAAAAAGAAGAGCAATAAACAGCAACGATTAGAGTGACACATTAACAGGGCTTACTCACATTAGCAATTAACTTGGTGTCAGTAGAATCAGCTCTGTCAGCTAACCTGAAAACTCAAAATAAGATGGGATTGTATTTCATCCGAGGCACAAAATTGTCCAGTTTTATGAAAAGCCTTTGTGATTTCTTTGAGTAAGGGAGAGAAAAGGCAGGCAATATGGTTGCTTTCAAGATAAAAATTCAAAATTTCATTTGGAGGAAAATCAAATGAGTTGGTTAAAAAAAGGGAAATAAAATTCATGGAAATTTCAATGAAATTGAGAAATCAGTTTCAACATAGAGCTACAAGTAATAAACGTTTCATTCAGATTTCTCACCATTCCATAATTTTGTCTTCAACATGTAAAATTCTGATGAAGACTCTGAAAAGAAGTGACATTTCTTGACCAGCTTTATGTCTATTACAAAATGTTTTCCCAATTTTACTTTTGAGAAAAAAAACTTTCAGCAGTTTTTGCCCCTCCCTTCTAAAGAAATGTCTGGACTATCTTCGGTCAGAGATGGGAGTTTTTCCAGCAGGGTTACATTTACTCCTGAGAAGCAGCCCAAAGCCTAATGAACCATTTCATCCCCTAAAACTCATTCATTCTGCCCAAAGGCTATACAGGAAGCTGTGTGCCTAATTTTACCCCAATTTCCAGATAGCTCGGATTTGTAGACTGCGTCTAGACTGGCAAGTTTTTCCGTAAAAGCAGCCGCTTTTGCGCAAAAACTTGCCAGCTGTCTACACTTGCCACTTGATTTTGCGCAAAAACACTGACGTTCTACTGTCCGAAATCAGTGCTTCTTGCGCAAATGCTTTGACGTTCCCGTTCGGGCAAAAGCCCTTTTCCGGAAATGTTTTTGCGCAAGAGGGCGAGTGTAGACAGCTAAAAACTGTTTTCCACAAAAAAGCCCCGATGGTGAAAATGGCGATCGGGGCTTTCTTGCGCAAAACTGCATCTAGACTGGCACAGACGCTTTTCCGCAAAAAGTGCTTTTGCAGAAAAGCGTCCGTGCCAATCTAGACGCTCTTTTCCACAAATGCTTTTAACGGAAAAACTTTTCTGTTAAAAGTATTTGCGGAAAATCATGCCAGTCTAGACGTAGCCGTAGTGTTTACATTTTGCTTCCTCCCCACCCTCACCCCTCTATAGCCCCTGGGTCTTGCCTATGTGTTAGCACTGTACTTCTCAATTTTACTTGTTTTGTAACAATCTCAACAATTCCTTTACGTTAGGAATGCACACGGTAAAGTCAAATCATGAATTATTAATTAAAGCTTTTGCCAGGTTTTACCTACTCATTTATATTTCTCACTGGTTCACTTGCTCCCCTTTTTACATTATAGCTTATCTATTATTGTTATTTATTATTTATCTAGTGCCATAGGTTTTCTTGGTTCACTATAGACGAGCAGCTTTGCCAAGTCCCTGCCCAGAGGGGTCTGCAAGTTTTTCTGATGTTTATGAAACCTTCATGAATGTTACAGAACAGCACCTCATAATGTTGATAAAGCACCCAGTTCCACTACTGACTAATGAGGTAATGGACTATATTAAAAATCTTATTCACCAACGCAAGAGTACTAAATCCACTTCCTAGCCCAATTTCCCTGTGCATTTTAGCACATTCCATTACTGGCACACAAGTGGGGGTATTTTTTTGCTACACAGTTTTAAAGTATCTGTAAATTTTGACACTCATGTGCCCTTATTATAGCTGCTCAGTGAAAAATGAATAGATAAAGTGCATGAAGAGCACATCAGTCACAAGGCGGAGATGCTGAACATCAATGTCTTGCTAACCTTTCCTGTTCTTTTAAGGTGAAATTCATCTGTGTAGGAGCTGCAATAGACCTGTGCACCACTCAAAAAAAATCCAAAAAACCCACACTACGCGAACTTTAAGTGCACGGAACTTTGCATAAGCAAGAATTTCACCCATAGATTTCAGGCCTGTATACAAGAATTTCTGCAAGTGGGGGCTTTTTTGGTAAACATAGACTGCAATTTTTTTTTTAAATACAAGGAGCTCAAAATAGTCATGCAGTGAATGTGCATGAGAGGTTAATGAAAAATGTGAATGGAAACAGTGATTGGTAAAATGATGTTTATAACAGTAAAAGTATATACAGTAATAAAGGTTTTATAGAAATTACTTCTGGAATCATGGCGGATAGCACAGCCCCTATGGCCCCTGCTTCCTCACTGGCCTCTGCCTGCTGCTGCTCTACCTGCTCGGTGTGGCCAGCATGGGGTGAGTGCAGGTGGGGCTTCCAGCCAGTGGGGCTGGGCCTGGATTCTGTCCAATGGGAGCAATAGGGAAAGCCTCCAGACAGCGCCCCCACACACTGCTGTTCTCCCAGCTGAGGGAGGGGGAAGCGCTTCTTTCCCATGAACCTAACCACACAGCAAGGCTCGGGGCTTTCTTCCCTCTCCAGCAAGAAGCTGATGCTGGCACTCCAACCGTGCCAGGTTGGAGGGAGGTTGAGGCTAGAGCGCCAGCACAGGTTCCCTGCTGCAGGGGGAAGGAGGGGAGCTGAACTCAAGCCGCAGACTCACTGCACTAACACAGCCCCCTCATGCTTACTTGGGTGATCATGGCGGGGGGGAGGGGAGAGAAGTGTTGGAACCCTTCGCACACACCCCTGAGTCTGGGCCTGGATTTGTATTTTTTCTTAACAAATGTCATGCCTATGGTAGGTGACAAAATGACAGCTCTGCTAATGGAAAAGCCTGGTAGCAGCAGTGCAAATGTCTTCCATGCTGCTAGACTTGTGTGTCATCCCTTAAGAGACAGCTCTTATGGAGTGCCACTTCTTGGCCACTTGCAGTCTCCTGGAGGGATCCACCCAGAGGTGGGAAATAGTTTTTGCTGAGGGGCCACTCCAAGTTTTTTGTAAGTGATCAAGTGCCACACATTTATATGGAGCGGATGCAGGGTCATGCATGGAGATTGGATACAGAAGCGAGTTCGGGGCTGGGGACTGGGATGCAGGAGGGAGTATGGGGGTCTCAGGGGGCATTTGGGTGAAGGAGGGGGTTGTGATCTGAGGCAGGGGCTTGGGGTTTGGTGTCTGGGTGCAGGAGAGGATTCTGGGGGAAGGCATAGAGGAGGTGCAGGAGTTGGGAAAGAGTTGGGACAGGAGGATAGAGAATGGGGGTGTTGACATTTGGGTAGTGAGCTAGAGCAGGGAATGGGTGGGGCAGGGTGCCAGAGACAGGCTCTGGTCAGGAGGCACTTACCTACACAGTTCCTGGCCAGCAGCCCTGCAGGACCCTGAGGTTGACTTCCTGTCTGCTGCAGTCCCAGGCTGCTTGAAACAGCTGGCTGCTTCACGTGGTGTTCTGCTCCAGGTATTGGGGGGCAAGGTGTAAGCAGGGGGAGGTTTTACACACCGTCCCCACTCCCCAGCAAAATCTCTCAGTTTCTATTGGCTGGAAACTGGCCAATTGGAGCTGAGAGATTTTGGTTGGAGGCAGGGGAAACATGCAAAGTCTCCCCCTCCCTCCAGAGCAGAGCCATAGGGAGCAGCCAGTTGCACTGACACTACAGATCATTTAGAAAAACAAGTATCCTGAATGCAATACCCCCTCACTCTAGTCCACCTGTCCCTTGGGAATCCTTGGGTCCAATGCTGCTTAAATCTATTAATGTGTCAATGACCAGTACTCAGATTGGCACCCAGGGCTGTACCAGGAAACACTCTAAGCATTGAATGGATATGAAGAATAAGGTCTGCTCTCATGCTGCCACCACCACCCCTCCCCACCAAGTTTTGGTTCCTCCAAGCCACATGTAATGACTTACAAAGTCAGTCATATTCTCTAACCTCTAGGTATCTTTATCAAGCTATGAACTCCATTTTGATTGTGCAGCACTTTGCCTTTTCTCATGTCCTTTTTCCTTCACATTTGACTGAAATTATAAGAGGCAGTGATACAGAACTCACAACAGGTGGTCTGGATCACATTTGATACAAGAATTCTAGATAATAGGCTGACTACCACCCCGGAGAACTCATTTTGGCAGGAGAGAGGTCACCTGTCAAAGTCACCTGTATTGGTGTCTGATCTCCAGAGGTGGCTGATCTGGGAGTTCTGACACAGGAGACTGGAAAGCTATATTTGGAGATCTTTGGCCATTCTCACGAGTTGAAGCTGAAGGAAGACACTGCAGAAACCTGATGGGCTGGGGAAGACCCTGCCTAAACACAGACAACCTGCAAATTCCAATCCAGATTGAAAGCTTCAGGATTTGCAAGTTGTATGGATCTTGGATATGAGGTAAATATAAGCGTGATTAGCATCCAGATTAGTGCCATCTCTTCATGTAGCCCTGTTTCAGCAAAGCACTTAAGCACATGCTTAATTTTCATCATGCAAGTAGCTCGCTAGATTTCAGAGGGGACAGTCACCTGCTGCACAGTAAATACATGCGTAAATGCTCTGCTAAATTGGGACCAGTGGATTGTTGTAGTTTGATAAAGAACTATTTGAGAATCGGATTTTGTTTGGTACAGGAGATATGATCAATAAAGGAGGATTAAAATGTATCTTCATGTTCCTGTATATTTCACAGCATCCATTCCTTACCACTTCAGGACAAGTGGGTTGATTACCAGCTCCTTTCTGCTGATGTGGTGGAATGTTTCTTTTGGAGTTCAGATTAAAAAAAAACAATTATTTTGTCGTCGTTTTGTAAAATAGTAAATCCTTACAGGCCTCACTGAATTGGGCAAGTAAATAATTACTGAAGATAACTAGCTTCATTTGGGTTTTTTAGGTTTCATGATTAGACTGTGTGTGCAAATTTAATTCCCTGAGAGAGTCAAGCAAGCTCCTACTGTACTAAGGTCATTGACTAAAAGCAAACAGATGTACTATGAAAAATCCCTGTTGAACTCCTTAAGCATCAATTTTCCTCCCCCTTAATTTAGCAAATTCTCTTACTTTATTTTTCTATGTGCAGATAGAATTTAAAGATGGCATGCATTGCTTGAAAGAAATAGCATCAGTTTAGCTATCTTTCACCTTATCTGCAGAAGCCTCTGCAGATTTATGTCCTTGTGGTCTTCCACTATAACTACTTACTTGAGAAAGTTAACAATTCCAAGTCTATGGGGATTTATTGAATGCTGTGTTTATCTGATTCACGCCTTTTTCTATGCTGCTTCCTACGCATTTAGGCTATGTCTACACAGCAGCATTTTGGAATAACTGATTTTATTCCGAAACAAAGTCCATGTCTACACTACAAGCAGCTATTTCAACATAATTTAGAAAAACAGCAGTCCATTATCTTTTTTTGAATGGTAGAAAAGTAGCACTGATTTCTATAGGGATTAAAATATAGGTCCGCGTCATCCCGGGGGGGGACAGGGACAGGTGGGGAGCGACCCCGGGTGGAGGGAAGGTTACATGTGGGAAGGGCACCCCAGCTCACGCCGGGGGCTGCAAGTGCCGCGGGTAGCATTGCCAGATGTCCAGTATTCTACCGGACAGTCCGGTCTTTGGGCCCTCTGTCTGGTAAAAAAATTCAGAAAATACTGGACATGTGCAATGTCCGGTATTTTCTGGTTTTCCAGCTGGGCACCCGACGTAAGCCTGGTTGTGGGGGTGGGGGAAGTGTGGCTGGGAGGTGGGGTGCGATCAGTGCTGGGAGCCTCTGGTTGCGTGTGATGCCTTGGGAAGAGGGAGAAGCCCTGTCTGTGCTCCTGAGCACTGGTCAAGTACATGGTGGAGCTGCAACTGGACTCACTCATGCTTCACCAGGACTGTGTGTGGGACAGGCAGTGCCCTGGGATCTCCACGTGCCCGGGTCAGTCCCGCTTCCTGCCGGCCGCTTTGCTTCACCACCCACGCCTCCTGGCCAGCCCTGCTTCCTGCCAGTTCTCCTGCCGATCTCCCCTGGCCAGCCCCATTGCCCCCAAACCAGCTCTGCTTCCCAGCACCCCCCGCTTCCTCCCAGCCAGCCCTGCTCCCCTTCTGGCTGGTCCCTCCCTCCCTCCCACTCCCGATCAAGTGGGTCCAGTATTTTTTGAGACTACCTGGTAACCCTAGCCGCGGGGGGCAGGGCAGGTGCCCGAGCCGTTGTGCGCCTGGGGTGGGGGCACTGCGTGCCAGAGTGGGGGGCGCTCACAATCAGGTCCAAAAATATCTTCAAGTGTTCTCCTGTCTGAAAGGTTATCCCATGCAAAGTTTGGTGGTGGTAGTTCTTATAGTGTCCAAGTTATTAGCGCACAAACATACAAACATTCTCCTTTATATATTAGATATACCTCCCCACGTTGGGCCTCTGTGTAATGACTTAATATTAGAGATTGGCTTAAACCCTGATACATGATTTTTAATCTCTTTTCAAAGCTTTCGTTAGCATAAATTGTTATAACCTTGATATTCTTGTTATCCATATAAACATCTTATCCTATTCATTTGTGACCAGAACGGGCCCAAGGTAGGGGCCAAACAGGCTACTGCCCGGGGTGCCCCATTGTAGGGGTGCCCCATTGTGGGGGGGCACCGTGCAGGGCTGCTGGGCTGGGTGGGGCTGCACTCGTGCCGTGTGCCTGGGGGCAGGGCCGGGACCGCGCTCCCGGGGCCCAGGGCGCACGAATGGCTCGGGCCGGCCCTGTTTGTGACCTCAGTTACTTATTGCCCAAGGATGTTTCAATGTCTGATTACATTTTGTTGAAAGTTTTTTTAGTTTTCCATCTTTCAGTTTCGTTGACTGTCGCCTTGTTCTTGTGTTGTGAAACAAGGGAAGCAGGAGCAACAAACTCCCAGTCTGCAGCCTGTAAACTATGTCATTTTACAGACTTATCATGCCCCTTGTTCATCTCCTCTCTAAAGTAAACAATCCAGTCTTTCCACATTGGAGTTTTTCAGGCCTTTAATCATTTTCCCACACTTTTCTGACTCCCATCTAATTCTACAGTACCCTTTTTCAGCATGATGGGCTGACCAATACCATACAGTATTGTAGGTAAGGCAACACCATTATTTTATAGAAGAGCATTAGAATATTTCCTTATTATTCTCCATGCCATACCTTACACACCCCAACATCTTGTTTGCTGGACTGAAGCTGCACACGGAGGCAATGTCAACAGAAAGAGAATTTTAGCAGCATGCTGAAGTATGATAAATGGTGCTGACCTAGCCTGACAATGATAAGCCTGAAATATTTACAAAAAGGAAAGAATAATTTAGCCACAAGAGCTCACAAGGGAAAAAACACCGTAGCCAGAGGGAGAAGGGAATCAGAGTGATGGTGTTTTGGATGGACTTGACTTAATGAGGAAATAGGGAGACAAAATGTCAGTCAGAAAGATGCTGCATGAGCCATGAAAAGAAAGGTCCAAGGCATGGACCAGCATCTTCACAAGGAGAGGAAGAGACCAGTTTTAGAAGTATCTCAACGGAAGATATAGCAGGATCCTGGATGTGAACAAGGCAAAGGAAGGGATGAATCAAAGACTGTTAACATAGCAAAGAGATATCAATTATTCAGACTGATAGAAGAACTTGGATAAGAGGATGGAGAGATACTCAGGTAACAGTGATAGGAGCCATCTGGAGAGATAGATAGGTTACAGTAAGTAACTTGAGCTTTGAGAACAAAAATCTTCCCTCATTTACACCCATGCAAACCTCGCTGACCAAACTACAAGGAATCAGTATTACCCAAAGGATCAATAACAAAGGATTTCTCTAACCACTTCTTTTCTAACTTACTATTCTGTACAAGCCACTGCACTGAACTGGAGTGAGTTAGAGAATGTTTGAATAGTGCTCACAGCTAACCCCCTAAAGCGGCGTTGTGCTCTGAATCCTGTTTATGTGAAGGACATCTTTGATCACTTCTTTCACACAAGTGCAGTTTGTGAGCTTTTCCAGAAAGTGACCATCTTTCTGTTCTGGAATATTTTATAATTTCCAATTCTTTTTCTCATTTGAAGGGTCAGTAGAGACCTATTCTATGGAAATCTATTCTATATTCAAAATACTCTGGCCCTGAGCCAACAAAGTACTTAAGCGTGTATTTAAAATTAAGCACCAGTGTGAGTAGTCCAAATGAACTCATGGATTAAGTGCTTTCCTGGGTTGGAGTCAGAGTGCTCACGACCATGCAAAATCAAGCCCATTTAAGGCTACGTAGCATTAAAACAGAACCGACAAGACCAGCTTTGGTTTGATGGTGTTTGCATGTTGCAGGCAGCAAAGACACAGAAACGCAAAAGCAATCTCCTTTGCATTAACTTCAGGAGAAAATGCAATATGCACTTGTGTCCGCGAACAAAACAAATCTAGTGCTTATATACCCCCACAGCACAATAGCATTTGAGTGTTCCACAGTCTTTAATGTATTTACCCTCAACAGCCCTCTGGCATAGTCAGTGCTATTATCACCAGTTTAAAGATGGGGGGGGGGGGCTGAAGTTCAAACAAGCTAGATGATTTGACAGAGAAACGTTATATACAGAGAAACGTTGATCTTGCCTAAATCTTCTATGCACCTGTCTGATGGGAAATGACGATGCTTTCTATTTCATGGTTCTTTCTTCACCTGAATTGATGTGCATTTCCACTGGCTTGTTGCAGTGGAAGCAAAGACTTGAACACAGATCTCCCATGTCTTAGGCTAGTTCCATAAGCAATGAGCAATTCTCTATTAGCTACCCTCCACCTCTAAGGGATGTTCTGAGTTAAGTACTCATAGGAAAAATGCATGGCCTTGTATTTCAGACACAGAAAGTATGCTAGAAATTCAAAGCGCTGCCTCTCACTGTATGACCTCAAGCACATCATTTGTAAGGAAGTCAGTTGCACACATACAAAATGGGAAGTGATTGCCTTGGAAGGAGTACTGCGGAAAGGGACCTGTGGGTCATAGTGGACCACCAGCTAAATATGAATCTAGTATGACACTATTGCCAAAAAAAAGCAAACATTCTGGGATGTATTAACAGGGGTGTTATAAGCAAGACATGAGAAGTCATTCTTCTCCTCTACTCTGCACTGAGTAGGCCTCAGTTGGAGTATTATGCCCACTTCTGGGCACCACAGTTCAGGAAAGATGTAGACAAAATGGAGAAGGTCCAGAGAAGTGCAACAAAAATGATTAAAGGTCTAGAAAACATGACCTAGGGAGGAAGGCTAGAAGAACTGGATTTGTTTATTCAGGTAAAGAGAAGACTGAGAGAGGACATAACAGCTCAAGAGTATCTGAAGGGTTGTTACAAGGAGAAAGAATTATTCTCCTTAACGTCTGTTGATAATACAAGATGCAATGGGCTTAAATGTCAGCAAGGGAGGTTTAGGCTGGACATTAGGAAAAACTTCCTGTCAGGGTGGTTAACCAACTCGATTAAATTGCCTAGGAGACTGTGGAATAGAAGATTAAGAACAGGTTACACAAACAGCTGCCAGGGATGGTCTGGATAAGGAGTAGGCATTTAGTGGCCTGCAAGTAGCTATAAACAAAGCATCTGGCAGCTCACCAAGAGCTGACCCTGGCCAACCGCACCTGGCTTGTGGGCTGCTGATTGCTCACTGTTGGTCTAGATGAGGGGTGGAGAACCCAAGGCCCAGTGGCTGGATGCAGCCCCGGATTGCCTAGATCCGGCAGCCCCTAAGGCTTAGCCCTCCACCCAGAATTGGGGAGCCTGCACTGATTCGCCAGCCTCCCCCCCACAGAGATGGGGCACTCAAAATCTAACAGGCTGGGCCCCAGTAGGCTCTGGTGTGCAAGGGGAATGTGGGGAGTGTCTTTTCCCTTTTCAGTTGGGGGCCATGTCAGTGAGGGGTTTTGTGGGGTTTTTTCCTTCTGACTTGTGGCTCCCCAACTGATTTGTGGGTCAGTGGCCCAAAAAAATGTTTCTCCACCCCTGGTCTAGAGGATTCTTGGTCCTGCCAGGAGTGCAGAGAACCTTCCAGTTCCATGATTCAAGTTCTCTTGGTGGCTTAGAATATTTCCTCTATAAGTGGACATGCTGATTACCCCCCTCACAGCAGTGATGCTAAACTAAATTCATTAATACGTGTAAAATATTTTGAGATGCTGAGACAATGTCTCATAGAAATGCAAAATATTTGTATTGTATTACTTAGCGGAAGAGCTAGGATCTTGACAGATCTGACACTCCTGCCTTGGTGGGGTTATAGATTTGTGTAGGATCATGAGGACATTTAAAGGCTGAAACACATTTTCCACTTATATTACACTAGAAATACATGAAAAAACACATTGACTGTATAAGCCCATAAAAAAAAGGATTAAATAAAGTAGAGTCTCTCCCTTATGTTTGTACCCAAAACTATATAGCTATTGGTTGTGGTTACTACAACAGTAGGTTATATTTATATGCATTTTATCCCAACAGATCCTAAGAGCTAAGAAAATATAGCCTATACCAGGGGACTGTGCCCCGTTTGCTATGCTCGCCAACCCCTCCTCCCACCTCTGGCTGCTACGCGCACCAAGCCCTCCCACATCTCTGGCCATAACACGCGCCAATCCTCCTTTGTCCCTCCTCCCCACTCCCCCACCTATCCCCTGCTGGCCACTTTCGCTTTGCGAGCCTGACGACACGAGGACACCTGAGGCGTGGAGGCAGGGAGTAAGGAGCAGCTGAAGAGTCATGGCCAGGCCAATATGGCGGGTGACAGAACGTTCCTGCTGGGTGACAGAATGGCGTCATCATCACATCAACAGGCTCTCTCAGCAAAGGGGAACCAGGGACCAGCATGGAGCCCAGGGTGCCTCCCTGCCGCACCTCTCGCCCCCCCCCCATCCAAGAAGGGGGTAGGAGAACGACCAGGCTGGGCTGGGACCCCCGTCAAGCCCTCACTCCTGGGGAGAAAAATTGTCCCAACCCTTCCTCCAACAGGGGAGGGTTCCCGTACTGCCCCGAGCCATGGACACCCATTCCCCTTCTCACACTGCCGACATTGATGACGTCATTCTGTCATCAGGTGACAGAGACAGACATTTAACCTACACTGAAATGGAGTCCCACTGATGTAACACCTGGTTAATAAGCCAACTCCATGAGAGGCATAGCACTTAGGTCAATATGATTAGGTTGATGCAGTGTCAGTGTAGACTCTGTATTACTTACATCAGGGTTTGCCAACCTTTTTTGGCAGTGGAACCCCTATAGGGTCCTGAAAATTTGGTGTCCTTAAAATAATTTTTAATTCAATAAGTCCCAAATAAATTAATATTTAATTCAAAAAATTACCAATTGTAAAAATTCTTTAAGAAAACTATCAAAATTAGTAACAAAACAGGGTCATATAACTATAATTAATATTTTCTTGCAGAGCCCCTGAACCCATCACACGTAGCCCCAGGACTCCACAGAGCACACTTTGGGAAACACTGACTTACATCAACTTTTGCCACCTTTCAGAAGTTATCCCAATGCCCCACACTGGCAGTTCAATTGATGCAAGTCCTCTTCAGTGGCAGTACATTGACATTTCTTAATTTTGTAGTGTAGACTTGCCCTAAGTTGGAGTTTGTCCTGGAGACTAGAGCTCTCATCATGTATTACAGGGATGTTAAGGATGCAGGTACAAAACATATCTTGATCCTTGCCAGTTTCTTACTTCTTAGTTTTTGTAGGGTGACAACACAATCTGTTACCATGAAAATAACCACAAAGTCTCAAATGAACACATTAAAGATTCCACAAGCATACCAGAGCAAAGATTTCTGCACTAGAGTGTGAAAATGTTTAACAATGAGAAATGAAATTTTGTCTGAATGGGCTTTCAAGTGTAGGTTTGCATGAGCTGCAAAGAACAATGACTGAGCAGGAATGTGCTTGCTATTATTTATGAAGAGATTCCAAGACTAAGATAGAAGCATCCCAGCACAAGCTGTTGGGAAAATGGGCTTGCAGTAGCAAACAGGAATGTTGTACCTTCTCTACCCACAGGGAATAGGTATGCATAAGGAAGGAAGGGTTCCCTTAGCAACCAGAGATGGCCTATCTCCTCTGTCATAATGCATGTGTTTTGTTGGAAATCAAGCCCCACTTCCGACAAAAGGATCAGGGTGGTTAGAGCCCCTTGGTCAAAAATAGTTCACTCTCTCTGCAGATGGTCTCCAGCATGATAGTAATTAGCTTACTTGAGCAAGGGTCATGTAGCATGTAAAAGGAAAGGAGTTAATAAATAAAACAACCCCCCCCACACACACCACACCTTAAATCCCTATACTGACAGGACCCTCAAAAAGTCTCATTGCTAGCATAAATGAAAGTTGAACTAGACAGCAGAGGTCCCCCATGTGCCCACATGGATTCAGACATCAGCTCTGCATTTTTCATTCATCAGTTTGACCCCTCCATGACTAGTTGCCCACATATACCGCTCTAACTGAATGTCTCACTGTCACAGGGTCAGATACTCCCCTCTCCCCCACGGGGAGTAGTCAGGTCCTTAGGGCTCTTACAGTTACACCCCAACCCTGCGCATCTAGCAATTTCTCTTCAGTCCTAACCCCCCAGCCCTGCTATTGTGAGAGTAAGGCCCAACTGCAGCAGTTAGCACTCAGCACTCAACACCCTGTTTGCCACACAGCCTAGTGACCAGAGTCACTAACAAACACTCTTCTCACTGGGGCAGCACCGTCTGGTAGCAGTCTATATACAGCAGGTGCAGGCCCCCCTGATAAGGGGGAATGAGGCAAAGGGGATTAGGGGAACCCAGGCCCTCCCTACTTCACCAGGACCTAGCCCAGGGTCCTGATAGCAGAGGCACAGGCCACTGGTCACTCAGCAGGGCATCCCACCGCAACCCACTTTATTTCTCAGGACTCAATCTCCTGCCCTGGGCTACTTCCTACCATACTCCACTGAACTCCCTCCAAGATCCTTCCTCCAGCCGTTCTGTGGCACTGGTGTCCTGCTGGCTGGTTTCCAGGCCCAGTCCCTCTGGTGGCTCACCTGCAGGAATTCCACCAGCACTTCCTTCCTTCCAGTCCTCTTCTGGTGCACAGGCAGCTGGCTGGCTGGCTCACAGCTCTAGTCCCCCAGTGGTTTACCTGTAGGCGCTCCAGTAGTGTCTCCTCAGACACCAGCCCTGACAGTCACTCTCCAGGCTTTTATACCTAGGCTGCAGTCTGAACATGCCCAGCAGAGCTGTGGCGGCATGGCTTTTTCAGTCAGTTGAGCCTGTTTAAGCTTAGCTTTCCCTATGCAGAGCTGGTACACCCTGTCCACACCCACACTCATCATGTACTCTTCTCCTCTCCCTTGTTACTTTGGCCTCATGTTCACCTTCCCCCACTTCCCTGTGCCAGTCCACCTGTCACAAATGTCTTCATCGCCAATCCCTTCCATGTATTATTTTCTCCCAGAGGAATTGAAACGTTCTCTCTTAATCTTGGTGTCTTAAGCTATTCCAATTTACTTTTACACTGTTTACTAAAGACTTTTCCAATTCCAACTCCTTGGACCATATGCTGTTTGTCTTTACCTTAAAATTTCCAAAATCACACTGGGTGAAATTCACCCCAATACACGATCTGCTTCCCACTTAAGCCCTCCAAATAAGGCTTAACTGGGTTTTAGTGATTAATAGCTCTCTGCAAAGGAGTTAACATTCATTCATGATGATTTAAACCAACTAACTGAAGATCTGCTCTGAGTATTCACAATTGTTATTGTGTGTTGTTGTAGCCATAAAATATTAATTGGAAGATGACTTGTTTGTGCTTAGAACTCTTTGCCCTTATAGACTTTAAACTACATATGCTTCCATTTATACATATTCTCCCTTTCTAATAAAGACTGCTTTGCAAGCTTCTGAATCAAAAGCCCACTGGTAACCAAAGCCAGATGATTTGTCAAACAATAGTGATCACTAGCAATTAACAAGATCCCCATGACACATTTTACAGCTGGGGAAACAAACTGAGAGATTGAGTCACTTGATCAAAGCCATGCAGAATCTGTGGTAGGGACAAGATTGAAATCCAGGAGTTCCTGGCTATACACACATCTCTGTGAGACTGTTTTTTGCTTTCTGAAAATGACAGAAAGGGCCAAGATTTCATTTTAACAAGTGAATAGGAAATGAAGAATGAAAACTGAAACAGAAGAGTTGTGAGTAATGAGCACATTTGAAGAGTTTTCTTTTCAAGGTTTGCTCTGATGCCTTATTTGCCTTCAACAACGCAGAAACCACAGAATCACTTTCAGCCTGGTTACAGCCCCTCTCCGAGTTACAAATGAGTTACGGACCAACACTTGGTCCATAACTCGAACTGTTCGTAACTCAGATCCCATAGAGATACATGGCGACCGTGCTGTTCGTAAGCACGGATCGCCCTTCGTAACTCGGATCCGCATTTACAACCTCTTTGGTCGTAAGTGCAGATGGTCGTAAGTGGAGGTGGCTGTAAGTTGGGGAGCAGCTGTATTTGAAATAATGAACAGATTTTTTTTAGAGTTTTCAATAGCACCTATTTAGACCAGATTGTAAAGGTGTTCAGGCCCCTAACTCTCATTGAAGTCAGAGGGAGCTAGGTGCCAAATACCTCTGAAAATCTGGCACTCAGAAGCACAAATCCATAGCTTTCCATGGGACTTGGACTCTTAGGGTATGTCTAGACTACATGGCTCTGTCGACGGAGCCATGTAGATGAGTTTACTAGACATAGGAAAATGAAGTGGTGATTTAAATAATCGCCACTTCATTTACATTAAAATAGCTGCCACGCTGTGCTAATCAGCGGTTTGGTGGCACAGCGGGGCAGTCTGGATGTTCCGCAGTCGACAACAGAAGCCGTTGTCGACTGCTCCGGTAAACCTCATTTCATGAGGCATAATGGAGCGGTCGACAAAGCCTTCCGTTGTTGACTGCGGAGCATCCAGACTGCCCCACTGTGCCAGCAAACAGCTGATTGGCATGGTGCAGCGGCCATTTTGATGTAAAGGAAGCGGCGATTATTTAAATCGCTGCTTCATTTTCCTATGTCTAGTAAACTCATCTACATGGCTCCGTCGATGGAGCCATGTAGTCTAGACATACCCTTTGGGTGCATCTACACAGTAGGGCTTAACTCGAAATAAGCTAATCACATTGAGCTACATCAATTGCGTAGCTTATTTCGAAATAGCTTACTTCAAAATTGGGAGCATCTATACAGCACTTATTTCGAAATAGCGCACTCTTCCTCCGACTTCCCTTACTCCTTGTACAATGACGGTCACAGGAATCAGAATAAGAAGTCCTCCAGCTTGACAGTATTTCCACATTATTTCAAAATAACTGCCTACTGTGTAGATGCAGACTAAGTTATTTCAAAATAACACTAGTTATTTCAAAATAATGTTGCTGTGTAGATGAACCCTTAGATCCCTTAGGTGCCTTTGGAAAACTCTCCCATGCTTTTTATTAATGATGCTGGCAGAAATCATAAAGTTAGCCCAAAGCCAAAACTTAAATGTTTTCCCCAGTTCTGTTTAAGTATGAAGGTCTTTCATTTTCATATGTAAATGAAGTTAAGTCCTAAAAGGAACCTTGTAATACCTGAAACACTGAAATAAGACAGGGGTGAGCTTTCAAATCATCAGTCTATCAAAAGACAGATTTCACAGTCCTACCATACACTTTAATCATTTGTTTCAGAGCTGTCAGAAAACCGAGACATTTCCAGCACATAGAAAGGATAATAAGTTACACTTCTGCCTATCTCAGTGTGTTCAAAAAAATAAGATGACTATTGATAATCCAACCCACTGGGTGAAAAATCCTTAAAAAAATTCCTTAGGATCCAGGGAAATCTTCACAGCCATTGCTGTATGCAAAAGCATGAACAGTTGCCATCACTGTTGCAATTAATATATTCCCAAGACTTCAGAACAGCTATTTTGTGGATGTCTGATGACTAGCCAAGCTACAGAGCATTTTTTCATCTATGTAGGATAAATGAGAGGCTCTGGAATAAATAGGGTCACTTAAGGGTCACCATTGTAGTCATCAAACCATGAGCTGAATGGCAGAAGAGTCAGAAAAAGAGATTCAACTATGTGTTAACTTTGGAGTAATCTATTCTGGCACTTTCACCCTGTGCTATGATTCACTGAGGTAAAATTCACCCCAGTACAGAGGGCTAACCGAAGCCTAATGCGGCAGAAAGTCCCACTGTCATTCACTTTTAGGACTTATGTTGTGGATAAGCCTTTTTCACATGAGCCAATTTCACCCCTACAGACAATTCCTTATCTAGATGTGGTACAGGTAAATTGTGGAAACAAAATTCATCCCCTGCAAATCTTGGTGCAGGACGGAGCTGCCACACAAACCTCCACCTTCCACACGAGCTGCTGCTCCAACCTGGAACTTCAGCCATTGCCCTTTTGCACTACTTGTGTGTGGGGGAAGATGCTAGGGCTCCTGGGTCCACATAACTAGTGTTGTTCTTCTTCCTTGGTCAGCTTCCATCTAAGTCATCCACATCAGCTTATGTGAGGATGGCATGGAGATTCTTTCATGGCGAATACGGCAAATCCACGTACCACTGTGTGGTTGTTGCATTGATGGCTCCCTATCCGGCTTCAGTGCAAGGTGAAATGAAACAGAGGTCCTGGTGCTGGCTGTCCCCACTACAGCACTGGGGTGTATTTTGCACTATATAAAGGTTACCCAATATTGGGAGTTAGCCTGGATAAAAAGTGATTCACTCAGAAATTGACCCACCCAGACCTATGCCCTGACAGTACTTCTAAAGATCAGGCAACTGAGAAAAGAGGTTAGGATTTTGCCTACTGCTGTGATGGGAATTGCCAATGCTCAGGATTTTTTTGGATCAGTTCCTAGAACATCTTTCATTATGTTCCTCTCTTTCAAGGATGCATAATTTCCCAGTATCAATAACCACTGTCTTTGTTCCCAACTCGGTATGACAGGGACTTGGTTACATCCACAGCCGAGATGTTTTGGGTTGCTTCACAGCAAAATGGAAAGAATCCATCATTAAGAATTTCTCCCCTGTAGGACAGAATTGAGTATGCGTAACATAGGGTGACCATATGTCCTGTTTTGGCCAGAACGGTCAAACCCTATCCCAGCCATCTTGCCTTTTTTTTGGCAAAAGTGGTCATTTGTCCTGTTTGCTCTTGCCAAGTTGTTCACTTCTGTCAAATTCCCATTTTTGCCAAGAAGTAGGGTGCAGAGGAATGGGAGGGCAAGTGGCGATGCCAGTCCGACAAGGGAGGAGGAGGTGGCAGGGCTTGGGTGAATAGCAGCACCAGCCTCAGCCTAGAAAGGGTGGCACACAGTGCTTGAATGTGCAGCAATGCCAGACCCATCCTAGCATGGGGGATAAGCAGCAAAGCCAGCTCTGTGCCCATAGGGGTGGGTAGATGAGTAGCTCAGGCCAGCACCATGCAGGATGGGGGAAGGGCTTGAGCTAGCCCATGATGTATCCCATTTTCCCTTTGGGGAAACAGTCTCCCTAACATGGTAAAAATTCAGCAATTAATGTACAATCCCTCAGCTCCGCAATGAAGGCTCCAAGAGCCAGTTGGGACCATTGCAGACACTAGAATTGGACACACTATACCAGTAGCAATCACATCTGTGCCAATTACAGAGATAATGTCATCTCCCTGCTCCCACTTGATAATTCTGTTGATTCATCCAAGGATCACATTAGCTCATTTGGCCACAACTTCATAATAGGAACTCATGTTCTGCTGATTATGCACAATGAATCCCCATGTCCTTTCCAGAGTCATTGCTTTGTAGAATAGAGTCCCCTATCCTATAAGTATGAAATGATTTCTTTGTTCCAAGATATATGACTTTGAATGCATTTTAAGTCAGATTTTAAAACACAGACTGTTTGCATGCACCCATCTTATAAAAAAATCCAGATTACTGTATCAATTACCTAACCTCTTCACTACTTGCCAATCTCCTAGCTTTGTGTTTATATGTATACTTCGCTGGTGATGATTTTCTTCCAAGTCATTGATAAAAATGTTAACTTGTGTAGGGTCAAGCATCAATCTCTTTAGAACTCCATTAGAAACAGACCTGTTCAATGATGATTCCCCATTCGCAACTACATTTTGAGATCTATCAGTTAGCCAGTTTTAATCCATTTAATGAGTGCCAGGATGAATTAGTATAGCTGTAGTTTCTTAATCAAAATGTTGTATGATATATGAAATAAGTCTACCTTCCAGAAGTCTATTACATCAACACTATTAACTTTATCAAACACACTTGAAAATCATGTTATTTTGACAAGATGTATTTTCCATAAAACCATGCTGATTGCCATTAATTCAATTACCCTCTTTCATTCTTTATTGAGTCCTGTATCAGTCATTCCCATTATTTTGCCAAAGATTGATGTCTGACTAACCAACCTATAATTTTTCACTCATTCCATTTACCTTTTTAAAATACTGGCACAACATTAACTTTCTTCCAGTCCTCTATAACACGCTCAATATTCCAAGTTTTTTTGAAAAATCAATATTACTTGTTCAGAGACCTCCTTGGACAGCTCTTCTGAAACTCTTGAATGAAAAAGTTATCTGGATCTGATTTTAAAATGTCTAACATTAGTGGCTGCTTTCTAACATCCTCTTGCACTACTATTGGAATGTAACTCAACTTTATATGCCTCAGTTTCCCTATCTGTAAAATGTAAATAATGATACTTACCCTCCTTTGTGAAGTGTTTTGAGGTCTGCAGAAGAATAGTGTTATATAAGAGCTAGGTATTCTTTTGTTCTGAATTTTAGGAATACTTCAGAAATTATTGAATAGTCACACTGCAAGCAAAATACTTCTACGCTGTCAGATATAGTTTACCTCCTTCATCCTAAAATGAGCGTCACACAAACTATTTTCCATAAACTTATTTGTGTTACCTAAAATTCATATAACATTAAACCCCTTCCTTCTGTTAGCCCCTGCTGTATCTTTGCACTGTGGTTATGAATTGATGCTCAATTGAAACCAATGGATTCTTGGAACAAATGTAATAGAAGCATAACAAATGGTGAAGCTGTTAATGTTTGTAAGAGGGATATGTATTATCTGTGTTATCAGACACTATCAGTAGATGAGATCTGATTAAACCACAAAAATGCAAAGCATCTCTGTAATTCTACAAAAATAATAATCAGGGCAAAAAACTTTGAGTAATTATGCGAGGCTGCTTTCTCCGCACTGTTGGGGAATCCAGTACATTTCAGCTGCTAGTGCTACATAGCATATTTTTAGCAATATTTTGTAATTACAACTTATGTAAACACGATGATAACATTTCCCACAATCATTAAAAGCAGATTTTCATTAGTGCTTTCTCTAAATAAGTCTTGCTATTTAAATAATTTCCCTAATGGTGAACTAAATTAAGTAGGAGGATATCAGAGGAAATTATGGAGCAAAAATGGAGATGGCTAAGACACAAAAGAAGAACAGAACTGAATAACATAAAAAGACAGGCATCAGACTGGAATCCCATAGACAAAAGGCAATAGGGTAGACCAAAGATTACTTGTAAATGCATCACAGGAGCAGAACTGAAAGCTATCAAAATGACATGGGAAGAAACTAAGACCGCAAGACACTATCAATATGGAAGGCAGAGGTGGAGAACCTATGTTTCACATGGAGTTAAAAGGGATAAATCAAGTCTTGTCACAAATGCCTTGTGAAAAACATTTTGCAAACAAGTGTAAAAAGTGTTGTGTACAAAGGGTGACTTGTTTAGGATCTGATCCTGCAACTCTTACTCATGGGTACAGGTTGAACCTCTCTGGTCCAGGCTTCTGATTCTGTACTCTCTGGTCTGGCAATATCCATAGCTGGCAAGACCACAGATGTCGCTAGACCAAAGAACTCCTGCTAGACCAGAGACCCTAACAGCTGTGACTCCCACACCAGTGGGACCAGTGGCCCAGGAATAGGGAGCATAGCAGCAGATGAGGGGATAGTGGCTTGGGGCAGAGAGCCTGGCAGTGGCTGGGGCAACAGCAGAGCCCAGCAGCCAGGAGCAAGGCAGCTAGAGTAAGGAGTCCAGCTTTGGGCAGGGAGTCTGGCAGCTGGGAGCAGGGAGCCTGGTGGCCAGCTGCACAGAGCCTGGCTGGGGGCAGGGAGCCCAGTGGGTGGGACAGATGGCTAGAGCCAGCAGTGGAGCCAGGTTGGTGGCTGGGGCCAGCAGCAGAGCCCAGCCAGCGACAGAGAAGGGAGCCTGGATGGAGAGCTCAGACTCGATCAGCAGAGGGGCCAGAATTGACCTTCCCTGGTCTAGCAAACTCCCAAGGGTGTCAGATCAGTGACGTCCAACCTGTAGTCCTCAATCATGCGACCAGTTGCACTGAAGTCACTAGAGAGTTGCACCATTGATTTCAATGGGAGTGGGGCTGGATCAATATCAGGAAAAGCTTCCTGATAGTGAGATGCTTTTGGCTATCACCTTTGGGATCTTAACTTTCTTGGGATCACAGATTTATGGGAAGAGGTCTCAAAACTTTTTTCTGTTGTTACGAGGAATCATGGTATACATTAGGCTGTGCCCAGTGGGGCAGACTAGGGAGACTGTTAGTGCTCCTCAGGGTGGAAGCTCTCCCACAGGGCCTCCTGGATACTGACAGCCCCCCGATGGACCTCCCGGATGGCAGCCTGCAGAAAGTGCAGCCAGGCTTGCAACAACGTGTCCAAGAGAAGCACCAGAGTGCCCAGGGGCAGCTCTGGCTCCATGTTGCAGAGTGCTGTGGTGTCCCTAGTGAGGCAACCAGAGCACGCAGAGACAAAATGCTTTGCTGTCCCTCATCGAGGTAGGCAAGCAAGCAGGGAAAGCTGAGAACCAGCTGTCCAAGGGGGATCCCTTTAAGCACAGGACTCAGATAGCCTCAGGCAGCAGCCACACAAAGTAAATCCTGATCTGATGCCCTGCCGGACCTGGTTCCGATCGGCCTTAAATGCAATTCAGCATCCATTCAGTGTGGATGCGCTATTTCGAAATAGCAAAACGCTATTTCAAAATGTATTTTGTGTGTAGATGCGTTATTTTGAAATAAGATATTTCAAATTAACTATTTTGAAATAGCTTATTTCAAAATAACGCTGTAGTGTAGACATACCCTAAGGGTACATCTACACTGCATGGCTATTTCAGAATACTGGAGGTATCCCAAAATAGTTACCCCACATATTAAAAAGCCACTTGTTATTTTAAAATATTTTTTGAAATAACAGGCATAGTATTTCGGCATCCCTGTAACCCTCTTTCTACGAGGGTTAAGGGATGTCTCGAAATAGTGTGTTATTTTTAAATTTGGCCCTAAGTAGAGACACCAAATTTCAAATTTCAAAATAGAAGCGAAATAAGATAAGCAATTTGCGTAGTACAAATTGCATATCTTATTTCGAGTTTAGGTTGTTATGTAGACACACCCTATGGTGCTACAGGACCGTTGTTTTTTAAGTTTTTTCAGTTACAGACTAACATGGCTACCCCTCTGATACAATTGCCGAGTTCTACCAAAGTAATATTATAAATACCAATTTCTATAATTTGTATAAATCAAATTGTATAATCAATGTTAAATTTGAAGGGACTTTATCAGGGTATTTTTTTAAAAAAATCCCAATGTTATTAATAACCCATACAACTATTTAAAAATTAAATATTTGATTTGTGCTTTTTAATGTTTGCAGTAGGCTAGACTTTGAAAAAGGCTACTTAAATTTCATACTTGTTTTCAAGTTTTTCACAAACTGAGCCAATAGCGAAATCTTTGGTTTGCAAATGAGAAATTGTTTACATTTGAACAAAACTTGCCACTTTCACTGAATTGAAAAAAAATCATACAAGTATTTATTTATGTTGGTGTTTTTAAAGATCTTTCGCAACAAAACTTATATGTTGGCCTGAAGTGAACCTTCAGAATTTCTATTTAACAAATTAAATTCTTATAGCATGGTTACATCTGTTCATAGACTGATGTTTTATATAAAGTATATATATAGATCTTTCATTTATGAGTTAACAAATCAGTGAATCAGTCTCTATAGCCAACCTAACCATGGTCCATAAATCACTGGCCAGATGTATGTTATCTTTGGATATCAACAATTTAATACAATGTCCGATTTAAGAAGTGTCAAGAGATTCACTGTGATCAGATAAAAACCTGAGGCATGATGCAGGGATAATCTGCAGTAGATGCAGGGGTAGGACTTGCATTATAAAAGGTTTTGTCCAGCACTTGCTTTTGAGATTCTTAGTGCACAGGATTGTATAATCAATGGCTGATTTCTGTTTCAATAAATATCACAATCAATTTACATACAGAAAATTGATAGTTGTTATGGGAAATACTGTTACTGCTTTGAGTACTAACTGCATTGAGATTTAACTGAAGTCACCCAACTCAGAGAATGGCACTTAAGCACGTTTAAAATTAAGCATTATAACTGTTCTTCATAATCAGAGCTTTTGTCTCTGTATTTGTCATGGCTATGACTTCTACAAGAAAACACATGACTTGTCAATTTTTTTTGTAGAAACCATGGGCTTTTGTCACCCCAGACAGCTCTTGAATGAGCAAATCTCCATTAACTAGTACTAATTTGGTTTTCCATTATAGTGAAGGTTCAGATTTCAATGGTTTTAAACTACTGATTAAATGTTAAGGCTGGGATATTTAAAGAGGCTTAAAGGACTTAGGTATCCAACTCTCAATCAAAGCCAACAGATTCTTTGTAGAAAGTGAGGGCCACATTTTAAAGGTATTTAGACATCTACAGATGCAGACAGGTGTCTAGATGCTTATGGCAATCATATAAGGCACTTATCTGCATCGTTAGGGAACTAACACCTTTAAAAATTTGGCTCTGAGTTCCTAACTTCCTTAATTGTTTTTGAAAATCTTATTGTGAGCATTTTATTGTAAAATAAAGGAATTGCAATTGACATTTTATATAATTTCACATGACAATTTAGTATTAATTAAAATATGGTGAACCATATGGTGACTTTTCCCTTTTCTAACAAGCATTATGACTTTTGCATTATTTTTACCATGACTTTTTTTTTTGGCACTACAACCAGCCCTAGAGAGAATATCAGAGTACACAGACATCAGTGGTTCAAAACAGTGGTGCCACACATGAAGACCAATGGGGAACAACAGCACTTTTTTACAAACAGAACTATTTGCAATAAAAACTTCGTAAGACAAATCATTCCCTTACAATCACAGGTAAAGCAGGATCTCAGAACAGCCTGTATTCCAGCACTCACCATTCCCTTTTCTCCAAATAGCCCTGCCTTTAGTTTTATAGTTCAAAACTGCATTGTAATGCTATCCCCTCCTCCACTCATCATGCATTTTTTGCAATCACGGTTATATGTATCATGCATTGGTTTTGGATAATGAACAGATGGAGAAAGAAACAGGCTTGTTACTGCAGCTACTTCTATTACAATGGGTACTTGCAAAGAGCTGAGCATTGAGTTTAAACCGGTAGAACACAACACGTGCATGTGCGTTTTATATTCTGACCTTATCCTAAAAGATAATTAGAGAATAGCTCCCCAACAAGAAACTACTACTATCCATCTATCTTTGGCTACATGTTGATCTGCCTCTGTCTCTCCACTGCACACCAATGACTGTTGCTTAATCAGCCTCCTTGCAGGCTGGTAGCAAGTGTTTAAGCTCCCAACCTGGGGGGAAAAAAAACAAAAACTGGAACAAGCTGGATCCTGCAGATTTGTCAGATCTTGCCAACTTCTGGCACCAATTCTCAAGCTGTATCCTCAAAATAAGGCGCAAACTACCCATGCCTGGCACAACAAAAAATTCTATCCTGGCATACACCTATGCAAGAGTGCCACAAAAACCTAGATCTAGCACATGGATTCTGACAGATTAATTCAATTTTTGGACCTCACCCCCAAATGACTTGCTATGACAAGAAAACAAATATAGTCTCTCTAACTGCACCCTAGAATCCTAGCTATAAAAATACAAGGGCTACAAAAACCCAAATCTGACAAATGGATTCAATTGGCACAATTTAGGGTTTGGAGCCAAAGATTATGATTTAAATAGAAAATAAGTGTAGCTGTTCCTATTCCACAGGAAAAATCTGCATCCTGATGTATTCTGGCCTAAATGCATTGGAAACATGCATATCTGTTAGCCAGATCCAGTCAGTTTTAACCACAATCTTCAACATTCTTTCAAATTGGTAAAAAAGAATGCACCAAAAATCCAGACCCTGTGGTAATTTTGCACAGCAACACTGCAAAAACATGTTTCTGGCATCTGGATCCCAAATCCATTCAGCTAGTTTATATTTTACTCCCCAGAATTCCACCAGTTAAATAGAAGAGGTTAGCTGCTCCACTTCCACTGAAAAAATATACAACCAACAATATTTCTCTGCTCATTATCATGGCAAAGACATAGATCTAACTCTTGACATGGGTCCTGAAAGGTTTAGTCAATTTGGTCATTGATATTCCCCAATATTTCTTTCCAGATTTAAAGCAAATATAGCTAATTTTTTCCATCAGAGATATTTATACCCAATGCACCATGTTTGAAGAGAAGATGTAATAATGTAAACCTTTTATGTTGCACTTTATATATACAGCCAAATTCCATGCTATCACACTGAAAACTGGCAGTCAAGCTGAGTTAGCAGGTGCTGATGATCACTTTAGAAGTGGTTTAAACTCACCAACCCTTGACTGAGATTTTGCAAAGCAACCTAGGAGATTTAAACAAACACCGTTGTTAATTTTAAAACACCTTTTAATGGAAAATGTCTAAATCCCTTAAACTCCTTTGAAAATCTTAATGTACTGGTGTAGGGGTTCCCCCCTTGTGCGGAGGGGCTTACGTCCGCCCCCTTCAGTTTCCCAGTCGTTAGCGCCTCGATGTGACCGACTTCACTCGGTTCCGTTAGGCGGTTGGGGGAAGGGGGTCCGTGCCTGCCCTCGCTCCGGACCCCGACCCAGGGCCCTAAGGTCAGGGAAAGGCTCCCCGCCTAGCAGGGGGGGTCGAGACCCCTAAACTCCCCTGCTCTCAGGGTCCGCGTCCCCGCCCTGGGCCACTTCTTCCCCCAGGTCCAATTGTCTCACCTGGGCTCACACTCTGGTCCTGCCCAGGGCCTCCAGTACCCGTGTCCGCCCACCGGCTCCTGGGGGGAATGCGTCTCCTCGGCGTCCCCCCGGTCTGCCGGCCTTCTGCGCCCATTTAAACTGCCCGCCCGGCGCAGATAGATGACGTCACCGCCCTCGTCGGCCTCTGGCCCCTCCCCAGGCCGGCCTCCCCGTGACGTCCCTTCTCCCGCCTCCTCCCGCTGCCCCTTGGCGGCGGCGTCCGCCAGTCCCGGCTCGTCACCCGGCCGGCACGCCGGCCCTCCCTCTCGGGGAAAGCGGGCGGCTCTCCAAGCCGCGTCGGGGGGTGAGCTTCTCCCCCGCGATCACGGCGTCCCGGCAGTTTTCGGGAGGGGCGGGGATACCCCGCCACAACTGGATACACATATCTGATGTAACAGGATTCTACCTTTGCTGTCTATCTAGAAGGTAAAACTATAGCGATCTAGATGAAAAAATGGGCTAGACCCAGGGAGAGCAAGTTGCGGCCCGCAGGCCAGATCTGGCTCACCAAGCTGGCAGATCCTGCTGCCATGCCAGGAGCCATGCTGCTTTAGGCAGTTGGCTTCTCCCTGTGGTGCTGCTCCCAGCACTGGGGGGCAGAGGGTCAGGGAGAGGCTCGCTCAGTTTATGGCTGATACTAGCTGAGAAATTGTGCTGGGGCAAGGGCAGCACACAATGCCTCCCCCTGGTACCAGGAGCAGAGAGCCAGAGGGCACAGCCAAACATTTTGAACAGCCTGGAATTACAACAGAAAGCAAGCCTGCCTCAGGGTCCTGCAGGGCTGCAAGCTGGGAGCCACATAGGTAAGTGCCTCCCGGCCAGAGCCTACCTCTCGCACCCCAGCTCCTCCTACATCCCAACTCCCTGCCTCAGGTCACCTATCTCTCCTGCCCCAGGTCATAACTCCCCTGCAGACCTTTAACCCCTTCCTAAACTCCTCTCCTAGGCCAGAATCCTCTCCTGCATCCATACCCACTACCAGATCCTGCACCCCAATCTTCTGCTCCAGATCACAGCCCCCTTTCACCCAAACTCCCTCCCAGACCTCATACTCTCTACTGCACCCCAACCCCTACCCTGAGCTTCCTTCTGAACCCAACTGCTGTCCCAGACTCCAGCGTGGCCCTTGACCATTTACAAAATCTTGAAGTGCCCCCCCATCAAAATTATTGTCCATGCTGGGCTAGATATTGCTGGATCGAGGTCCATATTTGGATTTTTCAAGTGTTCATGTGCTCAAAGGCCAGATTTGTACAGTGAGCTGAGAGCTACTTGGTTATTGTGAAAAGTTCCCTGAAAACATCCGCTCAATATGCTGCAGCAGTCAAAAAAGCTAGGAATAAAAAGGGATCAATAGTAAGACAGAAACTATCATAAAGTCTCTGTGTGAATCCATAGTATGCCCAAATGTTGAATATTGTGTGTGATTCTGGTCACCCCCATCTCAAAAAGGATATTAGATACATTAGAACCGGAAAAGATACATAGAAGAGCAGCAAAAATTATTAAACATATGAACAGCTTCCATATGAGGAGAGATTAAAAAAGATTGGGACTGTTCATCGTGGAAAAGAAATGATGGTATGGAGAAAGTGAACAGAGAACTGCTATTAACTCCTTCACATAAGAAGCTGGTATCACCAAATAAGATTAATAGGCAATAGGTTTAAAACAAACTAAAAGTACTTCTTCACGTAGCACACATCAACCTGTGGCACTTGTTGCCAGGGGATGTTGTGAATGCCAAATCTGTAACAGAATAAAAAAAAAACAATTAGATAATTTCATGTAGGATAGGTGGTCCATCAATGGCTATTAGCCAAGTTGTTCAGGGATGCAAGCCCGTGTTCTGTGTGTCCTAAACTCCAGCTGCTAAAAGCTGGGAGCAGACAATAGGGAATGGGTCACTCAATAATTAACCTGTTCTATTCCTTTCCACTGAAAAATCTGTCATTGGCCATTGTCAGAAGACAGGATACTCATACAGAGAGATCATAGGTCTGACCTAACATGGCTGTTCTTATATTCTGTATTTTTATCATGGAATTTAAAAATCTGCAGCCAAACTATTGCTAGCTTCAGGTCCCTGATACACGGTTTTTTGGTTTTGCTGAGCCAGTTTACCAAAGGGCTTGGATTTTTTTTTTAGTTGCTACTACATTTTCTTTTTGTTTTATCAGACAGTAATATTTGAAAGCCCGAGGTTAAAAATTAGCAGGATCCAAGGATTTGACATAGGTTTAGGGTCCAGCTTTTTCCTGTGGAATAATATTGATTATACTTGTTTTTCATTTATAGCGAATAGTTTGGGGCCTGGGACCAAAAATTGACAGGCTGCAGCAGCATCAATATGTTGAATGGGGCTTTTGCATCACTCCTGAGTTGGGATCCTGAATTTCTTTATTTTTGATACAGCAAGAGTAAGGCTTGTTCCCTATTCAATATTTGGGGGGCAGGGCCAATACTTGGGTGGCTCTGGAAGGATCCATGTGCCAGACCCATGTTGTTGTGGCACTCATGCAATGGGAGCAGCTTGGTCCACTCATTGCCCCATTAGGCTTTGGGGAGCCTGTGCTGACACTCCAGCCCCCTTGCCCATCCCCATGCGTGGCTGAAGCATGCAAAATCTACTAGCTTCCTTCACCCCAGGCTCTGGTGTCTTTCTCCTTCTCAGTGAGGGTTTGGGTTTTTTTGTTGTTGGGAGTTTTTCTTCTCACTTGTGTGCAGCCGTGTGGAGAGGCGCGGCGTCGGCGCAGCCCTCCCCGAGGGCCACGCAGGGTCCTCCGCCCTCCCCTCCGGTTTCCCTCACCCGAGGTCTCGTCCTCTCCGTGCTCCCTGATCACCCAAGAGCCCTGTCCCGAGTCTGACAGGGTCGGTCCATGCTCAGTCAGCTGTGAGTGGCGTCCGCGTCGGCGCGGTGGGGGGGTAGGAGGACTCAGGCTCACCCTCACTCCGATCCCCGACCCAGGGCCCTAAGGTCTGGGGGGATACGCCAGTCCCCTCAGTCCTGGTGGGTGGGGGATGGAACCCCCTAAACACACCAACCCCCCGGGTTCCAACACCCTGCCCTGGGTGCTTCCTACCTCCCCTGCTGAGCTGCTGTGACGACTGGGTCCCGAGGGTCTGCGCCGACGGGGTCCAAGGTGCCGCTGTCCGTACGTCCTCCTTCCGGCTGCGTCTTCCTTCCCCCTCTGCTCTGGTGGCGGCGCTTCTTTTAAGAGTCCTGCCGCTCTGACGTCCTCCGTAGCGGGGCCGGCAAGCCCCTTCCGCTGGGGCGGCGGACCCACTAGGGTGCCGGTGCGGGTCGGCGCCATGGGGCCGTGTCAGCGCCTGGCGTTCTGGCACGGCTGGGGAAGCGGCGTTGGGCGCAGCTGATCGGGGCCGCGGCTCAGCCCCACCCGCGGCAGAACAAGCCACGCTGGGCAGGAGCCGGTGCGGGGCCGCCGCTTCTCCCCAGCACGCCGGGGGCGGCGCCCGGTTAGTGCGGGGCGCGGGGGCTGCCCCATCACAAGCCCCCAACTGATTTTTCTGTGGGTCAGTGACCCCTGACCTAAAAAAGTCCCCTTCCCCCTCCTGCTTTAGAATATGGGCTTCCGGGACTACACTGTGCTTGGATCCAGCAGGAGCCTGGTGCCAGTTCCAGGTTTTGGCGATGCTCGTGCTCCAGGCTACTCCAGGGCCCGCATATTTTCTGGTGCAGACGCCGCTAGACTTACTCGCTATTTTGACGCTGAAGTTTGAGGGCTGGGAGGGCCACAGACCGTCCGGAATAGCGGGATCCCCCTCGGTCCAGCTTTTCCCTCTCTCCCTGGCTTTGCAGACAGAACGCTGGCACTGCACCGGCCGCGCACGCTGCTCTTGAGAACGTTCCCCGGATGCCGCACGCTCCCTCCTCTGCAGGGGGAGGGGAGAGGGAGGCTGTGGCTCCCTCCAGGAGGAGGATGCACGGGCGGGGACGCCTTGCCCAGGGAGAGAAATGAAGGAGCCAAGCAGAAAGCCAGAACGAGTTCGGCTGAAAAGGAGAGGAGAGTGGCAGAGAGCAAGAGTTTGCAACCCCCTCCGCTCCTGTGCTCTCTGAGCGCCTGGTTTGCGTTGGAAGCTCCCTGCTCTCCGTGTGCCTCAGTCTTGCCTGCCTTCGCTCTCAGCACCCCAAGAAGGAACAGCTCCTTTGCAGTTTGCAGCACTGCATTACCAAGGAAGCGGCCCGGCTCGCACGGGGCAGAGGAAAACAAGAAAGCAGCAGCTTCCAGCACAAACTGACCCCTTTGCAAAAAACCAGATCATTCAGTCCTTTAGCTTCCCCTCCTGTTTTCCTTTCTTTCTTTCTTTTTCTTTTTGCAAGTACACAGTAGAAAAATAACAACACCCCTCCACAACCTGTCGGCCTCAGAGGGATCCCGAACCAGGCAAAGCAGAATGTACCAAGGACACATGCAGGTAAGAGGCGATTAGAAGGCGACCTTATGAGAAGCATGCTTAACTGGCTCTGCAGAACCAGAGCGGATTGCGCTAAGTTTCAGTGGGATGTGTGTGTAAGAGGGGAAGGGGGTTCTGTCTTCTCACCATGCAACAGGTGATTTGGTGCAATATGAACGTAGCATTCGGAGTTCAGAGAAAAACTCGACCGGCAATGGAAGGATGGGGGAAATCTGTGAACTTTGCCGCCAGGTGAAGTTTGATGTTTGTGTGTGCATTTATTTCGTGCAGACCTTGATGTTCATGTAGGGTCGTTCAAATAGAGTCAAGTGATCACTTCAGGACAGGCATTCAGTGGTATATTTCCAACTCGCACGCGTCTCTTGCCACCCTCTTGATGCATCCGTCCCTCCCTGTATGTCATGTGAAGGGCAAACATAAGGGGAGAGGCAGAGTAACAGCTTTGCAAACTCTGCATAGATTTCATTCTGCACTAAAGCCGAGCCTGGCTTCCCTCTTATGGCACAGAGGTGCTGTGTTCTGAGATGGTGGGTTTCTGTGCCCATACTATGGGACTGGGATTCATCTCACACGGATAACGCTATGGGGTGGAATTTTAAACACGTCTAAGATTTAAATGTTTTAGGTAGAAATCCTGGCTCGAGAGGCTATCGCTCTACCTCTCTGAAGATGCCTCTCTCTACTACTAACTCAGTAGTGCTTTGGACGTGATTACTTTAACCTTGACTCTCACTCTACTTCACGTGGGTCTTCCTTAAAAGCCAGCTGTATGTTGGAGGATAGGAGGAAATAATAAGGCAGCATAGAAGTGGACTCTGATCTTTGCATCGGGACCCAGCCCGGCTTCTTGTTCATTAAGTTAAACGACCAAATACATTTATCACCTACACTGACACCAATCTAGCATGCAGCATGTGTGAGGGTCAGGATGTTTACTTGTACTGTACTGCAATTTAGTAATAGCAGTACTAGGAAGTACTGTTTTATATGGGTCTGAATGCAATATTCCAAAAAATGCAGAACAGTTACTACAGACTTAAGTCAATGTCACACTTAAGGACTTTGTATAACATATTAGTTAAATAACTACCCTGATTCAGCATTCTCTGCTTTCCAAAATTGAATGTAGACCAGTTGCTGTCTTCCACTTAATTGTATTCCCTAATCTCTGCAAATGATAACTGTTGTGTCACTCTTACTTCTGATTAAAGAATAAATAGGTTTTTAACAAGAAAAGTAATTGCTAGAAATAAGTATACTGCTACTTATTTAGGTATTTATACAACTATTTTGAGTGTATTGTTTTACAGCAACACAAAATAGTTGTATAAATAATATGATTGACTTGGATAGTGAGCAATATACATTTGTCATGAAAAATAAATTCTAAACTTTGAATATTATATATTGTAAATATTAAAAGGGAAATGTGATACTCCTTGGCAGTTTCAATATATTATGAGTTATAAAAAAGGACATTTTAACAAATACCATTTGAAAATAAATTTAGAATTAGAATTATAATAGAAAAATCAGATTAAAATATACAAAAATCTTCTAATACACAGCCTTTAAAGGCATTTTTCTGGTAGTTAAAGTAATCTCACTAATCAAAAATTAACCAAGTTTACTGAATTAAAATAATATTCAGTATGTTTGTCAAATGTAACAAATAAGCAACTTATTCAATTAAGCTATTTAATGCAATTTTATTCTGCTGCCCCAACAGGAATCATTAAGATCCTTTAAGGTACCAATAAAAAAAGACTAAAAAAAAGGGGGGGTTGCCATATTTGAACTTTCAAATGTGGTAACCCTATAAAGCATCTTCATGTTTGGTAGCTGCTTAATTATTGAGTTTTAAGTCAATAAAACAAAGAAAAATACAAAACTAATTGATTAATAATAGGCTATTTGCTATAAAGTTTACTTAAACCACCTTGGAAAGTAATCTACCAAAGTTTTATGTAACTACAATATCAACCCAGGTGCTAACAAAAATACAGAGGTATATCAGGGATTCCAAGCTCTTTTGAGTCTACTTTGTCCTACTACAAAATGAACTACTCACTGAAATATGGTAACATTTTTGCTAACTTTGGGGAAAGCTACAGTAATTGGAAATGCTTACTTCTCTCTGTCACTGGTTTATCATCTTCAAATTAAGTGGTATATAATTTGTTTATAAATAGGCACCTAAATAAAACTAGTCAAGTTTTAGGAGTTCCGGAGTTCCTGAACAATAACAGCTCCCATTAGTTTAAAGTGAAGCATGCACCTAAGCATTTTGTTGAATCTGGGGCCCGAATACAGCTAAGCAGCTAATTGTAGGCATCTATATTTGTAACACCTGGTCCTGCATTTCTTACTCACTGGTAGAAGAATGCTGAATTATGTCCATACTTATATAAAAGCTCCAGCATGCTGATACTTGTTTTTATTTTTCCCTGGGTCTTGACTCTTGCCTTTCCTACATAAAACAAGAATTTACATAACAATTTTCCATGTCCAGTTACTTTAATATGAACATTTACAAATGCAATCTTATAGAAATTGAGCATTTACCCATTTTGCATGTTCACTATGCACAGTCCCAACCTGTTGTCTTCCTTTGAATGCAAGACTAACTTAAATTGACTTAAATTTTTTTAAAGATGTGCTCTAGTGCTTTCCTGAATCACTAGTTTTCACTAGGCCTATTTAAGCTAGTCCTGCAGTGTTTCTTGCATTTAAGGGAGAAAAATAATTAAATCACAACAATTGATTAATAAAACATTGCATTTGTAAACATTCATATTAAAATAATTGGACTTAGGAATTTGTGTAAATTCTAATTTAACTTTAAGCACATGCTCAAGCCCCACTGAAGTCAAGCACATACTTCAGTGATTTGCTAAATCAGAGCCATAACATATTACTTTTTAAAATTTATAGTACATACAGTATTTGAAATGTTACAGGGCATTCCCAAAAATGACTCCATTTTCTAATTTTTTTTTTTTTTTTTAGATCATGGGTTAGATTCTTCTCTCATTCTTTTTAGAACTAGTTCCTCAAATAACAAGCTGTGTTCTCTCTTCTTGCTCTCATGCACACCATTGTTTGTGGGCAAAATAAGCAAGATCCAGGACTACGCCAGCCTTTGTGTATGCAATTTCCCACTATTGCTATTTTTCTTAATTTCATGCCACTGCAACAAAGCAAAGTTGAGAAATCCTAAACAAAATATAAAGGGAAATGTAGTTTTGAAAGAAAGGCATATTATAGCTCTAATCAGCTTCACACTGTTATATCACATTTTCAGGGCAAAATTCTATTACTTGTGCACGCCAGATCAAAGGGTGAGAGGGAATGAGAATTGAATCTTCCAAGGTAGTCAGGAAGACACACAGGGGACAAAGCACAGAGAAATGCATTATCTTGCTCCTTCAAAGCAATTTCACTATAATTTAAATAAGCAAATACATTTCTTGAAGCAACTTTTAAGTCCCATATTATTTATCAGATCAAACCACTCCTTTTTAACAGCTTGCTGTCTACAATGTGAAAGATATTAGGATATTTTCTAAGATAGATATTAACATCTGAGACCTGATCCTTTGGTGGGGACTTCTGCAGGAGAAAGAGAACTTCAGGATAGACTCATAGATCATTAACTTAGGTCCCAATCCTGCAGTTTATACAAGTGTATAAATTTACTCACATGAGAAGAGTTAAACCCATGCATAGGTGGCTACAGAATCAAGGTCTTAATCATCTAAAATCTGCATCATTTTAACAACAGAGTCTACAAATCTGTTGCATTGCTTTTACATTTTATCACACGCTGAGTCTGCCACTGTGCTGGCTACAGATCTCTCTAAGCTTCATGGGAGTTCCAGGAATGGAGTGAGGGTGTATTATTACTGTGGGGTAACATTTTTAACAGCAAGCTGCATTGACTTAACTCAGCTCCCATCAAAATGATTAGTAGAAATCTCACATCAATGGGAGTGGAGTTAGGCCACTGTGAATGCTTTTGAAAATCCCACCCTTATACCTTTACTCACTCATCTTTCCATCAAGTAGATTTTTGAACAAAAGGAGCTATTTTGAAGAATGTTGGCATGGTATTTCATGCATATAGCTAAATTGCACTGCTGTGTTTGGAGGTGCCACATGTCAGATAAAGCAGAGATTCTGACCCCTTTTGGTTATTAACATCCCTTTGGCAGTTTTGCAGGAACAGGGTATTAGCTCTGATGGTCTGACCAAGTTCCAAATCAGATAATGACATTCAGTCTCCCTAATTTTTCCCTGGACTGATAATTGCATAGATTATGTACTTCCTGTCCCTGTTACATATGTTGTTGTATGCTGCTGAACAATTGGGCTACGTCTACACTGGCCCCTCTTCCGGAAGGGGCATGTAAATTTCACGAGTCGTCGTAGGGAAATCCGCGGGGGATTTAATTATCCCCCGCGGCATTTAAATAAAAATGTCCGCCGCTTTTTTCCGGCTTTTAAAAAAGCTGGAAAAGAGCGTCTAGACTGGCCCCGATCCTCCGGAAAAAGTGCCCTTTTCCGGAGGCTCTTATTCTTACTTTGAAGTAAGGGCACTTTTTCCGGAGGATCGGGGCCAGTCTAGACGCTCTTTTCCGGCTTTTTTAAAAGCCGGAAAAAAGCGGCGGACATTTTTATTTAAATGCCGCGGGGGATATTTAAATCCCCCGCGGATTTCCCTACGACGACTCGTGAAATTTACATGCCCCTTCCGGAAGAGGGGCCAGTGTAGACGTAGCCCTGCTGTTTTACCCCAGATGTGACTGAATCTTAGTTATGGATTAAATGCATCATTTGCATTTCAATGGAAGGAGCCACTTCTGCAAATACATACACATAGGACTCCAGTGGGTCTAGTGATTTTAACAGATTTATGTATGTGTAAAAGTGCTTTCAGGATCAGGCCCTAAGTCGAGAAGTGTTTTGAGGGCCTTTTGATTGGACATGCTAAATATTTGTAAGATAGACTAAAGAACATGAAATAAATGGTAAGAGGTATTGTATTAATTCACCACACTATTTGATGCCGGTACAGGCAGTCCCCGGGTTACATACAAGATAGGGACTGTAGGTTTGTTCTTAAGTTGAATCTCTATGTAAGTCGGAACTGGCGTCAGCCGCTGCTGAAACTGATCAGTTTCAACAGCAGCTGAATCTGGACGCCAGTTCTGACTTACATACGGATTCAACTTAAGAAACCCAGGTGTCCCCAAGTCAGCTGCTGCTGAAACTGATCAGTGGCTGATTCCAGGAAGCCTGGGGCAGAGCAACTCTGCCTCGGGCTTCCTGTAGTCAGCCCCTGGTCAGTTTCAGTAGCGGCTGACTTGGGGACGCCTGGGGCAGAGCAGCTGGGGTGCTGCTGGGTTGCTCCAGTAGCGCCGCTCCTCGGCGCTACTGGAGCAACCCAGCAGCACCCCAGCTGCTCTGCCCCAGGCGTCCTGATTCAGCCACTGCTGAAACTGACCAGCAGCGGCTGAATCAGGACGCCTGGGGCACAGCAGCTGGGGTGCTGCCGGGTTGGTACAGTAGCGCCGAGGAGCGGCGCTGTGGGACCAACCCGGCAGCGCCCCAGCTGCTCTACCCCAGGCGTAGGCAAGAAAAGCCTGGTCTGCTGGGGGGGAGAGGGGCACTAGCTGCACTCCGCCCCCCAGCAGACCAGGGAGACGCGGGTGGCAGGACCACCCGCGTCCTCCACGGCTTTGCTCCGTCTCCCTGGTTCAGGGAGACGTGGAGCAGCTTTTCTCGCCCCGGAGGACGGGGGCGGCGGGACTGCAGCGCATCTGGTCCCGCCTCTCCAGTCCTCCGGGGCGAGAAAAGCCCCGTTCATAACTGCGGATCCGACATAAGTCAGATCCGCGTAACTCGGGGACTGCCTGTATTAAAACAAGTTAGGACAAAATATTCCTGCATGTGCGCCCTGATTTTCCAACATTTAAGATGGGATTTTTCAAAACCTTTCAGCATTGGCCTGATTTCTCATACCGAAATCAGTGGTAAAATTCTCATTGACTTCAGGGAGATGAATGCAGCATGATTTGAAAATCCTCAGAGGGGTTGCCAAGTTAGTCTGTAACAGGAAAAACTTAAAAAACAACAAATAGTCTAGTAGCACTTTAAAGACTAACAAAACATGTAGATGCTATCATGAGCTTTCATGGGCCCAAACCACTTCTTCAGATGACCGGAGTGTTGGAAGTCCACATCCTAGAATAAATGGGGGGGAGGGAGATTGAAGGGGAGGAAGAAAAAAAGAGAGTGAGTAGATAAGTTTCAGAGTAATAGCATAGTGAATCTGTAACAGGAAAAACTTAAAAAACAACAATTGGTCTAGTAGCATCGTAAAGACTAAATAGTTACAAGAGGCTGATAAGTACTATTAGTTTGCAAATGGAAAGGAAGATGACCAACACCAGATTATTTGTTGTTTTTTAAATGTTTCCTGTTACAGACTACCCCTCTGAAATCAGATTCTACACAGACGTCAAGAACCATTAGCACCTTCATTGGTTGGTTGGTTGGTTGGTTGGTTGATAGATAATGTGCAAGCCATCAGATATTCAAACCATTAGCATAAGAATTAAACTTGTGAATGAAGTTAAGCTCCAATCCTTCTCCGTGTATTTGGCTTGTGGAATTGGTCTGAAATCCTGTCTTTTTTAAAAATACTTCAGCCAGTGCAGGACATTTTATATACACATTGGCTTCAAACAAGCTGCTCAAAACAAATACCATTAAATTCAGTGCTGCACTGAATTTTTGCTCTGCAAACTAAAGACCAAGAAAAATGTACAGCTTAGTTATGAAGCCCAGAAAATCTGAGTCTGTAATTGGAATGTTGAATAACGATTAATGAAAGTGATGGGATGGTGACTCCCAACCATACCGAAATTTCATTATGACAAACTGATAATTACCATTATTACAGCCCATCTTTGAAAAGTGCTTAGAATGGTTGAGTGGTATTTATACTGGTGTGTTTCTCTTTGTTTCAGTGTTTTCACATTATTCATAAACAGCTTTTCAAATTTGAAGTAGATTATCAGCTGGTTATAACTGCACACATTAAAAATGAGTTCATTTCCATTATAAAATGTTCATTACCTTCCCATTCCATTCAAGAGAAGTAGGTGGTAGGATGCCGTTGGATAAAAAGAGTACTTAACATGTGGGTATCTGCAATACAGACTGTGAAAAGTGCTCCTCAAAACAGCTAAGTAACTTTATGGAAACCTTGCAAAAAATTCTGCAAGGCTCAGAGAATCCCATGATTTTAATAGTGTTCCACCATATTTTCAGTGATGGTAGTTGAAGTACTGTGAATTAAAAGGAGTTCGATGCAAGCAATGAGTCTTTTAGGGATTACTGACGTTCAGAAACAAAGGCAAACAAACAAATCCCCTGATCACCACATTTAAAAAAAAAAATGATTCGACTGCAATAAATAGTTGTCATGAAAGAGGCATTGTTTATTTTTTAAAATCATCATTCTTTTGCCTAAATCTCTTCAACTACCATTATAATAACAAGTGAGGCAGTGTAGTCGGGTATCTAGGTAGTCAGGAAACCTGGGTTATATTTCGAATTCTGCCACTGACCTTGGGCAAGTCAGTTTCCCTCTTTATGCATGTGTTTCACCTCTCCCACATGGACTTGTCTACATTGTTTCATTAGGAGATGTAAGTTGTGTTACTCATGGTGTAAAAAAGCCGTCACTCCGAGTGACATTACATTGATTTAAAGTAGTGTCACATTAGGCGGGAGACACTGTCCAGTTGACATAACATGCCCTCACCAGATGTTACAGCAATGCAGCTGCACTGATGCACTATGGTAGTATAGACTAGGCCATCATCTGCTTTGATTACAAAGCTTGTAAACTCTTTGGCTACGTCTATACTGCAGGGTTATCGCACAAGGAGCCGTTTGCGAAAGAGTTCTTGTGCAAAACCTTTTTGCGCAAAAGCGCGTCCAGACCTCAAAGCGCATCACAAAAGTGATGTGCTTTTGTGCAAGAGAGCATCCACACTGCATGGATGCTCTTGTGCAAGAAAGCTCTGATGACCATTCACAGAATGGCCATCAGAGCACCTGTGCTTTTTCCACACCTGCCTTTTTGCGCAAGAGCTGTAGCACAAAAAGAAGTTATTCCTCTTGGGGAGAGGAATAACTCTACTGGCAAAAGCCCTTTATCCTGTCAATTTTCTTGCACAAAAACATGCTTGAGGTGTGGACACTGCTGGTTTTTGCACAAAAATCTTGTAGTGTAGATGTAGCCTTTAAGTCAGATATTGTCGCCCACTGTATGTTTGGACTGCGTCTAGCCTAATGGGGCTTCATTCCCAGGTTGAGGTCTCTTTGTACAATGTTAACACAAGCAATGACACTAGTAACAAAGAAGTAAATGGAATTTTTCTTTCCTTCTCAGCTTGTTTTCTATTGGCATTTAACAGCACTTTGTGTACTGTCAGCTTTGTCTGTTGCTTATTTTGCACACTTGATAGCCCCTGTGCCCAATCAGTTTCATTATAGTCAGTTTCACTACAGTCAGATTTCTCTCTACTCCAGTGCTGGGCAAAATACAGTCCAGGCCGAATCTGGTCCACAAAATCACCGGATCCAGCCTGCAGACCACTCTGCCAGGATTCTCAGGAACACAGCTGGTTTAAAGCGAAGTCTGGCAACTCTCTGCTGTGGCTGAAGGGGGAGGCTTTGTGCAATCTCCCCACCCCCATCCCAAACCTCAGCTCCTATTGGACAGAAACAGCTGGCCAATAGGAATTGACCCCAGCCAATCTCTTGGCTCCTATTGGCTGGAAACAACCAGCCAATAGGAGCTGAGAGATTGGCCTGAAGAATGGGGGCAATGCAATCCTCTTTCCCTCCCGGAGCTGAAAGCCACACAGAGGGAATAGCCTGCAGCTCTAAGTGATCTGCAACCCCTGCCCCAGGTCACAACTCCCTCCCAGGTCCTGTACCCCCTCCTGCAACCCAGTGCTGGGAATCTGGAAGCACAGGAAACAGGAAGGATGGGAGAGGAGATGGGCCAGGCCTGAGTGAGAGCTACAGAGGGAAGCAGCAGCAGCTTTGTAAAGAGATTCCACCTTCGGTAAATAAAGGCCTGTTGAAGTTTGTTACTACCTTGCTTGCATGATACAATACCCTCCCCAGGCCAGAATCCTCTCTTGCACCCAAACACCCTTCCAGACTCTGCACCCTAATCCCCTGACCCAGGTCACAACACCTTCCTTCACCCAAACTCCCTCTCAGACCTCATATCATCTCCTGCACCCCAGTCCCTTACCCCAAGCACCTTTTGTACCCAGCCTCCATCCTAGACCTTACACCACCTCTACAGAAAAGTATGGCCCTTGACCACTTTCCAAAATCTTGGAGTGGTCCTCACCAAAAATTATTGCCCACCCCTGCCCTAAACCCTTCATATCCCCTTGACCCATGACCTGGCACTGGTGACACTACATAGTTTTCTCTCCTCTTGTCCTATTTTTTCCCTCCTCATCTAATTTATTCCCTGACTTTTCTCTACTTTTTAGCCTTCTTTCCCCTCCCCCTCGCCTCCAAGTTAATTTTTTTCTGCCTCTTAGCAGAGCTGCCAGCTTAATGCTCTCATGGTTTTGTGTTGCTCAGGGAGGTTGTGAGTCACCTTGGTGTGCAGCTCCGGCAAGAGCTCACTGAGCTGCAGCAAAAACTAGCAGGAAGCTATTTAAAGAGCTGGCAGGGACCCGAGTTGCTAGCCAGAGACTTACCTAGGTGACTCCCAGCCAGCAGCCCAGAAGTTTCTCAGGCAAGCTCCCTGCCTGCACTACCCACACGCAGGCTGCAGGGGCCATGTGGGTCTGAACAGCTGCAAGTCTGAGGGGAGGGTTGCTTCGCACTACCTGTTCTTCAAACAGGTAGCTCCCATTGGCTGGAAACCAGCCTATAGGATTATTCTGGAGGCAGGAGCAGCACATGAAACTTCCCTCCCCACACAGGCTCTCAGCTGTTCCAAGACAAACAGTGCCTGGCAGCTGCATTTTGCAGTAGGGGGAGGGAAGCAGGGCAGGCAGGGAGCCTGTTTGAGGCTCTCCGTTGTATCTGTGGGCCAGATTTGTCCTGCGGGCAGTATTTTGCCCAGTCCTGTCCTATGGGGTAGTTTTTCCCCAGTCTGGAGAGCATTCCACTCCAGTTACTGCAATTCACCGTGTTAAAACTAGAAGATGTTTACATTATCCTCTTTGTAAACAGATCTACAGTCTTCTGAAAACTTGCCGGTTTCTGACTTTATCAGTTCCTAAAAGGCATGAGACAGGATGTGAATTAGGACCATAAATACAGACATATGAAGAATTCTAATTTCTTTGTATCATATTATTCATTTACTACATAAAATACATGATTTCTAAACCATAACAATATCATAATACAGCCAGATTATGCTAGTGAAAATTCTGTGTGATTAATTCAGACAAATGGCAACCATGCCCATTCCCTCTATGGTCTGCAAAGACATTTAAAGACATGCCAAGGATGAACTAGAATGGTGCTCGGTCCCGTCATGAATGCTGGGGTCTAGACTTAATGACCTTTCAAAGTCCCTTCCAACTCTAGTGTTCTATGATTCGGCTGGTAGGCAAATGAAAATAAATAATTGCTCAGAGCATTCATTTTCAGCAGCTGTTAAATTAGGCACATTGCTCTTGCAATGGAGTGAAATACCTATCATCATGTTGTTCATTGTTGTGAGCTAAGTAACAGTTGTTAAGTAAAGGACAATTATCCAAGGCTAAGAAAACACTTAACTGTCCAGATTCTGACTGATACTTGGAAAAGGGCATTGTGGACTCCCAAATCAGTGCACATAAAATCAGCATTAATATTTGCCTATATCTTGGCCAAAACCAACATCCTCACATAACTGATTCCTGCAAAGAGCAGACGGAATCTATTCAAGGGGCATGCATAGCCATTGACAGTTTAAGGTTATATGTCCCCTGATTAGTAGTAATATTATCCCTGTCTCCTTTCCTGTGGAAAAGCTTCCCTGCAACATTCTCGGGATACATTGCTTGCATAGATCCTGATTCAAAACCCACTGAAATCACTGGGAGCATGTCCATTTACTTCACTGGGCTTTTTATAATCCATTTTGTTTTTCTTCAGACCAATAATTCTGGTTTCCTTGAGTGAACTCCAGAAAGCCGTAGAAGAAAACATTAGTGCGTGCCTTGTTAATGATGTAATCATCTAATCAAACCAGTGCAGAGCATGGTGATAAGGTCTGAACAACAACGGGCCCAAATCTGCCCTCATTTATACAAATAGAACTGATACCAGTGGGAGTTGCACCGATGCAAGAAAGGACAGCATTGGTGTCATGGTCCTTTTTGCCTTTACCTGTGTTTTCTTCTTGTCACCAGTCTGGTTCAAAGATACAAATTATCCTGTGTGGTAATAACAAAGCTTTTGGGAATTGCTTTTTCTAATCCAACTGAATTTCCAACTGGTACTTGTATCAAGGAAAGAGGTTAGTGCACACACATTCATTCTACGTGGATTGAGAGAGAATTTTTCCCTGCTAAAATCTACCCTCAGATGCGAAGATCAATGTGTCAAGAAGATATAAATAGCATACTCTCTTTGCAGATTAGAGTTCAAATAAACTGAATTTACACAGCTCCATTTTACTAACATAAGCACAGTAAAAAGCATGGGCTAAAGACAGACTGTAGCGTCAGGGAGGCATTAAATAAAATTGATAGAAGCATCAAATTTTGCACTGTGGGCATATTTATCAGTGCCTTTTATAATCCAGAGTGACACCGGTTAAAAAAATCAAGAAACCCTGAAAAAAAGTTCTATGTAGGATTTAAAACAGAAGAACTGAAGAGTACTCGTTTGTGAAGTGCCAATGATACTGGGACCTCAATCCTTACTAGGGTCTTTGGGCATTATTGCAATAGAAACAACTGATAAAATAACAGTAATGTTGCTCTACATATGTATGAGAGTGAGTTATTTTCTACTGTAATTCACTTAAGTTTGGCAGTGAAGTTAACTTTTCCAGTTATAGGTTTTCACTGCAGAAGAGATATTATGCCAGTTACCTGAGACCTGATTCTGCTTGCATTTAAGTGAATTGAAAAACCTCTCACTACCTTCAGTGGAAGAAGCAGCAGACCTTGACTCCTCCATGGTAGGAGGTGAAACAACAATTGTGTGAGCTTACCTTATATAAAAGAGTAAAGGCCCCAGATAATTTAATCATGTATTTAATGGCTCATGTTTATGTTACTAGCTAATGTGTGATATATAAGTACACAATCAATATAAAGGTAGACCTAGTTTAGTTTGGCTCATAAGACCTTAGAATAACCCTTTCTCAGTAAGGAGTGCAAAACATTTTTGGCTTCCTTAATATCCTGTTACAATGATTCAGCCAAAAATAACCAGGAGAAGCAAAGAAAATTTCCAAAGTCCCAAGCGTTCACTGTCAGATATTAAAATTGACAGTTTTGTTATTGCAAATAAGTTATATAATTTAGGGTGTAATGCAGAATCTCTTATTTGGTCATAAAACATTATTAATTATTACATAATCATAGACTCATAGAATACTAGGACTGGAAGGGACCTCGAGAGTTCATCGAGTCCAGTCCCCTGCCCCCATGGCAGGACCGAATACTGTCTAGACCATCCCTGATAGACATTTATCTAACCTACTCTTAAATATCTCCAGAGATGGGGATTCCACAACCTCCCTGGGCAATTTATTCCAGTGTTTGACTACCCTGACAGTTAGGAACTTTTTCCTAATGTCCAACCTAAACTTCCCTTGCTGCAGTTTAAGCCCACTGCTTCTTGTTCTATCCTCAGAGGCCAACATGAACAAGTTTTCTCCCTCCTCCTTATGACACCCTTTTAGATATCTGAAAACTGCTATCATGTCTCTCCTCAATTTTCTCTTTTCTAAACTAAACAAACCCAATTCTTTCAGCCTTCCCTCATAGGTCATGTTCTCTAGACCTTTAATCATTCTTGTTGCTCTTCTCTGGACCCTCTCCAATTTCTCCACATCTTTCTTGAAATGTGGTGCCCAGAACTGGACACAGTACTCCAACTGAGGCCTAACCAGCGCAGAATAGAGCGGAAGAATGACTTCTTGTGTCTTGCTCACAACACACCTGTTAATGAATCCCAGAATCATGTTAATGCATCCCAGAGTCATCACACTGCTGACTCATATTCAGCTTGTGGTCCACTATAATCCCTAGATCCCTTTCTGCCATACTCCTTCCTAGACAGTCGCTTCCCATTCTGAAACTGATTGTTCCTTCCTAAGTGGAGCACTTTACATTTGTCTTTTTTAAACTTCATCCTGTTTACCTCAGACCATTTCTCCAATTTGTCCAGATCATTTTGAATTATGACCCTATCCTCCAGAGAAGTCGCAACACTTCCCAGCTTGGTATCATCTGCAAACTTAATAAGCGTACTTTCTATGCCAATATCTAAATCGTTGATGAAGATATTGAACAGAGCCGGTCCCCAAACAGACCCCTGCGCAACCCCACTTGTTACACCTTTCCAGCAGGATTGTGAACCATTAATAACTACTCTCTGGGTACGGTTATCCAGCCAGTTATGCACCCACCTTATAGTAGCCCGATCTAAGTTGTATTTGCCTAGTTTATTGATAGGAATATCATGCGAGACCGTATCAAACACCTTACTAAAGTCTAGGTATACCACATCCACCGCGTCTCCCTTATCCACAAGACTCGTTATCCTATCAGAAAAAGCTATCAGATTGGTTTGACATGATTTATTCTTTACAAATCCATGCTGGCTGTTCCCTCATAATGAATGAGAGGAGAGGGGTATTGACAGAAGTAGGGGAATTATCCTTGGTATATAAGAGAGTACTGAGACTTAAGTCTTTAGCTTTGTGTAGCACTTTGTATACAGCTTTGTGTGTATATACCCAACTAGATCAATAACTGTTCACCTTCAACGGGTGGGGCACTTTGCGCTACAGATGTTAAAATGCACGTAATTAAGTAACCATTAATTATGTTTACACGGGAGGGCAGCAGCTCCCGGCTCCCTGCATGTAACAGGAGCCTGTGTGTAACTGTGAATGTTAACTGATGTGCCCAGGCTCATTGGTTAACCGTGTACACGGTTACATTTTTACCTCTCTACTTTGCACCTATTTTATGGCTCTGAACCCTTGAGTTAGCAGTGGTTTTTTTGCAATAACAAGCAGTGGTTCTCTGGTTTGCTAGGTTTGTAAGGTGAGCTGTGGGCCTCGTTTGTGGCCCTGAAAAACATTCTTATACTGTTCAATAAGGCCAAAATCTTTGCTCAGGTCTCAAGAGCCGGTGAAGCAGAGGTGAAGCTACTTCACAACTATTGTCCTAGCTCCAGGGCTAGAGGAGCCTCCATAAAGCATGTACACCCTCTGCGATGACGACAATAATTGATGGATCCATGGGGCAGCTGATCCACTGGCTCTACTCCTAAGCCTCCTTGTGCCCCTTCCCGCCCCCAGCAAGGGTAAAAAACCCCAACTCCATTGGCACTCTGGAGAATCCTCCAATTCTCTCCTCTCTCCCACTTAACTGAACTGAGCTACTTTTAGTGGGACCTTTCTTAGTAGGAAAGGGAGCAGAAGGGTCCCTTGAGGGCTAATCTCAATGGTTCTTTTAAGTCAATAAGAACTTTTCCCCATTACAAATTCTGCATCCACCAAGTGGGGCATTTGGGAAATTCAGGGATTTAAATCACTGCTTGACAATTGCTAAGAACATTTTTTATGCTGTTCAAGAATTTGAGATTTCAATATGTTATTGCACTGTTGCTTTTCACACATCACAATTGCTTAGGAAATGTTGCAGTGTATGGGCATCTGAAGTGCCTATGCCCCATGGAGTTCCAAGGGAAAATCCCACTAAACATGTATCTGCATCTTTAGGTACCTAACTATCTTTAAAGATACTGGCCTTCAGTATCCAAATATTGCAAAGGCCCATATTCCACTAAAGTTAGGAAAAAAGACCTAGAGTGTTTTTAGGCAAGCAACACGGGAATGCAGGGGCAAGATTAGAAAGGCAAAGGCACAAAATGAGATCAAACTAGCTACAGGCATAAAGGGAAACAAGACGACCTTTTATAAATACATTAGAAGCAAGAGGAAGACCAAGGACAGGGTAGGCCCACTGCTCAGTGAGGAGGGAGAAGCAGTAACAGGAAACTTGGAAATGGCAGAGATGCTCAATGACTTCTTTGTTTCGGTCTTCACCGAGAAGTCTGGAGGTGTGCCTAATGTAGTGAATACAAGCAGAGAGAGGGTAAGTTTAGAAGATAGGATACACAAAGAACAAGCTAAAAATCACTTAGGAAAGTTAGATGTCAGCAAGTCACCAGGTCCTGATGAAATGCATCCCAGGATACTCAAGGAGCTGATAGAGGAGGTATCTGAGCCTTTAGCTATGATCTTTGAAAAACCATGGAAGACAGGGGAGATTCCAGAAGACTGGAAAAGGGCAAATATTGTGCCCATCTATAAAAAGGGGAATAAGAACAACCCAGGAAACTACAGACCGGTCAGTTTAACGTCTGTCCCAGGGAAGATAATGGAGTAGGTAATTAAGGAAATCATATGCAAACACTTGGAAGGTAATAAAGTGATAGGGAATAGCCAGCATGGGTTTGTGAAGAACAAGTCATGCCAAACTAATCTGATAGCTTTCTTTGATAGGATAACGAGCCTTGTGGATAAGGGAGAAGCGGTGGATGTCATATACCTAGACTTTAGTAAGGCATTTGATACGGTCTCGCATGATATTCTTATTGATAAACTAGGCAAATATAACTTAGATAGGGCCACGATAAGGTGGGTGCATAATTGGCTGGATAACCGTAGTCAGAGAGTTGTTGTTAACGGTGCTAAATCCTGCTGGAAAGGGATAACAAGTGGAGTTCCACAAGGGTCTGTTTTGGGACCCGTACTGTTCAATATCTTCATCAATGATGTAGATATTGGGAGAGAGAGTATGCTTATTAAGTTTGCAGATGATACCAAACTGGGTGGGGTTGCAACTTCTTTGGAGGATAGGGACATAATTCAAAATGACCTTAGCAAGTTAGAGAAATGGTCAGAGGTAAACAGGATGAAGTTTAATAAAGAGAAATGCAAAGTGCTCCACTTAGGAAGGAACAATCAGTTCCATACATACAAGATGGGAAGCGACTGTCTAGGAAGGAGCATGGCGGAAAGTGATCTAGGGGTCATAGTGGACCACAAGTTGAATATGAGTCAACAGTGTGATGCTGTTGCAAAAAAAGCAAATATGATTCTAGGTTGTATCAACAGGTGTGTTGTAAGCAAAACTCGTGAAGTCATTCTGTCGCTCTACTCTGCACTAGTTAGGCCTCAGCTGGAGTACTGTGTCCAGTTCTGGGCGCCACATTTCAAGAAAGATGTGGAGAAATTGGAAAGAGTACAGAGAAGAGCTACAAGAATGATTAAAGGTCTGGATAACATGACCTATGAAGCCAGGCTTCATGAACTGGGTTTGTTTAGTTTGGAAAAAAGAAGATTAAGGGGGGACATGATAGCGGTTTTCAAATATCTAAAAGGGTGTCACAAGGAGGAAGGAGAAAATTTGTTCCTCTTGGTTTCTGAGGACAGGACAAGGAGTAATGGGCTTAAAGTGCAGCAGGGGAGGTTTAGATTGGACATTAGGAAAAAATTCCTAACTGGCAGGGTGGTCAAATATTGGAATAAATTGCCAAGGGAGGTGGTGGAATCTCCCTCTCTGGAGATATTTAAGAACAGGTTAGATAGACATCTGTCAGGAATAGTGTAGATGGAGCTTGGTCCTGCCTTGAGGGCGGGGGGCTGGATTCGATGACCTCTCGAGGTCCCTTCCAGTCCTATGATTCTATGATTCTGTTTTCAGTAATGATCATACAACATTGCTGTGAGAGTAGCATGAAGGAAAGTAAATTCCAAATCATCTTAGGAAATTCTTAGTGCACCTTTAATCCTCTGAGTTTGTATGTGCATGTGCATGTACACACACACACACACACACACACACGCACTTATTTTAATTGCAGCAAAGATGTGAGAGTACTGAGGGCCTGATCCAAACCCTATTGATATCAATCAGAATCTTTCCATTGATTTCAAGCAGGCCCGGCTCTAGGCATCAGCAAATCAAGCACATGCTTGGGGTGGCACATTTCCAGGGGCGGCACATTTCCAGGTAAGCAGCTGCCCCCAGCAATGTCCAGCCGTGCCCTGCTCCACCGATTTTAAAGGGCCTCGGGAGCCGCCACTACCCGCTGCGCAGTGCTGGCACCATGCGCGCCCGGACCCTGCTGGTCGCCCTCTGCCTCCTGCTGCTGCCCAGCTCTGCTGCTTACTTCAGGTCAGCTCTGTCTGGGGGGAGAAGGCCGGGACAGGTTCACGGGGGGATGGCCCTGGTGCAGTCTCCCCTCCGGCCAGAGCCATGGCGGCTGCTATAGCATTACACATTCTTTTAACATTACCAGTATCAGTGGCTTCTGGTGAGTGCAGTTTCTCAAAATTGAAATTACTAAAAAATTATTTGAGGTCCACCATGTCTCAAAATCGTTTGTCAGGACTCGCATTAATTTCAGTTGTAAGTACCATTGCAGAAAATTTAGATTTTACTGAATTATTAAAAAGCTACGCAAGTATAAAAACCAGAAAAATTCAGTTCATATAAATTCTTTTAATTTATGAATACGGGGTGCACCGGAAGACACGAACGTTTTTCATTACAGTGTGTAGTTGACCCCAAATTGTAATTGTGATTTTGTTAACATTAAATGAGTCCACTAGTAGGAAATTGTTTTATTTCACTAACTACAAATTTTCTGTTTTCATTGTTTTTAATTTTAAACAGTAAAAAAAAAAAAAAAGAAAATTGCAAAGTGCAAACGTGTAAAAGCCAATAAAAAAGGGGGGTGGACGGCCAAAAATTTTTTTGCTTGGGACAGCAAAAAACCTAGAGCTCGCCCTGATTTCAAGAACATCTATTTTGGGCCCAAAATGGAGGTGGGAGGGGAAGGCCCAATGAACCGTTCCCCATCCTAGCACCCCTGCACAGGAACTAGACATACTCTTAATCAAAAGCCCCAGGAATCTAGTGCCAACAACAGCAGTAGAAAACCTGTCGAGTGGAAGGAAAAAATGGGCTGGGGGAATGGGAAGTATGCAGTGGATGTTACTAAAGACTCGAGCAGATGCTGCTGTTGTTCACGCTCTTCCAGAGCTCCTGGCGACATTTTGCCCTAGGAGCTGCTGTGGGTGTACAGTCCCTTCTCATCTCTACAGCCCCCCTAATGAGGCTAGTGGCTTAAAGTCATTATCTATCCCATAATATTCTTACCATAGATTTCCTGTACGTGCATAACCGGAGCTAGAATGAGAAAGAAACCAAGCAGTAATAAAAGCATACTGGGGTCATTGGTGGTAGGGATTTATATTGGTCTGATGAGAGCAGATTTTAGCCATCATGTGCAAAGTACATTTGTGGCTTTGCATAAATGATGTATTCATTATTTTATCAAAGAGTCATACTAATAAAAGCAGAGAATGATGATGATCTAACGCATGTTATCCTGAACAAGAGAACTCACACTGCTCTGTTTTACAACACTTGCCCAGGAAAGTCTCACATTGAACTCAGCTGGAATCTTTGCAGGATCAGAGGAGCATTTCTCAAAGTCATTTCCATTTACTTTCCAGCAGTGCCAGTCAGGAGCTCCAGGTGTGATTCAGATTCATAAAAACTACCTACGGATCAGTCTGTCAGTTTTCTGGACCATATCAGGTCTTGCTGATCACATTTTGCAAACCCTTGAGTATCAGAGTGACTGTGTTCATCATTATTCCTTTTGATAACAGCTAGTGCATTGCATCCTTGCATATTTTAGCTGCCAGTGGTTGCTGTATCATGGTTCTCTGAAGCACTGTTCTGTTCTTCATTTCTCAAGTTCAGAAGTCAGACTAGCAAAGGGGTTCCGAATATGTGAGATCATTATTTAACAGCTGTTCAAGTCTTTGGGAAAAGCATAGAGCTAAATAGTCTCCTCTTTGTTGTATAATAAGCTTCATTTAGCACGTACCTAGGATGGGTCTTGAAGAGTTAACCATTCCTTTTTTATCAGTATGAGCAGAGTGAGTGATAATGTAACAGTAATTGTTTTTTAATTATGTAGGTTGTGGTTGTGGATCAGGCATTAATAGACTAGACAAATTCATCTTCTGCAATTTGGTGACAAAAGAATGATTTTGAGTCACTTGTGCACTCTATAGTTATCAAAGAACAACAGAATTTTCCTGCTTGAAGATTTGCTGTCCAACTTTTCCCTTCTTTTCTTCATAGTTTGAGCTTGGTAAATACTACAAAACACGTTTCAGATCAACTCCCAAATAGCTGTTTGGTTTATCTATGGTTGGTATCATGAAAAGAATACTGCAAGCAGGGTTTTGTTCACACACTTTTGGGGATGGTTGTACTTCGTGCACACGCAGAGACTGTAATGTGAACAGGTATTAACATGAAATTGGGAGTATTTACTCTATTCTGTTCCTAACAGAAGTGTTCACCTCTTTTATAAAACTTCAGTAATCCAATTAAGTGGCAGAAACAATATCATTTTATTTAGGCAGCCAATCACACAACACAGATTATGAATACAAGAAGAAATAGTTAAGGACATAGTCAAACAAATACAGGTAGTTTGTGAACAACCCATTGGCTGAAATGCAATGAAAATTATGAAAAACCAAGAATTCATAAACAGGGGAAATGGTTTGCTCTGAATGACTGCACAGATTCATACAGAATGCACTGGAATGCTTATCTTACACTAATGCTCCTTTAAGCAATCATATTTTTTTAGACTTGCTAACTCAAAACTATTTAACCTCCTGTGCAATACTTTGTACCTGTTACTGATTACACACATTCTTTAGTTTCTTGACATACTTGCAAGATCATCAGTTAAAATTCTATGTCATAACAGCGGGAGGAGAAATAGCTGCTTCAACTGCGTTAAAATGACTTTTGGATAGTAGACCAAGGAGTGTAAAAGCAATACAGTCACACTCATTTATAACTGCAAAATTAGCATCAGTTGTTTCATTGTAACATTTATATACTAGGTTATGCTTTATACTCTGCCTTGAGACCAGACAGATGATATCTGGAATACTATTCCCATTTTAACTGACAGTCTTTTAAAAATGCATCTATTAGAGAACTCCTGCCATTTCATGGAAGTCTTAGAAAACCTTGCTACCTGGAGGCAATTCTGGTTATATAGCATATATATTTTCTGTATTTCTCTCTCCTGAATTTATGTTCCCAAAACTGTGTGAATGACAACAAGATAATTGCTTCTTGAGAGTTCATCTGCTCTTGCCACTTGTTTCTCCTCCTTCAGCCACTAAATCCTATTGATAAAAAACAAAAATATATTACAGCACATGGGCTAAATCTTGCTCTCATTTACACCAGTACAGTCCCACTGGTGAGTAAGCTAAATTCTGACGTGTTCTAAGCAGATGCCATTCAGTTCATTTGCAGAATTTCACTTGCTTCCACTAGGTCACAACTGGACTTTGTGAGAGTGATGTGGTGTAACTGAAAACAAAATTTGGCCATTTTTTAAAAATATAGCTTCAAAACAGGTTATTTATCACAGCTTTCTGCCTTGTGTCAGCTACTTAGTGCTAATCAGATAGCGGCAACCTGTGACCATGTGCTGCAAGATTATTTTGGAAAATATTCCATTGTACTCACCTGGCCCCCTGAAATTAGTGGCAAAATTCCCATTGATGTCAATGGAGCCAGGATTTCACCCTAGAATTCTTCATAGCATGGGTATAAAACTTTCCAGTTTTCCTTTCTCTAGAGATTTTTTTTTAAGAGACAGGCCATTCAGGGCATCTTCATTTTGTGTACTGTAACATTCCCCTCTGACACACTAAGATTTATTTGTGTTTAATTAACCTATTTTCAAAAATCTTCTAACTAGATTTTTATATGGATCCATCTTCATAGTCCTGTAACAGTGAGCCTATAACTTATGACATCGGGCTTTGTTTGAAACCCATTTGGTGAAGAGGAAAATTGCCTGCATGAGCGTATAAGTGAATGCATCCAGGGCTACAGGGGACTTTTAATTCTCTCTCTCTCTAGAATACTAGATGAATACATTTAAAAAATATTTTTGCAGCTCTAATGTATGAAGGGTTAAGATTACTGATGCTGAGCAGTGACGGATGGTTTCTGTTGTATAGGAATAAATATATCAATACATAAACAAGTATATAAATAAATAAATGAGTATATCATTGGGTTAAAATCAGCCATAAGGATTTGTGCTTGTTCAGACCACATCTGTATTTGGTCCATTATCTGCTTTCTATGAAGATGCATAAGAATAAAATACTGATAATAGACAATGATTTGGGCTCTTTAAAAAATGATCCGTGCAGTCAGCAACCTCTATACTACAGGGTTTTCTGGTATCCTGGAAAAACTCCACTGCTTCCAGGGAACACTTTTCTCTTCCGCTTTTTTTGCAGAAGTGCAAACACGCTCTTTTCAAAAGCCATTCTATGAGGAAGAAGGGATCTTCCGAAAGAGGGGGATTTTCCGAAATTTGGTCCAGTGTAGACAAGCCAAATTTTGGAAAAGCCTCTTCCCCCCAAAAAATCACAAAAAGCTGTAGCATAGACCTAGCCTTTATGAGAGGTGCATCCTAAGTGATGTCTAAAATACTTCGTCCTTGTAATTTAGCTGGGAGATATACATAGTCTCTGTTATTCAATTGATGTGAAACTATTGCTCATTGATCTGATTTGCCCAACACAAGGTATGGCATTCTGGCTGAACCATAGAGAAGAAAAGAGAGTGTGAAGACTGAAATGTGAGGCCAGATCTGTTGTGTGGCATTGGAGGCGTTCTCCCTAGCTCTCCTTCTCAATGTCTACGTATATACTCTGCATGGGAAAGGGACTGCATAGAATAGTGATGGAAACTGATACTTGTTTATTCAGAGAGAGTGAAACTCACTTTAGTTGTGCAGGTGCCAGCCTTCCAAACCCTTTAGCCCCTGCAAAGAAATGCCCATGAGTGGTGCCTACTAAGTAGCTACACATGACCCAAGCATGCTGTGGGATTAGTCTCCATTCCAGTCCTGGTGGAGCATAGAAGGCCATGTTTGAGGCAGGTGAAAGGTCCTTTTCTTTCCAGAAGTGGGCCAAAGGAAAAGGGCCATGGATCTGCTTTTATATAGATTTAGTGTTTCCCGTAAAAAATGCAACTGAAACAAAGATATTTCAATGCAAAGTATTTAATGAAAATAACAGTGTGCACTGAAATGATTACTGCATTGTGTAAGCAAGTAACACTGGAAAGGAACATTGAAGTAAATGGAATAAGTTTAGTGCCGGATATTTAAACTTGTAAAGGTAAAAATATCTGGCCTTCAATCAAGTAAATCTAATGATAAACATGCATTTTTTTTTGCATTCATAAGATGCAAAGGACCAGGCATGGAGATGGAAAGGCCATTAGAGACAGGAGGAGGAAGTTAGTGACAGATGAGCAGATGTTACTCAATGAACATTTTGCATCGGTAATTTTAAAAGAAGTTGAAGGTCACATTTCCTGATTCATTATTTTTCTGGAGAAGGGATGTGTGTGAAATGTTAAATGTCTTTATTATTGTTCATGGAAGAGAAGTCATTGACACCTGGCACCAAGCCCAGTTGGTATGTGGGTTTGTATATTACTTTAAATAAATATCCCTTCCTTTGAGCTTGAGAATTTGTATCTCAGACAGATAGGAAGGATGGTCCAGTGGTTAAGGCACTAACCCAGACATACCAGGGTTCAAATCCCTTCTCTGTCACAGGATTTCTGTGTGATATTGAACAAGTTACTTAGGGTCTCAGTTCCCCAATGATTAAACTAGAGATAGCAGTATTTCCCTACATCACAAGGATGTTGTGAGGATAAATACATTTAAAAGACTGTAAATGTTATGGAAGCGGGGATCATACTGATTACCAACTGGTATCTAAATAAAGGACTGACATGAGCCTGAGCCATGAAGTTTATATTTGGATCTAAACTTTCGTCAGACTTCAGAGGTGTGACAGGCACTCAGTCAGTGCCTGATGGGACTGAGTCTCAAGTAAACAAATGACTTAGTGGGGGTGGCCAAGGAGACCATATATAATAGAGTCTCCAAAATGGGAAATTTAATGTTCAAAGCAATAGAACTTTGCCAAGTAGGTTCAACACTACTTTCAAAAATACAATAGCTAAGAGATATGTGGAATTACAATTCATGTAGGGGCACAGAAGTAGGTAGCAGTAATAGGAAGTAACATCATGGGCATAGAAACAGATGATAATAATCAAGGCTAGAATAGAATATAGAAAAAATCAGCAAAGAGATCGAGTGGGACAAATTCAGAAAAAACCATCTGCAGTATGTTTAGCAGCAGTGAAATAGATTGAGAGGCACAGAGTATGAGTCCAGTTCAGTTCTCAGTTATGACTAGCAGTGGTTAACCAACCCCAGTGCGATAAGTGGAGTTGAACCTATGTTGGCTGAGCAGGGAGGTTAGTTACTCTGAAGCATCAGAGCTTCATCCCTTCTAGAGGCAAGACATTGGGTGGAGTGTACTAGTGCTTGGAGATGGTACGTAGAATCCTCTCTAGATTTCTGTCTAGTGCAGGTTACAGGCTCACGGTCCAACTGATTACCAGAGCAGAAACCTTTGAGTTAAGTTTTGCCTTCCTCTGTAGCATGGGGTGCAGTTCGCCTGTTGGAATCATCTGGGTACACATCTCACATTAGTTCCCTACCATTGCTGGGGCCACAGGCATTGATGGCACCTTGGTCTCTCCTGGTCTCTGCCTATGGCACACAGTTTAGTTTCCTGAGAACTGAAATGCGTGGATCTAACTACAGTTTTGAGTATAGGTGTGTATAGGTGAACTTTACCGACTTGGGATATAGAGGAGGTCACATTAGAAGATGATCTGATGGTCTCTTCTGTCCTTAAACTTTATGACAAAGAAAAAGAAACCACAAATGGAATCATAGAATACTAGAACTGAAAGAGGCCTCAAGAGGTCATCAAGTCCAGTCCCTGTCCTCACAGTAGGACCAAGCACCATCTAGATCATCCCCGATAGATGTCTATCCAACCTGCTCTTAAATATCTCCAGTGTTGGAGATTCCACAAGCTCCCTAGGCAATTTATTCCAGTATTTAATCACCCCGATAGGAAGTTTTTTCTAACATCCAACCTAAACCTTCCTTGCTGCAATTTAAGCCCATTGCTTCTTGTCCTATCATCAGAGGCCAAGGAGAACAATTTTTCTCCTTCCTCCTTGTAACAACCCTTTAGATACTTGAAAACTGCTGTCATGTCCCTCTCAGACTTCTCTTTTCTAAACTACACAAGCCCATTTCTTTCAGTCTTCCCTTATAAATCATGTTCTCTAGACCTTTAATCATTTTTGTTGCTCCTCTTTAGGCCTTCTTCAATTTCTCCACATCTTTCTTGAAATGTGGTGCCCAGAACTGGACACAATACACCAACTAAGGATATTAAGTATCGGGTAATTGACTAATCAAATAGTCAGTGCATTTTTGCATTGACTATTCGATTAGTTGACAGGGCACCATCACCTGTGAAGTGTAGCAACGTCCCTAGGGTGAAAGTGTTGACACCCAAGGTCAGCTGGGTACTCTCCTGCTGACCCCAGGCTCCGTGCGACACTGCCGCTTTGAAAAGCTGCCACAGCTGATCCCAGGCTCCACGCAGCATTTCAAAGCAGCAGCGCCACACAGAGCCCAGGGTCAGCTGGGGACTCCCCAGCTGATCCCAGGCTCCAAGTGGTGCTACAGTTTTGAAATGCTGCAAGGAGCCTGACGCTGGGCTCCCCGCAGTATTCAAAGTGGCAGCTCTACATGGAGCAGAGTAAAGTGGAAAATTACTTCTTGTGTGTTGCTCACAGCACCCCTGTTAACGCATCTCAGAATCATGTTTGCTTTTTTGGAACAGTGTTACAGTGTTGACTCATATTTAGCTTGTGGTCTACTATGACCCCTAGATCTCTTTCTGCCGTACTCCTTCCTAGACAGTCGCTTCCCATTCTGAACGTGTAAAACTGATTGTTCCTTCCTAAGTGGAGTACTTTGCATTTGTCCTTATTAAACTTCTTCCTATTTACCTCAGACTATTTCTCCTGTTTGTACAGATCATTTTAAATTATGACCCTATCCTCCAAAGCACTTGCAACCTCTCCCAGCTTGGAATTATCTGCAAACTTAATAAGTGTACTCTCTATGCCAATATCTAAATAACATGACATGCTCAGTTTGATTACCTTGTAACATTCAACCATTATTCTGTCACAGAGACACTGCACCAAATGAATTGGTACTGCAGAAATGAGCAAGCATATCTTCTTGTGTTTTGAAGGTCTGTATTTTAGGAAAGATTATCCATATGTGGCAGGTCATTTTTAATCTGTGGTTCATGTTTAATATGAAGTGTTAAGAATGAAATTTTATGTATTTATATTTAAAAGCTACACTGGAATTATCTAACTAGACTGAGCTGATTTTAGGTTAACCCCTCCAGCCAAGACTAGCATACAAAACTACAGTGTGGATACATTTTCAAAGGGACTTGTCAAATTGTAAAGCTTTGGAAGAAAAAAACAAACACTAAATCCAAACCAGTGAATTCAATCCTGCGTGGATCTGGGACACAGGAAATGGATGTGACATTAGAGACAGGGACTCGCTGTGTGGGGGAGGTGGTGTCTGGTAGGATAGTGAGATAGGCACATCAGAGAAACCTGAAAGTATGACTAAGCTGAGAATCATGTCAGGAGAAGGGAAACACAAGAGATCTGTTACCAAAGACATCTCTGATAGACTCTGCTGAGGGGAGAAAGAGGCACCTTTGATGTTCAAGATATTTTTTATTTGCCATGAACTATATCCATGATGAATCTTCTGGATGAGCTTTTATGAACATCATGGGCCCACATATGATACTTTGCACTGAGCTGGGGACCAAAACAGCCATAATGCTGATGTAATGCGCTATTCTCACATGGCACACAGGCCTCCATAGCAGGAGCAGGGCTAAAGAAAAGATGTGGCAGGTAGTCTATGTACTCCAGTGATTCCCTGGCTGCTGACATGACGTTGTGCTGTTCTAACTTACACTAGGACTGGGTGAGGACCTAACCAGTCACACTGGGGGGCATAAAGAGGACAAAACCACTTTCTCCATCACCTCCTGAACAGTGCCAGGGACAGTATTGATACAGTCCATGCCAGGACCCATGGTTATATGTTTTAAATGGATCTTGTCTCTTGATTTTTATTAGACCCCTTAAGTCTTAGAGAGGTGCATGTAAATTCTTTACCTATTCCCCTGGGCTGTGTCCAGACTCAGGGTTTTTTTCAGGAAAAGTAGCCTTTTTCCGAAAAAACTTCCCCTGCGTCCAGACTCAAGCCGCGTTCTTTCGAAATTAAATCGAAAGAATGCGGCTTTTCTTTCGATGGCGGTAAACCTCATTTCACGAGGAAGAACGCCTTCTTTCGAAAGTTCCTCTTTCGAAAGAAGGCGTTCTTCAATGTAAATAGGGCTTCTTCAAAAGAGAGCATCCAGACTCACTGGATGCTTTCTTTCGAAAAAGCAAGCCGCTTTTTCAAAAGTTCAACGTGCAGTCTAGACGCTCTCTTTCGAAAGAGGCTTGCAGTCTAGACATAGCCCTGGAGATATGCAACCTCTGTCCTTTCAGAAGAGGTAATGAAGGGAAGCATAGATGCAGACTTCCGCTCCAGTGCTTGATCTACCACCTCAACATGGGCCCTTTCCCCCATTCCATTCTTTCAACAATGCCCTGCCCTGGCCTGCCTCATTCCACCTCTTCCCCCAGACCTGCCTCTTCCTCCCAGTGCATCCCATCTCCACTCCTCTCCCTCCCTCCCAGAGCTTTCTGGACACTCCAAAATTAGCTGTTTGTGGGGCTCTGTAAGAGCTGGGAGGGCAGGGGCGAATTTGGTCAGTAGGGCAGGCAGGAGGAGGACGGGGGCAAAAAGAGAGAGCTTGGTTGCCAGGAGGTGCTCCAAATTTTTCCCTGTGGGTGCTCCAGCCCCGGAGCACCCCTGAAGTCCAGGAAGGTGTCTGGATTGTACCCAACTCCTCAAGAGTCTTATTCAAAAGAGGGAAGGAGTCCTTTCACCTCAAGTTGTACTCTGTGCAGGGCTGTAGTCCAACAGACACCTAGGAACACATGCAGATCACTGTCAAGCCCTGAGTTTAAGGAGCAAAAGATACCACCCACACACCGTGTAACTTAGGAGTGGGAGAATAAAGTGAGACTGTACAGAATCATGTGAACTCTTGAGATGAACTGAACAGACTAATAAAAGGTACTGTCACCACATGCCCTCTCTGCACACCCCCTTATATCATGGCCCAGTGCAAAAGCCTCCACCACCTGCCAGCTTGAGGCAACTTAGTCCTCTAGCTAGGTCCTATAAAAATCCTACCCTTCCAATGTACTCAGAGTCCAAAATGAACACAAACAAACAGACTCTTCCACTATTTCTGGGGAGCATCCTCAGCAAACTCATCACTTCTCCCAAGCTCTGCAGTGTAGCAGGAAACAAACACTTCAGCCCCTCCAGGGCCTTTGCAGTACTCCCATGCGAGGCCTACCCTCCCTCATGAGGAACCAGTAGACAGCTGTCCTCCTCAGTTCCTGATCCACAGCCAGCCTTCTCTCCTGCAATCACAGCCAAAGATCCACTTTCCCTCTCAGCCAGGCACCAACTCAGCTGGGCAGTCCTCCTTTAGCTCCTCCCTCAAAGTGTGACATCTGTTTTGGTCTTACATGGTGGGACTAACAGACCCCTAGCAGCCCATTAATCCTTTTCTGACACAGGTGGGGTTTGCACACCCTGTTGCAGGTGCCTACCCTCAGCTATGCCCCCAACAACTTTAGTGAATTCAGCGAGGTCGCACAGATGTAGTTAGGAGACAATCAGTCCCAACATGTTGGAGACAGTAGCTAAATAAAAAATGGAATGGACTGTACTTGAGAAGCTGTCAGGCAATAAAAGCAGAATTCCTGTTCACTGAATGCTGAAATATAGAACATGCTACTAGCATTAAAGCACCATTAAACCCAATCATTTTAAGAGAAAGCTGCATAGTTTTGGAAAAAGGAACAAAGGGACCTGCTGCTAGCTAGGTATTTGTTAATTTTTTATGTGAAAATAATTGTGCTTATGAAAGCAATTGAATTAGCATCACTGACAGGAACTCAGACATGGTAAAAGCTTCCTGACACGGACACAGGACTGCCCATGCAGCACAGCCCTGACTGTTAGGAGCGCCATTATTGAAGCTCTGGGCCTCTCTCTCAAGCAGAGACTGCCTAGTATGCTGAGCTAATCCAACCTAAGACGTGCTTCTGTGGAGTGGACAAACATCCATTATAAGAAGCTGAGATGAGACCACTTTATTCATTTGCATTGGTGACCTCATTAAGGATTTGATCCCGGGCTCCAGAGGAAAAAGAGCCAGTACAGCCTAATTAACTACCATGCTTCCAAAATATTGCAAGGTAAGTTTTGCAACCAGAGGATGCTAGAAGCCGTTACTATTTTGTGACAGAGAAACTAAGAGTGAAAGGAAAGCAGAAACAGCCTGATTCTTAGCTGTCAAATCCCTGCAGTCTGTGGAAGTGTGTCAGAGCAGTGGAATCTGCATGTTTCCACTGCTTTGGGAGAAGAGGAGCATTCCCAGGTACTGAGCGTCTAAACAAGAGTGATCAGGCTTTTATTGTTCAATACAAAACAGCAGCTCTCTCCGGAACAACCAGACTCTGGGAGCAGAACTGAGGAGTACAAAATAGCATGACTACTGATTTGAGTATGCAGATCCACTGTCAAACCTCACCATGGAAGGCACTGGGGGAGGGTGTAGGAGGCGTTTCATCTCATGGCTTCATCCCAAAACCTGGGAATAATCTGAACCTCTTTGGAAAGCCCCTACTCAGGCTTTTTGTCTGAGTCAAAATTTGGCCCTATGAAGTGGTTTCATACAGACAGTACTATCACAAAAAGGTATACTGGAGGGAAATGGGGGGAAAAGAACCAGGAGGAGGATATTCTGTATAACAGTTTCACAGCCATGAATATATTAGTATATTCTGAACATACCAAAGAACAACCACAGGGCAATATTTCAGCATAATCTTGTAAACACCATACATTTAGGGCCAGATTGTAATACTCTGGTTAATATGAAATATTTCCGTACTATAAAAATATTCCTAAAAATAGTAGTGAAATGAATTTAATGGGACTGCACAGGATCTAAGGTACTATTCAACATAAGGGTATCAAAAACTAGACGTCAATCACAGCTTCCTATTTACTCTCTGTTGACATCACTCAGTAGGAGACTCACGTTTTATTTAAAACTTTTGCTTGTTATAGATATTACTTAAGTATTTTAATCTGCGGGAAATGCAGTTTTGTTTTCACACCATTCACCCTGACTATGGGCATTCCTCTCTGGCTGCGTGGCTTGGCACATATTACAGTGAAAGAATTATTGGTCTCTGATTATTAGAAGGGTAGAGCTTTGCGCAATGCATCTTCCTTTAGTGATTATCTCCTTGTAAATTTCATCTAGCCAGCATGTGTCATTCAATTAACAATTTCAATTACTTAAAGTTATTTCCAAGTTTTGCTTTTTATTTAAAGTTATTGCTTTGCCCTGAGCAAGGCACTTTGTGTGATGAACATCTGTACAATTGTTCCAAAATGAAAGATTTTTAAAAGTATAAAAGGACAAAAAAATTACATCCTAATCAAATTTAACAATACTTTAAGGAACACGAGGGAACAATACAGTTGCCTTGGAACAGAAGATCTGAGGATCCATGGAAAATGAAGTGAACCATCCAAAAATTGTAACTAGTTTAACTCTTCAAATGTGTATGATTGACTACAGACAAAACAGATAGCAGGATTGGATTCCTGCCATTCAAGCAATGGCAAAATTTCTGTTGGGATTGGGACCTGCAAAATACGAATCCAGCAAGTTTATTTAAATTTGAAGCATGTGATTTGTGATAAAAATAGTTGATTACCTTTGATGTTTGAGTAACATGTTAATTGTTTATAACAATAATGTCTCAGAGTCACAGATTCATTGATTCTAAGGGACCATGTAGTCTGATCTCCAGTTTAACATGGGCCGCAGAATTTCACCCACTCATTCTGGCATCTAGGCCATCTCTTGGCTGAGCCAGAACATATTTCTTAAAAAGGCATCCAGCCTTCATTTAAATAATTCAAAGGCTGGAGAATCTGCCACATCCCTTGCTAAGTTGTTCCAGTGGTCGATTCTTAGCATGGTAAAAATATTTCTAGACTGAATTTATTTTGTTTTAGCTTCCTGCCATTTAAAAAAAGATAATAAAGCCTAATTTATTATATTGCAAATTAAGGGTTACTCACCTATGTAGGGCTACACATATGCAAAAACATTTTTAGGATTAGCTCTGTAATAATAAGATGCTTCATGCCCATAAACCTCTGGCTCATACCACAATAGAGGATAATCATTTATTAGGAATTTACAAGAGATTACTAGAAACTGCTTTAAATTTTTTTTAGAAATGTCTCAATTTTGTCTACTAATATTTAATTATCAAATCTATTTGATTCATCTTTTCTGTGTATAACTTATCCTACAGTAATGCATTAAAAAGAGCAATTTCCTTTAATAAGAACATAAGAACGGCCGTACTGGGTCAGACCAAAAATCCATCTAGCCCAGTAGCCTGTCTGCCGACAGTGGCCAGCACCAGGTGCCCCAGAGAGGGTGGACCGAAAACAATGATCAAGCGATTTGTCTCCTGCCATCCTTCTCTGACAAACAGAGGCCAGGGACACCATTTCTATCCCCTGGCTAATAGCCTTTTATGGACCTAAGCTCCATGAAATTATCTAGCTTCTTTTTAAACTCTGTTATAGTCCTAGCCTTCACAGCCTCCTCTGGCAAGGAGTTCCACAGGCTGACTACATGTGTGAAGAAGAACTTTCTTTTATTAGTTTTAAACCTGCTACCCATTAATTTCATTTGGTGTCCTCTAGTTCTTCTATTATGGGAATTAATAAATAACTTTTCTTTATCTGCCTTTCTTCATATGGGACCCGTTCCATACCATTAATCATTGATAAAGTGTTATTATGAAAGTATTTTAAACTTATTTTTATATATAGGCCCTAAATGCCTCCCTAATTCAGAGCTGCGGTGCAACATAAGGTAGTTCAGGGCAGGGATGCACCCTCTCCTTCTCCTGCCCACTAAACTCTCTCCTCGTTTTACTTATAATAGAAGAGATGAGGTGATTGATTTTGTGATAAAGACACCTCCAGCAGCTGTATGCCAGCGGAGTTCTCCTGTCATTCACATGCAAAGCAGCTTTCATGCACTGTAGAATTCCCCCATAATGTCCTTATGTGAAATCCTAGCCCACAGAAGTCAACGATAAAACTTCCATTGACTTCAATGGGGCCAGGATATATATTTTCCCTAACCTTTTGCATCTTAACCATCACTTCTATCCCAAAAGACTCATTCATGTTATCCAGAGCAACTGTATCTTCATTTTCATTTCTGTTAGCATGCAAGGAAGTAAATATAATTTTTTCAAAGTTTCCAGTTAGATTCATTGCACCAGTTTGTGTCCCAAACTACACAGGGGCAACACCTATTCACTTAAATATTAGTATTACATTTTTAGTTTTGCTGTAGCCACATTGGTCTCAGGAGATGAGAGACAAGATAGGCGAAATGATGTCTTTTATCGGACCAAATTTTGTTGGTGAAAGAAACAAACTATCAAGTTATATAGAAAGTGACCTGAACAAGAGTTCTGTGTAGTTCAAAAGCTTGTATCTCAGACCAACAGTATTAAACTGTATTATATTAATATCTCTCTCCCCTCTACATACTGACTTCAGTATGGGAGTCATTCCTGTATAAGTAGGTTCATCATGTAGCTTGAAGGTACATGACAGAACACTGTAAAGTTATAGAGTGCATAGGTAGAGACAATAGCATAGAGTGGCCTTGTATATGAAGTATGCGATAGTGGATAAAAAAAAAAAAATCCAGACCCTGGAACAGTTAGGTAATCTGAAGTTCTAGAAATTAATAGGTCTTCGGCATTTTGTTTTATATTAAGTCTGTGATATGTGCCTTCTCTTACACAGATTGTAGGATAGCATGAAGTCAGGCAAAGGTACATGTGCCAGTTATGTATGTATTGTTTTAATAATGGATTCAAATTGGAGTGATGTTCTCACTGTCCCCTGATGATAAAACAAAGGCAGCAAAGCTCTCTGTAGGGACTTATGTTGCTGAATCAACTTGTTTGTGAAGCAAAGCCTATTTGTTTTATTTAAAGCAGTCTCAGTAGATTTGAGGAAGTGCTATGAATCTCTACCTATCTACTGTCGGATTCACTTTCTGTTAGAATAGATGCTTACCTTGAATTCATACCATGTTTTTCAGTTATTTTCTCTTTCCTTGTGAAAAGAAGCACTCTCATCCTGTTTATCCTAGTCCCATGGTAGAGGTTGATACATAACAATACACCAACAATATTATGTTTCTGCACCTTTCCTGTGCTCTACTTGAAGTTGTACTTACACATAAAAATAAACCTTTATCAAGACATGCCTTTCTATGATATGTTCAGAAAACACATCCAGCTATCTTCAACAGGGAACATGAGTGCTGGGGTCGATCATCATCTAAGTCAAGGGTTCTCAAACTTCATTGCACTGTGACCCCCTTCTGACAACAAAAATTACTACATGACCACAGGAGGGGAGATCAAAGCCTGCATCTGCTAGAGTCTCACTGCTTGGGGGATAGGTAAAGCCTGAATCTCACCACCCCAGCTGGGGAATAGGTCAAAACCCAAAAGGACTTCAGCCCCAGCCAGGGAGCCTCTCCCCTGAGCCCCACCCCCAAGACTAAGCCAGCCCCGATGACCCCATTTTGGAATCCCGACTCACAGTTTGAGAACTACTATTCTAAGGGATTGGCACAGCAAATTTGGTCAATTGCGAGGGGTATTAGGATGTCACAGTTAGTGGGTTTAAAAGCCATTGAGGTTCTTGCAGTACGCAGGCCAAAAAGTGCACCATTTCTTCTGCACATATAGAATCACCATTCACACAATATAGTAGTTCTTGTAAGAGCGTTAAAACAGGCTGGCTAGTCCATGAGACCTGCCTCGCTTTTACCGAGAGGGCACTCTGTACATACACAGCTAAGCGTGATCTCCAGGACAGAAGGAAGGATTCTCCTATGGTGCCTGCATCAGGAGTCATGTGAATTAGAAACCACCTCTTCCAGACAATAGAATGCGGCTTTGGGTTGGGCACCTTATTCTAAATAAAGTCCTTTTAATTTATTAAGTCAAACTTAAAATGGAGACAGAACTGGCAGATTAGCAGACAGAGACCTAATTTCTTAGTGGAAAGGCTTCGCTATCAGAATACAGCCGCTCCCTGAGTTGCAAACAGTTGAGTTACAACCGTTTGCACTTATGACCAAAGCTCCCATGCAGTGGTCGTAAAGGCAGTCCCCGAGTTACAAATGTGACCTGCACTTATGAACAGCGCGGTCGCATGTAACTCAATGGGGTCCAAGTTACGAACAGATCAAGTTACGGCCAAGTGTTCGTAACTCGGAGAGAGCCAGTATGCTAATTAGATAATCTAGAAATGCCAGGGCTTTGTGACTGGAAAGATTGGACATGTCCCTGGTTGTTATCACGAACTGTTCATGCCCCACTCAGGAGAACTCCACAGTGTTTGTTTCTGATATATTTGTCTACTAATAGTGGGATGGTGCCAAGGTATCGACACTCTTATTTCTCTTAAACTCTGTAAGATTTTTCTCAAATAGAATAAACAAGGACATGCAGCTTCCACTTGGAATCTACATAGGTTCCTCATATCTCATTCATTTTCTATGGCCCAGCCTGATCTACTCCAGTGCCAAGGTCAGTGGAACTTAGGACCCACTTCCCCCTTTGCCTAAACAATATTATGGCATAGATCAGGAACTGGTTTAAGGACTGATACCTTGTGACTGTAATGGAGTTTTCTCCCACTGGAAAGATTGTACACTCAGCTTCTCAGCGAGACACAACACTTGTTTTTTGTCTTAGAAGGGCCCAAGATACTGGACTTCACATTCATAACCATTTTAAGCCATTTTTACAGGTGTTCCTCATTTATTTGTTTAAATTTTCACTCCCTCTGGATTCAGCTTATGGTTTACAGATCATAAAATAAAAGAAATCATCTTCAATAATTATTTTTAAAACTGACTAAAACATTCTTAAAACTGGATTTCTTTCATGTACATGTCATATACAGAACACAAGATAGTGAAATTTAAAGGTTTTGTTAGCACTTGCTTAGAATGACAGGCGTAACTTACTTGTGACTTCTCCATTCATGCATAATGGAGCTGTTCCAAATTTAGGAGACGACAGTAGAAAGGTTTTATCAGCATATCATGTATGTATAGACACTGCCAGATCATACTAATTGGACTATAGGTCATTGTTTTTTAACACAGTTCAGTACACACAACACATAAGAATCTTTGAAAATAAGTTATAAATACTCCAGTTAATCAAACTGTAACTTAATCAGAATGCAATTTCATGGACTTATTAACATCCATGTAATTAACCTTAGCTTTCCCAGCTGCTGCTTAGTTAATTAAACTCACAAAAACAGGATTCAAATTACCCTTTAAAAAGAGCAAGTGCCTTAATTTTTCTAAACTGCAGTTGTTAGCTGACCCATTTTCATCATAAATACAACATTTCTGGTGTACTTGTGATCACATTTTGTTGAAAGGGAAGCTGCTCCTAGTATAACAACATTCTTCACTTGAACCTCCTTAATCTAGATCTCTGTGATCCGGGAACACTGTGGTTTGAACCCCTACATGGCTGGCGCACCAGTGCCTTGCGGGCCAGATCCAGGCAAGCCGCAGACCAGATCTGACTCATGGGCTCTGCCTGGCCTGTGGAGGAGGACGCACGCTGTTGTTGCCCCTTTCCACCCGGCAGAGGGAACCACTGTGCAATGAAGCACTTGTCTGGAGGCTTTTTTCCTCCAACTCCCATTGGCAGTGAATCACAGTGCCTGGGAGCGGCAGAGGGCACAGAGCCCCATGTGCCCCCGGAAGCTGGATCCGAGAGAAGCACCCCACACCCATCCCCCTCACACCCAGACCCTGCATTCCACTCTCCATCATACATCCTCCCTCCCTCCCTGACCCCACATCCCCACCCCACTCCTGCACCCTCCATCCCTCCCAGGCCCTGCACCCCAAACAATAACAGGTTAAATACAGCGCATTAAGGATTTATCTTATGACATGGGAACGCACCCAGCGCACAGTGCGGCGGGCCCTCCCTGACTGGAGCAGCAATACCCAGTAAGCATGATGCTTATTGGTCAACTGGTTACATCCCTAGTTTATTTGGATGTGGGACTTTGGTTTGGGCTCATCTCGACTTGAAAGCAGAATAACAGTAATTACTTTAATAAGCGCTCTTAATGTAAGCAAGAAAGAGAGGAAGAGAGATTATCAGATCATTTTGTTACCACAAAAGAGCTCTGAAGTGCTTTCTGCAGGAATCTCTGATATAGACCTGAATTAATCTCAGTGGTTAGCCCTTATCAATATATCCAGAGATGATAGTATGGTACAAAGACATAGAAACCTTCCAGTTGCTGAAAGAAATGAGAATATTTTGAACATCCTGGCAGATATTAGTTCTAATTATATAAAATCCTGATTCATTAGTTAACTGGTTAAACATTTTAGCCAATTAAATGGTAGGTTAACTGGATGTTTAACTGTTAACTAATTAATTGGGATTCTGGCCCCATCTCTGGGATTACCGCCACTGATGGCAGAAGGCCACTGCCTCCAGTAAGATCCCAGCCATGACTCTGGCAGTGGGGCTGCCACCACCAGAAGGCTCCTGGCCCTGCTGTGGCAGCCTTCTGCTCACGGTTAACCCGTTGCCCTTTCACATCACTAGTTAGTACCTTATAGCTTTTGACTTTAAATGCTAGATCCTTTATATTTTTTGCTCGTAACCTTTTAAAAAAACCCTTCATTTGGTGCTGAAAGCAAGCTAACCATTATCTTGATTTGTAAACATTTGACAAAGAATTTTCTATATTAGTGCTGTGTTGTGGATGCCTATCAGCACTAGCTACTAGTTGTCAATCTACAACTGTCAAGGGTGCATTGTTCCATGATAACTAAAAATTAGCAGGCAAGACTGATGCTACTGCAGTGCAGGCTGCCATAGGATATGTCATTTGGTAGGTTCTTAAAATAAAGCTGTAAGAATTGTGATCAGTAAAGCAAAATTCAGGTAGCTAGAACCACTTCCTACTGTACCTAAGTTAAGAAATGTGTTTCAAAATAAAGATTTAATGCAAACTTAGCATTTCCAACTTTCTTCTTGCAAGTAAAGATAGGAACTTTGTTAAAAAAACAGCATAATCTGTGAAGCCAGGGTCAACTTTTTGTAACATCGTATCCATTAGGGCTCATTTGATTATGCCTTTTATTTTTGAACACTTTCAATACTGCTCACAAATGATAGAATGTACAAGACAAACCAGTATGCGTGCAAATCAAACACAAATAGAGTATTCAAGGGTGTAAATACTATCATTTGGGTACAGAAGTGATCATCAATAATTGAGCTGTATGTTTAATATTGCAAGCAGAGAAATGCAATATAGATCGAAGTCTGTGCATTTGGGCTAATAAATGTGGGACCTCACTGCAAGTGACTGCAAACCAGTTTCCATTCTATTTTCGTACTAGAATAACAACCCCGGAAATTTTAAGGGACACAGCCCAAACCAGTAAAACTACAAACAGACCATGATAATGGCACTATATCAAACTCTTATCTCAAAGAGTCATTGCTATCTCTTCCTTCAAGCTGTACATTTTTCAGGTTAAAATAGAACATTGAAGCTCTAATAAACAGATTTGTGTCCACATCCTATTTCTAGCATAGTGTCAGGAACACACAAATGATTTTTCTGTGTGTCTTGACTTTAATGTTTTCCTATGAAACCCTTTACCTTGGTCATAAACCAGTGCATCGTGACTAAAATGTGTGCTGCAAAAAAAAGGGAATTAGCCACAAATATTTCAAATTGATCTCTGGTTTGTCAGCCTAGCAAATCTTCACTTTTAATTGGCATTTCAAGATTTTCACTAATGTTGTATTGGAACAAGTAGTTCATTTGAGCAGTTTCTGCAACAGGAAGTAAGAAAAGTTATTATTGGAAATGTCGGTTCAATGTCTTATAAAAAAAAGTACCTTCTAGATAGAGACTAGGTTTTTTGTAATGCTCATGAAAGATTCACAGCACTGGGAACTAAAGTCTGCTATATAGCTACCTGATAGCTCGGTCAGTGATAGTTTAAACTATTCTGCTGAGCTCTGTCCACTTAGATCTGAGGATCTGTATGCCTCAGTTTCCTTACCTGATTAATGGTACTATGCAGCTAACACAGATCTACTTCACAGGGTTCTGTTGTGAGGCTGAATTCAGTAATGTTTGTTAAATGCTTTAAAATTATTAAATAAAATAAGTGATGCACCAGAAAAGTACAGTCATGTCGGAGGAAGAGTATTTGAAATAAGTGCTGTGTAGACGCTCCCTATTTCGAAATAAGATACACAATTGACATAGCTCAATTTGCATAGCTTATTTCAAGTTAAGCCCTGCAGTGTAGATGCACACTTATTGATTCAGATGCCAAATTGCTAATTAAAGTTGTAGCAAAACTGAACATAGCTCAAACAAAGCTCTCTGTTTTCCTTCCCCTTTCCCTTCTTCTGCCACTGTTGACAACACCAGTTTTCTCAAGCCCTTTGTCTGTGGGTTATTTCCATCTCTTCTGATTCCCTTTCGCGACACATTCAAGCTCAATCCAAATTCTATCACAGCTTTCTCCAGAACATCTCTACATTGCAGCCCTTTCTGTCCAGACTATTAAAACTACTGGCCAGACTTCAGCATGTCCTATCTTGACAATTGCAACTTCCAGCTCTCTTGCCTCCTAGGTACCCACATCATCCTGCTGCCACTCTCCATACTAACTTCAGCTTCTGGGATCACATTTCTTGTTCATTGGGCTGACTACTCTCTTTGCATCCCACCACCATTCCCAGTGTAAAACTTGGGGGGCTTCTTGACTCTGCCTCTTCCTGCTTATTGTAGCTGCATGAATTTAGGATGAGTATAATGCCATCCATGAGTTCTCTTGGGCACCCCATGCTCATAAAGATAATACGGTTAAAACACTCCATACTACCAAGTGCTCTGTAAATGCCACCTATGTTACAAGCAGTGTTCTCTCTAAGATGCAGGGCAGCACAGCTTCACTGGTGATTAATCAGCCCCGCCCCATCAAAGGCTCAGGGCTCCCTGCATGGAGCTGACTGACTGCACGGGGTTGATTAATCACCTGTGAAGCTGTGCAGCCCCCCATCTTAGAGGAAACACTGGTTACAAGGAACAATGTTTTACGAATTTTTAAACTTTTGTTTTTTAATAGTGGGACCAATTTGTAAGCTCTTGGGGCAGGGAAAGGAGTTTTTTTTTTAATTCTGTGTTTGTACAGTTCTTAGGACACAGGTCTTGGTCCATAACTAGAGTTCATAATCACTATAATACAACAGAAATGACTCCACAATGTCGGGTGTCTTAGATATCATGAGTACAAGAATACAGAGCCCACAAAAATTTCAACATTAACAGAACTTTCTTTTCTCTTCACTTTCACGTCCAATATCTTGGACACTTTCAGGGCTAGATGCAAGTGCTGGGAATCTTCCCCTTACTACTGGAATAAAGTTCCATTTTCTAGCCTCTCAAGGTTGAATTTTTATATTATAGAATCACAGAATCATAGAACCATAGAGCTGGAAGAGACCTCAGAAGGTCATCAAGTCCAGCCCCCTGCTGTGCACCAATCCCAACTAAATCAACCCAGCCAGGGCCTTGTCAAGCTGAGACTTAAACACCTCTAGGGATGGAGACTCCACTACTTCCCTAGGTAACCCTTCACTACCCTCCTAGTGAAATAGTTTGTCCTAATATCCAACCTGGACCTCTCCCACCACAACTTGAGCCCATTGCTCCTCGTTCTGCCATCTGTCACTACTGAGAACAGCATTTCTCCATCCTCTTTGGAACCTCCCTTCAGGAAGTTGAAGGCTGCTATCAAATCCCCCCTCAATCTTCGCTTCTGCAGACTAAACAAACCCAACTCCCTCAGCCTCTCCTCATAAGTCATATGCACCAGCCCCCTAATCATTTTGGTTGCCCTCCACTGGACCCTCTCCAATGCGTCCACATCCTTTTGGTAATGGGGGGCCCAGAACTGGACACAATACTCCAGATGTGGCCTCACCAGAGCTGAATAAAGGGGAATAATGACATCTCTGGATCTGCTGGCAATGCTCCTCTTAATGCAACCTACTATGCCATTAGCCTTCTTGACTACAAGGGCACACTGTTGACTCATGTCCAGCTTCTCATCCACTGTAACCCTCAGGTCCTTTTCTGCAGAACTGCTACTTAGCTGGTTGGTCCCCAGCTTGTAACAATGCTTGGGATTCTTCTGTCCCAAGTGCAAGACTCTGCACTTGTCCATGTTGAACTTCATCAGATTTCTTGTGGCCCAATCCTCCAATTTGTCTAAGTCACTCTGGACCCTATCTATGCCCTCAAGTGTAACTACCTCTCCCCCTAGCTTAGTGACATCCGCAAACTTGCTGAGGGTGCAATCCATCTCCTCATCCAGGTCATTAAGAAAGATATTGAACAAAACTGGTCCTAGAACCGAACCTTGGGGCACTCTGCTAGAAACCGACCACTATCCTGACATCGAGCCGTTGATCACTACCCGCTGGGCCCGGCCTTCTATCCATCTTTCTATCCATCTTACTGTCCATTTATCCAATCCACATTCCCTTAACTTACTGGCAAGAATATTGTGGGAGACCATATCAAAAGCATTGCTAAAGTCAAGGTATATCACATCCACTGACTTTCCCATATCCACAGAGCCAGTTACCTCATCATAGAAGCTAATCAGATTGGTCAGGCACGACTTTCCCTTTGTGAATCCATGCTGACTATTCCTAATCACTTTCTTCTCTTCCAAGTGCCTCAAAATGGATTCCTTAAGGGTCCCTTCCATGATTTTTCCAGGAACCGAGGTAAGACTGACCGGCCTATAGTTCCCTGGATCTTATATAAAGTATAAGATTAATTATTACCCATCCTGGGCTTTGGGAGATGGAATCTAGGTGATGTAAGAAAATTGTATTACTCCAAATATGCAATCTTGTCTTCAAGTTACATGTTCCTGAGATCCAGGACAGGCAATGCTGAGATCTACATTAGTCAAAATGACTCTTTATATACAGAGCTCTGTATTGACACAAGCAGAATGTATGTTTTGATAAGATCTATTATTTCAACACTTCCAAAGGGAAGTGTGGAAAAACAGCTCATGATACATAATGTGTTGGAATAAGCAGTTCATTTCAGCACTTTCTGCATCATGACCTAGTTATTTCATCTCATTGAACTTCTCTCCATTCAGTTAGCTAGTTAACAGACAGTGACCGAAGCAAGGAAGGGATAGAGATACTGGCCTGAGAAACTAGAAAGGGAATCTCTCCTCCATTTCATTGGGTTGTCCCAGGCAGGCAGTCACCTATCATCACAGGCCCAAATCCTGCTCACCTTTATCACGCAAATCTCTTGCTGAGTTAAGGTGAGCAAGGTTTAGTGGCCACTGAGAAATTAGCTGGGGGGGGGGGGTCTGTAATTGTTCCACTCATTGCCACTGTTCCCCCGTAAGTCAGGGGTGTTGTAGGTGCTCCCTGCCTCAGTTTACAAGGTATACCAGCCAATTTGGAGCTGGACAGCCCATGCCACACCTTTATCATACAGACTTTAAACAGTTAAATAATAATCAGGTGAGAATCCATCTTTTAAAAAAACATAAAATGCAAATGCAGATCTTTAAGCCTAGGACCTCGCCTGGTCTGGTCTGGTTCAGAGGTTTTGGGTTAACACTGAGGAGCAGCTCCACTGTCCCAGTCTCAACCAGCAATACTCTGAACAGGAGCAGGCAAGCCTCCTTAATTGGCCTGATGGCTCCCAATTTGTCCATGTCATATCCTCACTCTTCTAGATCTCCGGAGGATTGGATCTCATGGCAACCCAGTCCAAGGGGGCTCTCCTAAAGCACAGTGTATCAGGGCACCAGTGCTGACAGATTGCCACATGGTCCAAGTCCAGTTCCTGGTGGATAACTGACTGTATTACAAAACCCCACTACAAATGGTGCTTTTATTAACAGTCCCAGCAGAGGGAAGCCAAAGGTATAGGTGCCAAATTGCATTAGTTATTGGTAGTCTCACTTTTAGTTGAAGTCCCTCAAAATTCATGTTAAGGGTTGAATCACAGGACAATGCAAGATAAGTTCTCATTACTTCTGTTTCACCTGTTTTGTGGATAAACAAAGGACATCAGTTTCCAGGGCTTTCAAAGGATAATCTTGTACCAGCACCCTAATAACATTACTTCACTTTAAAAAAAGAAAAACAGGTCAGATCAAGTCAGGAAGCTAATATATAGCTGAGGAAGTGGAGAGGCTCATCCAGGAGCAACTCAGAGCTCTAAAAATAGATGGGCCATTAAGACACAGCCTTAGGTAGGTGGTCAATCAAAGGAGAGCACTAGGAATCACAGCTTGTGCACCCATTTTTTTATCTTGGGTACTTAGGATGGCCTTCATAAGAACATAAGAACGGCCATACTGGGTCAGACCAACGGTCCATCTAGACCAGTATCTTGTCTACCGACAGTGGCCAATACCAGATGCCCCAGAGGGTGGGAACACAACAGATAATCCTCATGTGATCTCTCCCCTGTCACCCATCACTCACAGTATCTGGGCATGCCACAGTGATTAATGTATTTATCCCCACAACACACCTGTGAGGTAGAGCAGTGCTGTTATCCCCGTCTGGGGTGGGGAACTGATGCAGAGAGATAAGTGAATTGCCCTAAGTCACACTGCATGTCTGTGGCAGAGTGAAAGTAGAACCAAAGTCTCTAGAGTCCTGGTTTACAGGGCTATTGTTCCTCTCACCCATTCTCTTCCCTCTTCAAAAGGCAAATGCCCACAAAGAACACATGATTTGCAATTCTGGCCTGACCACTTTGCTGCTCGGATGGGCTAGGCAAGTGGGTAAAGACTCTTCTTGGGGCAGTGAACTGTCTGTCCCCATGGGGCCAGCTGTATAAACACATTCTTGCATCCTGAGTTTACATCTGTATCACACACACATAGCTTTTAAAGTCAGCAGGGACCATTACAATTATCTGTTCTCCTGCATAACAGAAGGCATAGAATTTTACCATGATCCCTGCATAAAGCCTAATCACATGTGGCTGAGTTGCAGCAGATCTTTTAGAAAGTTATCCAAGCCTGACTGACAGATTTTCAGTGATGGAGAATCCACCACATCCCTTCGTAAGTTATTCCAACAGTGAATTACTGCCATGGTAAACAATTTGCAGCAGTTCTACGTGAATACACACTAGATTTGCTCAGTACCATTATACTACTAGGCTAATTATTGTTTATCCTAATTGTGTGCCACAGCTCTAAATGTAATAATCACTTAGGAGAAAGCATTTCATAGCCAAGAGAGAAATAGACACTTTGCATTAAAGTCACCAAGTTACAAGTATATTAATAGAAATTACAGATTGCACACTATGCAAAGATAGGCAGCGTTCTCTGAAAATTAGTAGTCAGCAAGGGCAGGGTCAGCACGCTAGAGTCTGTGGGTAATATTGTATGTGCCATTTCTGCTACTCTCAGCAATTTCCTTCTTCAGGGAAATAGATGATGCTGCTTGAAAAATCTCACTGGCAATCTAACGCTTGTTGCTTATTTGCAGGCAACATCATATAACGTTACTGACTTATCCTGCATAGGCAAGGGTACAGTGAGAGTTTATTCTTCCCACTAGTTAGAAAGTTAGTTGGGATCTATACCATAGAAAACAGAGATTCTAATCGTGGTGGTCTGAAGTTTCAGAGGGGTAGCCATGTTAGTCTGTAACTAGAAATACTTAAACAACTAATAGTCTTGTAGCACCTTAGGGACTAACAAAAAATGTAAATGGTATCGTGAGCTTTTGTGGGCACAACCCACTTCTGAAGAAAAGCTAATGAAAAATCATTATAACATCTACATTTTGTTAGTCTCAAAGGTGCTGCAAGACTATTTGTTGTTCTTTAAGTTTTTCCAGTAGTGGTCTGAGATGTAGTCATTTTTATCCTGGTATATCCGTAATACAACATGTTGTATACATAGGAAACTGGTGTTCAGAGGAAACAAGTATTCTGAAATTCTGCATAAACTACACTGGTTGATGAGAATGGTGCTTTTGACTCAGTCTATTAAGATTAAATTGATCCTTTTTTCCTTTAAATCCTCTTTTGAGAGATTACATGGGGAAAATGTCTTGTGATGCCCCTAGCCTAAAAGTGAATTTTCCTCTTATTGAATAATGATAACAGGACTAGTTTTTATCATCCTAAACCTGTCTCATCCTCTCTTCTTCCTCCCAAAAATTCAGCTGCAGGTGGTATCACTTTTACATTGTATGGCCCATTCTGGCCCAAATGTTTACCATCTATTCTAGGGAGTAGTCCCACAAACATCCATACTCGACTTGAATGACAAAAGTCTGAAGTATCAGGCTTGTTTTCTCAAGAGGCAATCAGTGTGAGACAGAATTAACAAAAGTCCCATCATCTGAAGAGTGGGCTGTACCCAAGAAAGCTCATGATACCACCTACAAGCTCACGATACCATTTACTATAAAGTGCTACCAGACCATTTGTTGTTTTTTCAGTTTATCCTGTACAGACTCCCACCTGAAGAATTAACAACCTCATTCTACTCCAGTGCAGGACAAGACACCAGATTTGACGCTGCACGTCAGAGAATCCATCATGCTGAGATATTTGTCACTTGAAGTAGTATTTACAGCAGTAGCAGAGGGCTGGTGATTTGCTGACTATGCAAATCAGTCATGCTAGTGCAGGGGAACCCATACAAGAGATCATACAAGTAGACTTCTGTTACTCCTCATTCTCAGCTTCTCTGATCCTCCATTTTGTCAGTCCCTTAAGTGGTCATTTAAGAAAGGTTTCATTGTATATTGCATAGGTTCTGTCACAAGGGTCAGAGATTCTGTAACTTTCCAGAGCTTGTGTGAAAACTTCTAGGCCAGGACTGGAGCAGCTGTCAGCCACAGGACTATTGGAGAAGCGATCCCGACTCCCTGGCCTGCCAAAATAGTGGCTGGAGTTGGGTCATCCCCATAGATTTGTAATAGCAATGGTCAGCCCTGGGTCAGCTTCCACAAGAGCACCAGCAGGGTTGGAGCAACTGCAAACCCACAGCAGCACTCTGTTCCCCCTACCATCCCAGGTATTTTTAGAAAAAAGCAGGAACAAGTCATGGGCTTCTGGGAATTTCTGTTTATTGCTCGTGACCCGTACTTGACTTTTACTAAAAATATCCACGACAGAATCTTTCAGTTCTTGCAGCATCTGAATTAATACCTGCCAAAAGGCACGGTTCAGGTCAGGTCTGTCTGGATGGTATATTTTAGTGACAACAGTGAAGACAGTGCCAGGCAATAAGCAGGCATGGGAGTATTCCTTTGCCTTGTTTACCTCTTGTTCCCTAAAGGGACATTGTTCTGGAAGAGCAGCATTTATACCCAGGTGGAGACTCCAACTCTAGTTTCTTATAGTTTTCTCTCTAGCACAACTTATTGAAATTTCTAAGGGGAGGGCTGGTATTAATCCAATTGTCTTTCAAATAGGCCTGTTCTGCACAGCACTCAGAATCTCAGATGTCATACTGCTAATGAACCTTCAAGCCACTATATCCCTTATTCTACCATTTCCATTGTGGACTTAATTTTTTTAAGCCTCCCTTTTATATAACAGGACAATGAAGTCATTTGCCTTGCTTGGAAACATTTGATCAAAGTATTTCAGCTCCACATGCAGCGACTAGCATCAGCTCTAACTATTTATGATGCCATGGAACTGGCTCACAGTGTCTGATCAGTTGTGTGTGTTTGTTTATCAGAGCTCACTTTTTGCAGAAAAAGAAAAATTCACTTTGATCAGAACTCACTTTGCATAATGATTACATGACTTCATCAGCATTTGCAGGCCCCAGTAGCTGGTGTTTAGTTCATAACCCACCACCCCAAATGATGTATTTAAACAACAACAAAAAATTGTATAAAGGTGCAAACACTATTGAATTCTAAACTTTCCACAATGTGTCTACAATACAGAGTATGCTTTAACAACCATTTCTCATTAAAAAGAAATAGCCATGTTCTGTCTGCATAATGGGACAGCATCTAGTAGTGTTGTTTCCTTATAAATATGTACAGCTAGCCATCTATGAACAATTTGTTTATGCAAAGGACTCCCCATGCCTAGTCCAGCTGAATGGGAACCATGCACTCCATGCAAACGATGGCAGGATCAAAATCTTTGAAGAAGCTTCTTGCTTCCTAACATGGTGTAATTAACACACACTATGCAGGTTAAGTGCAACAGACATACTTCAGAATCCGGACATGCTGCCCAAAATGGGCCATATTCATACCTTACTTAAATCAGTTTTACACCTCTTAATCACCATTGGCTTGAGTTGTTCCTGTTTTACTCCACACTGAGTTTAGAAATAGGCCCTGGTTGATCACCCCAAATCAGTACCCTGTTTACAGTCATTTAGAGGGAAGAGAACCTGGGGGCCAGTTTCCCAGCTGATATAAATTAATGTTCCTCCAACTTATACCTGTTGAGATCTGATCCTCGGAATCTCCCTCAAACCTTCCAGCTAGCTGACTTTCTGGGAAAAGAACGAGAATTTTAATTTCAAAAGTCTATTCAAACATTTCCTTTTCATTCTAATATATTTTCTGGACTGGGATTCTCTCTCTCCTCTGATTTGAACATTGTGTGTCTGTGTTGTTAAGATATGGCAAAATGTACACCATTACTCTTTTGCTCTATCCCTTCCTTCCCCCCACCCAACATGCTCATCCTGCTTTGACAAAGTCTGAATTCTTTAGGGAGATAAAAAGAAAGCTGTTGGAGGATCACAGCCCTAGCTATCTCCGGTGTAAAGTGATTGGTTCTGACACTGGTAAAGGCATGTCATTTTTCCCTGTAGGATGCCAGGTTTCCACACAGGCAGTTGAGATTAAAGACCTGAAATTAGTTAGTTCATGTGGAGAGATGATAACCTGTCATCTCAGAGAAGTTTGATTATCTCAGAATGTGTGCAAAAGAAATAATACACAAGCAATTTCCTGTGGGGAATTGTTTTGTGCGGGATTCTTCTCCTGGACTTTGAACATTGTTCCGGGCTGTGCCAGCTCAGCGCCTCTTTAAGCCAAGAAGAAAAATCTCTTTTTAAACTTTTACCAAAGGACTATCTTCAGTGACCAACCTACATGAAAATCAGGATGCCATTTCCTCAAATACTGAATTGAATCCTGCACTTGTTACTCAAGCAAAATTGCCATTGATTATCAACTGAATAAATGCTGAGTAATGACTTGAATCACCATGAACAAGCAGTTTTTGCTTCCCCCTGTTCACTTTGTTATGTCATCACATATCACATCTTTATTCTACTGGACTATTTGTATGCAATCAATTAAGGAGTTTCACAGGTCTTCCAGTAGTTGCAACTTGCTGCATGTGTCACAGTACTAACTAGCTAGACGTCCCTTCTTCCAGACATATTTTGGAGCTCCATCCATAAACTGCTGAGTAATTCTGGAGGTGCTGAGAACCCTCCACACCCACTGAAAATAATGAAAGTTCAAAGCACCTAGGCACAATTCAGCAAACCCTTAAGCAGATGCTTAGGTTTCCCATACTCAGCACAACACTTAGGCTTGCGCTGAACTTTAAGCATTATGTTTAAGTGCTTTGCTGACCTCAGCTGTTAATGGCTTCAGGAGGCCTCAGACCCTTGAGGGACTGGACCTTTAGAAACAACAGGTCCCAATGAAGTCAACAGAAAACTTCTATCAATTTCAGTGGGGCCAGGGTTTCACCCAATATTTGTCATTTCATATTACGAGCTGCACATTTAATTTATATTTAATTAAATTATTCATTTTATGTCAACAAACGAAATGATTAGATGCACACTGACACTTGGGAAAATATCTCCCATTAATATGAGGAGTTTTGCGAGGTGTAAAACAGAGTAAAGACTGTATAGTTTAGCCTTAAATTAATTATTTAAGCCTCTTGAGATTGTTTCCATAGATGGGTATCATTTAGCTATATAGTTACTGCAGTTAACAAATTTACTTTCCACAGACGCAGCCCTTTCAGTGCGTGAAGTGTGCTGAGGACTAGCACTCTTTTTTATCCTCTATTTTTACCCACAGCCCATCCATGCAAGGATTGACACTTCAACCAAGGAAAATTGATTTGTCACTAAATTCAGGGGCTCTCAATGTAGCTCCTGAAATTCACCAAGCATACCCCTCTAGGGACAACTGGCAAACCAGAAAGCTAGAGATCAAATACTGAAATCAAAGCAGCTCTGTGTCAAAGGAGAACACCCCTAATATGTATGTTTTTTAAACAGCGATCTCCTCTAGAAGGGACTATGTAAAAATGACAGTTTCTAATTGATGATAGCTGCTGACTTTTGCAAATGACTTTTTACTGCTGTTGACTTCAGTTAGCCATGCAGAGCCAACACAGTTGTGGGAGAGGGGAGGGAGAAGGGATGTAAAATCCCATGTAATTGGTTAATCAGTTAAACGTGAAGTTTACTTCACATTTAACTGGTTAATCACTGACTTGCTGGAGCAGCCCCTACCAGTGCTCCATACCCCCCCCTCCCCCCCGGCCTGCTGTGGGCAGAGGTAGCTCCAGATGCCTGGAGTAGACCCTGCCTGCGATGTGCCGGGCCCACTGTGGACAGGGGCAGCTCCAGAATCCCAGAGCAGCCCCTACCTGCAATGCTCCCAGCTCCCCAAGGACAGGGGCAGCTCCAGATGTCTGGAGCAGCCTCTGTCCTCAGTGAGACCCACAGCACTGGAACAGGCCACTGCCCACAGCAGCCGGGGAACTGATCCAGCCCCCACAGGTTAACCAGAACTGGTAAGCATCACTCATTAAGGGCAATGCTTATTGGTTAACCTTTCACTTCCCTAGAAGAGAGTGTACCCACAGGACGATACACCTTTTTGCACATCTTCTAGAGAATTGCTTACTAAGAGATTGGTTTTGTGAAGCGTTGAGTGTGCCATTACCAATTGAAGTCAATCTGGGGATACTCAGCACCTCTGAAAATCAGACCCTATGCTCCAGTGCAATGTAATGGGAGTAGGACAGGTGCAAATGCAGGCAAAATGTAGAGATGATTGGATTGAACAGGTGGAACTTCATGCACAGTCTAAGAATCTTCACTACCTTGAAGGTAGGACTTCTGTTTTTCAGGGTTTATTAATTTAATATTTTAGCAATTTGAGTTTTTCTGGGTTTTCTCTTTGTATACACAATAGTATATGCTGTAATGGGGACTCTCCTTGTAATGTTCCCTAGTGCACTTTCGCATAGTATGTTTCAAACAACTCTTCAGAACCTTTAGTGCACACTGTTAGGGTCTCCATGCACTCTTCTGTGGTCTGCATTACTCCTCCATGCAGACAGATACATGTAATCGTCTCTGGTGTTTTTCCAATGTTATTGGATAAACACAATATTTTGTATTGGGGCTGTTTTGTCCATATTTATTGTTTAAAAATGAAAATCAGAATCCCTGGTTATGGGAAAACACTTGTCGGAAGGAATCCATCTTGACTCATAGTCCTGGTTGAATGTGCAAGTCTAGTGATTAGAAAAGCATCATTATATTTGTAAACTTTGCACATCCGATATGGATGTTTTTGAAAGACAAGAAATTTCAAGCCCCATATTTTACAGATTCATAGCCATCCATGAAAGACAATTGTATTCATTTTACATTATATAATGTCTTGCATTATTAAGTATAATGCAAAGGCTGTATCCAGGGAATGCAATTAATACATGTTTATCTAAAATCAACATGATTTCAGTAATCAGATACTATTTATGAAACCCTAAATCACTGGGTAAATAGAAGATTTCAGTATCACATTGACAAGAATGAAAATCCAGAATATTTAACTCGTTTACATTTTACTTTCTTTGTGCTGAACTAATAAGCACTGTGGTAGCACCCCTGCGAGGTGCTGAGTACTGTCTATGAAATATTGATTGCTCCTTATTCACATAGGGACTTGAAAAGGCTCAGCAACTCTCAGGAGGCATTCAGCACCTCACAAGGTCAGTACTGGAAAGACTAGCTTGTTTCAGTAAGACCAACGCTGCAAATACCCAACTGTTCCTCTGTTAATGTAATCTCAGATACTGGGCAAATGAAATGCAAAGTCCTTTCTCTACCACCCATCTTAGAAGCAGTCCCTCTATAAACAAAGACTTAGATCTTCAAATCCTCCTGTTAATTACAGTATATTGATAATCAGTGATGTTTTTCTCTAGATTAACTATCTACTATATGTATTAGGCCCTGGAGTTTGCTATGGCACCTTGACAGTCCTTTTACCCCCAGATACTTCTCATGGCTTTTTAAGTCAGTATAAAAACATAAAGCATTTCAAAGACAGAAATCACTTCTGACATTTCTTTAGAAGATTCTACTTAAGTTAAGAAACTGATTAGGTGGAAAAACCAGTGTCTAAACTCATGATTTCTTCTCCATGTGAACAATTAGAATCAATCAAAATACATTGCATTGCTCCAAGGGGATTTTAGATGTTGCAAGTTTATAACTAAGACTCTGGAGAGCTCTTTCTTTCTGGGGGCTAATCTGTACAATTTAAGCATTCCCATTAAGTTTGCTTCAGTAAATTCAGGAGTGTGCATTATTGATTGGAGAAATAGTATAGGAGAAAAAGTATAGGAGAAAACCGGCACTAAAAAAATACTTGCATGAAATATTCTGCATTGTCCACGCTCTTCTCCAGCCCTCTCCCAAGAACATGTGCCCATACTTTCTTTCCCTGCCAAAAAGAGTAGTTTCATTCATGTGTAAGCCTGCCAAAGTGTCTCCTAGGATCTTCTTGAGTCAGAGCAGAGCAAGTGAAACAGATGCTTCAGGGCCAGCAGCTACTGACTGATCATGCAGTGACCCTTACAGTTATATGCTAAAGCAGCAGTTTTCGAACTTTTTGAGCTGAGCCCCTCCTTGAGTTACAATTTAGGACTGTTTCTGTCTGGGGTGAGATAGAGGTGAGTCACGGGGTAGAAGTGTCTCTCCCTCCCTAAGTCCCGCTGCGCCAGGCTCAAGTCCAAGCTACCCGGTGTCATTGCTCACTTCCCCACAAGAGTGTTCCTCTGTACTCCCATAAGGAAGCACACCCCAGTTAGAAAACCTCTGCTCTAAAGACAATAGAGTCACTGAGTAATAAATATTTTTCTGTCTTACATTCAGGGTGTGTCTAGACTACAGGGTTTTGTTGACAAAAGTGGACTTTTGTCGACAAAACTATACCTGCGTCTACACTACCTCCGAGTTCTGTCGACATAACATCGACAGAACTTGGCAGTTTTGTCGACAGCAGTAAACCTCATTCTACAAGGAATAACGTCTTTTGTCGACAGAGTTCTGTTGACAGAAGGCGTTATTGCATCTACACTGACCTTTGAGTCTACACTCTCATGTCGACAAAGCAGCTTGCTTTGTCGACAGAACTGGATGCAGTCTAGACGCTCTTTGTTGACAGAAGCTTTGTCAACAGTATCTGTCAACAAAAGCCTGTAGTCTAGACGTACCCCTGGTGACTAAGGAGTTTAGATCAATCTGCCTATGCATTTCTAATGTACTTTTCTGTGCAGTATTCAAGACATCATATATCAAATTAAGAAGAGCATATTTTATGGTCACAAAGACACTATACTCTCCCTCCCTCCCTTGTTTTATGCCACTTTTCCAATCTGTATAATTTTTATTGGTTGAGTCCCAGGAGAAACATTGCCCGGGCATTCTACAGCCAGCTTTCTGAAGGTGTGTTTTGCATCATCCCCTAAAAGTGGTGAGAGTTGGACTCAGCCTTACCTCTAGTGAGAGCAAAGTCTGGAGCACTAGGCCTTTCACCAAGAACGCCCTGACCCTGTTTCCCAGGAATGTCACCCTGGAGACCATAAGACACAGCATCTCCATGTAATACAACTGTCACTGCAGGAGCATGGAAGAGAGGCAGTAGAATATGTAAGCTAGAACAGTGTGTCTCAACCAGTGGTACGAGTACACTTAGGGGTACTCTAGAGAAGTCTGGGAGGTACGTCAACACAACTGAAATTTGGAGAAAACTAAAAAATGGTTGCTTTAAGTTTTACAGTGCTTTATTATTTTCATACTTTTTACACCCAAAAATTTCATCACCCTCCTGGCTACGATTAAGTTGTTTAAACAAATGTGTTGCAATGTAGAAAAAAAATGTGTCTGAAAACCGTAGGTACTGGGGATACTTACGGTTTTTTTTTTTAAAAAGGGGTACTTTATAAAAAAAAAAGGTTGAAAAACACTGAGGTAGAACACAAAATATATTTCTTTCCATCTTCCTTTAGGTGGAACGTAAGCTCCTAATTATGAGGTGGCTACTTTCTTTATCAAAGTAAAGGCTTTACATTAATTACACAAACATGGCTGGGCTGGAAATCCATTTTGACTTTCTCGTATTGCATGATTGTTTTGTATATATGAATTGCCTAAAACAAAGGTTGATATTAAAAGATTATATTTTTAAATCAAAGTGTTACTAGATTTTCTGGTCTCTGTTTTAATTGCAATTGGACATCCCTGGTCTGGCACCTCCAGAACCTGACTGGTCCTGAATGAGGGAATTTGCCAGACTAGGGGAGGTCAATTCTGGCCCCTCTGCAGCCAGCCTGGGCACTCCTGGGTGGTGACCAGCCTCCCGACCAAGCTCCCCCTCCTGGCCACTGACCTTGGCTCCCAGTTTCCTCTCCCAGTCGCTGACCCTACTGTTGGTCCCGGCTACCAGGCTCTGCTCCCAACCATGGCCACTGACTCCCGGCTCCAGAAGGACCACGGATGTTGCTGAAGCAGAGAGTCCCAGACCAGAGTGGTTCAAATGTATTTATATGCTGTCAGTATAACATTCATGATCTAAAAACAGTGGTGACCAATATGCCTAGTTTAAAACCACACAGTGGGGTGGGGGAGGACCACACAGGTGTCCCTCACCAGCACTCTTTGGGCTGGGCCCAGGAGGGCTGGGTAGAAGGATGGGCCATGCAGGCTGGCCTGCAGCAGCCATGCTGGGTAGCCCAGCGGTGTCGGTGTGGTGGGGGGCACAGATGGAACTTGTGAAGGGTGGCTGGGTTGGCCAGCGTTGGTCATGCTTCCAGGGTGGCATGGTGGTGGGGCCAGGATTCCAAGGGTTGGGGTTTGAAGCAGGAAGGTCTCTTACCAGTGGCAGGCAAGATGGCAGAGCCCCATCACCCATTGGCCACTCCACTGGTGGCGCGATGGCCCCCAGTGGTGACTCTGCAGGATAGATCTCCCTTGTGCTCGCTGCCTCCAGTGGTGACTGTGAGGATTGCATCCCTCCTCTCTCTCTTCCTCTCCCGTTCCATGTTACGGAAATCTATCAAATTTCAGGCACATTCCATTGTCCTGGCACAACCAAGCCCTAACTTTGGTTTAAGTTATGATAAGAGGAAGCTGCATACCAAATTTGGTAGTCCTAGCTCTAACTGTTTAGCAGGAGTTATTGAACAGACAGATTCACATACAGACACATGGATGCACAAATATGTAAGACAGACAAACAGAAAATCCTTTATTAGGAATACTCCATGTGACTGAATGTCTGAATGAAGACATAGTGAAAAAGGAAGGATAAGGAATGAAATGCAGCCATGGTAGCTTCTCCAATAACTATTTTAAGATCTAAGGGTAAGAATGAACCTACATTGAAAATGGAGAAGGGGAGGAGAGGATCAAACAAGAACAGAGAGAGAGAAAAAGAGAGCGAGGGAGAGAGAATTAGTTAAGGCTGGAAAGGAAATGATAAGGAGAGAAGAAAGGCAGAAAGACTGAACACTCGGATGAAGAATGATTTTGACAAATTAATGAGAGGAAAGGAAATGCTAGAGAGGAAGCCCATTAATAAGGGAGATTTGCCTACATGATGTGCTATTGAGCTGCTTGGAATGAGTTTCACAAGAAAAGAGGTCTGAATAAGTAGCTACCACCGGAGACCTTATTGATACCATTTATGAAACAGCAGAAAAGTGACTACAGTAAACTTCCGATAAACCGGCACCTTTAGGATCCAGGAGGTGCCGGATTATCAGATATGCCGGACTATCAGAAGGGGGGGCTATGAGAGGTCTGGGGTGGGGTGGGGTGGGGGGATGCCACCCCAGATCCCTCATAGCCCCCCCTTCCAATAGACCGGCTCTTCCCCAGGCATCCCCGATTCAGCCGCTTCTGGTCAGTTTCAGCAGCGGCTGAATCGGGGACGCCTGCAGCAGAGCAGCTGGAGTGCTGCCTGGTTGGTCCGGTAGCGCCGACCCTTGGCGCAGCGAGACCAACCCAACAGCACCCCAGCTGCTTTTGGGGACGCCTGGGACAGAGCAGCTGGGGGGCTGCTGGGTTGGTCCCGCAGCCCCGAGGGGCAGCGCTACGGGACCAACCCCTCAGCGCTCCAGCTGCTCTGCCCCAGGTGTCCCCATTCAGCTGCTGTTGAAACTGACCAGCAGCTGATTCCAGGAAGCCCGGGGCAGAGCAGCTCATATGGTGTATGGTGTATAAGAAATGGATAAAAATGAGGGCATTAGGAGCTGGCATCACTAGCTTATAAATTTTGTATATGATGCCTTAATATTGCACAGATAGATGCATTAGTAGCACAGGCAGATTATTTATCTGTCAGGTGCTAGCAAGTGTCTTTTATGTTGTGCTGGAAACAGGAATCCTTCATATGTCTGATGGGGATGATGCTTTTTTCTGCTTCTTTCCCTCTCTGTTGCCTATAGCTTTCTCGGAATCATAGAAATGTAGGGATGGAAAGGACCTCAAGTACTCAATCCTGCCTCAGGGTTGGGGGATGGACTATGTCATCTTTTCCTTCCCTATAAGGAAGCCTAGGAAAGTCAGAACAGCTGGGTTCTGTTCCTATCTTGGGGAAGTCAAAGACAAATCAAACTCCACATTGTGGCACGAATCATTGCCCGCAGCAGAGAGATAAGCACAAGATTCCAAGTACAATCACTCGGAGTGATCCCTGCTACATCCTTTGACCAGACAGTGAACAGGCTTCTCCCATTCACAATAATCCTGTCTATTGCCGTCAACTCCCCATTGAATACCTGAACTCTCCATAGCAGTTTTAATCTCAGATACCAGGCAGATTGGAATTGTGACTAGTCCCTGCAGGGTGAACAATAGTGGAGGATAGCTGCTTAGCTTTCTCTCCTCCTTTAGTACCTACAAAGACTTAGTCCCCACATGGCTCTTCTCCTCTGTTGGCTTCAGATTTTTCCATCTGTAAAATGGCATCAAAATAGTTCTTTGCTGTATAGTTTAAGCTGATTGTGGTTTTGCAATCTGTGAATGGAAAACACTATAGAAATTCAAAGTGAAGTGCTACTGTGAATTAGATTTTACCAGGAAGACAGAAGTTACAGTTCTTTTTCCTATTCACTGCCTTTCCTCCTACAGCACTCTGCTTTACTAATGTAGCTGGCAGAATGCTCCTCTACTGAGCTGATTCATTTGTGTTTTGACATATGTTTTTCAAATCACAATTATAAACGCAGTTTGCCTTTTACACATAGTGTTGGAAGTGGGATTAGTCATTTGAGCAACCATAATATTTTAATTGTGTTGATACTGAAGCTAAGGCAATCTGCAACCATGAAAAAAAAGCAGTAAAATATTTGCAAGAATCACTACTTGGATACTTGTCTTTTCCTAAAAAGATGACACAATGTAAAGGAAGTCACCACAATGAGCAAAAGAGTATGAGACAGAGGAAAGAGAGTAGGTACCTCCTATTCTTGCACATTATCATGGTGATTTGTCTTCATGTATCACCATTTAACATGTAAAAATGAAATAAAATCATCTGTAAAATTGCAATTCAGATGATTATCTGCCTTTCCTTCCTTTTTGTTTCATAACCATCTGTCCTGTCATTTAAACTTTGGCCCAGTAAAACATACTATTATATCACACGCCTTGTCTTTCTAATACTAGTCCACTAGAAGTGGGGGGGAAAAAGATTTAATCGTTTTGTAACTTACCTGACAATTTCAGATGAAGATATTAGCTCTGCAGTATATATCAACCAGGCTCTCAATAAGATTGTGTGTGTGATGGAAGAATTTAATCTTATTAAATAATCACACACTGGGACTCAATCAGTCCTTTGCAATTAGCATTCAGTAAAACTCAAATCCAATGGAACACACACAAGACCATCACTACAGCAGTCATACAATTTGCATAGCCTGCTTTTCCCCATGTACACAAGCATCCTGCTTAACAATTAAATAAGTAATGTACCCTAGGCCTTAATGGATTTAATTCCGAACAACTATATGTCTGAGGGGAAAAAGATCATTCTTTCCATACTTGTTTTCTTATTGTTATTGTAGCATTTCCATTCTTCTGATTTTTATATTGAGTTTCATTGTATTTGCTGCTTTTCTTAAAGCCCCAGCTCCTGGACTCATGTGATGATGTCAGAATCTCAATTTTAATTAAAAAAAAAAGATTAAGTTTCTCGCCTTCATGGTTGCAGAGAAAAGCTTGAAAATATAAAGGCTCAATACATAGTTTTGTTGATTTTTTTCCCCAGTTTTTCATTGAGGGAAAAAAAATCAAAACTATGTACTTCATGTGGGGCCAAATCATCCTTAATTGAAATATTTTAGTTTATTTTACTGAATAGAACCATTTTACTTTGGATCAATTTAATGGTACCATTTGAAACTCTCTAGTCTGGCATCCTGGGGACCTGACTGGTGCCAAACCAGAGAATTTGCCAAACCACGGGAGGTCAATATTGTCTAGCAGCATTCCAACACTTCCACTGCTTACTGGGCTCTCAGAAGAATTTTTAGGGTCAATTAGAGCTAAATAGCGGCACAGAACACTGATAGCCAGGACTGATGGTTGTAAACAAACTTTACAGGACCGTGAGAAACTTGACCATAGCCAGATGTCCATTTAGCATGGGTAACTAAAATTATGTTGGACCACAGAGGTTGCCGCCGGACCAGAAGTGCAGGACTAGAGAGGTTCAACCTATAATCTGTGTCCTCTGGGAGTTGTGCAGATGCCTTATGTTTCTATTCTTCCCTATAGGTCAGGATTTTGGGGTAGACATCAGCCATGATGCACTTCTGTCCGAGCCACATTAGCTCTGCATTATAGGAAATATAATGGGAGCCCTGCCCCAAAAAAAGAACAGGTGCATGAACTGCAACTCCCATGAGCCACTGCCGCAGAACAGGCAGATGCAACTTAAAAGTTCAGCTGACTTGAAACAAACATTTTCACTTGGTTCAAACCTAACCAAACTGTTCCAAATCAGGAATGTCAGAATGTTTCGTTTCCATTGAAAACATTTCCTAATAGCAGATTTTTGGAATGTGTTATTCCTCAAAAATGTGTCCATGTTCCAATCTTCTGTACCAATTGGAAATGAAAACAAATGTTGAAATACTGGAATTTCTCACAGATAAGGATTTTAATTTTTGATTGGCTCTAATTATTTGTTTTAATCAAAACAGCATTACATTTTTGCTGTTTCAGTGACAATGGGCAGACAGCAGCTTGCTCTATGAAATTTCTCAACAATGATCTGAAAAGCGGTAATATCTAACACTTACATTGCACTTTTCATCTGAAGATATCAAGGCACTTAATACAACAAAAATACCAGAGCTAAAAATAGAATTCATCTCTTGTCTGCTAGTATTATGCTCTATTTATCGGACATTGCTAGATATAAGAGTAGATCTATACAGCAGCTGGGAACATGCTTTGTAGTGTGGATAGACAGACACATGCTAGCTCTGCTTGAACTAACATACTAAAAATAGCAGCGTAGCCACAGTGGCATGGACAGCAGCTCAGGCAAGTCACCTGGGTTGGGTGGGTGTCCTACTCAGGTAACTAGCCTGAGCAGTCACTTATGCCACCACAGTCACACTGCCATTTTCAGCACACTAGCTCAAAGAGAGCTACCACAAGTCTTCAGTATCGATACTGGGAAGCATGCTCCCAGTTGCAGTATAGACGTACACCAACATGACACTTTTGACTCAGAGGGCCAAATTTTCGAAGGATCTCAAATACAGATAGTCCCCGACTTACGACTGAGTTACGTACCAAACACTTTGTCGTAACTCGATCTGTTCGTAAGTCGGACCCCATTCATTTAAATGTCACCGCGCTGTTTGTAAGCGCGGATTGCGTCATTAGTCGATGCGTTCGTAACTCAGGGACCACTGGTAGTGCATTCTCAAGAGTCTGTGTACACAAACACACTCATATAGAAGCAAACGAGTGTTTGCATGGGCAAAGTAGGCCAGGAGCACCATCGTAGAACATTGTGGTGTATTTCAAATGGGATTTTTAAAGCTTGGCACAGTATAAGATAATTTGATTAGGCCCAGTTGCATTGTAAAATTGTGGATATTTGTCAGAGAAAAGAAATCTTAGATTTCATAACCTTTAAAAAAAAGAAAGACACAAGGCTTGACATTTGGAGACTGCAGAGGCAAGTGATTTCTGCTCTCTCAAACTATAATAATTTTGTAGGCTTTAATCTAGATTATTTTTGTGTGTTTCATAACTTTTTCTAGACCAATGTATAATCGAAGATAAATCTTGCTATCCAGCAGGATAAGAAATGCCAATAAAGATAGGCAAATTTTCCCTGAAATGAAAAACCAGATTAGATTTTGGATAATACATTTTACAGTCACATACATTAACAGACAAAACCAAATGGTATCCCAAAGAAACAAACACACCTTCCCTTGGTTACACAACTCAGGGCAGAATGTAGCCCTTATATATTTCTTTTAAAATGGTGTTTCCAGCATTAAGGGACAAATCTGTGGATATGGGGAAGGTGATGGATGTGATATACCTTGACTTTAGCAAGGCTTTTGATATGGTCTTCCCACAGTATTCTTGCCAGCAGGTTACGGAAGTATGATTTGGATAAATGGACTATAAAATGGATAGGAAGCAGGCTAGATTGTCAGGCTCAATGGGTAGTGTTCAACAGCTCCATGTCTGGCTGTTGATCATTGTCAAGCAGTGTACCCCAAAGGTCAGTACTGGGGCCGGTATTGTTCAACATCTTTATTAATGACTTCCATGATGGAATGGATTGCACCCTCAGCAAGTTCAGAGACCACACTAAGATAGGGAAAGAGGGAGATACTAAACTTGGAGGAGAGGGTAGGGATAGAGTCCAGAGTAACCTAGACAAATTGGAGGATTGGGCCAAAAGAAATCTGATGAGGTTCAACAAGGATAAGAGCAGAGTTCTGCACTTGGGACAGAAGAATCCCAAGCGCTGTTACAGGCTGGGGACCAACTAGCTAAGCAGCAGTTTGGCAGAAAAGGACCTTGGGATTACAGTGGATGAGAAGCTGGTTAGGAGTCAACAGTGTGCCCTTGTAGCCAAGAAGGCTAACGGCATATTAGGATGCATTAGGAGGAGCATTGCCAGCAGAATTATAGAATTGATTATACCCCTTTATTTGGCACTGGTGAGGCCACATCTGGAGTATTGCATGCAATTCTGAGTCCCCCATTACAAAAAGTATGTGGATGCATTGGAGAAAGTCCGGTGGAGGGCACCAAATAATTAAGAGGATGGAGTACTTGACTTAGTAGGGTGATTTGGGCTTATGTAGTCTAAAGAAGAGAAGAATGGGGCGCGATTTGATAGCAGCCTTCAATTTCCTGAAGGGGAGTTCCAATCAGGATGGAGAGAGGCTGTTCTCAGTAGTGACAGATGACTGAACAAGGACCAATAGTCTCAAGTTGCAGTGGGGAAGGTCTAGGTTGGATATTAGGAAAATCTATTTTACTAGGAGGATGGTGAAAAACTGGAATGGGTTACTTAGAGAGGTGGTGGAATCTCCAGCCCTGGCGGTTTTTTAGTCCTTGCTTGACAAAGCCCTGGCTGGGATGATTTAGTTGAAGTTGATCCTGCTTTGGGCTGGGGGTTGGACTTGATGACCTCCTGATGTCTCTTCCAACCCTATGGTTCTATGAATGCTCCTTTCAGAGTCATCCGGGGAATGGCCACTTCAGTATTCTGTCTATAAAGGCCTCAATCCTGTATCAGGATCCATAAATATAGACCCCTGCACTCCTGGAATCCCATTGGTTTCATGATGTCAGGATCCCAATGCAGGACTGGGCCAAAGTCAGAAATTTGACTCCATTATTTTGTTGAGAACTTCAGACTATCTGGAGAGCAGAATATTGGCACTCTGAGAACAGAAGTTTGTCCTTAGTCAGAGGCTGGCTTTAATAATATTTGAAAATGCTCATTTTTCCTTACAGTGGGACAACTTATGCTCTCAGTTACACTGCTTCAAGTCTGGTGCAAGTCCCTTTTAACAGAATTAGTCCAGGTTTGTAATAGTGTGAGGGCATAATTTTGCAATCTGAGCATATTAATAGTGTATCCACTTTTTCCTGGTACAGCTATTTAACTGAAAACTGAAGATTGATTAGAATCATGGGTTTAATATTTTGAACAGCAAGTTTATATTTAGGTGTGCAAAGATTCTTAACAATATGACAGGTTACAGATGGTTTAGGACAATCAGCCCTGCAATTGTGGAAAGTAAAATCATAAATAATATTCTGTTATGCCTTCTTCAACAAAATAATTTACAGGCTCAGCAAGTTCTTGCAGTGCCTCTGAAAAAAAGACCTGCAAAGGAGGCTGACTATGTTGCAACCAGCTGTGAATTCAGCATCTGCTTGTGATACTCTCAACATGCAGCTCAAGGAGCAATTATATTCTTTATATCCTCTGCAGCTGTAATTATACAGCAGGCCAACTAAACATTCAGAGATCAGATGCCTAAAAGCAAAAAAAAAAAAAAAAAAATCTAGAAAAAAGTGAAATCCTTTTTTGGGGAAAAAATACCATTCCCATCCTCATCGCTTGGGAGGCCTGTGGCTTATGCATAATTATAATTTAACAATTAGAGCCCTGCAGATCCGTGGATACTCTGCAAATTTCCACATCTGTGGATGTGGATGCTAAAAGTAGCGGCTCATTTTTGTCAATACAGATGTGAATGTGGATAAAAAAAAAAGTTTCATCTGTGCAGGGCTCTATTAAGGATGACACTGTGCCTTTGTTTCGCCTTCCATCTGAGACACTCAACACATTTTGCAAACATTAACTAGAGCAGATAAGAGAGAAGCAAATGTTATTGTCTTCACTCTACAGATGGGGAAATAGAGGCCCAAAGAGATCAAAAGATATTTTCCTTAAAGGTTCTCTTCACAGCTTTCATTTATTCACCTATATACATGCACCTGCAGTTTGGAGGTGCAAATAAAGCACATCTGCTTTAAACCTTGAAATGCTTGAAAGCAAATTTTCAAAAGAACTTGGCACCAAGTGTTGAGAGTCACACCTGCGAAATACATTAAGATGAGTGCGTTTTGTGAAATTAATTTTTGACATGTGTGCACAGCCAAGATCTGATCCCCACTGTGGAATCACATCAGTAAAAAGAACGGTTCTGGACAGGGGATGGGTCACTTGTTTTTTTACTTGTTGTGTTCATTCATCTGAGATTGGCCACTGTCAGGAGACAGGATACTGGGCTATATGGACCTTTGATCTAACCCAGTATGGCCATTTTTATGTTCTTCAAGAGCTTTGGGTAAAAAGGGCATATAGAAGTATAAGTCCCATTTTTAAAAGTAACTGTGCCAACTAGGAGTGAAGGAGATTTATGCTCCTGAATGATTAAATCACTTTTATTTATGAGACTTAAGTTCCTAACTCATTTAGGTGCTTTTGAAAATTTGTTTACCCTTACATCCTAAATGTACAAGATTATCATCCTCATTTCACAGATAGAGATTAGATGACTTGCCAAAGGTCACACAAAAAAATCTGTAAAAGGAATTGAACCCAGAATTGAACTCAGAATCGCCAGGAATTGAACTGAGATCTACCTACAGTGCCTTAATTACAAAACCAACTTAGTGAAAACAACCTTCGGTAAACCAGCTGGGAATAAGGTAAATCTCCATACTGGCGAGGCATAGGATCATCTCACTCCAGTCCACGAAGAGGACAAAGTAGGATCTTTATTATTGAAATAGTGTCTGCACTTTCCCCTAGAATTGCCCCTAGCTGCTATTTGCATTTTCCCCATCTTTGTCAATTCTCTCCCACTCCACTCTTATATCCTATGCTTCTCTGCCTGCTTCAGAGATACAATGCAAATTGCTACAGTAGGCTGCAACAACAACAAAAATTAGAAGTCAAAGCTTAGCAAGAAAGAAGATATTGGTTTGCTTTTTCTTCTTGGTTGCATGGCACTGACGGGAACCTCTGGAGTTCAGTGTATGAGCCTCTACTTTATGAGCTAAATCAGTGTTTCTCAACCTTTTTTTTTTATAAAGTACCCCTTTTTAAAAAAAAATAAATTATAAGTATCCCCAGTACCTACAGTATTCAGCGACACAATTTTTTTTTCTACGATCGCAACACATTTGTTTAAAAAACTTAATCCTAGGCAGGTGGACGATGAAAATTTGGGTGTAAAAAGTACAAAAATAATAAAGCGCTGTAAAACTTAAAACAAAAATTGAGTTTTTTCTGAATTTCAGTTGTATTGATGTACCCTCCGGATTTCTCCCGAGTACCCCTAAGGGTACTCGTACCACTGGTTGAGAAACACTGAGCTAAAAGTTAGCTGGCTCTCAGCTAAGTCCATTGAGCAGGCTCATTATTCTTTCTGTAACGCTACATCTAGACTGCATTGCTTTTTCAGGATACCGGAGGTATCCCAGAAAAGCAACGCCACGTCCAAGAACCACATTCGCTTTTTTGAATTTTTTTTTGAAAAAGCGGATGCGCTCTTTTGCCATCCCTGTAAACTTTGTTCTATGAGGAATAAGGGAGGTGTCGAAAGAGCACTTTCTTTCAACATGTGGCACTGTGTTCATACCACAAATTGCAGTTCTTTTTCCAATTTAACATTGCAGTGTAGACCTAGCCTCAGTGCCACTAAATGGGACAACACACCACACCCAGCCTGTGTGTGGGTTACAGGAGCTCACACTAAGATGTTTAGCCAAGACAGAACACTCCGAGGAGTTAAATTCTGGGATCATGTTCTGCATGGGTGGGGAACCCAAGGCCCAAGTGCTGGATGTGACCATGCTGGTGCTTCAGCTCCCCCACCGTCCCTCTGTGAGGCTGGAGCACACAAAATCTACTAGCCTGGGCCCCCAAGACTTCAATTTGCCAGAAAAATGCGGGAAAGGTCTTTTTCCTTCTCAGTTGGGCGCCACATCAGTGCGGGTGGCTTTTTTCTTCTCACTTGCGTGACCCCTGATTAATTTTTCTGTGAGTCAGCAGCCTCCAACCCGAAAAAGTTCCCCACCCCTGTTGTACTGAGATAAAAGCAAAAGGTGGTCAACAGAGAGGCAGCCAAAATGCGCTGCTGAATTAGATTGAAAGCCCTGCATAGTGGCAAGCTATTAATCACTCCTTGCCCAGTATAATGAGGAAATGTTATAATTATCACACATTCCTGCCACTGATTAAAACTCATTATACCCTTCATCACCAGCTTTCTATGGGCTGCTTCTGCAGAGACCCACAAAGGAGAGGGAGCAAAATATGAGTGTAAAGAAATAGCCTAGTTCATCTTCTGCTACTTTCAATAAATTACACTAGTTGCAAATAAAGATTTTATGGGTAAAGATTTTTTTTCATAATGATCAGAATTACAGAAAGGAGTGACCGGACAAAGTCTGTGCAAAAGAACTTCACTGCAAGAGGGTGGAATAGGACCAATGTGATGAATGGGATTTACCCTAGAGGAGAATTCCCAGGAAATCATTTAATAATGCAAAGATTAGAGCCAGAATCTAACCCTTAATGTTGATTATTAGAGAATGATCCCATAACAAAACAAACCACCAAGACAAAAATAGAAAGATTGGTTTAATTCTTTCCCCTTCTTATTTCTCTCAGGAGTGTTGCTCCTTCAACCACTTCTCCAACCCCTTCACGCACCTTGGCCCATCTACCTTAGACAAGAAAAAAATCCAATGGTAAAGCTACTGTCCTAAGACCCAAGTTCAAGTCTTTGCTCTACCAGATGCTTCCTGAGTGACCTTGGACAAATCACTTAGCCCTTTTGTGCCTATTTTCATTTTCCTAATTTAAACAGTGTTATAAGGATGAATATATTTGTGGTTGGGCTCACTCTCTCCTGCCTCTGCACAAGTTCCCAAACAGATCTTTTATGCTGGTAAAACACCCAGGCTATGTCTACATTGCACTGCTCTTCCTGAAAAAGCTACTTTTTCTGCTTCTTTTTTCAGAAGAGGCTTTTCCGACATTTGGCCTACCTACACTGGGCCAAATGTGGGGGAAAAACCCCTTTTTCAGAAATCTCTTCTTCCTTGTAAAGCGAGGTTTACAGGGATGCCAAAAAATGCGTCTGCTCTTCTGAAAAATGTTTTGGAAGAGCAGACACGTTCCCTGGACATGGCAGGGTAGACATAGCCCCAGCACAGTTATTTATCATGTTAGTTCCCACCACTTCTATCGATCTATTGTGGTGTAGAGCATGGGCTGTGCTCCCTGGGTCCTGCGCTTCCGGGCGGGACTGTGTGTGCCTCAGAGGTTCACGGTGACCCTACCACTGCCTCTTGCTTTTCTCAGCTTCATAAGTTACTTTCATCATCAACCAGTCACTAGTTTGGAGGAGAAACTCCTCCACAGTCCAAGGGTCCTTTTCTCCTGTTGGCAGCCCACTGGCCAGGGAGGAGGGTTGGGTGGGGGAGGAAACCTGGTCCCACTCACTTGCTTCGGGTTCCAGCCCAGGGCACTATGTGGCGACCGCTTGTGGGAGCTCTAACCCTTATCCCCACTGAATAACAGCCCCTTCCTGGGCCAACTCCCCAGCCACTCCCTTGGTAACGCCTTCGTGGCATCTTGGAGAAAAACCCTCCTGCTTGTGGCCTGTAGTTTTTTGCCTCCACTTCTCTTCTCCAGTCCATCCTTCTTCTTCTTCCCCTACCTTGCCTGAGGGGAAGGCCTTTAGAGTGGGTCCGCCGGCCTTAAGTGGCGGCAGGTATTTCATTAGGCTGCACTCCAGGCTGGCTCCCAATGAGTTTCAGGTGCCTGCCTGTTCTGATGGCTGAGCAGAAGTCTCTGGCATCCTATTCAGGGAACATAAACTCACATACCCCGCTACCTGTGTATCTGCCTTCCACCCCAAACTCCTGCAGCCCATTGCCTTATCTATATATTTTAAAAGTGTGTATCTGTCTGTCTGGGTGCCCATTTGTTCAAGAACTCCTCCTAAATAGTAAGAGCTAGGACCTTGTAAAGCGAGGTTTGGCCTGCAGCTTCCTCTTCTCCCAACTTAAAGTAAGGTCAGGGTTTTGTTGTGCCAGAAAAGTGGGATCTGCCTGGAATAGGATTGTTTTCCATAACAGAAAAGTGGGATCTGCCTGGAATAGGATTGTTTTCCATAACAGGAAAAGGGGAGGGCTGATCGGAGGTATGCGATACTGCAGAGTGACCACTGTGGGGCAGCTGTGCACCACCAAGAGAGTGACCAGCGGGGGTGGGACTCACCATCTTGCCAGTCACCTGACCAGGTAAATGATCCCCCTGCTCCAGACCCGCCCCCCCCCCCTCCTCAGGCCTTGGCCACGGTGCCAAAGCACGGTTAGGGGGAAAGCTCCACCGGATGAGGGAGAAAGGAAAACTCTGCTGGCCAGCAGCTACACCACCCCCTGGCCATCCTGAGAGGCCCCCTTTCTATGCACACTGAAGAGAAGTGCTGCCAGGGTCAGTCTGCACTGTCCCCCCTTCCCCAGTCCAGACTCGCTACCCCAGGGTCAAGCTGGAAGATGGGGTATGTGCTCTCACCTGCCCTGGGCCAGCCCTGGGACAAGCTGGTGGGTGTCTCCAGAGAGAATCCAGCAGCCACCCCCTATCCGCTGCCCAGAGCATCACTCTCCCTACCCTGAGCTTACCCTCCTCCCAGCCCTCTGCCCTGATTCCTGCACCTCATCCCCTGCCCTGAGGCCTTCCTCAACCCCCCACCCTGATTCCTGCATCCTCCATGGCCCTGGCCTACAGCCCTGAGCCCCCAACATCCCCAAGACCCTGCCTTGATTCCTGTACCCCCCCACCCTGAAGGACCCAGGCAATACTGAGTCAGTCTAGGACACTGTACAGCAGAGGTCCCCAAAGTGTGAGGCATGTCCTCCTGAGGGGAGGGCCAGAGGAACACTGGGGGATGTGCTTAGGTCTCCAGCCTGTCCCGACAGGCAGCAGAGAGGGTGCACTACCCAGTTCCATTCCCAAACCATGCCCCAGCCCCCAGCTACATGCCTGAGGCTCTGCTTCCAACTGTAGCCCCAGACTCAGCCCTCTTACCACTGTCCACATCTCCACCTCCTGGAGCTGCAGAGTTGCTTCCAGCCAGGCTCAGGGTAGAGGAGGTGTGGACAGGGGTAAAGGGGGACATGAAGTAAAAAACATTGAGTATTACTATTATACAGCCTTATTCCTGTCAACTTGGGGGGCCCTCAGCTCATAAGAACATAAGAACGGCCGTACTGGGTCAGACCAAAGGTCCATCTAGCCCAGTATCCTGTCTACCAACAGTGGCCAGCACCAGGTACCCCAGAGAGGGTTGACCGAAGACAATGATCAAGCGATTTGTCTCCTGCCATCCCTCTCCAGCCTCTGACAAACAGAGGCCAAGGACACCATTTTATCCCCTGGCTAATAGCCTTTTATGGACCTAACCTCCATGAATTTATCCAGCTTCTCTTTAAACGCTATTATAGTCCTAGCCTTCACCGCCTCCTCTGGCAAGGAGTTCCACAGGTTGACAACACGCTGTGTGAAGAAGAACTTCCTTTTATTAGTTTTAAACCTGCTACCCATTAATTTCATTTGGTGTCCTCTAGTTCTTCTATTATGGGAACTAATGAATAACTTTTCTTTATCAGCCCTCTCCACACCACTCATGATTTTATAGACCTCTATCATATCCCCCCTCAGTCTCCTCTTTTCTAAACTGAAAAGTCCCAGTCTCTTTAGCCTCTCCTCATATGGGACCCGTTCCAAACCCCTAATCATTTTAGTTGCCCTTTTCTGAACCCTTTCCAAGGCCAAAATATCTTTTTTGAGGTGAGGAGACCACATCTGTACACAGTATTCAAGATGTGGGCGTACCATAGTTTTATACAGGGGCAGTAAGATGTTCTGGGTCTTATTTTCTATCCCTTTCCTAATAATTCCTAGCATCCTAATTGCCTTTTTGACCGCCGCTGCACACTGTGTGGAAGTTTTCAGAGAACTGTCCACGATAACTCCAAGATCTCTTTCCTGATTTGTCGTAGCCAAATTAGCCCCCATCATACTGTACGTATAGTTGGGGTTATTTTTCCCGATGTGCATTACTTTACACTTAACCACATTAAATTTCATTTGCCATTTTGTTGCCCAATCACTCAGTTTGGTGAGATCTTCTTGGAGTCCCTCACAGTCTGCTTCTGTCTTGACTATCCTAAACAGTTTGGTATCATCTGCAAACTTTACCACCTCACTGCTTACCCCTTTTTCCAGATCATTTATGAATAAGTTGAAAAGGATTGGTCCCAGGACTGGCCCTTGGGGTACACCACTAGTTACCCCTCTCCAATCTGAAAATTTACCATTTATTCCTACCCTTTGTTTCCTGTCTTTTAGCCAGTTCTCAATCCAAGAAAGGACCATCCCTCTTATCCCATGGCCATGTAATTTACACAAGAGCCTTTGGTGAGGGACCTTGTCAAAGGCTTTCTGAAAATCCAAGTATGCTATATCTACTGGATCTCCCTTGTCCGCATGTTTGTTAACCCCTTCAAAGAACTCTAATAGATTAGTAAGACAGGATTTCCCTTTACAGAAACCATGTTGACTTTTGTCCAACAAATTATGTTCTTCTATATGATTCACAATTTTATTCTTTACTATTGTTTCGACTAATTTGCCCGGTACTGAAGTTAGACTTACCGGTCTGTAATTGCCAGGATCGCCTCTAGAGCCCTTTTTAAATATAGGTGTCACGTTGGCTACCTTCCAGTCATTAGGTACGGTAGCCGATTTAAAGGATAGGTTACAAACCACAGATAATAGCTCAGCAATTTCCCATTTAAGTTCTTTTAGAACCCTTGGATGAATGCCATCCGGTCCCGGAGATTTGTTAACATTAAGTTTTTCTATTTGTTCCAAAACCTCCTCTAATGACACTTCAATCCGGGACAGTTCCTCAGATTCATCACCCACAAAGGACGGTGCAGGTTCAGGAATCTCCCCAACATCCTCAGCCGTGAAGACTGAAGCAAAGAAATCATTTAGTTTCTCCACAATGGCTTTATCGTCCTTGATTGCTCCTTTTATAGCTCTATCATACAATTTCTCTCTCTGCTTCTCTCCTTCCTTCCGGTGTCTTTTTGTATCCTCAGCTTAATTAGCCTTCTAGTTCTCCACTTCCCACCAGTTAGACACAGTTCTTGTTAACAAGGTCTCTTCTGCAGTGTTTAAATGGGAACAGTAGTGACTAGAGCATGGCCCGAGTTGTTGTTTCTCCTCAGACTGTCTCAGTATTAAAGACGTGGGATTCGAATGAGTGTCAGATGCTGTTGATAGTGAAATGCGCCACTGTATATAGTGTACATTTTTAAATTAAACCTTCCTCCTAATTTGCAGCCCGTGGGTGCATGCGGCCCCCTGGGATTCCACATGTGGCCGCCCTGTGCCCCTACCCCACACTGTGGAAAGGAGGGGAAGGAGCGGGGACAGAGCTATGAGGAAGGGTGAGGAGTAGGAAATGTGGAGCTCCAGTGCTCCAGTTCCTGAGAGACGCAACCCCTGTGGGCCTCAGGTTGCCCACCACTGATCATATGGCCTACTGAGATGAAGGAGGGCCACTCTCTATTGCTGGTTACCCATTGCTGTCCTAAAGACATGGAGAAAAGACATAACAAGTGAACAGAATATTAACTGGTAATCACATGCTACGGCAAAATGAACACTGGAAATAAAACCCACTGTTGCACTTGTGGAGTTCTCAAACAAATAGAAGATTCTGGAAAAAAAAATCTACTGACTAGTTAAACTATATAAATGATCAAAAGAGGAAAAAAAAACAATCCAGCTACTTCTCACTCTTAAAACTTTCTATTAACATGAAGAGATTACAGTGGCCAAGAGTAAGACAATCAATAATGTCTAGTAAATTGGGTGATGCACAGCTAACATGTACAAGAGCTTTCATCTTCCTCCTGTAAAGTGAGAGATAAGGCAGTTTGTGGCTTCTGGCCTCTGGAAATCTGGAGGCATATTAATGCCATTCTTTGCCACTGATGCCATTAGAAGACGTCAAATCACAATCATTCTGTTGCTCAGCATTCTGGATGTCAGCCAGTTCCCCATGCAGCAAAAAACCACAAACTTAACTGTGCTCAAAATGAGATCCATCAACTACGCTACCTAACTGGTAAAATTTTCAGTTTCTGCCAAGGGGCAGATCTTCGCCTAATGGAAACTGTCTTTGGTCTATCAACAGAGCTGTGTTTTATATCAGCTGAGGATCTGCTTCCAAATTTTTTTGTTGGAACTATCCAGACTGGTTTATGCATTCATCAAATGGACAGCGCAAAAGTCAGTAGGAATTGATGTGTTGCAAAGTTCTATTTCCAAGGCTGAGTACTCTGAGCATTCACAGAGCTGCACAGAGTTGGGCAACTTATCATCAAGGGATCGAGAGTAGCAGAAACTTTTGAAAATGTTAGTCTTAATGCGTAGTCTGTGAAAATCCTCCCTATTTCACATGTATATTGTAAAGATAAATTCACTGATATTTAGAAAGCACTCACATACTATGGTAATGAGAACAATTATAAAGATCACTAAGAAACCATTTCATTATTCATTGCAAAAAAGTGTCCTGAAGCCACAGAAATCTTGCTAAACATGACCATGATTTTAATGGATCTGTTTCATTTTTTAAACTTCTTTCTTAACACAATCTAAAATTCAAATTTGTGCTGGTAAAATAAAATACAAGTGTCTCGCATACACATACCACCTTCGATCTAGAAATAGCCCAGAGGTCTTTGCAGCTAACTTATAGTCACTACTCAACTATTCGCTTTCACTCCGCACCTTGCTTCCTCTGTATCAGAGGCAGCGAGGCAGAAGTTGGGGGCAGAGAAGCAGTGCTTGGGGGAGCTGGTTTAAAAGCCAGTTTCCCCCAGCACTGTCTCCACACTCGGGGTGCAGGGGGAGGGCAAGGTAGGCAGAGCGGCAGCAGTCTGGGACCCAGTGGGAGCCGGGACTGCTCAGTTCCGGCTTGCACAAGGTCCTGGACAGCTGTGCCACTGCATTGTAAACATAGTAATAGCTGCCCAGCTCTTACGACGTTTAAAATGTAGAGCCACAGTGGGGGTAGGTCCAGGACCTGGCGCAAGCCTGGACTGAGCAGTCCTGGCTCGTGCCGGTCCCGAAACACTGCACTTCTGTATTTTAAATGTAGGCCTTACTACATTAACATGCAGAAGCGCAGCCATCTAGGACCTGGCGCGAGCCAGGACCGCTTACACTGAGTCTCGGACTTAACCCGCACTGTGGCTCTGCAGGTTAAATATAATAGAAGCTGGGTTGCCTGTGCACCTAGCTCTTACTACATCTAAACGGCAGGGTTGCAGTGGGGCCCCTTATCGACTAATTGTGTAGGTGAATCAAACTGTATTGACTACATGATTAGTCAGTTATCCACTTCTTAACATCTTTAATATACAGGAGAGTACTATAGTTAAGGTTTCTCAATCCTTTCCATTTGAAAAGCCCTTTTCTAATTGCTGATAGATTTCCCAAACACTTTTCCATGTCTTGAGCAGCATTGGCAACTCTTGTAATTTTATCAAGTCTTGGGATATTTGATGTTTCTATTAAAGCCCCACCTCCTAGACTCATGGCACATGAGACTCGCAGCTTTCATTTTTTTTAAATGAGAAAAGCTGGCAAACACAAAAAGTAAAACCTGCAAAACCAGATGGCAATTAAAAAGAACCTCAAAGTAACATTTATGAATTCACATGATTTTTTGGGGTGGTGAGGGAGATAAATGGGGCAAAATGATTTGTAAATAGTTGAGTTTGAGCACACTGCTTGTGTCTGCCCAACCATGAGTGTACTGAAAGGTACACATGTATGTGAATGAAAAGTGACTACTTAAGGGTTACATGTATGGTAAATCACGATTAATTTTCCAGTTCACTAAACTTTCTCCCACTATTCACTCAGCCCTAATTTTATGTAACCCAACAAGCCTCTAATAAGTAAAAATCATTAGACTGTAAGATGTAAACATTTGCTACCAAATGGCTGCAAATTGCTTTAATTCTTACAAAATCATTATTTTAATCTCTTGCACCATCCTAAAAGCTCAAATTCAACCCATGACCTATTTATCTACTTTATATATTTTAGAGAGTTTATCTGTCAGTGAATGTGTCTATACTCCTGTCTGTCCATTCAGAATTCCTCCTAAACAGCAAGAGCTAGGACCATCAAATTCATTATATAGCTTGAAGCTTCCCCGTTTATCCCAATCCATAGGAAGGCTAGGGATGTGCCTCCCTCCCCCACCACAACTGGATGTATGTGTATTTTATATCTATCTATATACAGTAGACAGGATGGACTAAGGTCTAAGGCAGCGTTTCTCAAATTGTGGGTCATGACCCCCAGGGGAGTCATGAGCAACTTAGAGGGGGTCGCAGCAGGATTTGGTTTTTCACTTGCGACCCCTCTCCCCCGGGCCATGAAGAGTGGCAGGGCGGTGGAAGGAGGCAAGGTGGCGGGAGAATGAGGCTGGTGCTGGAGTGGAGGCGTGAGGGGTCGGCCGGGACATGGTTGCTGGGCAACCAAACGCTTCCCCGCTGGGAGAGGGCGGGGTCCCGCAGGCAGTGGGCTGGATGGGCACATGGGGGTCAGACAAGAAAGAAAGAAAGAAAGAAAGAAAGAAAGAAAGAAAGAAAGAAAGAAAGAAAGAAAGAAAGAAAGAGTGGAAAAGAGTCACAGAGGAGAAAGAGATGGGGGGAAAGAGCCTGCGGGGGAGGGGAGGAAGAACGTTGAGGATTGCAAATGCCTTGAAGGAATCCCAGGAGAGCAAGAATCTGGTGAGAAAGGGGGAGGAAGCAACCCAGAGCAGTGGGGGGGGCACACAAATTCATTTAGCATTTTAGGGGGTCGTAGTATCAGAAAGTTTGAGAACCCCTGGTCTAAGGCAAATATGTACACATACTGTATACAACTCTCTCTCTAAAACCTCTTATTTGAAGAAATATTAAATACTTCCTTCCATTGTATGTAATCTACTATATATTTGAGAGTTTGGCAGTCTGTATCTCAACCAAATTTGGTATGCAGCTTCCTCTTTATCTTAACTTAAACCTAAGTAAGGGTTTGGCTGTGCCAGGAAAATGGGATGTGTCCAGAATGGGATTGCTTCTCAAAAAGTCATACAGAAAACAGAATCACCAGGAAGGTGAAAGGGGCTGGCTGGGGGCGTAACCCCGCCTGTCCGGGACTGTCCCAGCCCCGAGCCTCCCACCCCTCAAGTGCCCTCAGGGAGAGTTGGGGACTACAGCTGTCTTCATTCATACAGGGGTGATAAAACCATACTGAAAAGAGACAGAATCACCAGGCAGGTGAAAGGGGCTGGCTGGTGGCATGTCCTCTCATTCCACAACTGTGACTGCCCCAGCCTCGAGCTCCAGGCTCTCTTTACAGGAACATTGCTGACTATTCCCCTTTGTCAGGGAGGCAGTGGAAAGTGCACAGTTTGCTGCATTCCTCGCTCTGGCTGGGGAGCACAGTGGGCAGACAAGCATGGAACTGCCCCAGCTGGGGGACTTGTACCCCTCCCCCAGATGTGCCCACTGGAACTGCAGCAGCCATGGAGAGGCACTTCTCACAGGGTCCCAAGCTGCTGTGGTGAGAGAGGGCTGGAGTAAGTGTTCTTTCTCCCGGGGCAGCCTGCACCCTGGTACAGTGGTGAGCAAAATTTAACAGTTGCCTCAATAAAATAAGATGTTTCAGAAAAACAATTGTAAAGTGGTAGATGGATAGGTAACATACAAAATCCAGAGAATTCATTTCTTGTTATAGAACAAGATATGAAGGGTAGGTTCATTGCCATCCTCTATAGTTTTCTCTTATGAGTGCCATCACCCTATCCTCTGTATTCAAAAGCATCCTCTGTGTGCCCCCCAACCTTTGTCTTCTTTCCCAAACACATTAGAATAATATTCCTATCCAACTTTTCTTTGTGGGTTGCCACTACCAGAGAGAGAACCAGGTTATAAGGATATTGTTATGCACGATAGTACCCATGTTAGGACTGCTCACTGCCAAACTCCTTTTCACCCTCAACTGCTTCTTGATGTATGCCAATGACCAGTATATGAAGTTACATTAATTAAACATTACACTGTTTGTAACAGAGGGACTTACTGAGAGAGTCCCTGTGTCCTTGGCCAGACCTCTACTCTAGAAGCTCCCATGTACACACAATTATTTTTTGAGAGAAAATCACCTTTAAATCTCACTGCACCATATCAGGTTAAAATAGCCTAATTTTTCTTGCAGTGATGCCTCAAGGAAAGCCTGATTCAAGTGTCTCAGGAAAAAAAATGTAAGTGGCCTATACGCTACTAGCCTTGCTCATTGGAACTCTATAACAGCTTATATCCACTCCCTGTGAGAATTAGAGTCCCGGTAACTTAATCACATTCTCCCCACTCTTTATTACAGTTACACGCATCCAATCAGGGAACAGAACCACCATCACTAGGGTGACCAACCAGACAGCAGTTATGGTGAATGTCAAGCAATACATTGTGAACACAGTACATAAGCAGCCCAGAGTCTGAAATCTGTTTGCGTGAAACATGTGTCTAATAATTCTGAATAACAAACACATTAGTAAAAATGAAGGTCAGCTCACAAGTAATTCCTGGACAGAAAAAAAGGAATAGTTCTCCCAGCTGTGGTAAGCATAATTTTGGATGTTTTATAATATTAATTAGCCACCTCTCATACACATTAGGGATAAAGACCTTCTTTCTGACTTTTTACACATTTTATGCTCATCTTTGCTTTCCACACTTTTTTGTTCAGCTTGATGCGTAGGTAGGCGTTACAGTAGTCAGCAAAAAGAACATCTAAAACTTGCAGCCAAACACTGGCAGCTGGTTAGGTTTTAGACTGCTCAATCACTGATTTCAAGAAAGAAAGCAAAGCAACGAACAGCGCATGTGCTAACCCTGGCTATGCACTTTGCATGGTATTCAGCAGAACAAAGGTAAGTGCATAAGAAAGCCCATAGAGATATTAAAGGATAAACTATCAATGGTGGGCCATGCTCTGAAGAGTTTACAACCTAAAATAGACAGTTGGTAGGGAATGACAATGAATAAAAAGGAAGACAACAGTAGCGAAAGAGAGAGATCATGAGATATAATTATTCTTTCATATGCATCTTAGTTGCTCTTTTTTTAATAGATGTTGGGAATGAGGGCTGGTGTGGAGGCCAGCACTGGGAGGAAAGCCATGAATCTGGAGGTGACTTTGCTCTAGTGGTTGTAATGGAAATTACTATACTGAGGTGGTATCCTGAGAGGTGCTAAATATCTTCTGGGTGGACTCCAATGGAAACCAAGTGTTCCTGGCATCTCCTAGGAGATGCTAGAATGCCATTGGGAGCACTTCCTTGGAGAAGCTCAGTAACTCTGCTGGATCAGGCTGTTATAAATACAGCATTAATAGTTAGAGCAGGCTTAAAAATGTTTCTGAGGTAGGAATTTGGATGTGAACTTTTCAACTATTTTAAATATTCCAAGAGCAAGATACAATTAAGGCGACGGTGGAGTAACCATCCTGATTCTTTCTTTGTCCCCGGCACACAACGTTGACTTGTAAGGATACATATCACTTCAGACCTCTACCACTCTATCATTTCCATACCCAGATTGCATTCCTTAGCCTTCAGAGCTATGCTTTCCACATTTCTTCTTATACCGCATACTGAGCTCTTTCATTAGGGCAAATATTCATGTATAAATTCCACGGAGAATCTAAAGGTCAAACACAACTACTCACATTTTCATGAGTTACTAGGTTGCCAGCAGAAAAGTCCCTTGTATTGGTTTGGCTTGTTCCCCCACATGGTGGTTTGGGCTTTTTTATCCTTTCCGACAGTGGTTCCTCTAACTTTTTGGCTCGTGGACCACCCCGCTCAACACAGACCTTTCTGTGGACCATCCGCCAACCACCCATGATGACAAAATGGGTACATGCGGGGGCATGGAGTCTGGCCAGGAGGTAGGGTGCAGGAGCAGGCTGACAGGGGTTTTGACATGTGGGAGGGTACGAGAGTGGGCTGAGTGTGAGGAGTCTTGGTGTGAGGAAGGGTGCAGAAGCGGGCTAGAGGTGGGCGGAGGGGGGGCATCAGGCCAGAAGGTTGAGTGCAGGAGTAGGTTGCGAGTGGAGTGAGGGGTCTTGGAGGAAGGGAAGATGAAGGAGTGGAGTGGGGGATCTGGGAGGAAAGCAGGATAGGGGGTGCTTACTTAGGTCTATGCCTCCCATCACTCCCAGCCACTGCTCCTACACTTCCCATTGGCCATGTTTCCAGACAATGGGGGTAGCGAGGAAAGCCTCTAGGCAACTGGTTTTATGTGTTGTCATTCCCCCAGCTGGGGGGGGAAGGGTTGCGGCAGGGCACAGAGCTGCTCCTTCCCCCTCAAGCTGGATCTGGTCTGCAAGGCTCCCCCCTTTGCAGCAGGATACCAGTGCTGGTACTCCAAGCTTGCAGGAAGGGGCGCTAGGCTGAAACACCAGCGCAGGCTCCCTGCTGCAAGGGTGGGGAGGAGAAATCCCAAGTCTGCAGCCCAACTGCAAGACGGTCACGGACCACACTTTATGGTGATGAATCCCCTTTTGGCTGAACTATTATTAACCAGAGTAATTTTTTTTTACTTAACAGTTAAATGATATTTCATGCTTATAATTTATGTATAATTGGCATGTGTATTAAAACTCAGGACACAGAGCATTTCCTTCCATTAAAGAGTCATGCCATTGTACCAACATCCTCTTTTGCTATCAATCTCTGAATGTGTCAAAGATCTTTGTCTTGTAACCTGGACTGATCTTAGATCATTAGCCTTGATTCTAGAGGACATCCTCTGAAATATTAATCAAAGTGACAGACAAAGCTTCAGATAGTGTACAGAGCAAGGCTTCAGACAGCACAGCAGCTGAGCAATTAAAGAAACATTCTCAGAGGCTGCTGCACCAACAAACCCTGCTCTCTATGGGACAAAGGCTGCTGACCACAGTAGGACATTTGTATGGCCAGAAGGGGCCAGAGAAGGGGTCTGGCCAGAAGGATGGGCAAGTGTAATAAAAGCTCCTCCTGCACTTTGCAATGTATGGCTGTGCTCAGCATGTGCATATCCCTGTCAGAGGGAGCAGGTTCTTACATCATTCCCCATTCAGACAGCCTCTCAAGGTGAGTGCGTTTGCCTATCCCATGCATTTATGTTCCTACACAGTTGTTTTGCCTCTGAGTCCAGACCTAATATGCAGCATCTCATTGCTTCAGGATAGTCAGACACCATGGGCTTTATATGCCATGTTGCCAGTGCCATTTTCCCAATTTGTTTAAAAGTTTTGGCCCATTGCTGTAAGCCACAGGTGGGCAAATACCAGCCCGTGGGCTGGATCGGGTTCTCCAGGGTTAGCCGTATTTACCTGTGCCTCTGCAGATACAGACGATTACAGCTCCTGTTTACCATTCCCAGCCAATGGGAGCTACTGGAGGTAACACGGACCACAACACCAATTCCTGCAGCTCCCATTGGCCAGAAACAGCGATTTGCGGCCAATGGGAGCTGCAATCGCCCATACCTGAGGAGTTGCAGGTAAATACAGCATTAGCAGCCCGCCAGGTGCTGACCCTGGTGACCAGCAACCATCTTATTGCGCACCCCTGCTGTAAGCACTGGCTATTTTGTCACCAAATAAACATTGTTTTAAAAGAAGGCAACTTGCCAGAATGAAACTGCCAGGCAAAGACTTAGGGAAACTGCATAAATACCGGTCTACTCTCAGTAAAAAACAAAACAAAACTATTCTCAAGATTTTCTTAGGGCTCTGTCAGGACCTGGGTGACAGTGCAAGTATTCAGAAAGCAATCCTAGCTCAGCCAGAATAAAAGGAAGAAAGAGCAAGGATTTCATCCAATGCCATTATTAAATCTGAAATGTAATAAGGGCACATCATATAGAACTGCAGAAGGCAGAGAGGTCGCCTTATAGAATCTACTATGCTATAACACCCATCACAATAAACAAGAAACAAGGCTTGTGAGTCAGGAGTGTCTCTCTAATACGTCTCCTGGGGCTCTCTGCAGCACATAATGTTAAAATGCTGTGCAATATAATTAACCAATCTAAGTTATTAACCAATCTGGATGCTTTTGCTAAGTTATTAACCAATTGCAGCTGATAAGTAATAATGCTTAGTCAGTTATTCCACAGTGAGAATAATAAATATTTTCCATCATATTGTTCAAATATGAATATAAATGAAACAATGAATTCACACTACTTTGGCTATTTTGGGTAATGTTATTAGCTAATTTGATTCCTGAACCACTGAGTATCACCGAGACAGCACTTAGTAATTATGGACATGAACAAGATTTTTGACTTGGGTCACTGGACCTTGACAAACCCTTTGATTCTCCTGAACTTAGCTGACTTACTAACATAGACCCCAAGTCAGGAAATTTCTTGAGCACATGCTTAACTATTCACATGTGCTGAAATCCCCTTGATGTCAGTGTGTCTTAGGCATTTGCTTAAAATTAATCACATCCTTTTGTGCTTTTCTGAATAGGGCCACTTCTGTGTCATCACAAAAGGTGTCACCCTGTGTGCTGGCCTATCCCAGTCACAGAAGGGAATGCTTGCTGACTAAGCTACAAGTACACTGCTGATAGATTTTCTCTTTTGGCTTTCTTCTTGAAAATGCAAATAGGCATTCAGTAGCATCCTGGCACAGCAAGCGTGATCAAGTAGCTGTCTCATCCAGCAGTTTTGCAAATGGAAGCAGGGAGCCAAATGCAAAAGTCACTAATTAAAACTCTGACTGAAGTCGGTTCTTCTAAACTTTGAACATTTCCACTGAAATAAATTCTCCCACATAAAAAGGAAATGATAATTGCTTTGCATCATGGAGCCTACTGACAAGAGGATCAATGAGCTGCTTCTAATGCTGCTTGGAAATAAGAAAATTTTCCAGTACCCTATAATAATTATCATTTTTTAAAATAATTGTTTTTAGTGACACTAGTACAGAAAAGCTGAGAGACAGAAAAGGACAAATTGATAGCCAAAAAAAAAAAGGTTTATCATAATTTGAACAGCATGTGAACTTGTAGGAATTTACCTCTACGTATTAATCAACAACTGGCAAAATCCTGACATAAGTCCCACAACACCATCAAATGCAAGGCAGAGATCAGGAAACAGAGCCTGTATTCATGGATTGATGTAAATCAAAGGAGCTTAAAACCAGTGTAAGGGGAATCAGAATCAGGGCTCAGCACTTTAGCTAATGGCAAATAACTTCAGTCCCCATGTCTGCAAATCACTCACTTTACATCAAAAGTTTAGACAGTGACATGCAATGTTTACGAAATGCACTGACTGCAGTCATTTCAAAGGTAACACTGAGAAATTAAATCCTCAGAGCAGAGGTGGGGAACCTCAGGCCCCCAGGGAGAGATGCAGCCCCTGGTTTGCCTGGATCCAGCCCCTGCGTCTCAGGGCTCCCCCCAACATTGAGGAACCCATGCTGGTGCACCAGGATCCCTGCTGCACTACAGGACTGGAGCACACAAAACCTACTAGCCTGGACCCCGCTAGGCTCCGGGGTGCAAGGGGAATGCAGGGAGTGTCTTTCCTTCTCAGTCAAGAGTTTGGTTTTGTGGATCTGGGTTTTTTTTGTTGTTGTTTTTTTTTTTTGCTTCTCACTTGTATGCAGCCCCCAGTCCAAAAAAGGTTCCCCACCCCTGCTCTAGAGAATGATCTGGGCTATCTTCCTCCCACAAAATAAGTGTACTTGATACACTGTGCCACAGCGCTTCCTGCAGCTCCTCTGGGATGGAAACAGTGAACGCAGCCAATGGGAGCTGCAAGGCTCTGTGACTACGGACTCTTGCATAAACACAGTGTTGTGGGCCCACCAGCAACTTACCTAGGCAAGCCAAGTTTGAAAAGCAGTGTTCTAGAAGATGAGGGCTATTTTAGCATCTCAAGAATCCACCTAAGCCTTGCTATGAAGTTTTTTAGGCCTTAATCCTCCCACTGACTTCTATGGCATGGCAGGGCAGGGCAGGTTCAGGGCCTTACATATTAAAACTCATTTAAAGTACATTGTAGGAAAAGTGCCATTTAATTCTCCTTGCAAAGAAGCTTCTTTTGATCAAACAGCAGATAAGAGGGACTCACCAAGTCGACAGAGTACAGTTTGCTTGAAATTACACAAACAGAATTAGGAAGTACAAGGCACCTGGACTTCCAAAGCAAGAAGAAACACATTCCCAGGTGTGTTCCCTTAACACCTAAGTCATCTAAAAAGGGTCAGCTGAATTTATAATGAGTATGAGGCTGCACAGCCACACAATGTGATGTACCAAGAGACCTAATTAGTTTCAGAAGGAGCCAAAGTAGAAGATAAAGCCAGGCATAGGTTGTGTGGGAGGGGAAAAAAGCTCTTGACATTTTTAAATATATCTGTCTAGCTACAAATGAACTTTAATCTCTGTCAATACACAGACCTCTGCAAAGAGCTTTAAAAATATAGTGTCAGCACTCACAGGCAGGATGTCAGAGAAGGAGGCATAGAAACCAGCAGGCCTGAAAGAGCCAGTGCCAGGTCATAGCAATGATCTATATATAGTCAAATAGTTGCACCTCCTTGCAGAAAGGGGGGGAGGGAGGATTTCTTCCTAGCTAAGAGGGAGGGGAGAGGAATTTTCCTTTTTGTTTGCACAAGAATCAGCCATATGGAGACAGATAAAATATACTCTTCTTGCAGGGTAATGGCTCAGTGGTGTAAGCATCAATTTTCATACTGAGGGCCTGATTCTCCACAACCTTACACGCTTATTTATGTCTGTGCAACATGCATGTAAAACATTACCAAACTAGAACTCTCCAGTTACACCAACAGTACTGTTTTACCCCCAAGAGCAGGTCAGGCAGCATTAGTGCACCTTTCTGGCAGTGTGACCCTCAGGTCATTTCTCCACTGACCCAGTCTCTTAAAGCAGCCTCAGGACTCTTGCCAATAACCCCCAAGGGACCATTCCAGTTACCAGGGATCATCTGGGTACAAACCTCTCCACTGTTCCCCCAGTTATACCCCATACTCTGAGAGCTAGGGTGGCAATATAGGAAGATTCCTCTTTGAAAGGGGAACCCAGAGATAAATATATTGAATTCTATATTTGACTCTCTGCAGCCCTTTGGCCCTAAAAAGCAAGGTCCTGTTTGCTCTGTAAAATTTTGCTCACCATTTAGTGATTTACTTATGTCAGGGGTAGGGAACCCATAGCTTGGGGGTGGGATACAGCCCCCAGCTGACCTGGATCTGACCCCCAAGACTCAGGGTTCCCCTCTCAGTATTGTGGAGATAGTGCTCCTGCCCTGCTGCTCCCCTCCCACCCAGATTCTGCACCACCACTCCACTTCTGCACCCTCTCTCCTCCTCAGACCCCACACCCCAAGCCTACTTCCCAGCAGCCCCCTCTTACACATTGAGCTCCTCATTTTTTGGTCCCACCCAGAGTAATGTGTGTGTGGGAGGTTGATTTTCATACTTTTGTGTGGCCCCCGATGATTTTTCTGTGGGTCACTGCCCCCCCAACTGAATAAAAGTTGCCCACCCCTAACTTATGCGATGGGATGAAAAAATTCTACCACATAAATCCCCCACACTATGAGAGTTAGGAGTGTTGAAGTCTTCCAAAAGATTCACAACCTTTTGTATACTTAGAAAGTAAAATAGATAGGATGATTAAAGGAAACTGAGTATGCATTGCTGAAGTGTGACACTACAATAGAAAGAGACTTTTAAAGTTTCCAGATTTATATTTGCTTCAGTTCTGCGTCTCACTTTTAAATGGGCTTTTACATTAAAAAAAACTGCTCTGAAGAAATAAAATGTCACACTTTGAGCCTTTTCACGAACCTGAGCAGCAAAAAAGCTTCAGCCGGATCACTCATTTTTAAAACTTTAATTCTCAGGATTATGACTGTTAAGCTTTACAAACAGAACATGAAGAAGCTCTAGCTAATGTATTCCTCAAAATAATTCTGCAGCTGGAACCTTGAGAACATTCTGTACAGGCAGCAACTAGATACATTAATTCTTAACCAGATGCAATTCAGACTCTTATTTGAGAGTTGGGCTGCTTTCAGGATGGGATCCTGTTTGTGCAAACAATTTCTGGGCTTTGAGTCCACAGAGTTTTAACTCATAGATACAATCAGAGCTTCACAGCTCCACATGAAATCCAAAATTACAAAAATCATTTGGTTTCATTTCAAATCCAATGTATGCACAGAATTAGGCACGTGGTAATTCCAAACGTCCACAAACCTTAACAAACCTTTCACTTACACTGGGCTGAGGGATTGATGATGAAACCTGAAATTTTACAAATTTGGAGTGGTATTGAATTCTATAATAAAAGGTTAGTGTGATTCCAAATATAAAATATTGGATTCCTTTTGAGCATTGTTTTGTGAGACAAGTCTGCAGAGGCTGGTCCTGATACTCCTCTGCCTTATTAAGTAATTTATACCTTTATTATTATGTATTTATTTTATAGTAGTGCCTGAAGTCCCCAGTCATGAGAAGGACTCCATTGTGCAAGATTCATGCCCTGCACCAAACAGTAAGGCTGCGTCTACACTGGCAAGATTTTGCGCGAATGCTTTTGCGCAAAATCCTGCCGCCTATCTACAATTGCCACGAGTATTTGCGCAAGAACACTGACGTTGTAATGTACAAAATCAGTGCTTCTTGTGCAAATACTCTGATGCTCCCGCTCAGGGATAAGCCCTCTTGCTTATAAGTGTTCTTGCACAAGAGGCCAGTGTAGACAGCAACGTTAATTTCCTGTGCAAGAAAGCCCGATGGCTAAAATGGCCATTGGAGCTTTCTTGTGCAAGAGAGCGTCTACACTGTCACGGATGCTTTTGCGCAAAAGCAAATCTTTTGTGCAAAAGCACATGCCAGTGTAGACACTCTCTTGCACAAATACTTTTAACGGAAAAACTTTTCCGTTAAAAGTATTTGCGAAAATCATGCCAGTGTAGACGCAGCCTAAGAGGGATAAGAGAGGATAAGATAAACAGTAACACAAGCTAGCTATATGCACAATGTAGTAGTTAGTATTATTACTATATTATTATAATATTATTTAAATAGACTAAATATTAAGATTTCAAAGTCAAGCACTCAAAAGCTAGGAAACAGAATTAAGGTTGCTTGCACATATATAGTACAAATCCCCTGTGCTAATGTATTATAATACAGTCTTTAATTACATCGCATACTATTTTTTCTACCGGACCCCTGCCTCACTCAGTACACAGGATGGCCAATGCTTAATTCATAAGCAGCTATTCAGTATTTTGTCTTATCCTTGTTGTTCATTGTGTGGCCAAATGCCTTATTTACTGCACTCTAACCAAACATAGCTCTGAATACAGAATTACTGGTTTCCCCTTGCACTTTTCAATAGTGCTCATCATCATCGAATCGGAGTTGTTTCACAAACATAAGTAATCTGTGCAATTCCCAACTCCGAATGGGGTATTATCCCCATTTTAAGATGGGAAGTTGAGACACGTAGGGTATGTCTACACTTGCACCATCTTTCGAGAGAGGGATGCAAATGCAGCTGAGCGAAATTGCAAATGAAGCGCGGATTTGAATGTCCCATGCTTCATTTGCATATTCACGTTATGGTGCTATTTCGAAAAAAGAACACTGTCTAGACGCGGTTATTTCGAAAGAAAACCCTTCTTCTGAAATAACCCTTATTCCTCCTACGAGATTTACCAGTTATTTCAGAAGAAAGGTTTTCTTTTGAAATAACCGTGTCTAGACAGCATTTCTTTTTTCGAAGTAGTGCTATTTCAAAATAGTGCCGTAACGCGAATATGCAAATGATGCGTAGGAAATTCAAATCCGCGCTTCATTTGCAATTTTGCTCAGCTGCATTTGCATCCCTCTCTCGAAAGAGGATGCAAGTATAGACATACCCGTAGATATTAACGTTAAAATTGCCCAATCATTTTGAGTTTCCCATTTGAGAGGCCTAGGGCCTGATTTTCTAGGGAATTTAGCATTATAGCACTTTAGATATTCAAAGCACAGTTCCCATGGACTTCAGTTGCAGCTGAAAGTGAGAAGCACTTTCACAAATCAATCCACATTTTTTCTGAAATATGGTACCCAGCTCTGGAGACAATACTTTAGCCCAGGCCTTATCAACATGGAATAGAATGGAAGAATTACTTCTTGTTTCTTGCTTACAAACACTCCTGTTAATATATGCCGGGTTGATGTTCGCTTTTTTTGCAACAGTGTTACACTGCTGACTCATATTTAGTTGTGGTCCATTATAACTCCCAGATCCCTTTCCGCAGTACTCCCTAGGACCAGAGCTATTATATCTCTATCAGTTAGAAAATCATGCTACTGTATATTCTCCCTCCCTTACACGTATTTTCTCCTCTGAGTGCTCTGAAGGAAACAGCACTTCATCCATTTTATATTTCCCCTTGGCCTACTTTCCCTCATCTCTTTCATTTGTCTTTTCTGGTGTCCTCCTAACTAGTGCACTCCCATGTGGCCTCCAGAATTGGCTCAAGAGTCGGAAAAATGAAAGAAGCTAAGAGAAGGCTCCATACAGAAGTGATTCCTCATGACCATCTACCCACCACAACCCCCATGGAAAAAGCTGTCAAACTCCTAGAAATGGTTCTGTTCTCCTGCAGAGCTGATGCAATTGCAGTGTGAAGATTTCCTATAAAATGCTTAGACTCTCTGTAAAATACAAAGACTCTTTCACATCTCCATGGCCCTGCTCTTTTTACTGCACTTGCTGCCTTCATTTGGTTCTCTGTACCTGAAAAAAATGAGCCATGAAAAAGAAGAGAAGCTTTGAAGACTTCTTTCCTCAGAATTCATCCCCTGGTAACCAAAGGATCAAGATAAACTCATCTCTGATACAGAAAGCTTTCAGGCAGGGTATCAGGAAAGAAAAAAATACCATCCAAACCTAGGAATTGCAAAGTTCATACATGTATTATTTGTTTTCACTGTCCACATATTTTTGATTCACAGGTAGCTCTGTGTGTTCCATGAAGTCAGTATAAACAATATAAAGCAGCACAAATCTTTAAACTACAAATAAATAACTAGATAAGTCAAAGATGGACTGTCCTCCTGCTGTCTGCTACATCAGACTCATGCAGTTTAGATGCTGAAGTCTGTCTCTTCATTTCATCTTGGAAGACAGCCATTGCCTGTACTATGAATTAAGTTGCTATTTCAGAATAAAATACTGAAAGTTATGGTGCATGTGGGCTGAGGACTGATGTATCATGGTTTTTGATGTGTCATATCCAGTGACTGAAATAAAAGCATGTCCCTTTGAAGTGGGTCATATAATTGAATACCTGTGTTTTGAGATGAGGAGAGAGTTCTCTTTATACAGAGGCATGGCAACATTAGAAACATTAGCCTTGTTTTCAAAACTCTGATGCTTCTTGGGGTGATATTCCTCTGGTTCTGGTGAGTTTCATGGAGGTACTTAATAACTGCAGTGCCTGTGACATGCCTTATGTCTATACACCTGGGCTATATCATGACATCAATTTTTAGGACTCCCCGCTGAAATCAGTTAGGAATTTTGTTGAAAAATCTACTTCACAATATGTGCTGAGCTCCCTTTGAGTGCCCTGGGAATACAGGCACTCTGCACATCTCAGAAGAAGCTCAGGGCCTCACAGGAATGAGCCATTGTGGGTCCTGTCCCCCCCCCCCCCCCCCCCCCCACAAATAATATTTAATCATTACAGGTATGTCTAGACTACATTTTTTTTAAACTGCCCATTTAAAAAAAAAATCTTCACCTCCACACTGCAATCCTGTTCTTTCAAAATTAAATTGAAAGAATGCAAGGTAGTTTACATTGGTAAACCTCAAATTACAAGGAAGAACGCCTTTTTCGAAAGAGCTCTTTCAAAAAAGGCATTTGTGGATGCAGAACAGGGACATTTTTCGAAAGAAGAGGCAATCCAAAAAAGCACAGGTGCCCTGGTGGCCACTCTGTGAATAGCAATCAGGACTTTCTTTCAAGAGAGCATCCATGCAGTCTGGACGCTCTTTCGAAAAATCTGATTTTGAGGTGTGGATGCTCTCTTTCGAAAGAAGCTTACAGTCTAGACATACCCTACATGAACAAACCAGGAGGAAGCGATGGGGATAGAGTGACCAGATGGTCCAATATAGGCAACTACAGCCTTATGTAGCCAACTACAGCCCCCTCCCAAAAAAAGTTTTCTGATTTTTAATACTTGGTATCTGGTTTTGTGAAGTGGGGAAAATTAACATCACAGTGTTAAAAGGACTGTTACTACCCTTACATCTAGATATGTAAGTTGTAGCTAAAATTTTAGCCATCTAAGGAGTTTACTTTCTTATTGTTCTATCAGTTAAAATTATAACCTCACTTACTCCAGTCTGACCCAGTATGACTGTTCTTATGTTCTTAACACAGACCTTTCTGCGAACCATCAGCCAACCATTCATGATAATAAAATGGGTGCAGGAAGGGGTGTGGGTGTGGTGTCTCGGTTGGAGAGATGGTGCAGGAGCAGAGTGGGGGAATGGTCTGGCTAGGAGGTTGGGTGCAGGAGTGGGTTGGGGTATAGGGTATGAGAGGGAGGGAGGGTACAAGAGTGGGGTGGGTGTGCAGGATCTCAGCAGGAGGAGGATGCATGAGGAGGACGGGGTGCAGGGTCTTGGCATGAAGGGGATGGGGGGTGCTTACTTGGCTTTGTGCCTCCTGCCACTCCCAGGCACTGCCCCTTGCTGCTCCCATTGGCTAAGATTCTGGACAATGGGAGCAGCGGGAAAAGCCTCCAGGCAAGTGGTTTCCTTCACTGCCATTCCTCCAGCTGGGGGTAGGGGAAGTGGCAGTACACAGAATCACTTCTTTCCCCTGCAAGCTGGATCTGACCAAGGAGGTTCACCTCCTCCACCACCGCAGTAGGAAGCTGTCACTCCAACCTAGTGCGGGGGGGGGGAGGGGGGCATGGTACTGGAGCACTAGCGCAGGCTCCCCACTGCAAGCAGGGTCAAGTCCCAAGCTCACAGACCACATGCAAGACAGTCACAGACCACTAGTGGTTCACAGACCACATTTTGAGAACCACTGAAATAAATGGGTTGTTAATGGCAGAAGGGTTCCTTATGGGGAAGCTGGGCAGGTTCTCTGTGCAGACCCACTTTTGGAGCTTGATGTCCCTATGGATTGGCAGGCCACTCAATAAGTCAACACCCTGCCTTCCACCATGAAGGGACCACAAGGCAGAAATTCTATTAAGTGACCCTGGCAGAAAATTCACTTTTCTCTTTACAACAGGGATGGGGAAATTTTGGGTCAGGGGCTGTTGATCCACAGAAAAGTCAGTCGGGGGCTGCACACAAGTGAGAAGCAAAGTGAGAAGCCCCTGACTGAGACGGAGAAAGACACTCTCCACAGTTCTCTAGTACACCTCTCGCCCAGACTAGTAGATTCCGTATGCTTCAGCCCTGCGGGTGGGTAGCAGGGGGGGGGGGGGGGGACTGAGTCACCAGCATGGGCAGCCCAATACAGGGGGGACCTGAGTCTCAGGATCCGGATCCAGGCAAGCCAGGGGCTGCATCTGGGCCCCGGACCTGAGGTTCTGTCCCCCTGCTTTGCAAGATACACTGGGCAATATACTTTAATCAAAGAGAAGGTCATGGGGCTCAACACGAGAGACATTGGGTGACATTCTGGGTACGTCTACACAGCAACATTAGTTTGAAATAATTTAGTCTGTGTCTACACAGCAGGCAGTTATTTCGAAATAATGTCGAAATACTGTCAAGCTGGAGGGACTTCTTACTCTGACTCCTGTAACCGTCCTTGTACGAGGAATAAGGGAAGTCAGTGGAAGAGTGCTCTATTTCAAAATAAGTGCTGTGTAGACGCTTCCAATTTCAAAATAAGCTACCCAATTGACGTAGCTCAATCTGCATAGCTTATTTCGAGTTAAGCCCTGCTGTGTAGACACACCCTCTGTGACCTGTGTTAACAGGAGTTCAGATCAAATGATCTAATGGTTCCTTTTGGCCATAAACTCTATGAATTCATGAGGAAGACTGTCACATGCCCATAAATGAAGAGAAAAATCCAAAGCCACTTTGCAAAAGTTAGGAAACATCAGATTTTCTGACAAATCCTGTGAGAAAAGCTATGCTTTGCTTACTTGTGGCTGAAGGCTAGCAGGCAAAAGAGAAAGCTATCTTGTTCTCTAAAGTGGTACATGTTGATCAAATGGTATATGCTGTAATGCTGCTATTAGACTCTAGTGGCTAGTCTGACGCAATCAAGAAGCAAGTCAGGTCCAGTGTTGTGCATTTGAATAGGTTCCAATTAGGTAGCTACATGATACAAATGCTATAACCAGTGATCTATCCTGCATGCTTATGAATGGCCAAGGCTGACAACAAACTTTGCTGGGCCCTGGGTAGTGTGTGTCTCTCAGCCCTGGACCCATCCAGATGGGTATGGCCTTGGGCAGAAGGGGCGGGACTAAGTGGCAACCAGTCCTCAGCACTGCCTGAACCGCGCTATGCCTCCCCCAGCCACTTCTCAGTGCGGCCAGGACTACACCATGCAGGGCCCCAGTGGCAATTTAAAGGGCTCTAGCTGACATTGCTGCCATAGTAGCGGAGGCCTGGAGCCCCAGGCTCTTTTAAATCAACAGGTCCCAGGGCAACTACTCCTTCTCCCCTTCCCACCCCTGTTGATGGTCCTCTGAATGGCAGTTGTGTGTGTAGACCAAAGGTTCAGTACGGCCTTAGATTTTCAAATAAGCAAGGAGACTTTGAGGGCCAAGCTTTAAAAACATGGTAAAAGAAGAGTGCTCCCACAAATTGCACATGTGGATCTAGGCCATAGGGACATATTTTCTCTCAACTAAAAAAAAACCACTCACGTGGATTTTCAAAATACTGACCCATCTGAGGTGCACACACAGCACAATGCAGGGAGGAGTGTGCAGATGTGGCTTTAAGCCGTGTCCTCCTCCTCACTTTATGCTGTCTTGCAATGACTCAAAGGAACCATTACTTGGGATGTCACCAGGGAACAGGGAGGTCTTGACCTGGTTCTGTCTATTACCCGTTGATCTCTCTGTGCTGGTGTGATCTTCCCATAGGTGACTATGGTAGTGGTGCAAGCAGCCCCACAAAACTGAAGATGCATCTTCCCTTATAGAAAAACTCCAGCGCTTTTCTGTTAGACACTGGATGGTTATTAGGAAGTTGTGCCCTTTTCACTGATATTGGAGATGCTTCTTCATTCAGAACACCACAGGCAGCCTCACTGTGGAGGATCTACACACCCTTCCCTGTCTGCAAGCTGTCGCATTCCACCTCCCTGACAGAACACTAACTTGAGGCGCTCCATGAGTTATCATTGCCCTTCCTCGTACACGTTTCTCCTGAGAGGAGAGGATTTGGCTCATTGTATTTACAAACATGCGTGGAGGATTAACTAATTGGTGTGTTTCTTGGAGCTGGTGATGTCAGCTGCTGCTCTGGAGTGTTATTCTAACCAGGTTTCTCTACTGTAACAAATGTGGGCATGAAATGCATGGCAGTTAGCCTCCTGTGGCAGTTGCCATCTGTGACAGGTTCCCTTCTGGTTCACTTTTCCTCATGATAGGATTGAAAAATCTTCCAAGCACTGTCAAGGGGGTCCAAGCTCACACCTCAATAGGCGTACTTCTCTGTGTCAGAGCTGACACAATGTCATCTTTCACCTCCCACTTGGGAGCTTCGCTTTTGAGAAAAATCCAAACACCACAAACAGAGAAAGGTTCTCTGCAGTTCCACATTATGCCAACAGTAGCCCCAGAAGGCCGTGTGACTGGCATGTCTTCAAGACCCAAGGGTACCCCCTTTAGGTGTGTGTGGAGTGGGGGAGTGTAGGGGTAAACTACTATTCCCCCTCGCTTGTGCTCACTGAGCAACTCTCCCTAGCCTAGCAAGCAGGCAGAAGCCAAGATTTCACCTGTTCCAAACCCACCTACGGGTGAACATCCCTGCTTATCCCTATACACCCAGAGTCACTGTTCAGGTAGCCCACCTAAGGGTGATGGGTGTAAGCAGTGATCTTTCTTCATTGCTCTTGGGGTGAGTAGTAAACAGTCTAACATGTTTCCTCCACAGATAATTAGCTAGTAGAGTCTCTTATAACAAGCAAACAACACAGGGGTGTCTGCAGGCTGTTTAGAAAGTGGTTAGTTCATCTCTGGCTTGTCTTCCATTTGATAAGATTTATTCTGATGTACAAGACCAATCCATTCTAAACAAACCTGGTCTTGCAGAAGGGCTCACAAGCAGAGTATGTAATGCATGACTACGAAGATACAGTAATGGGATTTGTGTGTGTGTGTTTTATGAGCCCCTGAAGAGAAACAGTTCTGACAATAGCTGTCACATAGCTTAACCTCCAAAGCTCTAGGTGACTATGCCTTGAGCTATAAAGAATATTTTAGCCTGGTCCTAACTACACAGGACAGGACAGTGCCAGATTTGACATCCTAGCTGAAGACAGCAAATTCCACTAATTGGAGCTACAGTACATCCGAGGGATTTTCCATATACCATAAGCCAATTTTGAAACACAAGCAATATCATTTACATCCCAAGAAAGTAAGCTCTAAAGACGCTTCTCAGTATGTGTAACTGCTGATTTAACCAGCTTGTGCATATTCAAGAAGCCTTGAGACTATAGGAAAAAAAACTACTCAGAAAACTTTACTAAGTTCACACTATTATTTTATTTGGGGCACTTACTTATTTTCACTGTTATTCTCATTACCAGATCAAAAATCTCATGCTGCAGATACCAAGTCATTAATGATTCTTACTGAACAAACACCCAACTCTTATCCACCAAACTAGAAGGGTTTATTTAAGGCTGGTTTAATAGTGTGGATTTATCATTCTGATTTAAATCACAAAAGAGGAATCTCTTAGGATTTCAACTGCATGTTTAATTTTAAAGAGCATTTGTTTTACAGGATAAAATACATCTAGGAGAGATATCATTCACCAAACTAAGTTTTGAAATATAGTGATTTTGCTGGGTTATAAAGAGCATAAATTCTCTGTGATGAGGAACTGCATGCATTTTGGCTTTGCAAAGAAAATAACAATTAGAACAATTACCCTGATTCCTGAGTCAGGGCTCCTAGGTACTCAAATAATACAATATCTCAGCAATTATCTATGAACAAGATTAAATTTCAGCAGCATGGACCAAAATTCAGTGAGTAATCGCATATTTGAGCACATTTTTAAAACCTCCACAGGACATTATTACAGATAGCCTGGTGACTTTTTAAGAATACAAAAAATAAGTATACTTGGGAAAGAGTCAGATTGATTTGTTCCCCCCCCCCCCCCCCCAAAAAAAAGGTTTTCTTTGTGCTTGTTGCATTACTTCACCTTATTTAAATTGTTTTTAATAAAAAACATGCTGGTGTTTAGTGTTGTGCTGGCTAAAAGAAATTTAGATCATGATTTCAGTTTCTGGAACTATGGGCTAGGTTGTAATCTCACTTGGTGAAAATATGGAAACCGGTGGGCTGATCATTTGGCCCTTTGGCTATGTCTACACACACGGCTTCTTGCATGAGAAATATGCAAATGAGGCTAAGCGTGGAATATCGCCGAGCCTCATTTGCATACCTAATGAGCCACCATTTTTGCAGAAGAGGCTCTTGCGCCAGAAGGAGCTATCTACCCTGCCCCTTCTTGAGCAAGAAAAACCCTCTTGCGCAAAGCCCTTATTCCTGAAAATAATCAGCGTAGCGGCATTGCGCAAGAGGGTTTTTCTTGCACAAGAAGGGGCAATGTAAATAGCTCCTTCTGGTGCAAGAGCCTCTTCTGCAAAAATGGTGGCTCATTAGGTATACAAATGAGGCTCTGCAATATTCCACACTGAGCCTCATTTGCATATTTCTCACGCAAAAAGCCGCACGGGTAGACATAGCCTTAGTATTTAAATACTGCCCTCCTTTATTAACTATAAAAACAGGGAGTTGGGAGGGGACTATTATCTGGGATACAGGTAAACCTTTCTCTAGATCTCAAGGTAATCATCTGGAAGTGAATGTTTGTTTTTGCACTTTTGTAATCAAATTTTTCAGAGTCATATTAGAATAGGAAAATAAGTCCTGCATCCTGCTAGGTAGCTATTAGATGGTAATTTTTTAAAAAATGTTTTTATTATGTTTTTAAACAGTAGTGTCATTACAGTGATTCAGTTTTAAGCACTTAATTCCTGAAAAGTTCAAAAAATGTGTAATAAACCAAGAGCCAGATGCTGGCCATTCCAGAGAAAATAGCAACCATCCAACAGATTGGCTTATACATATGTTGTAAAAACAGCATGAATAGACACCCGAGTTCCAGATAATATCATTCCAAATTCAAGAAGTTGAGCGTAGAGGCCATTTCTGGGTCAGGAGCCAAACTTGAATTAACATTTAGACAATACTTTCTTGGCCTTTATTCCTAAATACCACGCCACCCCATGATAGGTGTTCCCTCTAGAATGGCAGTCTGCTGTTTTTCAGGGAAGGCTAATATTGGAGTAGACATCTGCCATAGTATGGTATTGAAAGTGAGGTGTTCCAGACTGTCCATAACTACAACTTTACAAACAAGTAAATACTGTAGAAGAGAAATAAGTGAAGATTTTAGGTCAAGGGCACTGAAGGAAAACCCTACAGTTTCAAAAAGGTGTGGTAGGCTCTTCAGACCAGGTCTATACTAGACCAGGAAGACTGGCTTAAGGTATGCAACTCCAGCTAAGCAAAAAGCATTGCTGGAGTCAACTTCCCTTAAGCAGAGATGTAGCGGCATCCACACAGTAGGAGGTTGATGGGAGCAAACACTTCCATTGGCATCCTTTACTCCTTGCAGAAGGAGGGGTACCGGATGCTGGCGAGGGCTGCTCTCAGCATTTCATTTATAGGTCTATACTAGGCCCACTAAATCAAACGCTAGAAGATCAACCTCTGGAGCATCGATCTTCTCATAAGTATAGATGTGTCCCTAGGCTACGTCTATACTACACTTTTTTTGGCCAAAAATATGCTAATGAGGGACTCATTTGCATGAGTCAATCTCATTTGCATATTTTCTGCTGATCTGTTTTTGCACTAGGGTTTTTGCACAAAAACAAGCAGGGTGGATGTTTTCTTTTTGCGCAAAACCCCCTTTTTCCTCAAGATCCTTTCTTTTTGTGCAAAAAACCCTTCTTCTGCAAGATCAGTAGGATCATAAGCTATATGATTAAATTAGAAGGCATGTCCAGCTTTGTGTAATATTTTGGTTTTATGACTATTGTTCAACTTACAGTCTTATGGGGCACAACTCACTGAGCAGTAGCCTACCTGAAGCTCCAGCTCTGGTTTAAATGGAGATTGGAGTGAGAATGTTCACCTCTGTGTTATAAACATGTTTAACAGGATATGTGTGTGGCATCAGGAATGTTAGCAGGTTGGGAAAATACTGTTAGAGATGGAACAATTGAACTAGATGCAGGAGCTAGTTTGGTCTTAGTCCACTGTACTTTAACACCTATTTCCAGAAATAGGCAGAGAGAACAGTCAAAGATGAGCAGGAAAGATACTGAAAACAGTACTTTAAAAAACAGTGATGATTTCTTAACGTGCCAAGTCCCCTCCCTCCCTTTTTTCCCTCAGTTGTATTTAGTTTCTTTGCTCCTCCTTTTCCCATGTTCTAAATGGTTGATGACTGAGGCCATGTCTAATCTCACCTGAGACCAACGCTCCAAAGATCAGTCTTCTGAGGGTTCAATTTAACTGGTCTAGTAAGGACTCACTAAATCAAATGTTGATGGTGCCCCCGTTGACAGTGGTACTCCAACAGGTCGTAAGAGGCAAGGGAAGTTGACAGGAAAGTTTCTCCCATCAACCTCCCACAGTGGAGCTGCTGCCGAAATTCAGTTTAAGGTATGTTAACTCCATCTATGTTGTTCTCATAGCTAGAGGTGCATATCTTAAGTCAAATTTCTCCTCCAGTGTAGACCTACCCTCAGATGGCCAAAACTAGGTACACTTTGCCTGCTCTGCTTAATTTGAACAGAAAAGAACCTGATTCTCTTCTTCCTTACCCAAGTGTGCAACCATGAAATGAATAGAAATACGTAGGTGTCAAGCTGGAGTCTGAGAAGCAAAGAGTTTAGACTTGTAAAAGTAGATAAGATAAATATGTTTACTAAATATTGTAGGCAACCAGGGCTTGTGATTTTAACAGTTTAGGAGTGTACATCCTTTTAGTCTTTTTTAAACCATATTATCATTTACTTTAAAGAGAGATGCCTAGAGTCTGGGATATCTAACACAGATTTAAAAACAGGTCAAAGAACAATAAACCCAGCAGAGTCCTCTTGTTTCATAATTAGGAAATAATCACAAAACAGAACCAATCTGCAAACTTCCTTTCCCATAAATACTAGTTCTTTTCCTCCTTACAGGGCCAAGAGCATGAGATTGAAGTCAATGCCCCTCAATTATTTGAAGGTAACCCCTTTATGCATAGACAGCCACTGGAATATTTCTGTATTTCCATGCCAAGCTGCACATTTTTACCAATAGCTCAGAGCACCACTCACATACAATCCATTTTTTGTAGCAGCTGGCTTTATCTTTTCCAGGGTAACCTATATGCTACTTAAGCTGTTCACTGACTTCCCCTCCACATCGCTGTAGACCAGACACTGTTTTGTAGTATTGTCAGATTTTCTGCTCTGGACCAGTCTGTGTGTCTAATCGCTTGTTATAGCAGTCATCCCAGGCAATAGCTAGTCCACAGAAGTTAGAGGCTGATTTTATAACAAGTTGCTTTATTTATCAGAACACCGAAACCTTGGAGTACATGATCCCAACAGTGCAGAAAGCAGAGTAAAAAAGTTATAGTTATAAAATAAAGATGGATTCAAACCAAAACCCAGATATAGCATTCCCCTCCCAATCCACCTCTCCCTGAACTTGGAAGTTTGACCACCATAATGGTACTGAACTTTGCAACTCAGGCCATTTTCTAATGTAAAATAAGTGGGGAAATGTATTCATGGCAGTTGAAAATAGCTATTCTGCCATACCAGTGAATTTCTAATTTACAGACATGTCATACAAGGCAGACTTCAAAAGTATAGGTTCCCTTGTAATCATCAAGTCAATCAGAATGATGTGGGTGCTCTATAAACCCCTTGACTAAATTATTTTGTATTCTGGCTCTTTGATACACCTGTCTAATCTAAACAAAGAAATTGGAAAAGGCCATCTTTCTCAGCTCATTTTCATTCATAGCAAAGGCATGCCTGAAAATAAAACATATTCATGCTATCTCTGTCTTCACTGTCATAGTTACTCTCTACAGTATCCATACAGTGCTTAATCTAGCTACGGCATTACATCTCGAACAGCATTAGCACTAATGCAAAGTTCCAAATCTCCACAGATTACGCATAATCCAAATTGATTTTAGCAGTATTAAATGGTTTACACAGCAGTCTGGATTAATGTCCTGCATGTGTAAAAGCACTACTATTTAAATCTGACTTCCGTCTCAAAAAGAACAAATTGCATTTAATTTCTTTTAATAAAGGAAACAAAAATGTTGCATGGGTTTAAATAATTTCAAGATACATGTAAAATGAAATCCTGAGTGTTTAACTCAGGCAAAATTGCCACTGATTGCTATGGCGGGCTAAATTTTGATCCCCACTGAATCTGGAAAATGTACCTAATTTACTTCTAATGTAGCAAACATGCTCTTCCCCCCAGTTGTTCCTTTGTCTCACTCCCAGGGAACATGAATAGTAAGCAATCATCTCTGGCGGCTTACACTGTTCTAGATACACAGAGAAGAATGGTCAGAGAGGAAGAGGTCACATTGTTTCCACATAAACATTCTTGTGTGTGCTGGTCCTCCAATCTGCATACTCAGCACACCAAAGCCTGTGGGGTTTCTCATACCAGATCTGAGCTAGAAAAGTTTCCACATGCAGCATTAGAAGTCCACTGACTGGTCTTGCAGCAGATACACCCATCAGAGCTGACAGACCAAGAGGACTGTGGGGAAAGCAGAACTTCCCAGAATGCAGTGCTAATAGGGGAATCTGTTCTGCTGCTCAAACTTCCCTCTTCTGAGATTCCAGTTCCCATTCTTAAAGAAGCCACAGGGAACAGGAACGGAGTGATCGTAAATATTCAGAACTATACAAGAAAGAGTGTAGGTGTGTTATTGTGTTGGATTCTATTGGTATTCCACTGGGGACATTCAAAAGAATATCACAGTCCCATTCAGCTAAGCAAATCCCAGAGAATTTTTTTTTGTTTCTGTTGTTGGTTTTTTTTGGTTACAGCGAGCAGAATAATATATAAAAATATAGCTTTCCTGGAGGTTGACTTTGGAATCTAATTGGCAGTCCTTACATGGAAATAATTCATTAAAATTAGTGGGACATATTCAGAAACATGCGTGCAACAAAATACTGAAGTCAGTGTATGTTGTATGCATATATCCAAGGGCAGAATTGGGTCCAAGATATTTCATCTAGCAGTTTTATATAACTGCAAGATTGAGCCGTGCTCTTGGTGCAGTTCGCAATCAAAAGGGCCAAATTTTGTCCCAGTTTATACCCCATGCAACTCTACTGAATCAAATGTACATGCTCTAAATGCAAAATACCTGAACGAATTCCTTTAAGAGACCTTGTTCTCAGTAATATTGTACAAATCAAAATTGTAAAACGTATTCTTAAGATATAGCGACTTTTCTATCATGTTTTCTGTATATGGTTCATTTAGTCTCTATAAATATTGTATGAACTAAGAGCATTGATTTTAGTATAGCAGTTTCCATATACAACAGTATCTTACACTCTAGAAGAGCAGCTGGTATAGATAAATGAATTGTTATGCACTCAGAAATAGTTAATGCACCATTTTAATCATTTAAGCAAGAGAAGAAATGTTAGCCAGGAATATTAAACTGATTGAAAAGTGATGTGCGTTCTTAACTTCTATCTGGCAAGCACCAGACTCAATTTTGATGCCTGATAAGAAGGATATTAGTTCTAACAAATGCATGGTCCAAGTATTACACTACAATAGTATTGACATGAATTCAAAATCATGGTTGAAACTGGAACCTACAAGAACCTCTGACTTTCTAGCTTAGACACATGGAACCCTTCTAGTCAGTGACTTTGTCAAACCAGCAGAATATTGTTATAATGAATTCTTTGATCTGATAAGCATCTATTAAATTTTAAGTGGTGATCTGCTACCCCTCACTGGACAGACTGTTCTTTTGAAGTAAGCTACACAAAGATGTAGAAAGAGCAGCTCCACTGCTATGCCTTGCAGCTGTTTACAATCAAGGCAGCCCATTTGAGACAGCAGTCACTGAGACAATAATGTGGAACTTCACAGTGCCCAGGAGTGGCCCATGAGTATAGGCTGACTTCAACGGGGCGCCCGGGGTGCTCCATGATGACGTCACGGGGCACCCAGGGTGCCTGATGCTTGCGTCATGCCATTGACGGTTATGCAGGTGGGAGCGCCGATCGCGCGTTCCACCTGCGGCGCCAGATGCTGCAGCCAGCCTCGGGCCGCTCCTGACAGTGCCTCTTGGACAAAGTCACTTCTCAGAGTAGAATTGCACTTTTTCCTGTGGTATTAGGTAGTTACATATACATCTACACAAAACATTCTTCAGAGGAAAAGCTTCTGCTGACTATTTCATTACTATCCTCATAGCCAATTTTCTTTGCTGTAGTTCCATACACAAGGTGCAAAAAATATTTCCTTGCAGTCTGGATAACATGGATTTATTCAGGCAACTATTAGAAAGAGAGGAAAATGGTTATGGCATTAGCGCAGGAATTGGATGATCTGTGTTTAGTTCATGGCACGGACAAAGACTTCTTCCTCTGTGACCTCAGGCAAGGCCCCAATAATGGGGCAATAGAAGCATTGCAGAGAAACAAAACAGACAAAGGCTGAGAGTTTCACAGGAGAGGCCCAGCTGCCATTGAAATTGGATGTAGGTATCTAAATCCCTTAATCTTTTCTGAAAATCCTAGCTCAGATTTCCAGAGGAAAGAGAATGCACAGGATGACACTTGCTTTGGAGCAGCCATCTTGAATTGGCTCACTGCTCTACCTGCCAGCAGGAATTCTCCTTACTTTTAAAAAGATGTAGGATCAGAAAATAATACAAGGAGAAAGTGGGGAATAGATAGATGATGGAAAAGGGCAAGGGAGCAAAGTGGAACAGAAAGAGCTGAGAAGGGCTGCAGAGGAGAAAATACATTTAGATCAGTGGTGGGCAACCTGCAGCCCATGACAGACTCTGCTGGTTTCTGTCCGCATAGTTTTTTTCTACCAATATTACTAAACTGACACTCATGTAAAGCAAGGGCACATGAAGTGAGGTGCGTGCTGATTGCACACATCAGCCATAAGAGCTGTGCACTTCCTCTGTGTCCAATCAAAGTGCTGCTATGGTTTAATTGGCACCTCCCCCCCCCCCCCCCAGAATGGTAGATATGCGCACACAGTTAGCACAACATTATGCTGGCAGATGAGATGAGACCAGGTTCTGTGCAAAACCAGCTTGGTTATGACAATCTTGTGGCCTACTAAGTTGAAGGAGGATCTCTCATGCATCCCACTCACTAGCCTAGGTTACCCATCGCTGGTTTAAACTCAAGAAAAGAACTCAAGATTTTTCTAATGTTTTCTAATAGCCACTGGAATGCTGTGGGCATCACCATCCAATTGTACACTCATTTTGAGGAGGGGAAATATTAGCACTGCATAATTTAAGCAGTCAAGCAATGCATGTCATCTCTCATTTTTAAATTGTGCAAAATACAATGATTTGTGGTACATAAATCCATTTTGAATAGGCTATTTAATTGGTACTGTAAGTCTAATACATCTGCTGCCTGGGGATCTGGACAGCAGCCAACCAGCCAGAATGCAACATGTACAGTAGCTTGGTCTTTTCTCTTTCTTAGCACAAAAGACCTTAGTCACTATAACTTAAAGCTACAATTATGTTAAGCTTTCCATCAGTGCAATATATTTTCCATAAAATTTGCCTTTCAAAAAAACAATAAAACACTTGGCGGTTTCTGTTGCTATTTAAAAATGGGTCTCTTTCCAAAAAAATGGTCTAGTAATCTGCAAACCTGAACAATGTTTAAGTAGACATTTGAGTCTGAAAAATGGAATAAGCACTACAGTCACCTTTCAAAGCAAATAGCATGAGTAAAATGCCTAATGAAAGACCTATTTTAAGCTCTGGAGTAAGTCTGGCTGGACTTTCTGCTCATGCATAGCAAAGATGTCACTAGAAGTTTCCTGGACCTGACTTTTCCTATCAAAAATTTGTAAGAGTCCAAGAGAAGTTGACCTTTACTGAAGTAATCACATTATACTGGCAGATGAGATGAGGATCTGTGCAAAACCTTCCTTAAAAATCCAAACTGGGTAAAAATGGTGGGTTTTTTGTTTTGTTTTTTAGTTTGTTTCAAACCTGAAACTTGGGTAAGTTTTGCAGTTTTGCTCACCAATCTTTGGGCAAATTTTCCAGGAGACTGCATCAGAGTTATGATTTCAGGTAGAGACCACACAAAGCCACTCTTGAGTTTGTTCACACGCAAAACTTAGTAGGTGTGGCACTACATAGATTTAAAGTAGGAAAGGATTTACCCAGAGTCCTGGAAACAAAAAGCACTTTATTTCATACTGCACTAATTAAAATGCATAAAGGTAAAATATGATCAAAGGGTGGGTAGAAGTGCATGCCACAGTTGAACCCAAACCAGAACACCAAATCCAAAGCCACCAAAATGTTTGGAACTTTATACTGGTATCTGTATAGGAACTTCTACAATATTCAAGAGCTTTGGATCCAGGACATCCAGTTTGTACTTATGAATTGTTGCAGATGCTTCATGGTTGGCATTGTTCTCATCTGAGAACCTACTTTTCTAATAGACATCACATATCAGGGCAGCTGATGGCGGCGGGTGGAGGGGAAGAAGGGGCCAGTTGTCCCAGGGCTGAGTGGTTTTAAAGGGCCCAGAGCTCCCAGCCACTGCCACTACCTCAGCAGCAGCTGGAACCCTGGACTCTTTAAATCACGGCTGGAGCCCCCAGCAGCGCGTGCCGTGTGGCCCCAGTGATGCTGAAGGGCTGTCTGGGGAAGGCTAGACCCCAGCCCTACCCTTCAACCCCCACCCCTTCCACAGAGGCCTAAAGCCAGCTCCCCGTATCCCTAAGGCCTGGAGAAGTCTCTGCACAGCCCTGTCACATATTATATGAGTAATCTCTCTGCCTTACTAAATTGTGCTCTTGAAGCCAGGTTCTGTTCACGTGTATCCACTGAGGCAGTACAGATACAGAATTAGGCTCCTGACACACATTTACTGTGCTTTTTAAAACAAGGTTCATCAGGCCTGATTGTGAGTAGTTACACATCTCTCATACATTTTTGGAACGCAAGGGTGTATTTGCTCTCCCTCTGATTCATTTTTCCATCTAAGAGTAATTTTTTTAAGAGTATGTTTTGTAGATTATGCATCAGATTCTCCATTGCTCCCAGTTTTTTTATGCCAGTTGTACACGTACCCTGATCCCAATGTCCTTTAGCACATCATGCCTGGGTTTCGCTTCTTTTCTTTTTCTGTGTAATATTCTTCCATAGATAGTGTCCCCATTTTCGGTCTCATTAGTATTTCTCACACTCTCATTTGCATAGTCTCTTCCGATCCGTTTTGCAGAAGAGGTTTTTTCAGAAAAAAAAATGCAGTGTAGACGGGGCAAAATCCCCTTTTGCGCAAGATCCTGTATACCTGCTTTTTTGAGGAATAAAGGTTCTTGCACAAAAGGGGTTTTTTTAGCACAAAATGGCCCCATCTACACTGTGTTTTTTTGCGCAAAAACCTCTTCCGCAAAACGGATCAGAAGAGACTATGCAAATGAGAGCGCAAGAAATGCTAATGAGTGCTTCATTTGCATTGCTTCTGCCGACAAATTGCTGCAGTGTAGACATAGCCTCAGTGTGTACAACCTCCACAGAGAACCACAATGGCAATATCCATCTGGTAGTGGAACTCTGACTATCCTGCTCACCCCTATATATCACCAGCATGCTGCCCTACAGAGTCCTAGCTGAGCTGGGTTCTATGTCATGCAGAGTACTTGCTCAACAATGCTTACAATACCAGGGAGCTCATTAGAGTTGGGAAAGGATATGACCCATATTGCAGAATTCAGATGAGGTGGAGTTGAAACTATATTTTAGAATAAGCCCAAAATATGATTTTCCAGTCCAAGAGATTCACTGTATTTAATAGTGTGAAAAAACAGGTTATGTACATAAGAGATCACAGACAATGAACCTGGTAAATGTTTTATTTAAAAAGACATAGAAGTATTGAACTGTTGGCACCTGGGTTCCTATCGCTGATGATAGTCATTCCTTTCTCATTCAATATACCAATTTAGAATCAGTGTCCATCTAGTAAAATATCAGTCATATTGTTGTCTTTATCTTAGCAACTAAAAGGACACAATTAATTATTTAGCAACCTTAAAATGAGTCCAGGCTGAATTTCTTTTAAATGTTAATGCAATCTACTCAAATGCATTTCTGAAGGTTAGAAAAATGGAAGCACATTTAATGCTGAATCAGTTTCTTATATAGCTATTTGGTGAACTTTCATAATGCAACTGGAAAATATTTTCTATATTCATTATTCTGCCTATTTAGAACTTTGAGACAGACCTGCACTCAGAAAATATTTTCTATGTGGAATATGGAGGTAAGGTAATTATGTCCATTCTTTTGGTGATGAACTTAATTACCTGCTGTAAAGGCTTTATGAAATAAGTGGTTTGTCAACTGACTGTAGAATCATGAGGCAGAAGAATGGGTAGGAACACGATCTATAATTTAGCAGGCTCCCCCTCTTGCTAATTAAAAGAAGCTTTGGAAAACAACTGCAAATGTTTTGAAGGAAATCTAACTGCCCTTTCTGCATTAAAACATACCTTTGTATTATTGTGTAACCCATGGTATGAAACAGCATCATTTTGCTTTATACCATTATCCCTCCCAGGAAAGACATTGGATGAGCACAACTGTATCTGTTTGAATCTTTCTTCTGGGTTACGTAGCTCTCAAGGCTGTATGTCTGAAAATCTGGAGCTGTGATAGAAATGAGCAAATGTCCTAACATGCATAATTGATGCATATGCATGACTTTATTAGCATCTCCCAGCAATTACATTCAATTTCCCTCCCTCTGCCAATAAGCCTATCAATGCCACCCTGAGATTTTCCCTTTTCTCACCCTCTCTCACACTCCTCTTTCCTCCCTTGAATTTCACTTTCTCCTCCTCATTCTCTCTGAATCACCCTCAAACTTTGCACCCTGTCCTGTTAGTTGCCCTTCATTCCCATTCAAGTTTCCAGCCAGTTCATGTACGAGTACCCATCCTCCTAAGCTCTGAGCTTCTTTCTACCTCTTCCCTAAGGGCTATGTTGCTGAGAGGTGGGTACCAGAATCTTTCTTGCTTTCCTAGCCTCTGGCAGAAGGTTTCTTGTCTCCTTTTCGCTTCAGGCTGCAGTCTAAAGGTCCCATCATTGGTTGCTGCCTTTAGCGCTGGCTCTTTTTTTTTCTGAATAACCACAGCTTTTGAACAACTCTGATTTGGAAAGGGGGGTGACAACCAGGCCACTGCAGGAGTGGAGAACTGCAATTTCTCCAAGTGCCTGCAATTGAGAGATTATCAGAGGACTTAACGGGTCTAAGCTTATATTTAAAGCTGAAAAGTTTCATGGAGACATAACGGTTTCCATGAAGATTTTGTCCTGAAGTTTTCTGAGATCCAGGATTGTAAAGTGGAGGCAAGAAGATCACCGAGAGAGTGAAGTGTGCTCTACAACCCTCACTAAGAGCACATGTTGTAGAGCTCTATACCAGTAAAGCTCTATTTGGTTTAGCTCCAAAGGTCCCAGGTTCAACTGACCAGCTTTACACATCCATAATAATAAGAGACCATTGTGATTATTTAATCGGAACTTCTGTATAACCCAGACCACAGAACTTTCCCCAAATAATTCCTGGGGCATCGTTGTTTCTTTAAAAAAAAAATCCAGTCTTGATTTTAAAATTGTCAGTCATGGAAAAATCCACCACAATCTCGGGGAAGTTGGTCCAATGGTTAATTACTTTCCTAGTATGCAAAAACATTCAAAAGGTTTTGTTGTCGCTCCAACTGGCACAAAACAAAATGTCAAAGGTTGTCACAAAAGGTACTGTCATCCTCTGGTCAACTCTACTGAAAAATCACTGTTACCAAAATAAGCAACTCTCAGTCTCATCAGAAAAGTCAAGGACTGAGTGCAGATTGAAGTGCTCTAAATATTCATACATCCTTCTCCAGCCAGCCCAGAGCAGTTCCCGCTGCCATGGAGGGGGGGAGGAGGCACTCCAGCCCAGCCCCCAACCTGCCCCTGTTTAATCCGTTACCAGTTAAAATACCCTTTAATTGGTTAACTAATTTAAAGGGACTTTACATGCTAGTGTGGTCTAGACACTTCTCTCAAATAGATTGGAGGAGCCTCCCTGACTTCAAATGCAATTGCAGCATAGGCTAAAACACTGCTGGATATGTGTGTGTCTGTATCAGAACAAAGCTGACTTTGAAAATAAATGTCAATTTGATCATGTTAGCAACCCTCTCATGCTCATTTTTATGAACATTCACACACTCCAGCTTGAACCGCACGACTATTAATGAAAAAGTGAATTTTAAGCTCAAATGCTTCAATATTTGCCATAAGTGAATTTCAAAGCACATACTAGATTAACATTCTTACTCTGTTACATTCAGTGTCCAATTAGGGAATAATTTTGTCTGGAAATAGGTGACAGGGGAGGGATCACATGAGGATTACCTGTTGGGGCATCTGGTATTGATCACTGTCGGCAAACAAGATACTGGCCTATGTAGAAGTTATGTTCTTAATAGACAGAATATCACATGACTTAGTCTAACTTCAATGAAGCCTGAACTTTGAAGTTATAACACAGATGTTTGCAATGAACCAATTATAAAATCTTCAGACAAAAATATTTGCAAATTTCAAACAAATCTGTTTATGGATTGTATTGTCTTTTCACAAACAGAAAGGACTTTAAGAGAGGCCCATATATTTCTAAGAATCTTATAGCTGTCCTAGACACTCATGCCTCACCAATTGATCTATAGTAGAAAATGATCATGTGCTCGAATATTAAATGCTGGAAAGAAGTATTATACAACGTGAGCGAAGTTGCTAAATTATATGTTTTCACTCCCTAAAAAAATGCTCATGCTATCCTGAACCTTAAATTAATATTCTCTTACAGTAGCTTAATTAAAACCTCATTAACAAGTATCACATTCTTTGTAAGTAGTGTGACTTGTTCTGAATTTAATTTGGTGCTATTCAGAAATGCCAGCTGCTAAACCAGTGTATTTCCCTACAGAGTGGGTCTGTAAAATCTGCACACTCCTATGGAAATGTCTATTATCATCCATTCTCTCAGCCTTGAGGGAGAACTTAGCAACTTTTTAGCTGATCCTATTACAATATTTCAAATGCTCTAAATATTGTATTGTTTATCGTATTTTGGATATGTCTCTTTAAAAAGGAGTGGTTTAGTCTTAATTGTACTAAACAACAAAACACTGGTATACTCCTCAGTTATACTGCTTCAGTACACTGTATGAAAGCAAATCATAGCTTTTTCTTGCACCAGTTCACTCAAGACAGCATCCTTGCTTTATATGCAATTTTGCATGTTGTGAATCATAATTGTTTAAATTGCTGACAAAAGAGGTATTTGTGAATTTTATCCACTGAGTGATCAAAATGCTGCATATGAGAAAATAATTTACCCCAGGTTGCTAAGTTATGATGAACTGTTCATTATGAGGAGCTTACAAATGTAAAATTAGCTGTTTCAAAAAAACAAAAAACAAAAAACACCACACACACACACACACTTTACTGCTCCACACCAAGCTGTTGTAACAGACCATACAGACAGCAGTCCAATATTGCTAAGAAATAACTTAACAATGAAGAGCAACTTAACAATGGAGGCAGTCAAATAAATAAGTACACATTTAAAAGCAATTCTTCCATAATTATGTATATAGTAATCTCTGTGTTTAAAATATTATAAATAGAATCTAACAAGTATCAGAGGGGTAGCCGTGTTAGTCTGAATCTGCAAAAGCGACGAGGAGTCCTGTGGCACCTTATAGACTAACTGAAGTGTAGGAGCATAAGCTTTCGTGGGCAAAGACCCACTTCGTCAGATGCATGTAGTGGAAATTTCCAGAGGCAGGAATAAATATGCAGGCCAGGATCAGGCTGGAGATGATGAGGTGATCCAATCAAGGAGGATGAGGCCCACTTCTAGCAGCTGATCTGGAGGTGTGAATTCCAAGAGAATAGAAGCTGCTTTTGTAGTTAGCAAGCCATTCACAGTCTTTGTTTAATCCAGAGTTGATTGTGTCAAACTTAAAGATGAACTGTAGCTCAGCAGTTTCTCTTTGAAGTCTGGTCCTGAAGTTTTTTTGCTGCAGGATGGCTACTTTTAGATCTGCAATTGTGTGTCCAGGAAGATTGAAGTGTTCCCCTACAGGTTTTTGTATGTTGCCATTCCTAATATCAGATTTGTGTCCATTGATTCTTTTACGTAGGGACTGTCCTGTTTGGCCGATGTATATAGCAGTGGGGCATTGTTGGCACATGATGGCATATATTACGTTGGTGGATGTGCAGGAGAATGTACCAGTGACAGTATGGCTGATCTGGTTAGGTCCTGTGATGGTGTTGCTGGTGTATATATGTGGGCAGAGTTGGCACCGAGGTTTGTTGCAAGGATTGGTTCCTGAGTTCGAGTTATTATGGTGCGGTGTGTAGTTGCTGGTGAGAATATGCTTCAGGTTGGCGGGTTGTCTGTGGGCAAGGACCGGCCTACCTCCCAAGGCCTGTGAGAGCGAGGGATCATTGTCCAGGATGGGCTGAAGATCGCTAATGATGCGTTGGAGAGGTTTTAGCTGGGGACTATAGGTGATGGCCAGTGGTGTTCTGTTGGTTTCTTTCTTGGGCTTGTCCCGTAGCAGGAGGCTTCTGGGTACACGTCTGGCTCTGTCAATCTGTCTCCTCACTTCCTCGTGTGGGTATCGCAGTTTACAGAATGCTTGTAAAGTTTATCATTTTAATTATAGCTAAGAATGTGCAATGTATTAACCATTTCTGTGCCCAAGACACTGTGACTCAAATTGTTTCCCCCTCCTTTCTACAGGAAAGGGGGAAATAATTGATTGTGTACTGCAGGACATAATCAAACTCGCTGTCACAGTCCTGCAAGGTGCCAGAGATGCCAACGACAAAAATTTATAGACAGAAAAAATTCAAGTATACACAAAAATAGCCAGAATACAGTGGTCAAAACTTTCAAACTTGAACACCTAACATTAGGCACTGAAATCCATATTTAAACACCTAACTATGTGACATATTTTCAGATTGAGCGCCTGCATCTCCCTCCACTGAAATCACTAGGAACTACTACTGCTGTATTCTACTCTGCCTCTCATACTACCAAATATGGTGCTAAGTTCTGATTCCAGAATCTTTCTTGTGTGTCATGAATGTACCTGTCAGAAATAAATCAACGTGGTTCACACGTACTCTCCTGGGGGTTCAATTCAGTTGAATAAATGGTGCCTTGATTTCCAAACATAGCAAATGTGAGATAAAAGTCACTGGTGGACAAGCAATACAGCATCCTAAGATGTCATTTTTACTGAGTTACTGTTCTGATTATAGCCACACTTTTAAAGTGATGAGATACGATGGTATATGATATCTGCCATTCACAGGGCTAATTTTTTTTTTTTTAAAGTTGATAGCAGGCACTAATGTGAGTATCATGACTCTTTTCAGGCAGTAGGGGAAACCTTGAAGAAAAAGTGGCTCTGTCTTCAAAAAAGTGACCTGACCTTTGCTTTGGTGGGTTTCTACTATGCGAGAAGTAAAAAGCACTGCATGTTTCTGATGCATCCTTTTTTAACCGATAAACTACTTCTCTATAGCATTCCACACAAAAGAATTAGGTTCCCAAGAGTCAAATAGCATGTTACTAATGCTAGTTAAATAGTAGCACCACATAACATTAAAGAAAATATTTTCATGGATTTGTAACATATCAAATGAATCATGAATAAATAAATGTTGGACAAAGAACCTTTGATATGCTTAGCACTGAAAACTCACTTCTCACCAAATAACAGAAAATATCCTAATCTGAAGTAAATGTTACAATGCCTTTGCAGGTCTTTGGATATCAAAGGAATTGCAAATTGAGCATGCCTATGTTTTATGACACTCGTGGTATGAGAACTTCTTGCAGCATGCAAAGAACTGTCTCTAGATTGACTGCAATGTGTTGCACAGATAAGTGAATCTGACCTTGTTTTGTCCATAAACACTGTTTTAAAATTGCAATAGCATTCACGTGTTTTTGAGCTGTGAACAGTAATGCGGTATTTGTGATATAAAAAAATTACATACATTGGCATCAACAAACAATATCTTTCTCAGGACACAGTATACAGTGCTATTTTAAATCATTCTTATTATATTGCATTATAGTTAAAAATATGCATTCAATAGATTCTTAGTTAATTAAATCCGTGTAAGATTAAAGCAAAATTTTGCAGTCACGCACTCAGATTTTTCAGTCTTCATACACCCTAAACTCCCATGTACTTCAGTGGAGTTTTGAGAGTGTAAGAAAAGTCTAATGCTCAGAATCACATGGCTGAATTCAGCTCCATTACTCTGCTCTCCCTGCATCTTCAGACATTCACTGGCACTTATAGAAGTTCCATACATACAAGGAGAGCACAGTAGCAACGACTCAAGATCTACAATGTAAATCCAAGAGGAGAATTTTGCCCTTATATAGAGAATATTTAAAGGAAATTTTAACTTTCAGTTTTATGTATGCTCTAAATCTGCATAACAATCTGATTTCCTTCCATTTATAATCTGATTTGAAGAGAAAGCATATATAGTTCAGCTATAAAGTTGTTGGTAACTACAATGAACTAGTGGTGAAGAAATCAGGGCCTGATCCTCCAGTTATTACTCATATGAGGGCCAAGTTCAGTGAGATTCTCAACTTCCTTCACTCCTACTGATGTATTTCTGAAAAGCCTGACAAGAGCAAGGCTGTTTGTAATACGATTGATTTCAACAGAATAGTTCATATGAGTAAAAGCTACAGAATGGAGCCCCAACTCAGCTACAAATCTAGTTGTTGGGATTTTTTTGTTTGCTTGTTTCGTTTTGGTGTTTTGTTTTTAATAGTATTTGTGTATTTTATTTTCAACAACAACATACTTTTACTTCCAGCGTAACACCATCATTTAATTACTGGATTGTTCTGGGGTGTATTTTTTGTAACCAGTAACAAAGATTCCTCCTGACACAAGCCATTGTTGATTTCACTGTTGTAGGGTAAAGGCTCTAGGGCGGCAGATAAGGCTGTTGCCATGGTGATGAAGGAGATACCGAGGGAGGAGTCTGCAGAGGAAAAGCCCCTCCTTACTATGACATCACAGGTGGGCAGAATGTTAGGATTCCAGGAGGCATCTGACATATGTTAATGTAATGAAAAATGCAATTTAACAGATAAGCATTAACATTCTTGAGTCAAAACTTTTAACAGGCAATTATAGTTTTCCCAAAAGAAAAAGCTATTATAAAATGCCACACACATGTGCAAAAAGAGAAGGGGGAGAAATTCATTCATTGTTTAGGTTTTCAATTGGTGTATTTTAGTTTTAGTGACTCTGCTTGAGCACAACCCTTCAGAAAATATTTTATGCAAAATATGTGTCATTATATCATAATACAGATAATAATAGTTTGTGGTAAATAAATTAGCAGGTTGAGCTTTGGAGCTTTTACACAAAAATGCAAATTTTCTGAACAAATTATTTGTAGTAAGCACAATATACATATGTCAGTTACCAGCCAAGTACTTAAAATTGATTTTCAAGGGTCAATTATTATTCATGCTGTCAATATTTACCTATCATAATATATATACACATTCTTACATACAATATGTATATATAAAATCATATGTAACAACCAGCTGATAGTGGTATCATTTATGAATATATAAAATCCCTTCTTTCAGTTTTCAGACGCATTTAACTCATATTTCAAATTAAATTATTTTACATACTTCATTGTTTTCATCTTTGTAAAGCCAGTATATGCAAGATTAGAGATCCATTACCTGAAATTTGTTATATTGTAGATTATAAATAATGAAAATGACAAATGTATAACACAGTTGAATTGGATAATTTTAAAAAAATCCTATAAGGCTAACCATCAACTTTGGCTTAAATTTAGTAATATTTTTCCCATCAGCATACACAGTAATAGAATTTAATATAGTTACTTGGTTTGATATTTAATGTACAAGTACACAAGGTTATTTATGTTCAACAACAGGTGTGATGGCATACATCACAGGGATTTTCTTACATAAAAATAGTCTTCAACAAAATCCAAAAACCTTTTTTCTAATGTAGAGTAACAGATATTTGTGCGTTACAAATAATATGTGACTTGCAAAATGCCAGCACAAACATACCGTAGAGATTGTATAAAATGTGTTACACTAAGTCAATTAATTAATTAATAATTGAATGTTTTATTATTCACATATTCATACACATTGAAAAACATTTCTTTCCATTTCCTCCAAAATGTCTGTCAAATGTTATATTATACTTGTGATGTACTGTATTAGTTAAAATTTGATTCCATGAGGAAATAGGATGCTTTGTTGAAAGCATCATAATCCAATTTTACACTAACCAGTTTATGAATCATAAATATTAAACCCAGGGGTGAAATCCTAGGCCCTTTGAAATGAATGGCAAAACTCCCACTAACTTCAAAGGGGGTAGGATTTCATCCCAGATTCATAACATTTTTGATGCACAATTTGTATTGGTTATTTGTCAAATTCATTCAGAAATAGTTTGTGACAATTTTTCTAAGTGGAATGCTTGTGTTTATTAGTCAGTGTAATTTTTTCCACTACATACAAGTACCTATTCCCTGCTATTCACCGAGGGGGTGTACAAGCCAAAGGAAACAGTATCAGGTGAAAAAGTGAGTATTTTCCACAGCCAACTCTGCATCATGTATGTGTTATGCGCAGTATATGATCCTATCACGTTTATCATTTGTATACTAACTTTCTGGATGCGTTGCTATTTTAAAATTCTTGTGTCTTTAATGCCTCTATACAAACCTTTTGTTCACATCATTCATTCAGAATACACTTGAACCTCTTTAATTCAGCAACCTTGGGAAATAGGCTATGATGGATTATGGAATTTTACAAACCATGGGTGTTCACCATAATGAAGGGTAAACAAAGTCCATTACTAAAGCTTTTGTATGTACAAAACCATTATACAATATTGTACATGTATGACATGCCATAAGATAATTAATACACTGTATTTAAACCGTTATTGGAGGTGCGAGTGTAGGGTCTGGGAGAGCCATGTGTGTGTGTGTGGGGGGGGGGGCGCTGAGGGGAGTCAAACGACAGGTTTTCCTGAATCACAGACACCTGGATTAAGGAGGTTCAATATACATTTAGCCTTTACTAATGGTATGTTTGTACTGATGCTTCACATGATGAGAGAGATGGGCATAGTTACAGCTCATGGGCTAGAATATGTAAATCAAATGGAAATTACTAATTATTCATTACCACAGGCTACACTTTCTAAATCAGGTCAAATTTAGGTCAAAAGAATAACATCTAGTCTTTCAAAGGTCATCTGTTAGTCATACAAAATCAGCACTGAAGAATATTGTGTATTTTTTGTAACTGTAGTGGTTATCTCAAGATGGCATTAAGATCCTGGTCTTGCAGCCCCTCTATCTGTACAACTCCCACTGAACTCAGTGGGAATTTTGGATGAGAAATGCAATTCTTACTTAAATAGACCATTTGTTTTCATAATGGAAAAAATGTGACACACACAAATGCTCAGTGAAACTAGGACTTACCGTGCTTGAGGAAAACTCAGAGGACATCAGTGAAATCTACAGCTGAGATACAAAACATACCGTTCCTGGATTTTGTACCATAAACATTCACTAGAGCATAAGATGGACAAATTCACATTCAATTATTTTATGCTCCTGTCCAACATCTCCTGGGATGAAGTGACACCTAGGGTACATCTACGCTGCAACCTCATTTCGGAAAAAGCTATTCCAGAAGATATCTTCCAGAATAGCTTATTTGACAAAGAGCACCCACACTACAGGGAAGCCTCTAAATTAGACCGAGGCAGCTCTCCTAATGTGGACGTGCTATCTTGACTTAGAGCCCCAGGAGGCACTGGGGAGGAATAACTTAGAATGATCCTGGTGAGGATCTATTTTGACATAGCAGCAGTGGATCATCCACACACACTCTCTTCTGAAAGAGCTTTTTCAGAAGAGGTGTTATTCCTGGTGGAATGAGGTTTACCAATGTTGGAAAAAGCCCTCAGTTATTTTGATTTTCTTTTGAAATAACGCAATTGCTGTGTGGATGCTAGTATTGTTTTTTCTGGAATGACGGCTGTTATTCCAGAATAATGGTGCAGTGCAGATGCACCCCTATTTGTAGAAAGAAATAATCATTATACATTTGAAATATTTTCCAAATTCACGAATACAGCAAATATTACTTGACCATAAATTACACAATCAAATATAAGCACAGATCTGGCCAACTGTAAATCTGGCCCATCATCTGAACATTAAATAAACAGTATGATACACTAGATGATTTAACAGGTCTATTCAGTCTCCATTTTCTGTGAGTATTCATCTCCATTTTTTCAGTGCAGGTCCCCTAATCAGCAAAGGAAGGCATTCAGAAGTTGCCAGATTTTTAATATATCAAGTATCAAGGCAGAGAGTTTCAGTGTTAATGTGACTGGATACAATGTGTGTCCATTTTATATTACTTTCTTGTGGTAAGAAGTTTCAAAGAGAAAAGAGACAAATATTTTTAAAGTGCATTTGTTATTGATGGAAACAAGAAAAAGGGGAGAAATAGAAATGTAATATATTTACAGAAAATCATATATTACTGACTGCAGCTGACTGAATAATGGAGAAAGTTATTTATGAATATTCATATTAATTCAAAAGTAAATTTCTATTTGATTCTCTTTGTAAGTTTGGTGTGTTCACCTTTTCGAAACATTTGAGCACTTGTGAATTATTTACTAGCAAGATAACCATGAAAAGTTTATTTTACACTCAAATATTTATCAAAGACACATTATGAATTATACAATTGACTGTCAGACTCACATAGGGTTGCCAGGTGTCTGGTATTGACCCAGACAGTCCAGTATTTTCACCTGCTGTCCAGTAAAAAAATTCAGAAAATACCAAACACCTAAAACATCCGTTATTTTCTGATTTTTTTTCCCTGCTAGGAGGCAAAAATACCGGACACCTGGCAACCCTACGACACACTCAGCAACTGGGCCCAGCCCCTGGCCCTCCCCCGGACCTCTCGCTGGGCCCCCCGGATCTCCTGTTTACCTGGTTCTGCAGAGGCTTGTCTTGTGACTGGGAAGAAAAACAAAATGGCTGCCAGCTAAAAAGCCTCTTCTTAAAGGGGCTATGCTGATTATTTATTTATTTAGTGCTTAATAACTACTGTCGGGGTCCTTTTTTGGGGGGGGCTCAATAACTTTGGTCTCCCCCTTTTTTCCCCCCCCCCTCAACAGAATTTTTTTCCTGGTGGTTTTTTTTTTTTTCCGGGCGGGGGAAGGGGGGGTGTTCGGTATTTTGGTTAAACCATCTGGCAACCCTAGACTCACAATTCATTCTACCTCATTAAGAGATTTAGGCCCTGATTCAGCAAAGCACTTCCGCATGTGCTTAATATTAAGAATGTGATGAGGTGTTTTGCTGAATAGGGAACAAGTTAAGTACATGCCTAAGGGCTTTGAGGGCTACTGTAAGTGCTTTACTCAATCAGCAGCTTAATTAACCCATTCAGGAAACAGAGTCGATACCACATGATTAATCAATACAATGCAATTTCTAAATAGTCACAATCATGTTCCTGAACAATCTACAAATCTAGAATTATTCACTGAGGAAATTCACTGACTAGCAAATAAATGTAATGTGGATAATCCGTGGCTCATTTTTATGGTTATAGATATAGATGCAGATACAAAATTTTGTATCTGTCCAGGACTCTAACTGTAGGTTCAGACTTTCACTGGTAGTCTTTCAGGTGTGTGTACATGGCTCACCAGGAAAAATCTAGCCCATAATCATAGTTTCCTATTTCAAATCTGAGCAATCCCAGCTGTTATGGATGACCTCTGATTAATTTCTTACCTTGTAGATTTGCAGAATGATTTGTAGCACCCCTTGTACAAAGTAAAGCATATAGTTATGGAAATATTTAAATACACATTATTAATACAGGTACTATGTAGAATGGCAAAAGTTAAAATCAGTAATTCTACTTCATATAGTGTACGTCACATAGCATTAGCTATATAATTTTAAAATGTGAAAACAAAATATGCACGTATGCTAGCCTTAAATATTAACTGATCCAGACTTTGTATCGCTAAAATAAATGCTATTAAACTTATTTTAGTATTATCATTTTAGACATGTATGTATGATTTCAGCCAGAAAATTGTCATGAGAATCATAAAAAATGTTGCCTTGACAACAGTTTAAAACTCATAAATTGGCTGCCTGCCTAAAGTTACAGACTTTTCCATCACAAATTAAACAGATTTTTCTGTCACATAACTTAATTTTACATTACCAAGGGAAATAATGAGCATTTAAAATCATTTATAATATATCTTTGTATGGGACTCCATTTCATAAAAAAGGAAGAGATAAAAATAGAATGTTATGAAACAAAATAATTACATTTTAAAATGTCCTTACTGTTATTTCATGGCCATAAAAAGGTCTGAGAAAGCTATACGCAGCAAACAATATATTAGTCCCTTTTCTGCTTAAGAATTATCTGTGAATAGGAACCCATTTTTACAGATTTATTTGTTGATTTGTTTTAAATAAATACTTTATGCAAACATAATTCAGTCTGTAGGTTATTGCAAACGATTTACTATGGCTATTGCTTTGAATAGTTCTTATTTCTAAATTGCTATTTGCACTGTGCTACTGGTCACCCGAATTGCATGGTGCAAGCAGAAAGACCTACAGAAAACTTTCAAATTAGCAAAATGACCATTTCTATTGCCAATACCTGTGCAAAGACATATCCCTTATGGTGAGGGTCTGTACAACTTAATAGAAAATGACAACCCTTCTCTTAGCTTCTATGATAACCCTACAAAAATATGAAAAATCATATTCCTACTATAGAATTCTATAGGATGGTTAAAAAGAAAACCCTTAAAAAGGATAGTTTCTATTCATTCTGTGATCAATACTTCTATAAATGCTATACTTTACACTCATTTTACTCAGGTATAGATGACAACACAAGGCATAAGATAGTGGAGAATCTAGTTCTATGGGTTTGTACAGTAATTTCTATAGATGCTATTACATTACTATAGAAACCAAATTAAGACCTATCTTCTTTTATTTTTAGCACACACTGGTCCAGTATCCTTGCCCCTCAGTTTTCATAGTGGGGGTGCTGAGAGACATTGAACCAAACTGTAAACACTGTATATAATGGATATCACTTCAAGGGGGGGGGGGGGAAGGCAGCATGCTCAGCACCTCTCATTTCAGTCCCTATGCTGCAGGGACTACTCCAGCCCTATGGGTGGGGGAAGGAACCAGCTATTCTGCCCATGGTGAAATTACTGTGATAGATACAGGATTAAAAATTCCGTATGTGGACTAGTATGGGTACAGGGATAAAAGTACCTGTGTTTAAGGAATGCACTTGCAACATTGTGACAGATCCAGAAGAAAACAATCTGCAGCCTTTTAGAGCCTTAAAAAACAGCTGGAAATCTACATAGCTTCATTCCATTACATAAAAATGTCAGATTTATGCTCAGTCTCCTACACAGACCAGCCTCCTTCCTTCCCCAAAACAAACTCCACCATTGCAAATAAACCTGAACCAAAAAAAAAAAAAAAAAAAAAAAAAACTGTATCCTAATATTCCTGAACTTTGGTAGGGTTAAGAATCTCTGAAATGAGGATCTGATGCAAGGTACATTGGAGTCAATGGAAAGGCTCACCATGGTTTCAGTGGGCTTTGAATTGGGCCCTGAAACCTCTAAGAATACATGGCCTCTACAGTACACAATGACATACAGATGGAAGAACTAGACTCTTGTTATTTCTATGACACCTCATTTCCCATGGAAGCATTTATTTATTTATTTATTTAAAATATTGTTAGTCTCCATGGAAGCCTAGCATCCATGGGCCAGATTTACATGGCTAGTCCTTTATGCCAGAGCACTATGAAAATTGGGGGTAAAATGGCACCACATTGGAACAGTCGTGTTTAAAACCCACTTTTCACTGATGTAACTGATAACACAGGGGTCAGGAAAATGGTGAGTTGAGTACCTCTGCTTTTCTGGCCCTGTATTGCAAAAAGTGCAGCAGATGAGATGATCCATTCCATAGAAAATTCTGAGATAATGGCAATTGTTGAACCGGGTTTAATTTATGACTATACCGTCTGTGCTTTTTGCTGTAAGGGTTCCCCCAGCAATGTATGCCAGATTCTTATTTACACCAAAGACCCTCCACACCATTCTGGCTGTGCATAGTGTTCTTAAAGTGGTATAATTTGCATCCGTTTTAAGGTGCTTTTACATAACCACAGTAGTAGCTGTGTTAGTCTGGTCTTGCTGAAACAAAAGACAGGACTATGCAGCACTTTAAAGACTGACAAGATGATTTATTAGATAATTAGCTTTCGTGGGCCAGACCCACTTCCTCAGATCAAATTGTGGAAGAAAATTGGCATGACCATATATACCAAAGGAATACACTTTTTTTTTTGGTATTGTATCCCTTTGGTATATATGGTCATGCCAATTTTCTTCCACAATTTGATCTGAGGAAGTGGGTCTAGCCCATGAAAGCTCATCACCTAATAAACCATCTTGTTAGTCTTTAAAGTGCTGCATAGGCCTGTCTTTTGTTTACATAACCAAGGCAGTGTAAAGTGGCCCTATTGAAAAGGCCAATATACTCTGATTTGCTGAAAATAGAAATTAAGGAAATGTTGCCTTTTTAGAAAAATAATTGGTAGGAAAAACAGTCAATCCTTTGATGAGCTGAAAGGTCATTTTAGTGTTTAGAGACAAAGTATTTGTTTCAAAGACATTCTATCAACTGCTTTGGTATGTTCTATTTTTGTTTGTACCCAGTGAATAAATGCTCTTCAGCTTCTAAAGATGGAACTGAATCAAAGCATCTAAATACTATGAGTGGACAGTCTCTCTTTGATCTGTATATGTGCACAGCCAAAATACTGCAAGGGGGTATGGTTTAAATTCAAAAGACTTTCGTTATTTGGGATCTTGACTTTCGAGGGTTTTAAGTACAGCTGAAGATTGGCCATTATTGTCTGATCATTACAAAAGGTACATTCTGTAGTAGGAATTTTTGGTATGGTTTAGTCCTCTCTTGTCCATCTTCACATTCTTCATACTGGTTCAGTGGTTGCACATCATATAGATCTAACGAGTAGAAGGATTCACCCCAAGAAATAATCTTCAATTCCACTGTATCATTGCTCTGAATGGATACTTGATTCTATCTCATATCCATCTGAGGCAGTCCACAGAGCTGTATAAGCCTCTAACACAAAAGTTCTCAAATTCATCTTTGTGCCACTGATGAGACACTGAGGGTGTGTCTACACAGCAAAGTTATTTCGGAATAATGGCTGTTATTCTGAAATAATGATGTGAGCGTCTACACAGCCATTCCGTTATTTTGAAATAATTTCAAAATAACGGATGGCTTATTTCAGCTTCTGTAAACCTCATTCTACGAAGAATAATGCCTATTCCAAAATAGCTATTTCGAAATAAGGTGTGTGTAGAAGCTCCACTGCTGCTATTTCGAAATAGCCCCTCACTAGGGCCATTCTAAGTTATTCCTCCTGGGGCTCTAAATCGAGATAGCTTATTTCAAAATAGCACATCTACATTGCAGGGGAGCCTCAAAATTAGTCTGAGGCAGGCTTTCCTAATGTAGATGTGCTATTTTGAAATAAGCTATTTCAGAATAACTATTCTGGAATAGCTTATTCCGAAATAACTGTGCAGTGTAGACATAGCCTGAGTGTTTGCAGGTATTTCTAGAAAGCTTACTGACTCTATGATGCTGGATCTCATCATTTCCAGCTGCTGACTCACATCAAATGAGTCTAAATAAATTAAATACTTCCCTAATATTTTATAAGCAATTGCTGTACTTGCCTCTGGGATGCTCTAGGATTACTAAAAGGAAGAGGTAAATCTGTGCAGTTGTGAAAGAGAGGGGAATTAATCTCTATTTAGATGTGGTTCAGGTGATGAAAATGTGTGAGAACCCTTGCTGTAATTCACAAAGTGACTCATCTTCTTTAAGGAGAGCAGTCTCTAAACAGAACATTTGCAGTGTTCACAAACATAGGTTCTAAACACCATTGCTGGCACAAAGAATCATCTCAAGCAGTGTAGGAAATTTAAGGAACTATGAAAGGAAGCTGGCTTCATCTTTGCTCAGTTTACATAAATGAGTACTGGAAAGTTTGAAGAAAAGAACATGGTCCAAATTTAAAGAAAGCACAAGCTTTGTCAACAGCATAGTTAAGCGTTCCCAAGTAAATATAGCAGATATTTCAGTAAGTGTTCTCTGGAGTATATAAACTCATTAGAGAAGAAAAACACCTCCTCCAGCGTTTTAATTTTTTTCTCTGGAAAGTGCAAAGCTCTACAATTAAGTCACAGCACTGAATAAAAAGAGAAGAAATGGAAGAAAGTATAATTCATATTGATATAAAACATTTTGAAAGGAAGCAGAATGCATCTATTCATCTAGAAAAAGAAAAAAAAACTCCAATGCAGAAACCACCTAAAGCCAGATGCCAACATAACTAGAGAGGGGTCAGATCTCAACGTTTAACCCCTTGGGCAGCCATCATTTTTGGGATCTTTCAGCTGTGTTGTAATTCTGGTTGTTTGAGGAATATAGTAAATAAGATATTAGAAGCCACTGCTATTGATTGTGCAGGTTAAATGTCATTTCTACCTGTAAACATGTAATTGCTGATAAGAAGCTGATCTTTACACTGGTAATTTATCTGTGAATATGAGACTCTCCCATGGTTCATCTACTTACAAGCCTATCTACAAGGCACTCATATATATGAGAATTTCCTCAGCAAACGGAGCCCTATCATGCCCATGTTTTGTTTGGTTGCTTCCTGGATGTTTTTAAACTCTTTTTATTATAGTATCAGTAAACTGTACCGTGTAACCAAAGCAAAGTCAATTGTTTTGATTTACTAGGTCCTGCCACCTTTACATTCTCATCAGGAACAGTAAAATATAAGTCTGATGCCACTTGACTCACAAGAGTATCCTAAATCAAAAGCAAGAACCACAGGCTACAGAAAAAAACAGAACTGGCAATATTTTAGGAGGCAGCATAGCTGACAGTTTTCTATAGCTCAGTACAAGCGTGTCTACACTGCAACGCTATTTTGGGATACCGGAGTATCCCGAAATTGCTATCCCGGGTCCTAACAGCAAGCCCATTATTTCAGGCTCATTATTCCGACGTCCCTATAAGCCTCGTTCTATGAAGAGTAAGGGTCATTTTGGAATAGTGCTTTATTTCTAAATTTGGCTCTGTGTAGACAATGACAAAATAAGCTATTTCAAAATAGCATAAAAATAAGATATGCAATTTGCATAGCTCCAATTGCATATCTTATTTTAAGCTACAGTGCAGTGTAGACGTACCCTATGTAACATTTCCAATCAGCAATGATCCTTCACTCAGGGTACGGCTAGACTGCGGGGTTTTTGGGGGATACCTCTGGTATCCTGAAAAAAACTCTGCCGTGTCCAGAGAATGCGTTTGCTCTTCTGCTTTTTTTTTTGCGGCAGAGCAAACACGCTCTTTCGGAAGCCCTGTATTCCTCGTTCCACGAGGAAGAAGGGGGCTTTCGAAAGATGGGGTTCTTCCCAAATTTGGCCCAGTTTGGCCAAATTTCAGAAAAGCCTCTTCTGACAAAAGTATCAGAAAAAGCTACGCAAAATGCAGAGCGCATTTTGCATATCTTTTTCCGATAGATCCTCGCAGTCTAGCCGTACCCTCAGTCGCCTCACCAAGTCCCCCTAAATGGGTACAGCAAGTATTCCCTGGGCTTGGGAAGGAGCCAAGAGTAACTGGGGGAGTCTTCGGAGAGCTAGTGGAATGCATCTAAGGGGGTGTCTTTATAGGATAAGCCTCTAGATGAGGCTTTGTTGGGAGCGGGAGAGCAGGAGCAGTCTACATGGGACTGCTGGGGTAAATCTGGGCTGGGTACCACTGCAGGATGAGAGAGATGTACTGAGTGTGGGGGGGGGGTAGGGGCAGCCAGGGCTTGGTAGTGGGGGTGGCCTGCGGATTGTCTGGGTGAATTGATGGCAGCTAGTATATGTGGGTGTTATGGCAATCTCTCTTGCCCTGCCCCACATTAGTGTCCCCCGTTCATCCAGCCATATTCAGGTCCTATCTTACCCAGTTCACTCCCCCTGCCCAATCCTACTAGACCCTGTCTGCCCTCAGCCGCACCCTTTCACCCTCCATCAGCCTCACACCTACTCTGGCAGCAAGAAACTCCTCTCCTTCCTCAACCAGCACTCACACTGTTGAGAGTTCCCTGAGGGCTGCAAGCGAGAAGCAGGAGTCAGGACCAGAAAGCAACCAGGTGGGAAGCCGAGAAGCCATCTGGCTGCTCTGTAATCGCAGCTCAAAGCAGCCCCTGTTTGCAGGGAGGAGTAATTGCAGGGAAATATGGGACGAGGAGGGGGCTAAAGTCGAATTAAGCTATGCAACTTCAGCTACATCAATTGCGTAGCTGAAGTTGAAATAGCTTAATTCGGCTTTTGGCGCTGTCTACATATCAGGAAGTTGAAGAAAGAACACGCTTCCTTCGACTTCCCTTATGCCTCATAAAATTAGGGTTACCATGAGTCAGAGGAACAAGTCCTCCAGCTCGATATTATTTCAAAATAAAGGCTTTCTATATAGACATGCTCTTTGTTATTTCGGAATAATATCCATTATTCTGGAATTACGCTGCTGTGTAGATATACCCGAAGAGTGTTGCTTCCGAGGTTGAGAGGCACTTCGCTGCTGCTTGCCCTTAACATGAGGAAGCCTCATCTTGCCTGCCATAGGTCAGCTCCCAAGCTCCACCTGCCATAGGCAACACAAGTCCTCTCCTAAGAGTCTCAGATCCCCTTGCTACTACAAATTGACACACCCCACCTTTCCAAGCATCTCTCTGGATGCCCAAAACCGGTCCACTGGACACTTGCAATTCCAGAATCACTGCCTCCAAAGAAACAATTTCCACAGCTTATCAATTTCCACAGTACCTCACGCCACTGCTCCACTCAACACACAGCATTTATATGTAATTTCACTGTAAACATACTTCTTTATTTAACAAAATGGAGATTCAAATAGTAGCAAGTAGAAGTATTAGAAACCAATGGTAACATGCATTCTAAAGTCTAGATTTAATTAAGCAAATATTCCAACAGACATGAGACACTTTTTTAATGTCAGTTGCCTCCTAAGTGAAAGATACTGTGTGTTTTCTTGTAACACAAAATACACAAGATCTACGTCTATTCATAAACAGTGCACCTCCTCCTGTCTGTTTCATCCTATAGGCTTCCTTTATTGTAGAATTCACAGTTTCTTATTTAGCCTTGGCCAAGTATCCAAATTGGCATTCATTGTGAGACATACAATACACCAATGGCCAGACAAGGAGATAGATAAAAGGAACCCTTCAAAAGTATCACCTTCTGACCTGTCTTAATTCCAAGACTTTAAGCATCTATATCAGTATACAGACACAAACTCTTAGGCTATGTCTACACTGCACACTTATTTTGAAATAACTCATGTTACAGTAAAACCTGCGCTCTCCGGCATTTAACAATCCAGAAAACTTTAGAAACTGGCAAGTTTCCTATTAGGCCAATACAAATCACCAATCTACTAACCGTTAGCCTTTCTGAAGCCTGTGGTTTCAGAAAACAGTGGGGGTTGCAGATGTTTCCCCCAGGGGTTGCGGCACTTTGGTCCGGCCGGCCAGGAGCTTGGCGCGGCCACACAGTGCGGCGCTTTGGTCCGGCCAGCCGGGGGCTTGATGCAGCCATGCAGCGCTTTGATCCAGCTGGCCAGGGGCTGGGCATGTCCGCGTGGCACTTTGATCTGGCCGGCAACCCTCAGATAACCGGAATTTTTAGATAACCAGAACACCCTAATCCCTGAGCATGCCGGATAACACAGTTTTTACTGTATTTTGAAATAACAGAGTGTGCGTCCACACAGCAAGCCCATTATTTCGAAATAATTCCGAAATAATGGGCTTCTTACTCCAACTTCTGTAACCCTCATTTCACGAGGAGTAAGGGAAGTCGAAGGAAGAATGTTCTTCCTTCGACTTCCTGCTGGGTAGACAGTGCCAAAAGTCGAGTTTAGCTACTTCGACTTTAGCTACGCAATTAACGTAGCTGAATTTGCATATCTTAACTCAACTTTAGCCTACAGCTTAGACGTACCCTTAAATATTATCAGCATATACATTTTGCAATGATTACAATGACTACTGGCTCTCAGTAGAGACTTCACATGCTACTCTTTGGTGAAATAATATGCACATATCTGACCCAAGGAATCCTTGTGTAATCCTCTGCACCCCATGCCTTCTACCATTGGCATCAACGTGCTCCTCGGTCAGATAGAGTAAAGCTGAAGTTAAGGGTGAAGAAGATTATCAAAAGGAAAAGTATAGGAAGTCAGGGAGTGAGAGGGTCTAGAGTCAGGAAGAACTATCACGTAGTAACAATTACTAGTAATAGAAAATTGGAAAGCAGGGAATTCAATAAAAGTGCTTGGTAGCTATATAAAATATTAGTGTGTACTTGCAGATGGGAATGATGGCACAAAACACAGCAGTTCTCCAAGCCCTACAAGCCAAAGTCTTGCTGGAAAGTATGGCAGTTAGTATAGAAAGATTGGCAAGGGTATCTGAATGTGGTGAATGATAGCATGACATAAAATGGAGACCTGCGGATTCCATGTGTGCGCTATGAAACTGTATAAGCTTTATACTGAATGGGAGCATATACAGTTGCTAGCCCATAATGGATTAGAAAAAGGCAAAAGCTCCACATCAGGGACCTAGACTCTCTTTAGAAAGACTAATATCTCATCTCAGATCAGAGCTAAAGATAAGTAAATTATAGTATATGAGAGGGGCTATATCTGCCTCCAGATAGACATTTGTACCACTCAATCTCTCTCCAAAAATATAAATATCCACATCCTCAGTCATGATTATGAGAGTGAAATAATAAAAGAAAGCACATTTGGGGGAAAATAATTTCTTGCAAGAGGAAAAATAAGTTTTTCTAGTCTAGTGTCTGATACAAGTCAGATAAACGAACATGAAATTCATTTCAGTTTAGAAGTGATATTTTGAGCTATTGTCAAGCCTCCTCCAATGTGAAGTTAATAAGGAAGTATTTACCTAGACAGATTTGTAGATATCTTTCAATTAGGACTATGTTTCAAATAAATGAGATTTTGGAAAGCAAAATGTAGCTGTCAGAGACACTGAATTTGTGGCACCCACTAGCTGGGCTGGGATTCGGAAATCAATTAATGATTACACACTGCTCTAGAAATGTAGTTTTTGCATTACTGGCAAATATATAATACTGGAATGGATTATACTATCCCCTTTTATCCTATAATACTGCAGTATAATAAGAGTGCATTATCTAGTTGTTAAAGCACAGGAATGGAATTCAGAAGTTCTGGGTTATACTTCCTGTGCAGCCACAATTTGTGGCAGGACCTTGATCAACTCACTTAATTTCTCATTTCCTCAATTTTCTCATCTACACTGTTGGGGCAATACTTCTCTACCTCTATTTCAATGGTGGTATGAGGCTTAGTTCATTAATATATTCAAGTATTCTGAAGCCTCAGAAGCTGCTGGAGAACCATAAATTATCATTAATACTTTACTATGGATACGAATGTTTCAGAAAACAGGGCCAAATTCATGCCTGAACAACTTCCACTGACTTCAGAGTTACACCCAGTGCTGAATTTGGCACAACCCTGTGGCAGTAATGGAATGCATAATAAATAATCAAAATGTGAGTGAGGGATGTTAGCAAACAGCATGGTATACTTCTCAGGATAGTCAGATGTCTACCCCATACCAGTTTATTGAGGCAAAGGAGTCAGCATATGGGATTCCTTAAGTGTCATGAAATACCTTCCTCAACTGCAAAATCATTACTGTATTGCTGATATGTTGTTTTACTAGAACATATGTACTCTGTGTTTATTATGGTGAAAGAATTAGTAGACACGTATCATGGTTATGTTCTCTAGACTGTTTTGAACACAGACCTTTCCATTGAAGGTTAATCAAAGGAGCAGCCTTTATTATAAGAAGCTTCCCATAAGATTTTAGCCCTTAAGGAAATTAGTGTATGTATCTCAGAGGGAAAGGGCAAGAAGATGAAAGACCGATTTGTTTTTCCCAACAAAATAAAAATGCTAGATGGGAGGCAACACTACTTGGCAAACAGTTAGATCAGGCCTAGGCAAAATACAGCCTGTAGGACAGATCTGCCCCTCTAAGCCACTAGATCCAGCCTGCAGAAACAGTGGGGAACCACAGGCAGACTCCTTGCTTGCCTCGCCTCACCCCACCCCCACACCAGTCAGACAAGTAGCTGCCAGAAGTTTCTCTTTCAAAATTGTGAGACCAGCGTCGTGTGTGTGGAGGGAAGGCTTCAGGCTCTCTCCTGCCCCGAGCACAATTCCATTGGGCGGTTTCTGTCCAGAAACCAACCAATGGGAGCTGCCTGTTTGAACAACAGGCAGCCACGAAGCAGCCACAAAGCACCAAGCCCCTTCCAGCTTGTAGTTATTCACACACGCACTTGGCCCTGCAGCCTGTGCGGGGGACGGGGCAGGCAGGGAGGCTGCTTCAAAAATGTGCTGGGCTGCTGGCTGGGAGTTACCCAGGTAAGTTTCCTGGCCAGAGTCTGCCTCTAGCACCCCAGCCTCTCCCTTCTCCAACCCTCTGCCCCTCACCTCCACATACCCAAACCCTTACCCCCCTCCTGCACCCTTATCCCCTCTCAAATCCAGCACTCCAATCACCTGTCCCACATCACTATCTCCTCATGTCCTAGGTCACAACTCAAACTTCTGCACCCCAATCCCCTTCCCTAGGTCACAACCAAAACCCCTGCACTCCTTCCTGTACCCTAACCCACTACCCTTAGTCACAATCCCCTCTTACTCTAAGTCAGGGTATATCTACACTACCACCCTAGTTTGAACTAGGGTGGTTAATTTAGGCAACCGAAGTTGCAAATGAAGCCCAGGATTTGAATTTCCCAGGCTTCATTTGCATATTGCCAGGCGCCGCCATTTTTAAATGTCCGCTAGTTCGGACTAGGTAGTTCGGATTAGGCTTCCTATTCCGAACTACCGGTACACCTCGTTCTACGAGGAGTAACGGTAGTTCGGAATAGGAAGCCTAATCCGAACTACCTAGTCCGTGCCGCGTGTAGCCGCGGGCACGGAGTCTGAACTAGCTGACATTTAAAAACGGCGGCGCCCGGCAATATGCAAATGAAGCCCGGGAAATTCAAATCCTAGTCTTCATTTGCAACTTCGGTTGCCTACATTAACCACCCTAGTTCGAACTAGGGTGGTAGTGTAGAAATACCCTCACATACTAAATCCCAGCAACCCAATCCCCTGCTCTAGGTCACAACCCCTTCCTGTCTTAGGTCGCAACACAAACCCGTGTACCCCAGTCCACTGCCCCAGGTCACAACCACCTCCTTCACCCAAACTCCCTCTCAGACCCCACACTCCCTCCTGCACCCCAATCCCTTACCCCAAGCTCCCTTCTGTATGCAACCTCCATCCCAGACCCCACACTTCCTCCATTAATATCTTGGAAGAGTGCGTCCCTCAGCCACTTCCCAAATTCTTGGAGTCTTCCTTCCTCCCCGCCCCCCGGTCAAAAATTATTGCCCACCCCGAGTTAGATCAATTGCATTTGCTGGAAGCATACAAATTTCAGAGGACAATGGTAGGGGAGACAATCTTAAGTCTGCATTTTGGTGGCAGAATTTTAACAAGGGGCTTCTGAGCTGCCCCTCCATCACTAATATCATCCTCATGAATGACAGTTGGTTTGTGGTCAGAACAACATAAAAAAGAAATGACTTGGAGAGTGGGAACCAGACAGCTATGGGGGAAACCCCCCAAATCTCCCATCTTTTATCATCTCCAAACCACACCTGAATCCATATGAGAGATTCAGATCCATTCAGACTCGAATCCTCCCTCTTCTCCCCAACACTGACATAATCGCTTCCCCAAATTTCTACTGCCATCCTCCCTTCACTACTCCTCAGACTTGACCTGCTCTTCTGTTAACCTATGCTCCTCCAATAGACTAGCAGATCCCCCCCACCTCAACTGACAATCCTGACTCTCTCCATTCCCATGACCCTCAATATCCCCATCCTTCCTTTACCTTCCATATATCCCTGTAAGGTAAAGTTCCAGAGACTGTAATCATATTTTAAACTGATCCTATTCTATGCGATAGTTAAAAAGTTACAGAAATATTAGCATTTGCTATTAAATCCTATCGTTTTTTTAAAGAAATCTAGAGTTTCATTCCTAACAAATTCTATAGGAGTTTTCTAAGAACTCTAGCATGTCACAAACACACCTTGGAAGATCCCACTGACTCAGAAGCTTTGACAACCTGCTGGGTGAGCTTTTCTTCATCAGGACATATATCTTCAACATTGCAAAATCCTGGAAGAAGAGTTCTTGCTGATGCATGATCCTACAATGGAATCCTTAAATGCAAGATGGAAAAAAGGATAAAGGCCTACTTGATGATCATGAGAGATGAATTCTTTTAGATCATTACAAAGAAGGAGAGCCTGAAAATACTAATGTTAGTTTGGACAAACATCACCTAAGAATCCAACTGATTTACCCCTCCCACTAAAATGAGTAGAATCATATAATACCTACTGAAACTTAAAATTACAAGTGGAACGTACAATACAAAGAGACATGTTAAGTACCAACATGTCTGACACACCAACAATATTTGGTGGAAATTTAGCTCTCAAATCTATGAGTGCTGACGGATCCACCACTAAAGACCCCTGCATCTGCAATAAATGCAGTTTATAGATCAAATGCAGGCATTCACTAAAATTACCAAATTACTATACGTGCATCAAAAGGGCTGAATGTGCCATTACACTGTAATCCCTAAATTCCAAATTATATACTCAATGGAAAACACTTATGAAAAGCAGTGATTAAGTCTCTTGTAAGGTGCACTTATAGTTTGACTATATAGGTACCAGGATTCGTGTGCATGGGAATCTATGCTATTGCCAAATTTTCAAACCAGCTTCTAAAATTCCTCATGCATCCATTGGCACACACAAATTGAGCACTCATCTCACCAACTCCTGTGCTTGTGAAAGTCTACCTAGAGTGCACAAATGTAGGATGCTGATCATATCAGTGGGTGCACATGCCAAACATACATGCTCACATAAGGGCCACTTGGAAAATTTGACTCTTCACAAAAATGGACATGCTCCTCCGCATATTTCTCCATCTCCAGTTTGTCACTGTATGAAGTACTTTGTCTTGCAAGCTGCTGAGCATGCTAGGGGTGTAGAATCAAACCTTATAAGAACAGTGAAACTGAGCAGTTCTGCTGCCCTCAATAATTTGAGATTCTGTTGTCCTGGGTACGTGCTGACGCACATCAGAGTGTATTTTATACATTATTTAATAGACACTAACTCTTAAGATGGCTGTTGACAGAGGTCATACAGGGATGAGAAAATGCCTTTGAGCCAATTCAAAACCATTCAAACATCCTGGGCTTGAAAGTTCAACTCATGTTCAAAGTGTTGTGGGGTTCATGTGCCACTTAATAAAAAATTTGGAAAAGGGAGAATAGAAAAAGGGGAGAGCAAAAGGGGAGGATGAAAATGGGGAAGAAAGAGACTGAGATAAAAAGAGCAGAGGAGAAAACATTCTTAACGATAAAATAAAGTGAATGCATACCAACAAAAGGGCATCCAGTTGTTTCTGCAGATGCCATGATGCCGCAAAAAGAACAGCAAAGAGTCAATTGCAGCTCCGGGGCAATAACTGAATTCTTTTATCCCCAATTTTTGCTGTAGCCCAGGTTGATCTTTGGCAAGCAGAAAATCTGAATTGAATCTCCCTTAAAAAACACCAAACTAATGCTGTAAAAATTACAGCACTGAATAGTTCAAAACCCAAAGTAGATTTAAACCCTACACAGCCAAAAACCAATTCAAAAGATTAATAAACAGTTTGCCCTATGTCATTCATATGTTCTTGCATTCCACAAAAGTGTCTCATGTAACAGGTTATATTGAATACAGTAATGCATATTTTCTAATATAAATCATGTTAAAGTTCTGCATGAGTGAGTTATTAGTGGGAAAAGGATGCCCCCCCCATACACCACCAACGGTCAACATTTACTGGTCATTCCCATCCAGATGATATAAAAAGTGAAATTCATTCATTCATGCCACTAGGCATTCACTCATTTGGCCCATAGTCACTAGCATGTAAACAATTGCTATATAAGAATCATCTTGGTACTTTACTGCCATAAAGCTTATTAAATTTGAGCATAATTTTAAGACATTCAGTAATTAAAAGTATATGTTCAAACCCAAAGCGCATGGACCTTAGAAAATGGTGACAATCACTCGAGTCTCTCTTTTCTCCCATAAGTAGAAATTGTTCACATTCTGGTGTAAGGATGCATTTTTATTTCTTTAGATTCTGCATCTCAACAAAGTTCTTTGACCTTTGTGTTTTTCTGTTGCCAGCTAGTGAATGAGCAACAAGAAAGCAGACCCCTCCTGAGCCCCTCCATTGATGACTTTCTCTGTGAAACTAAACCAGAAGCCATTGCAAGGCCAGTAACATCAAATACAGCTGGTAATTAATTTTCGTTATCATCCCGCTTTAATGGAAGAGAAATATTTTTCATTTTTTCTTAATTATGCTATATTTATGGTAACATATTTGTTTCTTATTCTTAAATCAAACAAGATACATTGATATATTTACAAAACTGAGTTGATAGTACGTTACAAATGGACTAATCTGGGAGTTGCAAAACTTTGTTGATTAGGCTTTGGTTTTACAAAATCAAAACTTAAACATTGGGTTGTTCAGATTCAGGTCTTAAATTATACCAAAGGTTCAGAGGGCTGAGATAAGTGGTTCTGATTTTAGTCCATTGGGAAAGTGGTTTTGGTTTGGTAATTCCTCGGCCTCAATGTTGTTTTGCAAAAATGTAACCATGTTTGGGTTACATCTAGTGCTCCCGGGGGAACTCTACACCACCACACAATGCAGAATTTTTCAGAAATGAACATTGTACACGTAGAATTTCCTTTCCCCCACAGAAGTGGGCTGCAGTGGAGGATAGATCCATTCATGGAGGATAGGTGCTTCAGTGTTTATTAGCTGGGATGGGTAGAAATGGCATCACTAGCTTCTGTTTGTCAGAAGCTTGGAATGGCGATGGAGCAGGATCACTTGATGATTCCCTGTTCTGTTCATTCCCTCTGGGGTACCAGGCATTGGCCACTGTCAAAAGCCAGGATACTGGGCTATAGAGACCCTTTGGTCTGACCCAGTTATGGCCATTCTAATGTAGCTACTGGACTCAGCAGAACCCAGCTTGCAAATAGACAGTGCTGGGAAGTGGGAGAGGGAGCTAGATGGTTCCTGGCACTGCCAGGCTGGCAGCTGCAGTTCCCAGTATGCCCTGAAGGAAGGAGAGGGCAGTGTGCAGAAAACACTGCAAGCCTCTGACTGAGCATCAGGCTGTTTCTCCTTTTGGAACCCTGGGCTCTAGGGGTTGGGGGGAGGAGAGAGGAGAATGGGAGTCCAGGCAAGGTGGGGAGGGAGGTCTGACCGCTGGGCTCTGGGAAGGATGGAATTCAGGTGTATTGGCTGGAGGGGGCCCCCTAAAGATAGACTCTGCGAAGGAAGGGTTGTGGGCAGTGTTCCCTCTAAGCTGCATGGCAGCACAACATCACAGGTGACTAATCAGCCCCGCCCAGTCAGAGGCTCAGGGCTCACTGTAGGGAGCTAGCTGACTGACGGGGGGGGGGGGGGGTTGGGTTGATTAATCACCTCTGAAGCTGTGCTGCCCCCCAGCTTAGAGGGAACACTGGTTGTAGGTATTTGCCCCCTGGCTGAGCCTGGGGTGTGATGGGAGCAGAAAATCAGGAACTGAGTTGTCATAAGGGTTTCTTCGACTCTCTACTCAGGAATTTTTGTGGGAGTCTGTATTATTACAGACATATTTGCTGACAGGTATTTTGAAATATATTAACAAAATAATTTAAACTGCATGATCATGTAGTGTTATTTTGACAGCATTTGCAGAATTTTAGAATACTGTGCACAGACTTTGTAATTTTGGTGCATAATTTTTACTTTTTCCATGCAAAATGCCCCCAGGAGTAATCTAGTTCTTGTTTTTTCCAAACTTCCTTAATTTAGAGTTGATGGTTTTTGATAAAGGCTTAAGTAATGGCCCCGGGCTTTGTCTAGATATTATCTTACTTCTACAAAGTTCATTTAATCTATAATGAAGTCTTGAAGGCTTTTGTAATGAATATGGTCATTCCAGTTGTGAAGTAAGATTCTTCGCAAACCCAGAGCACTTTTGTAACCCCATTAGTGAGTATGTGTTACAGGTCCCTGTCTGTGCCTGATCTATCAAAGATATGAGTCTGTTACAGCCCTACTTTGAGCTGTAGCAGTTCATGCTTAGCTGGAAGCCACCAACTATGCTCTGCTGGAGTAAATTTCAGTTAATAACAAAAAATATTCATCTTTGTCTAAATTGTGGCAAAATTTCTGGTGGATAGTATTCTGCCTAATACCTGTGCTACTGCTGTTAAATTCATTTGGAAAGCTAATTATCATTGAAATCTCTTCTTGTATAAGTCCGCCCTTTACCCCACCCCAGCATTTGCACTAAATGCAAGAATGCTGTTTTACTTCCCTACTTTATTGGCCACAGTGGAGCTTTAGGTATAAAGTTGCTTGATGAAAAGCATGAGCCAAATATTACTCCATTTCTGCTTCTCAAAATCACACTCGCCTTCCTGCCACTAATTCTTTATTACTTATAGACTTTGAGCACTTGGGAGGGGTGGCATGAGAAATACTAAAATGTTATCCTCTTCCCACTGGGAAAATAGCAGAAAACTTAAAGCTGAGCTCCGGAGCTTTGCTATTGAAAGAATGTAGTACATTTCTTATTTGTCTTGTGTTTCAATAAGATAAGGCAAGTAATAAAAATGACAAGGTAATCCTGAAAGCACTCAAAATGGAGAAAAGTATACTGTCTGGCAGGATAGGCTTTTGAGATTTTGGTGTTGCTATTCTGTGGCATGGTCAGAGGTAATAAGCCACTTGCATTGTATAAAGGCTAACCAAAATAAATTTATCTGAGGGACAATGTAGTCAACACCACTACCATATTTTATAAAACAGCGTGTCTTGTTACAAGCCATTGAATAGCCAAGTGGAGAATGCTAATTTGTGCTTATACATTTTGCTTTGGCTACTATTTATGAATTAATTCTGCACATTGAAAAAGTTTCAGCTGGATGGTACTTGCCAGTTGCAACCTGAAACATGCATAGAATTTGTGTACACAATACTACTTTGTATGCCCAGCCGGGTAACTGATATATTTGTGTTTGTAGTAACCTAATTTTCAAATGCAGTGAAGGCAATTATGCTTACAAATTAGGCACACATCTGTACATGTATTTATATGCTAGCTGGGCTGACAGTTTGCCTGACTATATTTTAACAGCTGTGAAGGGAAAAAATGCTCCCTATAAGCAGGACTGGCAATGATATTACAATAATGCACCATGAAAGAAGGCCACTTCAGAGCTACACCTCCTATTTCATCATGTCAGATTCTTTCAACAAGTCACCAGCAATGGACATGTGGCCTCTTCCAGGATATTTCTTGTTTTCATTATCTTCCACCTTCCCTTGTTGGTACTTCCCTGCTCAGTTATGATATTGATCACATCATACCCCAAACACTTTTAGAATTCCAAAGTCAGAAATGAATTCCCTGATCAAGACTTAAAAGATGAAAAAAAAAAACAATCACCGAAGACTTCATCCTGCGCTTTGGAAAACTGAATTGTAAAGGTTGCTGAAATAATGCTGAGTCTGAAACTACGCCATCAAAAGTAACGACATTCAGGATTAAGGCATGATAATTATTTAAAATGCTAGCATCTAGAGGACACAACCAGGTTGGGCTCTACTATGGTAGGTACAAACATAATAAATGACAAAGAATCCTTCCTAAGTCACTGGTTAAGACTACATACCCTTGGTGTCATCAAAAAAGGCTATGCTACAATGTGTGCTGATGGGCTGTATGAACTCTTCCAAGCCCAATATATTGCAGGAGATTCTGCATAATAGGAAGGGATTTCAGCTGAAGTATTGCTGATGTCTTTGTAATACCTTTGAAAATATTGAAGATAACTATACATCATTTATGCTGAATTCCCAGCATACCTTCACTTCTTTCTTACACATGCTCAAGAAAATATTAGCCAAATCTAAGCCCATGCTTATATGAATATCATTACTAAATAAACCAAATGCAATTAACTGAAAGGCAGAAGCCTCACCCAAGGTTTCAGCACAGTAATTTTGCAATGTATTTTATGCGTAACCCTTCTATCAGGTAGCACCAGCGGCAGCCAGAGCCGGGTTTAATATCTAGGGATTCCTCTCCATCCATCCAACACAGAACTAAGTCGAGCCTCCACCTAGTAAACTGGGAAATTCACACAACATCCCTGGTCCCCTCTGAGAGGCAATGCTTCCTCACTCGCAAGCATGAAGTCTTGAGTATAGAAAAGAAATCTTTAATAAAAGGGGAGAAAAGTAACGTGGCGTTAATTCGGGAAAACATCACAGAGTTCATAACCAAAATCATGAGTAACAGTTCTACCCCAAGTAGGTTGGGCAATGTCCTTTTCCTCTCAAGTCCAGCAATGTAAATGTCCCCTTCTATGCACCCCACTCACCAGTTGCTGCCCTTGGTCAGAGCAGACCCAGAGTTCAGAGGTGCATCTTCAGAGTTCACCTCCCATTTTGAGAGGCAGAAGGTAAAGAGGTATCTTGCTCACACTGCTGGTCACTCGCCATCCACCAACTCAATGCGCTCTGCTGCCGCTTTGCTGGCCATTTGTCGACCCTTGCTGCTGACACTCTGCTGGCCGCTCATTGCGCCTCTCCATCACCACTCTGCTGGCTGCTCATCATGCTGCCTCTGCTCATCGCATCTTCTCTGGCTTGTGGTGGGTTTGGCTTTGGGCCAAACCTAGTGATTTCAGTTCTTGGCTCAAAGCACAATCCGGCCACAAGAGAGTCCAGCATCCACTGGAGTAAATATAAAATAATAAAAGATTCTCCTTACGGAGTCTGTTCTAGTTCTATCATTAGAACAGGGGGGAGAAACAAGTTGAACCAGTTTTACAGCTCCTGCCTGGAGGACATGCAGTCTGCTGATTCAGAGTCTCTCTCACTTCACAGAGCTTTGCCAAGGGAACCTGTGTCCATCCGAAGTGCTTTACACTGATAGTCTCTCTTCTTTGAGCTGAATTAAACACAGTCTGACTTTTCTGCATTCCCACAATAATTTCAAGCATTAGTGATCATATCTCAATTCCTACATTTAGTGTTAACACAATTTGTGACCCCACAAAAACCAAAATTGTTAGAATGGTGTTTTGCCCATTGTAACAGTTGAATATCTAGCAGGCCTAAACAAAATGAGTGAATGGTATTTACATGCGCACATCCAGAATCTCATTCTTTAAACCGAGAATGTTTCTCTCCGTTGTGCCAGGTTAAGCACAGACTTTCTTCTTTTGTATTCTCCTAATAATTTCAGACATTGCAATTAGTATTAACACAATTTGTGACCTAACACCTCATCGCAATGAGTAAAACACCATTGGAACAGCCAAATACCTAACATATCTAAGTGAAGCAGGGGAAACTGTATTTACATAAACACACCGAGGATTTCTTTCCCATTCCAGCTGGCTGAAATGGAAGCATTGATTCAGACCCTTCTTACATATGAATAGGAAGAGCCAAGTTTCCCTGTCCGATGTAGTAGAAAACCATGGTGATGAATGCTATGGTAGTGACTATAAATTAATCAATATTTCATAAAAAATGGGAGATTGATCTAATATGAGCTGCCTTCCACAAATGTGCCAAAACCAACAAAGAACGTCTAAAATGTACAGATAACTTACAGATGTAACAAAATAAACCTTGGTCAACAGCACTAAAGAAAACCCTACAAACCTGACCTGCACCTACAATATTAGGAACTATAAGTGTCTTCAGTTATCAACCCATGCTTTCGAACATCTGGGAAATTGTTTCTTTCTTTCCTCCTTTCACCTTGGAGTTTGTTATATGCAGTTAGAGGATTAAAACTGTTTACCTTGAATGCAGTCAGTTTAGCATATGGGCTTTTGGAAATCTGAAATGTATCTGCTTATCCTTGTACATCTAAGACGACAAAAGGATGCTTAATATGTAATACATAGTCCTTAATTATAATTTCAGATGATATTTTGAGACCGTTTTGAAAATATTGGACTGCTTTCACATAATCTCGTGGGCTATTTCTACACTGCAGGCTTCTTGCACAAGAAGCCTTTTCCACAAGAGTTTTTGTGCAAAAACTTCTTGCACAAGAGCACGTCCACACCTCAAAGCACATTACAAAAGTGATGTGCTTTTTGCACAGGAGAGCATCCATACTGCATGGATGCTCTTGTGCAAGAAAGCTCTGATGACCATTCACAGAATGGCCATCAGAGCACTTGTGCTTTTTCCCTTTGGAGCATCTAAATTTCCCTTCTTGCACAATAGCTGTAGCACAAAAGGGAGTTATGCCTCGTAGAAGGAGGTTTACCTACATCAGCAAAAGCCCTCTGTTTTGCTGTTTTACTGCTGATTTACTTGAGCAAAAGCGCATTTGAGGTGTGGACACTCAGCAGGTTTTTGCGCAAAAACCTTGCAGTGTAGACATAGCCTCATTTTTTTAATGATCTATAAGGCTGTCCCTTTCCATTAATCTACTGAAAACAGAGGAATTCTTGTATTTCTTTTTGCACTGATGGCAGTTATTAGGTATGGAACTGCTGAATTGATAAATACAGGTTTTTTAAAAAGAGTTAAATTGCAGGACAATACAGAAAAATTAGCAGCTTCAAGATTTCAGTGAAATGAGATTAAAAATAATACCAACTCAAACTGTTAGAATCACTAACCCTTTTATTGGAAGTGGGGATTATTTCTACTTCTAATTACTTCTAATCACCAAAGCAATATGAAGCTTTCAATAGGAAAATGGAACATTAAATTAAATGAAACTGAATAACTGTTCTTCTTTTAGCACAAATAGGTTAGAGTAATGAATATAGGTACTTCAGGTAGTTAAAGGGGTAGCATTATTTTTAAATGAATTCTTAAATTAAATTGTAAGTGCTATGCCTGCCCCAAAATATCCCTGCCACTTTTCTTGCTTTACAGTCAAATTTGCCTATTTTTGCAAATAAAACTCCGTCCTTCATTATGTGGAAGATCCATATAAACAACAATGAAATTTGACGAACTCCACAGGCAAAATTGTGCAACTGAGTATAGACTGCTGCCAAAAATGCAAACTTAAAAAAAGGAAAAAAGAGAAAAATATGCTTTCCTTAATGCCTGTTAAATAATGTTATATGTTATTTGTGTGAATAAATAGGTAAAATATTTCAGACAAATAAGATTTTTATGTTGACAGTGGCTCTTTAATAAGATCATTAGCAGTTTAGCTTAGTGTAAATTACTTGGATTGTCCAAAAACTAATTACTCAGCACATTTTAGACTGATATTTTCAGAGGTATCTAAAGGATTTGTATGCCACTCTATTCTTAAATTTAGTGGGAACTAAGTATCTAAATCTCCTAGATGGCTTTGAAATATCCTCCCTCTAATGCTAACTATGCAGGGCCAGCCAACCCCTCCTTGGCTTACCCATATGAACAGTCCCCAAAACTTTGCGGGATGAGTTGCCTGAGTAGGGCAAGCATGGATTGTCTCACGGATTGTCTCAGAGTGTTATTTTTCACTGGGAGGATCGTGAAAGGAATGTTTTCAAAGCAGTTAGCTGGAATCAGTGGAAGTCATTTAGCGAACTCCTTACATGCAGCTTTGAAAATCTACCTGGGAACACAAAAGGATCGCAAACTATAAAGTAAAGCTAAAGCTGATTCACAGTTTACAATCTTCTCCCAAGTAAGAGCACAATACGGTAGTAATGTCATAAGCAGCTGGTACTCAGACGGGTTTTAACTGCTTTCTGTACTTTATAATTGGTGAGACTGGTTGTAATCTTCTTTCAGAGCTGAGCTGTATAATACTGGGACAACCAGATCAAATTAGAAACTCTGGACTAAACTTTCAAAAATGACTAGTGATTTCTGCTGCCAACTTGGGACACTTTGAAAGGGTCTCGTTTTCAGAGTCTTCTCAGCCCTTTCTGAAAATCAGGCCCTTTCATAGATTACTCAGGACTAGCACCCAGAAAGCAGAGTCACCCAAAGAAAATTACTAATCCCTTTTCAGAATCTTAATCATAGTTCTAACCCAATAACCTTGTAACATCTACTGCAGTCAAATGCAAAAAGTGTTTAATTTAACTCAAATTTGCATTAGTCAATTAAAACAAATTCAGATAAATTAAAACCGAGCACAAACAACAGAGTTCTAACATTTTGCATCTCTGATAGTATTATCAACTGGTCTGGATCTCTTGGATCTGAGTGAACCTGTCTTACAAACCCAAAGCAAGACCAAGAAGCCTGAGAATGCATCAAGAGGAGAAAACTTAAAGGCTTTAACCCACAGAAAGAAGACAGACAACTCAGACCTTATACAAATGGATTCTGAGCAGAAGGTCCAGACTGTGAGAGCTCCAGAGAAGTCATCATTAGACTTAGGTAAGAGCTGGTTATTTCATCAGTGCCACTCAGCCAGGTGTAATTTTACTAATTCCTCCTTGCTGCTATCAGAAAATAGCACACAGGGACATCTTCTCCATTGCCATGTCCCTTCTGTGGACATTTACACCCCTACACAGTGCAAGTAAATTGTGATTTAGGAGCAGATTATATCCATTTTACTCTACATTCTACACAGCCAGAGGAGGCTGTGAAGGCTAGGACTATAACAGAGTTTAAAGAGAAGCTAGATAATTTCATGGAGGTTAGGTCCATAAAAGGCTATTAGCCAGGGGATAAAATGGTGTCCTTGGCCTCTGTTTGTCAGAGGCTGGAGAGGGATGGCAGGAGACAAATCGCTTGATCATTGTCTTCGGTCCACCCTCTCTGGGGCACCTGATACTGGCCACTGTCGGCAGACAGGATACTGGGCTAGATGGACCTTTGGTCTGACCCAATACGGCCGTTCTTATGTTCTATATATGTACTCTCAATGTGCTCTGGTGTGAAAATGCTTACACAGGGTGCAGGGCAATGGAGAAGCCTAGTGCCCATACTTTGGTAAGAGAGAAAAGTATTTTTATAACGAAGGGGTGCTGTTAAATGCAAAAAAAAAAAAAAAAAAATCACACACAACCACACACCAATCTTTCTTTTTCCAAGATGCCATTCAGGTATGTCCAGGGCTAGCAATGGAGGGGGCGCAAAGGGACCAGCTGTCCCGGGGCCTAGTGATTTAAAAGGGCCCTGAGCGCTGCTACCATAGCAACAGCAATGACCAGAGCCCTAGGCCCTGTAGATCACTGCTAGAGCCCCGCACAGGATGGGCTGGGTGGCACAGAGGGCTGCTGCTGATCCTACTCCTGCCTGATATTTACACTGCCATCAGACACCCAAGGCTGGCCCATACCAGATGACTCCGGCTAATGGGGCTCAAGATAAGGGGGGAATTTAACTGAGATGTAGACATGGAGGCTGAGGATGCAGCTTAAACTGATACCCTCTTGCCATACATGGTCCTAGCCCAATGCCTACACTGCAGTTATGCAGCCTGAGCTCCACAAGACTAAGTTAGCTGACACAAGCCAGCTGCAGGTTTAACACTGCAGTACAGACATCCGCTCAGTGTCAGTTGTGAGGATCTTGTGATTTGAGCACTTATCAATTAAGTTACGTCTATACTGCAGCGCTATTTCGGGATACTAGAGACAATTTATTTCAAAATAAGTGATGTGAAGACAGAGCCAAATTTTGAAATAAGCTATTTTGAAATGGACTCGAAATAAGCTATGCCCACGTTTCTCAGACTGGGCCCTGGGCCCCGACCCCCCTTGGGGGTTGCGAGTGACTTAAAGGGGGGTTGTGGTATCACAAAGTTTGAGAACCCCCAAGCTACGCAATTTGTGTAGCTCAAATTGCGTAGCTTATTTTGAGCTACAGGTGCAGTGTAAATGCATCCTTAGTGGCTGGGCCCTGTCCACAAACTCAATCTGCAGTGTTGAGCAGACAGCCATTGGGATAATACATTTCCAAGCGGGGCTGATTTGAATGTTTATGATCTCTGGCATGTCATCTCTCACTAACCATTTCACCTTAGCTTTTAATCACCAAGATGGCAGCTACTAGAAAGAGGCTTAAAAATGCCAAGTTTTAATTAAATGTAAACCAATAATTTACAAACGATGTGTGGTGCTTCTTGTGAAGAGGACTCTCAGAACTTAAAATCACTGGGAGGCAACTTTCTTAAAACTCCTTCCAGATTGTCTCTGAGTGGGATCTTCAAAAGCACCTGAATGACTTAGGTGCCTTCTCTTATTGATAGGTGCCTAATTAACACAGACTAACAGATTTTTTTTAAAATCTCTCCCTCTTGTTTTCCAGTAATTAGTTGCTGAAAACTGAATGCAGTATTCTAGGTGTTGTCTCCCAGAATTATGTACAGAAAGACTAGTATACATTAAACAGCAAAGGGTTTGAGATGAAGGACTGGAGCTATAAATATTAAATACAGGTAAAGAATAGGAAGATAGCAGCGTCTTTTAAAAATATCATCTAACATACCTGTGCTATGCTGGGTAATATAAGGCACAACTACTAATGCGTCAACGTATGTGCAAATGAGGAACCATAAGTGTCCATCCTGGACTACTGAATGCTCTGAGAAAGGTTTTGAAAATGAATGAAGTTCCAACAAAATCCTCATTAAAAAACAATGAAGTCATCACAAGGGAGTATTATTAGAAGTAAAAGCAAGACACAACTCTCAAACCAGTCAGATTCATTTTAGACCTTCCTTTCTAAATCAACAGATATCGCAAATGCATACTGTACTTGTAACATACTGCTTTGCCTACATACATCAGCCGCTGAAAAGCAGTGGAAAGTCAGAGTTCCATTCTTGGCTCAAGCACAGTGTTCATACAGATTATCAAAACCTCGTCACTGGATAACATTTGGCAGGATACGGATTTTGTGAAGTTAAATTCAGTTTATTTCCTTCTAAACTGTCCTAAACCTGAATCATTTCCAACTGCAAGAGAGAAATTGACAAGGGAAATGTGATCTGTCTGAAGATAACAGCATTTCTTTCCATCAGGATAAATCTGTTAAAGACTCTGATGTTCAAGAGGCCCTCAATCTCCAATCTTATTTTTTTTATTTAGTGCCTCTGCAATATGTCTAGAGAAGATTATTTTGTTATCCAGATGTCTGGAGACCTTAATAAACATGAAAATCAATTCAGACATGTGACTAAATGATTTAATTGCCTCCATAACCATTTATACCCATAAACTACAGATGCTAAAAGAGAGGCTTGATTTTCAAAATCTGGCCCAAATAAAACTATAGGTTAAAAATAACCAAAACAATGAAGAAGCTGCCACACTCTCAGCAATTTATATAATTTACATTGAAATAACTGAATTCACAGTCTCACTCATTTCCGGTACAAGTATCTTAAAATTTTAGTGACTGAAAATTAGGATTTAGGTAACTCACTGCTGGTTCTCAAATATGTCAGTTTTCCCAGGAATTTCAACTGCCCTAAAATTCATGAGGATTGGGCCCCATCTAGAAATATGCTTTCCAATCATCAAAGAAACACAGATTTAGAGGAGCAATTTCCTCGGCACCTGTATATGGAGCTTCAGACAGAATGTTTTCTGAGTTAGATTCCTTAAAAGATTCTCTTTTTTCCCCTCAGTAAATATTCAGACACAGCTCGAGAAATGGGATGAAGTGAAGTTTCATGGAGAGAGGAACAGCAAAGGTCTTTCAGCTACAGAACGAAAATCTTCATCATCTAGAGCGCCATCAAAAGAGCTGTTATGGTAAAACACTTGATTTCCCGAGAAAATATTTCCAGCTCTGGTGTCTCGGTACTCATTAATGCTATGTTTATGGCGAGTCATAATATTATTTCCTCAAAGAGGCAACATTGATAGTGTTCAGTCAAACATTTTGGACATAATGTAATAAGTATGTCAATTATAAGTTAATTTTTTCCACAGATTTTTAGATGAGTCCTAGTACACTGCTCGGGGAGTTGAGCAGTGCCTGATTCTGCCTTGAAGCAGAGAGAATGCCATGGTGTAGGGGAAATCTGGATAGTAAATCTATCCTCACACTCACCCCACAGTGAAAGTTTCTGTGCGATGGGGCTGGGCCCGGCTCATTGCTCTGGGCATTTCCAACTGACAGAAGGGCAGCTGGGCCAAACCTGAGTGGTGCTACAATTTGGCATGCCAGGAACAGGGAGTAGGGCTCAGCCCCAAAGGACATGAACTGTCATAGCATGGCGAGTGTGGGGCAGTCTTTCTCTCCAGCCTCCCTTACACCAAGGCTGCCCCACCAGATCAGGCAAGGATTAGGTTTCAATGCCAGGATGGAGGATGCATCTATGTAACGGTGGGTCACAAAAAATTTTAAAAATTTTAAAAATAAAGAAAAAATGGGTCACCTTCATAAAACATTTGGGAACCACTGACAAATGACAGCATCTCTCATAGCCTGGTAAAGTTCTGTCTGTCAAACAGTCACTAGGCTGCTGTGTCAGGGTCCCAGTAGGCTAGACCTTTGTGCTGCTATCCTGCCCTTGGTCTGGGCAGGCTGCAGCACTGCTTTTTTGCTTGGTCACTCTGGCATGCTGTATAGGCACAAGTGTTCCAGTCACCTGATGATGAAGCAGACAGAGAGGCTTTGTCAATGTTCCAAAAACAAATCACTCTTTAGATAGCATGACAAATTTGCAAAATGGACAGCATGCTTGTCTACATTTTTCTACCTGTTTCCTCATCACTATTGGCAGTTTTTGAGCATAGAATAGAATCCTTAAGGAGTCCAGACCTCCCTTCTGCACATGGCTTCTCTTCTGAATCATGGAGTTCATGATGGAGTGCAGCCAGCTTCCTTCATCCTCAGGTGGTCCTCCAGTTAAAAAGGACCCCTTCTTACAAAAGCATACCTCTCTCTCTCCTACCCATGCTTTCTGTGTCTCTGAGTTCCTGTGAGTTCTCTCTGACTTTCTCAGGCTCTAAGAATCTAAGTATTAACACCCGACAGTGACTTTGTTCTCTTGCTTGTGGATGTTCTGCTCTCCAAACCCTTCCACTGCACACAAACTTGGTCAGACTGGCTTCCTTAGGCCATGTTTACACTATGAGATAAGGCTGAATTTATAAAGGCTGACTTTTTAGCACCTGATTTTGTAAAGATGAAGGTGCATGTTCTCACTACGCTGTTCGAAATAGCATGTCTCCAATATAGCTACCATCAACACTGAAAGCGATGAATTGTAGGTAGCTATCCCACAGTTCTTGCATCCTTTTGCATTCTGGGTTATGTTCCCAGTGCACACTGGCACAAAAACTGTACCCAGCACCACCTGCGGCACATGCCATCAGCATCCCATAATGCACTCATCTCCTCCCTCCTCAACTTCTCCCGTTTGCAAGCAATGGCAAACTGTCTCTTCCCACCCTTTTTTCTCCTGATTATCTATGCAGATGCCATAGCAACACAAGCATGGAACCCATCGTGGTTCCTATTGAGCATCAAAGCATTATGGCAATAATATTAACCATGGTGACCCTTATGTTGGAGTATATCCAGAGTGTATCCAGGGTCTGCTAGCAAGAGGAAGAATCTCAGGAGGCCATGAACATACTGTTCTGTGAAGCACTTGAGTTGAGCAATTGGCAAATGCCACCAGTATTCAATCCTCTGGATACAGTGGAACACCAGTTCTGGTTCCATGAGACAAGCACAGACTGGTGAGGCCACATCATAATGCAGGAATGGGATGATCAGCAGGGGCTGCAAAACTTAAGGCCACTTTCATGGAAGTTTGCAAATTGCTTTCCCCTGCTCTGAAGTGCAAGAATACCAGAATGAGACTCACTCTGACAGTGCAGAAGCATGTGGCAATAGCCTTGTGGAAGCTTGCAATGCCAGACAGCCACTGGTCAGCTGAGAATCAGTTTGAAGTGGGGAAATCTACAGTGGGAGTTGATGTGCTTCAAGTAGCCAATGCAATCAATACCCTTCTGCTATGGTGCATAGTGACTCTGGGAAACATGGGGGATATAGTGGAGGGCTTTCTGCACTGGGGTTCCCTAGCTGCAGTGGGGCAATAGACAGAACGCAGATCCCTACCCTGGGGAATACAAACCACAACAGGTATTTCTCAATGTTGCTGCAGGTGCTGGTGGATCACAATGGCCATTTCACTGACATCAACATGGAATGATCAGGAAGGGGCATGATGAGCACATATTTAGGAATGCCTGCCTCTTCAGCAAGCTGCAAACTGGAATTTTTTTTCCCCTGTCCAGAAAATTATCTTTGGAGATGTTGAAATGCCAATAGTGATCCTTGGCGACCAAGCTTACCCCTTACTCCCATGATTCATAAAGCCATATACAGGAAGCCTGGACCACAGTAAGAAGCGGTTCACCTACAGGCTGAGCAAGTGCAGAATGGTAGAATGTGCTTTGGGGCATTTAAAGGAAAGGTTCCGCAGTCCACTGCCTAGGTTAGACCTCAGCAAACGCAACATTCCCATTGTGGTGACAGTCTGCTGTGTGCTCCATAATATATGTGAGAGTAAGGGGGAAAGTTATCCGGCAAGGGGAAGGGGGGCTTATGGCACAGAGCCTACCCATTGATTATGAGCAGCCAGACACTAGGGCAAACAGCGAGGGCACTGCAAATCAGAGAGGCTTTGAAAACAGTTTTATAAATGGCCAGTTTTGAGAGGCATGCATGTTGCTCTCAACAAGGTGCTCCTGCATTCAGAGTGCTTGCCTGTAAACCTTCCCCATCCCAACACAAGCAAAAAAAAAAAAAAAAAAAAAAAAAAAAAAAAAAAAAGTTGTTCAGAAATCATGCGCTTTTATTTAGGGGACAGAGCAGGGACAGAAAAGGAGCTCATGGTGGAAGCTGCAAGGACGGGGTTAAGGGTTATCACGATTGTGAAAAGGATAGCCCTCAATCCCTGGGGGGTTGAGTGTGAGGCGGTCTTTGACTTCTCCCTGGTGAGAGGATGTGATGGAACTTGGTGAGGAGGGAATTGGATTCTTCAAGGGCTTGAGGGGGGGCTTGTGTATCAAACTATCTTGGAAGGCTGCCATGCGATCCATCACATCCACGATGGACGTCAAGACTCTCTCCTGGTTCTTTACTTCCAGCTCTCTGTCCTCATGCTCCGCTCTCATCTCTAGCAGCAGCATATTCCTCCATTCGCTCAAGTGTTCCCTGTCCAACTAGGCAGATTGCATTTGCTCCTTGAACATGTCATCCCTGCTCCGTTTTCACTTGTGGATTTGTGCCAGACAGACAGCTGGCAGAGCCGGGGGAGTGTGCAGCAGGATCGCTGCTGTTCCCACTGTAACAAGAAGTGAAGGGCAAACATTACAGGAGATACACTGTAGAGCACAAAACCTGATCTGTTAGAATAAAAGGAAGGTCTGTCTAAAGGCAGTAGGGCTGTATGGTGTACAAGGCCACAGTTGTGCTTTTAAGTGGCCTCTATTCAGAAGGTATGCCACAGCTCTTAAGGCAGCAGCTGGACTCGGTTTGGTGGCAGGTATGGCAGGGGACAGTGGCAGGTATGGCAGGGGACAGTGGTTTACAAGGCTCAAACTTGGGGAGGGAGGGGGGTCTGGGAGTGGCAAGGCAGGGACTCACATGGCACCCATGTGTTAGGCAACCCCTGTTTGCCAGAAGAGTGCAACTTTCCGTTCCCATGAGCCTATACGGGCAGGAAGGGGGAAAGGGTCTCAGAGTGGTGGCAGGGCTGGCCTGGGGCTCAAGCCATGCCTCTTTGGGGATGAGCAAATGAGATTGTCCCCAAAGTTATGAAAAGGTCCTGGCTGTTGACAAAAGTTAACCCTCGTGCGTCTGAGCACTCTCCTCCTCCTCCTCTTCTTCACCCATTCTGTCCTTCACACGGCTGCCCGAGTCTGCCTGAGGAGCATCTTGGTGGAATCCATGGACTGGCTAGGGAAGCTGATTGGGTTCCCTCCTAGGATCACAGGCAGCTGCTCATAAAAGTGTCATGTTTGCGGCAATGATCCAGACCATCCATTGGCCTCCTTTGTCTTCTGTTATGACTATCTCAGCTCCTTTATTTTTATATGGCACTGCTCAGTGTCCCCAGCATATCCTTTCTCCTCCATGCTCCTTGCAATCTTGGCATAGATATCTGCATTTCTTTTACTGGCTCATAGTTCTGCAATAACAGATTCCTCTCGTCGCACAGAAATGAGGTCCAGGATCTCCGGCATGCTCCGTGCTGGTGCTCATTTGCTACCATGGGCATTCGTGGTCAAGTGTGCTTCTGAGGTCTTGCTGGCCACGCTGGCCACACAGGAAAGGAAATTCAAATTTTTCCAAGGTTTTCCTGTTCACATGGAGAGCAGTAGAGTTGAAAGCCCTGGACAGAGTGGTCACTACAGGGCACTGTGAGGCATCTCCCAGAGGCCAAGAACTTAAATTTTCGCAGCACTGTTTGCACTACCGTAAAGCTGACCAAGCAAGGTTGAATTTAGCATTACTCCTCATAAAAGCAGGAGTACCAGATTCAACTTTAATGGCCCTTAAAGTTGATGGAACAGGCTTGGTGGTGTGGACTCATTGTTTAGAAATTCAACTTCATGCAGCTAAGTTTGACCTAACCTCCCAGTGTAGACAAGGCCTTAGGCTGCAGCTCTCTCAGGCTATGTCTAGACTGCAGGCTTCTTTCGAAAGAGGCTCTTTCGAAAGCATCTTTCGAAAGAGCCTCTTTCGAAAGCATCTTTCGAAAGAGCCTCTTTCGAAAGATCGCGTCTAGACTGCAGGCGGATCTTTCGAAAGAGCAATCCGCTTTTTCGAAAGAGAGCACCCAGCGAGTCTGGATGCTCTCTTTCAAGGAAGCCCTATTTACATTGAAGAACACCTTCTTTCGAAAGAGGAACTTTCGAAAGAAGGCGTTCTTCCTCGTGAAACGAGGTTTACCGCCATCGAAAGAAAAGCCGCGTTCTTTCGAAATTATTTCAAAAGAACGCGGCTTGAGTCTGGACGCAGGGGAAGTTTTTTCGGGAAAAGGCTACTTTTCCCGAAAAAACCCCTGAGTCTGGACACAGCCTCACTGTCCTAAGTTACTCCCACTTGAATGGGAGGCAACAAGATTTAACCACCATCCAGTGTCCCTGGTTTCAGGGTACCGCTCTGACTGCAAATGTTAGAATCCATGTACACTAAGGAATTTAACGATACAGCAATTTCATTTCAACCAAAATTCAGAAGTAATCCAGAGCTTCCCCAGACTGTCATGTGGTTTGGGATACTTGCCAGACATGTGATCCAGAAATGGGCACAGGCGAATGGAAGTGTTAATGTAATGCAACTAGGACTACATTCAGTCAGTGTGGAAATGAGGGCAACTCACACACCAAGGAACAGAAGATGTATGTACATATATGTAAGGAAAAGCAACTAACAGGAGAACGCAAGGTAAAATAGACAAGCCAAATTCTGCTTTCCCTTCTGCTCTTTGCAATATGACTGAGTTTAGGTTTCAGGAGATATAAGTGAGAGTAGAATTGGGCCCTGTATGGAGGTCTTCCTTTTAATTGCTTATTTCTGCTGCCTTCTTTGCATATAAGTCATGCTCATTTTGCACACCACTGTCAAATTACTACATTACCATTTACATGCACCTGTGCCAATTTTGCACCACCATTTACATCACTGTGATCTTCTCTTCGGATGCGTCTACACTGCACTGTTACTTCAAGATAACTAGCGTTGTTTTAAAATAACAATGCGCATGTCCACACAGCCATTCTGTTATTTTGAAATAATTTTGAAATAACGGATGGCTTATTCCAAAATCTGTAAACCTCAATCTATGAGGAATAATGCCTATTCCGAAATAGCTATTTTGAAATAAGGCATGAGTAGATGCTCCACTGTTGCTATTTTGAAATAGCCCCTCATCAGGACCATTATAAGTTATTCCTCCCCAGTGCCTCTTGGGACTCTAAATCGAGATAGCACATCTACACTAGGGAAGTCTGCCTCAGACTAATTTTGAGGCTTCCCTGAAGTGTAGATGTGCTATTTCGAAATAACTATTCAAGAATAGCTTATTTTGAAATAAGTATGCAGTGTAGACATACCCTCTGAAATTTTCACTTGCGCTTCACCTACCAACAGAAGGACTGAATTTGATCCAACATGTTTCATTTCTGTTATCACTTGTAGAACTTAGAAAGGAAGGAAACAAAGCTACGAGGCAAGGAGAGAGGGGTGTGGTCGGAGTAAGGGACTGGCAGCCAGGTGCTCTGGAGTGCTGATCTTTGCTCACATTCTGACTCTTAGTGCCTTTGGGCAAATTACTCAACCTTTCTGTGCCTCAGTTTACCGAGGTATAAAATGGACAGAACACTGCTATTGGCCTGATTCTCCATTTCATTATACTATGCTTATGACAAAGTAACTTCCTTGGCTTAACCTGCATAATGGCAAATCAGATTCCAGATCTCTTCTATGAGTATGGGTTGTGTTGGTTTTGCATGGGACTGAAATGTGTGACAGAACTAAGGAAGAAAAATCAATGCACTATCAGTGTCCCCCAATAAAAATTACCTCACTAACAAAATTAACCCAATTATTCATTATGAATTTATTAAACTGACAGATACAGTTTCTTGGTGTACAATGATGAATGTGTAAATGCATTATTTTTAGGTCTACAGAGAACAAATCGCAGTCTGAACTGACTACTGTCAAGAGTGCCTTGGAGTCCAATTCAGCATCAGATTTAGAATTAGTACCTGCAACACAGGTGAGCAATTTTATTAGATCTAGTCACACAGATAAGGCAAGCAGGAACTGTTTCATTGTGTTACTCTTAACTACTGAGAGAACTGTAAACTGGGTGTTTTCAGCATCATCAGTTCACTCAATGAGAATTATGCAGCTAAATCTTCACATAATGCATTACATTACAAAAGCAGATTATAGGCATTTGAAATATATTCTCATCTCCATGTTTCTTACTGCACTGAATGACCACTGTAGCCAGGGGCTAATGCTTTTTAACTTATAAATCTCCTTGGAAGTATATTCCAGTAGAAGTGGAGAATTGATATATGATTATCATCCCGGCTATGACTCTCACTGTCTGAATAATCATAATGATGCTAATAAATAAGAAAACAATTAGATAAATATTTACTATTGAAACACCAATAAAAATGTACCATTCCTTGTGGATTGGGGAATTTCATAGTACAAAATTATCATCATTATATAACATTTTGATCAGGAACAGCAGAATAAAATGCAATAATTAAAAGTGATTGGAAGACAGTCAACAGATTCCAAGAATTAATCATTTATGTTAAAAGCATATACCAAAATACAAACCCACTGATCACTGATTACTTATCTTACATTTTCCATTTTTCTGATCATGGTCTTATGAATCATAGCAGCAAATTTGGAATTCTCTTTTTTGGATTGAAATAGTCCCAGTTTTTGCTTCTAGCCATGATGCAAAGTCCTATCTATATGAACAGAAGACTTAGGAATGAATGGGGTTTTTCAAGAGTTAAGATGTAAGAGTGTTTTGTTAGATTTTCTCTTCAGAGTTGACTTTTATTCTTTTGTTTTGTGAGATCTGCGAGTGAATTTTCTTTTTCCCTTAACATTCATTGTACTTCAAGTAAAGCTCTTTAAACATTATTTAGAAAAACTGTTGCCATATCAAGAAAAGGGGCCTTTGAAAAAACATGAGTTATTTCAATGCAGTAACTTTCCATTACTGTTCTGCAAAAAAGACAGACATTGCTGAGTAATTTTTGGCACACTAAAAAAATAAAATAAAATAAAAATCAATAGCACAGTAGAGTTGTTATGTATTACTGTCACAACTACAATCAAATCACATATTGCCAACCCATTTCTTCAATTGTATCATTTTAGGTCTGTTACTTAAATCATTTTTGTTGCTAGTAATAGCTTGTGGATAAAATTCGGTCTTATTATTGTGAGCACTTTAAAGCTCTCATACTTAATACAGTACAAAAAGTGAATCACTTTTCCTTTACAAAAATAAAATAGAAAAATAAAAGGAATTACACTGGGCTTTCTAACATAACAAGGAGTGTTCAAAATCAACCATAAGCTGAAGAATGTGAAGGGTACGTCTACACAGCAGCGGTATTTCGGAATAACTGATGTTATTTCGAAATAAAGTGCACATCTACTCAGCAAGCCTGTTATTTTGCAATAATTTCGAGATGGCAGACTTTTTACTCCAACTTTCATAACCCTCATTTTATAAGGAGTAAGGGAAGTTGAAGGAAGAGTGTGTAGACAGCGCCAAAAGCTAAATTAAGCTATTTCAGCTTCAGCTACGCAACTGACGTAGCTGAAACTGCGTATCTTAATTCGACTTTTACCCTGCAGTCTAGACATGCCCAAAGAGACCTATTTAAAATAAACCTATATCCAACAAAGACTCAAGTAAGAGAGAGACAATTTTATATCTTGCAGCTGAATATGAACACTACACACAGCTGGGCACATCCTCGGTTGGTGTAAATTGTCAGAGGTCAATGGAAGTCAGTGGAGCTATGCCAATTTACACCATGATCACTTGAGGTTATATATTATGCCTCATTCCCCTATTCTTGTTGTGGCTGTTTGCTTGCCTTTCCTCTTGTAAGGTCTTTGAAGATGGACTAAACCTCCTGCTATATTTACAGGTTGCCTAGCATAGGTGCTAGTGAAAACAAAATAACAACATTAATTACCACTAATTCACATAATTGAGTTTGTACTCACCCATCTTACAAGTTTTGCTTGGATCTACACTGGCATTTCTAAAAAACAAAAACAAAACTTGGGAGGAGCACAAAGGGACTAATGTCCCTGAAAAATCAGACCACAGGATTTGAAAAGTAAGTGGTTGGAAAAACAGTCAAAAAGTAGAATGAAAGTGACAGGAGAATGTGGAGAGAGACAGCATGAGGGAAATCACTGAGATGGGGAAGAAAAAAATTGAGTCATACATAAAGAAGAAAGCTCCTATCTATTCTACATAACAGCAAGATTTTAAGTAACTGACATGATTCACACAAATGGGCCCATTTACCTCCTTCATTCCATTTCCTCAAGAATCTCCTCCTCCAATGAATTGTTCAAAAACATCAGTGTAAATTAGATTATTTACTTCCCATGCTAAATGAGTGCTGAAGAAATGCTTGTGTAGCTGTGCTGCAAGGATCCATTAATCTGTTTTACCTCTCTTACTGCAAAGGATTTAAGGAAATGAAATCCTCATTTTAGGATCCTCATAGCATCACTTCATTATCAATCTGGGATCCTTGTATAATACCACCAGCCCTGTAAAGGCATTATGCCTATTCCAGATGGAACTTGCTATTTTTAATTGGAAATGAATGTGCAGAAGAAGGATGGAGAGAAATAATGAAAGTGAAGGAGAAGAGGCAAGAGCAGGATGGGAAATTCCAATGTGCACAAAAATGATGTTGGAATACTTCAGAACTCTAGCCTAAATCTTTCTCCTAAATCCAGTATAAATCTTCTCAAATCTCATGCATCCAAGCCAACTCCTAATCCAGCTAATGCAAGAACATGCTTTTACAGACCAAACATGAAAAGAAGCCAACTTAGGGTACATCTACACTGCACGACTATTTCAGGATACCTCCGGTACAGGAAATAGCTACCCGCCCCCCCATCTACACAAACTGCCCGTTATTTCAAAATATTTTTTGAAATAATGGGCGTGCTATTTTGCCATCCTGGTAAGCCGTGTTGCACGAGGGTTAAGGGATGGCTTGAAAGAGTGCATTATTTCAAAATTTGGCGCTGTGTAGACGCATCGAATTTCAAATTTCAAAATAGATTTGAGATAAAATGCACAATTTGCATAGCGCAAATTGCATATCTTATTTCAAGTTTGGGGTGCTGTGTAGACACACCCCCAGATAGTTGATCCTGAGCTTTTCGGCATTCTGGAATCCTATATACACTTCACCCAGTACCCAATAATAATGAAAGAATAGCAAGAAGCTTGTTGACCGAACATGTGAACAGATTTTTACTTTAAAAATGAATTGGATATTTAAAACCAAGTTCTGTTCTCATATCCACCTATGCAGTAGCGTGGAAACACATGGAGTTGCTTTTGTATAGCTGAAGGTAGGTGGAACCTTTTGATTTCGGAGTGAGTGTGGTTGTAGGAGAAGGCAGGATTTGGCCAGGACACACTGTAGTAGAGAGAGAGTGCTGCTGCTGTACATTGTAGTTCTAGTGTCCCTTGTCCCAGTCCCCTTTAGTTCCTGTGCCACACAAATCCCCTTCCCCTAATAATCCATTGCCCCTTTAAGATTCCTTTTATTATGCTAACAAAAAGGTGCCATGAGCAGGTCCACCGACGGGAGGGGCAACAGAGGCAGTTGCCCTGGGGCCTGAGCCATTTAAATTGCTGCCAGAGCACTGAGCTGAGGGCTGCCTGGAGATGGGAGCCACAGCACAGGTGCACTCCTTGTAGTGCTGAGAGCTGGCTGCCGAGCCCCACCCCTTCTAGGAGCATGGAGTTACCCCACCTTGCCCCGGCACCCAGAAAGTGTGTTGGCCCCACTGGCCTTGAGGATGCTAAAAAACTTCCTTTTCCCAAACTTTCCTGTCCAAGCTGGCCTCTCCACAGCTGAGGAACGTCTGAGAATATAAAGAGGGAAACCCTGCTTCAGTGCTTATCATGATATGCACAGGTGGGTCTAGCAGCCTGCCAAGTGGAACTATAAGCTCTACTGGAGAGAGAGTCCGCAACATTCTAAATTTAGATTCTGTACCTCTGCAGAGGAAGACTTGTGGTAAGGACTGTACTGTAATGCACACATGCAAAGGGGCTTCTGAGCTCTCACCTGCACAATTGCACTGTTCTATCAAGGTTGGAACATAGACTCATAGAACTGTAAGGGACCTTGAATGTTCATCAAATCCAGTGCCGTGCAGTTGTGGCAGGATCGAGCACCATTCTAGACCATCTCTGACAGGTGTTCGTGTAACCTGCTCTTAAATATCTCCACTGATGGAAATTCTTCAGCTACCCAATGTATTCCAGTGGTTAACCATCCTGATAGTTAGAAAGTTTTTCCTAATGTTCAACCTAAGCCTCCCTACTGCAGTTTAAGCCCATTGCTTCTTGCCCTATTGTCAGAGTTTAAGGATAATATTTTTCTCTCTCCTCCTTGTAACACCCTTTTAGGTATTTAAAAACTATTACAATATCCTCCCTCTGTCTTCTCTATTCCAGACTAAACAGAGTTTTTTCAATTTTGCCTCATAGGTCATGTTTTCTAGACCTTTAATTATTTTTATTGCTCTTCTTTGGACTTTCTCCAATTTGTCCATTTCTTTCCTGAAATGTAGAACCCAGAATTGGACACAATACTCCAACTGAGGCCTAATCAGTGTGGAGTGAAGCAGAAGAATTATTTCTCATGGCTTGTTTACAACACTCCCGCTAATACATCTCAGAACAATGGGTTTTTTTCTTTTTTTTAATCATATTTAGCTTGAGGTCCACTGTGACCCCCAGATCCGTTTCATTAGCTTATTACACCTTAGATTTTAGCTGCTAGAACACAGGGGTTCCTTCGCAGCGGGCAGCCTAGGAAAGGCTGAAAAGGTGCCCCAACGGATCTTGTCACCTGGGAGTGACACAGATCCAAACGCCCAAGTTCTCCCTATGTCTGTCCCTTTATGACCGGCTGAAGTTCTTTTAAATTGTGCTTGGTTCTATTACAGCAACTGAAGGAGTCAGGTTAAAGCTTAAACAGTTACAGGTTTATTAAAGAAGCTTATAAATCATATGGTTACAATGGCTATTGCTCTATTTCTTAAATGCTAGCAAATATATATATAGGTCTTAAAAATGATTACAGGAAAAAGGTAAAGATAGAAAATAGAAATAATGGTACCAAGTGACAGCTTAATCTTTAAAGAGCTCTAACACTATGTATATATATATATATATATATATATATATATACACACACTTAAACAAAGGACCACATCCAGGTACAATTTTTACCCCCTTCTGTGCCTCTCGACTCCAGCGTGTCAGGCCAGGGTCGGTCTCTCAATTCCTCGGAAAGACGAATACGAGGTGGGCATCCCCTCTGGAACCTCGGGAGGTCAAACACCAAACCCGACCAGCAGATAGGTGGTAGATTGACACACAAAGTAGGTGTGCTGCTGGACTCATCTTTATACCCCTGGGGGCCCGTATTCTCTTTCTTATCTTAAGATGCCAAATTGTACTGGTCCGTTTTGTGGCGCCAGTTCTTACAAACAAGTTTCAAGTTAGTTTACACTTGTAAGAAAGGAAGATAGCTAAATTAGGAGTGCCGGATGTTCTTGTTGGGCGGGAGATTCCTCCCCCCGCGGACTTTTGTGTGTTCATATCAATATGGGTTAAGTCAAGGACACTTTTGTGCAGCCTCTTAGTTTGACCACCCTCTTATCTCTGCTTACAGTTGTCCATGGTCACTGAGCCAGCATATCTGAACCTGCTGCTCCAAGGTTTTCAAAGATCATGCTGTTTTCTGCTCTTATGTGCCCTGCATGCTTTCAAGCAGACAAAGATGGATGTTAAAATGGGGGTTCATGTCTGGCTACATACTCCATCCTAGGCAGTCATTTCCCATTTTGTATGTGTGCAACTTAGTGTGCCTTCCTAAATGGAGTACTCTGCAGTTGTCCTTATTAAATTTTATCCTATTTACCTCAGACCATTTCTCCAGTCTGTCCAGATCATTTTGAATTATAATTCTACCAGCCAAAGCACTTGCAATATGTCGGAGGTATGATGTAAGGCTGCAGCTACTGTAGTTAATAGTAATAATTTCCCCTTATACTGCATCTTCAATCCAAGGATCTCAAAATGCTTTGCAATACCCATGTCAGGTGGGTATTAATATTAATATCTGAATTCCACAGACAAGGCACAAAGCCACCAATTGATCTATTTTTGAGGTTTAATCACCAGATGTTCCTTCTTTACTTTACCAGTGTTCATCTAGCTGCAAAATCTGAAATTATTCTCCTGTGTACCTTGGCACTAAATTTACTAGAATGATTTCCTCTTTCTTTATATTTTATACAATAGATTGGCATATGTTAGTGATGGAGACCTGCTAGCTTGGTTTGGTCATTTCCCTGTACAGTATGTTGTCTTGTGGTTTGGTCAATCTAGTTTTAAGTGCTTCCACACCCCTTTTTGTGAATGTATTTTTCAGTTTAGCAATTCTGATTAGCAGCAAGCTAGTGTGTACCCTGGGTGTGCCTAAATCAAGTAGATATTCATAGAATTTGTAATACGTGGCACTCTGTAAGAGCAGTTGCAAATTTAGTTCAAATGCTGTAGTTTTGTATCTGTTGCCTATTAATCTTCAAGCAGAGTACCTGCAGAAGCAACAACAACAAAAACCACACACCCTCTATTTTTTTATGCTGCATGTGGCCAGGTCTCCCTGGCAGCGAGATGACCTAGTGGTTAGGTCCTGGGATTAACTGGTGGGAAAGGGGTGCAAACCACTGCTGTGGATGCCCCGGGCCTAGGAACTCTGGCCCACTGTATTAGTCCAGGCCATAAATTTGGGCCGTGGCCCCAAGAGTCCAGATTTTCCCTCTCCGTGAGAGTTTCTAGCAGGTTTCCCCCTCCCCTTTGTCTCAGGGGGTGGGGTTGGAGGCTTACCATCGCCTGTGGCTGTCCAAGCAGACAGGGTTTGGTGTACGTCCTGCGGGCTGCAAAACCACATTCCTGTCTCCTTGCTGGTCAGCAGCTAAGTGAGCCAGGCTCCTTTCTTTTATCCTCCCACCAGGCTACAGCTAGAGCAGGGCAGGGCTAGCTGGGCAAAAAGGCTTTGTTTAGCCCCTGCACTGCCATGCCCTCTTCTCACGCCCTAACACTGCACGTGTTCAGTTAGACAAGTTTCCATAAAAGTAACATCAAAAATAAGAAAGGGTTGAAATGACTTTACCAAAGTAAAAGAGATAAGCTCAAATTACTGACTCAGTGCCCTATGTTTATTATTCCTGGTAAGTGGAAATTGTTTTCACCTCCTGAGTCATACAAAGCGTATTTCCAGAAGTGTTGCAAAAAGCCTTCTTATAGTCACATGTGGAAAATTATCCCCAACGAAAGAACATATTTCAGGTATCTAAAAGGGTGTCATAAGGAGGAAGGAGAAAACTTGTCCATCTTGGTCTCTCGGGATAGAACAAGAAGCAATGGGCTTAAACTGCAGCAAGGGAGGTTTAGGTTGGACATTAGGAAAAAGTTCCTAACTGTCAGGGTGGTTAAACACTGGAATAAATTGCCCAGGGAGGTTGTGGAATCTCCATCTCTGGAGATATTTAAGAGATGGTTAGATAAATGTCTATTTGGTTAAGGCAGGGGACTGGACTCGATGACCTCTCAAGGTCCCTTCCAGTCCTAGTATTCTATGAGTCTATGATTATGGACATGAATTTTAGCCCTTCTGTAGGCTTTTTTCTGAAACAAGAGTGCCAGTACTTTATTATAGCCCCAAAGTGATTGTGGCAAAACCACCAGAAGGGCAAGACAACAGTGTAGTTTCTATGGCCCATTCTGGTTCCTGTCCCATGTGCTGGGTAGTAACAGGAAAGGACTCCATGCTTGTAAAGTTAGATTGGTTCTTTGCTCAGAGAACTATATACAGATGCTGCCACTAGAAGTAACAGTCAAGCCATGTGCTCACAAACAGGTGTCCTGCTGGCTCCTCCTAATTTCCCTTCTGCAACCTGTGCCCATCCCTCCAAGCAGAACATTACACAGTTAATCCTGAGTTTCTCTGTGGACACTGACAAGAAGTGCACAGTGTGTGTGTGTGTGAGAGAGAGAGAGAGAGACAGACAGACAGACACACAAGTGTTCTACAAAGAACGGGACAGAGTCCACCAAACATTAGTTAGTTTCATTCATTGGGTCATGTTGCCACCAATAGATGAAAAGTTCTCTACCTCCTTAAAGGTCCCCTAAGGGTGTGTCTAGACTACATGCCTCCTTCGACGGAGGCATGTAGATTAGCCAGATCGGAAGAGGGAAATGAAGCCGCGATTAAAATAATCGCGGCTTCATTTAAATTTAAATGGCTGCCCCGATCTGCCGATCAGCTGTTTGTCGGCAGATCGGGGGAGTCTGGACGCGATGCCCCGACAAAGAAGCCTTTCTTCATCGACACAGGTAAACCTGGTTTCACGAGGCTTACCTGTGTCGATGAAGAAAGGCTTCTTTGTCGGGGCATCGCGTCCAGACTCCCCCGATCTGCCGACAAACAGCTGATCGGCAGATCGGGGCAGCCATTTAAATTTAAATGAAGCCGCGATTATTTTAATCGCGGCTTCATTTCCCTCTTCCGATCTGGCTAATCTACATGCCTCCGTCGAAGGAGGCATGTAGTCTAGACACACCCTAAGACTCCATCCCTCTCCCATCACAAAGATGTATGGTAAAATAAAATTTTATTATGGTTTACCATTTACCACTCTTTATACACCACAGATCTTGACTTTAATATTAAAGGTCATTCCATGCATATGCAACATGGTGCAGTCATACACCTGAGATTTTAACTTGTCAGATTTGCTATTGTTTCTCATGTGCAACTCCTGAGAGAATCACATTAATGCAATTCACCGTCCATTTCTGACAGTTACGAAGCATGCTAGCTTCATCCCCAGTGTGAAGAAGAGGCTCTCTAAATGAATGGCTTGTGTTGCTGTGCTTGAAATTATTTAAGTAGAGATGTTCCGTTTTCTTTATAATCAAAAACTCCTGCATGTAGCAGAATTTCAATTAACAGAACTACATTAATATAAAATTACAATGGTAAGTTTTGTGAGCTTTATTTTTTTTAAAAAACGTCTCTGAAGGTCAGAATGCTCAATAGAATTTGGAGCAGTCATGGTTTCTGGACTTTTTCCTTTTCAGTATTCTACATCTGTCATACCCAATTTTAGCTTTTGATGCTCTATAGTGCCAAGTTGTTTTTAGTACCAGCTACCTTAACAGATTCCCACTGTGAATTTATCTGTCTGAAATGTCCTATAGAATTTAGCCTTGTTGCAATGTAGTTTTTCCATGTCAATGGTGAGAACTACTGAAAGAATATTCTTAACATAGTTCATTTCAAATGGTACATAGTTTGCTTATTCAATAACTCAATTTTCAAAATTTGGCCTCTGCTGCCCTCAGACATTGGATAGTAGAGTTCTCTATGTGCTGATTTGCTCATCTAAAGACTGACTAGTGAAACTCTGACGTAAGTGCACCCAGTCTTGGAAGTGGGGTCTGATTTTGACATTGCACCTCTTCTACTGTTAGAATCACAGGGCTGGAAGGGACCTCAGGAGGTCAGTGAATCCAGCCCCCATGCCCAAAGCAGGACCAATCCCAAGTAAATCAACCCAGCCAGAGCTTTGTGAAGCCAAGACTTAAAAACCACTCGGAATGGAGATTCCACCACCTCCCTAGGTAACCGATTCCAGAGCTTCACCACCCTCCTAGTGAAATAATTTTTCCTAATATCCAACCTAGATCTCCCCCACTGTAACTTGAGACCATTGCTCCTTGTGCTGACATCCATCACTACTGAGAACAGCCTCTCTCCATCCTCTTTGGAACCTCTCTTCAGGAAGTTGAAGGCTGCTATCAAAACCCCCCTCCCCCCCTCCCCACTCTTCTCTTCTGCAGACTAAATACACCCAAATCCTTCAGCCTCTCCTCATAGGTCATGTGCTCCAGCCCCCTAATCATTTTGGTTGCCCTCCGCTGGACTGTCTCCAGTGCGTCCACATCCTGTTGGAATTCTATTGGAATTATTACGGACTTACACTGATGTCAGGAAGATCAGAACTGAACAAAGACATTTATAATTCACCATTTATATTATCAGTCTAGTGCATGTTTGTCAGGTGGTTTAGTATCTGCCAGTAAGAAAAATCAGTCCACATTTGGTGTGCCAGTAACTCTAATGAGATCAAGAAAGCTACATCAGGAATGGAAGTAACCCATTACTTGGAACAGAGATCCACTGTACCACAAAATTAGTCTTATTTATGCCACTCACCAGCAGCACATACTGCACATAAGCGCAGTGCAAGTTCAGGAAAGCGTGCACAAAACGATTGAACTGGAAGAATAAGATTTTTCACTCCCAGAGGCAGTGGATAGTGAGCTGAGCAGCTATTGCACATTCCTCCCACCATATGGACCCCCTGGCTACTTCTCCAGTTTGCCCATTCCCTTGTTGGAGAAAGCCACAGCAGAAATCTGCTCCATGGTAGGTCTGCCTGCTCTCCACTGCTGGTCCCTTTTCTCTACCTCATCACTAATGAAATGCAAGTTTGGAAATTTCCGGAAAAAAAATAAGATTTTCCAACCAGCTCAACATAGGAGTTTGGTGCTAAAAGTAGACACTTCCCCTCTCCCCTCCCCTCCCACCCCACCCCCGCAGCCAGATGTCCTGGGTTATTTGCCTCAGTACTGCAGCAGCTATTGAGAACTCAGCTCAACCATGGGTCACCATAGAGGACTACAACCCTCAGCAGGCATCTTGTCATTGACTTAATCCAGATGCCAGCAGCATCCAGCGGAGAGCATGAAACAGTGGTTAAGGCAGAATCCCTACTGCCCACTTCTAAAAGCAATTGCGTCATCTTGTTCTGCACTGACAGCAAGTGTTGGTTCAATATTCGGGAGCCCAACACAGATTTCATTGCAGTAAACTAATCTCATTGGCACAAAAATGTATGAAGAGTACACACACAGCTGGACCAGGCTGGATGTCATGCAGTCACAAGCACAGGAATAGATTTAAGAGAAGCAAACAACAAAAAATCCAGACATGAGATTAGAATCTGACCCTTTGTAGGGATCCTTCCCCATAAAGAAAAAATATTTAGGTATTGAGAATGTGCATTAAGATTATTATATGGTGCTGCTTCTCCTGGAGATGAATTCTGTACATTTGCTTGTAGATATACTTCTGAATATTAGATTACTCATCACAACAACGTCCATTGCACCTCTTGCGGATACAACACATGTCAGTTTCAAACCTGAATGTCAAGGGTGTGAAGTTACAGCCGGAATGAATCTGGTTCATTGTAATTAAATATCACCAGCTACAACCGTCAGAAATATAATAATGTAAATTAATGAAGTTGGGCCCATGTGCAGTCAAATGGCTAATGAGTTTTAACTTCAAGACAAGTGTGAGGGTTAAGAATTAGCAGAATTACAGCAATTTTTATTTGGCAAGGCTAGAGGTCACCATGTGGTTCCTTGCAGTGACTTCACATAGTTCTTTGCACTGTGTGCGCCTTTTGTACAAAAGCCTAAATAGAATTCTTTTAATAAAAAGAATAGTTGTAGGGAGATATTCCTAATGTGCTTCCAGTGGGATAGATTGCAAAGAAGAGCATGCTAGGGATGTCAAAAAGAACAATTGTTCCTTCAGCTCATTCTATGCAGTCATGGTGACAATGGCAAACCAAGCTCTGGAATGTGCAACTGGAGACAAAGAGGGAGATATGTATTGTTAAGACACAAAGAATAACCTACTTAAAATTGGGGTGGCATATGCTGTAGGCAGAGCTAGAAGAAATGGTCTGCACAGGAAGAACCATGAAGGGTCAAGGAGATTTACAGCATGCTCAGGCAATAGCAATTGTATCTGTTGAACATAAAACATGAGAAAGGATGTTGAGATTAAAGATACCTCAAACCTCATTTTAGAATCAAAACAAATCCCTCCCCTCCTTTGGAGGAAGTTCACATCTGGATCCAAAAATGTATGACTGGTCACTAAACCCAGTTCACACTTGCATTCCTTCAGAGTCACAGATTGGTGACTTAGGTCTGCTCTCAGTAGAACTGAAAGAACACCCCAGAACTTAATCCCCTACGCCTTTGGGAAAGCACAGACCTAGGTTTAAGTCTGAGCCCTATGTTTCCGAATCATCTCTGATTATAACTGAGGTCCTCAAGGCACTCAAGGCTTAAAAAGTCAAGACAAACGAGATATTTTTACTACTAATGATCAGGAGACAGCATGACAGACTGATATAGCAAGTGAAGAGAAAACAGGCACGATTTTCTCCTGCCGAGGACAGTGAATGAAATGCACCTCCATTGTAAACAATAGTAATTAGAGCAAACAAAGTAGCAGCCACAAAGTCCCTCTATAGCAATACAGGCAGTCCCTGGGTTACGTACAAGATAGGGACTGTAGGTTTGTTCTTAAGTTGAATTTGTATGTAAGTAGGAACTGGTACATATTGTAGGGGAAACTCTAGCCAAACATTTCTCCAGAGCTCAGTTTTATTCTCCCACACCTCACTTCCCTCAGTCCTTTATTCTCAAGCTGAGGTGTCTGCTGAGAAAAGCCGCTCCGCATCTCCCTGGTCTGCTGGGGGGGGGGCACTAGCTTCGCGTCTCCCTGGTCTGCTGGGGGGAAGTAACTAGTGCGGGGTTGCCTCACCCCATTTGTAAGTAGGGATCCGATGTAAGTCGGATCCATGTAACTCAGGGACTGCCTGTAGTGGGCAACCTGTGGCCCATTGGGGTTCAAAATGTGGCCCACAAGACATTTTGCTTACCATTGCCCACACGCAGGGTTGCCAGATTCTGCTGGTTTTCATCCATGTCGTTTTTTTCCTACCGGTATTACAAAAGTGACACGCTCTTAAAGCGAGGGCCTTTGAAGTGAGGTGCATGCTGAGTGCATACAATATTAATAGGAAGAGCGGTGCGCTCCCTCTGCGTCCAATCAAAGCACTGTTACGGTTCAACTGGCACACCCCACAAATTCTAGGCAAGCAAGCGCAGGTAGCAAAACAGCCCTGTCCTGGGAGACAGTCTTGGTTATGACAGTCTTGTGACCCACTGAGATGAAGGAGGGCTACTCATGTGGCCTACTCACTAGCCTAGGTTACCTCTCACTGCTGTATAGCCTCATTTCCTCTTTACAATGTCTCCTAGCGCTCTTTACAGTCCCCACCCAAGCCCCACAAACTGTCTAAAAATCCTCTTCTGCCCATTCTGAATCACTTAGAGTACGTCTAGACTACAGGGTTTTGTTGACAGAAGTTTTGTCGACAGATACTGTCGACAAAGCTTCTGTCGACAAAGAGCGTCTAGACTACATTCAGTTCTGTCGACAAAGCAAGCTGCTTTGTCGACAAAACCCTGTAGTCTAGACATAACCCTACAGAACTCTGTCGACAGAAGGCGTTATGCCTCGTAAAATGAGGTTTACCAGCGTCGACAAAACTGCTGAGTTCTGTTGACGTTATGTCGACAGAACTCAGCGGTAGTGTAGACGCAGGTATAGTTTTGTTGACAAAAGTCCACTTATGTCGACAAAACTCTGTAGTCTAGACACACCCTTAGATAAGAGTGAGGAAATTGTGCAAATGTTTGTAAATCTGTCCCATGCATTTCCTACAAATCCCATGTCCTTTTATCATCATAAGGAAAGTCCTCTCCACATATTTACAACTCAGACCTCTCCAACTCTGATTTTTCATTGTAAAAGTCTTGTAGACAGAGGCAGGGGTATACTATTGTATTTTGGTTTTCCTTTTTAAAGTATGTATACAGTGTCATTATGCACATGTTCATCTCAAGATATTAGAGAGACAAGATGGGGGAGGTAATATCATTTATTGGACCATATAAAAGATAAATGCATCACCCACCTTGTCTCTTTGAAATTGTCTATTTGAAAATAATAAAATTCAGTTAAATGTCTCTTCAAGTAGATTGTATTTTACAGAAATGGCTACAGCAAAGGCTTGATTATATGATAATGCCAGGGAATATGGCATAAATTCAGAAAGTGAAGCTCTCAGAGAATCAATGGGGATTGTCAGTATGTTTAGATTAACAGGGAATTTGGGGTGATAACACAAGAGGTTCACGTAATAGAGGCTCAGAACATGGGATCCAGTTCTCAAACAACCTTGTGTCTGTTTAAACAAAGTATTAATCATGTTGAATATGGTCCATTCAAAAAGAAAATGGTATCTATGCAAGAATGCCTTTCACAGCTCTCTATTAGGAATTCCAGCATCCAAATTTCTGTGTACCAGACTGAGGGTGGACAGGGCGTGAAGATGGCTTATTCGAGGCACACAATTTTAATGTTGTACAGTATTTTAAACTATCCTGAAGCTCTTTCCCTTTGAAGCTTCAAGGGGCTATTTTGGATCTATTGTCACGACCCAAACTCTGTTCTTCCTCATGCCTAAATCTCAAGTGAAAAGGAAACTTGTGGGAATGACAAGATACTTTGCTCCACTGAAGCATTGGTGGGGATTCACTTCGGGAAACACACAGCTTTGCAGGAGATGAAGGTCACCTTCAGCGCTAGTGAAGAACGAAAGAAGGAACTTGAAAGTTTTTTACTAAACATATCATCCTTTTTTATTTATTTCTTTAAGGCACGATCAACCAAAGAGCAGCGTTGGGGAGGTTCATTCCTCTCCAGAAATCATTCCTTGGAGGAGGAATTTGAAAGAGCAAAGGCAGCTGTTGAGGTATTTTATTTTCTGCTATATCTTGGCATTAGGCTGATGTTACCTATGAATGAAACCTGTTCCTGTAATGGGCCACTGCATTCCAAATTCAATCCATAAGCACACTTAAAGGAATAATCTTAGAATTAGATTACTCAAGGCAGAGAAGAGGCACATTTCATGAAATTACTCATTTAAAGCACCACCTCTATCTGCCAAGGGAAAATAAAAACCTAGCTATAGATGGAGATAGGCCTGAATCAAAACTCACAATCCAGATTGTCTCTTCCCATAATGGGACAAGAAAATCTCCCAGGGATTTAAACACTTTTGAAATTGTAAGCATGAAATAAAATTCAAATTTTTCCTAAGGATGTATTATTTGCATATTCAGTCCGTTATAGGCAGGTCTGTGCTATGCATTCACATCCCAACCTAGACCACATTCAGAGTTAGACTCTGGTGGAGTTTGTTCAGACCCATGATTAGGGAGCACATGACTTGTGAGGTGAGGCTGAAGGATTTGGGTCTACTCAGTCTGCAGAAGAGAAGACTGAGGGGGTATTTGATAGTGGCCTTCAACTACCTGAAGGGAGGTTCCAAAGAAGATGGAGAGAGGCTGTTCTCAGTGGTGGCAGATGACAGAATGAAGAACAATGGTCTCAAGTTGCAGTGGAGGCAGTCTAGGTTGGATATTAGGAAAAACTATTTCACTAGGAGGGTGGTGGAGCACTGGAATGGGTTACCTAGGGAGGGGGTGGAATCTCCATTCCGAGTGGTTTTTAAGTCCCAGCTTGACAAAGCCTTGGCTGGGATGATTTAGTTGAGATTGGTCCTGCTTTGAGCAGGAGGTTGGACGTGACCTTCTGAGGTCTCTTCCAACCCTACGTTTCTATGATCTCTATACAGAAGAATCACTTGCTGTTAGACACTGAATCGGTAATTATACGTACTTATAGTCGTAACCCTGTTCTGAAGCAAGTTAATAAAAATAAATAATTCCACTGCAAGATATAGAGGAGTCTCTATTTTCATAGTGGTTTTATCAATGGCTTCTGTCTAGAAAAGTGCAAGGTAAAGGATGTGCAAATTTCCTCAATGCACCTCAGTCCTGCAACACCTTTGCCTTTCCAATGCTGACCTGTGGCACTCTAGCTAATGCAGTGCTGACAAAGAGAAGCTTTTACCAAATGAGGTGTTTTGTAATAAGAACCAAAAAGGCTTTGGATGGCATCATTGACAGTGGGGTCCCTCTACAGCCCTTCAAATTCCACCATTCCTCTGCAAACACATCTGAACTTTGGGTATGTTTGGATCCCAATCTAAACATTACTGTAAAAGTTCCAATTCTGTTCTCACTTTGGAATTACAAAGGCATACGAATAGTTACTGCAATGGAGTTATTCTGGGTTTACATTGGTTTATCTGAGAACAGAATCAGGCCTCATGGCTGAACCCGGTCTCTAACTAGAAGTGGAGTGCCTCATGCACCAAATATATTTCACTGGTGCTGTTTGTTGTTTATAAACAGTATATGGCAAGAACCAGTGTCCAACTTTGTTTCACAATGTTTTGATGTATATAGGAATAATTCTTGCCTCAGCTAACAAGTCCAGAGAAACAGAAGAAATTAACTAGAGTTCAGTTCTACAAATCGTACCCTGAATGCATTTCTCTGTTACCTTCTAAAAGCACTGACTATTCCTGGTCACAGATTATTTATCAAGAACTGTTGGTTATTCGTGAAAGGCTTTTTTTTGTGGGGGGAAGGGAGAGGGAGGGGTGTTCCGCATCATGCTAGAGGTGCTTTCAAACCTCTCCTGCTCAAATTTCTCTATATTTTAAGTCACTTCATGAGCACAAAATGGGGCACTTGTGCTGTAGTCAGTAGCAAGAAATCTGATAACAGAGTTCTCAGTGACACCATCAGTATTAAAGTCACTGTTGGAAAAATCAGTGTTCAGCCTAATGGTGACTGGTAGAAACTAATAAATTGGAAGATGCCACTGAAGGAGTTTACAAGTCAAGGAGAGGAATACAGTATAAAATGAACCTGCACATTAACAAGGTCATTCTGAGGCAACAAGGATAGATTATTGAAATGCCTTAATGTATTCTGGAAAACAGTTATTGAAAACTAATCAAATTAAAAGACTTTAACTGTGTAGCTGGCAAAGTAATGTTTTCTGTTTAATATACCAACTTGAACCAAATGGTTAAAATGTAAAGGAAAAGATGTTTCAGGAGCATACAAGGCATGTTTTTATCTGAAGAGTTGAAAAAAGGAAAGGACAAAAGGAAAAAGGGTCAGCTTGAAATGGTGAGATTAGTCACAGATCTAATCATGAAGAGGAAGCAAATTTCAAGATCTGTTACACCTTTGTGAAAAGGATTTAACAACAATCCAGACAGTGAAGATGCCAAACCATCTCCTAACCATGGTTCACCTTGGGAATCATTTCAGGTTGTCAAAACTTGTGCTGCAAGTAGGCCTATGTGCTAATTTCTTCTTAAAGAGGCTTACAGAGATTCACGCCCTCAGACAATCTTTAGATCATAAATTGAAGTGAATTATATCTATTAGAAGTTTAAGGGATATGCTTGCAGTAACTTAAGTGCTTGCAGGCTTGGCTATTTTTCCTGTCTCTCTGGAAGTTAGATTTGAATACTATCTTATCCATACGTGTGTATGCACAGAAAAAGAGATTAGAGAAGACACCGTATATGTTTTCACAGCCTTTAAAAATAAAATCTGTTTAGCTGCCAGTATTTTTCCTTCTAGAAAAGGAGGTTTTGGTACTCATGACTACAAGATGATTGTTGTGATCCACACTTTTGAAGGGTCACACAGAGATTTTCAGGGATCCGGGGCAAAATCAGAAACCCAGGGGCTTCCACCTTTAAAAAAAATGACCATGAAGACTAAAGCATTTAAGAAAGGGAGAGACTTTTAGAGGGGGCCAAGTTTTGTGGGATTGCTGTCCTCTCTGAAGGAATGGCAATCAGAGGGGCCTGTCAGCCGATGGTCAGGGCAGTGAGTGCATGCGTGCGTGTTACACCCGAGACTTCAACTGCTGGGACACAAGGTCCTGTCGCAGCAGGTAGCCTAGGGAAGGCTGACGGGCACCCCAAGAAGTTTAACGTCCGTGTCTTTGACTGCTAGGAACAGGTCCCTTCGCGGTGGGCAGCCAACAGGCTGACAGACGTCCCAGAGTTTACAGGGAGAGCTTATTACACCTCAGATTTTGACTGGTAGGATACATGATCCCTTCACAGCGGGCAGCCTAGGGAAGGCTGAGAGATGCCCCTACGGATCTGTCCCCTGGAAGCAACACGATCCAAATGCCCAGCTCTGCCTGTATCTGTCCCTTATGACCGGCTGGAGTTCTTTTAAATAGTGTTTGGTTCTGTTACAGCAACTGAAGGAGTCAGGTTAAAGCTTAAACAGTTACAGGTTTACTAAAGAAGCTTAAAAATCATATGGTTACAATGGCTATTGCTCTATTTCTTAACTGCTAGCAAATATAGATCTTAACAATGGTTACAAAGAAAATAAAGATAGAAAATAGAAAGAATGGTACCAAGTGACTGCTTAATCTTTAAAGAGCTCTAAATCTATGTGTACACTTGAGACAAAGGACACATCCAGGTACAATTTTTACCCCCTTCTATGCCTCTCGACTCCAGCGTATCAGGCCAGGGCCGGTCCCTCAATTCCTAGGAAAGACGAATACGAGGTGGGCGTCCCCGTGGAACCTCGGGAGGCCAATCACCTAACCCAACCAGCAGATAGATGGTAGATTGATGCTCAGAGTAAGTGTGCTGCTGGACCCATCTTTATACCCATAGGTGCCCGTATCCTCTTTCTTATCTAAGATGCCAAATTGTGTTGGTCCGTCTTTGTGACGCCAGTTCTTACAAGGGAGTTTCAACTTAATTTACACTTGCAAGAAAGATAACTAAATTGTGAGTACTGGACTTTTTTACACTGGGCGGGAGATTCCTCCCCCCGGACAGTGTGCATTCGTATCAATATAGGTTTCAGTCAAGGGCACTCCTCGGCAGCATCTTGGTCAGCAATTGGCATATCTCTGTTTCACAGCAACCAGCATATCCAGGCCTTCTGTCAAGGTATCAAAGACTATGCTGATTTTACTGCTCTGTCTATGCCCTGTGTGCTCCAGGCAAGCAAAGATGGATGTTACGGGGGCGGGGGGGGGGGGGGGGGGGAATTCCTGTCTGGCTACAGGGCCTTCCACTCCTATTCCACCCTCTCACCTACAGATTCTCTGCCTGGTAGGTCACTTCAAGCCTAGTGCAATGATCTCAGTGGTGGCAATAGTGATTTGGGCATAGCTGGAGCAGGCAAGTTGTTCCTCACACAAACACTGGCAGTCTTCCAACCCCACGGCCAGGTCGCATTGCCACTTACTCAAATTCGGTATGGCCCCCATCATTTTGGGAGCCCACTCAAAACAGAGGGCCTGAGGCAAATTCTCACCCTTGGGTGGGTTTATTCATAAATTTATTAACAGTGACAGTTTTACAGTCCCATGTGATTTACCCCAACTGGTTAAAAAAAAGGAATCCAGGAATGTGAAAACATGAGTTGTGAGAGACTCTCTCAGAGTTGCGAAGCAGCACTGAGGATAGAGCATAGCCCAATGCACTAGTTTACAGTAGGGTAGACATTCGTTCATGTCACACTGCTTCAAAAGCTTAAAGAGAACGTTCAAATTGTGCACTGTGGTATTCTGTTTGCATCACAGTGGTACTGTAACGTATTCCAGTGAAACATGGTAGTGATGAGACATCAAAAATTAGTATGTACAGTGCTTTTTTGTGACAGTACTGTCCGGTACGCAGTACCAGCACCTTAAGATGCAGTACCAGCATCTCCAGTCAGAACTTACCAGGAAAGAACAGAGTGTACTGACACCTCTGTATGCAAATGTCTGACAGTCGTCTGGGCTGTGTGTCTTAAAGGGGCAATGCCGGCCCCACCCCGGGTTGTTGTTGGTTGTTTTTTTTTTAAACAAAACAAAAAAAGCACCGAGTATGTAGTAGCAAAACACAGGATAGTGGCGTACCAATAGGTGACTTCAGAAGAACATGTGACACTAGCAATTTAAAGGGTTCAGGGCTCTGTCCACTGATGCTCCTGTGGTAGCAGCAGCAGCAGCCAGGGCTCTAGACCCTTTTGAGCTGCCAGGCCCCAGGGCAACTGCCTCCTTCTCCCCCCTCCCCCTCCCCCAATACAGCAAATCAATGGGAAGGATTGGAAGTGAGTCCTGACATTAGGGGGTGATATCTTTAAAAGCACTTGGCATTGCCCTAAGGGCTGCACTGCACAAAGCCAATGTGTTCTTACCTCAGGCAAGCTAACCCCCATTAACAAATGTGGGTTAAAACAGCTGAGAAGCTGTGGCAACTTGACATGAGTTTCACTTCCTGCTTGAAGTGAAGCTGCTAATCCCAATTAAAAGCCAAGTTGCCGTGTATTCAGTGCTATTTGAATGTGAATTAGGAGGCCTGCTGAAAGGGGGGCGATGGGAGCAGTTGCCCCAGGGCCTGGGGATTCAAAGGGCCCGATGCTCCAGCTACCACAGTAACAGCGATGGCAGCCAGAACCCAGGCCCCGTTAAATTGCCACTGGAGTGCTGCACTGCATGCTCCAGGTGGCTCTGCAGGCTGGAGGCTCAGTGTGATCTGGGCAGCACAGAGACCAGGCTGCTCCTGGCCCTGCCCCTTCCACCCGAAGTCACACCCCTTCCAGGAGCACAGAGCTGAGCCCCCCCACACACTCCCCTACACTTTGCCCTGGGGCCCATGGAGGCTGTCAGCTCTGCTGTGAATTAGCTAGTCTGAATTAAGAAAATAACGGCTACGTCTACACTGGCACCCTTTTCCGGAAATGCTTAAAACAGAACAGTTTTCCGTTATAAGTATTTCTGGAAAAAGCGCGTCTACATTGGCAGGATGCTTTTCCGGAAAAGCACTTTTTCCGGAAAAGTGTCCATGGCCAATGTAGACGTGCTTTTCCGGAAAAAAGCCCCGATCGTCATTTTCGCGATCGGGGCTTTTTTGCAGAAAAGACTACTGTGCTGTCTACACTGGCCCTTTTCCGGAATAGTTTTTCCGGAAAAGGACTTTTGCCCGAACGGGAGCAGCATAGTTTTTCCGGAAAAACACTGACAATTTTACAGTAAATCATCATTGCTTTTCTGGAAAAGCAAGTGGCCAGTGTGTAGACAGCCAACTATTTTAGCAGTGTAGACAAACCCTAAGGCTATGTCTACACTGGCAGGTTCTTGCGCAACATCATCTTGCACAAGTTTTCTTGTGCAAGAAGTCTTGCGCAAGAAAACGTCCACACTGCCATGTGTGAGCTGTGCTTTTGTGCAAGAGCGCCCATGGCAGTGTGGATGCTCTCTTGCGCAAGAAAGCTCTGATGGCCATTTTAGCCATAGGGCTTTCTTGTGCAAGAAATCCCTGCCAAGCGTCCACACTACCCTCTTGCTCAAGAGCTCCTGCGCAAGAGAGCGTAGCTCTTGCGCAAGGAGCCCTCTCTTACCACGCTGTACTGTAAATTTACTAGCACAAGAGCGGGCAGGCAGTGTGGATGCTTTGCAGATTCATGCGCAAGAACGGCCATACTTGTGCAAGAAGCCGCAAGTGTAGACATAGCCTAACTGTTCTTGTTGATATCAATGGGAGCAGAATCAATTCAACGCTCAGTGCTTTTGAAACCACCATCCCTAGAACACCTATTAAATATTGATCCACATCATTAGAGTTGATTCACTGCCACTGAATGGTGTTTCTCAGGGTTTAGCATGTCACCCAGCAGTGCCCTAAACTGTAACGCATAGCATAGCAACAGTGTGTTGGCTACATAACTGAACTAACTAGGCTGCTTTCAGTACAGAACAGAGAATGTTTAGAACAATTAATTTAAGCAGATTAGAGGGGTTTTAGAAAAAAGTCTATACTTTGAAAGTATCCAATTTATTTGATTCCTGTTGAGCAGCAGATTTTTACATGTGTTCAGCAGTGAGTGATTTTGCAACATGCTGTGCTTAGCTACATGGATTTAACATTTCTAGGATTCTGCAGAACTATTCCAAACACAATTTTCCTCTTCGAGTTAATGCAATGCCAGTGGAACTCTCTCCTGCTGTAGATTAGTGGTTCTCAGCCAGGGGTACGTCTACCTGCGTGGGTATGCTGAGGTCTTTCAGGGGGTACATCCACTCATCTAAATATTTGCCTAATTTTACAACAGGCTACATGAAAAGCACTAACGAAATCAGTACCAACTAAATTGTTATGCAATGACTTGTTTATATAGCTCTATGTGCTATACATGGAATTGTAAGTAAAATTTCTGTTCCAACTGATTTATTTTATAATTACATGGTAAAAAAGGAACAAGCAGCAATGTTTAAGTAAACGCATATTGTGACACTTGTATTTTTATGTCCAATTTTGTAAGTGAGTGGTTTTTTAAGTGAGATTAAACTTGAGGTATGCAAGACAAATCCAACTCCTGGAAAGGGTACAGTAGTCAGAAAGGTTGAACGTAGGGTGGCCAGGCATCCAGTTTTTTTACTGGAATGCCCTGACAAAAAGGGATCCTGGCAGATTAATAGATCTATTGCAGTGGCGTGGCCAGCTTCCCATGCACACAGTACCTAATATATACCTATATATGGGAATTTTACACATAACCCCTGAGTTAAACTCAGAATTCTTACCAGGAGATGTGTATCTTCTCTGTCCTAGAGTGGATGACATACACAGGAATCCTAATTCCACAGAGAAATACGGCATGTACCATCAATGATCAATAATTGTACAGTTCTGAGAGGTTTGAAGCTGTTAAATACAGTCAGAGAAAAAAAAATACTGGATATTGGCGTCCAAAAGCTGCCTGGATGGCTGGCACATGACAAATGCCTTAATAGCCCTCTAGATAAATAGGCATGCTACTAGTGGTTATATAAAAACTGTCTTATAAATTGTAACAATCACTTCCTTATGAGCACAAGTCTTCCCATCCCTTTATATCTAGTGTCACATAGTTCTGTTCATTCCCTCTGGGCCACCTGGCATTGGCTGTTGTTGGAAGACAGGATACTGAGCTAGCTAGACCTTCGGTCTGACCCACTATGGCTGTTCTCATGTTCTTTAATACTTGTACTGCTGACTCAAACTTGGATTTAGTCTGCACTTTTAGTCTGTCACTAAACTCTGTTGAGATATAAGTCATACTAGTACAGATGAGCTTTGGTCATACTCAACACTTTGCACATTGTAATTCTGTTCATATCAAAAGCACATCTAGGGATGAGCCTAAGGGTATGTCTACACTGCACGCTTATTTTGAAAAACTATTCTGGAATAGTTATTCTGAAATATCTTATTTCGAAATAGCACACCTACACTACAGGGAAGCCTCAAAATTAGTCTAAAGAAGGCTTCCCTAATGTAGACGTGCTATCTTGATTTAAAGCCCCAGGAGGCACTGGGGAGGAATAACTTAGAATGGCCTTGGTGAGGTGCTATTTCGAAATAGCAGCAGTAGAGTATATACACATGCCTTATTTTGAAATAGCTATTTCGGAATAGGCGTTATTCTTGTAGAATGAGGTGTACAGATTTTGGAATAAGCCATCTCTCATTTAAAAACTTTGAAATAACAGAATGGCTGTGTAGACACTTGCATTGTTATTTCAAAATAACACTAGTTAACTTGAATTAACGATGCAGTGTAAATGCACCCTAACAGTCCTTACAAGACTATCAGTGCTTCTCTCCTGTAATAGTCCTATCAAAATCATTGATATTATTCACATTAACACCTCACTGCCAAAGCAAACTCAGGTACTGAGCACTTAGCAATTTCAGTGCAGTGAAGATTTGGCCATCCAGTGAATTTTTCCAGCAGGAGGAACTGGAGCATATCCGCAAAGACCTAGAGATGCACTCTTCTTTGGGATTTCTTATTCCCATTTTCTTCTAGCACATGGTTGGTGAGATATGGCACCTTAACTTGTAGTATACAAATTATAGATTTTTTTTTTCTCTATTCTCTTTCATTTCTCAGCATTCATTTGCGGAGACCTCAGTCATTGCTTCACTGTTTATTAAACCCACCAAATTTCAGGCTTTGTCTATACTGCCAATTGAGCAACCCCACTTTTGTCATTCACGCGTGACAAAATGCCCTCCCCTTCCGCTCCCCCCCAAAAAAGACAAACATTTTGCCACAGCAAGTGGCTGTACGAACAGTGTGGTTTTTCCAGGAGTTCTTTCCTGTCAGCCCCACAAATGCCACTTTTACTGGAAGTATTTTGTCAGCAAAAAGTGCTGGCAAACAGCATTTACACTGCTCAACTTTTAGTGACATGGCTGTTTCGATGTGGCCATGTTGCTAAAGGCTGTGTAATGTAGAGAAAGCTTCAGTTTCATTTCAGACTCCTAGGCTATGTCTACACTGCAGGTTTTTTTGCGCAATAACAGCTGTTCTTGCACAAAAACTTGCAGAGTGTCTACACTGCAAGCGCGTACTTGCGCAAGTAAATTTACAGTACAGCGTCGGAAAACAGGGCTTCTTCCAGAAGAGTTATTCCTCTCCCCATGAGGAATAAGCCCTCTTGCGCAAGAGCTCTTCCACAAGAAGGCAGTGTAGACAGGCAACATGAATTTCTTGTGAAAGAAAGCTCTATGGCTAAAATGGCCATCAGAGCTTTCTTGCGCAAGAGAGCAGCCACACTACCATGGACACTCTTGTGCAAAAGCACATGGCAGTGTTGATGCGCTCCTGGGGAAGACTTTTTGCACAAGAACTCTTGCGTAAAACAGTTCTTGCGCAAGAAGCCTGCAGTGTAGACATAGCCCTAATGCTTTTGTTCTGTAGTTGCCTCTTTTCCTTTCTTTTGAACGTCTCACTGTTCTCATTGCTATAATATTTAACTAGCTACTGCAGATCTCTCTTTGATACAACATATGATGCAATGTTAGGAGTTATCAGCCTACAACACAAAGCTTCATTTACATTATTCCACTTGAGTAAACATCCTGACTCTAAAGCTATGTCTGCACTGCAAAACATAACACCCCCACAGCAGTATCTCTCAGCCCCTGCATCAACTGATTTGGGCTTGTGGTGCTCTCACTACAGAGCTAAAAATAGCAGTGTAGACATTCCTGCTCAGACTGGAGCCTAGACTCCAAGCAACACCCCCTCCTCTCCATTGCTGGGTTTCAGAGCCTGGCTCCAGCTCAAATGGGAACATCAACATTATTTTTATCTCCTTACAGCAGGATTGAGTCAGTTGTCCAAGGCTCTGAGACTCACAGGATTTTATTTGCAGTGTAGATGTACCTAAGATTTCTTCTTCCTTCTCTATGAAGCTGAGACTTGATGCTCAATGCATCAAAAGGCATAGGTCAGGCGTTTTCAAACTCTGGTTCATGACTTAGAAGGTCAATCCACTAGCTGGCTGCAAGATGCTCTGTTTACCTGCACCTCCAAAGGTATGAGCGATCACAGCTCTCATTGGCCACAGATCACCGTTCTCAGCCAATGAGAATTGCAGGAAGTGGTGTCCTGGGTCACACCACTTCCTGCAGCTCCCATTGGCCAGGAATGGAGATCCACAGCCAATGGGAGCTGTGATTACCTGTACCCACAGAGGTGCACGTAAACAAAGTATCTTGCAGCCAGCTAGCAGCGTGCCCTTACAAGCTGTGACCCAGAGTTTGAAAGCTCCTGGCATAGGATAGTTATTCTCTTCTGAGCTGTTTTGTTTGCATTCTTTAGCATCATATGTGCTCAGCTGGCTTTTTGGAAGGGACAGCTTCAGTGCATTCATTTTATGTAAATATTTGCTTCTATTGCCAAAGAGGGAGCTTAAACTACAATAAATCCTGCACCACGCAGAACATATGCTACCTTGTATGATAAAGGGGTTTGTGTTAAAGTAACTCACCTATAAAAGATGAAATTTAATTAAATAAGGGTCCAAACTTAACTAACTAGGGGGATTATTGATGGAGAGACATACTACTCAATGTGAGATATTGGTAGAATCAGACCTGACATGGAAAGGAACTGAAAGTTTATTATGTATTTGAGATTACATCAACAGCCAGAGAAAATGGGGCAGGTGCTGTGGGTATTTTATAAGTCTCAGTTAAATAAAATCTCCTTACCATAAGAGTTAAGGTCAATATTCTGTCTGAATGGAATCCAGCTACCACAAGGGAAAATATATTAAGACTTCTCAAGAGATTTAACCTCTTTGCAAAGAACAAACCAATGCTTTAAATCCTCTGCTAAAACCACAAAGTTCATAGCCCAAGATGGGGAGCTGCAAATGTAGCTTTCATGCTCTGCCAATCCTGGCCAGGCAGCACACCAAGATGATCCCCTGGCATAATTTAGAGCAGCCTGAAGGCTGCTGCAAATTACACCCACTGCCAATGGCCATAAGAGGCCAACACTACAACCAGAGATGACTGGGACATAGCACAATTCAGTCCATCCATCCTATTCCCAGACATGTCTCCCATGACAACAGCAGGAAGGCTGGACTGCAGACTGCAGAGGAGCTCATATGCTGGCTCTATACCATTCTCCCCCCATGGTGAGTTATGTCTCTATATCCAGTTTCTGCTGGGAATAGATACAAAATCTCTCCTTTGCTCCCAAGGAACTGAGGCTGAAATGTTAGAAAGTCTTCAAATGAACAACTGACACATCTAACCAATTCCTCACAGCCATATAATAATGGATCATTTAATCACCCTAATGGTTTGCTCTGCCCATTTAAGGTTAACTCCAAAGTCCCCCATGGTAATGAGTGCTAGAGTCAGGCATGGACCTTATTCCTCTGCTTGATGTGTGGTGGAGTAAAAAGTTACACCCATTGGCTAAGCCACTAACCATTTAAATGAATAAATGTTTCGAGTGTTTAACATTTATAACACATGAGTATTTGAGTAGCTCCACTATCAACTCCAGAGCCTGGTAACTTCCCAGAACTTCAGAGCTAAATACACTCACCGCCCCTGCACCGATCTCCCAATTCCCATATTCCCCAGAGCAGTGAGCATGAAGGGGCAAGCAATGACTATGCAGCTCCTGGAAGTTTTGGGGATGTCCTAAATCATGATTCCCTTCAAAATTATAAATGCTGATTGTGAAAACTTCCAAAATTTAAATTGCTAAGAATTGTAAGCATTCTAAGTGCTGATTGATTACCACCAGAATCGTGGTTGATGTTTTAATGCTATAAACACCTGTTTATGACTCACCTATATTTATTTTCATCAAGAAACAACATGGCAAGCAGAACAACAAATAAGAAACACGTGTTCTGATTACCACCAGAATCGTGGTTGATGTTTTAATGCTATAAACACCTGTTTATGACTCACCTATATTTATTTTCATCAAGAAACAACATGGCAACAAGAACCACAAATAAGAAACATGTTCTGATAATAATCTTGAGTTTATATAGCATCTTTTATAACTCCTCCCCAAAGCTCCTGCCACTTCCAGTGCACTGAACTTGATTGTATGGTCTTTATTATGAATAAAGTGACCGGACCACCATATGCACTATCACAATTTCAGATTTAAAGTGATAATGTCAAGTAATACAAAGCCAAAAATCTGACCTCCCTTAATATTCTTATCTGCTGCAATCTCTGGTTTAGTTTTACACTTGACACTGATTTAGCAGTGTTCTTTAGAGTCTGTGAGCTAGTTTCTGACAGTAGATGCATAGAAATCAATTTCAGATCAGAATGTTCAGTTATGGTTCTTAACATTTTATTTTTTCAGCTGATAACCTCACCCCACTTGGACAAACATTAAGATTCACTACATTGCTCTGAAATGGGCAAGGATTATACACATCAGAATATCAGGATTTAGACTAGACAGACAAAGGGGGGGGGGTAGTATCTTTTATTGGACTATAGTCTATTGGTGAAGGAGACAAGCTTTCAAGTGCTACTGAACTCTTTTTCTTTAGAGATGAAAATCTGCAATTTGCCCAAAATCATACAGTAAGTTAGGAGAACAGCTCTAGTCCTGGGTGGTAACTACTAGATCATACTTCTAAAATGTTCTTGAAATTTATAACTGAGGAGGACACGAGTGTCCTGCCTGTTCCAGACAGGGTTTTACACTAAGGCCATGTCTACATTAGGAAACTACTTCAAAATTAGTAAATGTGACTTAATTCCTAATTTAACAGATTCGAACTAGCATGTCCACACTACAGGGAAGCTTCAAAATTAGTTCAAGGCAGGCTCTGTTAATGTGGATGTGTTACCTCGGACTGAGAGCCCCAGGAAGTACTAGGGCATAGTTAGTTCAAAATAGCAGCATCAGAGCATCCACACAACCGTTATTTCAAAATAACTATTTCGGAATTAGTGTTCCTGCTTTTCATCAGGAGTACAGATTTTTAATTCCAAGGTTCATTATTTAAAAATAACGAGTTCAGTAGTTATTCCACTTATAAATTTGATCCCGAGGGTGGGGTCATTTCAAACTAAAGTCCTAGTGTAGACCAGGGCTTAATGCGCCCCAAGATAGTCAGACAATAGGAGATACTCCTCACCTCTGTCATTGTTCCTTTCACCTTTTGTCACTAAAGCTTAAACTTACAACCTTGAAAATTTAATACCAGCTGAAGTCATTTGAAGATGACCCCCTGTTTGCATTTTTGGAGAATCAAAAGCAAGTTGGGGGTTATAACATTTCTTACAAAGTTTCTTTTAATTTTTTTCCTCTCTTTTCCCTTTCCTTTCCTAGTCAGACACAGAGTTTTGGGATAAGATGCAAGCTGAGTGGGAAGAAATGGCTCAACGAAACTGGATTTCAGACAACCAGGAAGCACGTGGCCAAATCACCGTCTCGACCAGTGAGAAGGTAACCTCAGTCACCCACTAACACAGCACGTCCTTTCTGGGCCAGTTTTAGAGCAGTCACTCACCTCAGTGTCTATGAGAGAAGGAGGAAATTCTTGCCTTTAGTGGCAGGTAGAGTGTGACTGAGTGGGGAAATCTCTCAGAAGAGTTCAGCCCCCATTTAGACACCTAAGGGCCACATTTTCACAAGAGCTCAGCAGTCTGAGAACATGTTGGGACCTGAACTCTTTGGAAAATCCAGCTATAGGTGTCACGATGGGAGCTGCTAGATGCTGAACACTTTTGAAATCAGGCCCTAAATTGGGATGGGGAACCTCCGCCAGGTAGTTTATCTGAGCTTCTGCAAGCATCGAGCTCCCATTGGCTATGATTTGCCATTCCTGCCCATTGGGAGCTGCCAGGCTCTGTGCCAGAGGACGTTCAGGTAAACAAACCATCTGGTGGCCCGCCAGTGCATGCGGCCTGCAAGGTGGAGGTTCCCCACATCTGTCCTAAATCAAAGGTCTTGAGTAGTCCTGTGGCACCTTAGAGACTAACAAAAACACATATATAGTATCATGAACTTTGGTGAGCACTCAAACTCATCTGAGGAAGTGGGTTGTGCCCACTAAAGTTCATGATACTATATAGAGGCTAACAAAATATATATATTAGTATCATGAACTTTGGTGGGCACAACCCACTTCCTCAGATGAGTTTGAGTGCTCACCAAAGTTCATGATACTATATATGTGTTTTTGTTAGCCTCTAAGGTGCCACAGGACCACTCATTTTTAATGTTACAGGCTAACATGGCTACCCCTCTGAGACTTTCAAAGGCATTAGGCATTTGAAAATCTGACCCTACAAGTTCAACCACTTCCCATCCTAGAAATGGATTTCCCTCTCCCCACTCATTTTGTTTATGTATTTTTTAAATTTATATTCTCATGTGCTACATATATTAAAACACTCTTTATCTTGCATTGGCAGGAAGGTGAATTGGACAACCCTAAAATTTGGATCCTTAGGATTTATGACCCAGTTTCTGCAGTCCTTATTCATGCTTCAATTTCTCTCCCATAAAAGCACATTGCCTGAGAGCACATACACCCCAGGCAGAGATGACCAGGCTTCATTGACTGACATAAACTGAGTTGAAGTCACAGAGCGAGGCGAACTCTGTTTCAAACCTAGAACAAATTCAAGTGCGTGTTGAACTGCATTTTGGGTGCTCATTGAAGATTTCAGACTGTCACAAGGAGTTTAAAGTAGTGAGGGGAAGCTAGTCAATGTGAGATATGCTCTTTGTGCCCAAGTTTCCTGGTTTCATTGAAATAGTCCCTTCCTACACAGCAGACCACCTCTATCTCTTAAGTCAAAACATTCTTGGAAACCAGGATAAATATGAAGGCCCAATAACATAAGTGCCTGGGGCTGTTATTGGAGTGGAACCAGAGTTTTATGCTTTTTTATTATTAAAACTTTACAAAGGAACTCATTCCACTTTCAAACAGCACAGAAGTTTTACACCTAGCTGGGAAAGGAGCTATTTAAATGTATGTACTTAACAGTCCTTGCTACTGAGTTTCATCATCAAACCATTAACTGTCTGCTCCAGGGCTATTATTTTCATACTGACAACCCTTTCAGAGAGTGGCCTGGTGCTTTTGAGGAGGGACTGAAAAAACTGAAAGAAGGAGACCTGCCCCTCACTATCTTATACCTGGAAGCAGCTGTTCTACAAGATCCTGGTGATGCTGAGGTATTCACTCTCTTTTCACTATCTTTTAATCAAGGGAGGGGAGGTAGCTGGAAGTGTCTCACTTCACCTAGAAGAGCAAGCATGGGGAGGGTTCAAGGTTAAAACCTTTGGCAGTGGTAATTACATGAAACCAAGTGGAAGGTAGTGATGTGTATGAAGTATCACATATTTTAAATGAAGTAGAGCTGATCAAATTGTGTAGCGTTTCAAAACTTCCAAGGTTAGAATTGAAGATAAAGCGTGGGAGAAATTTGATTTTCTCTCAAAAAAGACCTAAAAGCATTTATTAAAAAAAATTATTGGATGTGATCAATTTTTAGCTACAAAAAATTCTGGCACATGAAAAAGCTTATAACCATTTCCAAATTTTTGGATGTTTTCAATATATACTTTTTCAAGTATTTCTTTAGTTGGGAGGGGTTAGGCACAATGAGGGGGGGGGGGAATTTCAACAGTTTTTCACAAAGAAATCCATTAAAAAACCCACATGTCCAGAAAATTTCCACTAGCTCTAGAATATTCTCCAGGTTCCTAGCAAACATTATGGCATTTCTGTTTGTAAACAATCTCAGAAACACATGGGAATATGGGCAAGGAAATAGAAGATGCTGAGAAATGGCAGCAGAATTAATTGTGGTAGATACAGAGAACTGTTACATTTACCCGTACCCACTTAAACAAAAAGGAAACATCTATATACATTGTGCTTTCTACTTTAGAGAGCTTTTAGTATCAGCTGGGAGACAAGGAGTGATTTTGGAACAGACAATTGAACAATGAGTTCTATTTGTTTAGTTTTAAAAAAAAAAAAAAAAAGCTAAAACCAGGAAGTACACTAGTGTGAAAAGGTATTGTTTAGCAAAAGCTAGGGCTGTTAGATATTTGTAAGGCTCCATGACTGAAAGTGCTCCATCTGCTGTGTGTTTCGGGTATGTAATGTTAAAAGGCAATGAGTGATTGGAATTTTAGAGCTGAAACTGATGTGGAAGCAATGAAATGTGGGATTTGGGAGCACTGAAAAATAGCCTAAAAGTGAAGTGAGAGAAAGGAGGAACCAAAGATTGAGTCCTAAAGAGTGGTAAGAAAAGGATTACACAATGTACTTGACTAACAGGATGCAATTTGTCTGAAGAATAACAGTGAAACTGAAATAAGTCACCACAGGTGTTATTAGAATACTGATGTTTACTACACTACAGTATTTCAGGCATCTGTCATGCTTAGACATCAGAAAGATAATGGAATGTCAGTAGTTTAATAGACGTATAAATGTTTGTTATTTGCATTAAGCTTGTGTTAAAAGGACCATTTCAGCCTCTATACTTAACACAGGCTGTTCTACTCACCATGCCCAGCATCTCCTTCTGGTGATTAGCGCCACCCCATTTCAGTGCCCCCTTTCTTCTCACAATATGGCTCGCTCCTGACTCAGCCCTGCAGCTAAGTCACTCTGTTTTACCCTAAGTCTTTGCATAGTCCTTCTGCACTGGCAGTGTCAGGTAACCCTCACACCCTACCTGCTCTGGCTACCTTATCCCTCCCACAGAGTTTCAGGAAGTCTTCCCATTCACTACTACCACCATTCTGCAGTGGATGAAAGGACCATGCTCTACACTGGGTTCCAGTCCAGGGCCCTATAACAAGCAGTGAAGCTCGGCAGCTACACTAACCTTACTGCTCTCACCCCTCGACTGCTTCTCCAAGCTTTTCATTCTTCAGCCTTTCGCATCCAACTCCCCTCTCTCAGGTACTTTTGCCTCAGCCTGCTTGGTGGAGGAGATTAAAGGCTTCCTCCCATGCTGCTGCTGGCTTTACAGAAGCTCTACCTGTTACCTCACAAGTGAGCTTTTTTCTAATTAGCTCTCTCCACACAGCCCAAATTTCCTGCATTTGAAGCTTAATTAGCTGATTGGGATCACCCTGCTTAATTCAGCTCTTCCATGCCTGACATGGGGTGTACATCCTATCTTAAAAGCTAGGGCTGTTTTAGGAGAAGCTCATCCCTTTCACTGTGTAAGAGGGAAAATATTAGGGGATCAGACTATCAGCTGTCAACTTACTATAGCAGGGGTGGGGAACCTCAGGGTCTGGATCCGGCCCCCCAGGTAGGGTTGCCAGATGGTTTACCAAAAAAATACCAAAACACCCCCCCCCCCCCCCCAAAAAAAACCCACAGGGAAAAATTCTGTCAAACAAAAAAAAAAGGGGGAGACCAAAGTTGTTAAGCAAAAGTTGCACCACTCCCTCTAGTTTGGGGCCACACACTAACCAAGGCACTCACCCCTCCCCCTGAGCTAGGCCCCCCAGTTTCCCCATCCCAATGCACTCACCCCTCCCTCAGAGCCAGGCCCTCCACAGTGTTCCCCATCCCAGTGCACTCACCCCTCCCCCTGAGCCAGGCATCCCCAGGTCCAGGAGCACCCCACCCCAATCAAATTCCCCCACCCCGCAGAGCAAGGCACCGGAGGAACAGGACGGCCGGTAAGTTAATCTTACTTTTAAAGTCACTGCTCCTGCAGCCCGGCCCAGCTCACAGTGTGTAGAGGGAGGCATCACGTGGCCAGCTCCCAGGTCTCTGCTGGTCATGTGGCCCAGAGCAGCATGCACTCCACTCCCACCTCAGCCCAGCACCCCCCTTGTGTGGCACCTGGCAAGTGCTCCTTCATGCCCCTCTTTGCGACGACTCTGCTGCGCTCCTCACTCCCCCGCCCCCACCAGACGTGGGAGGGGAAAATTGTCCCCACCGGGCTTCCATCCGAGGGAAACATGTAAAATGTCCGGTATTTCCTGTCGGGTATTTCCTGGGGGTTTTTTTGTTTTACCGGATGGAGCCTGCAAATACCGGACTGTCCGGGTGAATATCGGACACCTGGGAACCCTACCTCCAAGGCTCAGGGCTGCCCCCAGCATTGCAGAATCTGTGCTGGTGCCCCAGCCCCCCTGCCATGGGCCTGGAGAACCCAAAATCTACTAGCTTGGGCCCACAGAGATTCTGGTGTCGGAGGGAAATTGGGGGGCCACATCAGTGAGGGTTTTTTTGTTTGTTTTTGCTTCTCATTTGTGTGGTGTGTGGCCCCCAACTGATTTTTGTGGGTCAGTGTCCCCCAACCCAAAAAAGGTTCCCTACCCCTGTGCTAAAGCTTCACTGAAACCAATGGAAAAGAAAGTGTGGGATACAACATAATGTTCTAAAGTCTGTGCTCAGATAGGCATGTACCACTGCACCTAAAATTAACAGTTCTGCATGGGTATCTGAGTCCCACTGTGTCTACTACCATATGTACCTGATACTACAAAATGATGGTGTCAAATCCCCCTCATGCTGTAGGGGACAAATTAATTTTTTTCAGCATGTTCAGTTAAAATCTTGTGACATCAAAATCCATTTAGAATGTGCAATAGCTCACTTCTGAGAAAACCATATGGGATCTGACAGTGCAGAATCACCATCAACTTCAGTGGCAATTTCACATGGGTACCCATGGCCTAAAGATACCCCAAATCAGTTTGGTTTGTACTGTTGGTGTATTGGCAATAGAAGTACGAGATCAGTGTTAGATGCATGTTGCTGTCTATCTGTATCCATTTATTTAAGCAAGCAGAGAGCTATTGCTCTGTAATGCCAATTGTGCTTGAGAACATGTGATTTTTTTTTTTTGCAGGCCTGGCAGTTTCTTGGTATATCGCAGGCAGAGAATGAAAATGAACAGGGAGCTATTGTTGCCCTCCAAAGGTAGATGCAGATTGTTGCCAAAAAATGGATTCTATCAATGTTAGTTAATGGATGCCTGTGTGTATTTCATCTCACATTTGTGTTCTGACCTTTTATATTTAATAGGCGGCAGGCAGAATGACCAGCATGTGGAAGAGATATGCTGACGCTAGTCTTCATAGTAACTCTGCAGGCATGATATTGTATTTGTATGGCATTAACTGCAATAGTAAATATAATACAATACATTAAATAAATGTAAAAACAGAAGAAAACCTACAGGTCACACATGGGTGGGTGAATGGCTGGCTTTGGGAGGCTAGCTCCTCCCAGCCCCGCCCCTTTCACCCAAAACGACATCCCTTCCATGCCCACCAGAGCCCACCCTTCCTTTTGGTAGCCACTGGTCCCTGTCCTGCACCTCCAACCCCGCCTCCATTGTGGCCACTGACTGGCCCCTGCCCAAGGTTACTATGCCCCCCATTCCAGAGGGCTGGGTTTCCAGGTAGCACAGCCACCACCAGGCAGCCACACGGCCCCAGCCTTTCCAGTTCCAGAGCACTGAGCAGCCAGGCAACAGCATAGCCCCAGCCTTCCCAGGCCCAAAGTGCTGGGAGCTGGGGGGGGGGGGGGGGGGTAGGAAGTACAGGCCATATTCCCAGACTCAACCCCCAGCTGCTCCTTTCAGAAGCCAGCCCCAGCGACTGGCCAAGGGCAGTCTGCTGCACACAGGTAGGCAGGGGGCCTGACCTAGGGTGAGGTGGGGCCAGGTCACCCTTGTCTCTTTGGGTAGGCAATGCCTTCCCTGGCCTTCATTACCCACCGCCCATGATGTGACAACACACATGCATTAAGCACAATACAAATAAAATATCTTTTCAATATTCTAGACACGTGGTATGTTTTCTAAAGGTTGCTGTCTTAATGAAAATGTTCCCTTAATTGGACAGAGTTCCTCTCAGCAACTGAATACTAATTGATGGAGAACATTGCGAGGTTGATGAGAATATGATTATGCTATACCTGTTAAGTAAATGCCTATTCCTAAATGTTAGCCTTATTAGTGTGCCTTTAACTGTAGCGAGTGTTGCTGCACTATATTCCACTTGTAACCAAGTACGCACTCCAAACTTAATTGCATTAGCTATGTTAACATTCAAGCCAATTTACCTAAGGATACTTCAATTATTATAACTCATTTATATGTAATGCAATCGTTTTCTTACCTGCATAGATATCCAAAGGGTTTCCTGACAAGTTTGTCACTGATATTCCAAAACATACAGCAATGCCTCTGACAGATACAGTGGGCCACAGTCTCCTCTGCATTATGGTAGCTGAAGAAGATCCCCAGAAGCCACTGAGCTGACTCTAGATTAGCAAAGATGTGGCACCTGAGAGCAGAATCTGGCCCAGCTGTTCCATTGAAAAGGATGGGCTTTGGTTTCAAGCTTCAAAATATCTTTGTACATAGCCAAATACCCTGATACAAGTGCCCAGTTCTAGGTTACTCAGAAGTCTTCTTTTTTTTTTTTTTTACTAGGCAGGTGCTATTAAAAAAAGGCATCCTCCCACATTTACTATGCCATGATGATAACAGAAAGCATAGGAAGTATTAGCTTTTTATTTATTCAATGCCATAAGCAGAGCTGGCACATAACACACAAAATCAAGGCAAATTCCCTGCTCCAAGATTCTGCAATCCTTACTCATGTGAGTGGTTCTTTACACACACAAGCAGTCCCCTGCAAGCCCCGAGCACGACTTGTGTGAGTAAGGGTTGCAGGAGCAGCCCCTGTGTTGGAAGAATTGATTAACCGCATTTTGCTAAAAGAAACAAACATGTTTTTCTTCTCTTTTTAGGTGCTTGCAGCTACAGCCAAACAACTTAAAAGCTCTGATGGCTTTGGCTGTGAGCTTCACCAATACCAGCCATCAACAGGAGGCCTGTGAAGCTTTAAGAAACTGGTTGAAGCAGAACCCAAAATACAAGTATATAATGAAGAGCAAAAGAGGGTCTCCAGCACTTACCAGGAGAATGTCTGAGTCATCAAAAGAAAGGTAAACCTGGACTAGCATCCTGAAGAAGTTAGGCCCAGATTCTCTAAGGTATTTTGGCTTCTAACTTCCATTGATTTCAATGGAGTTTCTCAAATGTACAGTGAGCTGCTCAACAGATATTTTTTAAGTTACATAGAAATCTAAGAATTGTAATCCCTGATAAGACCCAAGGTCCATTAGTCCATTATCCTGTCTCTGACAGTGGCCACTGCCAGCTGCTTCCCCCATGTCAGGAGGAAAGTGTAAGAGTCCTCCAGTAAGCATACAGTAATTCCTCATTTAACACGTGCCCGCTTAACATGTTTTCGCGATAGCACGATTTTTTTTTAGGGAACGTTTTTTGAATTACACGACCATCCATCCCCAGAATAACACGATTTCCCCAGCCGGCCTGTTGCCAGTGGCTGTGCGGGGCTTCCCCTGCAAAGTGGCAGAGGGTTCGCTGCTCGCCGTGCCGTTCCCCGGCGACCCCTCCTCGCCGGACACAGTGCGAGTCCTGGCAGACCCGTCACAGAGGCATACTCCCAACCCAATCCTCCTCCCCTTTCCTCCCCTTCCCTTCCCCAGAGACAAACACCTCCCCTCCCTGCTGTAACCCAGTCCCCTTTCTCCCCCAACCTTATGACCCAGTCCCAAAAGACACCACCGCTTGAAACACAACCCCCCGCCTTTTCCATTATTTTCAATGGGAAAATTGACCCCCGCATAACACGTTTTCACTGAACATGATCATTTTCTGAAACATATCTATAGTGTTAAATGAGGAATTACTTAACATGGGATAATCTTCCCCCTACTGGGTCTCATCCTGGTGGTCTCTAATACTTGGAGATTAGTTCAAACCCTGATGCATGAGAGTTACTATCCCTGCAACAAAATTGATAATTAATTATAACTCTGGGTGTTCTTGAAAGCCACATAACATTTCCAGTCCCTCTTGGGGAATCTTGATACATTCTTGGCCACAATGACTCCCCCATGTTTTCCTGTACAATCCCAAAATTTTAAATCTCTCTTCATAGGAGAGTTTTTTTCCGGACCCTTTATCATTGCTCTTCTCTGAACCCCTCTAATCTTGCAATGTCTTTTTCTGAGACAGGGTAACCAGTACTGCACAGAGTATTCCAGGTGAGGCCATGCTATTGATTTAGAGAAAGGTGGTATGCTATTCTTCATAGTACTGTCCAGAGACTCCAGAAAGAGCAGGCCACTGACAGGGGGAGGCAAAGAGAGCAGTTGCAGTTGACCCAGAGCCCGGTGATTTCAAAGGGCCCAAGCCTCCAGGCCACTATTATAGCAGCAACAACTAGAGCCCCCGGCCTCTTAAATCACTACTGGAGCCCTGTGCAGTCCAGTCCAGGTAGTGCTCAGGCCTGGCTGTGGGGAGGCTAGCCCCTAGTCCTGTCCCTTCTGTGCATGACCTTGCCTCTTCCAGGGGCCCCAGAGCTGAACCAGAAACACACACACGCGGTCCTGGGCTTGGCTAAGTCTGTCGCCAGCCCTGAGAAAGAGTAAGAAAAACAATTCCAGTTCAAGTAATTAAAGTGTTGGATCAGGAAAATCTTTTTAAAAAATAGCAAGGTGTCTGTGTGAACACATGCCAGCACATAGTCCACTCAGAACATTTAGAAGTTGTGCTGCAGCGGAAGGTAAACTTTCCATTTACCACCAGTTCCTGTTGTTATTTTGGTAGTTGGGATAAACCAGGGATAGGGAACTTAAGGCCCAGGGCCCAGATGCAGCCCTTGGCTTGCCTGTATTCAGGACTCAGGGCTTTCCCCCGCTCCTCACCCCAGCATTGGGGAACCTGTGCTGGCAATCCAGTCCCTGCCACCACCCTGCGGGGCTGGAGCACACAAAATATAGTAGGCTGAACCCCCAGGCTCTGGCGTGTGGAGGGAAGTGGGTTTTTTCCCTTCTCAGTCTGGCAGTCAGGTGTCAGGGTTTGTTTGTTTGTTTGTTTATTTTTTCATTCTGTTTTGTTTTTTGCTTCTCACTTGAGGGGCATGTGACATTTATGTGGGTCTGTGGCCCCCCGACCCAAAAAATATTCCCCGCTCCTGGGGATTTCCACGTACATGGGTGGCAGAAGATATTTCTGAACTTTTTAACTACTACCAGCAACTGCTTCGTAGACCCAAAATAATAGAGGATTCCATTTACTGCCATTTTGATATGGAGTTTATGTTTATTATTTCTATCCACAATCCTTGTGCTAGCAAGATCATTTTGACTGAGCAACCATAAAATAGGGAACTTGTATTGAATGATGAAGAGTGATCTACTGGGCCTAATTCAAAGTCTGTGAATTAAGGAATCTAAATTTTGGCATCTGTCTTTGAAATCTTGGATGTGGATTTCAAAATCTTGATCCAAGACACTTAAGGATTGCTTGCCAAGCCGGTTTCTTTGCATTAATCTAGTCCATTTCTTAGAGCACCTGGGAGAACTGATCCCACTTCCACAGCTCTTTACAGCCTATATTTTAGATATAGCTGTTTTCAGCAGCACTTTGACTTAGTGCTTCTGGATCTTTGAACAGGGGAACAGACAGCCTGCGTGGGCTCCTGGGTTTCAAATAGTATAGGGGCCAGTTCCATGCTCATGGAAAGGGCAGGCCCTCAGGCAGAAAGGGTGGAGCTGGGGCAGCCAGCCCTCTGTGCCACCCAGAGCATGGCAATGCTCCTCCATCCCAGCCCTCAGAGCCACCCGGAGCACACAGTGTGGCACTCCTGAGGCACTTTAAAAGGCCCAGGGCTCCAGCCACGACTTCTGCCACAGTAGCAGTGTCTGAGGGCCTGGACCCCTTTGAATCACCAGGCCCCGGTGAAGCTGCACTCTCCCTTGCCCCATTTGCAGGCCTGCATTTGAACTCTACTGGTCAGCCCTCAACTAGAATCAGAATGAATCATTACAACAATCAAGTGGAAGATGTCTATTTGCATGTTTTAGAGTAATATAAAGACTTGAATTGCTGACTGGGTAGTAGCATTTACAAAGAACTTTAAGATGCAGCTTGTTGTTATTTTTTACCTTTTTCTAGTTCATTACTCGAAGAAGTAAAGGAATTGTACCTGGAGGCAGCTCACCAGAATGGGGAGATGATAGACCCTGACTTGCAAACAGGACTCGGAGTGCTCTTTCATCTGAATAGAGAATTTAACAGAGCAATAGATGCATTTAATGCTGCCTTAACTGTTCGGCCTGAGGTACTTACTATGTTTTTGCATTTAAAAAAAAGTTTCATTTTACAAGCCACTTTCTTCCCTTCCCACTTAGAGCTGACCAGTATTAATGAGATGTCTCTTCAGTCATTAAAATTGTAATACCTGAAATAGAAATGTTAATTGCAAGAGTGTCTTACTGAGAAACAAATTTATGCGTGTCCAATTTTTGGCTGCGCTGATTAATTTTATGAAGTTGTCTAGACTCATGAGTCAGAGCCTCACATTTCACACCATTTAACAGAGAATAAAAGTATTTTCTGTATTCTTCATTACTTAGGAGGGCGGGGAAGTTCCCATATTCCTCTGTCTTGAACCAGTAGTAGAAACCTCTCATTCTGTTATCAGGATTATTCCTTATGGAACCGCCTTGGAGCAACTTTGGCAAATGGGGATCGAAGTGAGGAAGCTGTAGAAGCTTACACCAGAGCTTTAGAAATTCAGCCAGGCTTCATTAGGTCCCGTTATAATTTGGGAATAAGCTGCATCAACCTAGGAGCTTACAGGTGAGTTATGAAAAAGAATGTCAACATTTAAAGCCAGAAGTAAGGTGGGCTTTTATTTTTCAGCAAAAAGTCGATAGCATGCATTCTGAGCTGTGATTTAAGATATTGTTATATAGTTTGAATATTTGTAAAGCGCTTTAGAAAATGAGATATATATATAAGTATACTTTTATGAGTTACCCTTCCTGCACAGCAGTTCATTGTACAATATAATAAAACAATTAAAGAATTATGTTACAAAAAGTCAAGGCCCCAATTCAGCAAGGTATTGAAACAGATGAGTAATCCCAGTACACACAATGGGACTATCATCACATGCTTAAAGTTAGGCATGTGTGTAAGTGGTTTGCTGATTCAGGGCCTATACCCAAATACCATATTTTGTCAGAAAAAACATTATAAGGCAATAAAGATGGAGCGCGAGGATGGGAGTCAGGAGACCTTGTTTTCAGATTGATTGGGGGAAAAAAGTTTTCCCGTGAATAATTTCAACAAAAATGATATGCTCTTTTTCTGACTTTTGTCACGGGGGGATAAAAAATGAAAGTTTGGATGAAACAATGTTCTTCAAATTGTAGAAAGTAGAAAATATTAGTCAGAAACTGATGTTTCACTTGCAAATGTCCATGTTGATAAGTAACTGTTGTCACTGGAAAATCTTTAATGGACATTTTTTTACCAAAATTTTGAAAGTCTGTGGTTTAATAGACATTTAAATACCCTGTGAATCCAGGGTAAAATCCAGGTCTGTGTAAAAAGAGTCCCAAGTGTAAACAATACAATTAAGATAACGAGGCAGGTGTATAATGGAATTCATAATCACAGTAAGGAACCTACTCAAGTGCCTGGAGAACTTTTCATCTCTGCATTACAGCGTTTTTTATGCATAACAATAAAGTACTATAGCAACACTTGTGGCCAGAATTGTTAAAGGCAGATCAAGCAAAAATACTACAAAGAGATTGTGGTCTCCCATGTTGTCATATAATATGTTTGATTTTACTGTAATGCCTTAGAAGACAAAATAGACTTTATTTTTTAAAATATAAGAGATTATGTTGTAATATGTATATGTTGCCTTTCTTTCCTCCCCCAACAGAGAGGCTGTCAGCAATTTTCTCACTGCTCTCAGTTTGCAAAGAAAGAGCAGGAATCAACAGCAGGTTCCACAGCCGGAAATTTCAGGCAATATCTGGTCAGCTCTCAGAATCGCTCTGTCTATGATGGACCAGCCAGAACTATTTCAAGCTGCTAATTTGGGTGATCTGGATGTTCTATTAAGAGCTTTTAACTTAGAGCCATAAAAAAAACAGCCAAGTCACTAAGATGTATTAGGAAATGAAAAACTCTTTCTTTGCTGGTTTCAAAAAGACCAAGGACATGTTCCAAAAGATCCTGGGCCATAGAACACTAGGGGAAATTCTACCAGACATCACCCAATTCCTGGAAATCTTCAAAAGCACAAAACTTTGTAAATAGTATTGAACTCAAATGAAGGATTAAAATGAACAACAGCTAATCTGACAAAGATTTGAACTAGATGAAGCAGTCATACCTGAAGAACCTTCATCTCATGCAAGATATTCCTATATATATTCACACATAGAGAGAAAATATATTTAAGACAAAACATAATAATCATTGTTGCACATGAGAGTGGGAAACAGCACCTCCAAGGAACCTTATTGCTCATTGCACTAAATTGACACTGCATGCCCCTACAATGTGGAATCCCTATACCTTTTTTTAAGCCACTTCCTTTAAGGTCCTACTTCCACATGGCTTTGATAGGCAGTACATGTACAATAGACATATTTTGTGGTGATATATTAGCTGACAATCAATAATAGCTTTGTTTGTAAAGCTACCTTGATTCAGTTTTACTTTTGGACTCAATACATAGGCCCTCGGCAATGGAATTCAAATAGGGTTGCCAGGTGTCCGGTATTCACCCAGACAGTCCAGTATTCATGTCCCCCATCCGGTTAATTTTCTCCTGCCGCATCTGGCAAGGGAAGGGGAGTGAGGAGGTGAGAAGTGTGGGGCTATTTAAAGGCACAGCGCTTTGCTTTTGCTTTTTTTTTTTTCTTAACTTTGGTCTCCCTTTTTTTCCTCAACAGAATTTTTTCCCCGGTGATTTTTTTTTTTTTTTGTGGGGGAGGGGGCGTGTTCGGTTTTTGGTTAAACCATCTGGCAACCCTAAATTCAAGAGGAATTCTGCATATGGAGGGTTTACAATTCAGGGCTTTTGGTTTACTAGAGAGATGAGCTTTGTCAGCAGACGCAGTAATTTGCACTAGAATTTTTGTGGTTTGTACCAATTATGGCCCCAAACCTGTAAAGAGCAGGACTCTGCCTAGGTGAAAGGTCCTGGTAGGTTTAGGGCCTCTGCATGTGCATAAGCACTTTAATCTCTTTGTAAATGCACGCTGTGCTTTTATTTATTTATAAAGTAGGAATGTCAGATTTAAGGATCGATATATATAGCCATGTTGGCATAAAGGACCAAATATAACTTCTTGACACTAGAGAGCGAGCTTTCCACATCCTAGTGTTTAAAAATGCAAATAGGGGATCAGTCATAGCCTCAAGTGAATAAAATATTTATTACATGTATAGTGGTAGATTCACACACACACACATACACACACACACACACAAAATACAGATTAATTGGAAGCAAGTGTCATCTTAAAAAAAATAGTCTCTTCCTTCAGCTTTCCGTAGGAAGTAAAGAAGAATCTATTTAGGAGCAGATGTCTACAGACCATACTTACAGGAAAACTTCCACTGAAGTGAAAAGATTTGCCAGATTAAGGACTGTTAGGCAGAGGCTATAGAGATTGATCCTGCTCTGAAATCAATGGCAAAACTCTGATTGACCTCAACGGTTGCTGAATTGAGCCCTTAGTTTTCATTAGTGTTTAAAGCTCCTGAGATACAGCCTGAGTTGTCAAGATGAGCACCTTCAACTGAGTTCAGAATGAGTTAGGGCTTGGTGCAATGCACATATATAGCACAAAGGGGATTTGTCCATTAAAGAGTTGCACAGAGTTTATTTTTGAGATTTGGGGTTTGGCTTGGATGTTATGTTTAGTGCTGTCTCTGAATAGTGAAAAACATTTTTAACTTTAAAAATATATTGTGTTGATTTGTGTTCAAGAATGGCGAGAACAGGGTCACTGCTGTACAAAGGCAAACCCTAAGAACAGGCAAAAGCGGGGAAAATAGCACATTCCTTATAAATGACATTTTAACCACCCCCCAACTCAAAGAGCTGTATTAAAAAAACTGCCTAGATTGTAGGGAAAGGGGTCTTTGGGAGTTAAGTTCTTGCAGGTGTCTGTTATTCTGAGCAAACACTTAAAGGAAAACGCCTTGTCCAGCTATTCCAGAAAGAAGACAGGAGACACTGGATGTGGTTTAATTATGCCACAGTTTTATTCTTAAATGTCTGGGAATGCCTGGTAGATAAAAGTGTACAGTGCCGGTGATTCCACAGGAACTCCTACATATATCCTGGCAGCAGGGAGAGGTTCCCATCAGCCCTGCCCCTTATCCATCCTGGTGTCCAACCAACCTGCTACTCAGACTACACCATCCTTATGCCCCTCATATGAGGGTTAGAGGAGCTATGAAGGAGGGGTAGGTTAGTTCTTTGCAATACCAGGAATAGGAGCCCTGACCTTCCCCTCTCCCCCCATTTCAGCTCCTTTAAGAATTACGCCTTTTTAATTCCTGATCGATCCATTTTATCCAATCACTGTATCCCTTCCTTAAGGAGTATGAGCACTGAACATCTGCCCCACATTTACATAATGAGTTGCGACACCATTCTCCTTTCATGATTGCCCAACTAAAGCCCCTGAACCTGCAATGACAGGGGTCCCCAAATGTCCCCTTAGAAGGGCATGGAGGAACATCTGGGAGCTATGGGGGGCAAAGGGTGCCACTCAGCCATGCGGAGTTCCCAGTTCCACTTTGGCCCTGCCCCTGGCCTCAGCTCCGGCCATGGCGCTGCTCCTTGCTGGGAGAGCAGACACATCCCATTACTGGTAAGAGGGGGAGCAAGAGAAAAAGTTTGGGTACCACTGTGCTAAGGAAGCATGAAAATAAAAACAATTCACTTTGGCCAATCAGGCAGCGAGGGACAAATTCCTTCCCAGCTCCAATCCCTGTGGAAGCAGCAACTGGGACAGGGATGGGCAATAAGTGGCTCATGGGCCAGATGCAATTCCCCAGGGGTGAGCCCCTGGCTGGTCGCCAGATGCTTTATTTACCTGAGCATCCACAGGTAGTGCGGCTTGCAGCTCTCATGGACTGCAGTTCACTGTTCCCAGCCCATGGGAGCTGTGGGAAGTGGCGGCTACTTATTGTCCACGAGTAGCACAATGTCCACAACGGATCCTGACAAAACCGAGTATTTCACCACTTCTGTGGATGGGGGAGGCTAGGTGCTACTTTGCTTAGTTGGGCTTTTATTGTACCTCCATAAACTTATACACTCCCCCACCTCTTTGAGCACTAGGGGGAACAATAATAGATCAGCGTCCCCACATTGGCCTGATCTGCGGCAGCAGTCAAAAATAACTTGCTGACTTTCTAGCCCTTAAAGGGGCACACACCTTTTCCAACAAGCCAGACAACAGCCCCCACCGCTTCATGTGCGGTGAGGTCATTATACCATTTGTAATGACAAAGAATAAGTCGTTCACTGAAAAGCCTTAGTTAAGAAGATATCATTAAAATAACAGCCCCACACAGAGAGGCATCCCAAAAGAGAGAAATGCTGAAACAGTGGCAGGTATTTGTAAATAAATAAGGGTATAATAACTGACAACTGCAGTTGTCCTTTCAGCAGTGAATACCAAATGCTGGCTAGGAAATTTCATTTTAGCTGAAGCAAGCTCACTATATGCATATCAGCTGACAACAGATTGCTCTTTTGCTTTGACAGTGATGTATGATGACAATTCCCAGCTATCAATGAGGCAGAGCAGCAGGTGCCCTACAAGTGAAATCTGGAAAGTGTGTTTTTGGGTGGTAATAAAGGAAGAAGGCAGCTCTTGACGGAGGCAATAAAGGTGGCAATAAAGACATTCAGCTCTAGCTATTTTCCATCACACAAGTTATTTCAGAACATCTCTGTGCAGAAAGTTATTTTACTACACAACCAGCAAATCTAGCCATTCCAAATTTATTTTTATACCATCCAAATCAACAATTTAACTGCCTGCATTTTTGCAGACATAAAACGACAAGGATAATTTTCAAGACAGACAGTAGTTCACAAATACCTCTAGTTTTGGAACATCTATTGGAATGGCTACTTTGTTTTTATTGCAGGGTCCTGTTACACCCCGTGATCACTACCTCCAAAAAAGGAGGTGTGGGAAGCAGATGTCTAGTGATTCAACAGGAGAGACATAGCTCAAACCTGTATTCGCCTGGTCATATACCCACATATATAAGTGACACTGAAGAGACTTGCATGCACAAATTTAGAAAAAGCAAATCTACCTTCCATAGCCATGTAAGGCTCCAAATCTGAGGAAGCACTGTAGTTCTGTGGTACATGGGGGATATAGGCTACAGAGGGTATGTCTACACTACTGGACAAAGTCGAATTAAGATATGCAACTTCAGCTACATTATGAATGCACAGCTGAAATCGAAGTAGCTTAACTTGCCTTTGGTACAGTCTATACTGCAGGAAGTCGAAGGAAGAACATTTTTCCTATGACTTCCCTTACTCCTCGTGAAAGCAGGGTTACCGGCATGGACCAGAGTGCCCTTCTCACTTCAAATTTGCTGTCTTAACTAGACTGCTAATTTGAACCCTGGAAAATCAACAGCTGCAACTTTGATCTTCCTCTGTAGTATAGACGAACCCAGAGTGACCAGCATAGCTTACTGAGCTGCTCCTAAGCGGCTTAACCCCACGCATGCCCTCTGGTTGTGTATGGTCAGTGGCAGATTTCCCTGCAAGCTGAGCTCTTGGACAACTGTCCAGGAGAGATTTAAATACTGCCCAGCTGACTAGGAGGGCACCCATAGTCTCCCAAAACTGGCAGCATGTGTTTCTATCGGTGGTGTACATCTGCATATGCCTTGATGCACATAACAAAATTTATTCTGCACATGGGTGGAAAAAATTAGAAGACACATTGGTCAATGGAGGCCCAGCTACATAGATTCAAAACTCTGTATAGGTGTTACTGTTTACTCCTGCTTCAACCTGCCCCTATCACAGCACATGAATTGTAGAAGTAGCCACAGAACAGCAAAATTAGCACTCCATGCCCATGCAAGAGGGTTTTTGGGGAAGGGACAAATGACTATTCAGGCTGTATACTCGGGTTTTGCATTTGGGCTTTAATAGCACAGTACATGGTGAGTGGGAAAATGGAGAGGGTGAAATTGGAACAAGTGGAGAATAAATGGAAGATCCACAGAAAACGTAAGAGAACAAAGGAGTAAGAAAGGGAATAAGAAAAAAGATACACAGAAAGGGAGAGAGGGTGGAAGGAGGAGGGAACAGGCAGAAAGAAGGAGAAATTAGGATGATTATGGACAGAAAGCAGCAGCAGCAGATGTGGTGCAAAAGAATGGGGTTAGAGCGAAGGCCCCATCGGCTAACCTATCCTGCCCTAAGAGGCTTCCCACAAAACTCTGGTTTACATGGTATCGTGCTCTGCACCTGAGTGCATAATTCAGATCTCAAAGGAGAATCCTACAGGGTACATCTAACCTGCAGAGCTATTTTGGGATACCGGAAGTATCCCAGAATAGCTATTCCACATCTATTGAATCAGCCCATTATTTCGAAATAAATATCAAAATAACAGGTGGCTTATTCCAATGTCCCAGTAACCCTTGTTCCACAAGGGTTAAGGGGAATTTCGGAATAGCAAGTTATTTTGAAGTTTGGCACTGAGTAGTTAGCACCAAATTACAAAAAAAGCTATTTCAAAATACACTCAAAATAAGCTCTGCAATGTACGCAGCGCAAATAGTGTAGTTTATTTCGAACCAAGGGTTGCACCCACAGAGGCTTGTTCAACTGTAATAACCATGACAGGTATTTCTGTAGATGTCACTGTAAACTTCTTATTGCATGTCCAGTAACAGGCATGACTATTTGCCTTTAAAAGCATGGAAGGAACATGTGGGGAGGTTGCAGCAGCTTACAACTCAAAATAGGAGAATGCACTTCTAATAGGCTGTAAGGCAGGCTGAACTGGAGGGACGCTTAAAATGTAATCGATAGAACACTGGGCTGAGACAGGAGACCTGGCTGTATTCCAAGTGCTCTGTGTGAGTTTAGGCAAATTATAGTCTCCTTGGGTCCCTCATTTCCCCTTCCCCCACCCCACGTGTGAAGGGGGGGGGAATAATTCTCATCCACCTTTGTGATAACTCTAGATAAAAAGCACTAGAAGTGGTGCAAAGTATCCTGTTCTTATGCTGCCGATTTGTTCTGTTGTGGGGCAGGTCAACAGTCGAGAGAATTCTGAGGCCACGTCTACACTAAAAGGGAGGTCAAATTAAGATACGCAACTCCAGCTACATTAATTACCTAGCTGGAGTTGACATAGCTTAATTTGAGTTTCCACACCATTCCCACAGCAGGAAGTCGACGCAAGCAAATGCTCTCATTGGATTCCCTTACTTGTCACAGGAGCAGGAGTACTGGACACTGACAGGGCACCCTCTGAGTTCGATTTACTGGGACTTGACTAGACCTGCTCAATTGAACTCCGGAATAACAATCTGGAACCCACCAATCTTCTCTCTAGTGAAGACATGGCCTAAGAAAGTGAAAAATGTTGAGAGTGCAGTAAGCTCAGCTACAAGAGAAAACAGCAAGATGAAGAAGATAACCTGAGACACCGAGGGAGAAAGTCAAGAAACTGGTATCTGATCCAAAATGTCAGTGCTGCTTTAGTTTTTCCAAATTCCATCTTCCTGCTTTCCATTCTCATTATTCTCTTCTTTCTCCAGAAAAAAATTATCATCTAACTATGCAATTAATGTATTCCAAGGTTCAGAATCTTTCTTATGTAGTGTATATTTCCTGGCATTTAAACCACATGAATAGCCACTCTCCTGACTTGTATTTGTCCCTTTAGTTACAGAGTCTTTGAAGCTGGTTCTCAATCTTTCCAGACAATTCTACCTCCTTTCAGGAGGCTGGTTTGTCTTGTGTATCCCAAGTGTTACCTCCACTTAAAAACTACTTCCTTACAAAATTGGACATACAAATGTGCCACAGCACACTATTACTGAAAAATTGCCGACTCTCTCATTCTGTCTGTATATTTTAATTTGTATTTACTTTGTTAGTGCTTTTTAACTAGCATGTTATAAAACTAGGCAAATATCCAGATGAGCTGATGTATCCCTTAGAAGACCCTTGTGCACCCCAAAACATATGCATACCCCTCATTGAGAATCACTATTTTAGGTTACTTCACCAGAAATCTGCTCTGACAAGGCACTAAAGACCCTCAAATCCTATGGTCTACAATGGAAGTCAAGAGTGCTTAGCAATTCTTTAGGATCATGTCTGGGTACCAATCCAGAGCTGGATTGCAAAACCCACATTCATGCTGAATAGCATGTTATGCCATAAGTAGTTACTCTGGAGTCAAAAGGAATATTTGCAGAGTACAATTACATAGTGAAAGTAAAGGATTCCTTTTGCCTTTAAATTGCAGCAACTCCAAAACACTTTTTTATCCTCTTCCCCCAGTTAAGAGTCTATTTATGTCCAGTTACCCTCTTCCCCCAGTTAAGAGACTATTTATGTCCAGTTACAATTAAATTGAGGTTTCAAACTAGTATCTCTCTCTCCTTCACCTTCTCGCTCTCGCTCAATCAACGGTGTTTTCTTAATATGGGCTAAGATATAAGGTTTGTGAAAATGTGAATTTCTTTTCTTTTAAAGAAACATGTAGTCTCAGGTACAAAAATATTGCATGGAACAGTATTCACATATGAACATACTAAAATATTAACCCAAAGCATGCAAAATACACAATTGAATGTAAATTTACAGACTGCATGGGTGGTTTTTAACTGCTGATTTCTGCAATGGGCTATGTTGAATGGGATTTTTTCAAAAGTACTGATCCAGCTCTAAAATGGGAGATTTACATCAGTGGGAGCAGAATTAGACCAATGCTGACCATTTTTTAAAAATGCTATCCTTAAAGTTTACTTTGTACTGTATATTTCACATTTGCTTATAATTATATTAATTGCAGTAATCTTTGGTCCATGGTTTTTGCAGTCATGTTTTCAGGATCATTCTCAGCATGAATGCACAGCTTTCAGACTGAGGGATAACCAACCTCTCTCAAAAATGGGCTGTTTGGATTTTCAGCTTTTCTTGACAGACGCCACCAAACCAGAACATATTATTCCCAGAACCATATCAAAGAGGACAGTAGTCATCATCATGGCTTACTCCTATTGTGGCCACTTAGATCCATGGAAATTAATTTTCAGGAACCCAATTTGAGAGATATGGGCCCTGAATTTCAGAGATGCAGAGTCTCCCATTAACTTCAGCTAGAGTTGTGAGCACTCGGTATTACTGAAATCTCAGACCTAAGACTGGGCACTATGAAATAATGGCCTCTTTGGGAAAAAATGGCCTATATGTCACACAGATAGCGATTGACAACACTGACTCATTAGACAGGTGATTTCACTACCAATCATAGTACACAAAGATCTATAGCACAACACTACTGGCACTGACAGCCAGACTGGCAGCCCCAAAAGAGATGTCAATAAGTAAGGACCCAGTCCACTCTTCATTATAGCCAATAAAAACTCAATTGGACCATAAAGTAGCCCTGGAGCAGTGGTGGGCAACCTGTGGCCTGAGGGCCACATGCAATCCATTAGGGTTCTTATCTGTGGCCCACGAGACGTTTTGTTTACCGTTGCCCACGTGCAGGGTTGCCAGATTCCGTGTAGGTTTTTCCTACTGATTTTATTAAAATGACACACACATAAAGCAAGAGCACGTGACATTGGTGTGCATGCTCATTGCACACAACATTGATTATGAGAGCTGTGCACTCCCTCTGCATTCAATCAAAGTGCTGCTACAGTTCATTGGGCATAGCCCGCAAATTCTGGGTACACAAGCACAGTGGGCAAAATAACCCTAACCCAGGAGATTGTCTTGGTTAGGATGATCTTGTGGTCCACTGAGATGAAGGGAGCCACTCAAATGGCTCACCCCATAGCCTACGTCACCCATCCCTACCTTGGAGCAATCTCATTTCAGGTCCAATTTAAAAAATGATCATAAGATACAAATGAGTCACACATGATCATAAGACACAAATGAGATACAAATGATCATAAGATACAAATGTGATACTCAGTACAATAGTCACTATTGTTCCAGTAAATATAGGCTGGAAATAAAATACCTTATTATTGCCATCTTCTACTCTCATTGGAAAGGAAAAAAAATACAGGGGGCAGGGAATTACACACACTCAGAGAAAACATTCTGAAGAATTGCAAGTTAGTTACACTCTCAGTTAGCTGTACAACTATGGACAATATGAAAAAAGAACATACAACATTAACACGGAGGAAGGTTTCAGGGTCTGAACACAGAATAGCAATAACTGCTGGGGAAAAGGGGAATGGAAGAAGAATCAGAAGGAATCTGAAGGTAGGCCGATCCTGCAAAAAAAAAAAAAAAAAAAAAAAAACAACTCATGTGTAAGCTCGTCCCATTAAGCAAGCTTCCCAGGTGAGAACCTTTGTTTGCTTTGATCTCCCCTGTTCCCCACCTCTTTTGCAGAATTTGTAATTTACATTGGCAGAAAAATGTGCTTAAATTGGCAGCCTTTTTAATATCGGTACTCTATTGTAAATTTAGAAAAATGTTTATATACATATACATATATATTTTATATATCTAAGTATAACATATCTAGACTAAACTAAAAATATATTGTTTTGAAAGGCGTTCTGTGCTGTTTCTTCCATATTTTGCAAACTGTTTTAAAAAGTCCTTACATCTTGCACCAGTTTTTGGCTTTATTTTTAAGCCAATATACAGCAGACAGGAAAGAAGAGATTACAGGGTCTGTTCATAGCTACACCTGGACAACTACAGTGACTTCACAAATGCTCTGATTCAGCAAAGACTTGGGTGCATACTCAACTTTATACATTGTAGACTCAAAGTTAAGTGCACATATAAGCCTTACATGGATCGGGGGGCCTAAGGATGCAAAGGTGTGAACTAAGGATGAATTTAACCCTATTTTTGAATATTTACATTCTGTTTCAAATTGACCCAGACTGAGCAATCTGTGTCTATATATAATGATGGAGTGACAGCTTAGTCTCTCACAATAAGTAACTTTGCCTCTGTATACTCAGTGCGTTACTAGCCGTGAATAAATAAAACAGAGCTGCAGTTTACTGATGCTTCAGTTTGATGTTCTCTTGCACTGCTCTTTAAACTACTTCCTAAAAAATGAACTGTATATAGTTATTGGTGTGTTTAATTTATTAAGCTTATATATTTCAAGTCGCAGAGCACCAGTTAATGTAGTATTTTTGTACTGTATTGGAAGCATGCCTTCCTGTGATTCTTTTCCACATATTAAATTGTGCAATTTTTAAATATGTTTTAAAATAAATTTTGTCTGTGGCTTCAAATACTCACCAGATTTCTTGGACAGTTGAAAACGGGCTTTGGTTGTTACTGCTTAAAAATTAAATAGGGAATTTAATTCTCAGAGCAAATTCATAAATGTGGGGGGGGGGTTGTTTTTTTTAAAGATCTGAGGTTTTCATTCCTAGCTATTTGAAAGCAGAGTTGTGTTGTGTTTCTGGACTTAAAGTTCAGGCAAAAAAACCTGGTTTTGTTCATCACAGATCTGATTCCAAGTCCATTGAAATCAACGAGAATTTTTCCAACTGATTCAGTAGCCTTTTGATCAGCTCCCATATGGTTAGAAAAACAAAACACAAATGAACAGGTTAATGTAACTTATAACTAAGGGATATAAAAATATTCATAATTGTATAGTTTGGGGAATAAATCACCCAATAAGAGCTAGACTTTCAAGACTTCAGCAACCTGCAATTGAGGCCAGATTTTCAAAAATGCTCAGCTGGCAACATGCTGAGCTCTTGTAAAAATCTGGCCCTAAGTGATAGGGTTTTAAAAAGGAACTATCCTTAAGGAAAGGTTATTTCACAAATGCCTGCTATGAGTTCTTTGCATCTTGGTCTTAGGCATCTTATACCAGACATGGTCAAAAAAAGGACTTCAGTTCAGATGGAATTCTAATGTTGGACAACTTGGTGTTAGAATCCTAGAATACTAGGACTGGAAGGGACCTCGAGAGGTCATCGAGTCCAGTCCCCTGCCCTCACGTTCCTTCTTGTAACTCAGCTCTCTGGCTTTAAAGCCTCACCTCTTCCAGGGTAACAAGTCCATACAAAAACTCAGTAACCATGTACCAGACCTTCAGCCCCCCAGTCTGGGTTTATTTAGGGTTGCCAACTTTCTAATCACACAAAAGACACTTACCTCGGGTGGCTCCTGGAAGTGTCTGGCATATCTAGCTCTCAGTTGGAGGAGCCTTGTGTATACTGCCCATGCCTACAGGCACCGCCTCCGCAGCTCCCAATGGTTGTAATTCACAGCCAATGGAAGCTGCAGAGCTGGTGCTCAGGGGCGGGATGGGGGAGGAGGATACAGAGCTTCCTTAGCTTCCCTTGAGCCTAACTCCACTTCGGAGAGCCGCACAGAGCCAAGGCAGGCAGGGAGCCTTCATTAGCCCCACTGCACCGCTGACATGGGTCTAGACGTTCTGGTTGAAAACCGGATGCCTAGCAATCCTAGGTTCAATAGGCCTGGCCCCTTTGCTCTCAGGGCCTATACCTCCCCTCAAGCCTCCCACTCGTCAGTTTAGGGGCATTCTGATAAACTGCTAGGGCCTGTTTCTTATGATCCTTCACTCATTCCCTGGACTTCTTTCTACCTTTACCTGTTTGCAGGAGTCTGTCATGGAGCTGTGTCTCCACATCTTTCTCTCTGAAGTTTCATCTCTTCAGTCTCATGCTGAGCAGCTCTCTCAGGGTAGCTCCTAGCTGCAGCGGATAAGCTGCCTGAAACTCTCTTCACTCAGTTCCTATTGGCCCCACAGTTCTTTTTTTTCCTCTGCCTCCCCTTCAACCTGTCACTGCCAGGCTGGAGTATACACATCCCATCACAGGCCCAAATTTCAATTCTCACTAGGGCTCAGCATGGACCACTGCTGTTTATGTCAAACCTTTTCCTCTTTGTTAGCCAAGCTGCCAAAAAACCAAACTAAACCACAAGGCCTCTGTGTAGCAACTGTCTCCTCTTGACACCAAAACCCCACCAAAACAAAGGAATCAGTGCTTTATTTCTAGAGACTAACGTATCCTTGTGCCACCACCGCAGCAACTGCTGTATCATTTTTATGAAATGCTCAGGATGTATCCTTATCCCCTCAAATATTTTAACAGCATGGATCAAGATGGTCCTGTTTCAGCCTCTCTCACCTACTCAGATTTCTGATCCTAATCATTTCAGGATGTAGAATTTTTTCCTCTTAACTTAAATTGTCTTGACTAACAGAAAGTTTGTTTAAAATGAAGCAAAAGCTGATTTTTTAAAAAACTTTTTGAAGAGCCAAATTGTAAATCCCAGATTGGGTTTCACAACAGAAATTACTAGCAGTGAGCACTGAAGTAATGTCAACTTAATCCCCGGCATAGACACAGCTCAATTGACAAAAGAATTCTGAACCATCCTTCCTTTCATACCAGTATGGGGCATGCAGGCTGGTAGCTAGATTTGAAGGGCTATGGCTAGAGCCCTGCACAGATACAAAAACATGGATCCACAGATGATCCACATCCACCAGGCTCAACTCATTGTTCAATCCACAATCCAGATTTTACTTGCATCTGCACAGCAAACCGTCTGGAGGGGAGGGAGCACAGATGAGCGAGGAGGGGGCAGGATCATCCAGGGAAGAGGCAGGAAGCACAAAAGCAGGGACTGGGGATGAGGGACAGCAGGGACGCGGGCGGGGGCTCTGCTTGTCAGTGCTCACGAGGTGGAGGGAGTGGGAGGCCAGGCAGGACCAGAACTCATCTCCTCCTGCAGGGAGATTTAGGACAGAGCTTGTTGCATTCTTTCTCTGCCAGCAGTGCAGGGTTCTGCTCTGGCACTCTCCCCCCGGCCTGGCGCTGAGCAGAGGATGGGGCAGGAGTATCCACTCTAGTATCTGCTTCACTCTCCACAGATATCCGCATCCACGGAAGCGGATATCCGCAGATATACAGAGCTGTAGTTATGGTCGGTATGTCCACAAAATTATGGGCCCAACTTATCCCAAATTATGAATCCAACCTCAGTACTTCTGTGGAGAAAGCCACATCAAAGCCATGTTTGGAAGGTTACCTCCTCCAGGATCATCTCTCTTTTGCTGCACACTGAGCGGCAAAATCCCCAAACAAAGTCTTTGTACTTCCATGAAAAGCAGGCCAACAGACAAATATTTAGAAAGGCCTAACCTATAACACAGTAGAAACCTAGGTATGAATGCACAGAGCTTGCACAGATCAGTGTGCCAGTCCCAAGCATTCAGAAATTTGATTAGGACTTTAAAAATCATAAGAGCATCTTAAAAATCATGTGGTATTTTAAAACCTGTTATCCAGCATGCTCGGGGATTATAGCATTACAGTTATCTAAAAATTTTGGTTATCTGAGGGTTCCATCAACCTAGAAAAAAAACAATGGACAATAATAGTAAAACTCAAATTTTGGTTATCTAATAATGTAAACTGTATTGTAATCAACATAAACACAATGCTAAGGATGTATGGGACAACTGAACAAGTAAAATTTAGTCTTATGTTATTAAAAAGAAACAGTACTGTAATTATTATTACCTAATAGGAAATGTGCTGGTTTCTAAAGTTTTCCGTATAGTTAAGTGCCAGATAGCACAGGTTTTACTGTAATACATTTTAGGTTCTACTTGTTTGCTTTTTCATTCTTTAGGGAGTCCTGTGTTTTCAAGCTTCTTTCTGCAACTATCAAAGCTAGAAATTACTTTTTTTCTTTCTTTTAGTTGAGTGTGCAAAGTCTCATGTACCTCCTCTGCCCCTGTTGTTGGGGCTTCAAGGAAAACACTAGATCTTGCAAGATTCAGAACTGTGAGAACTGGCATCGTCAAAAGCAACTCAGTTAACTTGAGGTTTCAAAGACAAGAATGAGGCAAAAAGACAACATGATCCCCAAGATGTGAGAATATTTTTTAATTTAAAACAATTGCAGCAATATATCATTAATATCCCTTCTCATCTCAAACAAATACTCCCCGAAATGTTACCAGTGCTTCAAGCAAACAATGCTGTATGGTGCAAAATAAATGATTACAAACATTTCCAGGACACAATAGAAAACCTCAAAAGATGTGGCAGGAATCAGAAATTGATCTGATCCACAAATGGGAGACAAGGTAGGGAAATAAAAAGGCATTTCCAGTTACAGCATGTTTTGCACAGTCTTTCAGTGTATCTGAAGACAGCAGAGAAAATAGAGATGGCTGCCATTGGGATGGAAAACAAAAGATACGAGTTGGAGGTCTGTTTCTAAAAGCTACAATGAAGATCTAATACATCCATGTCACAAATTTGTACTGTACCCCCATGAGGTTGAAAGTTCTTAAGAAACAGGGCCTGAATTTGATTTCATTTACACCAGTGTAAATCAGGTCTAACTCAGCAGAGTTACTCCAGTGTGTAACTGGTAAAAAGGAAAGGAGAATCAGGTCCAAAGACTCCCAGACTGGCTGAAGGCTTTATTATTTTTCTTAATTAAGATTATACCCTAATTACATTTTAACCAGAAAGATAAAAGGATTTTATAAATCACATCCTACTTTTGCTTTGGAGAGAGGACCTGCACAGGGGATTCTATAGACTCCATTAGAAATAAAGCAATATTTAAAAGGATGGGGTGAGGAGGTTGTCAAACATTCTCCTTTTTTCTCCTTTTCTCCCTAAAGTTTCATAATTCAGAAATGTATGACCAACTCTAACAATAAAACAGCAGTTTGCTCTGTACCTCTTGATTCATGGTATTCAGCTGATTAAATAACTCGTCTTTTCAAGTTCATAGACCAACTGATATTGGTGAGAGTTGTGACCCCAAATGCCTTTGAGGATCTGGGCCAAAGTGATGACTCTTCTCAACCTTTACTCCAAAGAAGCTCACAAAACATTTTAAAGAAAAATAATTTGAAAAAGTTACTGGAATCCGTCTAATGTGCAGGTCCTCCTATTACCCATTGCTCAAGTCACCCTCTAGTGCCCTGATCCAGCAAGGTACTTATGCAAAAGGCATAGTGAATAGGACCACCCATATTCTTGAAACTGAGCATGCACTTAAGTGCTTTGATAGATCAGGGGTTAAATGGATGAAACAAGGGTACCTCTGACTCTATGTTCCAGAAATAGAGGATTGCATCCTAATGTACCAATGGCATTATTTGCCTTTAGTCATATATTTAAAGAAAAAGAGAGAGAGAGAGAGAGAGAGAGAGAGAGAGAGAGAGAGAGAGAGAGAAAAGAAAGGGCAGTACATTGATCGTTTGAAGGCAAAAACAGTGACAAGGGGACAAAATGCAGAAACACCTGAAGAATTTCAAAGTATTTTTCAATGCTAAATTTCCATGAAAGAAAATTCAGCCTCTCCCCTGGATTGCACCCTGCACTTTTGTCCACTGCACAAAGGCCTGAACTATACTTGCAATAAAAGAATTTCAGAAATGCAAACACTAAAAATGCACCAGCTAATTTTTTTCTTTTAAGTATCACTTCCCAGCTTCTCACCTGCTAGCTTTTGAAATGTGCCTGATATTAAATATATAATATCACACACATAGTTGTTCCAGTTAAGATAGCTCTATATACAAGTACATGGTCTGTAAGAGCTCATGCTCCATCCTTACTCCCATGTTTAGTAACAAGCATGGTAAGGACTCCAAGGTCTTTAAATAAAAAGGTTGTGCATACCAGACCTTTCCAGTTTATAAATAGCCCTTTAAGTTCATGAGGCAGAGGAGAAAGCTTTTGTTGCCCTTCTTTGAAATGTAACTGGGCACGAAAGGGATCTTTTCCTTTTTCTACTGTCAAAAGCACAAATAAAAAACCATCTTAAAGTTCAGCTCCTTCACTTTAAACATGGGATGCGCCACTGCAGACTTGGCTGATTCAATTTTCAGAACAGGCTTCTGCTAGTGAAAGACACAAACAGCCAAAATACTGTAGAAACAAGTAGATTTGCTGGCAATTTTTATTTCATCCATAATAAAACTACTTAATAATGATGAGGCAGATGGTTCTTATGAAAGCCATTTTCTATTGGGGTACAACACCACTCTAGTGTGTCTGGAAAGGTGTTCAAGAGAAGACACTTTCCCAGTGATTAGACATCACATACACTATTACAGATTTATTGCACCCTATTTGCTCTCTACATCTAGTACCACTTTTCAAATAAAAAACTGGCCAGGAAAACTAGGCTTATATTACCATGTTTAGTGAGCTATCCCAGACTTCTACATTAAGGGAACATTTTGTAGTCAGACATTAAAAAATGCCCTAGTTATAACCAGGTACCCTTTGGTTGTGTGCAGTTGCCTGCATTTTGCTACTGAACTTGCAGACATTAAATGCGGAGAAGACATAATCACAACTTCCTGCCTCTCCTGCACTCTGCATGGGTTCTTTTGACTATTTAAACTTACTTTGAGGGATCAGTAAAATGAGGAGGCAATTTTACCAACTGTCTCTCAGGAGTTGCAATATAATGTGAAGTTTTTTTGGTGGTAGTGGGGACATAAAAGATTACATTCACTGTTGTATTTTTCCCCCTAAAACAGAACTATTCAATAACAATTTAACACCCCCCCCACCCCCACCCTCAGGCCCTTCCTTGTCTAGGAATCAAATTGAAATAAAGAAACATGGAAAAAATGAGTAAAAAATGGCCAATCCCCCCCCCCCCCCCGGGAAACCCAGGAGAGGGGTGTTGTGCAGATCAGATTATCTGTGTGCTTGCAAGTTTCTAGACCATCGATACGTTATGAATTTTTAAAAAATCAATAAATCAGTAATTTTACCCACCAATTTCCTACACCCATAGAAGAGACTTAAATAATTAAACAACCTTTGGCAGAAAGCAGAATTGTGCTACAAGCACTTTGTCCTGGAGTCAGTTTTAGCTGGAGTGCTACCGGTCTGGGCACAACATTCTTTGCAACAGTTAAAGGAACATTGCTCCTCATTTCTAATGCCTTTGGAGGAAATCAGTGGTTGTTATTCCTGAGAGATGGAGTTTTATTTATCAAATCAGCATATCTATTTTCCTCAGCCACTTGCTATCGTGAATCTCTTGGGATAATTTAAAAAACAACAGGATTTCAAGAAGAGTTTTAAAAATCCACATTAAATACATAAAATAAAACTCACCATTTCTATTTGGCATAAATGTACTGTACAGGGCACTGGCAAAGGGGATTAATAGCTTCCAAATTTTGCATTAGTGTGTTTTGATTTCAAGCATCACGGAGGCAAAACAAAACATTCTGTATCTCTACATTCCAATATACGTAGTAGGTCTATTAGTCATTCCATATTGTACTGAAAATAATTTTGTGACCAAGGCATGTTCTGTGATGGAAAACAGTTTCTCCCCTTCCAACTATACATGAAGCAAAGGCAAATCTCTGACATCCATAACCAGTGTGGATTCTCCAGTTGGAAGAAGTGGGCAGCTACTACCATAAAAATGTACATTCCCCAAAAGTCTTCTAAGAACATAGCTGAACCACAAGGCAATAATTGGATTGTAGTTTAGTTATGGAACAAAAGCATTCTCCATGTGGTAGTTGCAAACTCCATTAGTAATCTGCATGGCCTTAAGGTATCTTTTCATGTATAGCCATTTAAAATATCCTACAGTACATCACCACCTAATAGAAATTTCTCTGCTAACACTTAAGAAGGCATCAAATAACTGTGTTTTAAATAAACTATAAATATCCCATGTTTTCCTTTGCTTTTTGGCAGTCCAAAGTTTGTTGTGGGTTTTTTTTTTTTAAATGAATACTTTTTTTTTTTTTTTTTGGCAAATTAAAAAGGCTTATGGCTTCCTAAGGCCAAATAACGTATGTGAGGCCTAACTTGGTATCCTATGGTAGAAGTAAATATATCCCAGGTCTCTGGGAGGTCGCTCTGAGGCACAGACTTTAAGGTCGTTGTAGATCACCCATCTGAAATGAAAATAGGAAAGTGAGTATCAAGAGGATTCAAGTGCTGTAATTAATTCTTTTAATACAGCACCAACAAGACATTAATGCAGGGCTACATTAACACAGGGCTACTCAACACATGGCCTGTGGGCAACATGTGGCCCGCGGACCATTTGTTTGTGGCCCATGGTGCAGTATGGGTTTAATGGGGCTCAACATGTGGCCCGTAGGTGGGATTCTTTGAACAAGGCCTCAACTGGAGGGAACACGCTCCACAACTGCGAGGTGTCTCTCAGGCAGGGTGAGCACTGAAAGACGCAAGCGGACAGGCTGGTTAGAATAGACTGGGTACAGGGTATCAGTGTTACTAGCCCTCAGGGACAAAGTGCTGGAAGCGCTGTGTGAAAAAAAACTCTTTGCATATATATCTGCATGTATATGCAACCACACTTAAGTTGCAGCCCTTGGCATGTACTGTGAGTATCACTGTGGCCCCCGGGCCTTCCAAAGTTGAGTAGCCCTGCATTAAGGATTTCTTATATCTCTACCCTAAAAAGCTTAAAATCTAATCAGAAAATGTACAGACAAAAACAATAATGAAAACAAAAGTGACTGGTACGGCAGACTTATTAATTAATAAATTACATAATCGGAGGGGCATGGAGGCAAACCAGAGATGGCTTCCTGTTGCCAGAAATTAAAGAGTGCTTGATGCAAAGGAAGGGAGGAGGAGGTTGGTGCAAACACAACAAAATCCAAGTTCTGCATCAGGCCAGTCCCTGGTACAGATTGGCGCTACCTTGGCATGTGCGCAAACACACACATCAATTACAAGGAAAACCAAGTGCACTTCTATGTAACATTTGTAGCCTTCACTCCACTGAATGAGCGAGATAACAGAAATGTATTGTGTGATAAGAAACACTCGCACATTTTTGTGAGGTGACGTACTATGCTGAAGCTGCCTACCATCCAAAAACCAAAGCTTCCCTTCCTTTCCCAAAGCCACTCACCTGCCCTCCTTTTTGAGATGGCAAACATAGTGGCCGCTCATTGTGGATGTTCCCATGTGGCTGATGAACCCAAAGAGCTCATATCCTGCATAAGAAACATCAGTGAATGATGAGCGGCAGTCCTCCGTTGCTGACACCACCTCACAGAGCCAAGAGACTTTTTTTTTTCAAAAACAGCGAGGCATTTTCATGATTCAGACTTCACATGCCCAAAAACACTTTCTATTAACCCTGCATAAGTGTCCCCTTTCACAGGTGGCACTTACCTTCACCAAACATGAATGCAGCACAAATCAACACCTCTGGGCACACACAACGTTGTCCGAGTTCAGCTTATACCTATAAATAAGGCTACCCCGAGAGCCAGATGCATTAGATGCTAATGGAGAATCCCTGGAGCCAGCTACCTGCGTGGTCCATGGGAGCATCTGAGCAGCGATCTCAGGGACTTCCCCAGAGCCAGCTGCACCAGCAGTCCTGGGGCAGCTGAAGCAACAGTCCCACAGGTACCCAGAGCCATCCGGAGAGCAGTCCCTGTACAATGGGTCGAGAGGCAGTCAAGCCTCAGCACTGGAGCAGAGCCCCCCAGAATAGGGGGCCACAGAAGCAGAGATTTAGTCAGGGGTATTATTGGTTCAAGTCATGTAGTGCTCATGCCCCATCCATGACTTCATAAAAATACTGTGACTAAATCTGAACCTTACCTATGACCAGATCTATGAAAGACAAAATGGATGGGGCAAGGGTTTGGATTTCAACCATGATGCAGACAAGACAGTAGTAGGACATGCTACTTAGATACAGCCCAGTGTAGGGTTGTGAAAATTGGCTCCATACACTAATTAGTTAAATTTATGGATGTGAATGTTTGAACTCTTCTTAATCAAATGCAAAAGACAGAGACTATATCCACGAGTCACTTTTGGTCTGAGGTCACACTGGGTTTGTCTAAACTATGTCCCTTTGTCGAAAGAGAAATGTAAATTAGGTAAATCTAAAGTGCAAATGAAGCAGGGATTTAAATATCCTGCGCTTCATTTGCATAATCACATCACAGCAGTCTTTTGAAAAAGGTTATTTCGAAAGTGAAACCACAGTTTAGATGCGGTTCTTTCGAAAAAGGTTTTGGTTTTTTTTCCCCCAAAAGAACTGTGGTTTCACTATTAAAATACCCTTTTTCGAAAGACCGCTGTGACGCGAGTATGCAAATGCAACATGGGATATTTAAATCACCGCTTCATTTGCACTTTCAATTTACCTAATTTACATCCCTCTTTCGACAGAGGGATGTAGTTTACACATACCCACTGAGTCCTTCTAGCCCCATTAATCTGACAAATATATATATAATCCTTGCAATGCTGGGAAAGCCCTTGAATATTAACTTCAACAGCTTCAGCACACTATCCAGGCATGGCTTCTCAACAGAAAGAAAACTGTAATGAGTTCATTGTTAGGTCAACTGAAAAAAAGGCTTTTCTGCACAGCAGGCATGGAAATCTTACTCTGTATTTGTTTATGCTGCACAGTATAGCCAGACTTGGAATTATTAGATTTTTATTGTTAAATACGGATTTCACCACTGACACACAAACTGAGAAAATATATTTATATTGAAGATCATTTAAATTTACAAAGTAGACAAAGAGAAGGAAAATGCTTTTGAGAACTTACTAGAGCAGGGGTGGGCAAAGGGCCTCCACGGGCCAGATCCGGGTCACAAAGCGGGTGGATCCAGCCTGTGGAGGCCCTGCTGCTCCCCCACCCCCAGGCCAATTAGGTTCTGGGGGAAGGAGAGCACGCAAAGCCCCCTCCCACCCTGCCAGGAGCACATGGCACTTTGAAACACCGCGCGTTGGTCGCAGGGTGGCGGGGAAGGGCGGAGGAGGCTTTGCATTCCCCCCCATCCCGTCCCTAGGCCAATCAGGGCATGAGAGCAGGAAATCTGCGTGAAGCTTCCTTCGCTCTGCCCCGCCCCTGCAAAGAGCCTGCGGCACTTCAAAGTGCCATGCGCTCAACAAAGGGCGGGAGGAGGCTTCCCGTGCTCTCCCGCCCCCAGGCTCTGGGTGCCTAATGGGAAGAGGGTCAAAAAGCCTTCCTGACCGCCCAGACCAATCATGGTCCGGGGGGCAGGTAGCTCCGCCCCTTCCTGTTTAGGCCCCGCCCCTTCCAGGGTGGCCCGGGGCTACTTCAAAAATTTCTGAAGTGGCCCCCAGTCAAAAATTATTGCCCACCCCTGTACTAGAGTTAAAATCCAATTATCTAGACTTTTGAATAAGGCTTGTTATGAGTGAACTTGCAAATCAATAGTAAAACAAGTATGATTTGTTAATTTAAGGATATTTACTTCCTATATTTTGACATGACCCTGACAATTTGTGTTTTAACTATTTAAGTTTTTGAATGTCAGCATCTACTGTCATTAAATAATTGTTTGACTTCACCCCCACCTCTTCCTCAAAAAGTCTTCCATCACTCTGAAAATTTAAATTGACAACAATCCAAGGGTGTGTGTGGGAGCTTAAAGATAGCTATCAATATTGACTATTCATTGAAATGAAATAAACTGAATTCTGCCAAGCCTAAGTATAGTCATGAACAAAATTAAATAGATTACACTCCTTCAAACAACTGGATAATGGGAATGACTTGGATTTTAACCCAGAGAGGGACTTCTGGGACCCTTATACTGCATCAAAGCATATAATCAGAACTTCAGACAGGATCACATCCTCCAAAGTCTGAATGCACAAATCTAATTCTCATGGTCTTTATTGTAAACCTCTATTCTTTAAATGTATTCACCGTCCCCAAGACATTGGGATAATCGAGGTTGACCTTTATTTATAATAGTTAGTGAAATATTATTAAAAAGTTATTAACAATTTATTAAAAAGCTACCAGAGAAACAAAATTAAATAATTATATGATGTGGCTTTTAGACTATTTTTGTAAGACTAGTATAGTAATGATAACTTTGGAGACAGACACAGGTGGATCAAGCATACACACTGCTGTTCCAGGATGGGAGTATTAAAGTTCATTACAAAGGCTACTCACTAGCCCAAGATTACAAATGTGCTGCAGTAACCCAGTGCATTTACATTTATGATCACTCTTTGCCTACTTTATATTCATAGAATCATAGAATCATAGAATAATAGGACTGGAAGGGACCTCGAGAGGTCATCGAGTCCAGCCCCCCGCCCTCAAGGCAGGACCAAGCTCCACCTACACCATCCCTGACAGATGTCTATCTAACCTGTTCTTAAATATCTCCAGAGAGGGAGATTCCACCACCTCCCTTGGCAATTTATTCCAATATTTGACCACCCTGACAGTTAGGAATTTTTTCCTAATGTCCAATCTAAACCTCCCCTGCTGCACTTTAAGCCCATTACTCCTTGTCCTGTCCTCAGAAACCAAGAGGAACAAATTTTCGCCTTCCTCCTTGTGACACCCTTTTAGATATTTGAAAACCGCTATCATGTCCCCCCTTAATCTTCTTTTTTCCAAACTAAACAAGCCCAGTTCATGAAGCCTGGCTTCATAGGTCATGTTCTCTAGACCTTTAATCATTCTTGTCGCTCTTCTCTGTACCCTTTCCAATTTCTCCACATCTTTCTTGAAATGTGGCGCCCAGAACTGGACACAGTACTCCAGCTGAGGCCTAACTAGTGCAGAGTAGAGCGGCAGAATGACTTCACGAGTTTTGCTTACAACACACCTGTTGATACAACCTAGAATCATATTTGCTTTTTTTGCAACAGCATCACACTGTTGACTCATATTCAACTTGTGGTCCACTATGACCCCTAGATCCCTTTCCGCCATGCTCCTTCCTAGACAGTCGCTTCCCATCTTGTATGTATGGAACTGATTGTTCCTTCCTAAGTGGAGCACTTTGCATTTCTCTTTATTAAACCTCATCCTGTTTACCTCTGACCATTTCTCTAACTTGCTAAGGTCATTTTGAATTATGTCCCTATCCTCCAAAGAAGTCGCAACCCCACCCAGTTTGGTATCATCTGCAAACTTAATAAGAGTACTCTCTATCCCAATATCTACATCATTGATGAAGATATTGAATAGTACGGGTCCCAAAACAGACCCTTGAGGAACTCCACTTGTTATCCCTTTCCAGCAGGATTTAGAACCGTTAACAACAACTCTCTGACTACGGTTATCCAGCCAATTATGCACCCACCTTATCGTGGCCCTATCTAAGTTATATTTGCCTAGTTTATCAATAAGAATATCATGCGAGACCGTATCAAATGCCTTACTAAAGTCTAGGTATATGACATCCACCGCTTCTCCCTTATCCACAAGGCTCGTTATCTTATCAAAGAAAGCTATCAGATTAGTTTGGCATGACTTGTTCTTCACAAACCCATGCTGGCTATTCCCTATCACTTTATTACTTTCCAAGTGTTTGCATACGATTTCCTTAATTACCTGCTCCATTATCTTCCCTGGGACAGACGTTAAACTGACCGGTCTATAATTTCCTGGGTTGTTCTTATTCCCCTTTTTATAGATGGGCACAATATTTGCCCTTTTCCAGTCTTCTGGAATCTCCCCTGTCTGCCATGATTTTTCAAAGATCATAGCTAAAGGCTCAGATACCTCCTCTATCAGCTCCTTGAGTATTCCTTGGCTGCTGTGCAATAGCCCCATCTTGTGGTTTACTTAGATCTATTACTTCTGGCAATGAGATCCTCCGAGCAAAACCATTAGCAAAATCAATGAAGTAATGCATGGGTATGTAGGATAATGATTCCTATTAAATGGATTATCAGATTACATGGCGACCAAAAGGCCTAGAGCCCAAATGGGTTTGTAACAACAGCAGAATCCTTAGGTTGATTAACTTTTAGAGACCTCCTCCCTCCAGGCTTAGACTTTTTCATATCTTTCCTCTTATAGTGAAAGGAAATTATATTTTATTTAGAGTAAGTGAGGGGAGTATTTTAACACTGTGAGACTGAATCAAAGTAACAAGGATACCGAATGATCCTGGATATAAAAAGATTTTCATCTGGTGATACACCATTAAAGCAGATGAATCAATGCCAACACAGGAGCATGAAGTTTACTGAACTGTAACACAGAATCATAAGGTTAGAGGGACTGCAAGAGTCATCTAGTCCAATTCCCTGCCAAGATACAGGTATGAGAGTGACAGGATTCTGGGAGGTTTTATCTGCATTTGCCTGCCCCTTTTGCTGGAAAAAAAATCAAGCCCCCTAATGCAGACTGGCTGCACTAGCACAGTTTAATCTGGTAATTTACCAAAGATTTTATGTAAATTCTGTTGTGTGCTAGTGTCTTGTGCCCATGTTAGGGCCACATACTAGACAGCTTATTAAATCCATTACATTTTCATAGTGGAAACAGGGTCTAAGAGCGATTTTTAGCTTCTGTAAGTGTGGCCAGGTATTCTCACAGAAGAAAGAAGTGGCATCTTAATTTTACATATGAGGGAAGCTGAGGCCCAAATAAGTCATGTGATTTACCAAGGGGTGTGTGTGTGTGTGTGTGTGTGTGTGTGTGTGTGTGTGCGTGTGTGTCACACACACACACACACACACACACACACACACAAATAAAAACAGGTTGCCTGGACTCCACTGCAAACCCTCAGTGAAGCTAACTTTTGCAAGAAAGAGAAGAGCTGTAGATATAACGTATCAGATATGCAACATTGCAGCATGACAGCTAAAACCACGACTCGAGGGGAACTTACTTCCAGACCCGTCTTTGATCCTGGGCCCTTCTGGCCCTGCCTCTGCAAGAATGTTGGCATTGGCATTATTTTCCATATCCATCACATCTGAAGCAGCTTCGCTTGACTCCTCGGGGTCCGGGTGGCTGAAGATCCAGTCCAGTGCACGCTCCAAATTATTATTCTGGCAGACATATGAGCAAAACACTAGCCATTAGCAATGTTCACCAACAGCGTAGCTCCCACGCAAACCCTGATCTCTAAGGCTATGTCTACACTGCACTCTAAACTCAAAATAAGATATGCAATTTGCATACACAAATTGCTTACTTATTTTGAGTTTATTTCAAAATAGGCTACTTTGAAATTTGGTGCCATCTACACAGTAACAAATTTCAAAATAAAGTGCTATTTCGAGACATCCCTTAACCCTCATGGAATGAAGGTTACCAGGATGCTGAAATAGCATGTGTGTTATTTAGAAAAACATTTCAAAATAACAAATGGCTTGTGAAGATGCGGGTGAATGGCTTGGGAAGAACCAGGACTGAGTTCAACAGTTTTCAGTACATTTGAGCTATACACACTGCCTTTATGAAAATGAGCATTCAGCTAATACTCTGCAAGTCTTTTAAACCAGGACTAGTACTAAATGATTTGCTGAAGCATTTTCAGCACCTCACAAACTGAAAGGTTCTTTGCTCAGTGTTCTACATGCTGTTGCCCATCATGAAACGACTGCTGCATTACACAGGATAACAATATTAATTTAAGCACAGAGGGTTTTAAAGTTATATTTGATGCAAAAAGTGGCTGCCTCCGTCCTTTAAATAATCCCAATTAGTTAGCTGAAGCCAGCATTAGGTATTTGGTTTCCAAAGCTGTAATTTTCAATTAATTGGAAAAAATGGCTGGAATTAATATTTTGATTCTAATAAATGGCTTAAAGTGAAGCCAATTTAGACTTTTCAACCTCTGTTAAATCAAAATCGTAGTTTACAATACATACCCAATTCAGAAATGGTGACATTTGTAATTTGATGCGCTTATCTCCTTGTGCAGCTAGCACAATGTCATTCTAGTCCACCACTAGAAACCATGGCAATGCAACCAATTGGTACTGGGAGGTCATATAGGAAAGCTTAAGTGATCTGGCTATGAAAGGCCTGAATTGCACTGTTCATCCACTGCTACTGTCAGCTACCAATGCTATGGCACTGTAGGTAGCATCAACAAGCATACAGGCTACTCAGATGTTCAGGAATAAGAGTGAAAACCAATGGCCCAGTCCTATGGTTTCCCCATTCAGATCACAAAAGCGTGCAAGCCACAGAATTACACGTGAACAGGTACCCCCAATTTGTGAATGCCTATGCTGCTTGGAGCACGATCCTACACATCATACTAACTAGATGGTAGCCAAGCAACATAGCTGGAAAGAGGCACTGCAGCCCACCAGTTGCTGTCACAGGAAGTATCAATATTAGTGGATAATGGGAAGTGACACCATAGAAAAGGCGGCAGAACAGCCCAATGTTAACCCCTTCTCCCTGGCTGTCATTCTACATGAAGGTGGGCTTTGGAGAGGCACAGAACAGATATGAAGAGAAACAAAGGTAAAGACTTCCTTCTCTCCAGCACCCAGAAAGAGACTTTCTCTTTCTTGGGGTGGGTGTCTCTTGGGGACACACCATAAGATTGCTATACCTGGAAAACTGTGGATGGCAAGTCAGAACACAGTCATGTAAGATGGGATTGCAACCCTTCAACACCCCAAAATAAAGAACTGAGGAACTCCTCATCCTCAGACATACTACTCTCATGCACCCAGAAAGCTTCAGAACAGGTAGACAGGGGAATCAAGTTCTTCTTATCTTGCCCTTCATGTCACATCCAACTGAACATTCACCTGAAATCTGTATACCCTTTCTCCTCACTAGGGATGTGAACAACTAATCGACTATCTGATAAGCATTTGCTTATCAGATATTCAAGTTGACTAGTTACTTCCCCCCCGCCCACCTGCTGCCTCTATCAGAAAGAGGCAGCAAGGTGGGGGAGGAAGGGATACTTCAAAGCGGCAGCGCTGTGTGGAGCCTGGGGCCAGGTGCCAGGCTCCACACAGTGCTGCCATTTTGAAACATTACGTGAAGCCCAGGGCCAGCTGGGGTGTTCCCAGGCTGCATGTGGCGTTTCAAAGTGGCAGTGCTGTGTGGAGCCAAGGGCCAGCAGGGGAGTCCCCAGCTCATCCCGGGCTCCAGGGGGCACTGTCACTTTGAAATGCCGCAAGGAGCCTGATGCTGGGCTCCCCACGGTGTTTCAAAGCAGCAGTGCTGCACCGAGCCCAAGGGCAGCGGCAGAGTCCCCAGCTGATCCAGGGCTCCACACGGTGCTGCTGCTTTGAAACGCTGTGGGGAGCATGAGGCCATTGGGGAACTGCCCCACTGGCCCCGCGCTCTGCAGCGCTTTCGCCTTTGAAGTGCATCGACTATTTGATTAGTCAGTTTCTTGAAATGTAACATTCCTACTCCTCACGCCTCTTACAACCTTCGAGGGCCAACCTTGCCTTAGGACCCCATTCTCCTTGCTTGCCCACATCCACCAGCAAGGTTTGAGTTCCTTCATGAGCACATTTCATGACTTTCCTTGCACATGTGTCTCTTCATTCTTGAAAAAAATCCAGAATTTCTCTTGACCACCCAGGAGACTTACTGTTGCTTTGAGGGATTGAAGAGCTACATTCCTCTGGAACCCCATGGAGGTGATGAGAGCTACCATCTCTTCTGGGGGCTGGTTATCTAGCCCAATCGCCCCTAGACCAGCTGCTCTGGCAGAAGCAACTCCTCCATAGCCAGGGATAGCTAGCGGCTCTGCAAAATCTAGAAGAGACAAAACACTCCATTTACACACTCCCTACCAACACATAACCAAGCAATGTATGGAAGTTCAAGAACAGCAACAATACCTATGTAAAGTTCATTTCTATAGGCTAAATCTGGACAGCAGGGGAATAGGAGGCCCCAAAAATCAGGTACTGGGTGTGGTTCATTGTCCCACGTAGTGGTACTTAGACCACTTACAGAGAGACAGAATGAGTTTGCTCTACAGCCTTAGCTGGCTTTTAGCTTATGCTCTAGAGGCTCATGCACTATGCTTCAGAGGTCCCAGGTTCAGTTGTACCTGTCAGTGTTACAAGTGGGGGCTAGTCCAGGATTTCAACTGGGGAGTCTCTGAAGCTCAGGAAGCGCTTCCTCAGTGATGGGAAGTATGTAACCCACACACTCACTGGGTGTAGTGTACTGTCCCGTGTAGTGGCAATTAGTGGGAGAAAGAATGAGTTTGCTCTATAGCCTTAGCTGAGAGCCAGCTGGCTTTTAGCTCAAGCTGTAGAGGCTCGTGCACTGAGCTTCAGAGGTCCCACATTCAGTTCCACCTGTCCACATTACAGAGGCACATGAGAAAGGCATGGATGGAGATTCTACCCCATTATGCTGCCTGGAACAGCTCAGTGTGCTACGGAGGTGAAGCCAATGCAGCAAGGCTACATAGACACAGCCAGAGGGTAAAGAAGCCAGATTTATCAGTCCAGGGCCCAACAGGAAATCCAAGTGCCAGACATCCCATACTTGGTAGGTATATACCCAACTCTACTCCTCAGGCCAGCAGCAAGGGGCTGTCGATCCTCTTTTGTTTTCTAGTGCAAGCTACTTTGTCATTGGGGACAAGTTACCTCTTCTAGTGCAACAGAGGTGTGCTGTGCTTTCTCCGGGCAATGGGTTTCCAGGGTATGTTCAGAGGGTTGAATTCTGTGTCAGGTTTATAGCAATGAGTACCAGTCCTAGTAACACTAGGGCACATTAGGAGAATGACAGATTTGTGTTTTCTAGTTTTCAGAGGGACAGGATAGGCTTGGCTTCATTTGCCCTGCATGGTGTAACAATCGATAATGACCCAACTAAGATGCACAGCAGAGCGAGATCTCATTCACACCCTTGAAACTACTGACCCGGTTCTTCCATGTGTGCAATGATCCAGTTGAAAGCCACTTCAGCACCCATGTTTCCAGTGTAGTATACAGCCTTCCGACATGCTTCCAAGGGAAAACCCATCTCTGCTAGCTGCATCACTGAAGATTCATCAATATCTGGGGCTACAAGAGAGGATATGCTGATATATAAAGTCAACATCAGTCCATTTGGGTGGTATTTGTTATTACATACCATGCTGCTTCCTATACATTGTATCACTGGGTTTGTTTTAACACTGCAGGGAACAAACATCCATTAATAAAAAGCAGCTTTATGCAAATTGCTACAGTGGGAACTATTGATGTATATATAGATTTAGATCTTAATGATTTACACTAAGGATCTTTCAGCCTTAGTAATCCCCAAAATGCTTTACAGGCAGCATTTATAGGAAACAATTCACATCCACTGCTGTTTTTAGCTGGAGCAGAGCTAGCATGGATGTCTGTATGAACTGGGACTCACTCCTCTCAGATTAACTGTAGGTGTACCCTTAGTGCTATAGCAAAGACCCAAGGTGTTGGGTGAGTTATAGATCATTTTTCAGGTCCGATCATGGCATATCAATTACAACTGTGAGTTATCAGGATTGGATACAACGTTATAACTGGGCTTGCCAATTCCCTTCTCCATTTACAATTTAGATGACTCTTGAGTGGGCAATATCAATGTTTAAAGAATACCAAGTGGCATTTCTCTGCAAAATATACCACAACCTGCTAAACTGGGGCCTCATCCAAAGCTCACTGACGTTAGCAGAAGCCTTTCCATTAACTTCCATGAACTCTGGATCAGGCCTGACATCCACTTTAAAAATGGGGCTTTTTAATCTAAAATGATCCTAAATAGCTACTTATAAAAACAGCAACAACAACAAAATCATACTTGTAATTTCAGAGCCCCTCTTCCAATCCAGTTAACTGGGTTTTAAATTAAACAATGACAACAAAATGCACCTGTGCTCAAATCTCTTACACCAAGAGTACGTCCAAAGTGAATTAACCCCAAATTATAAAAATGAGACTTCACACCAGAAATTACCATAGATTCAATGGCTGCTCATGTGTTGGGAATCACAGTGCTATGAGGGGTCTTTCAAGTACCCGAATGTGTGCGAGCCAATGCTGGAAAAAGTACCACACTGCAGTTTTACATCAATGCACATGGTGAGAGCAAAGCACCATGCATATCTGTGTAGGCAGAGCTACCATTCTTTGAACTAGAGCACGTGGATGAGTTTGAACAGCTAAAATGTCAGCACAATGCGCTGGGGAGAAAAATGAAATACGTACGCTCCATGAAATGGTTCATCATGCGATCTGGAAATTGAGAAAGAAAAAAGGAGAAGAAGTGAGTTTGAACGACAGTCAGCTGACCTCTACATTGGAAAGAAAAGAGGGCAAATTTTGTTAGTAATAAAAATGTGTGGTGCCTTAAGGGCAGCATGTGTTGTGCCGTCAGAAGGTCACAAAGATCATTTCAAGCTTAATAAAGTAGAGAACCACTGGTACTGTAATCCAACAACAAATGGGATAATTACTGGACCAACCCCATTGAAATGAGGCAGGCCATGATGCTGTGAATATCATACCACCAAATAGAATTATTTCTTTCCCCTCAAGACATAATCTGCGCACCCAGATATAACAGCATGGGTATAGTGAGCTGATTTCTTTGGCTACGTCTAGATTGCATCCCTTTTTCATAAAAGGGATGCAAATTAGACGTATCGCAATTGCTAATGAAGCGGGGATTTAAATCTCCCCCGCTTCATTAGCATAAAAATGGCTGCCGCTTTTTTCAGCATGGAGCTTTGCCGGAAAAAAGCGCCAGTCTAGACGCGGATCTTTCGGAAAATAAAGCCTTATCTGAAAGATCCGTTATCCCTTATTTTATTAATTTTAATCAATTGCTTCATTAACAATTGCGATACGTCTAATTTGCATCCTTTTTACGAAAAAGGGATGCAATCTAGACGTAGCCTTTATGTATAGGAAAAGGCTGGGAGAGAAAAGGCACAAGACTAACAAGATGAGGTAGTGGACACGCTGAGAAGTTTTACTTGCACCTGAGAATGTTAAAACCAGAAGTGAGTGATTAACAGTTCCTATGTTAGCACTTATCCCTTTCTTGAATTTAGCCATAAGAATAGTAACCCTTATCCCTTTCCTAGTCCTCTTCCAAGCCCATTTGTTCTTTGAGGGTTATGTGGCAGCCCACCATCTTGGCCGATACACTGGTAACAGAACTTACAGTTTATATTTACAAGAAATGTGCCAAATAGTGATAATTAATGTCAGTCCGGTATAGCTGAAGTACACGTTGCATATAGAAAGCCATATACAAACTGTCTGTTTAGACTGTGAGAACAACCCCCTCTCTCAGCACTTTTTGCAAGTTGCTTGTTTCATTAGAATTCAGTGTCTCTTGTAGCTGAATCTGTATGTAAACCACCTAGCAAGAAGCCATAATGCAGGAAGGCCAAAATGGATGAAGTCAGACAGCAGAAGCCGTCAGTTTTATTTTCACTTATAAAAGGTAAAGCTCCTAATTTAGCCTTTACAATGTCCATTTCAAGGAGACCCAGATGCCCAGAAAAACAGAGTAAATCACAGGGAGCATTCTGCAGAGGAGAAATAAAATTGAAATCACTATATGTCTGCGTATTCCTGTAGCTATTTACACCAAAATACAGATTAGAGATTGGCATTCTTCCATATTTGGAAAGCTTACTGCAGTAACAGCACTACTAGGACCCAAGTAAATTAAGGAACCAATCCCATAATGCGAGTAGCATCATCCCTTCTAATATAACATTAAATATTCAAACACCAAGACACAAGTCATCATAAAGCAAATTTCAATAGTCTGTGTCTAAGGTCATATAGGATAATAAAGTGAATTTACTAGCTACAAAATATTTCATTGTCAGGAGGAAGCAACTTCCAATATTGCTTTTACTGGACAGGCGTTTTCTAGATAAGGATTATTTCAAGAAAATGTCACATTTTGTTAGACATCTGGGCTGCGTCTAGACTGGCATGATTTTCCGCAAATGCTTTTAACGGAAAAGTTTTTCCGTTAAAAGCATTGCGGAAAAGAGCATCTAGATTGGCACGGACGCTTTTGCACAAAGGCACTTTTTGCGGAAAAGAGTCCGTGCCAATCTAGACGCGGTTTTGCGCAAGAAAGCCCTGATCGCCATTTTCTCCATCGGGGCTTTTTTACGCAAGACAGTTTTTAACCTGTCTACACTGGCCCTCTTGCACAAAAGCATTTGCGCAAGAGAGCTTATCCCTAAGTGGGAGCATCATAGTATATGCGCAAGAACACTGACAATCTTACATTAGATCGTCAGTGTTCTTGAGCAAATTCAAGCAGCCAGTGTAGACAGCTGGCAAGTTTTTCCGCAAAAGCGACCGCATTTGCGGAAAAACTTGCCAGTATAGACGCAGACCTGTCGTATTGTCTAACACAGAGGAGTCTGACCCATGACTGGGGCTCCTCAGTGTACTGTAAAACAAGTAATAAAAGATTAATTCTTGCAATGAGCAAGTGTCAGACTTTCAGTCCTACTGCGTGTATTATTAAGGAAGTCAAATTAGATTTTCATAATGGTACCGTCTAGTCTTAGATTCTGTAAATCTATATAACCCTTTGTGTGCTAAATGTAGTTGTGCTGTAAATTAATTATTCTGGTTGGAAGAAGTGCACTTTTCTCCTTCGAGTAGACCACCAATAAGCAATGTTTGGTCTAATACAAGATAACAGATGGTACTGGGACTGGATAAGATTATGCTGAGAGCCCAATACAAGAACGTTATTGACTGATTTAGGGATCCTGAAGGCAAGAACCTGTCCTTGTGCACCAGTGAACAAACATTGGATGATGATGATGATTATTCAGCCATAGTCATGACAAGATTAATTGATCATTGGCTTTTATGTGGCAGTTAGCATAAAAACTATTACTGGGGGTTAAATTTCTATCCTACCTTTGGCACCCACCACTGATTCTACATTAGGCATTCAAGCCAGAAATGCATTCCCTGTGGGCCGGAATGAGTGCTCATGGTGACTGTATGAGGCTAAAAGGGAACCAGGAGCATGCACTCAAAAGGTTGAATCTGGCCCTCTGTGACTACTACTACAAACCAATGAGTTTGAGCAGAGATCATCTTTTTATTACAGGTTTGTACAATGGGACCTCATCCTTGGTTGCTTCTAAGATGCTACTACAAAACAAACACCACCAATACTAATAGTGAGGGGCATTAGGGACTAGGTGCCTTCTGAGTGACACCTCTGAAAGTTCTAGAGTCAAGCCCTACAGATTTCCCTAAATGTAATTCAGTTCTAGACACTTGTGAAGGTTTTAGAGGGAATGAGAACAAGCAGCTGGTGACAGGGATGGAGTGGATGAAAAAGGGACACCCTCTTGTAGGGAACAGTGTGAATTAGGGAACAGTGTGAATTCCCTATGCTATCAACAGGATTAAGCTAATTCAATGCTTCTTAACAGGTATGACAGCAGCATTCATGGCCTGATTTTCAACCAACAGCAGCTGTGGATGCTCAGTACCTTTGAAAACACGTCAGGGCAGCAGTGCTTTATTATTGGTCTATCCACACCCTGTATTACAGAGTCATGTTCCTGTGCTTGCACTGCTGAAGCATGGCAGCGGAAAAGAGGGGCTATTCAGATGTATCAGCAGGGAGGTGAAGAAACAGACTAACAATCTGGGTAGAGGACGGCAAGGTGCAAGGAGAGATTTTGGAAGCAGAGGGCAGTACCTTTGGGGTCATCAGGAATGACAATGGGCGGAGCAATGTCAGGAAGTTCCTCTTCTCCCGGTTGTAGTCCCGTGGCACGGAGGTGATTGATATCTAGTAGGTCTGGCATGTCTACGGAAACATCTGCAAACCCAGAGAGGAAAAGATTATTGGTGCATTCTAGAACATATACATTGTATTGCAAATATACATGTTATAATGAGAGTGACTCAATACACACACTACAAACACGGCCACGATTCTCTGCCTTTAAACTGTTAGTCAGATTCACCGGTGAAAAGTTCAGGACATTTTTAAAGGGCACTTTTACAATGAAAAGGGACTATGTAAAATTGACTTCTCACTCCCCTGATCTAGAGTTCCGGTGTGGCCCTTTATGAAAACAGGGGCCCACTGGGTTTTGTTACAAACTCAAGACTCAGCAACGTACACAAGCCTTCTAAGGGAAGCTGGACTGAATGAGGAGGAAAGCATATAAGATACATACCAAGCTTTTGAGGTATCCAGTCGAGGCCAAAGGTGAACTTCTTTATCTGCACCACCAAGTACTCAGGAAACGAAGCAAAGCGAGATGTCCTGGGACACATAATGCACTGTTTTATTGACATAACTGTCTTTACTAGCTACAAAATATTTTGCGAAGGGTAAATTTTGGTAAATAGGTGTGGGAATTCATCCAAGTAGCTCCTAATAACAATATGCATCATGTGGCTAGAAATTTAGGGCATTAGGTTGAAAATACAGGGTAGACAGATAATCTACCTGGCTGAAGTGTCCCCTGCTCACAGTGTGGTACGGCAGGCTGGGTGGCGGGCTGCTCCAGCACAGCCAGACCACTAGTTAGCCAGTAAGCATCACCCTTATCAGGTTAACCAGATAACCACTGGCATCCCTAGCTTTTTTTTATGTGTATGTACAACCTAATCCTGGCTCTGTTTAGAAGAGCAGAACATTGTTTACTGCCTTGGGACATGCTCACACTTAATGTATGAAACCACTTTGGTTTTTTCTACATTATTTTCTTCCAACTGTATCTGTCTTCCTGTTTGCTATATGGTGCAGTCAGTGAAACTATACACTAATGAGTATGAATTACTGGCATTGCTAAAAATAGAAGGCATTCTAACAAAGCAGCACAGTCGCTGGGCCCAGTTTTCACCCATTCCTTGCTATTTTTGAAGACACGTCATATGTGGCATTACAGAGTTTTTGTGATACTCCAACTGTTTAGTTCTTTTTCTTGGCATAAATTATGCCCCCTATTGCTGCACCCCTCCTCCTATTCTCCTTTGACCTCCCAATATTTTCTGCATCCAAGCCCTTTTGGTTACATCTTTGGTCTGGTTTTTGATTGTATACTCCATGGAGGCAGGTTCCTCCTCTTTATATTTACCTGTCAATCATCATGCAAAGTGACACCATATAAGTAACAATAATGAATTATTACAAATGTATCCTAACTCAGCAGCACAGAGAGCCATGCTGGGGTATTTTGGCTGAAATTCAGACATACATATCAGAAACCAAATTTTAATACTGTCCCTCTTGCACTTTGAAATCTTCATCCCATCAACCTTAAACAAGGAAGAACTTTCACCTCCATTTGCTCCACCCTATTTTGTCTAGGGACTGCATGTGGTGCTTTGGAGCATCTTCAGACAAAGCTGGACCACAAGATTTAAGAGATGGAAATCCAAACTTGGTCTCTTGTGTGGTAACATAGATCTCTTATCACTAGCTACTGCATAACACCTGGGTTAAAGCTGCGCAGAAATTCATCAAGCCACTAAGTCTTACACTCCCTGTAAGCATCCACAAAGCTACCTCCCAATCCAACTTCAAACTCCCTCCCTAAAACTCTCCCTTCTCACAGTGCCCACAGAAACTTGACAACAGTTAGGCTGCTGGCACGCTGGGATCCCTTCCTTACACCAATATTATTCCTTGTATTCCCTCACCAGTCTGTCCCGGGTTCCTCCACTGTCTATACTTAGACCGTAAGCAATTTGGGGGAAGGAGTGATTTTCGTTGTTTGTACAGCACCAAGCACAAAGGTGTCCACCTCCATGAACAGAACTCAAAGTGCCATCGTAATACAAATAAATAGCCACCACCAAGCTTTGAACAGCCAAATGAAGATCATCGCTGATGTTCAACAAAAAGTGATTTATTTAATGCTCAGGGGGTCACTACAAGCTTTCGAAAGGTGAACTACACTTTTCGCTGGAGCACAAGTGAACTAATCTTCATGAGCCTCCTCACCAATCCAGATCGATGACTGAATCTGCTTCATTATCTAAGTCTTGCTGTATCACAGTCAAGAGGTAAATCAACCCGCTTTTAGTAGGGATTCACACACTTACTTAACTCCTGCTGATTTTGCTTGGAGAGCACTGCTCCAGAAATCGTCCACGTTTTCCGGTTCAGAAAAGGCCTGTAGACACGCACTAAATGGAATCTTGGCACGTACGAGCTCTGGCGGAGGTCTCCTAGCCGCTTCTGCTTCTCTCCTTTTCAGTTCATAGGCAATTAATTCGTCTGATCAGAAACAGACATGACACTGAAGGCTATGTGAACAATGCATCTGCCACACTATTTTATATGGATCTCGATACGTCCAGGAGACATAAGACCTTATCTGCATCATATGATAGGCTCACATCAGTCTCACTTAATGGAAAGCCCCCTCCTCTGTGTTGGTTACACCCATGAAAGGAGACTCAACCCTCTATAGAGCCAAGACATGGGATATTTCTTACAAGGGGTTACCGTGACACCAGGAGTCTGTGTTATGGGTTGACATTAGGAAATCCAGATCTCAGGGGTGTACTGAGTCACAAAAGTTCAATTTTGTCTCCTATTGTTCATCAGTCTCTTTTTACAGAAAAGAATTAAAGGCATCCTAGATTTATAAATGTTAAGGCCCAAAGGGACCATTAGGCTCATCCAGTGCAGGGGTTTCAAGCTCACAGCCCATCTATAGCTGGAGCATTTTCACAATATAGCCAGGGAGTGGATTTCCATACCTGTTCCCCAAGTCTCACTCCTTCCTGCCATCACTTTGCCCCCTCATCCTCCATTGCACCCTTCCCCCAAGGGACATGGCCTCAGGGATTACCAGGGGGGCCTTGCACGGGATGGCAGCATGGTTCGGTGAATGCGGGAGGCCCCTGGCCCCTACTGTTACCCCATGGCAAGCCTCCAGTAATCACCAAGGCCGAATCCCTTGGGGGATGGGATACAATGGGGGAGGAGGAAAGAGGACAGGCAGGGGTAGGGTTTGGGGAATGGGTATGGACACAGGGACTCCTGGGCTGGATTGCGAAAATCCTCCTGCTGTAGATGGCCCATAGACTGAGAGTTTGAGACCCTTATTCTAGTCTGATCTGCATATCACAGACCACAGAATCATACACCGTAATTTCTGTATCACACTGTGGCTCAACAAGAACATATCTATTAGAAGACACCCATGTTCCATGTGACACAGAATTTATCACCTCCAGAGGTAATCTGTTCCTAGGGTTAAATACTCTCATGGTTAAAAAAAAATTGCATTTTATCTCCCTAGGTGGCAGAGTAAAGCAGGACTGCACACAGCAAACTAAGCCAGGCATACCAGAGAATATAAGAACAAAAGAGAGGACATACTAGGTCAGATCAATGTCCATTGTGCTCAGTATCCTGTCTCTGAACTATATCAGAGCCTCAAGGAGTGAACAAAGCAGGACAATTATGGAGGTAAACTTCTGTCTGCCAGATGCAGGGAGTGTAAGTCCCTCTAAGCATGGGGCTGGGTCCCTGACAGTTGTGGCTAATGGCCATTGATGAACCTCTCCTCCATTAAATTATCCAGTCCTTTTTCAAACCCAGATATATTTCTGGCCATCACAACATCCCATGGCATCAAGTTCCACAAGTTGGTTGTGCACTGTGTGAAAAAGTACTACTATTTCTTTATATTAAGCCCACTACCTATTAATTTTATCAGGTGACCTCTGGTTGGTGTTTTTTTTTTGTACTGTGTGAAAGCATAAATAGCACTTCTCTATTTCTTTTTTCCACTCATTCATGATTTTATAGACCTCTATCATCTCTCTTCTTGGCTGTCCCTCTTCTAAGCCAACCTGCCTTAATCTCTGTAGTCTCTCCTCATATGGAAGCCATTCCATACTCCTTAATAGGGATGTCATTGTGTAGTCGACTACATGATTAACTGATAAGCGTGGGCTTATTGGTTAATCTTGTCAACTACACGCACTCTCCATCTGCCCTTGCTTCCTCGTATCAGAGGCAGCAAGGCGGGGAAGTGGGAGCCGGTGCTCATGACGAGCTGGCTTTAAGCAGGCTCCCCATGAACACCAGCTCCGCCTACTCCTCCACCGCTGTCTCTGATAGAGCCAGCAGCAGAGGGTGAGGACAGCAGGCTGGAGCAGATACACATGGGGAGTTGGCTTTCAAGCAGGCTCCCCGCACATGCCAGCTCCGCAAACCCGCCTCCCCACACTGTCTCCTGCAGTGAGGTAGGGCAGGCAGGAGCCGGTGCGGGGGTGAGCCGCTGCCTCTATCAGAGGCAGCAACATGAGAGAGAGGGCAAGGAAGGCTGCCACAGAGCAGCCTCTGTCCGCAGTGGCCCAGAGTTGCCATGGACAGAGGCTGGTCCACAGCAGCAGCCCCTGTCTGAGGGGGATGGGTCCAAGCTTCCCATGGACAGAGGCTGTTCCAGCATCCCACAGATCAACCTCTGTCCACAGTAAGCCAGGGCCTGCCACAAACAGAGGCTGGGGTCCATGGCAGCAGCCGCTGTCCGCAGGAGCTCTGAGCTCCCTGCACAGACAGGGGCTGCTGCCACCCCACACTGCTGCCTCTGTATCAGAGGCAGGAGTGCAGGGTAGCAGGCAGCCAGTTTTCACAGGAAGCTGGTTTTTAAACTGGTTCCCTTGGCAGACCAGCATGGGGCAGCAGGGGGCTCCCCAGGAGTGAGGTCGGGAGCACACTGGATGCTAGCCCCATCCCTGTGGACTATTGAATAGCTGTGTAATCGCTAAGATGTCATGTGGTTATATGACTTCAATTACATGATGGCTAACATCCCTACTCCTTAAATCATCTTTGTTATCCTTCTCTGTACCTATTCCAATTCTAATAGATCTTTTTTGAGATGGGGTGGCCAGAACTGCATGCAGTATTCAAGGTCTGGGCATATCATGTGGTTCTATATAGTGGCATTATGATATATTTTGTCTTATTATCTTCTTATCCCACAGTTTTTGACTGCCAATGCACAATGTGCAGATATTTTCAGAGAACTAAGTGGTAAAAGCTAATTTAAACCCTATACATTTGTCTGTATATTTGGGATTATGTTTTCCAATGTGCATTACTTTGAAGTTATCAACACTGAACTTCATCTGCCACTTTGTTGCCCCATCACTTAGTTCTTTGAAGTCCCTTTGTAACTCTTAGCAGTCAGCTTGGATTTGGCTATCTTGAATAATGTGGTATTGTCTGCAAATTTTACCTTCTCATTCTTCAACCCTTCTCCAGCTCATTTATAAATATGTTGAACGGTACTGGTCCCAGTAAAGATTCTTGGGGGACCATGCTATTTACCCATCTCCATTGTGGAAACAGACCATTTATTGCTATTCGTTGTTTCTTATCTTTTAACCAGTCTCTGATCTATGAGAGGACCTTCCTTCTTATCCCATAGATGCCTATTTTGTTTAACAGTCTTTGGTAGGGGACTTTCTTGAAGGCTTTCTGAAAGAGGAGTCCTCTTCATTTTGCAGCAATTTCCCCATGTTTTGGAAAAAGACAGATCCGGGAGCCCTGAGTCTATACATATGCATACCTTGTAGGCATGCGAGCCAATCTGAAATGTTGTGTTCTTGATCAGCTGCAACATAGACCACCACCAACTCAGTATGGAAAGGCCACTTATGAAGGTGACTGAGAGTGCTATCACCCTAGCTCACAGAACTGGGTCTTATAGATCAAGTACTAGATTTTCATGTTCCAAGATTTCAGAGATCTGAGACGCAATCTCAGCTACTACCAACCAACACAGGGACACAGCATTACATTAACCCTAGCCCATCTCCAATCAGCCTTCATTTATTGATTTTAGACAGACAGCACCGGCAAGTCCCTCCACCAGCACCCTTCTGACTTTACCTTTATTTGTTGCTGCCTCCATGGCCACAGGTAACTGCATGAGATAGTCCACCCTCTCTGTATATCGGACTTTTCTAGACTGGCAGCACTGTGTGCGTTCTTCCACCAGGAACCGGAAAACATCACTAGGGTTTTCTGTACCAATGCGGTTTCTCTGAAGGGAAGACCAGATCTGATCACCTGAGTAGCATTACAGAGCCTAGAGTATGCAAAGTGCTTTACAGACATCCAAAGACACCATCCTTATCCCAAGGAGCTCAGCCCCTAAGGAACACACATTAGTCCATGCTGGGGGACCCCTGCACAAGACGAAATTGCCATCCATGTCTCTGAGGAGAAACAGATGTCTGCCCATACAGTCTCAGAGGGGTAGCTGTGTTAGTTTGTAACTTTAAAAAAGTGCGTAGTCCTGTAGCACCTTAGAGACTAACAAATATGTATGTATGCATGTATGTAGTACCATGAGCTTTTGTGGGAAAAAACCACTTCCTCAGATGAGCAGAGTGCCTGGACAGTGTAACTTTCGGAATGGGGGCCTTAATGTAGATATGCTACTCAGAGTAAAAGGAACAATAAGGTGCAGGAAGGAGGCGGGTTACAGTCAAAGTGTTGGGTAGCATTAGCCACAATCCTTTCAGTAACCAGATTATTACTCTTATGCTCTGAGAACTGCATTGAAACAGAGCAAGCAACTTTTTGTTAATTATCCAGCTGAAATGCCACAAATAATACACCTCGTCTTTGTTGTGCAGGTTAATGTCTGTTATCAGGCACTCACAGGAAAATATCCAGTAACCACCCCCATAATGAGTGCATGGTTTGGGACATGGAACATTAGGCACACAGATCTGAATAACTCCACACGGAGCATAACACATGAACAAGCACCCAGAATCCCAGGAGGAAGGCGTATGCTTTAAACTGTAAGTGGTTGTCTCCTTTGTAAATTTCCTTTTCAACACCTTAGAGAAAGTATTAGCATTCACAGCACTGACTGTGTTGCATTGCAGCATTAAGCTGCAGCTTAATGGAAATAACATTTCGTACCACAGACACTTTGCTTTCAGTATGGGAATCCATCTTCTCCATAATGATTCAATAACATACAGCTAAAATTTGTAAGGAAGCTAGACAGGGTAATTTGTCTGCTCCAGAAAAGGATATAAATATGTGGGTAGTAATAATACCTGCTCCATTTAACATTCACAGCCTTTGTACTTATAAATATATGGACAAATTGTATTTGTATACCAGGCTACAAGGGACAATCATACTTGCTTATAGCACTTATAGCTTGTTTAATGGTGCTCAAATGGTACCAACTGAACTACACTGGTATTCAAACTGATTTAGTTAGATCAATGTAATTCTTATATAACAGGCCTTAAAGGGTTTGTTTTTAAAAAAAAAAAAAAAAAAAAGATGAGATAACATTACTACCCCATTTCTTATCTCCTGACCCGTCACACAGAGATAAAGAGAAGAAATAGTGAACCCTTTCTCACCTCTACTAGGTTTATAAGGTGCAGGAAAAACTCCTGTGCATCTTGCTGTCTATTGGAGGAGAATTCTGGGTGCCCTTTGCTTACAAAGGCCTTAAACATACGAGGAGAAATTCCATTGTGTTGAGGCTACAAAGAAATGAAGAGAAATATTTTTGAAAAGCATTCTGCGCATGTTGGCCTGAACTGCACACTGGCTCAAACCTTAAAAGTTAGGTTTCATGATCAAAATGCCACAGGAAATGAAGCCTAGCCATGGAATGTGATCCATAATCCGCTGCCTACAAGCTCTGTAAATGCAGACTTCAGACTGACAAGCAATGATTCGTATCCTGTAAGACTGGCAAATGCTTATCGGACTTCAATACTTAAATCCCTGAAAACCAGGAAACAAAGAACTATGGTATTCATCAGCCATGTGCCACTACTGTCTCCTAGAGCTGCCAAGAGCTTCAGCCAGGGCTGGCCTATAACAAAAAAACATGACTGAATAACTAAATAAATGTGCCATTTTGTGTGTTGTGGTGGACAGAATTCTCTCCTTTATCTGCACACTCCAACTGCCCTTCACTGTGCTCAAGACAGCTACATAGATTGGTGTGGGGAGTCCTCACACTTGTACTTACCGAAGCAAGTGCAGGTGGCATTCCAGAGGGAATCCTTAGGACCGGGGTCCAGAAGTGATAACAAGTGGCAATTTAGATGGTGGTTTGTGCAGAGTAAGCCAAGTACAGGACAGATGCAGCAAACTAGTATTCATTAAGCCTGCATGAAATGTGACTTCGCCTTAGTAAGAACATGATCTGACCATTTCTCCTGCAGTCCATGCGTGCTCTGTGCCTGCACATGTAACCCACATACCTATTGGATGTGGTGTACTGTCCCATGGAGTGGCACTTAGACTTCTTACAGAGAGAAAGAATGAGTGTGCTCTACAGTCTTAGCTGAGAACCAGCTGGCTTTTAGCACAGGCTGGAGTGCAGAGGTTCACACACTAAGCTCCAGAGGACCCAGGTTTGGTTCCATCTGTCAGTTTTACACGCACGTATCCTCTGGAAGGGAAAAGTGCTAAGATGTCTGAGTGAGGCCCTCAATTCCCCTTGTCAAAAATGGCAGCCTAAAGGATGCAGGCTGAGGTTGGTGCAACCCTTAATTCTGTAATCCCTGGTTCTCAGAGGTTTAAGCACAGGTGCATTCTGGAAGGGTATGAGGCACTGCTGATCAGCCCTAGCTGTGCTGAAGTTATTGGATCGTGAGGTTCCCTTGTTTTTTGAGCACGTGGTGGTATTTTGAGGAAATGATTATAAGGAATAGCACATGAGTGGGGAGCACCTGTAGGGAATGCACAACGAGGCTTCCTCTTTACCACTTGACCATTAATACCAGATTGGGCCCTCATGAGGCACGATAATTTTCAAGACAATACCAACAAGTGTTTGTATTTTAGAGCACCTGGAAAAACTGGCTAGTAAGGATAATGGTGCTACTGCCCATTATAATACAGGAGAAACAGCATGAAATATGATGCACATAAAATACATTATTAAAAGGAAACTTTCACTCATAGGACCCAATTCTGATCTTGGTGTCACTGGTATGAACAAGGACTAACCCATTCAGATCAACAGAAATCAGAACCAGGCCCTCAGTTTTCAATGCTGGCTCAGCTGCTGGCAGTACACCAGGGATAGGATTACACTAAGATGCGCTTTAAGAGCTTCTGTAAACATCTAGAGACGTAAGAGGGATTTCTGAATACCGAGCTGTGTATCGTATTGGTGTCCTCAACTACCCTATATCAAAGGAAGAAGGGATACAAAAGGAAACTCAGACAAAGCTTCCTTCTAAGAGAGAAGGATTTAGAAGCAAGCAAACTGTTGTCCGAGATTTTTGGTGAGCTGAATTTGAAATTCACCCCCATTGCCATTTAAATGCAACTTTTATTCAACCATCTGAGTAGCAAGAAGAAAAATGTGTTAATGTGCCATTTTCTCAAGGCTAGGATCTCACACACACAACAAAACTTGGTCAATGTAAACCAAAAAAACAAGATCAATAATAGCAAAGACCTGGGTAAAAAAATCAGTTCCTGATGACACCACAAACTTGGGGCCTCTTTTTATGTTGAAGTGGGCTCCAAGTAGCCCACTGCTCTTCCTAAACTGCTCTACAATAGTGGAAAGAAGATTTCAATACCACAGAACCAGGAATATTTACAGACTATGGGGCATACTTTCCTCATCAACAGTTGCAAAACCATTTAGCTAAATATAGCACAGATGGAACCACTCAAGATCTCATACAAATGCCTTCACAGGCAACACCCACTGACATCAGGTTATGGCTGCATTCCAAAAATCCAGGCTGTTAAAGGCTACTAGTGAATAAGATGTGAACTTCATGCCACGTACACGCAAAATGGAAGTCCAGGGCACTTTTGAACATGTTTGGCCAAAAATCCCTTCACCGTTATACTCATGCATTTCAAATGCCACAGCAAACACCTTGGAGGGCAGAACGTGCACTGGGTGGACAGTAGCATTTATCTACAAAATTCCCATCATTGCAATGCCGCCAGTGCAGCTCACCAGAGGGAGCAAGAGTGGGAAATGCCTACCCCTGAAATTTTCTAATACTACTATAGTAACAAAAAATTAAATCAGTAAAAACTGTTTCGCTCCCGACAGCATGTTAAAAACTGCTAAAACAGGAATCCATTTGAACCTACTAAATTATGAACAATGCATATACTTTTGTGCCCCTGGATGGCACTCTTTACATTTAATTAACTGGCAGAGACGAGTCCCAAATGTTATTCTGCAAAAAACTCTGGATAGTTTATTACAACATCCACAGTAGCAAATGCTGTAGCTAAAGTGGAGATGCAGTTTTCATTCTAACCCCCTTTGTCCCATTGAATGTGAGGCTTAGCATATTATTCTTTGTTTTGTTAAACACACATAGGATACGTCACAAGTTAGTTGCTGTTGACACCTTAACACTGCGGCGTTGCATTTCTGGAAAACTGTGCCTGGATTTCTCAGTGTTAACGTTAGCTCTTGCCTTTTAATAAATGAAAACACAAGCAAGATTCACCAAAGCTTCTGTTACCCGAGGAATAAAAACACTGGCAAAACAATTATTCAGAAGAAACTTTTGTTGAGATATAATTTCAGATTATGCAAACCAGAGTTGCAAATCAGAGATTCCACCTTTGTCCAAAATCCGTCTACTGACTAAATTCCCTTTTAAATAAGAATGATCAGGTAGAGTGAAATTTCTGTGTCATCAAAAAGGAAGTGGGGGTGGTGAAGCAGATAATATAAGTAACTACAGCAACTGTCACTCTGTTTCTGTTGACAAAAGCATGTCCAGCTTCTGTTATATCTAAAAATACATCTTGGAATTTATCATAGATGCTTCTTCCAAGAAAGAAAGTTCCTCTCCAGACACGGTATCGTCAGTATCTATTACAAGCTGACCTTTTGTTTCCAAACATCCCACCTCGGTGTGAGGAAAAGTTGATCGCTGGTTAAATTTCATGTTGTGTGGGGCTCAAAGTAACAAAGGTTGGCAGGGACACAAATACAAACTAGGTCCAAAATTTAACTGCCAAAATAGCATCAAAGTAAACTGAGGTGATACAGCGGCACAGATATCGACCTCTACAGAATGCACCTGGCAAGATAGCACTGTATTTTCATGGTAACTAAAGGACTTGCTTCTAGGATACACCAAAATCACCCCACCAAGAGGGTTGCCAGAGGAAAATAAGGAGAGCTTAGAAGCACTTTAATTAAAAGTGAGGGGAGAGAAACGTGGGTTAATGATTCTCCCTGCAGACAGAAAAAATGAACCGTGGTCCATGGTTTCATAAGGATGAAGGCCAAAAAGAATTACTAGATCAGTGGTTTTCCAGCTGCAGGTCAGGACCCCAAAGTTTTAGTGTGGTTTTCAGGACTGGCTTTTAGCCCCAGACCCCAGCCAATCTAAGAAGAAGTCCAAATCCAAGCCGCACCTGCTGAGACTCAGACTTTGACTTCATTCCTGGGTGATGAAGCTAAGGTTACAGTGTCCCCCACCCCCACCCCGGGGTGAAGCCCTTCAGTTTTGGTTCCTACCTCCCAGCACACGCTGGTGGGGCTCAGGCTTTGGGGAGCAGCAGGCCTCAGACAGGCTCAGCCTTTAACCTCCCCTCCCCTCCTTGAGGTTATATCATAATTGTTGTCAGAAAGGGTCCCAGTGCAATGAAATATATAAATCTCTGCCTTGGATCTTCTAAACCTGACCCGCATGATAACACGGGCCATTAAAATTCACCAAGTTCCCCCTACATTGAGCCCAAGGACTAGTTAGATTAAACTGTTGTAAGCCACAGGCTGAGAACAGGAGAGATTCAAAGTGCCACCAATGCGCGAAGTCCCTGTTGTGGCAGGGAACGGATTAAGTGAGGTACACCCAGATGATCCTAGCCCCAATCTATTGTGGAGAAGGGTTTTTTTTCCCAACTCCTGGAGGGAAGAGGGAACTTCTCTGCCCAGTGGTCAATTAAGGGCCCTAAAACCAGCGCTGCTGGTGCAGAACTCAAGAGAATGTGGCAGTTAATGTGGAATGGAGATGGAGCCTAACGCCCCCCTTCCACAATTTGGATTGACATGCCACAAATTATTTATGTCATAAAACAGACATGGACCACAATTGAACCTCCTTGAAACTCCAGTAGCCGTAGGATGGAGGGTTTAATTCATATCCCAGTATCGAAACCCATCTCTACTATTGTGTTTCCAGAGGAAAGCCAGCTGACATTTTGTGATCCCACAAGTTCTCCACACCATCAGATATAAACGACATCCATCCTAAATCCAGGATCAACAAGGATTAAAATACTACCTCCCAGGGTGGCCCATCACTCATCAGAAATGGTGAATTAGGAAACAGAGGCCATAAAAATTGTATTCTTTACCATAAAGTAGTCAGTCCTACAGAGACAAAAGTCTCCTGCACCATCAAATATTCTTCTGTTCGTTATGCCTATTCTTCTGCCATTGATATCAACAGAAGTTTTGCTCTGGATTTCACTGGTGATAGGATCAGGTTCTTTGAGTCATTATCCTTCACGCTCAGCTCTACCCAGACTGAGGAGTTCAATCCCAAATATTTAGGGCTCTGTAATTAGTTTTACATATGTACACAAGAGTTCAGGGCACTGCTGGAACAGCAGAATACCCTATTAGCAAAAACCCTGGTCCCTTTAAAACTTTGTACAAACAGCTGCTGACTAAGAGATTCCTCAGTGGAAATCTCACACATTACACCTTGCTAAACATGCCATGTGGGATCAACTGCAGCCTCACGCTCTCCAATAGCCAGCACCTGTTCCCTTTTTTCAGGGCATCACTTTTACCTACTTATCAAGCTACAAATGCTCAGTCAAATACCTTGTGTTCTTCCTTCATCACCTGTTCAATAAGCTCAGATTTCATTGGTGGTTTAGAGTACTGGCCCGAAAGGAGGCCATGTCCTAATTTAGTCCTGTAGGGAAAAGGGGAAGAAAAACAAAAAGAAAGACAAAGATTTTCCTGCAGATTTGGAGAAGAGAATCTGACAGTAACTTTTACTCCTCAAAATCTCTTTGCTATTCATAATTAGTTAAGCTGGAACATATATCTACCCATCCTCCTCCCCTGTCCTCCCCAAGCCCATCAAGATGCTCTCCTGCTACTTACAGCTATTTTGCCATAGCATCCTGGCTGCCGAATTATTCTGATTCTATTTGGCTTAATAGTAGGAACCTGGCACTTACATCTGTGTGTTGAAATCTTGTGTTGGATCTAGAGGGGAGTAGTCGAATATTCTCGGAAGATTTCCCACATACCTGGGCAGCGAGAACAAAGGAGAAATGGTCAAAAATTACATGTAGCTTTGCCTGGGTCCTATGCTAAAATGCCTGGATACCCTAGGAGGTTGTTCTGCAGAGATACTAAAGCAAGCTTAATATCTAGGGACAGTTCCATATTGACAAGCACAATGCAAACAAACCACCCCCCACTGCTTGTTTCAGTAATTCACACATGAACAATATTAAAAAACAAGTAGAAATTTACATTTTGCAATAGAAGCTCCTTGCTGGGGGAAAAAGATGGATCAATGGTTCGGGGCCTGGGACTTGAGAGACATAGAGTCCATTCCCTGCTCTGCCACTGACCTCCTGTGTGACACCTTGAGAGAGTCACTTAGTCTCTTTGTAGCTCAGGTCTCTATCTGTAAAATGGGGATTGTTACATTGCACTACGTCATAAGGTGCTGTGAGGATACATACATTAAAGTTTATGAGGCATTCAGATTAGGGATGTTAAATATCGGTTAACTGAATAATCAATTAACCTCATGAATTCTTATCGGCTACTCGACTATTCCATATGGTGTCCCTCGCCTCTGTTTCTCTGGAGATGGGTGACAGGGGAGGGATTACACGAGGATTACCTGTTATGTTCCCTCCCTTTGGGGCATCTGGTATTGGCCACTGTTGGCACAGAGAACACTGGGCTAGATGGACCTTTGGTTTGATCTAGTTTGTTCTTCTTATGTCCCTGGGGGCGAGGTCAGCAGCCAGTGAGCTCCGGCCCCACTACCAAGGAGCCCACTGCCATTCCACACTGCTGCCTCTGTATCAGGGCAGCAGCGTCGAGTGGAAGGCGGGAGCTAGTCCGCGAAGGGAGTCAGTTTAAAAACTAGCTCCCCTGGCAGACCGGCTGCCTGTTGCCCCATGCTGCTGCCTCGGATACAGAGGCAGCAGCATGAGGTGGCAGCAGTCCTTGTCCAGGGATGGGCTGAGCTCCTGAACCTGGCATGATACAGAACTGAGCCAGGCTGCCTGCCCACCTGGCTCCTAATACACTTTAAATGCAGAACGGCAGCGGGGGTAGGTCCCGGATCCGGCATGAGCCAGGACTGAGCCAGACTGCTAAAAAACGTACTGACGGGGAGGAGGGGAGGGTATGTGTAGTCTATAGCATTAACTGATAAGCTTTTGCTTATCGGTTAATCAACTACACTATTACATCCCTAATTCAGATACAGAGATAGGAGCCGAATAAGCACCATGGATAGGTAGACAGCAAACTGAAGAAGAGTAGAACTTACCCTCATAAGAGCACTGCACGGACACACACTAATTAAGCCTTACAACATCTCTAGGAGATAAGTAACCTCAATGAGACGGTGAACCATGCTCTACACGAGGGCATTATTTTGAAATAATTAGCAGAGCTCCATACTACCAAGCCTGTTATTTCAAAACAGGCTGGTTATTTCGAAATCTGTACGCCTGTTTTCTTTGGGGAATAACACTATTTCAATGTTGTTATTTTGGGAGTTACTTCAAATTCAGTTATTTCGAAATAATTTCCTAATGTAGAAATGCCCTAAAAGTGATTTGCCCAAGTACACAGAGTCAGGATTAGAACTAATGAGTTCCTAGCTCCTAATTAATGGCTCTTTAACCGAATTCTGAATATAATACAAATGGTAAGGTTTGCAGTCTGAAGACAAATTTCTGATGCCCAGTTTCAAACAGAGACAGACAGACACTAATTTGTGCCTTTTCAACAAGCACTGAAGGGTATGTTAGTCTATTCAGTGCTGCTGCAGCATGCAGTTTTCATCAGAGTGCCACAAAGATCTGCCATGTAGTTAGGGCCACATTGAAGGAAAATGTCCAAGTTATGCCTGATACATCTTTACTATCTCAGTGATGCCAAATACTCCAGACAGGTTCAAATATCATGCTACTGAAAGCAGCCACATGTGGCAAAGTCCATTTGAAGCACAAGGGTCCTATAGTGAAGGAGTTAATGAATTTGCAGACAGCACTCCATATGGCTGAGTAACGTCACGAAAACAAATTTGGCATTTCCCCCGCCTTCTTTTCCAGAAGGCAAGTGTTACCTGAAAATCTAGGAAGATGTCCCAAGATCTGGGAGCATCACTTTCAAGACATACACTACTCCTTTGGGATATAAAAGGACACTCTGAGTTTTATCGTGAGCTATGCACAATTCTCCACAAACAATTATAAGCAGCTGTTCACCTGGGAGTGCTAAGTGTTCAACTGTCAAGAAAACCTCCGAGATGTAAAATAAGAAAAAAAGAACTATTAAAAAAGCTGAAAACAGCAGCTTTTGTTTCTCACTCAGCAGAGGAAAATGACTAAACAACCAACCCATTTGCAAGGCTGAAATTTTTAACGAGAAACAAATTTGGCTGGTAAGAGATGTATCTATCTTTCAAGCCAGGGCTATACACAAAAGTTATACTGGTTTAACTATGGCATAGTAACACTGGTACAATATCCCAACTGTGGACACAGTGATACTAGTGTATATGTGCTTACATGTGCTTAAATGTGTATAACTTGTTCCCATGCAGGAAAGGGAGTAATACAAATAATACACCTTTTAGACTGATGCAACTGTTTTCATACTAGGGGTTTTACTGATATAACTTTAATGGGTGACAAAAAAAATCACATGCTTAACAGTCATGCTCATGTAGCTCTACAGAAGAAGGATGGTCCTGGGGAGCGTTCCCAGTAAGCTGTGAACTTGTGCAACCCTCTAGGAGAGAGTCAGATGCCGCCCATCTGATTAGCAGAGTGCTCACAGCTAGGTTTGTGTTTCTACTGGGGGTGTACATATGCACATGCCTCAGTGCACATCAAAATGTATTCCGCACATAGATGGAAAAGTTTAGTGAACATTAGTCCTGTGGTTAACACACTAGCATAGGATTTAGGAGACCAAGATTTAATTCCCTGCTTTGCCACAAACTTCCTCTGTGATCTTGAGCAAGTCGCTTAGTTCAGGAAAATCTTGTGTCTAAGCTCCCTCTCAGTAAAATGGGGATAATAGCACTTCCTTACCTCAAAAAGGTGTTGACAACATGAACACAATAAAATGGTAAAGCACTTTGGTAGTAGGCAGATGGGGCCCATAAAAGTACCACAGACAAGCAATGCCACTACAGAAATTGTGTGCAGACCAGGCGGAAGTTTATGAGCTAGAGACCAAACCTGCATCAATAAAGTCAAATGGGATATTGACTTCAAAAGCAGGAGGTCTGGACCTCCTCCCTTGTCTGCAAACACTCTCTGTCAGGCCACTGAATTGGCTGGAAGACAGCTGTTTGCAATAAGAGTTAGAAACTGAAATACTATGTGGATTGTATAAATAATAGATGTGTGACATCGGAGTCTGCGCAAAGCACTGCAGAGAATTACTTACGCTCGCTGAAACTCTGGGATGCTGAAAACGGCCTGCATGACAGTGCTGAGGTAGCAGCTATTTCCCAGGTTCTTCATGCCAGTGTATCCTGGGCCATACATGGGCTTTAGCTTCACGCCAGACTCCTGAATCACTTCCCACTCAGAGACTCTTGGTTTTATGTCATTATCTCTTAGGCCGTTCTCTGTCTGAATGCAAAGGAGTTTGGTTTTGGTTTCTTTTTGAAATAGATCTACAATTATGATGCATTAATTATAAATGGGCATAGCTGTCCATGTTGTAAAATGGAAGAACCTAACTCAAACTGAAAGGAAAAAAGTTCCAACCCAAGGGAAGAAAGTTCAGAATGAAAACCCCAACAGCTTCTTGCTATTGCAATATACTAAGTATGTGTGATCATCTCTTCTGCTAGCTAGATGCTGGTCTCCAGGAACACAGCTGCCTGCTACTCAGTTGCCGCTAAAAGTGCTCCTTTAGCTCAAGTGAGAGAGACATCAGTTGTTGGTACACTCACAGCTCGAGTGTATCTTCATTTGTAGCCACCATTCACAACACCATTATTTATTATTATCAGCAGATCACTAGTGTGTTGGGCATTTTACTGGCAGCTCTGAAAGCAAGGAGTGAAATTTTGAACCGATTAAATGGGAGTTTTGTCACTGGGTGAAATCCAGGTCTCACTGAAGTAAAAATGTTCATGCCTCCTCAATAAAATAAGCATTTTCCATCACTAAAAGTGAATGCTGTTTAAAATAAACTAGTTTCCGCACCAATATTATCATATTTGGATAAATAAAACAAAGAATCTTTTAAAAGTTAAATTATTTGTCCATTTTCCTGTTTCCTTTCTCTCCCAACTCAGGCAATAAAAACGGATGAACAAAAATGAAGCTGACTAGTCAACCTCAGACCCATTTCATTTTCAGGTTTTCATGAACTAGTATGAGACTGCAATGTTCAGTTTGCATCATCATCATCATCATACCACTTACCTCTTATATGTCACTTTTCATTCATAGAGTTTGAAGTGTTTTAAAAATTAGTTAGGTATCATTATACCCCTTTTACAGATGGGGGAAAGTGAGACACAGAGAAGGGGACTGACTTGCCCAAGGTCACCCAGAAGGTCAATAACAAAGCCAGGAATAACAGTTCTCCCTAGTCCCTATCCAGTGCGATGTCCTTTAGGCTGCACTGCCTCCAAGGCTGAAGGGAAATATATAGATCTTATAAATAGCCAGTTTCAACTGGGATTCTTTCCATATTTCTTGGAAACATTTCTCTTGGTCTTAGGTTTTCAACTGTTATTGGTAACAAAACATAAATTTGGGCAAATTTGACCCAACTGTCCCCTTAATTATCTTTTTATTTCGTTGTGAGCTACTTGCTTCAATTATCTTTGGTAGATTTCGACTTTTTATTCTTATATGTGCATGTGCAACGGGGTTTTTTTTATTTGTGAAGTAAAAAAAAATTACTTATAATTAAAAATGCTCTGTATTCCTCTCTCTCTATTATTGGCTGCAGATCCAAGTCAGAAGTACTGTGTAGTACAGCATGGTCACATTAGCATGGCTGAGAAGCCCATGTCCAGCAATGGTGAACACATATAAAATGGGAAATTACAGTCTAGGAAGGAATATAGCAGTGAAGGATCGGGGGTCATAGTGGATCCCAGGCTAAATATGAGTCAACAGTGTAGCACTGTTGCAAAAAAAAGCAAACATCATTCTGGGACGTATTAGCAGAAGTGCTACAAGCAAGACACAAGGAGTAATTCTTCCCCTCTACTCTGGGCTGATTAGGCCTCCACTGGAGCATTGTGCCCAGTTCTAGGTGCCACATTTCAGGAAAGAATAGACAAACTAGAGAAAATCCATAGAAAAGCAACAGAAATAATTAGAGCTCTAGAAAATGTGACCTATGATAGAAGATTGAAAAAATTGGAATTGTTTCATCTGGAGGAGAGAAGACCAAGAGGGGACAGGAGAACAGTTTTCAAATACATAAACAATTGTTTAAAGGAGGTGGGAGAAAAATTGTTGTCCTTAATGTCTGAGGATGGGATGAGAAGCAATGGGCTTAAATTGCAGCAAGGGCAGTTAAAGTTAGCCATTAGTGAAAACTTCCTAATTGTCAAGGTCGTTAAACACTGAAACAAATTGCCTAGGGAGATTGTGGAAGCTCCATAACTGGAGATTTTTAATAGAAGGATAGACAAAAACCTATCAGAGATGATCTAGACAATACTTAGTCCTGCTGTGAGAGCAGGGGACCGGACTAGATGAATTCTCAAGGTCCTTTCCAGGCTAGGGATGTGAAAGGTTAACCAATTAACCAGTGGGGGCTGGAGCAGCTCCCTGCCTGCTGAGGGTGGGTGCACTGCTCCAGCCCCACAGATAGTCCATCATGGACAGGGGCTGCAGGCATCGGCTGCTCCAGCAGGTTCTGGGAGCCAGAGCTGGTGGCAGCCCCAACCCTCACACAGGGCTGGGAACCGGCAGCCAGTCCCAATACAGGGCTGGGGGCTGCTCCAGGTGGGTTGAAGCGATTCCCATCCAGGGATCCCCACTTTAGTTGGTTAACCGGTTAAACATTAGGTCAACCTAACATTTAACCGATTATTAACTGACTCACCAGGATTTTACATCCTTACTCCAGTCCTACAATTCTATGGACATGTTGGCACGGCTGAGAGACCCAGGCGCTACAACTGAAACCCTTAGTTCAAATGCAGGCTTGGGAACACTGAGTCCCCGTACCTGAATTGCACAGACCAAGGTTAACAATGAAGTGTACATATACCCATACTGATTTAGAGCCCAGAGAACCACATATACGAACTTATAGTGTTCTTCACCAACTTAAACATGGCCATTAAAAACTCAAGCAGTTAGCTTGAGTTAGCTTTATTTTCCACTGATAAATTATTTTGTCCTACCTTGAAATATGTGAGAGGCTCTAAATAAAAGATGAGTTTCCTACCACATGCATCTGGAGCATATCAATTCCAAAGTGCGCCAAGTGTTTTGCTATATGTGGATCTAAAACTGCCTCCTCTTCATCAAAAGAATAGACATCTACAAAACAGAAAGAAGCAAATGTGATGATGCACAGAACGTTACCTGTTGGCTTTATTTAGAAATGGGAACAAAACATTCTAAGAATAGTACCACCTGTGCAGACTGCATTATTGATAGTACCATCGTATGACCTGCAAAAGTATATACAGAGTTATACATTTGGAAGGTATTTTACCCTCCACAATACAATCATCTTATTAAGTGTTCTTAAATCAGAATTTATATTTTCACAGAATTTAAAGTTTCCTAATTGAAAAAAAATTACTGTCATTTCAAAATAAAAGTAATGCAAACATATGGGGATGTGGGGCTAAATGCAAAAAGCAAAAGCATACACAAATATCAGTTATGCAGCAAGTCTACATTTTCAGCATGGAGATTATCTTCAAATTGTGTGATCATTGAAACTCTGTGAAACTGAATATATGAATGTGCAGACATTAAATACAGATGAAGGCATTAGAACTCTGGACGTAAACAGAGCTGACTGACTCCTAATGATATTACATCAGTCATCAGTTGCTGCTAAAGGCACAAGGAAAAAATTTTTGCCCTCGTTCCTGTTGAGATGCAGAAATGATCGAGGCGCACAGAGAAATCCATCCAATGACAAACAAGGTTAACTGTTTTATTAATAACCTAGGAGGGTCTCGGAAAATTACCATTGATACTTGATAAAGGAAAGTAAATTCAAATCCCGGGCTTCATTTGCAACTCCGGTTGACTGCATTACCACCCTAGTTTGAACTAGGGTGGTAGTGTAGACATACCCTTACATACATCCTGGTTTAGTGAGACCTACATTTCTGAACTGTGTGCCAACAGAATTCCTATCCTTAACTGCAGAGATCACATCTGGTTCATAAAATTTGTAACACATAAATCTATACCAATCTCCTATAACAGGTCCTTCCAACCTGCATTTCTGGGGTTATTGCCATTTCCCGGGGGAGGTCAGCTTTCAGACTGAAAGGACACACCTCAGGTATGCTATGCGATTATGGAAAGTCAGATTCATATAAACCCATATGCCACACTGGTGACAGTATCATGAGCCTTATCACAAGACTATGTTCATTCTCAAAAAAAATGGCTTGCAAGACACTGGTGTGAGAATGTGTAACAGAGAAATCGCATTTAAAATGCCAAAACGTGCTTTTTACACACATGGCAAGCAATCTTCATTTTACTTGCAGGGAGAATATTGGTTTTAATGTATAAAGATCCATCATCAAACCCTCTAAAGAACTGCTCACCAATGACTAAACCTCGACTGAATAGGATAACTACTAAAAATCTAGTGTAAACACTAGACCAAGAGTCCTTGATCAGACAAAACTTGAGAGGTGAGACATAGGTTCAAATTCCTGCTCTGCCACAGACGGGCCTGTGTGAGCTTGGGCAAGAATCACAAACTCTCTAGGTCTTGGGCCTATCTACACAGGGAAGTTTTATTAGTTAACTTGATTTACTTCTGCAGATATCACTTACACCATAGACATTTATGCTGGAATAAAAGTTATTCTGATGTAACAATATTGGTTTAAATTCAGATTTTAGCACATACCGATATAACTGTCCCATGTAAACAAGTCTCATTTCCCTAACAACAATCAGGTACATTACAGACCCCATTTCCGCAGTATATAAAGATAGAGAGCCCCGGACACTTTGTCTTGCTAGAAACTGTTTGGTCTTCCTGATCTCTGAACAGGATTTCACAGGAACCTCTTTTGCTGATCCTCTGGCCCCATACAAAAACAGGTGCAGCAGGGAAATCCATGGCCTGGGCTTGCTACCCTGGGTCACATGGGCTTGAGTCTGCCCTGGAAGCGTGAGAAAACTGTGATCATTTGTTATTTCAGGGCAGAACTCAAGCTGATGGGGGAAGCACTGTTTCTGCAGTGACAATATTTTCCCAAGGAAATGTAGTTTAATAAAGCTGAGGAGAGGACAGAAAGGAAGGGGAGGGTCCATTGTTCAGTATTTACCAGGCAAGTCCCATTATACAGTTCAATCCAGTTTAGATTTTGTTTTTCTGAACAAGTAAATGGTGTTTGTGGCCCTTATGTTGTGAAGGACACACTGAGGAGAGACACTTCAGGTAGCAGCTCCCGTATCATCTCTCTCTCCTGCCCCAAGCAAGAGACCTATTTACCATCTCCTGAGCTCTCCTCAGAACCTGACAGGACCCACTATGGTTCCCTGGCCCTTCTTTACACCCAACCACCAAAATACTCCCTGCCCCCACTGACATCCCTCCTGCTGTCTGCCCACCTCCCTGCACTTCTCCATGCCAGACTACCTACAGTGACTATTCCCCCACCCCCTCTTGCCAGGTTCCTGCCTGACAGAGGGGCAGGAACCAGCAGCAAAGAGAGCGAGAGTTCCTATTAGATGCACAGTTTAGGGGGGATGCAAGGGATATGCAAACAGAAGGGAAGGAAGTTCATGAGAGGTGTGCCCCTTCCCAAGAGTCCTCAGCTTGCCCCATCTCCTAGCATCTAGAGATCTTTTTCCTTCCTCAGCAAAGAGTCACCTAGCAACTTGAATGAAACCTTAGCAACTGGTCAGTCTCCCAAGAGCATAGATACCTGGGACCTGGTTTAGTGCTGACCTCGTTGCAACTTTTTCCTTCATGCGGAGGATGAGCAAGTATCCTAAGAGTTAATGCAGTTTTTAAAAGGGGCTAGTCACATTATTGGCCTGTAAAAAATTAAGCCTCTTGGAGCCAGGGCATGGCCCTTCAGTTACGCTGACTGATTAGCCCAGCAATCCCGCTGTTGGCATTAGTCATGGGTGACCCTGCTGGTATTTGTGTGGCTATAGCATGTCCCTCAGCCGGAATTCCATTGTGAGAGTGTTTGCGTCCTAGAAGACATTATGGTTTCATCCCTATACAGAGGCTCACGACAGTCCCATATTCTTATGGTGCGTCATGATCAGTCAAACAGACTGCAAAATTCAGAATGCTTCTCGGGGTGAAATTACACACATAGAGCTAGGGTGATTGCCTTTATCAACATGGAAGCTGGGAGTTTATTTTCCCTACTTCAGACCATTTTTTGTGTTCGACAGAGAGCAAGCGTCGTTACCTGAAACCACAAATCAACAGAATAGTAGAAAGGGAATGAGGATACGTGAGCCATTAATCTTTGCTCAAGCCCAGCTCTTGTTTCATGGGTTTCAACACCTTCAACTGTTCAGCTAATATCACAGTGACTTTTAGAGAAGTCAGAAAGAAGAGGAGAGGGAAGGAATTCACTTACTTAACACTGAGAGCAGCAAATCTCAGAATGGGGAGAAGACAGCCCCTGTGGCCACGTCTGACACATACTGATATAGTAGATCACACTTGATTCAGAATATAGATAGGTCAGAAAATAAATAATGGTGGCAAGGAAAAGTGAGTCCTAGAGCAGTGGAATATGGTGGAGGGGAGCAGGAGAAAAGATACCCTGATGATGCCCAACAGAATCAGCAAATGAGAACAATTTGGGGGAGGGGGAGATAATTAAAGGGAAGCAAAAGTTGAGGTGCTTGCAGGAAGAAATGGAAATATGAACACTGTGTGGAATGCCCAATCTCCCTTTTTGTTGGAACCGTAAGTTCCGGTGCTTTACTTAGCTGCAGGTGCAACACTCTGCTCCATGGTAAAGTGTAAGAGATGCAGGGTGCTGAACTCTGACCCTAGAGAGGTGGCGGCATAAGATGACTCTAGCTGTCTGTCATGCAGCTGTCTAACGTAAAGATTCATAATCTGTGACTATTCAAAACAGGGCATGCTACTTTCAACCATTCCCACCTCTAGCCCTGCAGCCCATTAAAAAGATACGGTAGCAAAGTGGAGAAAAATGGGACACAGCTATGTTGTCATGAGAGCTGAAGGAGGTGGCAGAATCTGTCCCACAGTACCGGAGTCTGAAAGGCATAGCCAAAGAGGGATTTGGGAAGATGTTGAATGTGAGGCCCGGGCTGGGAGTCAGAAGACTTGGGTTCAGTTCCTAGCTCAGCCACTGATCTGCCATCGGGCCGTGGAGTGAGATGATGCCACCTGCTGCCATGGGTGTCTCAGGCAAACCACTGCCATTTGTACAGTGCTTTGAAATCCCCAGCAGACAGTGTGGGTGCAGCTTTGAGACCTCCACACAGCAGAAGAACAACAGGGTGCAAAGATCTCCCATACTCCCCTGCCTGCATCATTGGAGCCTATAGGAAAGAGGGAAGGAACCAACTCTGGGCTAGTTCTCTCATCCTGGGGAGGTAGGCAGGGAGTCACCTGAGCCTTAGCACCCCTGAATTGCAGAGGGGAAGCGATCAGTGCCAGTAAAAGCACGGATACAGATTACACTCTCCCTGGAACAAGACAGGGCAATGTGACTAAATACTGCCCCTCACACAGGCTGGATTCTAGGGTTACAGTCCAGTCCTACAGAAAGGATTACATTTATCATTGTCATTTGGGTATAAAATGTTTTATTTCTAAGAAAGCAAGTAGGGAAGGAGAAAATCTTTTTCTGAAGAGAAGCAGTTGACTTCAGACAAAATAGGAACAAAGACCCATGCAGAACAGCTGCTGCTTCTCGTTCCGAGAGGAAGGATGACAGCCTGCCCTTTGTTACCAGAGAGGTGACAGAGAAGCAGTGGTTGTGAAGGCAAAGGCGGAAGAAAAATAGCAACAGGAAAGTAACATTGTTGCTTAAAGAGCACCTGGCATCCAGTGAGTATTTTGCAGGCACAGCAGAATCCTGCTATGGAGATAGGTTAAGACTAACCTCTACGCTGATGTTATTAGAAACACTGAACTTCTGAGATCAGACAGGCACAAAGAAGCCAACTCCATTTGCGAATCAGGGGAGTGAATTCTTACTAGGCATTCTAATGCAACAGCAGGTTGAATCAGGCTCTCCCATGAGCTGTAGTGTCCTTTTCCTGCAGCTCAGTGGTATTCAAACTTGGGACATTCTTCTCTCCTCCGATGGAATCAAGGAAAAACTGATCATTTAAATACAGGCAGTCCCCGGGTTACGTACAAGATAGGGACTGTAGGTTTGTTCTTAAGTTGAATCTGTATGTAAGTCGGAACTGGCGTCCAGATTCAGCCGCTGCTGAAACTGATCAGTTTCAACAGCGGCTGAATCTGGACGCCAGTTCCGACTTACATACAGATTCAACTTAAGAACCCCAGGCATCCCCAAGTCAGCTGCTGCTGAAACTGATCAGCGGCTGATTCCAGGAAGCCCGGGGCAGGGGCTTCCTGTAGTCAGCCACTGGTCAGTTTCAGCAGCGGCTGACTTGGGGACGCCTGGGGCAGAGCAGCTGGGGTGCTGCTGGGTTGGTCCAGTAGCGCCGCCGCTCCTCGGCGCTACTGGACCAACCCAGCGGCACCCAAGCTGCTCTGCCCCAGGCGTCCTGATTCAGCCGCTGCTGAATCTGACCAGCAGTGGCTGAATCAGGACACCTGGGGCAGAACAGCTGGGGTGCTGCCCGGTTGGTCCAGTAGCGCCCAGAGCGGCGCTACGGGACCAACTGGCAGCGCCCCAGCTGCTGTACCACAGGTGTCCAGAGCAAAGCCACGGAGCACGGGGGCAGCGGGACAGCCCAGACGCGCCGTGGCTGTCCTGCTGCCCTCGGGCTCCGTGGCTTTGCTCTGCTTTGCTCCCCGTCCCCCTGGTCTGCAGACCAGGGGGACGGGGAGCAAAGCGGCGGAACACGCGGTCAGCGGACAGCTCAGAGGCGTCTGGGCTGTCCGCTGCCCGCATGCTTCGCGGCTTTGCTCTGCTTTGCCCCCCCGTCCCCCTGGTCTGCAGACCAAGGGGGGGGGGGGGCAAAGCAGAGCCAAGCCGCGGAGCGCGCTGACAGCTGACAGCCCAGACGCGTCTGGGCTGTCAGCTGACCACGCACTCCGCGGCTTGGCTCTGCTTGGCTCTGCTTTGCCCCCCCCCCGTCCCCCCGGTCCCCCAGGGGGAGGGGGGGGCAAAGCAGAGCCAAGCTGCGGAGCGCGCTGCCAGCTGACAGACCAGGGAGAGGAAGCAAAGCGGCGGAACACGTGGGCAGCGGACAAGGCTGTCCGCTGCCCACGCGCTCCGAGGCTTGGCTCTGCTTTGCCCCCCCCCGTCCCCCTGGGGGACGGGGGGGGGGACGGGGGCAAAGCAGAGCCAAGCCTCGGAGCGCGTGGGCAGCGGACAGCCTTGTCCGCTGCCCACGTGTTCCGCCGCTTTGCTTCCTCTCCCTGGTCTGCTGGAGACCAGGGAGAGGAACGGCCCCGTTTGTAACTGCGGATCCGACATAAGTCGGATCCGCGTAACTCGGGGACTGCCTGTATAAGGTAAAATGTCTTACAACCAAGTCCTCACTTATTTGCATCAGCAAGGGGCAAATACATAAGCTGCATCAGGAAACGGTTTTTGGAAAGTCATTTTTCATTCATATAACCATGAGCACTAAAACACAAATTCTAGTGCGTATTATTTGTTCACACTTCCTCAATAGCTGTATGAAAACAGAATCTCTTTGCTTACAAATTTTGGTTCCTCATGCTTCTATACTGCCTAATCGCCACAGTCCAGAATCCTCTCCACAGCCACACAGTGAAATGTAAAGCAGAGGCTACTTGGACACCACCACTTACATAGTTCCTTTCCTGTGAGGATCTTGATGCACTTTACAAACATCACATCAGGCCTGAGGGCTATATCAGTATTTGTTAGTAGGAATAAAAATGTATGAATTCAATAGAGGAATCACCGGACAAAGTTCTGTTTATTCAGTTAGGCACGGGTCAGACTGATGAGCATAATGGTTCCTTCTGACCTTATAATCTACAGATTGAACCTCTCTAGTCTGGCACACTCTGGTCCAGCAACATCCATAGTCTGGCATGATTTTGGTTAGCTGGATATCCACTTATCATGGGTATGGCCAAGTTTCCCACGGTCCCATAAAGTTTGTGTACCAGCCCTGGCGCTCAGTGTTCTGTGCTGTTATTTAGCTCTAATTTACCCCGAAATGTCTTCTAAAAGGCCAGTAAGCAGTGGAAGTGTCTGTAAAGGTATGTCTAGACAGCGGCACTATTTCAGGATACTTCCAGTATCCCAAAATAGCTATTCCACATCTTTTAAACAAGCCTGTTATTTCAAAATATAACAGGCTCACTATTCCAATATCCCTGTAAACCTTGTTCCACAAGGATCAAGGGATATTTTGGAATAGCAGTTTATTTCAAAATTAACTCCAAATAAGCTACACAATTTAGCTTATTATTTAGCAATTTAGCAATAATAATATTTAGCGATTATTGACCTACGTTGGTTTGGCAGATTCTCTGGTTTGGCACCAGTCAGGTCCCACAGGTGCCAGACAAGAGAGGCTCAACCTGTAGTAAAATGCTAAAGAAAGATCCTATTTTCATTGTTTCCACAGCAGTAAAAATACAGCTAAGAAATGCAAGAAGAAATGCTGCAAAACCAGAATTTTTTTCCAAAACAGAAATTTTACCAAGGTTCACAGATTCTTAGGTTTTCCTTTTCATTTCAGACAATCCAGGTTTCCAGCATACTTAAATCATATGTATTATAAATCATTCCTGCATCTTAATGAGGTGCATTTACTAAGTTATACAATTTTTAAGGAACGGTAAAAAAAATTGTTCCTTAAATCTACTGCTATCCAGTATAGAAAAATTATATAGCAATACACTGTGTTCCTTTCATTCTTCAAGAGCGTATTTTCTTCTTCCCCAATACACACATATTTGAGTCTCAATTTAGTATGGATACGATACTAGGATATTTCCTACCCACATTTAGAATATATACAGGCTCTAAAGCATAAAGAGGCAAAGCCACACACCAACATAGATATGTGGGAACACATATCTATCCCATACATCGTAGGTCTGGTCCAATTTACATAAACTAACAGCTGAGCTAACGCTTTCTGTCAAGAAACAGAGGCACAGAAAAGGAATCAGGCATGGAAATCAGCTCTACATAAGATGTGGCTATTCCAGCTTGTGTAAATTGGTGATGCACCAATAATGCTATGCAGATTTACTCCAGTTGAGGACCTACCTCATGAAATCTGCATCTCTCACAGCTGCTCCAACATGTGCCATGTGTGCAGAGGTTTGTTAATCAATACAGTTGTTCTGAGCGATAAGAGGCTGTGATGTATGTTGTATATTTTGTTTTCTTTGCAAGCCGAAATCACCTGACAACTAACCTGCACCATCGGGAGTGATGGTTCCGAGCTTCACGGCTAAGGGATAGCCCATTTCTCTGTAGTGTTCCAAGGCATGTCCGTTTCCCCCACTGCCATCAAAGAACCATTTTCCACACAGCACCGAGCCGTCCGTCAGGTTCAGCCAGAGGTTCTCCCGCAGGTCACACTTTGCGCACTTCCAGCCACTGCCAAGCAGAGGGTTGAAAGCAGTGTCAAAGAAAGAGATCAGCGCTGGAACCCCAAATGCTGATGTTTGAGTCCATGAACAAAAGCCCATGGGAGTACAAGGGAGTCTCATGGCTGGGTCATTGGGCATAGGACCAGCTCCTTGAGTTGCCCCCATGAACCTCAAGTGCCACAACCCATGGGCGGCTCCTGCAACGAGCCTTTTTCTGAAGCGCGCTGCTCATCATACAACAAATAAACCCTGGTGTCCTACCTCGGGGGAATCCTAATACCATTGTCCATCTGTACAAGTGTTTTGGCATGTTTGGATACTTGTAGCTCTTCTTCCCAGGAGTCCGGGTCCTGCTTTCGGTAGGGAGATTTTGAAGTGAGGACTGCATCACAGGCTATTGTTACCTGTAAAAAGAAGCCAAATAAAGCAGCAGAATTAACCCCTCTGACAGCTCTGATAAGGCAAAACTAAAAAACTTCTCTCAAGGGGGTGCTATGTACCATTGGATGTCATGGGGAAATGGGTTCCCAGCTGCCTTTTGTACCTTTGAAAGTCTCCCCCTTTGTAAATAAACTTCCTTCACGTTCTCAAACCAGTAAACAGACCAAGGCACAACCTCAGTTATACCTGTGCAGTAAAGGCAGGAAGGACTGAAGGCAGAATCTAGCGTGGGTAGGACTGAAGGCAGAATCCAGACTTCTACATGCTGACTCAAAAAATGTCATTTGGAAAAATAAGCAAAAGTTTCCTTTAGTTTCCAAGGGGGAAAATACTGATGGTTCTGAGTGGGCCATTGTTGGGATGGGACTAAATGCTAGCTGGCTACTGGAGTTGGAAGGAAAAAAAGCTAAAGGAATTTGAAGTCAAGATTTATGGCCAATTCAAGTACAGTAAAACTCCAGTAGTGCCGGCCCATTGGATGCCGGACCATCTGGAACCCAGAAGTGCTCCAGGCAGCCAGACAATTGGAGCTGCTCTGCCCCCGGGTTCCCCAATTCAGCCGCTGCTGAAACTGACCAGCGGCTGACACAGGGAAGCCATGGGCAGAGCAGCTGTGGTGCTGCCGGGTGGTCCCATAGTGCCGAGGGGCGCATCCCCCCCACTCGACCTCAGACCCCTTATAGTCCCCCCTCCTGATGGTCCGGCATGTTTGATAATCCAGCACCCCCCTGGGTCCTAAAGGTGCTGGATTATCGAAAGTTTACTGTATATGGAAAGAATTAAGGATTTGAATCAGCAAGATATTTTAGCACATGTATAAGATGACGTCAACATGCACACAAGTTCTTTGCTGAATGAAAGCCATAAACATCAGAACTATAGCAAGGCAGGGACCATAACAAAATATGCTGCTTTAAAAACAAATAGCATGTTTTCCTTGAATTGTCTTAAAACAGGACTTTTTTTACACTATTTAAACTAGCTTAGGTGTTTGCAAGCTATCAACTCTTACCCTGTATACACAATATACCTATGTAGTGTGGGTTTTTTAATGAGTCTACATTGCATATCTTTTACCTGTAACTCCACGTGTTTCTCTGCAAAGACACACTATGAAATAGGTTAGAGCCCAAAAGCAGATTGTGTACCCTTTTCATGTTAAACACTCTAATATCAAGAGAAATGCTTTTACATTTTGCTTTTTTATTTTCAGACCAGTTTGCTTGGATTTTAAACATTTTCATATAGAGTTTATAATCCAACTATTGCAGCAGCATTGTGATAACTTAAAGGAACCAGAAAGTGAAACTCACAAGTATGTTTTCGTCGGCCCAGCACAGAAGTATACAAACAACCAACAGCATCAACTTGGAAGTTTAACTTAAATTATTATAACTGAAAGAACACCTAATACACTAGCTAAGGAATTATTATCAATAAGTGCGTTTTTTAAATAAATATTTAATGTTTTGCCTTAGGCAACCCTGGAGCTAAACTAATGAAACAGATTGTCTTCTAATCTGTGTGTTACATTCTTAGGCTTCAATCCAATAGACCTACTCGTGTGATTAAAGTTCAGCAAGTAGGTAAGTGTCTGTGGGTTTGTGGCTTTTCTTTGGCCTCTGATTTTGGGTACCCATCTTGAGACATTTTGTTCCTGATTTTCAGAAGTGCTGAGCACCCCCATTATAAGCAGAAGTGAATGGGAACTAGGGTTTCTCATTCTCTGAATATCATGGCCTTGGGAACCTCAGATAGCAAAACCAAGATTCGCCTTTGGAAAATAGGGGCCTTCTTTTGTAGATAGATAACAACAACAACAAAATCCAGGAATGTTTGCAGGAGATAATTCTACACGTGACTCAATACTTCTGTACAAAGCACTGCCAAGATTCATATCTGCTGAAGGAGAATTCCCAAGCCTTCAATCCCCATTGCCTGTTTATAGCTCCCTTAAACTCCCCAACCCTCTTCTCAGTCTATTTGGGATGGCCAGCTTCTCTCCCTCCCTAAACATCCTCCACCTTCTCCTCATCACTGGTGCCAATTTCTGTAGCATGTTCTTATCTCTCCACCTGCCTCAGCAACTCACTGCCGCATGCCTCCACTGATCCACACACACACACTCTCTCACTCCTCTTTTAATCGCAGGCCAGGTCTCCCCCTGCCTCAGATATCAGCGTCATGACCTCTCCAACTACCACGCCAACCCCCATTTCCTCCAAGATCACTGAATGCTTATCTGCACGTGCAGACTCCGTTGCTCCTCCAGCTTCATCCTGCTGCTTCTACTTTCCACACCATGCAACCTGCATTCTCTCAGCTCTCTAGTGACCACATCCTGGCCAGACCTCAGGGCAGGTATACTATACAGGGCAATGTCAATCTAAAGTATGCAAGTCCAACTACATGAATAGCAAGTTGCTGTGGGGGCGCCACTGAAGGAAGTCAATGGGAGAAACTTTCCTATTGACTTTGCTTATGCTTTTCGTTCTGGTGAAGTACTAGAGTCGACAAAAGAGCGATTGGCAGTCAATTAAATGGGTCTTTACTAGACCTGTTAAATCGACCCCCAAGGAATTGATTGCCATAGCACTGATCTTCAAGTAAGTGTAGACCTTAGGGTCTCACCACCAGCTTGATCCTCTGTTGCTTTGGACAGTCTGAAACATGCCTTTTCAATGTTTTTCCCCTCTCCAGTCCAACAAGGCAGCCATTAAGATCCTCTTCCTTGCCCATCACCACCTAACCTGGCCCATCATCACCTAACCTTACTAACTTCCTCGTCTCCATCTCATAAAGTGCAAGCTTCCTGCTCTTGCCTGAAAGACCCTGAGTAACTCTGTCATGTGTTCTTGACTGCACCGGTCTCTTTTTGTTTCATCCCTCCTCAACACTGTCAAAGAACTAGTCTCTACATTCCATGGGTCTACGTCTTCCAGCACAGTTTTTACCCTTTCTTCCACTGCCCAGAGGTAATCTGTAAGGTCACTATCTTCTCCCCATAGACTCATAGACTCATAGACTCATAGACTTTAAGGTCAGAAGGGACCATTATGATCATCTAGTCTGACCCCCTGCACAGTGCAGGCCACAGAATCTCGCCCACCCCTCTTAGAATAATCCTCTCACCTATGTCTCAGATATTGAAGCCTTCCAATACTTTGAAGGCCCCAACATGCAGAGAGTCCTTCAGCTGTGATCTGTGCCCAATGCTACAGAGGAAGGCGAAAAACCTCCAGGGCCTCTGCCAATCTACCCTGGAGGAAAATTCCTTCCTGACCCCAAATATGGCGATCAGCTAAACCCTGAGCATGTGGGCAAGACTCACCAGCCAGACACCCAGAAAGTTCCCTATAGCAACTCCTATCATCCCTCCATTGACCTATTTCCAACTGGAAATGAATGGTCAATTAGTTACCAAGATCATGTTATTTCATCCAACCATCCCCTTATCATAGAATCAGAACTGGAAGAGACCTCAGAAGGTCGTCAAGTCCAGCCCTCTGCTCTAGGCAGGACCAATCCCATCTAAATCAACCCGGCCAGGGCTTTGTCAAGCCGAGACTTAAACACCTCTAGGGATGGAGACTCCACTACTTCCCTAGGTAACCCATTCCAATGCTTCACTACCCTCCTAGTAAAATAGTTTTTCCTAATATCCAATCTGGACCTCTCCCACCACAACTTGAGACCATTGCTCCTTGTTCTGCCATCTGTCACTACTGAGAACAGCCTCTCTCCATCCTCTTTGGAACCTCCCTTCAGGAAGTTGAAGGCTGCTATCAAGTCCCCCCTCACTCTTCGCTTCTGCAGACTAAACAGACCCAAGTCCCTCAGCCTCTCCTCGTAGGTCATATGCTCCAGACCCCTAATCATTTTGGTTGCCCTCCGCTGGACCCTCTCCAATGCGTCCGCATCCTTTTTGTAGTGGGGGGCCCAGAACTGGACACAGTACTCCAGATGTGGCCTCACCAAAGCCGAATAAAGGGGAATAATGACATCTCTGGATCTGCTGGCAATGCTCCTCTTAATGCATCCTAATATGCCATTAGCTTTCTTGGCTACAAGGGCACACTGTTGACTCATATCTAGCTTCTCATCCACTGTAACCCCCAGGTCCTTTTCTGCAGAACTACTACTTAACTGGTTGGTCCCCAGCCTGTAACTATGCTTGGGATTCTTCCGTCCCAAGTGCAGGACTCTACACTTGTCTTTGTTGAATCTCATGAGATTTCTAGTGGCCCAATCCTCCAATTTGTCCAAGTCACTCTGGACCCTATCTCTGCCCTTAAGCGTATCTACCTCTCCCCCTAGCTTAGTGTCCCCATTGAGAACCCTCTAGTAGACTAGCTTTGGGGGAGAAGAAAGGAGACACACAGAGCGTACGGGGAAGTGATAGAGAATACAATAGATGGTGGTGTGTGGGAGAGGGTGGAGCAAAAGGAGAAGGATGGTCTAGTGCAAGGGTGGGCAGTAATTTTTGATGGGGGATGGCACTCCAAGAATTTGAAAAGTGGTCGAGGGCCACACTCTTCCATGATATTAATAGAGAACGTGCAGAGTCTGGGATGGAGGTGGCATGCAGAAAGGAGCTTGGGATAAGGGATTGGGGTGCAGAAGGGAGTGTGGGGTCTGGGAGGGAGTTGGATGAAGGAGGCAGTTGTGACCTGGAGGACTGAACTGGGGTGCAGGAGTTTGGGTTGTGACCTAGAGCAGGAGGGGACTGTGACTTAGGGCATGGGATTAGGATACAGGAGGGAGGGCAGAGATGTGTGTTGTGACCTAGGACACAAGGGGATTCTGATCTGGGACACTGCATTGGGGTGCCAGATCTGGGAGAGAATCTGGATGCAGGAGGAGGTAGAGGGTTTGGGTATATGGAGTCGGGAGGCAGGGGGGGGGGGGAGGGTCAGAGTGTTGGAGAAAAGAGGGGCTGAGGTGCCAGAGGCAGGCTCTGGCCAGGAAACTTCCCCGGGTAACTCCCAGCCAGCAGCCCAGCATGTCTCTGAAGCAGCCTCCCTGCCTGCCCTACCCCTGCACAGGCTGCAGGGCCATGTGCATGTATGAATAACTGTGAGCTGGAGGGGAGGGAATATGATGCTTTGCTTCATGGATGCCTGTTATTCAAACAGGTAGTTCCCACTGGCCGGTTTCTGACCAAAAACCAATCAATGAGATTGTGCTGGGTGTGGGGGCAACACCTGAAGCCCACACCGGGCTCAATTTTAAAAGAGAAATGGCCCGGCAGCCGCTTTTTTGTGGGGCATGCAGGTGAGATGAGGCAAGCAGGGAGCCTGCCTAGGGCTCCCTGCTGCATCCACAGGCCAGATCCAGAGGCTTGATGGGCCGGGTGCAGCCTGCAGGACATGTTTTTCCCAGACCTGGTCTAGTGGTTAAGGCACTAGCCTGGGACAGAGGAAACTTGAGTTAAATTCCTTACTCTACCATAACTTCCTGTGTGACTGTGGGCAAGTTACCATTCTAGTCACTCTGTGCCTCAGGTGTTGACCTGTAAAATAGGGTACTTCCCTACCAAACAGGGGTACCATTAGAATAAATATGTTAATTGTGAGGTTCTGAGATACAACAGTGATGAGAACCATGGAAGTGCCCAAGACAGGAATGGAGGGGTTAAAACCAAAAACAGATAGTCAAGACAGAGCTCGAAGACATGATAACAGTCTTCATGTATGTAAAAGGTTGTTATGAAGAGAAGAGTGATAAATTCTTCTCCTTAAACACAGGAAAAGTGCAATGGGCTGAAACTGTAGCAAGGAAAAATTAGGTAAAATGTTAGGAAAAACTTTCTAACTGTCAATGTGGTCAAACAAGTGAGCTAGGAAAGTTTTGGAATCTTGATCATTGGACATTTTTAAGAACAGCTTAGACAAACACCTGTCAGGGATGAGGTCTACATAATATTCAGTCCTGAATTTCCACGATTCTAAGAGACAAGACATTGGTCATAGAATACAACAGAATAAATAGAAGAGGAAGAGAAAGAAGGTAAAATAAAAGCAAGAGACTGATGGAGTAAGTCACATTTTTTTTTCAAATGTATTCTCTTCCCTTAATTTCCCCTGGCAGGGAAGGAGAGAGAACCTGATAGTGAAAATAATCAATATACACATTAGCAAGCAAACCCCTGTACCCATAAAAGTGAACTTGAGTCATCTCCTACTCTGCCACCAGTAGCACACACTCACTGACCAGTGCTGGCAATTCCTCTATATTTGGTAATGGAATTTCATAATGATCTGGAAATATAACGAGTTTGGCTTCATCTTCATATTCAAAATCATCATTGTTTAAATCGCCATTTGTTTCTAGATCTGCAAAAGAGAGAGAGAGAACGTAAGGAGATGATAAAACTGATAAGGAAACTGGAAAAAAAAATCTTCAGACAGAAATCTGACAATATCTTTAGGGAGGAACAATATCTTTAGGGAGGAAAAACTGAGGAACAAAGTAGCCATCTTGAGTTAATACTCACACACAATCACAGCAGCCATTGTGTTGTTAGGGACACTGCTCTTTGGGAAATAGATAAGATCCTGGTATGCGTTTGGGTTACTCATTAAGATGCATTCTGGTAGGAACTTTCATCTGGGTCTTGACTTTACAAACACTGAGGCTTTGTCTGTACTGAATCATAGAATCACAGAATACTAGGACTGGAAGGGACCTCGAGAGGTCATCGAGTCTAGTGCCCTACCCCCATGGCAGGACCAAATACTGTCTAAACCATCCCTGATAGACATTTATCTAACCTACTCTTAAATATCTCCAGAGATGGGGATTCCACAACCTCCCTGGGCAATTTATTCCAGTGTTTGACTACCCTGACAGTTAGGAACTTTTTCCTAATGTCCAACCTAAACCTCCCTTGCTGCAGTTTAAGCCCATTGCTTCTTGTTCTATCCTCAGAGGCCAAAATGAACAAGTTTTCTCCCTCCACCTTATGACACCCTTTTAGATACCTGAAAACGGCTATCATGTCCCCCCTCAGTCTTCTCTTTTCTAAACTAAACAAACCCAATTCTTTCAGCCGTCCTTCATAGGTCATGTTCTCTAGACCTTTAATCATTCTTCTCTGGACCCTCTCCAATTTCTCTACATCTTTCTTGAAATGCGGTGCTCAGAACTGGACACAATACTCCAACTGAGGCCTAACCAGCGCAGAGTAGAGCGGAAGAATGACTTCTCGTGTCTTGCTCACAACACACCTGTTAATGCATCCCAGAATCATGTTTGCTTTTTTTGCCACAGCATCACACTGCTGACTCATATTCAGCTTGTGGTCCACTATAATCCCTAGATCCCTTTCTGCAGTACTCCTTCCTAGACAGTCGCTTCCCATTCTGTATGTGTGAAACTGATTGTTCCTACCTAAGTGGAGCACTTTACATTTGTCTTTATTAAACTTCATCCTGTTTACCTCAGACCATTTCCAATTTGTCCAGATCATTTTAAATTATGACCCTATCCTCCAGAGCAGTTGCAAGCCCTTCCAGCTTGGTATCATCTGCAAACTTAATAAGCGTACTTTCTATGCCAATATCTAAATCGTTGATGAAGATATTGAACAAAGCCGGTCCCAAAACAGACCCCTGCGGAATCCCACTTGTTATACCTTTCCAGCAGGATTGAGAACCATTAATAACTACTCTCTGGCTGTGTCTACACTAGCCACTTTTTCCGGAAAATCAGCCGCTTTTCTGGAAAAACTTGCCAGCTGTCTATACTGGCCGCTTGAATTTCCACAAAAGCACTGACTTCCTACTGTAAGAAATCAGTGCTTCTTGCGGAAATACTATTCTGCTCCCGTTCGGGCAAAAGTCCCTTTTGCGCAAAGCTTTTGCGCAAAAGGGCCAGTGTAGACAGCTCAGATTTGTTTTCCGCAAAAAAGCCCCGATCGAAAAAATGGTGATTGGGACTTTTTTGTGGAAAAGCGCGTCTAGATTGGCGCTTTTCCGCAAAAAGCATCTGTGCCAATCTAGATGCTCTGTTCCGAAAATACTTTTAATGGAAAATCATGCCAATCATGAGTACTGTTATCCAGCTATTATGCACCCACCTTATAGTAGCCCCATCTAAGTTGTATTTGCCTAGTTTATTGATAAGAATATCATGCGAGCCCGTATCAAACACCTTACTAAAGTCTAGATATACCACATCCACCGCTTCTCCCTTATCCACAAGACTCGTTATCCTATCAAAGAAAGCTATCAGATTGGTCTGACATGATTTATTCTTTTCAAATCCACGCTGGCTGTTCCCTATCACCTTGCCACCTTCCAAGTGTTTACAGATGATTTCCTTAATTATTTGTTCCATTATCTTCCCTGGCACAGAAGTTAAACTAACTGGTCTGTAGTTTCCTGGATTGTTCTTATTTCCCTTTTTATAAATGGGCACCATATTTGCCCTCTTCCAGTCTTCTGGAATCTCTCCTGTCTCCCAAGATTTTCCAAAGAGGATAGCTAGAGGCTCAGATACCTTGAGTATTCTAGAATGCATTTCATCAGGTGACTTGCAGGCATCTAACTTTTCTAGGTGATTTTTAACTTGTTCTTTTTTTATTTTATCTTCTAAACCTACCCCCTTCCCACTAGCATTCACTGTGTTAGGCATTCCTACAGACTTCTCGATGAAGACCAGAACAAAGAAGTCATTAAGCATCTCTGCCATTTCCAAGTTTCCTGTTGCTGTTTCTTCCTCCTCACTGACCAGTGGGCCTACCCTGTCCTTGGTCTTCCTCTTGCTTCTAATGTATTTATAAAAAGTCTTCTTGTTTCCCCTTATTTGGTAGCTAGTTTGAGCTAATTTTGTGCCTTTGACTTTCTAATCTTGCCCCTGCATTCCTGTGTTGTTTGCCTATATTCCTCCTTTGTAATTTGTCCTACTTTCCATTTTTTATATGACTCCTTTTTTATTTTTAGATCATGCAAGATCTCGTGGTTAAGCCAACATGGTCTTTTGCCATATTTTCTATCTTTCTGGCACAGCAGAATAGCTTGCTTTTGGGCCCTTAACAATGTCCCTTAGAAAAACTGCCAACTCCCCTCAGTTGTTTTTCCCCTCAGTCTTGATTCCCATGGGACTCTCTGAGCTTACCAAAATCTGCCTTCCCGAAATCCATTGTCTCTATTTTGCTGTTCTCCCTTCTACCCTTCCTTAGAATTGTGAACTATGATTTCATGATCACTTTCACCCAAGCTGCCTTCCACTTCCAAATTCTCAACCAGTTCCTCCCTATTTGTTAGGATAAAATCTAGAACAGCTTCCCTCTTAGTACCTTTTTCAACCTTCTGAAATAAAAAATTGTTTCCAATGCAGTCCAAGAACTTATTGGATAGTCTGTGCCCCGCTGTGTTATTTTCCCAACATACTGGAAAGTTTCTTTCTATATAGTCATACTAATGTGACCTTCCATGTGGACACACTTATTCCACTAGAGAATGGCTGTCTTTGGTTTTGCTAAAACGTCTTTCCATGCAACAGGAACCAAACCAAAAAAGGTACTTATACTATAATAAGAGCATGACCACTGGCTTTATAGCTGTTCAGCTCTAGAATTTAATTTCACATCTTAGATTTCAGCAAGAACACTTTTCCCTAAAGACAAAATAATCAAAGTCTCACATTGCTCCTCTGTATGGTATAACAAACAAATGAGGAAGATGAAATATAGAGAAGCTGAGGCCAACATTTTCAAAAGTATTTTTTCAACTTTGATGCCTCATTTGGGGAGATCCCAACTCGAGCCACCCAGATTTTCAGAGGTACTGAGTAAGGATGTTAAATTTAGACTAATCAACTAATTGAATAGTCGATGCAAATTAGCCGATAAGGGCGCCTCCGCCTTTGAAATGTAGCAAGAGCCCTGATGACTCTTGTTACGTTTCAAAGAGAGAAGCGCTATGGGGAGTATGAGGCCAGCAGGGGACTGCTTGAGTCCCCCGCTTGCTCCATGCTCCCGTGGCACTTCTGCTTTTGAAATGTAGCAAGAGCCCCACTGAATCCTTGCCTCCCTCCTCCACGGAGATGGTGCAGATAGAGGCAGCAATGGGGGAAAGGGGAAGCGACTAGTCGACTATCCAATAAGCATATGCTTGTTGACTAGTCGCTTACACCCCAAGTGCTGAGAACTTGAATCTCCTATTCACTCCCATACCTCCCATTCTCTGCCCCTGGAGTTGTCATTGCTCAGCAGCTCTGAAAATCAAGACCCACATGTCTCACATGATGCCGCACGCCCCAAAATAGAAGTGTACAAAAGCAAAGGGCCTCTCGGGGAAATCTTGGCTGTGATTTGCTCATCCATATGTGGCCAACTTACTGACACAAAGCATTTTGGGTACAGTGAATTAACTTCCCTTCCTACCCAGTAACAGATGAATATAGAATGAAAGCAGCTGATGCGTGCTGCAGAGACTGTTTGCCTGCTCCCATGGAGCCTTCTCATACATGTACGAATACAGAAAATGATACAATGAGATCCAGCTGAAGTGTCCCGTGTATTATTATTATTATCCTCATCATCATCACTACAGGTTGGACCGCCCTCGTCTGGCACCCTTGGGACCCGACTGTCCCGAACAAGGGAATTTGCCAGACCTGTAGAGGTCCCTTTCAACATGGACTGTGCTGCCCTGGACTAGGGCTCTAACCCAGCCCTGCTGCTGCCTACCTGGCCGTGGCTCCCCAGGCCAGAGCTCTGTGGCCAGGACCAGAGCTCCCTAGCTGCTGCTGGGGTTGGAGCCAGAGCTCTCTGGCTGCCACTGTCGGTCCTTGCTACCACTTGGCCACAGGGGCCAGAACTCCCTGCTGTGCTGCCTGCCCCACGGTGCTCCCCTCCTCCAATACGGGGTTCCCGGGTGAGTCACCACGCTCCCCCTCCGCCGCTACACGGATGTTGCCAGACCAGAGAGTTGTGGTTAAGGGAAGTACAACTTGTGTTATTATTTATAAAGGAAACTCAATGCCCAAGAAAAACTGGGTTAACAAGCAATAGCATTTACAGGAGATTTGAGAGCTTTTTGTATCACCTTTTATTTCCCTTCCTTTATGCAGATTTTATAAGATGAAGCCACAAAAAGGAACAGCATAAGGAGAGTGACAAGTAAAACCATGGCTATGTTGCAGTTTTCATGGACATTAATGGCCATTTTTCCATCAACATGATGAAAGCAGGATCCATCTAGACATCATGTTTCTACAGGTCAGACACTACTATCACATGAAGAAGAAAATATCTGCCTGAGACAGTGGACAGGTGACCCAGGTTGGTCCTTATAGGTTCTCAAGGCAAATACATAAATGTAATTGATCTAGCGGAATGTTAAGCAAGCATTGGCAGCAACCACTGCACATGTGAAATATATGAAACCTGGGGAAGCAACCAAGGTTAAATTACACCTCTGCTTATTCACAGAACAGTCACAGGATAAACAGCATCACTATTAACTTCTCTTAAACTTTCATGCCAATACACTTCTATCGGACCTAGAGAGTTCACCTCTAAGAACTACAATAATCCAGGCTCCCCTGAGTCCTAGCAATTTGGGCTCGATTAAAACAGATGCTCCAGAGTGGAGAGACTAACCTATTACTAACTCCCCATCCATTCAATTCTCTCAATAATCCTTTTCCTTACAAATCACTTTCACAGCTGTAATATGGATCACCCAATAACTCCAGCACTTCTTTAACATTTCCTATTTCAACCCCAGATTTTGAAGAAATTCTATGGATCCAAACATAATGCTAAAGTTTTCCCAAAAAGCACCTAACAATAACTTATCTGTTCTTAAAGAGAAATTAAACCCAACAACTTCAATTCACTGAGGTGTGGCAGCAAACCATGCTGAAGTTCAGCAATGCCCAGCCACCTTCCATAAAGTTAAACAGTTTAAACACAAATTGCCTCAAGGTAACTCCAGAATTGTTACACTCCAGTTTCCCAAAGCAGCTAAAATATCCAGCATATACCTACATAGGTGTGGAGAAGACAATTCATCCCATTTGGAGCCTGAAATAACAAATTTCAATCAGCCACCAGAGGGCACTAAAGGATGGCTTATTCCGATGGTTCTCAACCAGAGCTACAACCAGAGGTACACATAACACTGGGGGTACGCAGAGGTCTTCCAGCAGGTACATCAGCTCACCTAGATATTTGCCTACTTTTACAATAGGCTACATAAAAAGCACTAGCAAAGTCAGTACAAGGTAAAATTGCATGCAGACTGTGACTTGTTTATACTGCTCCATATACTATACACTTTAATGTAAATATATTCATAGAGGTTGAACCTCTTTAATCCGAACTTCCCTAATTCAGCAATACCCCCGGTCCAGCATCATAGGCAACCCTATGGGTGCTCTGAAGCTGGAGTATTCACTGGGAAGAACCAGTGGGCTGCAACCAGGAGCACTGCCAGACCAGGGAAAAGATGGAGCCCCAGCAGCCTGAACCACAACACCCTGAAGATGAACAGCAGAGCTGTGGCACCCCCAGGGGCTGGTGACTGGAGTAGGGCAGCTGCAGCTTCCCTGCAGCTGGAACTAGGGAGCCCTGGGAGTGTAGGGGCCAGGAGGTCAGTGCATCAAATCCACTAATTTGGGACTGGTCAGTGGGGTTGCCATATGTCCGGTTTTGAACTGGATAGTCCAGTATTTGAGCTTTCTGTTCAGAAAACAAATTGAAAAAATATAAATGAGAACATATAAATGTCCGATATTTTCTAAATAAGACGTAATGTAGATTGTGATGTAATGTCAAGTGTGTCCGGTATTTTTGTTGAAACCATCTGGCAACCCTACTGATCAGGACCAGGGAGACTCAACCTGTATTTCAGTTCTCAATTAATGTATTTAATAATGATATGGTTAAAATGAGAACGTAAGCAATTTTCAGTGAAAGTATGTTGTGACATTTCTGTACCTTTGTCTGATTTTGTAAGGAAGTAGTTTTTAAGTGAGGTGAAAAACTTGGCGTACACAAGACCAATCAGACTCTGGCAAGGGATACAGAAATCTGGAAAGGCTGAGCACCACTGGCTTACCTTGACCATTTCCAATACCTTAAACATCTGTAAAGACTTTTTTAAAAATGTCTTCATTTTATAGATAATAAGGGTGATCAGTTGCTCTAGCATTAATGATCTGCCGTATACAAAACACAATGGCATGATTCTTCTCAGTGTAAGTACCAGACTGACACACACACTTCTCCTAGCTCATTAGGACAGTGTGCCCAATAACATTGACCTGACCTGGAGTTGAACCGGTGACCGAGAGGTGATAGGCTCTTTATCCCATTAGCAATCAATCCCTTGACAATGAGGGCAATGACGCTCTTAAGAGTATCCCACCATTTTAGCTATGGTGAACAAGAAAAGGAGAAGTTTAATATGCCTTTTAAGTCTTTATGTCATGCAGATTGCTACAAGAAATTACATTCTCTCAGTAATTGCCTCAGAAGCCTGACATACTGTCTTAAAAGGCAGCATGACAATAAAAGACAGACTATTCCCTCAGTGCTAGCGAAAGAATTGATTTGTGGTTCTTTGCAAAGAGATATGCAAAACCAGCACCTTCTCACGCAACACTTTTTCTCCCTGTGACTGAGCTCTGCCAAAGTGACTAACTATTCTGGGTGTCTGACTTTGGGTGAGCAACACCTAAAGGATCCCGATTTTCAGAGGGTGAGTTCTCAGTGCTTTAAATCAGATGTTTTTAAAAGTGTCCAATCGAGCACCTCAAAGTCACTAGTCACTTCAGAAAAATCTGGCCTGTACATGTTTGGAGTTGTTTATCTCAGTGACAAAAAACAACAACCTCTCCTTCCTTTTTATTTCCAGTAACCCTGAAGAGCCAACCAAGCAGAGAGATGACAAATCTGTGTGTAATCAACAGAACTATTAACTTTGGTCTATTATGAAAGAACGGGGCCACCCTAGAGTAACTGCAAACAGAATTTGCCTTCCTTAATCAATACTAGGGATTATGAATATGCAGGGAGGAATCCACTTGAATTTAAAACTCAGGTTAGGTTTGCTGAGCCAGCAGTTAAGGGGGGGGTCTACTTTTGTTTGTAAATTGAGCAAATTTGATTTAGAAATCAATGTGGCATAAGTGGCAAGGAATGCTGGGAAGCCATTTTCCCACACAATCTCTTCCCGGTGAAGACAGCACTTCAAGATGCCCAAATACCAGGAGCACAGAAACCTCAGTAAACAATGGGTTTACTTTAGATCTGAGATCTCCCACTCACAGCCGGCTTTACGCTGATTCGGCCGATTCCCTAGAATGGGGCCCCATGCCTAAGGGGGCCCCGTTTCCGGGCGCGCGACGCATGCGCAGTGCCCCCCCCCGGGCGTGCGACGCATGCGCAGTGCCCCCCCCGGGCGTGCGACGCATGCGCAGTGCCCCCCCCCGGGCGTGCGACGCATGCGCAGCCCTGCCCCCGGAATCGGGCCCCGCGCTTGTTAAAGCCAGCCCTGCTCGCACTGACTCCATGCTGTTTTATAGCTGTTCTGCAGAGCAAATACATTGGTGCTGAACCCACACAGGGCCATGTATTTCCCTTTTAAGGGACCAAGAGCATTGTGAGACTCAGTCATATACACAATTAAATACGGTGGTCATCAAAACAGAGCACTCACAAGTCACAAAGAGCATGCTGAGGAAGAAAACGACAAGGAAGGCAAAATAACCAATCCTCTAAGTGGAGGCTGGGCTGGGGTTGTTATTTTGGGCAAACAGTCAGCAGGGTAAATTTACCTCAGCTATCATCTGGCCCAGCTCATAAGCATCATTCTAGTGACAGCCAGACATGCACTGCCCCCGGCTGACTGAAAACAGCAGCTGAGTGGGCAGTTAGCGGCAGAGAAAGCTGTAAACTAAACCACTGGAGGGAAAAGAACAGAGGAACACTTGACTGAACATGCCCAGATTAGATTTAGATGAGTTTCCAACTGAATACACTTATAATAGTGATATAATTAGATCCCAGGCAGGACCCCCAAACAGGATGCTCACCATGCATGTGGTGATGCCTGGGTAAGAGAGAGACCGCTCCCTTGTAACACAGACCACTGAGCCTGCAACCAATACTAAGGCCCTACAAAGTGGTCTTAAAAAAAATCTCATTTAAGGCGCCATCCTGATTCCATTGCTTTGAATGGCATAGAATCAAGCCCTTGAACCTCAAATCATTCCTTCCAGCAGCTCCCAAAATATAATGAATAAAACATCTGTCTATTCAGATAGTGAGCCAATTGTCTTCAGACATGTCTGTAAAGCACCAAGCTCACTAGCAAAGCTATAAAAGACACAGATAAATACGCTTTGCAGATAGGATTGCCAGCTGTCCAGTATTCACCCGCATAGTCTGGTATTTTCGGCTCCTGTCTAGTAAAAAAATTCAGAGAATACCGGACACCTAAAGGGTCCAGTATTTTCTGAATTTTTCCTCGGCCAGGAGGCAAAAATGCTGGGCACCAGGCAACCCTACAAACACTGAGCACCTGGCCTCCTCCCCCCTGACCCCTCCTCTGGCCCCCAACGCCCCCAGCCCCCATGCTTACCTGGTTCCCCAAGGCTGCCAGCACAAAATGGCTTCCCCTGGGTCTTAGTGCTCAATCTCTCCCCTGTTCCCTGCACTCACTCTTAAAGGGGACATGCGGTTTTGGGGGGGGCTTTTTGGGGGGGGGCTTACTAAGTCCCTGGAGTCCTTTTTTTTGTCTCCCCCCTCCCTTTTTTCCCCCCCTTCAACAGATTTTTTTTCCCAGTGGTTTTTTTTTGGGGGGGGAAGGGAGTTCAGTATTTGTGTTTCAACCATCTGGCAACCCTATTTGCAGACATTTCACCCTGTTTGGTGAAAGGAAAGCAAATTGCAAACCAGCTGAGACTTTACAATACTGGATCATTAACTATAAATTGGATAATATTAGCATAGTGCTTTGAAGATGTAAAACACCAAGTACTATTTGTACTATAAGGTATGGATCCCAGATTCACACCATCATGGTTAATATAATCACTACATCCACTCCTGCATGATTCGTGGTGGCTAGGTTTTCTTCACCACACAACAAAATTACACCAATAAAATTAAAATCCCTAGCTATATTCCTAACAACATTAGAATTAGTTATACTGATTTAATCTAAGTATGGCCTTTAACATGTTTTGTACTCAGTGACCCTCCTTTCCAGTGGTTTTTTTTTTTTTTTTTGTAATCAAGGGCTGGCTGGGGGCTGTGCCTGAGGAAAGCGGTGAGTGCTCCCAAAAAAAGGTGACGGTACGCCAAACTGGTGCATACCGTCACAAAAAAAGCACTGCTCCTTTCTATTAAGGATGTTAAATTGTGGTTGTCTGGTTAATTGTGTCATCAATACAATTTGTATCGACGACACAATTAGTTGATAAGGGGCCACTCTGCAGAGCCTCAGCGGGGGTAGCTCCTGGAGCTGGTACTGAGTAGTCCCAGCTCACACCGGCTCCAGGAACCACCCACACTGTAGCTCTGCATTTTAAATGTAGTAAGAGCCGCTGGGGTTCTACTACATTTAAAATGCAGAGGCGCAGCATCCTGGACCAGTGCAAGCTGAGACTACCTCAGTCCCCGCTCGCACCGAGTCCAGCAGCCCCAGTTCACCGTGGGCAAGGGCTGCTGCCGTAGCAGCCCTAGCCATGGTCAGCCCTACCTGCTGCAAAGAGAGACTGTTCTGGCAGAAGCCTCCTCTATCCTCCTCAGCTGCCTCTGATATAGACAGTGTGAGGGCAGGCAGCATTGTGGAGACGGTGTTGGGGGAAGCCAGCTTTCAAGTCAGCTCTCCCTCCCACCCCCACCGCCTCTCACTAACATGCCTACTTTCTTTGGCTCTATATAAAGCAACAAATTATTAATACTGCAATATCTGTAAGCCATTATTTTCTTTTTGCTGTCTTTCTGAATTTCACTCAAGCCTGGGTAATGAAACTGGAAAGTGACAAATGTACTCACTTCTGAGCCCGCTTTACTTTTGGTTCTCATGGGCTAATACAACTTTATTGTACATAAGTTCACAGTGCAAGAGGGTAATGTTTAAAACCTCAAATCACCACTTCTATTAATAGGATGGTGTCTGTATTTTGTACAATCACACTTACATGAACACAAAATCTAAAGGCCGAGCTGCACGCTAGAGTACTGAAACCTTTTAAGATAGTGGTAACCTTGCAAAATAAATAGACAAGTTAAAGATCTCTTTTCTGAAAGCAGGATTCAAGCACATTTTGCCTGCAAGGTGCTTCTCTGGGAGACTGGCCATGCTGGCTTCAAATGAGTTCCCTGAAACAATTAACCAGGTGACATCAGGGAAAGTGTAAGAAGTTCACAAAAGGTCTTTTTGGGGGGGGGGGGGGGGGGGGGACCAAACTCACAAAAAGATTCTTTCTTCCTCTCTCAGGCTGATTTTTGTTTCTAACTCAGATAACGGTCAGGCCTTCTAGTATTCCATGATGAAGCTTGAGCACATTCTCTACCATGGCTCTTACAGTGTTTTGGGAAAGAAAATCGCATTGGGTATGTCTACACAGCAAAGTTATTTCGAAATAACAGCGGTTATTTGAAATAACTTTACTAGTGTCTACACAGCCAAACTGCTATTTCGAAATTAATTCAAAATAGCGGAGCGCTTATTTTGAATTTGGTAAACCTCATTCCATGAGGAATAATGCCAAAATCAAAATAGCTATTTCGAAATAAGTGCTGTGTAGACACACATATCGAAATAGGGGGACTCCAGCCTTCCCAGGGTGCGCTGGTGGCCACTACAGCCTCAACCAAGAACACTCCTCTCCCTCCCTCTCCCCAGAGCCCTTAAAGGGGTTGACTCTGGCCACACTGCCTGTGCCAGCTCCAAGCCTGCCAGCCCAGAGCCAGCAGTCACTGCCCCGACCCAGTGGCCCAGAAACGTAAGTCAGCAAGCCACTGGCAGCCAGCCCTCTACTGCTCCCCAGGAGAAGTCTGCCAGCTCCCAGGAGCCTGCCAGGGCCCAGAGAAGGTGAGCACCTTCCTGGTCCAGAGAGGAGATCATGGACCTTATTCAGGTTTGGGGGGGATGCCCCCAACGTCCACGATCTCCACACTAGATGGAAGAACGCGGCTGTCTATGGCAGGATAGCTGCCAGCCTGCCCACCAAAGGCCACATGTGAACCCAGGAGCAGGTTTTCATGAAAATCAAGTTGGTCTGGCGAGACCCCCAACCCTGAGCTTCCCCTCCCCCCTCTTCCCCTTGCTTCCCCCTTCCAGCTCCCTCCTTCCAGGTTTCCCCGTCCCCTCTCCCACCTTCTCTCCTTCCCTCTCCTGCCTCTTTTCCCCAGTCTCACCAGAATTTCATTTTCCCCCACCCAGTTTTGTTAAATAAAGAGAGTTCATGTTCATGAAAATACATGTATTTTATTTGACATCAGGAAGGGGGGTTAGGGAGGGTAAGTGGAAGGACGTGAGGGAGGAATGAGGCACAAGCCCCCAGTGGGGCAGACCAGGAGGCACTTAGTGCTCTTCAGGGTGGAAGCTCTCCTGCAGGACCTCCTGGATCCTGACTGCCCCCCAATGGACCTCCCGGATGGCAGCCTACAGAAAGTGCAGCCAGGCTCATGGCAATGTGTCCACGAGAAGCAACAGAATGCCATGGGGCAGCTCTGGCTCCATGCTGCAGAGTTCTGTGGTGTCCCGAGTGAGGGCAACCAGAGCACACAGAGACAAATGCTTTGCTGTCCCTCATCAAGGTAGGCAAGCAAGCAGGAAAACCTGAGAACCGGCTGTCCGGGGGGTTCCCTTTAAGCACAGGCCTCAGATAGCCTCAGGCAGCAGCCACACAAAGTAACTCCTGACCTGATGCCCTGCCGGACCTGGTTCCGGCCAGCCTTAAATGCGATTCAGCATCCACTCAGTGTGGACGTGCTATTTCAAAATAGCTAAATGCTATTTCAAAATGCATTTTGTGTGTAAACGTGTTATTTTGAAATAACTTATTTCGAATTAACTATTTTGAAATAAGATATTTCGAAATAACGCTGTAGTGTAGATATACCAATTATGATTTGATCCTACTAATTTTTCTGATTTCTTCATTTCTGTTCTTATGACACAGCAGTTCAAGTCGCTCTATGAGGATTTTAAATAGATGTTTCTAATACACACTAGAAGGGATTTAATATATTGAATAGCCTTATATCAAAGAGGGTTATAACTAACAGAGTAACAGGTGCCCAAACTAGATTGACTATATGCAAAGCCAGGTTCACTGGAGCTCCCTTGATCACTCAGATCAAGACACACAGAATCTATTTCGGCAGGTCACTTGATCATCCATTGCAGCCCCACTAGTTGTGAGAGCCCTGATTGGCTAGGTATGTGCACTGGCTGACAAATCACTGGCAGTTCTGTAAAAAAACAACACATGGTCTGATGTATGAGCCTCTACCAGAGAATTCTGGGTCCAGCTCAGCAAGGAAAAGGTGGAAAGTCTGGCAACTCAACACCACCTATGCAGACCAGACTTGGAGTCAGGAGGTCAGCTGACTACTAACTCACTGTGTAACCTCATGCAATTAATAATTTCTCAGTGATCTGGTTCTTCCATTTGTGAATGGGGGATGATATTTATTTACTCCCCTTTGCATCTCCAGATCTCCAAGCACTTTACAAAGGGCTAGACAAGTGCTAACCACCCCTGTAAAACACCACTTCAATGATTAAAATGAGACAATATCAAGGAAGTTTCAGTTTTAGCAGCAACAGCTATACAGAGGTCTATGAAAGAGCACACAACGCAGAGGAAAGCCAACTCTCCACAGATGCCTCAGATCCATAGGATCCTAGAGTAGACCGTGACAATTCAAAGGGCCAAATTAATCACTAGAGAAACTCCCCCGCATTCAAGGATTAACTGGAACTGAGACTGCTGGAATCTCTGTGGCAGCTCTAACAGGATGGGCACAGAACAGTCAGATGCAAGGACACAATTTAAAGAGAGAGCACGAGTCCTAGACCATTCAAGCCCCTCTTCTAGCAACAAATGGCAGAGGAGCAACAGTGCATCACTGACTCATTTTAAGCCTTATTAAATGCATGCCCAGAGGCCACAATGGGGGCCTCAAACCCATTCAGTAAATTGGCAATAACAAAACCTGGCCCAGTGTTCCTATGAGCCTTTTCTGTGTGCATCTCATTCACATGGGCATTACTAACACTGCAAGGCAGCCCTGCTTGGCAGTCTGCTTTCTTTCGGAAGCTTATGCCACCAATCTGTAAATGTTTGGTGTTAATTGGAAATTATTCTGAATATGAACTGCTAGCAACTAGCATTTAAACTAGCGCCTGCCAACTAACTGCTCATTAACAACCCCTTCCTCTTACCCGGAAGGGAACTTCACTTGTTTATGCTCCTCTACTAACTTTCCCTTTCTTTTCTTCAGGTGCCTTTTTCAGAACTTGCTCCTGACACAAAAATTACGGAATCAGTTACGATCCTCTCAGCAACACACTCCACAGACCAAAAAAAATCCAGCGGGAAGCCAAGCTTTTGTTCCTCCTTCCACTATGAGAGAGCTGGCTCTTGCTATGAAAATATTTAACTCCCTTCGCCATAGGAAAAATTACTTAGCTACTTTCAGTAGTCACTGTGGTTTCTATTCCCCCTCCCCCACACACACACCAGAAAAGCCCCAGAAGTAGGTAGAATAGACCTGATACCATACAGTCCCAATGCTTGAGTTTATGGGGTTCTAATGTTTCTTGGCTGATCCATAAATCAGGTGATATCTAGGAAAATTGGGGTTTGAAGGAAAGATGAATAGAGACAAAGGAAGAAAATTCACTGGAGATTGCCCTTTTTCCCCCTCCCTTCCTAGCTTTCTGGAGAGCAGGGAGATATGTTAGGCAGAGAGAATTGTGTAAGTTTTATTAAAAGAGGTTCAGTGTACAGTTCCACTTACTTTGCACAAGAATGGGAACTCCTCACTCATGAGTAGTTACAATCAGTTCCATTAATTTCTGTGGAACTACTTCTGAGAACACCAGCTCACAAGCATGAATCTGTGGTCCCCATACTGGCCTTATATAAGCAGCTAATTCAAATTAACATTTTATAAAAGCAATATACTGTGATGATGGCACATATGTAAATAGACAGACAAGTGTCTAGCAAGCCCTAAACAGTTTAAGAATACCCAAGAGGCTGTTTGGGGATGAACATTAATAAGATTTTTTTTTTAAAGGAAAACACTTGCAAGATTGAAATCTTTCTACTTTGAACAGTTTTAAAAACAAAACAAAACGAAATAAGCAAAGGCAGACATTCTGGCAGCTGTGCCCAAATGCTCATGCACAGGGAATAGACTCAAAGATGTGAGAGCAGCTATTTACAATACCTAAAAACAGCACTGCATTCCTCCTTTTTGGTAAAACTCCACCAGATGCCCCTGGTACCTTCTGGAAAGAAAGCAAGAAAAAAGACACCATTAAAAATCTAACCTGTGACAATGAAATAAGCAAACAACAGCCTCATGCCGGAGCTTCCCCTGACAGGTAGAGGAGCCAATGTGTGTTTGATGTGTTTTGGACTGGGATATAAAGTAGTGCTGCTAAAAGGTGCCAGACTTGATAACAAAGCCCTCTATATAATCACAGACTAGGTAGAGCAAGGGACCAGAAGCATAGGCTTCCTTATCCTTCACCAATAAACTCAACTCTGATTCAGCGGGAAGTCAGGGTAATTTATTCTATATGTGTACTTCTCTCTGCCAAGAAGAGTGAGCAATTGTGATAGCATTGATAAGGAGACACACACACCTTCAGAATTGGGATGGGACCATCATGCAATTTCATATACACTCCTCAACCATCAAATGTCAACAGTGCTTAACGGCGGGAGACAGACTGGACATCACAACCCAGAGGTGAAAGACTGCCTCCCATTACCAATCCAAGTGGGCCAGCAGAGCCCTTCTGGCAGTAACAACAGACGGCTACCTAAAGTAAATCTAAAATAAATCCCTCCCCAAAGAAGGCCTAAACCTGCTCCCACTGAAGTGAATGAAAACCATCACAATGGTCTGTAAGTGCTAGGTACAATGCAGAAAACCTATGCTGGGAGATGGGTTTAGTTTTAAGATGGTAAAAATCTATGAGTAGAGCACAGCTGTGGAGCAGGTATTCTAGTGACAGAGCTAATTTCAATTTCAAGGTAGGGCTTCTGCCAATTCAAAGTGCTTTATAAAGCAATAGGAAGTATACTGGCAGTGTAAAAGCAAGTGCAACCACAACTCTTTCTAAGCTATTCAGAACTAGGTACCGTTAAACTTCTTTCATGATTTGTTTTTTCTGGCTATTGTGTCACCAGCATGTCTTTTCTAGCATGTAACATAATGTCATGCTGCTTTAAGTGGGGTTTGTTTGTTGCTTCTTTTTTAAGCAGTAAAATTAGAATATAACAGGTGGAAAGAGCCAGGCCCAGAATCTGTCAACCTAGGAAGAATTCATGTGTTTGTCTATGCTGACAGCAAGGTCAAGAGTTCACATATTTTGTGTGACTCCTTCTGCCATGTAAATAAAGCTTCGGCCAAAGAGATTAGCCAGAATCATCAATAAGCTTTCGCACCCCACAGAAAAGTTTTCCATTATCAGAAAGAACAGATGCCAACTAATGTTTCTTGGCTACACTTAACAAAACAACAAAACCTACTGTTCAGATTTACCCGAGTGATATTTGATTTCTTTTCCCTGTAGGCGGGGGGAAATGGCCACTACCATTTAAAACTTGCTAATTTTTCTCAATGAAATGTAAACGACAAACAGAATTACTTTATGTAGCATCTTCTCTCACTCTCAAAAAAATCCCTGATCTACTATAAAAAGCAGCAACAGCAACAATATATCAAATAGACAGTGGCGCTGTCACACTATACACCCCAAATTATCCTAGTGATTCAACCCTGACACTGGAAAGTTGGGACTAAACCCCCACCACTGTGTGTGACCTAGAACAGGATGTTAAGACCAAAATTTTCAAGTGCGACCACTCACTTCGGGTACTTAACTTCAAATATCTCAGCCTGATTTTCAGAAGTGCCACAAACACCTGCCACGCTCAGAATTCCCCTGAAGTTGTGGGTGCTTGGTCCTTCTGGAAAAGCAAGCAATTTATGCCTGGCTTTCCCTATCTGCAAGCCAAGGGTGATACATTTTCTCTCATGGGATATTACAACTTTAATTAATATTTGTAAAGAATTTTAAGATCTTCCCACAAAAGGCAGAGTCACTGTGAAATGGTAATGTCAGTGCTACGTCAGTCTCTCCAAGTTACTTATACTAAGTGCCAGGAACCTTATTTAGACGCTTTATGAATCACAGATCTGTGTAATGAACCACCATACTATCTGTGTTCTCACAAGAGGGCCCATCACTAGCTAGTATCTGAGCACCTGCCATGTAGCAAATCTTATCCTTCTCTATGCCGTATGTACAATGGTTTCAAAAGTCATGGGGCCGAAGTAGGGATGTAATGATGTAGTCGATTAATGGATAAGCAAAAGCTTATCAGTTAATGCTATAAACTACACGCATTTCACTCCTCCCCACTCCCCCAGGTAAATTTTTTAGCAGGCTGGACTGCAGCCCAGTTCAGTCCCAGCTTGCACCGGGTCCAGGACCTATCCCTGCTGTGGCTCTGCATTTGAAGTGTATTAGGAGCCAGGTGGGCAGGCAGCCCAGCTTAGTTCTGGATGCTCAGACCCCCTCTGGCCAGGGGCTGCTGCCACCCCATGCTGCTGCCTCTATATCAGAGGCAGCAGTGTGGGACGACAGGCAGCCAGTCCGCGAGGGGAGCTGGTTTTTACCTGGGTCCCCTAGCAGGCCAGTTCCCGCCTGGCACCCCATGCTGCTGCCTCTGATACAGCGGCAGCAGCACGGAGTGGCAGGGGGCTCCTCGAGAGTGGAGCTGGAGCGCACTGGCTGCTGGCTCCATCCCCGGGGACTATAAAATAGTTGAGTAACCAATAAGAATTCATTAGGTTAATCAACTATTCAATTAACCAATATTTAACATCCCTAGGTTGAAGGCAAAGAGAGGACTAAAACTGGACACTGCCTGTGTTATACCCCCACTGCATAGAGTACTGGCAACACAGCCACTGACGTATGCTTCCCATTGATTCTATGGAAGAGAACCTAGGAACAGAACAGTGGTATAAGCTGCCATCACTCTACTGAAATCAATGGAACTAGACAATTTATACAAGTGGGCAACTTGGCCCTTGCTCTTTTGTAAAGCTGTGGCAGAACACAATATCACACAGCTGATAGTTATCCCAGACACTTCAAAATGTGACAAAGACTTCCGCTTTTTGCAAGGATGATACCAAGGCAATGACACAAAAATAGCAGCCTGGTCACCTGTATCCAAAGTCACTGCACCCAAAGCTTTATAGCTTCTCTACCTCATTCAGCCCTAGTGCTTAGTAAGCACTCAGGAACCTGTGCTGGGTCCTCCATGAAGCTGTCAAGCAGGTGAACTTCATTACAGGCAGTCTAATGGATTCGCAACACTTGGCATTGTTTTGCTATGACATGGGGTCCCATCACTACCAACTCCACATGGAGGAGCTGGCTTCCACCACTTAGGTAGCACTATCCCAACAAGCTGTTTTAAGAGCAGAAGTACAGGTCCTCAAAAGGATCACCAGTTTCTCCTTACTGATGCTTTCAATCATTCAGTATGGGCAGCAGGCTTAGCCAACCTTGCTGATATCTTTGGCTACGTGAATGAATGAGCTGAACTACTCATTCCAGGGGCAACACAGAAATGCTTGTTCATCTGCACCAGGGTATAAGCATTTATCAGAAAACAGGGATATTGGTCTTCCTGAGCACAAAGGAAATGTGGGATCATTTCAGACTTCGAGACAACACATCGGCAAACTAGCACGGATCAGTAGAATCCATTCAACTGTATTTTTATAGTTCCAATTAGCTAACTTAATTGATGTTAGTATCCTAATGCCAAACATCTAGTAAGGTAACATGGAGACATATATGAATTTATGATAACGTCTAGCAGAAGTGAAGCAGAGAAGTAGTTTTCATTTTCACCCCACTGTATCTAAACCTTTGGAGACATATCCAAACACAGGTACATACACACACAGCTAACATAGGGGCATTGTGCTAGACAACCCTTGTTTTCTCAGAGAAACAGTAATACTATTGTACTATGAGTTTATATATTCCCTCTCATTCAAAAGGATCCTAATGTGGATTACAAATGGTAGAATTTATGGACATTCAGCCACTGAAACGCTGCAGCTTTTAACATTACACATTAGGCTCTATTGCCATTATGTCACCCTCCAGCCATATACTGCGCCAAACTTGCTGAACCTGGCATGTGAGATCTGACAATATCCCGCCCAAGATGGTACAACTGCAACTTGCAAAGAAGCTTCAAAATTCCTCAATAGGGGGAGATTGTCTTTGCAGTAATCCAGCCATTTACATTTATTCTGACACCGAGATGAACATCAGGGTACTTGCTTTTCACCGCTAAAGATCTGGGTTCAAACTCTCACCAACTCTGCAAGGAAAGAGATTTTGAAAATCCCAGTTTAACCCCAATTTGGCTTTACACTGAAACCTCCCATCTACTTTGGCATGACTCTCTCATGGACAGAATAACAAGGACATTGGGGGCTAGGGATGAATAAGCCTGAATAGAATTTCTGCCCACCCAGCTCTAGCCAGTGCAATTACCTTTCCCAAGCACTAAATCCACTCTCCAAAAGAACATTTGCTAGAACCTGCCCAATCTACCACAAGAAGTTTACAGTAAGGCTGCATCTCCATTTACTGGAGGATCGATTCGCTAACGATTGATCTTCCTGGGTTCGATTCAGAGGGTCTAGTAAAGACCTGCTAAATTGAATGCTGAGAGTGCCCCCACGGACACTGAGGGTACTCTTCGCTGGTGGGAGCATTAAGGGAAGTCAATGGGAGCACTATGGAGACGGCACCATGCTTGGTTTAAGGTACATCAATTCCAGCTATGTTATTTATATGTTGCTGCAGTTGCGTACTTTAAGCTGACCTTCCCCCCCACAGTGTAGACCTGGCCTTAGAGTGTAATGGAAATGCAAACTATTTTCCAATTGTGTAGCGACATGGAATCTTCTGCCAGAGGATTTCCCTCATTTTTAGCATGCACCCACTCACCCCAATTTCTAGACGCCACTCGTCTGATAAAGAATGGACAGGACATTTTTCCAAGTTCAAGAGAGATCTTTGATCAGCAAAGAAATCACTGCTGTCAACCAACCCCACGTAACTATTTCAGTCCCAGAAATTAGCCCAAGGATTCAGAGCTATATTGCAAAGTAAATTGAGTGGCACATCAAACCAATCCATACCCAATCCTTTCTGTTCTGGGTCAGAGTTCATTAACAACCCCTTGTACTAGAATAGACACCAAACAAACACACGCATGTTCACACACACACATTTGGCCTTAACATTTGATATCAATAGCAAACCCAGTTACAGTAGGAAAGTATAATTAATAGGAAACTTGTCTTTATTATAAGAGATTGAGCGGGGAGGCAGAGGTTTGGATCATTTAGGATCCATTTCAGTCAACATATGGAGTTTGGATTACAGCCCAAATTAAGACAAAGGTTCACGTCTGGATTCAATGGCACTGAAATGTTTGAGTCTTCTGAGTACATTTCTGCCTTTGTTCTCAGAATATTTCGGATATATCAGAACCAGAGCCAGAGTGTAAGCCTCTTGGTCCAGATTTTTAAAGCTATTTAGGTGCCAAATGATGAACACAGGTGCCCAGTAAAAACAATGGGAATTAGACACCTGGGTGCTTCAGGGAGGTGAGGGGAGAATGTTAGGTAACTAAATACCTAGATCCCTGTGTGGATACAAAATGTGCTTCCACATCCGCATCTGTATCTGCAAAAATAAGCCACGGATGTCTGGATCCACATATGCAGATACCCGCGGATACAAAATGGGTATCCACACATTTTCAAGGCTCTATAAAAACTTTTAAAAGTCTGGCCCCTGTGGTTTGAATGAAAAATGCACAGTCAAAGTTGAAACCAAGAATCTGAATCTGACCTCTACCCATTTCAAAATTCAAAGGATTCAGATTTGACATTTCCAGTTTGGCCCATCTCCCGGATATTTTATCTGAACATGCTTATGAGGCCCCACTAAAAAAGTTGGTCTAGAAGCTAAAAAGCTCACCTCTCTCACATGTCGTTTTAGATGCATATATACACACTGTCCTGTTTTTCGATAATGACTTTCAACGTGTTCCCTTCCAAATCCCAGAAACGTGTTCATGCACACATAGAGACCTCCTTCTGAATCCTGAAAGGAATCACAGAAAACAGTTATGGTACAGAAGTAACTGAATAGGACAAAAAGACACGAGGAAGTAGAGACAATTAGGAATTGCAGACCTTTTGCACCCTCCTCTTATCACATAGTTTGCATCTCAGGTTATAAAGCACACAGAATTGCCTTCCTTTAAAGAATCTTCCACATCATGTGACAATGTATACCAGCAGCTGATTGGATCATAGTAACACTAAAGGTTAATAAACCTACGGCACCACTAGAGAATTTACAGTGGTGCAACTGCACTGATGCAGCTGTGTTGTTCTAAACTCTCAAGTGGAGTTGCTCTAAGTCTAAATGGACGAACTCTCCAATCAACTTAATCAATCCACCTCTAATGAGCAGCAGCAGCTATGTAGGCAGGAGAAGCTCTCCCATTGACATAGTGCTGTCCACACCAGTGGTTAGGTTGGTGTAAGTTTTGTCGCTCAGGAGGGTGGCTTATTTGCCGCACAAGCAGTTGTGTATACATAGCGTAAATGTGTCCAGTATTCCCTGTAAACTGTGCACTTGTGTGGCCACCCAGGAGAAATTCAAATGCTGCCCAGCTGATTTGCAGACCGACCACTGCTAGGTTGTGTGTTTCTACTGGTGGTGCACCGTCATACATTCCTCGGTGAACATAAAATTTTATTCTGCCCATGGATGGAAACAATCCATACATGGATGAAAAAGATTAGAGGGAACACTGGTCAAGACCTGATGAATAGTAGCAGGCCTTGAAAAATTCACTTGCCTATTCATCCTTTGCAAGAGGAAGATATCCCTTGGCGAATGTGACCACTTTGAGGGATGAGGGATGCTGCTAAGCCATCAATTCCAGCAGAGTCTAAGCTTTCATTTTAAATAATATAACCTGTCTAGCCCTGTGGTTACAAAGATAACTTTATGAATGGGAATCGGTGTACAGCTGTCCTCCTGAGGGTACAGCCAAGCTGACCACATCAGCGCCTCTTCTCTCACTCCTTGCTATCCCAAGCTGTACAGAATTACTAACAAGATTCTGGTCCATTTCACAACTCCTGTTTAGAACCCACTGGGCCACAGTGAAATTGTCAAGAATTATCTCAATTTGCTTTGCTTCTGTTTGGGGTATCTATGAGCAGAGACCCACCCTGTCCCTAATCACAGCAGCCTAAATAAAACAAGTATGCTAGAGGAGAAACATGACTTACTTCCTTTTGAGACTGATTAGAAAGAATGAAACCCTAAGGAAGGTGCAGATAAAGCAACTCAGCAGAAGTCCCAACACCTTTTCCCTTCCCAGTAGCTGGGTGTTGAGGTCAACTTGCTGACCAGGGAATTGCCTCAAAATCCCACTGCTACCAGGTCTCTCCCAAATCATTCAAACTGTGCTGCTAATGGGTCTGGTCACCTGGTTAGTGGGTGTCAGCCATATCTTTCAAGCTCTTTCTAGTAGTATATCTTTCCATGTAGGTGGCGCAGGATCTTTTTAAAAGCACTTTGACCTTGCTTGCATTCTGGGCTGTAGGATGACAAAACACCTCATTTCTGATACTTTGGAAACACCACTAGCTGAAGTCACCGGCACTTAACTTAGATATACTAGTGTATTAAGCAGCAAAAGTCACCAATGGCTTTGTATTGTTACACAAAAGAAGCTTATGCATCATTCTTGATCAGGTATTGTTACAGGAAGAGGTGTGTTCTTGTATCTCTTATAAGCGAAAAACTAAGACGTCATGCCTCTGGACAGGAAACAGGACTAAATGTACTCTTCCAATTTTGGAGTCATTGTTTTATCCAAGGTCACCTGGCATGCTGGAAGAACACTCTGAAGGGCTGATAGGGCTAAACCTCCCTGTGTTATTTAGTGCCTGACATCAGATCTGCTGTGTGCTGCCAATTCTCCCCCAAGCACTGAGCCTATTAATTCAGTTCACCTCAAACGTGCAAACTCCTAGGCTAAAAATAAAAAAAACTCAAACCCTGTTTCCTAGGCAAGCTCTCCAAAGTTGGAGAAGAACAAACAGATACAATATAAGAACTACACTATGGGTAAGTCTAGTCTACATGCCTCTGTCGCCAGAGGCATGTAGATTAGGCTACCCGACACAGTAAAATGAAGCGGCGATTTAAATAATTGCCGCTTCATTTAAATTTACATGGCTGCCGCGCTGAGCCGACAAACAGCTGATCAGCTGTTTGTCGGCTCAGCGCGATAGTCTGGACGCTCCCCTGCCGACATCAAAGGTATTTGTCGACCACCCAGGCAAACCGCTGAGGTTTGTCGGCTCAGCGCGGCAGCCATGTAAATTTAAATGAAGTGGCGATTATTTAAATCGCCGCTTCATTTTACTGTGTTGGGTAGCCTAATCTACATGCCTCTGGCGACAGAGGCATGCAGTCTAGACATACCCTTGATGAGTGTAGGAACTCCTTCAAGAGGAAAAAAAAAACATTGTGATGTCTGGTGTGTATCACAATTTAAGAAACTAGTGTTTATCAACCAAGCTCAGTTTTGCATTAATATGGTTTTCTACACTTGTCCCCCTCTTCCCAAACATTGCGGGTGGAATCCTAGAGAATTCAGTGACAGAACTTTCATTAATTTCCATGGGGCCAGGACTTCACCTTGCTTTTGCCTTCCTATGAGTATCTCTGCATCTTACAGTAAGTTGTGAATCCCATCCCCAGGTTTTGGGGTCTGCCCCCCAATTCCTGATTTTCTAAAGGGAAATTCATCAGACTAATACTCATAAAAATAATAGTTAAAAGACAAACCCATACATGACAAGCACTATCACAGTTAAGACTCCAGAAGTAGCATTGTCCTAACAGTGTCTAGAAGCTTCAACCAAGATCCGTTTTGCTAGGCACTCAAACACGTAAGAGATCATACCTGCTCCAAAGAAACTGCTGTCAAGACAAGATGGACAGATGGTGAGAGAAGAGGTACCTGCATTTTTATGTTACAGACAGGGAATTTATGCACGTTTATCTTAAGTGACTTGCCCAAAGTCACCTAAGGAGTCTGTAGCAGAGGCAGGAATCAGATCAAGGTCTCACAAGTCTCAGTACAGCGAAGTACAAGTTCACCCTTCCTCTCCAGGGAGCAACCCCTCAGGTAACCAAGTATCATTTATACATTTACTATTGCTGGCTTTGCACTACACAGATCACATTAGGTGCTCACTAACACAAGCCCTGTATCCACTGAGACAAAGTTTCTGTTGGGAAACAGCCTTTGTCTTCTGCATGGGAGTTTGTATATACTAAAAGAAAATACAGAGTCATGCCGAAACTACAGGGCACTCCTGCTAAATTAGAGAAAGATGGTAGGCACAGATAAACAGCCTGGGTCATTTATAATTTCACGCTGTCATCTCCGTGGCTTTGAGATGAACATTCCATGGTTACTGCTGTGAATTTGATGAATGCAAGATGAAGTTGGGCTAAAACAGATTTTAGTATCACAGAGCACAATCCTCACTATTTGCTGAAAGTCAGCTACTTCATATCCTCCCCTCTACAGTAGCTATACATTGCTCCACTACTTCCACAAATCCCTCTTCACAAGCTCCCAAAGCCGTCACAGTTTGATCAAGCAGCTCTCTTTCATACAAGTAATGCCATTTTACACATTTGATCCCATTCATGTCAACAGGACTACTTATGCAGGAACTGTATGCAAGCTTGGGAAAGGGCTGCAGGATTGGGTCTTAAATTCATACTACACCAGTGACATGCTGCTGCTCCTCTGACAGAGAACAGGAGGTCGGAAAAGTGTGGAATAGGACTCTACACAGTACCAACAGCGGAGATATGCATAAGAACGGCCATACTGGGTCAGACCAAAGGTCCATCTTGCCAGAGATCCTGTCTGCCGACAGTGGCCAATACCAGATGCCCCAGAAGGAGGGAACACAACATGGAATCGTCACGTGATCCCTCTCCTGTCATCTGTTTCCAGACAAACGGGCTAGGGACACCATTCCTACCCATCCTGGCTAATAGCCATTATGGACCTAACCTCCATGAATCTATTTAGCTCTTTTTTGAACCCTGTTAAAGTCCTAGTCTTCACAACATCCTCTGAGCAAGAGGAGGGCAAGAAAAGAGAGAAACATTTTATCTCAAGACTGTTAAGCAAACACTTTCCTCTCATGGAACGTCACATGGTTTCTTTAACATGAACTAAAACAGATGCAGCTTTGGTTTTTCATATTCACCTGAAAGATCCACATATACCAATCCTTGCAGTACTGCCCAGCTGTGTTGACCCTGTGGAGATCCGGCAGGACTGTGTGGAGGGCAGAAGTATGATTGTCTAGTTCAGGGATGGGGGAACCTTGTTTGGTCGGGGGCCACTGATCCACAGAAAAATCAGTCGGGGACTGCACAAGTGAGAAAACCCTGAATGAGGCGGCCCCTGATTGAGAAGGAAAGACATTCTCCACATTTCCATTGCATACCAGAGTATTCGGGGGTCCAGGCTAGAAGATTTTTTGTGCTCTAACCCCATGGAACACAAAAAGGGGGCTGGAGCACCAGCCTGGGGGGACCCCGATCTTTGGGGGCCAGATCCAGACAAGCTGGCGGACACATCTGGCCCCCAGACTTTAGGTTTGAAAGACCTTGACCAGGGTAAGGAATCTAAGATCAGCCCAATTACCTATTCAGAACTCCAGCCCCTAGACACTAGTGGGATGGGTGCGCTATAGCCAGAAGTCATGTCTTTAAACTATTCTGCTAACTCATCTCTATTTTATTCCTGAGCCACATGATAGGAGAAAAACAAGGGATCAAGAATTTGAAGCTAGGGTTACCTCCACCACTGGGAGCCACCAAGGACACCACCAATGCATCAAGTAGTAAATAATCCTTGTTTTAAAATCATCCCCAATATTTTTTTTATATATATATATATATTTCATAGATTCATACAGTTTAAAGTCAGACGCGGTCGTTATGATAGTCTTGTTTGACGACTAGTATAACAAAGACTGTAGATCTTTAATACGTGAAACATGGAAGCCACCTGACATATGCAGTCATTCCTTGTTCTTTCACATCCTTTATTACCTCCACGGTTACAGCCTTCTCTCAAAAAGTCAAGGCTATATCCAGTTAAAGAAGCCTGTGGATGTCAATGGATAGGTGCTTTGGGAACTTTGTTTACAATTCTGTATTCTCAGACATGCTTCATTCACTTTTTCTCCGGAACAACTCCATGAGAGTGCTCAGCTTCTTTGATAAGAAGATTATAGCAACTATCCGACATTTGCTAAATATGCTAAATATGGAAGCTGCGTTAAGTTAGCCAGAGGTTACTAACAGGACCATTATTTCTCCTGGAAAAAATAGGCAGGCTGTTCTCTCCATTAACTTGGACAGAAGAAGACAACACTGTGTTCAAAAGTCTATCACCGTCATGGTAAAACAGCACTAGTGGTCAGGATTAGAGCTCTCTGATGTATGAAATTCACCCCTACGCAGAGAGCCAGGCTCTTGCTCCACTTAACATCCATTCAAGCCTAATTTTAAGAGCCTAACTGGGGCCTTGGCCTGGTGAATTTCATCTAATGAGAATACCATGTGCTGGCAGGAGGCAATAGTCATCTCAGATTTTTACATGGCTATGGTGGAAAATCTTTTTCACTGATTATTTCGAAATGTGAGTGCATTTTTGTGTTGGTGAGAAGTATCAGACACGCAGTCCTAGAGACTCAGTTATTTTATTTAAATACAAACAAGAGCAATATACTGTTCCCAGCAAGTTTTACTGATCATGCCCATGCTACCTAAGTATCCACTCAGCCTGAAATAAACAGCCCAATCCTGCCCCAATATGCAGCGGGCTCAGAGATGGAAAATACTTTCTCCAGTTTTTCCCTTTCTTTTTCAAAGTCTTAATACAATGATAAGGTGGAGCCCTAGATCCTGACCTAGAAGGACCTTCTAATAAGACAGTGCAGCCTTCTTATTCATCCAATCGAGGCACACAAGCAGGGGGGGGATTTTAACAACGTGCTTCCTTGAAGTGGGAGTAAATGTAAGTTTTGCTTGCGACACTACTTACTGTTTTTCATCCTTTACATTGCAGTGGTGACCACAGACTGCTAAGTGCTTTCCACACACAGAGGAAGGAATGGTCCCCTGCTCCGAAAAGCAAATGGTCTAGAAAGATTACGTTGTATCATAATTTAGGCTGTACTTTGTGATAAAACAAAGGTTGGAGGAGGCTTTCGAAAAGGGGACTTCGCAGTGGTATAAAGTTAAAGCATGAAGGGGTTCACCTCCCTGCAAACCTTGGAGAGGGTGGAGGGAGATGGAGAAAAAATGCTGGGGAAAGGAGGATTGGGGAACACCATCACCAATCCACAAGGAACCAGCATGAGATCACCATCTCATTTCAAGCACACGGGACCTCAACAGCCATCAGAGGCTAATGGCTTTCAGTCCCTATCAACTTCATTTGGATTTGAACCAGTGACCCTTATCCTATTACCAATTCCTGAGCCACCCAGTGCCCCAGGGAAATCTACGCTTTAACATTCTCATTTCCTGACGTGGCTATGATAATAGTGTATAAGGACATCTGGCTGTTACAGAGCAACTAACATCGCAAATAGTCACAGATTTTGACATCTGATGTGCAAGAAAGGGTGTTATTAAATAGTAGTAAAACATGCCAGTAGGTATCACAGGAAAGAGGAGAAACGATACACTAACAGTCACAATCCTCAATAATTATTTCAGAGGTTAAGGGATAATAGTTACCAAGGGATTATCCACCAGCATCTCATAAATGAGATTTCTTGCACTGAGGGACAGATCCCAAAGCCAATGGAGTTAATAGAAATTTTGCCATCATCTGCAATGGAACTAAGATTTATCCCTACAGAAATGATGACCCAGTGGAACATTTTAGGGTCCTACTGAGAGAAGTAGATCATCTGTGATCACCATTACAAGCCTAGTTGTGGCCAAACCAAAAAATCTGTGGTAAAAAGAGTACAGCAGCATACAATCTTGATTATATTTGGAAGGATTAAAAGAGCATTTCTATAATATCCGCGAAGTAAAAACCTTACAATAGTTTAATGAAGTGACAAGCTTCTTATTTCATAAATGTTTAAAAGACAGCAGAAATGTCAGCATCTAATAATCATCTAAACAATACATAATAGCTTACAATGGGGAACAAAAAGAAAGCAGGTGTCTCACATACTCCATTGCTATTGACAGTGGGATAATAAAAGTAAATCATGTCAAAGCGAATGAGTACAATGGCACGTGAAGATTGCCCCTGATACAAATAAAAAAGCATGCATCCCTGCTCCCAATATACTAGAGAGAGTGTAACTTGCATTAATTTACCAGTATTTAAGCTGTGCATTGGGTGGCTGGCATCTAGTCACAGTGCTATTGGGCAGCATTAATCAAGATGCAAATACAAACAAACGAAGTAGTAAACACACAAATGAGGAATTAAAGGGAAAAAAACCCATATGGAGATGCAGGGTGGAGAGAATACCTGGAAACTACCAGAGTGGCAGGCAGGAAAAAGATCTAAAAATAAAAAGCAGGACAAGAGGTACACAAGAAGAAACGAGAGGGAAGAGGAAAATGAAAGACAGGAGAAGAATAAAAGCAAGATTACTAGCCACTAGATTAGTAATTAAAAGTCCAAAACTGGAACTTCCCAGCTACAGTTTTTTTAAACAGAGCCACTATTTTATTTTATCATCTCTCGTGATGAGTGTACACAAAATAACAAATGGTAGAGAGAACAGAGATCTGGAACTTCTATTCATCATGTCTCACAATAGGAAAGCAAGGAGGCATTCAACTCTGTTGAAAGATGGTAAATTTAAAGCTGTTAAACGGAAATATATTCCCACTAACTATACAGTTGGCCTGGGGAACTCATTGCCACAAAAATCTTCGAGACTAATCTTAGCAGGATTTAACAAAGGATCAAACATTTCTGTTGATAATAATATTAGGTACAGTGGCACATATTACTAATATAAACAAGAGTTTTGGAACCGGTATAGACCCTCTAGCTTCCATCTTAAATCAATGTCTTGATTGTGGGTTAGGAAGAAATTTTCCCTTGGGGCAAACTATCCTATAAATGCTTGCTAAGAGTTTCTTGCACCAACTCTGAATTACCTGGCACTGGCTACCACTGGAGACATGATACTGGGCTAAATGGACTGTTGGTCAGAACCAGTGTGGAAATCCCTATGTCCCATTTGATAGAGGGCGTCTACACAGAGACACTAAAATGATACCTCACCACCATTGTAAAGATCTCTGACATCTACAAGGAAAAACAGTTTATTTCATGGAGCTAGAGAACCCACCTTTCTGAAGCAATCTATTTAGGCATGTTCATAAGCAGGAGCGTAGCCTCTTACATTATTGGATAGCTCTGATAGCAAGACAAAGGAGGGTCTTGGAGCATTCATGACTTGTAACAGGAAGAGAAATTATATTCCGCCATGAGATCCAGCAGATATTAGTCCTCCATGTAACCACTTTGAGACCTCCTAAGGTGTTACAATCCTCAGTTTGAGAACCCCTGCTGTATATAAATAATACTGGTGCTCAATCATTTCCTCCCTTACCAGTAATGCATTATGTCCACACTCCCCTACTCACAGAACTGGGGTTGGGGGCCAGGAGCAGAGCCGGAGACTGAAGCCAGAGCTGGCGGTCAGGACTGGGGCTAGGGCCATTGCTGCAGCCAGGAGCTGAGGCAGGGCTGGACCAGAGCAGGGCTTGTTTGTGCTCCCTCTCCACCCCCATGTGGGGTTGGCCCATGCCCTGTCATACTCCCTAGGGCTCCACAGTTTGGGGACCACTGTCCTAAGGACATCTGAAGGCCTTTGATGAGCAACGTAATATGGGACGCTCACTTGCAATTCAATCAATAATAATAAGGGTGTGGATAGCTTGTAATACCCAGATTTACACCATTGCCTGTGTTTATAATGTCCTTGAGTAGCTCTGTAAGGAAAACACCAGCCCTGGTGGCTATCCAAAGCAGCAGGGCAGTTTCTCTTATGGGAGCCGCTGCATGCGTCATCCCTGCAAATTCTACTCATACCTGGCTATTTTAGAGACTTGGTGTAGCAGCAACCATCTAGTTAGCTTTAGTATCTAAGTGCAGTGCCAGGGAGCAAAGAATTCATCCATCAGTCAGTTGTAAGCTATAATATCTTCCGATAGTGCAATGAAAATAAAAATGTGGTCCCTGATGTGCCTCACTACCTAATTAAAAAGACCATCAGCCATACCAAAACAAGGATGTGTGTGTGTCAGAGTGCAATATGTAACAAGCAATGCATCCTACCAGTAATTCCAGAACAGGAAAAACTTGCCACTTTCCAACTCAGTCAAAATCATCTGTCTGGAGCAATGTTCAGATTTATTAAATTCTTGTCATCTTTTGCTCTGCTTTACTGCCCGCCATTAAAAAGACACAATGATTTTCATATTTGTGTCGAGATACTTTGACCTAAAAAAGCCAATGACAAGAACACAGTTATTGCTGGAAAGTTACATGCAACAGGAATCACTGATGCCAATTACACACACTCAAAGACTTCAGTCTGCATTATGCTGTCTGATAAATAGCAAAACATTAGGGCAGTCAAGCCCTCCGGGAATTCTCTGTAATGTAACCATTACCAAGTTCTCGACTCACAAAACAAAGTCAGCAAGATCTACACTAGGCACTGTCATTAGCAGCAAGATTTGCCAGCTGCAACCAGGCTGAGCTTTATGTTGCTAAAACAAATCCTTTTCTGCAATGTGTAGAAGTGAGCTATACCAGTGGTTCTCAACCCTGAGAGATACTTGAGAGAAGTCTGGGGAGTACATCAACACAACTGAAATTTGGAGAAAACTGAATTTTTGTTTTAAGTTTTACAGTCCTTTATTATTTTTGTACTTTTTACACCCAAAAATTTAATCGCCTGCCCAGCTATGATTAAGTTGTTTAAACAAATGTGTTGCAATGGTAGAAAAAAAATTGTGTCTGTCTGAAAACTGTAGGTACTGGGGGTACTTATAATTTTTTTAAAGGGGTACTTAATAAAAAAAAGGTTGAGAAACACTGAGCTATACAACCAAACTAAGAATCTGTGTCAGACCAGAAGCTTGAACTGCAGCTATAATATTACGCGGGCAAGATCTAATGTTCAGAGTAGATAAATCTAAGATATGCACACAAGACACTGATGCTTCAAATTCCACCCCTTTTTTGGATGTCATCTCTCCTGCATTTTGGGGTAGACCAGAACTCCACATTAACTTTGTTTGGTGCTCTCTAGGAAGGTTGGCCACTGTGACATTAGATTATAATCAATCAGGGCTGTTTCAAGGATGGGAAGCTAGAGGGATGAGGGAAAGGGAGAGATCGTGATCAGATATGGAGGCACGGCACACATACTCCCAGCCACAAATATCATAGCAAGCATAGGGTGACCCACCCACCTCTATAAATAGAGGCTAAGGATGTTAGATATCATGTAATTGAATAGTCGTGTAACTGCATAAAAGATTATCAGTTACACAACTATTCAATAGTCCCTGAGGGGGCAGGGCTGGCCCCACTCCTAGGGAGCCCTTTGACCCTGCGCTGCTGCCTCTCTATCAGAGGCAGCAGCAAGGGGTGACAGGAGAGCGCAGGTTCATGAGGGGAACGAGTTTAAACAACTCCTCTCGCACAGCGGCTACCTGCCACTCTGTGCAGCTGACTCGGATACAGAGGCAGCAGCGCTGGATGGCAGCAGCCCTTGTCTGCAGGAGGACCAAGTTCCCCACAGACAGAGGTTGCTCCACAGGATGCAGAGCAGCCTCTAACCATAGGGAACTCGGACCCCCCACAAACAGGGGTTGCTGCCGTGAAGCAGCCTCTGCCCACAGCAGGCCCCGGCTCGCTACCGATAGAGGCTACTCTATGGGATGCAGAGCAGCCTCTGCCTGTGGGGAGCTTGGACCCTCCCACAGACAGAGGCTGCTTTGCAGCAGCGTCCCTTGCCGCCCTTCAACCCCTCCCCCCCGCACTCCAGGCAGGAGGTCCACAGGAGCTCCTGCCTGTTCCCCCGTCCCGCCTCTGTAGGAGACAACAAGGTAGGGGGAGGCAGGACTGCAGAAACCCATACACACAGGGAGCTGGCTTGAAAGCCAGTTCCCTGCACATATGGGCTCCCGCCTGCCCCCCTCACCCTCTGCGCTGCTGCCTCTCTATCAAAGGGGCACCACTGGGTCTTAATGTCCACCCATCTGCTCTTCCTATCCCTGGTTTGTAACTCAGCTTCCTCTGGCCAGGATCTAGTTAATTAAAAACGGAAAAAGCCTGCCAGACCTATAGCAGAACATTGAACCTGGGAAAGAGCCATTCAAGTGGCAATGAATCCATTTCACAGGCATTTGCTAACCCCAGATATGTTTGTGTTTCTGAACTTTGGCTACATTTAGACTGCACTGTTATCTCGGAATTTACTTTTGAAAGAGGCTCTTTTGAAATGTGGCGCATCTACACTGCGCCAAATTGTGAAAGAAAGTGTTCTTTCGAGCCACCCCTTATTCCTCGTAGAATGAGGTTTACAGGATAGTGAAAGAGTACACCTGTTCTTTCAAAACAAAAATTCAAAAATGTGGACACGTTCCTTGGATGTGGCATTGCTATTTCGGGATACCGGAGGTATCTCAAAAAAGCAGTGCAGTCTAGACATAGCCTTACTGTGTTAGTCCATTTAAAATTTGCTTTATAACTATTTCATTAGTGTGTTGATGAAGATTATAAGAATCACATCTCTAAAAATTCATCATGCCTGATTGGGCTGTCTTTGAGGACAGGGGCACCCGTTTAATAGCACTGTATGGGGCCCCATAAATCCTAAGGATAGCCCTTCGGGGTCACAACCTCAAATTTGAGAAAACCTGCTCTATTAAAAAAAAAACCATGTTGCCCTTTTTGACCCGAATGACTAATCAAAGTTCAGGACACCGTGGGTGATCCGGTCAGGAACAGAAATTGGTGGCATCCAAGTACTTCTTTGATGCAGTCTTGTTTGTTTGCAAGGAATGTACAAAGTCCTGTGCCCTGAACACAGAAGGAACCAAGACAAAACAAAAAAAACAAAAACAAAAACAAAAAATCAGACTTTCCTTGCTTACAGGCCCTCACAAGCCCTTTTAGCCAACATCACAACCAACGACTCTCTCTAGCTTTTTTCCAGGATCACAGTTGTGCTCACTGGAAGAGGCTACTGATTGGCTTTCTTGCTTCTCCCTCCTCCTACCCCCCCCCCCCCAAAGTGATCTCTCCCAGTTTCTTTCTGTGTATTCTCTCACACATCTACATCCAGTCCCACCTGGTCACAATACCCGGTCGTATCTTCCACCCCCTCAGGCCCTAGCATTAGTTCCTGGGAAGACTGTTAGGCTTGCTCTACCCTAGCAACTTATGTCAGTGTAACTACATCAGTCAAGGATGTGGAAAATTCACGCACCTGAGCAACACAGTTATACCAGCCTAAACTCGAGGGCTACGTCTACATTGCAAATTCTTGCGCAAGAAGATATGCAAATGAGGTGTGGTGATAAATATCATTGCCCCTCAATTGCATACCTAATAAGCCACCATTTTTGCACAAGAAGGAGTAGTCTACACTGCTCCTTCTTGCGCCAAAACCTCCTCTTGCACAAGAGCTGTTCTGCCTGAAAATAAGTGGCAGAACGGCGCCTGCGCAAGAGGGGGTTTTTGCGCAAGAAGGAGCAGTGTAGACTGCCCCTTCTTGCGCAAAAGCCCCTTGCAGAAAAATGGTGGCTCATTAGGTATGCAAATGAGGCACTGCAATATTCATCGCTGTGCCTCATTTGCATATCTTCTTGTGCAAGAATGCAGACGTAGCCCTGATATGGACAGCACCAGATCGATGGAAGGGCTTTTCCTATTGACTCGTGTGGGGAAGGTGGAGTACCTACACTGATGGAAGAAGCCTTCCCCTCACTATACATATCACCTTCACCTAAGCACTATAGTGCCACAGCTGCATGGATACAGCCGTACCATTGCAGACTTTTCAGTGTAAACAAGCCCTTAGGTTTTGTTTATGTATGGTCCCTTAAATGTTTCTTATTGCTTTCTTAAATGGAGAACTTGTCCACACATCAGTCTGAACCAGCTTTTAACATAACCTATAACAAGGCTTCTTCCAGCCCATAATAATACTTATGAACAGAGAAAAAGTGAGCGATGTCGAATGATATCTTTTTTGGACCAACTTTTGTTGGTGAAAGAAACAAGCTTCTAAGCTTACACAGAGTCCTGCTTCTGGTCTGAGAAAGGTGCTCAAGGTATCACAGCTAAAGACAAGGCAGAACAGATTGCTAAATATAAAGAGTTAACACATGTTGCAAGAGACCATTCAAGGTTACCTGGGCAGTACTTCTGCAGGCATAGGGCAAAGAAGGTTTGTTGTAATGAGCCATAAATCCAGTGTCTTTGAGTCAAAGATTTTTAGAGTCTAGCAAAATTAGTCATTTAAACTCCCAGACATGCATTTGGAAGTAGTTGTTCAGGTTTCCTTTCAGGATGAACATAGAGAAGTCGAATATGGAGTGATCAACAACTCATGCTTCCCGATACTGGGTGGGGTGGGGGGGAAACAATGTAAAGGGGAGGACCCGTGACCCTTCCACATCTCTCTTCTGGGAAGAATTTCCAGCCCCACCACCCTGTGCCAAGGAAAAAAATCCTGCCAGCTTCTGGAGGAGGGGGCAGAGAGGGCGGGGGGCTGGGACCATAGGATCAATGAGCACATGCCTCGGGACCCACCCTGGCTGTGCGGAGCAGGAACCTCCCAGCACCTTCCCCGGCAATCCCCCATTCTGCATCAAGCTCGGGGACAGCTGTGCTCTCCCCACCCCACCAGTTATCTGTGGGGAGGGACGGGACTATATTCTTCTCCTGCTCCATCTCCCTCCCGCTCTGATATGCTCAGTCCCTGTCCCACGGCAGCCAGCTCCATATGGGAAAAGGGAAAAAACGACTTCTCACACAGCTGAAAGTAGTTGCTCAGGATCACTGCTGTTCAGCGTGGCAGTTGCCGGAAAGAGCCTGGCTAGGGAGTGGTGGCTTCCACTCCCAGGTGGGCCCAGTTAGGCCCGCCAACGGGGGAGTGCAAAGGAGGTAATTGCCCTGCGCCCTTTAAATTGCTGCTGGACCATGGCAGCACTAAGACCGGGGGGCTCGCTCCAGGATGCGAAGCTCCCACTCACACCTTGTTATGGGGTCTGGAGAGGCCATTTGGCCCAGCTCGGGCTGAGTGAGCCAGAAACATACCAGCATGAGGGGGGCTACAGGCCACGTAACCCCTGACCCCAGCAGCCAGGCCCAGGTGGGGAGTGAAAGTTGCTACCTCCCCAGCTGGGTTCTTGCTGGCAGCCATCACATTACGTAAAGCAAGGACTTTGAGCAGCCAGCATGAGAAGTGACTGGTCTCACCTCTTCCGCTCCCTATCTGGCTGCTAGGACAGATACCCAACATGACAGAGCTCCTGTAATGGGAGGAAGATAGAACCCTTCCCCCTCTCCCACAGCATGTGAGTTCATTTGAGCATGTATCGATTGTCTCCTCTCACCCACAGAGTACTTACTGGGGCATGAAGTGCATGGGATGAGATACACTACATGTTGTGATAAGCATGAGGACTCATAGATCAATATTATGGGGTATATTGATCATCATAAAAGTGGAGGTATGTCTGCAGGTTTTGAATCTTTTGCTATGGCAGGGTCTGGTGCCTCGTGCTGTGGAGAATTAAAGATTATTTAAATATAGTTTTCCCTACTCCCCTAAGTAGTGCAATATCAAGTTCAGATGTCAACAAAGGAAGAAGTTGCAACCGACAAACTGATGGAAGTAGGAAACCTAGCATAAGACACTTCAGCAGCACATATACCGAGACCACAGTCGTTAGAGTAGACTCACCATCAGAGTTTTGAGAATGAAAACTACAGGTTGTGACCACTGTTTGACCTATGAAAAAAGCAGTAGACTATTATACCTGACAGGGTCAGCCACTAGAGGGAGACATGTACTCAGCAAGTAGCATTTTGTAGTCAGTCTGCCTTTCCTTCAAAATTCCAGTGAAAAGAATGAAAGGCAAAGTATCGAGATGCATTTGCCCAAACATAGCAGATAAAAATTAGTTAAAAAAATAAGACATGACAAGGGCTATTTTTTCAGTTATCTTTAAAGCAGTCAGTAATTTCTTTTGCAGCTAACACACCAATAGACGGTCACCATGACAGTCAAGAACGTGAAAATGTTTCTTCAATTCTAACCTAGGTTTTGTTGGAATGGGAAAGGAAGAAGATTGTAAATTTCAGACCACAGAGCTGCTTAACAGAACCATTGAGGCTTATTTGATCACTGCCCCCCACCCTCGCCACAAAAATATCACCCTTATAACAAATTGTTTGATTAGGGTTAATACTGCATGGGAAAATATCTCAAACATTCCCTTGGATCTTTCATAAACCCACACCTCCGAAATCACTAAAGAAATGGCACTCTGTTAAAACACACACAGAACACAACAACAACGTCAGATTTTCACCACAGAAATAGTGGAAAAGAAAAGAAGGGTCCAGATTTCTTGAGGCAGTTAGCAAAATCTACTGCTGTTTGCAATAATTAGCCTGTGTTCTATATCCACTATAACAACAAAATTTTCTGCAGCATACAGTGCTTTGCAGACTTGAACAGATAACTCCTCGGACGACCCCCCCTAGGTAAAGATAAAGATATACCTTTCTCATAGAGCTGGAAGGGACCTTGAGATGTCATTGAATCCAGTCCCTTGCCCTCATGGCAGGACCAAGTACCATTCCTGACAGATTTTTGCCCCAGATCTCTAAATGGCCTCCTCAAGGATTGAACTCACAACCCTAGGTTTAACAGGCCAATGCTCAAGCCACTGAGCTACCCCTCCCCCCAATACAGTTTCAATTGTACAGCTGGGGAAACTGAGTCAGAGAGTCCTGTGACTTGCCCACTATCACACACAGCAAGTTTGTGGCAGAGGTAGTACTTCTGGGTCCCAGTCCTGAGCTTCAATCATTGTCCCAGTGACAAAAACCATGAATAATTTGACAGCAAGATAAGATCCCAAAATACCTAGGAAATTTACTTTATTGGGAAAGAGAAAAATCCAGGGTGAATTTATAGTTTTAACGAGACTAATGCGTGAAATAAAATCTTGTTTTGAAAAAAGTGCCAGAACAAGGGAACTTACAAAAGGCACAAAGGTTCCATATAGAATCTGTGTGAACAGTTGAACAGATACACATGGCGCAAATGGAGTTAGAAAATAAACACAAAGATGATGTGAGAGTATTAACTGGGATTGAAAATTATAGGAGAAAACAGTAGTCTCCCACGTTGAATATAACCAGTAGCAAAAATGCCAGCAGGTAACAAAACTGATAGGGGTATTTTGTTAATGTTTATCTTATTAATATTACAGAGGCAACCCTAAATTATTCTTTCTAAGCTAGATATACACAACAAAAAGCTGGCGGTCTGAAATTTATATACTCCCACACATAAAAATAACCTAATCAAACCAACCCAACAAAGCACACCATTGCAAATGTCCTCCATTAACCAAGACACTGAGTTACAATTACCGCCCACACTCCAACTTGGGCCTCTACCTCTGTTTCCAATGAAGTCAATGGCACTGGAGGGCTTTTGAAAATCCTCCACACAGGCTACAATTATTATTTTTTCTGTACAACATGAGGTTGTATGTGAATTTTTCATTTAATTTATGAATAATATTTGCCAGGTTTTCCTATTTAACAGAATTGTCTTATAAACACCACTAGTTAGGTACTAGCTCAAGCAGTAAATTACAAGGGGAGTAATGTGACACGAGTTTTGTCTCTCTCTTCTCCTCGCTCCATCCTGATGACCATATAATATTTAATGTCTTTGCTGTAGGTTCTGATCTGGTTCTTTTAAACAGTACACATCCCAGCCCAGGAAAGGCTACTGGGTGACACTTGAGATCTGAAGTATGTGAGTAAAAATAACCTGCCTTCCACTAGACATGATGAACACCAGACAGCTGAGTCACCTTTTAAGCCCCTTTTGATTTTCCAAATTAAAAAAAAATATCAGAGAGAGAAGAATTAAACATCCAAAAATTAGAGCAGCACAAACTGAAACCCTGAAGTTCATATTCTGTACTTCCTTTAGATTTCTATTCCTTTCTCTCCTTTAGATTTCTCTTCCTTTCATCAGACGCAGCAACTTTGTTTCAGTATCTAATGCTCACTCCAGCTATTAAAGGGAAATAGTTGACTTGAATTTGTTTTTTATATCAGTCAATGTTAAAAAAGTTTCATTTCCTACAGAGCGTGTATGGAGAAGAATTAAGGGATTTTCTGCTCCCCCATAAGAGTCTTTTTCAACAAGGAAGAAAGGCCTGGATCCTTAATAGGTGTTTCAGCATTTATTTATCATAGAAATAAGGGAAGTTGGGCCAAAATCTGGCCAAAATGACTAAGGATCCCATCCTGCAATGGAATAATTGCATCCTTGAGGGTCCAGTGTTCTACAAGGGCTCAAGTAATCATCTGCATGGATCCAATTTCAGGATCAGGATCTGACTAACACATGGTAAAGAGTGAAAGTGACCACAGTGTTCATTTGACACCAAACAAAACCATCTGGGGCTGGAAGCAGGAGGGACACCTTACCAATTTCTTTCAATTACACTGATTTTAGACTAATTGCAACTATTGGAGGTAAACAAGTTTCAGTCCAAATTATGATTTTCAAGTTGACCAGGACCTTTTACTGTAAGAGCTACTTAAAGATGCCCTAAACAATAGAATAGGTACACAGATTCAGCAGGAAAAAAAGCCATCCATGCGCACTTGCCAACTAATATATGTGAATGAGCCCATTTGCTGCCCCTTTCATTACCTGTGTGAAAGATAAAAACTCAGGAAAGAGCACATAGACCCTAAGAAATTGCAGAGGACCACTAGATCATCTAGTGTGACTTCCTGTATATCACAGGCCATCGACATCCCCAGTACCAACACTAAACCCAAAATCAAGCCCAGAGGAGACTAGACTACTATGTGCTACAGGCTATGAATAGAAAAGACGGAGGTGGAATAGCAGGGAATTGATTAAGTGAGATGTACTCAGATAACCCCGGAAAGAGACCTGCACTGGCTGGAGCACCCAGAAAATAGAAACCCTCAAAAAAAAAACCCACAACCCTGGGTCTAATCAATTACTTCAAATTCACTTTGGGGGGAAAGGGAAGGAAATTCTAGCATCACACACAATCTGCCACTGATTTTTGCTGAAGGATCTATTCAGCTGCAACAGACCAGTCATAAATCAGGATGTGCCTGTGATCAGAAAATAAAACAAACCCCAGCCTGGGAAGCATAATCGCCCTAGCTACTGCTGCTCTGGAAATAGAGACGGTTTACAATTAATTTTCTACTTAAATGACAACAGGCATCTCAAAGCACCTTGCAACGCCTCTGAAATCATGCAACAGGGAAATCCTCATGGCACCTGCCCACCTATTCCCCATCCACCCACAGAATTCAAATGTTGTTGAGCTAAGCAACTCTCAAGACAGACAATCCCATCCCTTCCCCCAACCAGCGGATTTGGCCTTGGGGATGAGGAGGAAGTTAACCTAAGGGGATGTTTGGAAGCCAGCACTGGGGAGGCAGTGGGAGCCTGGGGGCTACTCGAAGGGGATCCTGAGGGACTTTCAATCTAGAAGGGAAAATGCAGCAGGTGGAGCGGAAGAAGGAGAGAAAATCATGCAACAGCGGGAGGTTTGCTACCTGGGATTGGAGTGAGAGGAATAACAGTGAGGGGATTGCACTGGGAAGAGAATATGTTTCCACAGCCTAGAGGAAAATGAAGTAGAGGTTGGCACAGATTAGGGGGTGGGAAGCAATAGGGAGGTTGCAGCAGAAGGGAAATAAAGCAGGGAGAGTGTAAAGGAGGAGTGTGTTTAAGAAGGGAAATGGGGTAAGTTTGCTGCCTGCCTGGGAACCTGGGGGGAGGAGGGGGAGAAAGGAGATTTGCTGCCTGCCTCGGGAGGAGTAGGGAGGTTTGCTACCTTGGAGGGGGGAGCAGAGATGAAGGTTTGCTGCCTGCCTGGGGAGGAAGATGAGCTAGAGGGTAGGTTTGCTTCTCCTTGCGGGTGGGGGAGGGGGAATGGTGGGAGAGGGAGGTTAGCTGCCTGCCTGGGGAGGAGGCGGGAGGTTTGCTGCCCGCCGGGGCGGCGAGGGAAGAGAGAGGTTTGCCGCCTGCCTAGGGGGTGCTGCAGTGGAGCGGGTTTGCAGCCGGCGGAGGCTGCTGCACTCACCGGGGACTCGTAGGAGAAGGCACATTCCGTCTTGTAGACCCGGTCCCCTGACTTGGGCACGCGGATCGTGGGCATGTAGGGGACCAGCAGCTCCCCTAGGTCCCCCGCAGCCATCTGCGCCTCCCTGCCGCTCCCGAAGAGCGCGGCCCGCTGCATGTTCCCCCGCCGGCCGACCGCGAGCCAGGGGAAGGCAGAGCGACTGCAGCCGGGCCGGGGCGGCCTGAGCCGGGCCCGGGGGAGGAGCGGGGGAAGATGCTATTTTTAATCCAAGGGCGGCAGGAGCGGTCCCAGCTGCAGCCCCGGGGTCCTGGGGAGGGGGGAAGCCCTGGGGCGGGGGCGGCGGAGAGGAGGAGCCTCGGGGAAGATGGATGGAGGGCAGCGCCCAGAGAGGATGTGTGGGGAGGGGAGGGTGGACAGCAAGGAGGGGAGGGGCCTGGGAAGCAGGCTGGGGCAGGGGATTGGGAATCCCTCAGTTCCCTTCCCCGGAGCTGTAGCACCCTCCTCCTGCCCGGAGGGGAAGTTGGGGCCATTCTAATGGACAGACAAAACAGTCTGACTCCTTCCAGGCTCGTAGAAAAAGCGTCCCAGTGTCACTTCCCAGCCCTCCCCAGCAGCCGGACTGGCGGGTCCAGGGCATCTCTGCTTGAGCCTGGCTGAGGGAAGCGCTGAGTGGAAAGCGGTGGACTCTGGGGGCGTGTGCTGCAAGCGGTCAGACTACGGGCTCATGCTTCTGGTACCTTTTGGCTTTAAAAAAAAAATCCGTGAAAGACAAGGGGCTGTGTCACCCTGTAATCCCCGCTGGGAAACATCAGCCAACCCAAGCCCACAGCTTAAAGAACACAGCTGATCATTTTTTTCCGAGTTACCCCGACCTGCCGTTTGGGCCAAGCATCCTGCTTCCCCTAGGTCTGACTGTAAGCTCGGGGATGGTCTTCAGTTTGGGTCTTGTATCAAGCCCAGCACCCTGATCGGTGCATGGAGCAGTGATGAGGGAGACAGTTGCTGGAGCTGGCTTCAAATATCCTGATTTCTGATGTTGTCTTGTCACTTAGTAAGGAGCAGTTGACAACAACAGTGAGGAAATTGTCTATGCTATACTCCCAGAGCCATTCCTACTGGTGCTGGTACCCTATGCACCCCAGCCCTGATCCCTCCTCCCCCAGAAGTGTCTGCTGTACATGAGGGGAGAAGGGGGAGACACTGAAACAGTGGGAGAAAGGGGTCATCAGCTTACCCGGCCCAGAAGCCATTTACTGCAGTGATGTCTGATCTATCCATTCTGGAATAGTAAGCACCATGGAGCATGGTTGGGAGGGAGATGTGGGCCGGAGGACTCCACAGTAGCGACAGACAGCAGCTTAGCCTCCCAAAGGTTTTGTCTACACTGCAGGGTTTTTGTGGATGAAGCTTTTTGCGGAAGAGTTTGTCCACGAAAACTTCTTGCACAAAAGCGTGTCCACACCTCAAAAGTGCATCGCAAAAGCGATGTGCTTTTGCACAAGAGAGTGTCATGGATGCTCTCACGCAAGAAAGCTCTGATTGCCATTAACAGAATGGCCATCAGAGCACCTGTGCTTTTTCTGATAGGCTCTTTTTGTGCAAGAAACCCCTGCGGAGTGTCCACACATCTTTTTGCAGAAGAGCTGTAGTGTAAAAAGGAGTTATGCCTCGTGGAGAGAGGAATTACTACCAGCAAAGGCCCTCTGTGCTGTCGATTTACTGGGGGGGGTGTACATGCACGCACAGAAACATGCTTTAGGCGTGGATGCTCCTCTAGTTTTTGTGGTGTAGACATAGCCAAAGAGAAGTGGCACTTTTAAGGAGAAAGCACTGCTTTGCTCCAGCCACCTGCTGCATGGCTGCCCCCTGCTCCATCCCAGTACTCCAACACAGGACTGCCTACTGAGCAGGGCACCATGAAATTTGGGGCAATTTGGTGCCTCATTTCATGGTGCCCTACATGGCTGCATGTTTTGCATATGGGTACGGAGAGCCTTGTATACTCAGCCTAATTGAGTGCCCACATTTCACATCTGTACAACAGAGATAACTGGGTTTCTATGGATGTACTGCTTTGTAGCAAGCTTGATGCCCCTACCTCCTCCCAGGGGCTATTAAAAGAGACAAACAGCTGTTAATAGACATGTGCACATGTTTTTTCAAGTACCCTCCAGCACTGCCTATTATCATGCCCACATAGTTTATAGTTACCATCTGCTTGATATCACATCCACAGTTTAATAACTGAGCTGGCTGTAATGCAGAGCTGGAAGCTGCTTGATACTAACGTCTTGGTTTTATATGCTGCTTCTTGCCCCACCAGACTGACCTGCAATTGCAGTGGTTCATCATACTGAGCCAGCAAGATGACATTGCCGTCATATTTGAAATCTGAAAGAAGGATGGCATTCAGCTTAACCCCACTAACTGCTGACGCCTCAAGCCTACCCATCTAGTCAATGCTTGATATTTAGCATTGAGGGTGAAAGAACATGGCCTTGCTCAACTCACATGGAGACTGGAAACTACGTTGTGTATCTGCCATTGACTCCAATGTATTATTCGATTCTAGAGCTCTTCTATCAATGACATTGTTGTCCCAGGGGATGCCAGTTCACCTCACTGGATCCCACAAACGTGATGTCCTGAATCAGAGGCCTTATAGAAGTCTGTAGAAAGTGCTGTGGGGGGGCTTCTTAAATTCATCTATCTCTGAAAAAGCTGTCAAGATAAAAAGCTGGTTAACAGTGGACTGAGCAGGTCTGAGGCTGCCCTGAGTATCTTGGCCTTTGCCACAAAAGTTCACTGTTAAGACCTTAATGTGTAAGCAAAGACTTTCCCTAGAGTGGACAACAGCATCATACTGCTACAGTCGCTACATTCACCTTATCCTTTCTGAACAGAGTAATCCCCTTCTTCCAACCTTTGGGGATGACATTATTATGCCAAATGGCCTAGAAGAGTGTATGGTATGGCAATACTCTCTCCTGTCTTCAGCAACTCAGAGGGGATGTAACAAACCTTTGGCCTCAGTTCGTGGACTGCAATATGGATCCCTTCCTGGTTGAAGGAAATAGGCTGTAGTGGAACTTCTTGACTCTCTTGAGGGGACTTCCAGAGATCGACAACTGAGGAGCATCTTGAAATGACCTTCTCACTAATGCAGCTGATTTGGCAGGCTCTGATGCTGTCATCCTGACTCTTTACTGAACAAACTGGTGCCACCTACTCTGCAAACACTGCAATGTTGAATAAAGGGTGCTGAAATCAGGACTGGATTGTACCTATATATAGTAAGAAACAGGCTTATGTCAGCAGATCTTACCACAGACAAAGGGTGGGAAAGAGGAAGTAGTGTGATCTCTCGTTGACATAGAGGGAGATGAGATACTAAGAATTTAAATGATTTGCCTGAGGTTACACACATCTCCCTGAATACCATGCCAGGTCCTGAACCACAAGACTATCCTCCTCTTTCTCTTCATTTCTGCTCTTTTCATTTTGAAAGGGATATTGATAAGATACAGAAAGGCAGCAAGGATGCTATAGAAACTGAAGAACAGGAACAGAAAAATGAGTAGCAGCAAACTGCAAAATCTATTTGAAATATTTAGTTTTTTTAAGGTACACACAATAGGCTATTAAATAAACCCCCTCAACAGCAAGAGACAAGAAACCACTGAGCCACTACAAGTGAAATCACAGGCTGTGTCTAGACTGCAGAGTTTTTTCAAAAAAACTTCACCTGCGTCTAGATTACAGCCGCGTTCTTTCAAAATTAAATCGAAAGAACGCGGCTTTTCTTTCGATGGCGGTAATCCTCATTTCACAAGGAATAACGCCTTTTTTTGAAAGCGTTCTTTCAAAAAAAGGCATTCTTGAATGCAAACAGGACTTTTTCGAAACAGAGCATCCAGACTGCCTGGGTGCTCTCTTTCGAAAAAGCGACTCACTTTTTAGAAAGAAGAGGTTGCAGTCTAGACACTCTCTTTCGATAGAGGCTTTTTTGAAAGAGGCTTGTAGTCTAGATGTACCCACAGGCTGTGTCTACATTGGCACCCCTTTCCGTAAAAGGAATGCTAATGAGACCAGTCGGAATTGCAAATATTTAAATATCCCCCGCAGCATTTGCATGAACATGGCTGCCGCTTTTTTCCGGCTCGGGGTTTTGCCGGAGAAAAGCGCCAGTCTAGACGGGATCTTGCGGAAAATAAGCCCTTTTCCGGAAGATCCCTTATTCCTACTTGAAAGTGAAGTAGGGATCTTGAAAGTAGGAATAAGGGATCTTCCGGAAAATGGCTTATTTTCCACAAGGGTCTAGACTAGCGCTTTTTTCTGGCAAAACCCCAAGCCGGAAAAAAGTGGCAGCCATGTTCATGCAAATGCTGCAGGGGATATTTAAATCCCCTGCAGCATTTGCAATTCCGACTGGTCTCATTAGCATCCCTTTTATGGAAAGGGATGCCAATGTAGACACAGCCACAGTGTTTAGATCTAGGGATAAAGAAATAGAGCTGTGACAGTGGGCTAACTGTTATAGTTTGTATGGGGTCCTTATTCTAACAAACATTGGAAACAACACTGATGGCAAAATGTTGATAGAATAATTATTCCATCGAACTGTATACACAGGGACTTAAGTCAACTTAACTACATCACTCAGAGGTGTGGATTTTTCACACCCCTGACATAGTTAAAACAATGTCATTTTCTAACAGATGATGCCAGAGATCAGAATTTGTCTCAAACAATCTTGGAGTTAGAGCAGGAGTCTTAAACTCTCAGCCCGCAGGCCATCTACTGCCAGAGCATTTTCACAATCCAGTCCATGAGTCCTGGCAGCCCAGCATGTGTGTCCATCCTTGTCCTCCAAGTCCCGCCACCTTCTACCACCACCCTGCCCTCCCTCATCCATTGTTCCCTTTCGCTCCGAGGGATATGGCCTCAGGGATTAGTGTAGGGGTCTAGTGCAGGGTAGCAGCATGTGTCAGGCCCTCCTGCACTCCTTGCAGTGGCGGGAGATAATGGGGAAGCAGAGCAAATGCACTGCATTTCAGGGATTACCCAGGGGGCCCAACTCATGCTGCAGGCCTTGCACCAGGCCCCCCCAGGCCGTTTACCTTAGGGAAAGAGGTGCAATGGGGGGAGAGGGTAGAGTGGTGGCAGGAAGGGGCATGGCTGGGGGGGATGTATGGGGTTGGAGGGGTACAGACATACCCACACCTCCCATGTCGCCAGGACTACTGGGCCAGATCGCAAAAATTCACAGGCTGTAGATGGCCTGAGGACTGTGAGTATAAGACCCCTGAATTAGAGGAACTATTAATCTCATCTACACTGTAAAACTAGATTGGCATAGCTGTATTGCTCAGGGGCAGGAAAAATTCATACCCCTGAGCAGAATAGTTAAGCTAAACTAAGTCCCAATGTAGATAGTGCTAGGTTGACAGAAGAATTATTCTATTAATCAAGCTACTGGCGTAGGTAAATGTCCACACTCAGGTAGGTGTGCCAGTGTAGCATTCTGTGTGTAGTTAAGCTGTTGGTTGTTAGATAAATTTTTTTGTATTGAATATAATACAAAAAAGAAGTTGATTGAAGTTTCATTGACATACAGCTGCCGCGGAAATTAAATTACTTTTGCACGTCCACACCATATTCTTTATGTTGGTGATGCACAAAAAAAGTAAATGAACAGCTATGTCCCTGCAATCTCAAAGCAAAATGCGTACTTACCAGAGGTTCTTTCCCCCGCATCAGGCTCTTCCCAGGAGGGACTGTATAGACTAGCTCAAATGCTTTAGAGTCAAGAACATGTCATTCTTCACTGTGCAGATGTCTTGGTTTCCGGACCTCCATAATCCTCCTCTTCATTCAACACCTACTCCTCCGTGTTCACTTCAGGAGCCTATGACTCCAACTCCATCCAATGTATCCACAGGACTCTTGGGAGTGGCCACAGAGTCTCTGCACAGCTTTTATAAATGTGACTTGTCTGTGGCTCTGCACGAGCATGACTGTTAGGCTCCCTGGCTTTCTGGTATATCTGCCACAGCACTTGACTTTCACACAGCACTTCTGCACATTCCTCTTATAGCCCTTCTCTGCCATGCCACAAGTGATATGCTCATCAATATCAATGGCTGGATGAGACCCATGCCTGGACAGCCACCTCATCTGATGAACCCAAGAGATACACCATCTCCTGTGTTCTCTAGATGGGAGTCAGTTGTGTAGTTGCTAGGCATGCTTGAGAGCTGCTAGGTGAGTTCTCCATACCAAGCAAATAGGGAATAAAAATTCAAAAATTCAGAGGACTTTAAGAGTGAAGGAATGTATACCAGCATACTTGGCCACTGGGCAATGGAATTCAAAATACTGAGCAGAATAGTCACAGTGGAGCATTGTAGGACACCTCCTGGAGACCATTAAATTCAACATAAATAATGCAGTATCTTTACTGACACTGCATCACTAATTACAGCAACTTCGGATGGATATATTTCAAACTAAAAAAGGCTTATGAGCATAGTACTTCAGGGATCGGTATTAAGACTTTTTTTACTCATAATACTATCTAAGTGACGTGAATGAGATTAAGTCTTCTAACCTTTATAAAGCACTTTGAGAGTTACTGATGACAAGCACTACATTAGAGCTAGGTATCTGAATTATTATTTATTAATCTGAAGGCAAAAAATTGGCAAAGCAAGAAATGCCCAATCCAAAGGTCGCTAAAGTCAATTGGAGCCTGTTGAATATACACCAAGGAATGAAAATGGAAAACAAGGCTGTATTTAATTGGGATGTTCTATACAGTGTGGGTCAGAGTACAAACAAAGGTGTCTGTTGTCTCAGAAAGACTGTAGCAGAGGATATCAAAGATGTTCGTAGTATATACAAAAGCTTCAGAGTAGCAGAGTTAGTCTGTAACAGGAAAAACTTAAAACACAACAAATAGACTAGTAGCACCTTAAAGACTAACAAAACACGTAGATGGTATCATGAGCTTTCATGGCGCAACCCACTTCTTCAGATGATGGTAGTATGTAGTTATAAGAAAGGGCTAAAGGAGCTGGATTTATTCTGTCTAGAAAAGCAGAGACTCGAGAGCAGCTAATGGCAGATGGCTTCAAGATGCCAAAAGGGACTGATAAGAGGAGAAATACAGGCACTTAAAAAAAAGCACTGCTGATAAAGGGAGTTAAAAACTAGGGGCATATAAACTAAATTATGCCCACCTCTAATATCATTAACTCACTGGCATTCACCTTCCTTCCCCCGCCCCCCCCCCCCATCTCCCTTCTGTTCTGTAATGTGATTTGTCCTTTTCATGTGTGTTCATTTTTTTTTAAAAATTGTATCATTTGGTATATATGGTTGTGACTATTTTCTTCCATTATTTGATCTGAGGAAGTGGGTCTGGCCCACGAAAGCTCATCATCTAATAAACCATCTTGTTAGTCTTTAAAGTGCTACATAGTCCTGTATTTTGTTTCAGCTATACCAGACTAACACAGCTACATTTCTATCACTATGTCCATTGGAGTTTGAGGAAATACATCCCTCTAGTGGCAAGTAGAATAGGCGGCAGGTTTAAAACAAACATAAGGAAGTCTCAGACAGGATAGCAGTGTTAGTCTGTAACTTTAAAAACAATAAGTAGTCCTGTAGCACTTTAGAGTCTAACAGATATATACATAGTAGCATATACTCATGATAATATATATATTTGTTAGTCTCTAAGGTGCCACATGACTACTAGTTTTTATAAGGAAGTCTTTCACACAAATCATCATCTATACTTGTCGCTATTGTAAAGGCCAAAAATATAACTGATTCTCAAAAGAGAATTAGGTAAGTTCCTGGAGGATAGGTCCATCAACTGCTATTTAGCCAAGGTAGTCAGAAGCAGCTCCATGATCTGGTTCTCCCTAAATATGGCTGCTAGAATCTGGCACTGGATGACAGAGGATGAATAATTTGAGAAGTCCCCCTGTTCTGTTTTCTTCCTGTGAAGCATCTGGCACCAGCCTTTGTTGGAAGACTTGATACTGGTTTACATTGGCCATTGGTCTGACACAATATGGTCATTCTTATAGGTTGTTAAAGAAAACTGTTGTTCCTCTTCAGCAATTCCCATTTAATGTTTAAATGTACGCCCTCAAATAGCTACATAATCACACAGTTGAAGACAGTCTGTTACTTTTATCTTGTTTCTTGTTCTTCAGACATTTAAAAAGCTTTATTCATCTACTTTTCTCTTTTACCTACCAATATTTTATATGAACAGAATGTGTTTCCCTTTTGATTGCAAAACATTAAAACTTAACTTTTTCCATTAATAAATGCTGAATTATATATCAGTTGTGGAAAAACTTAAGTTTTTAATATTTGTCTGTTCAGGTCCCTCCCAAGCATGGGAAAAAAGGGTATAGTTTCATGATAGAGCAGAAGTTTGCCATCTGCAAACTTTTGAGATTTCCAAAAGCACACATGGGCTAGGAGTACAAGCCCAAGGATCTGTGGTCCTTAATCCTATGCTTTTGAAAGCCTTCCCTATTCAGTTCTGGACTCTCGACCTTACCCACATAAAAGTTAGGATTATTGAAAGAGGAGACAGAAATGATGATGTATATGTGATTAGTAATGAAGATACAGCATTGTACACAAGTTGTCATTCTTGGAAGTTTAATTTGTACCCACTGCCAACTCCATAATATGAAAGCAATAACTGGGAAAGTAAATGGAGCCTGAGAGTGACAAGTATCTGGAAAACATGATATTCACATACAAACCAAGATAAATTAAGACGTGATACCAATACTATTATATGCCTCTGAAACTTCACAAATGCTATAAAACCACAAGAGGAAACTTTAAAGCATTTCATCAGAGATGATTTCTGATTAATAGAAATAAATCAAACATCAGGAATGGTAACACACATAAACCTGTAGGCTGGGGAACATTTTAACCTCCCTGGACACTCAGTAATGGATTTAAAAGTAGCCATTTTTCTACAAAGGAATTTTATCATCTAATTACAGAGCGAGACTGCTGAACTGGAATTCATTTACAAATTCAACACTATGAACTTGGGCTTGACAAAGTATTAACTGGTTAGACTACCAAAGGCAATTTCCCCTGCCTTTGATATCTGCATTTGCACATCAAAAGCAGTGAATGGGACACATCGGATCTGACTCAATAAGTGTCATTATTACCGGCCTTACAATTGACGGGTAACTGCTTTTGCTGTTATATATACTCTGGATTCTGTAACTTCCAATCTAACTCATCTGATGAAATAGGTATTACCCAGGAAAGCTCACAATATAATATATTTGTTAGTCTCTACGGTGCCATAGGACTACTCGTGAATAAAAATAAAGTTATGATTTATTTTCTAATATTGTTCACTTAATGTTAGGTATGGGAATATGTAGGAGACAAATTATATGGTTTGATAACAGAATATAGTCTTTCACTTCTCAGATGCTTACTCCAATCTGTTTGACAGACTGTGTGCAATAAGCTGGTGGTAGGACCCTCCCTAGGAAGGTGTGGGACCTGGGACAACCCCCCTAGTGCCCCAGGTCCAGGGTCCAGGGCAAATCCACCACTGCAGAACCCAGCCCACCAGTCTAACCCTTCTTCCCCCAAACTCCTTCCCCTGAGCAACATGAGCCAGGAGATTACTGGGGGGCCTGGAGTCACACAGGTCTGCTCCACTCTGCCCCACTGCCCTCTCCCTGTTCATTGCACTCACTTGTCTGTGGTGGCTCTGGTTTGTGTTGAAATGTGTTAGACACATTACACCACCAGCCAGATCACCTACTGACACTCTTGGAAAACACAAACTATTAGGAACAGACATACCACACTTAGCCTCCATCAGTATACATTTAACATTTGTACAATATTAACAACAAACCTTTTAAAACTTATTAGAATCAACACTGCAAAATACTCAAATAAAAACTTTTATTTAAGTCAGCAAGTAACAACAGGATATACATTACATTATTCAGTCGTTATTCGTGGGTGCCCTTTTGAAACAGTAGATTAACTGCTTAATTGTCAGGAGTTGCTTTGGAAGAATAATCAATAAGATTTTTATCAGGGGTTTCAAACTGATACCAGGGTCCATCTCCCCTCGCTCTCATTAGTCGACGCGCTTCCTTCTCTTTCATCCTACAAAAAATGGAAAATGAAAGTCAAATTCAGCATATAATAAATCATTTTCCATGGTCCACATTCAGTCCTCTTCTACAGCTATCACAGGAACTTTATTTAAATAAAGAAAATACTATAAATATGAAGAGCTAGGAGGCTGCACCCCCTGCGCGCTATGCTCTCCAACCCCTTCTCTGGGGGTAGGCAGTCCTGGCTCTTCCCCCGCCGCTGGGGAGGGCCAGGAGAGGGTGTGGCAGCCCTATCCTACTCCCTCTTTCACACACCCTGCTGTCAGGAAGGGCAGAAGTTGGGCCAGCCCCAGTTCTTCCCCTCCCTGGCTGTCAGGGAGGGGCGAGGCTAGGCCAGCTCCAGCTCTCCCCAACAGCTGCTGGGTAGGGCAGAGGCTGCACCATCCCCTGCTCTTCACCCTCAACCACTGGGTGGGTCTGAGGCCGTGCCAGCCCCAGTTCTACTTGCTTCCCCCCTCCCCGCCTGCCCCAGCTTTATTCCCTTTCCCCCCAAGCCACGCCAGCCCCAGCTTTCCCCCATCCCTCCGACCATCAGGTAGGGCCGTGGCCCAGACAGCCCCGTCTCTTCTCCACCCCTCCCCTAGTCGTCGAGCAGGGCCGAGGCCATGCCAGCCCCGTCTCTACTCCCTTCCCTCCTTCAGCTGCACTAGCCCTGGCGCTCTCCTTCTGGCCGTGGGGGGGAGCCAAGCCAAAGCCTCACCATGCCCTATGCTCTCCCCTCAAGCATTGGGGAGGAGGGAAGCCACGGCATGGCAGCCCCAGCTCCCGAGCAATGGGAAAAGGGGAGGATGGGAGGAGGCAGGCAGGACGCAGAATGACATGATGATGTCACTCTGTCATCCTGCAGGAAAAATGTTTTTAATATTATACACACACACACACACACACACACACAGAATTAGTATTTTATTTCTCAAGAAAATATAGTGAAATGCAATGATTTTTTTCAATAAATTAACTGAATAATAAAACTGTAAAAAAAACTGATAGGATTTCTAACCACAAAGTGTAGTCATCTTCAGAATAGTGAACTAAAAACTTTCCTCTGACTTTTTCAGTCAGGCTGTGTCTAGACTACGGAGTTCAGGGAAGGCCGCTGCATCCAGGGAAGGCATCTGCTCTTGCGACATTTTTTGCGGAAGAGCACACGCGCTCTTTTGGAAGCCCAGTCTTCCTCATTTTACGAGGAAGAAGGGCTCTTCCGAAAGAGGGGTTTTATCCGAAATTTGGCCCAATGTAGACAGGCCAAATTTCAGAAAAGCCTCTTCCAAGAAAACAATTAGAAAAAGGTATGCAAATTACAGAGCGCAATTTACATACTTTTTTTCCGATAAAAAGCAGCAGTGTAGACATAGCCTCAGAAATAACAAGGAAAGATGAAGGTGGGAGAGACTCTTATCAAGAAAATCTAGAGGCAACATTCCAAGAAGTTTAGAATCTCTTCTGCTGGTGCTCAGTTTACTCAGACAACAATAGTATTACACTAATATGATACTGGGCAATATCACTGGTGTCCATAGATTTCTGGACAATGGCAACAAACCAGACCAAACTTGTAAGCATTAGCAGAGGCACAAGAATTGTCTGTCTCCTGACTCTGGAAGATAAAAACTCCACTGGCTTACACTTGGTTTGTTTTTGAAAAGTTATTGTTGCAACTATTTTTAAACTGAAGTTAAATTCTGCAAAAACTGATGACTTAGAACGAATATTTGCCAGGAAAAGCTTTTCACTCACCAGTGGCCAGAGGATTTTTCAAGCCCTGATGAGATGTCCTATTCTATCATAACCAAAATGGTTTAGGATAGTACATATTGGCTTTTAAAAGCTTCAGCAAATGCATCCTCTCTTTACCTTAGGTCAGATTTATTAGTTTCAATATCAATTAACGCCAACATTTTTTCATATTCCTTTTCAGGAGAGTCAAGGAGATAACGAGAAATCCACCTAGTTATAGGATGCTGGAAGACATGAAAATAAAAATATTAGATAATTTATATAATTTCCATAAAAGAACCCCACACAAAGAATAATGATAGGGAAATCTGATCATACTTTTAAATATTCTTTTTAGTACCATTTACCATGATAATGTGCAATTAAAAATTATGTTAGGCTGCATACCCTACTCTTGCAAACACTTATATGCTTAACTTTATTATCATTCATGGCACTAATTTAAGCAGGATTAGTCACAAGTTATAAAGGCCTATGAGAAAAGTTACCCATTTTCCATTTTTGACACTATCCAAAATATTGCACCATAAAATAGGTTGTTATGGAATTTTTAAAAAGGACAGTTAAAATAGAGGGAAATCTGCATTTTATATTTTAGTAACAGACAGTTGCTGAACTAGTTAATCAAAAACTGCTACCATAATTTCCATAAAATGGACCCCAAACCTATTACTGTAAAGATTCAGTAACCTTTATACTAAGCTTACACATGGAACCTTTTATTTAATCATTTAATCCCAGTGTAAATTGAACTAGTCAGATACAAGTCTGTATAGTGGTATATACAACCATTAGCCAGGTACTTGTTGTGCAATCCCTTTATCACTTTAACTTACAAATGTAGAATTACAGATATTATTATTATTTTATGTAATAGCACTAAAAATAAAACAATGTAAATCTTTAGACCCTACAAGTCCACTCAGTCCTTGTCATGCATATGGATAGATTTTACCTCAGGATTTTATCATTCAGTAGGGGAATTAATTATAAAGGAGGTATTTTCCCCCTGAAGCTGCTGGGTTAGCTTTTATGTATACTATTTTGCATGTGTCCCCTTTAGCAGAGTCTTGGCTCATTTTGAAGGGGTAAGTTTTATCTCAGAAAGTCAGTATTCTGGCGATCGGAGGAGTGTGAGTTGTGCAGGAGAAGGGTGAATTCTTGATGCTACTCCTGTTGGGTTGGGATTTTGAACTTGCCAGGCTCACCCCTTGTCCAAAGAGGGCTTCATTCAGTGTTGGAGGAGGATGGGTGAAGGGGGAAAACAAGCAATAACTTGTGCAGTGTACGGTCTGGGAGGACAGGAGGTGACGATGGGGGCCCAGGGAAATACAAGCAATGACTTGAGCAAGAAGTGGGTGAGGAAGGTGTCTTGCTGCTGCTTCTGGAAGGGTAGTTTCTGGTATTGAGCTCACCAGGCTCACATCCTTTTACTGAGCTAGGTAGGCTCCCTTCAGCTGAGTGAATCCTTGTTTGCAAGGGAGGGGGACTTTTACCTCAGGTGTTTGGCATGCAGCAGGGGAGGGGAGGCCGAGCTTGCCAGGCCCCTATTCTCTATGGGGTGCCATCCAGATTAAGGGGCCACTGGGAGCAATGGGGCATGGTGCAGGTGGCTTGCGGGGGAGAGGGGGAATGTCAGTTGCCAAAGGGGCATCTGCCCTCATTAATATATCCAACACACTTTAAATATTTTCCTCACAAGACTGATGTATAGTGAGGAGGAGTGTAACTGGAAATGCCATATCCCTTTCATATTTTTGTACTCACTTTGTAGTACTCCCAGTGATCAGGAATATAACCTTCTGGAATCTCTGCAAGTTCAGCTTCACCTAGCAAGAGAAAATGGAGAGATGTTCAATACAATTGACATTTCAGAAACTCACTTTGCTTTCCTTATACAAATAAGGACCAACCAAAGAGTATTTCAAACACAAAGTATTTAAAAAGACACTATCGATTTGATTCTATTCAGTTTAAAAAAAAAAAAGAGAGAGAGTTGGAAGTAGTTTCAGATGCTACACCAGCTTCTGAATTCTCCTACCAATTCTGTTGTACGGTTATAAACAAACACCTATATTTTAACCCACACAATGAAAAGGGAAAATGACTGACTTCACAGAGGAGAGTGAAACTGACTGTACCCAATATACCTTTGCAAAATAAACAAGTTGTAAAACATTAGTGAAATGCATTTTCTGACCATTCAATTAATGCAATCTAAGGTTAATTACATTGTTAGGTTAAAAAAGTCAGGAAGAATTTTGCTTTTAAATTGGCAGTGTCCTGTTAAATATATATAATCTGTATACTTATATTTGGAATATGCACAAATTATGCATTTAAATGCAGACAGGAAACGCTATGCTTTTCATTGCATAGGTAGCTCTGAGGTGCACAAACATAAACGTAACTGATGCAAATATGATTAGCACAAGAATATCAAATGGTGTACAGACACATGTAACTACTAATCAATTCTCCAAAGCTTCCCAATGTTTTATAAAACAGGTAGGAAAAAGAAGAGATGTTAGGTCAGCTACAGGATTTTCCTCGAGTATATGACAAATCATCGTTACCATAGATAAAAGTGTTCCAGCAATCTTGAAGACAATCAAGACATACTATCAGACCTACTTCATTTCATGTATCCAACTTTAACAATGTTCAATATGTAGTTTAGTTAAACGTCACAGAAATGCTTACCAATGAAGATGTTGACATACGTTATAAATATTGCTATTGGTATCCCAGGCAATAATATATAGAATCTCTGTTTAGCAGGGAGATAGAAAAAGATGCCAGATCAGTTTCACAGAAAAATATATCACTTCTTCTGCAAATCTCAGTTATTTTTACAATCATCTCTTCTGTACTACAACACCAAAATCTGACCTTTCACAATATATCTTCTGTATGCAGCCAAATAAAGTTTATTATTGCAACTAAAATACTTTGTATTTATAACTAAGGATCTCAAAACATTGCAAAAAAACCCAAACTTCTAAACATTCCTCATAACCCAGGTGATACATGTATTAATCACATTTTTACAATGAAGCAAACAGAGCAACAGGAAAAATAAGTGACTTGAGAAAGTTATAAAGTTGACTCCGTTTCTGAGTTAGGGATGTATCATCCCATTCTCTTGTTCTAACTAGAGGTTGAACCTCTCTAGTCCAGCATTCTGGTTTGGCAACATCTGTGGTCCGACATGATTTTAGTTAGCTGGATGTTTACTTTTCATGGGGGTGGCCAAGTTTCCCACAGTCCCATGAAGTTTGTTTACAGCCACCCGTCCTGGCTCTCAGTTTTTGTGCTGTTATTTAGCTCTAATTTACCCTTACATATCTTCTGGGAGCCCAGTAAGCAGTGGAATTGTTAGTAATGCTGCTAAACAATATTGACCTCCCATGGTCTGGCAAATTCTCTGGTTTGACACCAGTCCTAAGGGTACCAAACTAGAGATGTTCAACCTGTACTAGGCAATACTGTTTCTATGTAAACAATATTACTGAAAGCCTGGAGCAGATTAACTGTCATGAAGCATTAAAACTACAAGCCTAAAGTTTCTGTGACTGAATCTGAGTCAAAACACAAATTTAAAAAAAATCCACTTCAAGCTGGATTTAACATGTGATCTGTTAAAAAGAACAATTATCATTAACTGAAAAGTGTATGTTTGGCGATGCAGACCCTCTGGCCTCCATCAAGGAGTCCCATCTGGCTATTTTCCTCTTCATATTGGATCTGATCCAAACCTGACCTTGTCATTGACTTGAACACGGTTTGGATCAGGCCTACAGAGTTTATATATGTCTGGTGTGGATCAGCGAGATGGAAGCAGGATACACTTATTGTGGTATAGCAATAGGGGATCCTGGACTGGGAGAAGTTTTACAAGATTTAAACAGCCAAAAGCTTAAACCTGGAGAGAAGAGGACAGTTAAAATTAAAAAAGGACAACAAGCAAGGATTTAAAATAATAACAATAAAAATGTGGCAGTTAACTAACAATATCTTAAAATTAGGCAACTGAAAGGAGTGTGTGTGTGTGTATTATGTATTTATTTATTTATGTGACACACATGATTTTTAAAAGGCCACACAAAAATTAGAACCTTGACCACTTAGTTGGTATGATGTATTCCTTTGTCCTGTCTGTCTTTGTTTTTATAAACAAAGTTCTTCATGATAGAAAGTAGGAAATCTTGTTTGTGAGGCTAGTGCCTAGTAGTACTTTGGATGCTACTGTATTGTAAACAATAGGAACGAGCATATTAATGACTTAAATAACACAATCCTTCAATAAGTTACATTAAGAGTGGAAACAATAACAAAAATTAACTCACCAGCAAACTCAGAAATCGTTTGTCATAGAACTTTGTTGCAGTGATGGGAAACATTTTCTTCCCATGGCTTCCATGTCGAACTGGAGCTGCAAAATTAAACCATGGTATTATGTTCTTTTCCCATCTTTAGTGACTATGTACAGACTCTTCAATGCATGAAAAAAGTAGTAAAACACTGACTAACAGGGGTAACTGTGGAATGGGGAGTCCCAATTATACACTTTAGAAGTGGGGGTATCCAAAATAAAATTCTCTCCATGGAGCAAATCATGGAGGCAAAACTGATGAATTGGAGGAAATTTTGTTTGCCCAAGAATCCTCCCTGTAAAATTTCTACTGGTAGGTAAGCTCACACTCTAGCACGCTACTCAGTTTTGAGTAGCGGTGGCCAAAATTTTGACCCCCAACTCTATCGTGGAATACGTGTAAAGGTGACATATCAGCTCCTACATGGACACTTGTGCACAGGACTATAAACTCTTTCAGTTTTGCAAGATTATCAACAGGAATGAAATCAACAGTTAGAAGCAATGACTGAGATATTGAAAAGGAGGTTTATATCAGGCTGTACTACATATTTAGTGTGGGAGTCTGCTGAACATTTGGGTTCCAACCTTGCAACAAGCTCTGCATGAGCAGAGCTCTGCATTCTCAAAGCAGATTCAATATGGCTTAGTGCAAGAGTCTTCTCATACGATGTGCATTAAATGATCAAGGTAATGAGAAAATTCTCCATTTTCAAGTATCTTTAGGAGCTAGCTATTCCAAGAAAAAGTTTAACAGCTTGCAGTTCTCATCTACAGATCTCAAAGACCACCTCATTCTCTCCTTTTCACAAAGGGAAACCAAAAAATGAGTATTTTGGCTAAGGTCACTGTGGCCCTTTCTCAGGGTGACCAGGATTGTGTCACTTTATTTCCCCCCTCACAGAAGCAGGGGAAACATCACTCATCTGTGCTGATCCTAGCCCTCACTGTGCATTATAGGTTAAAAAGAGGTGCATCCCAGTCCTCTTTAGGTCAGCTCTTATATAACATAGCACTGAGATATATTTCTCATAAAAGGCTAAGATTTAAGAGATAACTAATAAGGACAAAGGGTTACATATAAAACAAAATCATAACACACTTTTTATATATTAAACTTAACAGACTATCCTTGTGTCTAAAGCTGTCTATTCTTAACCAAAGCCTTCTTTCAGCATCTCCAACTCACATAACTGGTATCCCTTTTTCATACATGCCAAAAGCACTGTATTTTTGCTTTCTCGGTAAAGTATCAAGGACAGGGATGTTAGTTTATAGTCGTTTAAACAATTAACCAATAAGACTGGTTTAAACAATTAACCAATAATCCAAACAATTACACACTCCCCCAACCCTGGCTGCCTCTGTATCAGAGGCAGTAAGGAAGGGAGCATGGGAGCCAGTGCCTGTACGGAGCCAACTTTTAAGCCAGCTCACCACAAGCACCGCATCCTGCAGAGCCACTCCCACGCCATTGCCTCTGACAAAAGCAGCAGCACAGAGGGTAAGGGGGGTAGGCGGGAGGTGGTACATACAGAAAGCCAGCTTTCAAGCCAGCACGTATCGGCTCCTGTAGAACTGCTTGTCCCCCCTGCACTGCAGGAAGGAGAAAATACACACGAGGAGTTGGCTTTTAAGCCATCTCTCCATATGTGCCAGCTCTATGGAGCTGCCCATTCCCCTTGCTGCCCCCCACGAGAACTGCCTTTGCAGAGCTGCCACCGCCCTCTATTCCCTCACCCCCGCACTGCTGCCTCTATATCAGACCAAGCTCACCATGGACAGAGGCTGATCCGTGGGGCTTTTCCCAGTGCCTTTTTTGTGACGGTACTGCCCAATATTCAGTACCGGCATCTCTGGTCAGAGCTCAACAAGTTTTCCCCTGGAGTACCGGCACTTTTTTTTTTTAAACAAAAAAAAAAAGCACTGGCTGTTCCTACCCAGTGCTGCTGCCTCTATATCAGAGGCAGCAGGGTGGGGTGGCAGGGGGCTCCCCAGGAGCAGGGCCACGAGCAGGGCTGGGAGCGCACTGGCTGCCGGCTCTGCTTCCGGGGACCATCAAATAATTGTGTAACTGATAAGATTTGGTGTGGTTACACAATTATTAAAATAAACTACATCTAATATCCCTAATCAAGGAGTGTCTTTTTGCCTTCTTCTCGTAGCCCCAAAGTTCACTTACTACTGGGAGAACTGTGCACCACTGTGTGCACAATTAACTAAGTGCATGTTGGTACGGTCACACCAATTTGGCACCATCCCAACAGTGCACATATTTTAAACTTTTTGTGCAGAAAAAAAGCTTCTGTGGAAATTCGCTGCAGTTCTGCCTTTTGCTCACCAGAGGCTGCTGTGGTGATAGAACAGAACAGCAGCTCCCAGCCAGATAAGGAAGAAAAAGAGGCATCTTCATAGCACCTATTGGACCAGGTCAGAAGACAGGGGCTATGAGGAGATAGACATTGTGGAGCTGCTATGGGGAGAGGGTCAGACAGAGGCTCATAAGGCTTATTGTGGGGGGACAGACTGGGCAAGGGGCTAAATGAGAGTGGAAGTGCAGGACCACATAGTGATGGGGGAAGCTAGGGACACATATGGATGGAGGGTGGCTGAGTGGGAACACAGAAACACATGGGTATATGGGCACGTGTGCACGGCCACATAGAGACAGGTGGGGGAAAGAGGAGGTGGTGGTGTAGGGCCACATGGGAATAGGAGGAATGGATGTCTGAGTGGAGGTGGAGGGACACATGGGGACAGCGGCAGATGTGCCTGACTGAATGGAAAATGCCAGGGTCTGCACGGAGGAAGCTCCTTAATCTCTCCTCACCCCCTCAAAAAGCCTGTTTCATACTTTCCCCACCCATGCCCAACAATCCTCCAAGTTCACACCTTGGCTCCTTAGTTCCTAGCACTTATTTCCCTCTGCCTCAGATCCTCCATTATCTCTGACTTCCCCCAACCATGCGCTATGTCTGAAGGGTGCAAGAAATAGTTTTGTATTGTAGTTTAACTGAATTATTATTCAGAGTTCAGTATTAATATGCCTAGTAAGGAATCTATTTAACAAAAAAGATTCAGGACATTTTTTTGACGTCTGTATAGTTACAGACATACTTGCTGCAATTTTTTGTTGCAGAATTTTTAAGCACAGACTTCCTTCAGATGTAGTTCACTAACTTTGCGTGAGGTCAAGCGAAGCCTTATAGCTAGATTTTCTTCCCCTACGTACACCTTTCCTATTGCCTTCATATGTAAATGGAGATTTCATTGTATTGTTTTCCAGCGCTTCACCTGCATGACCAGTGGAGAGTTGTGTGACTTGAGAGCCTTTGTCTGACCAAAACCTGTTTGTCAGCACTGCCTTGGACACAGACCTTAAATTAAAGTACAAATATTTACATAATGAAAATATCAGAGGCACTGGAAATGGCGGTGCCAGGGAAGCCATAGCCTTTCCACACACCCCAATAAAGTCAGGGAGCCCCACTGGGGAGTTTGGGCAGCTGTGTGGACCTTCCACCTGCCCATGATGCGGGGCAGCACTCTCTACTAGAAAAGTAACAGTGTAACTATTTAAATGGTTAACATAAGCATACGCTTATTTGTTACCATAGCAGGTTCCTGGACCCGCTCCTGGAGAGCTGGCTAACACCCCATGCTGTGGATGTATAAACCTTATACTGTAAAGCACACAACACAGCTGGCTCTCTAGGCATGGGGCCGGCAGCCCGAGCTCCCAGTGCACAGTGGCTGCTGGCCCTGCTCCCAGTGAGCCGGCTGCACCTGGGGCTCCGCTGTACAAGTTTTATACAGCAGAGCCCGCGGTGTGTGGTCGTGTAACCGCTCAGGCTTACAGCGGTTATACGGTTATCTAATTAACCGCTTTTTAACAGCCCTAGTGTCAGGTGCTGAGTGTTTCTCAGGCCTGAGTGTAACGGTCTCCGTGACAGAGCAGGAAACCCTTTGCCGGTTGGCCCCACGGGGTGTCACAATCACACGAGGAGCGTGTGAATCCCAGGGCCCGCACGGCGGTGCTCTGACCGCTAGAAAAAAAATCCCTCCTCCTTGTTGATAGAAGCCCCACCCCAAGGAGCCCCCCCCCCCACCAGTGAAACCCTCCCCCCAGAGGAGACCCAACCACCCCGCCTCAGAGCCACCGCTGCCCAAAGCCCCCGCGCCACTGTCCAAGGTCACCCCGCTAGCGCCACCGAGCATCCTCCCCCCCCCCCCACCCGGGGCTCCCTACCGAAGATGCCGGAGGACAGGATGCTCCTGTCCAGCAAGGAAACGCGCCCCCCGCCCGCAGCATGGATCGGGACCTTGCGAGCCCCCAAAGCAGCCGCTGCCCGGAGCAGGAGGCTCATAGCCGCCATGTCTGAAACTGGCAGCAGGCGGGGGGGGGGGGGGGGGGGCCCTGGCTATTTAACCCCAACGCTGTCGAAGCCGTAGTGCCACCATCTTGGAATCGGGCAGGTTGTCCTGGAGTTCGCCCCAGAGCCCTCTCCTTCCGGTCTCCCAGCCGGAAGTGGGCGCAAGGCCTGATGGGCGGGAGGGGGAGGAGGTATCATGGCGGCTGCTCTTTGCCGCCGCTTCTCCAGCCTTTTGAGGGTCTCAGGAGCGTTACAGGCGCCGCCAGCCGCCTGCCTTTCCGGGTAGGGCGCGTTGAGCGTGGATGGGGGGCTCGTTACCGGGGGTCTGGGGAAGGAGACGGGCGTGTGGGTGAGCCCCGGCCGTGGATAGGGGCTCTGGGTTCGACCCAGCCCAGACAGCGTGTGCTTGGGGCGGCTGAGGCCCGGGACGCTGGTGGCCGTTGAACGGCTGAGGAAGAGCCGTTGAACGGCTGTTGATAGGCTGAAGGGCCTGTTGGGCCGACGCGTGTTCATTGGCAGTAGCGTCGTTTTGAGGCGCACGTGGGGTCGTTCCCGTGGAACCTGCCGACCTTGTTGGGAAGCAGAACCCGCAGGGCCTGGGATTTCTGTCCTTACAAGGGGGGAGCAGTGGCGCCCAGCGCGAGGGTGATGGTTGTGCTTTGGTCTCCCTCAAATGAATTTGCAGCTACAGTCCAGCTCCTACCGGACCTCCTCCAAAACCCACTGTCACAGTTACAACAAAATCCTGAATTTGGGTGTGTTTGCAAAGAGCTTCGCTATGTTCTGTTCCACTCCTTAAATGATGCTTATCCCCATAATATTTCAACACCTATTTTATTAGCTATGTAATGAAATAGATTCAATCAGTGCTAATGCCATCCTTTTTCATCCCGGGGACAATCAAGTATGAAACTGCTGTTGGGCAAAGTCATCCTTTTAAATAATATCCACACACAGCAAGCAAGATTATTACAGCCCTGCATGGATACAAAATATGTATCTACATTCACAAAAGTGAGCCACAAATATCTCTAGATTTCATAGACTCATAGACTTTAAGGTCAGAAGGGACCATTATGATCATCTAGTCTGACCCCCTGCACAGCGCAGGCCACAGAATCTCGCCCACCCCTCTTAGAATAATCCTCTCACCTATGTCTCAGATATTGAAGCCTTCAAATACTTTGAAGGCCCCAACATGCAGAGAGTCCTTCAGCTGTGATCTGTGCCCAATGCTACAGAGGAAGGCGAAAAACCTCCAGGGCCTCTGCCAATCTACCCTGGAGGAAAATTCCTTCCTGACCCCAAATATGGCGATCAGCTAAACCCTGAGCATGTGGGTAAGACTCACCAGCCAGACACCCAGAAAGTTCCCTATAATGAATGGTCAATTAGTTACCAACATTTTATCCACATCTGCAAAAATGAACTGCAGATATTTGCATGAACATCTGCAGATACCTGTGTGTATAAAATGGATATCTGTGTGTTCTTTCACATAATTTATATTTCTTTAAGGATTAAGCCCTGACTAAACCCAGATTGGTACTTCATAAGACTTCTCATTGATTAATATCTGAGTAACATTAATCTGTTTCTCAAAACAATGTATTGAAATTTCAGATTTAGATTTTAATACAGCTGGTTGTCATGAAATTGAAGTTGTTACAGAAAACTGTGGAATATGTCTCAGCTGTACCTTCCCAGAAGGGATCACATTAATTTTTTGACCTACTCTTATTTCTGTCCCACACAAAATAGGTGTTCTCTTTGTTGTAAATTGACATCAGAAACAATGAATCTTGAAAATGGAGATATTAAAAAAAAAAAACAAGCTAAAGAAATTAATCCATCAGTATATAGGACTTGCAGATTTGATGATGGTGTCTGTCACTTTTAGGCATTACAGGCCTTTACAGCACTTTTGGGTATGTAAATTAAAAGCTTGTATTTCAAGATAATGATGTTTTAACAAACATTTGTCCACGCTAGTAGCCAGAGATGATATTTTGTTGCCTATAAAATCAGAAAGGTCTAGTTTCTTTGCCACAGTCACTGTTGAGATTGCTTTTAGTGACCAAATTCCATTAGAGCTAGCACTTCCATCAATTGTTGGCAGGCATATTACTAATAGGGGTGTGATAGTGTACACCAGTGGTCCCCAACCTTTAGAGGCGCCCGGGGGCGGGGCCACTCACGCGCCGGGCGCCCGGGGGCGGAGCCGCGCGTCCTGGGGCACGGATGCCCTTACACCTGGCGCCGGCATATGCGCCGGGGCCACCTGAGCGCCTTGTGCCCGCGCACCCGCATGTGCCCCGGGGCTGGGGCCGCCCGCGCGCCACGCACCAGGCGCCGGCCCAGGTTGTTGGCAGGCGCACACAAATGCCCTGGCGGGCGCCATGGCGCCCACAGGCACCGCGTTGGGGACCACTGGTGTACACATTTAACCTTCATGGTTACATTCAAGCCACCTCCCCCACACACTGCTGCCTCTAGATCAGAGGTAGCAGCATGGGTGAGCATGTGGGAATCAGTGGTCACTGGGAGTCGGCTTTTGAACAGGCTCCTTGCAAGCACTGGCTCCTGGGGAGTCACCTGCTTCTCCCCCCCACCACCACACAAACACACACAGTGCTGCCACTAATATGGGGGCGAGGAGAGAGCAGGCAGCTCTACTGGAAGTGCCTTCCCCTCTCCCCTCTAGTGTGTAACTGCTGATGGTTACATGTTTACCAAAAGAATCCTGTATTTTAATATCCCTAATTACCAGCTTGTTTCGCAAAGTATATTATGAAATGTAGTCACTATGAGAAGGACAATTTGTAATCTAAATGTTAGATTTGCCATTGCTATACTCCTTTGAAAAAGAGGTTCTTGACATGAAGTAGTTACATTTATTTCCAAACAACATTAGCATTTTCCCACAGGTAATACCTTAAAAACAGATGCACCCAGTGGATGTTAATGATCTTTTAACATTTTTTTTGTGTGACAACGCGGTCCTTCTGCACACAATATTACAATTTTTTGAAATGTACTTGGTTTCTGCATGTCATTCTTGGTTTTCACAAATGCTGTTTATACCAGTTATTTATTTATTTATTTCATAGTAGTGCCTAGAAGTCTCAGCCATGATCTTTGTGTTCAGCACTATTCAAACTCATGTTAAGAGAAAATTCCTTGTTCATCAAGTTTATAAACATCAAGCTTATAAACAAATGAGAGAGACACACGCAGTCTGAGGGGGAAAATGAAAACAGATGTCTTTAATTGACAGACCCAAGAATTGAACCAATGTCTTTTGAATGTTTCTTTGGTGGACTCTGCTACTTCTAGTGTTGAGAATCTGCAGATTGTAATAAGTTTTCTATCAGAATAAGAAGGTGTCTATGAGAGTGGAAACAAAAGTAAAGTTCATATTTACTAGATCTCCTTTTTTCCTAATCAAATATATATTTTTCTTTGCCTTTGTTGCAGATTAACCTTAAACCTGCTCCATAAGAACACTACAAAAGTAGAACCCCTATATCACTGTAAGTTTCTCCATACTACTTTGTCACAGAAAGGACTGGAGGAGTTCTTTGATAACCCACAGAATTGGGGAGAAACTGTTGTTAAATCTGGTAAGTTATTTTTAACCTTTTTAACCACTCCTGGGCCCCTCGCCCATCCACTATCCCACAGTTTAGGGGCCACAGTACAAGACTCACTCGCCTTGTTTTGGCATTTGGCCTTCTGTCCTGCAGCAAAACAACAGAGTAATAGGGCCAGTACCCTGGGTCAGTCTGGGCTGAGTAGGCAGTCCTCGTCTGGCCACTTGGGAAAAGGGAGTCTTCAAATACACTCCTCCACCCCCTCCAAGCCCTGACTATTCTGTTTGGCTCCTATGGTCTCCTTATCAGTTGTTTGTCTCACTCCAGCTCCTTCTCAACTCTCCCTCTCCTGCCTCCCTACGGAAGGTTTTTAAAGAGGCCCTATGGCAGCCTGATTCAGCTCACCTAGCCCTTGTTAATTTGTAGCCACCCTGTCTCAGCTACTCTACTTAGCCAGGGCTGTTGCTGTTCCTCTTGTAAGAGCTGCCTCTTTCCCTTTCTATCAAGCCTTTTAACCTTCCCTGTCACAGTATCTTTGATATACTTCTGCAGTTGAAAATGCACAAATTAATATGCAGGATTTTAAATATAAGTGGAATATTGAGCAGAGTCAAAATGTCTAAGCCCTATAGCCCAGTGTGTTGTCTTCAGCCATATTTTCATGTGGTGAGAGATCACGAAAAGGGTTGCATCTCCAATACTGAACAAGGACCTTTATTAGAATAAGGAAAACAGTATTATCCCTAAACCTACTTGTATATCTGTCTCCCTCTGTCTCTCTGGTTCTGCCTACAACTTTCCCTTGCTCTGAACGTCTGCTATAAGTACTTGGGGACAGTACATAATTACTTTTACATTTGAGCATGGTCTTGTTTTCTTGTGTCTGGTCACTATTTAATGTCACTTACAAGGAAAACTTGCAAAAATTGGTGTTTTGCAGTTTGACGTTCTTTCCAGGGAATCAATATGGTGTGGAATTTTTTTTTTTTTTTTCCAGAAAATGGATTATTCCATTGAAGTCACTTTTTTTGTTGCTGTTATTTTTACAGGAGATGAGTGGCATGCAAAACACTTAAGAAATAAAAGTAATGAAGATTTGCATAAACTTTGGTAAGTGTTTTTGTGTAGTGTTTCCTGTCCTTTTGGGATAGTTGTGCCAGTTTTCATAGAAGAGACATGGCTCACCTAGTGAACTCAATCTCCTACTCAGTTGTGCACGCTTTAAAAAGCATTGGGGTTGGAGCAGCCCAAATGCTAATTCTGTAAGAGTATGTACAGTGTATTTCAGGTAGCACTGGTGAATTGTGCTTCAGTGCAAGATTCCAACTTGATCTATCAGTTAATGTTTGTTTTTTTAAAAGGTTTATGTAAAAATGATATGTGGTCTTATGGACAGAGGATGGGTCTAGTGGGTTCTAATTTCTGCTGTAGGGTTTTATTTCCTGTCTTTGCCACTATGTGATCTTGGGATAAATTATTTTAGTCCTTTGTCCCTCCATTTCCTGTAAAACAGTAAATAATGGTGTTTACACATCCTGAGTAATGTGTTGTGCAATGATAAAGGAAAAAAGCCTGTTAAAAGTAAATTAGATTTTTTTAAATTCCTTGCCTGTGCTACTTAAGGTGTACTTTTAAGTATCTTACAATTCTAACAAACAGATTTGACGTTGGAAATCCAAGATATCAGACGGTCATGAAATCCCTGTGATTGAGAATCCCCATTTAAGTAAATAATTTATAAGAATGTTAACACTAAAACTTAAGTCTAATTTCTGACCTTATTGAGCTATTGTATTCTTTGACCCAGGTACGTCCTACTGAAAGAGAAAAACATGCTTTTAACTCTACAACAAGAAGCAAAGAGACAACATTTACCTATGCCAAGTCCAGAACGATTAGAAAAGGTAACTTTTTCATATTAACTAAAAACATTACTGCAGGTAAACTTTTGTGTGAGAGATGCAATGTTTGTAAAGCTTTAAAAGACAGTTCTCAGAATTATAGTCTTGATTCGTTTTGCTCTCACAGCAATATAAAAGTTAACTTATTCCAAAGCCTCTCTTATCTTGTTCAGTGTTAAATCATATAGAACAGGTCACCTCTTCATTCCACTGAAACTCCTTTCACAATCATTTCTGGTATCTTTTCCTGGCCCAAGTTGCAGCCCACCCATATTCTTATCCTTGAAGTTTCTGCTGCATTCAGCTCCTTCATTCTCTATCTTCCTTGGGCTTTTGTGAACCTGAGACTTCTTGGTTCTTTTTCCATCTCTCTGACACTTTTTCAGTGCCTCCTTCTCAAACATTTGCTGTCTGTTTTTTATGCTCCTGTTTGCTTACATGTTTCTTTCCCTACCTTTAACCTTTCAGACTTCATCTACTCAAACATAAATCGTTGTAATAGGGTTTCCTTTCTATTAGAAAAATGTTGAGAAGCTTCTGGTCATATATTAGTTTGGTCATTGCAGCTTTCTGGCCATCTAATAGGAGTTAAGTCTCTAACCAAACACACTGGTGGGCAACTGGTGAACAAACCATTCTCATGAACTCTGAATCAGAACTGCAGATAGAATCTGCATATTTCCAGTTATTTTCCACAACCTACTTGCGTCAACTTGTTATCTGGATTGAGTTTTAGCCAGCTAGTCCTTAACTAATACCATTAGTGCCTAATTCACATCCTACTGACAACCAATTAATGGGGATGACTGTACGGTGAATGTTTTGGATCACTTAAAACATTCATTTCTAAGATGTGCAATAAGATATGAGAAATAGTAAACTCATTCTCCTGCTTGTGAAGTTCCTACTTATGAAAACTCTTAATGTGCCCTTTTTTCTATAACGCTTTTCCTAAAAGATCTTCAGTTTCAGCACAGATCAGTCACCAGCATTGTGGATTCAGGGTCATGTTGAAACGGTTATTGTTTTCAGGTGGAAAAGTCTATGGGAAGAATAAACTTAGTTATTCAAGAAAGAGAAGTTGCTCTGCGGCTGTTACAGACAGGTCACGAAAAACCAAGACCTGGCGAGTGGAGAAATGACTTCTTAGGACGCACATACTGGTATGGGAAAAAGGATTGTTGTTCTAAATGTGCAGAGCTGTAGGAGATATCTGTACTAGAAAAACAAACATCTTTCAAAAAGAGCAGCAGATAATGTGTGTATTGTGACACTAGCATCTTTTTAACCTTATCAGGAACAAGATACACCTGTCATTTAGAAAGGAAAAGCAGTATTTACTAAATAATATTGATGTGTTTGATCACTGACAACTCTGCTAAGCAGTTAGCTGGGTTGGCACAGCGGTAACCACTGTCTTACAATTCCTTGGATAAATCACCATGTAAACAGCAAGTATAGCTTGGTCCCATATAGATTCCCAACTTTACTGTATTGGGGGAACTGGTGACAACAAGGTAGTCCTTTGTGTTTGAAATATGATTGTCTGGCTATGCCAATGAATTCAGTGTGTTTCCAAGTTGTGCTATATGAGCTTCATTGCAAAAGGATTGTATTGAGTAGCATTGCCAAGTCTGATATATTTAAAAAACAGAATCTCCCATCGGGAGTGTCGGAAACTTCCTTGCCCTGCCCTTCATTTGCTCCTCTTGTAGATTGCTCATCTGCTCCACCCTTTCTCTCCTCTCCCTCCACCGTCTGGATCAGGAGTAGGGATATTAGTGTATAGCCATGTAACTGATTAACCGATGAACCTGGGCTTATCGGTTAATCTGATCAACTACATGCACTCCTCCCACCCCCACTGCTTCTTTATCAGAGGCAGCAAGGAGGGAGGAAGTTGGGAGCTGGTTCCCATAGAGCTGCTCTCCCACCCACCTCCGCCACTCTGGGTCTGCTGCCTCTGATAGAAACGGGGGCAGGTGGGAGCCAGTACAAGCAGGGAACTGGCTCTGAAACCACCTGTCTCCTGCCTTGCTGCCTCCCACAGAGGGGGAGGTGGGAGCAAAAGCCAGCTACTCGTGAGTGCTGGTTTTGTGGAGCTGCCTTTCTCCCAGCTCCCCACATGAGAGGGGGTGGCAACAAGCTAGATGCTGGAGCATCCTCTGTCCATGGGAAGTTCAGGCCCCCTATGGACAGAGGCTGCTGCCAACCTGCGCTGCTGCCTTTATATCAGAGGCAGCAGCTCAGGGATGCAGGGGTCTCTCCAGGAATGGGGCTAGGAACACACTGGCAGCTGGCCCTGCCCCCGGGGACTATCAAATAATCGTGTAACCGCGAAGATTTTGTGTCATTACACAATTATTGAATTAAGTGATATCTGACACCCATAGTCAGGAGGGACTTCCCTGCAGAGCCAGGGCTGGGAGCTGCAGCCACCTGACATAGATAGGAGGTGGCACTGGCCGATTAGGTACTTCCCTCGCCCTTAGTAACTGGACACAATTGGGTCCCCTTTTTAACTGGACTTTTTGATCAAAAATTGGCACCTGGCCACCTTAGTGTTGAGGGGCAACCATGGAATCTGGTCTTCCAAAAACTATAGGATTTACACTGTCTATTGAACTACATGTAGATAGATTCAGGATCTCTTAGCATTGTTGACAGATATTTTAAATTGTTGTTTCTGATCTCTGTAAGTTAAAGCTAAGTATATCAATCAAATCCAGTATATTTAGATTGAGGGTGAAATCCTGGTCCTACTAAAGTCAGTGGCAAAACTCCCAGGAACTTTAACGGGACTGTGTTTTTATCTTCGGTGTAATAGCATTTTGAGGAACAGTTTCTTTATTTTTCATGGGAGTTGTAAGAGTGGAGATGGAAAAAGAAAGGGAAACTTGAGACGATATAGCTGTGAATGCTGGATTCCTTTATCATTTTTATGGCTGCTTGGTAGAATACTGACTACAATAATCATTGCGCTTACACTGGTATTGTACTAAGTATATGGAGTAAAATTCTCTTCCAGACCTGCAAACTGTATTGTATCTGATATATCACTCTGTAGCATTAGCATTTTTTTTGAAACTATAGTTGTGGTGTTTAGCCCTTTTTCTCTTGCTAGAGCTTTTTTTTTAAAGTGCTTGGACACCATCCTCCAAATTGAGAAGTGTGTGGGGAAGGGGGTGGTTTTTTTGTTTGTTTTTTAAATAACATTTTGAAACTTGAATATTTATTTGCATTTATGTTGACTTTCCATTCAATGGGCCCACAGCATGCATAGAAGTGGATAACTGTTACCCATGTCTTAGAGAGGGGCAAACTGAATGAGGTCAAGTGACTTGTCCAAGGTCACCCAACAAGCCAGTGGCATAGCTGGGAAGAAAACCCAAATCACCAGTCCTGTGGTCCATTGACTAGATCGGGTGTTCTCAATCTTCACAACCCTCTTTTGACAACAGAAATTACTACATGATCCTGGGAGGGGAAGCAATGCCTGAGCCTGCCCAAGCCCCATGACCCTGGACAGGGGGACCAAAGCCCAAGGGCTTCAGCCTCCTGCATAGGTTACAATCCCCAAGCTGCACTCTCAAGGGCTAAAGCCCTTGGTTTTTGGCTTTGGCCCTGTGTGTTGGGGTTCTGGCTTTCCCAGCACCTAATGCCATCTTTGGTGACCAGTTCCCTCTAACCTGTGCAGCAGCACAGCTTCACAGGTGATTAATCAGCCTGGCCCAGTCAGAGGCTCTGTGCTCGGAACTGGGCAGAGCTGATTAATCACCGGTGAAGCTGTGCTGCCGCACAGATTAGAGGGAACACTGTTGGTGACCTCATTAAAATGTGGTTATGACTAGACTAGCAGTTCTCAATAAGGGGTGCAGCCCCCTGGTGAACCGCAAGCTGGTTTCAGGGAGTTCAGGAGCTCCAGTCACCCCTTAGGATAGAAGCCTCAAGCCCGTGGGCAGAGTTGGAGGAGGCCACAAGGGGTTATTTTCTGCCCATCCCCCAACTGCAGAGCCTTAACCAGAGTGAGCCAGTCCCCATCTCCCTGCATCTTGGACTTTTTCCTAACATGTTGAAGGGGGCGGGGCTACAGAAAGAAAAATGTTGAAAACCCGTGGACTAGATTACAGTACTTGCCCACTTGAACAAAAAAGAGCATTTTAGTGACAATCTGAGATGCAAGAATCTAAATGTTAGATAATACTGTAACCAATTTGTATCTCATTGGCAGGTATAATTACAAAGAGTGGCCAATACCTTGGTACCTAAACAAAAAATACAACAGGAAGAGATTCTTCTACTTGCCATACGTGAAACATTTCATCAGGTAAAGTATTTGAAATGGAAAGGAAAATTCTTTGACCCTGTTTGTGTACTAGTGTAGCTCTTCCCACTCTTAAAGACTGTCTTATTGCTTTCTGTAGCTTGTGGATTTTCTTTTCCACTTACAGGATGGGGAAGAGGTGACACTGAACAAAAACCATTTAAGCAGGCACTTAAGCATGTGCTTAACTGTAGGCTTTTTGTATGGTCCCCTTGAAACCAATAAGATTACTTATCTTTTAAAGTCCATCTGTAAAAGGCCCCAGTTCTGTGAACAGGCATTGTCATATTACTAGTATATAATTGTTTCTGGGAACAGCTGAATAACTGTTGGAGATGACATGGTGGCTATGATGTCCTTACCATCCTTAGCTGGGATACTAGTCAATTTCTCCTTTCTCTCCCCTTCCTCCCTTTGCTTCCTCTATCAGATAGAGGCAGCAAAGGGGAGGGAAGAAGGAGTACTTCAAAGTGGCAGCGCTGCTCAGCTGAAACATCGGGCTCTTGTACATTTCAAAGCGCGTGGCGCCCGGCTTGCTGGCTTGGGCTGAATTCAGAGTTACAACTGTGAAATGCACAAGAGCCCCCATTGGGGCTCTTACACATTCCTCCTTTGAAATGTACAAGTGCCTATGGACTAGTCGTTGGAAATTCCATCGACTACTCGACTGATAAATTAAACTTACTGGCCAACCTAAACTGCCCTTGCTGCAATTTAAGTCCGTTGCTGCTTGTCCTTTTATTAGAGGTCAAGGAGAATTTCTCCCTCCTCTTTGTAACATCTTTTTAAGTACTTAAACTCTTATCAGTTCCCCTCTGTCTTCTCTTTTCCAAACTAAACAGACACAATTATTTTAACTGTTTCAACTTTAACTGCTAATCTATTTGGAGTATCAAGAACTTGTTTGAAATAAGTTATGTCCATTGTTTGATTATTAAATATCAGGGAATATATTCCTGTTGATCAAATTTACTAGCTTTCTCCCTCTAATCCATGCTGGTACTTCCCTTCATTTTGCATTGAAAAGTGCATCTAGCAAGATCCCAGTGCATGATGACAGAAACCTGGTGGTTTGCATGTTTAACTCTATTTCTGCTCGAGGACAAGTCAAAGGAGCTGTAAAAAAATTATTCATGCTTCTAAAATTCAAATGTAGGAATCAGTCATGCACCTTATTGTCCCTATACAGTCTTTCACTCAAGACCTGTTTACAATGGAAAACAAAATGTTGTCAGCAATAGCCCCCTGTATTTCTCTTAAATGGCTTACGTATTCGTGAAGGTGGGACAAAACTGGCTTGAGCTCTGTAACAGTGCTCATGATTAAGAGATGAGTTCTTCACTAGTCTTAAACTGGGGCCCCTGAACTGCTAGCAGAAGTAGAACAATTACTGAAAACCATTGGCACATCTAATATGTTTCCTACTGTAGAGGGTTGATTAACTGGAGAAACATTTTTGCTGTAAACTTAAAAACAATTTTGTGCATTTTTCCCATGGAAGCCTATTTTCTCATTTTTCATTTCTGATCTCAGTTTGTTCACTTTGGACATTTATACTACCCGTGTCATGCATCTTGTAACTTGTAGTTCTGTAAAGCATTTGATAGTAAAACTTGCATGGAATATACTTCTCATTTTGAAGCCATGGAGAACTGCCTTTTGTGTGTGTGAGAGAGATGGACTGAGAGAAGCTGGGGTTGGGCTATAATGAAACTTAACAATGGTTATTTTTCTTTATTTCAGACTAAGAATAGAGAAACACTTGAAAAAACAAGCAAGGATGAAAAACTTAGAAAAAAAGAAACAGCTCCTTTTACAAAAGAAATTCCCTCACCTTGCTGCACAGTCACAGAATTAATATTAAGGTGGAAGTGTGATGTAAATAATTTTTACTGCAGTAGTCATAAGATGCTACATGTGACTAGCATGTACTGCCAACATATTTTCCGTGGGCTGCAGATAGAGCCAGGCTAGGTGTGACTTTATTTTTACTTTATCTTTTTTCACCTTTTCCCTGCCCAAGTAAAGCTTCTCAAAACTAAAAATACTTAGAGATTAAGTGTAGGAGCTCTTTCCTGCTGATTAAACTGATTTTCAAAAACTTATTCTGTGAGTTATGAGTCTTATTTACCTTTTACCATTAAAGTTTCTCCTGCCTGCTGCTTAGCTTGAGTACAAACTAGCCTGACTGCCAGAACTATCACCCCTCTCTACAAACTTTACTGTCATTACACTCAGAGGCACTTGAATTGGATCCTGCCTTATTTTGAGAGAGGGTGGTGGAAGCAGCATTCTCTGACTACCCTGAGAATCTGGAACTTGGTCATTCCTTTGCTCCAAAATAGCCCAAACTGATGATCATCAAGGTATGCTGTGAAAGTCATTTAGTTGATGAGGTGTGTAGGGTGAGGGTAAAGGGCATGTTCCTAGGAGATGGAGCCTTTCAATTTTAAGTTAGAGGCTTGCAGTGTTATTTCCTTTGACTACCATATTGGTTTACCACAACTAGATTGTAAATCTAATTGTTAGGGTATTAAGAGCTTTTATAAGGCTATTTTGAATTGTTTATAGAACAGAGGGGCACAGTGCTTTTCTAAAAATTTTAAAATACAGACCCAGAATTTTATTATGGCAGGAGTAGAGTCTAAAGGCAGAATAGAGTCAGCTAGTTTTGAGTTGTAAACCAAGGTTTGACACACATTTCTTTTGTGGCTTTAGGCAGTCATTTGTTCTCTGCCTCAGTCTCTCCAATGAAGGTGATCGCATAGTGTTCAAGCTAAGTACATTTTCTCCTAACTCTGAAGGTGGAAAGCACTGTATATGCCTGTAACAGGGTGTATCTACCCTACACAGAGGAGCAGGGAGTTGCTGTGGCCCAGCTGGCTGGAAAAGCTGCCCTCAGCGCTCTGCTGGGCATGCTCACAAGAGAGGCAGGATATAAAAGCCTCTGGAGCTGCTCACTTGTGGCTGACCACCAGAGGGGAAGGAGTCAGGCCTGAGCTCCAGAGCAGCGACAGCAGCAGTCTCAGCCACAGCCAAAGCCAACACAGCTTGGCCATCAGCCTGGAAGATACATTTATTCCCTAGTCCATAGGTTCCCAAACTGGAGGGCACGCCCCTCCTGGCCAGACACTTACCCCCAGCTTGTTCCTGTAGCCTATTTTCCACCCAGACTCTGTACCCCATCCCTATCTTGCTGACTGGCAGCCCTGTCCTGCACACAGGATCCCTCATTTTTGGCCCCACCTCAGAGTGTAGAGGGTCCCACAAATTCCACTAACCCTCAAACCCCAGAAGAATTAATCTGACCTGAAGCCTTGCATGTCAGTCCTACCTACCCTCCCCACATGGGGCTGGGGTGCCATGGAAGGGAGGTGTCTCAGTTGTGGCTACATCAGTGGGATTTGGGGGGCCTAGGAGTGTTGGGGGGTTGCATCTCACTTGTGTGTTCCCTGATTGATTTTTCTGGGGGTCAGTGACCCCTGACCCAAAACAGTTTCCCCTGCTCTTCCCATGAATAAAGACAATGCTGAAACATTTGTGCTGGAAATATATTTTAAAATAAAGCCTGGCCCCCAAGGCCCGAAGTGGGTTCAAGGCCCCATCTGGCTACCACATAACACCCCTGCATCCTCTCACACACCTCAATCCTGAGCCTCTCATACACTGGAACCCCTTGTCCTGAGCATCTCACATCCTCAGTCTTCTGCCACAACACTACTGCACAATCCACACACTGCAAATCTGTGTCCTGAGCCCATCATACTCCCAACCCCCTGCCCTGAGCCCCTCATGCACCCCAACCTGAACTCTTGTACCCTCACATCAACAAGCCTGTGGTTTGCTCAGCACCTCAACACTCCACCTAACCCCAACATGCTCCAGCCTGGAGCCCCCTTCCCTGAGCCAGAAGCCTCCTCTTCATTTCTTCCTGCACCCAAATTCCCTCCCAGAGCTTGCACCTTTCACCCCTTTCCACACCCAAATCCTCATTCCTACCCCAGAGCCCACTCATCCTGTCTCCATCCAGTGAGACTGAGTAAGGGCTGGGGACAGCAAATGATGGAGAGGCAGGAAAGAGAGAGGACAGGGCCTCTAGAAAGGGGTGGGATCTTAGGGCTTGCCCTGACATTTAAAATGTAATCTTGGGTGTAAAAAGATTGGAGACACTACCATAAAAAAATTTTAATTTTCAAATTTTATACCATGAAATGTGAATATATATGTATTGCCTTTTGACATGTAGGGGTACTGGTTTGGTTGGTGGGGAGGCCAAAGAATGATGTAGAAGGCAATGGAACTTTTTCGAACTTTCTAGCATGCTTGCAGGAGTGTTTGGGACTGTTCTGCTGTGGGAACAGGTAGCCAGTCTTGCGTGGTTACTGGTGCTGGGGTGTATATATAAGGCAGCACGTGTCCATATGTAAGAGTAGTAGTAAATAAACATTTGCAATAATTTATCAAAGTAACTTACATCCATTAAATTTATTCTAATCAGGAAAATTATTTTTATAGATTTTTTTTTTTTTAAGTTTGCTATATTATGGCTGCGCTTAAGAAAACAAAGTATGATGAGGACTACATTAAGTATGGCTTCACTGTCATGGAAAAAAAACGGGATTGATCATCCTCAATGCGTAGTATGCCGCACAGTTCTTAGCAATGACTCGAGACCTAGTTGTCTTGAGTGACACTTGACCAAGAACCACAGCGCTTTGACAGAGAAACCAAGAGTTTTTTGCTGATAAACTTCAAAATTTGAAACACATGAAGCTGGACACTACTGGAGCTTTTCATCATGCGTCGACCAAAGCAGTAGAAGCATCTTATGAACTGTCATTGCTCATCATTAAAGCCAAGAAAGCGTATACAATCGGAGAAACTCTTGTGAAGTCTTGCTTGTTGAAAGCAGCTGATATTGTGCTTGGTGCTGAAAACAAGAAAAAACAGACTGTGTTCCAGCAGTTCTTGGCTTTCGCTCTGGATTTGTGACGTTGGTGAAAGAAAAAAACCCAGCCATAACCACAACTCACTGTGGTCAAACACAGACAAGTGCGGGCTGCTAAAACCCTTCCAGATGACTTGTGACTCAGTGAATTTGGCCATAAAAGTTGTCAATTTTGTGAAGAACAGTGCTTTAAATACGAGACTTTGATGCTCTTTGCACGGATTTGGGAGCGGATCATAAAACTCTCATTTCACACAAGAGGGTACGATGGCTGTCCAAAAGTAACATGCTTTCGAGATTATTTGAACTGAAAGATTAAGTGGAAATTTTCCTCAAGCAACAGAAGAAAGAGGAGTTATAGCATTCATTTACGGATCAGACGTTTCAAATTTCACTGGCATACCTAGTGGAGATTTTTTAATCTTTCAACAACTTCAGTTTGAAGCTGCAAGGAAACAACGCTGCAAACATTATAGCACACGATGATGCCATCAAAGGATTTACCGAAAAAGTCCAGCTTTGGAAACATCGAACAGAAGCTCAGATGTCTAACTTTTTGTCTTTTCCGACATTTTCATCACTCGCTGAAAATGAAGGTTTTCAAGATGTTTGTAAAGAGGATGTGAAGAACAAAATTGTGTTTCATCTGGACTGCCTTGCTGATGAATTCATCCACTATTTTCCAGATAACTTTTCTGGCAACCCCATTCATAAATACATATACAATCCATTCAATGTTGATGTTGATTCATTGCCAGAAGTATTGCAAATACAAGCACTCAAAATAAAATGATTCAAGTGCGAAAGAATTTCAAAAACACAAGGTTGGAGAAATTTTGAATAAAATATTTCCCAATGTACTCAAAAGTTGGAGAAGAAGTGTTACGTATTATTCTTCCATTTTCATCAACATACCTCTGTGAAAAAGGCTTTTCAAGTTTAGTCACATTAAAAACAAAGAAATAGACTGGATGTCAAACAATTTGCGTTGCGCACTTTCATCTTTCAAACCTAGGATTTCCCAACTCATGAAGAAAATGCATCATCATCCTTTACATTAAATTTGATTTGTTTCTGCTATTTCTTATGTTAAATTACATTTTTTATTGAATTTTTGTGCCAAGAAAAAAAATTGTGCCTATTTATAATTTAAAATAATTGTTTATAACAAGTTTGTGTTTATTTTTAATTTTAAATTACAAATTGAATTTTTTGTTAAAAGGGGGGTTGGATGATGGTAAAGAGGAGGTTGGGGGGATGAGGGTTTCTTAAAAATCAAAAGGGGGGGGGGAAGTGATGCTGAAAAGTTTGGGAACCACTGCCCTAGTCAGTCAAGATCTCTTTCGGTATCCTGACCCAACAAAACAACTTGAGCAGCTCTGACGCTATGGTGGGAGCAGTGGTATTCCATAACAGCATGGCTTCAGGGTACCTAGTCATGTAGTCTACCACAATTAGGACATATTGGGAGCCCGAGCTCGCTTTCTCTAAGGGCCCCACCAAGTCTAGGCCAATCCATTCGAAGGGGACCCCCACTAACAGGGCCTTTAGTATTCCCTTCAGGTTCACTGGCTTTCGGAAGTCACATACCTCACGGTGGATTCCCAGCCGAAGAATCTCTGGGCCACCCATTGCAGGGTCTCCTCCTGCCCCAGGTGTCCAGCCCAAGGGTTTGCATGGCCCAGTCACAGCATGCCTTTCCTGTATTGGGTAGGGACCAGGAGCTGCCACAACTCCCCCTTGGTTTGAGGGTCTCAGATCATCCGGTAGAGGCGGTCGGCACGTACCTGGAACCACAGCCCTTGGAGCCTAGGTGGGTCTCTTTCCCCCTCGGTCTCCGATTCTCTCACTTGCTCCCAGACCCGGCTCAGTCAGGTCAGGTCTTACCTTTGGTCTCTCATGAAGTCCCTACTAGTATCCAGCCACTCTATTTTACTCTCTTCAGTAGGTGTGGCTGTGGGCTCCTGCTGGCGGGATGTCCCCGCTATCCGGGTAGGTTCCCCTGCTGGTTTGGGCCTGTTCCCTTAGGCCACTAAACCCCAACTCCTCTGGTTCTTGCCAGCTCCATACCTGGAGTAACTTGTGGAAACCCCAACAATCTTAGCCCAGTATCACCGGGGAGGCCAACCTCAGGGCCAGCCTCACATTACAACCCCTTCCTCACGGGGGGTCGAATAGCCGCATCCAAGCCATCAGGTAAGACTATATGTCTCTGCGCGCACACTGCAACCAGATGGAACCTTCTGTCGGCTGAGGGGCTTCTATCAGGTCTGCCTGAACCAATGTCTGGATACACCTGGAGTCTACTAAGGCAGTGACCAGGGTCCCCTCCATCCTCAGTTTGGCTGGTACCATAGCGGGGCCCCTCTCCCTGGACCTCTATCAACACCTGTCCTTAGCTGTAGTCAATATATGGGCAATTGTGACAGAAGTGTCCCGCCTGTCCACACACATAGCATTGGGATGGTCTAGCTTTCCCTGCTGCCCCTGACATTTCTCCTTCCTCCTCCTGTGGACAGTGCGTCAAGTCTCCTATCTCACTGGAGGCCAGAGGTTGATAGCTTCCTCAGCCCCTGTCTAGTCCGTGCTGGCTGGGTATTATCCTTGGGGACCCATAGGGGCAGAAGGGAAAAAGTCCCCCCCAAGCCTTCTGAGTTGATGAGCCCCTGCTACTCTTGCCTCTCTTCCCGGAGTCCTCAGCCACCAAGTAGTCCTCCATCAGGGGGACAGCCTCACCCACCTTTGTCCCCCGGCGGGGAGGATTTGTACAAATCATTCTATAAGCATCTTTTTGGCCACATGCACCTCAGTTCGGCTCTCAGGTTCAACCCACTGCCTACAAAGCTTCTGAGCCATGGCCCATGGACTGGCCCCCAGAGAATATCACTCCTAGCAGAACTGCTGGAGGTACGTCTCCAGACGGATGCTCACCTGGTCTCGAATAGCCATCTTTACCTGGGGATAATCTAGGGCACTGTGGGGGGGTCTAAGTTCTGATCGTCACCCTATGTTCTCCTGGCCCCCTGGTGACTGTGGCAACCCGTTTGAAACTTCGGGCTCGTCGGGGGGGGGAGGGGGAGGGGGAGGGGCGCACTACCCCTCAACAATGCCAAATATTCACTGAAATGAAATCAATTCTATTTATAATTGTTTTAGAACCAAATTCATACTCAGCCTATACTCTGGGCCCACACTACTTCATAGTACAGCATAAAAGAGGAATAGATCAGAACATTTTCACTACAGGGGTAGTTCTTTTGCAACAGCTTCACAATTTATGTTGAAGGGGGCTGCCTAAGATATAAAGTATAAAAATAGTTTTCCATCCGGATTATTTATGAATGACAGAAGAGTAATTATGAGTGCTTGCTAAAAACAGTGTTGCTCTAAATGTGAAAACAACCATTTTTATTTTTTTTAAAAGACAAATTATAATAGTTTAAGGACAGCATATCAACAGGGAAGATTAATCTGTAAAAGTAGACAAGATTTTTTTAATAAATTTAATTCAAGGGCATTTCAAAGTATTGCATATACTAGCTAACCTGTAAAGCTACCCACAGGAAAAGATTTTTAGAGAAAATAGACATTTATACAAAATTATAAAATACTTAGAGTTACTGTGTTTCAAGGGATGAAACATCTATTTACTGTGACAGTACCAGTTAGGCCTTTTAAAACAGTATCTACGGTTTGCAAAATGGATCTTGAAGTATGCAAAAAACCAAAAACAGTATAAATTTTCTACAAAAGATTCCATCCCATTCCTGAGTACACTAAAGCTATGAAACACAAAGAGTCCTGGGAAGGCAGCAGTTTCTCACAGTGAGACATCTATGGGCATTTCCTTTCTACACACTGTTTTCCTCCTTCTTCATACTCTTGTTTAGAGATCCACATCTGCTGAAAGGTACCCTGCAAAAGGGGAAGAAAGCCTCAGTTACTGCACTGAGGGCATCATTAGCTCTGACAGCATTAAAAGCACACAAGACTTAACATTTTCAAAGTGTAGCAAAGGACCCTGGCTCAAGCTACCTAAATGTATCCTTAAACTGGGATGTACATGTTAAGCAACTAGGGAAGACTGTCACATCAATGGTTGATTCCATCTCCTCTCTGGGTACCTCCCTACTATCCTTGTCTCATGTGTGCTCATCAACTTGCAGAATCAGACCCAAAAATACATCTAAAGAGCAAATTTAGTACAGTAAAAGCTTTGTTATCAGCATGTTGGGGATAACAGGGGTGTCAGTAAGTCAAAAATTCTAATTAATTAAGAGGGAGTGAGTTTGGATGCAGAAAGGGGCCGGCAGGGGGTTAGGGCATGGGAAGGGTTTTGGGGTGCTGGATTTAGGTGGCACTCACCTTTGGCACATCCCTGCACATGACAACGTCTTTGCTGCTCCTAGGTGACGGCACAAGGGGCTTTGTGCACTGCCTCTGCCCGAAGGCACTATACCTGTAGCTTAGGATGAGGACAATGCATGAAGCGCCTATGGCCATTCCTCTGCCTACGGGCAGCAGGAACATGGTGTGGCTTCCAGGGAGTCACACAAAGCCAGGTAGGGAGCATGCCAATCCCATACTAACCAGACTCTATTGAAGCTTTTACTGTACTTTGAGAATGCTCCAGATGGCATGTAATTTTCTGAAGATCCAGCAAGAGAATACCTCAGGAGCCCCACCTACATCCCCTTTGGAGGCAGGGAAAGAAACTTAATGAAGTTTCTAGATTTATGCAAAGAGCATTAATTATTTTATTATCAGGTTTCTCCCACACCATGCTAAGCAGAGCTACTACAAAAGCATCAGCTGCTATCAAACTCAATCAGTAATAAGACTTCTGTGGAATCAGGTGTTAGATAATGAGACTGCTCAGCATCCCTTCCCAAAGCTATGTAGGTTTACTAACCAGAGAAGCCAAAATTGAACCACCAATCCAGGAACTGAACCTCCGCTCCACTGTTGTATTATTCGCTATCAACTTCAGCCGCATACTCTGAATAGAAAAAAAACCCATTAGTAAGTTTAAACTGAAGGTTCACGCTTTTTCCCTCTGAAGAGGATGGGGGAGGGAAGAGGTCTTAGCACAGCATTACAGACCAATACTCAAAGGCTACAGCTACATTGTAGCCTTCTTCCAGAAAAGCTTATGCAAATGAATATGCGTGGAATATCGCTGCACTTCATTTGCATAATTAATTAGCAGCCACTTTTGCGCAAGAGGCTTTTGCGCAAAAAAGAGCTGTGTAAACGGCTCCTTTCTGCGCAAAAACCCCCTCTTGCGCAAAAGCTATTCTTCCTCATTTTTTCAGGAATAACGGCTCTTGCACAAGAGGGGGTTTTTGCGCAAAAAGGATCCATCTACACAGCTCTTTTTTGTGCAAAAGCCTCTTGCGCAAAAGTGGCTGCTAATTAATTGTGCAAATGAAGCGCGGCGATATTCCACGCCATGTTTCATTTGCATAAGCTTTTCTGGAAGAAGGCTACAGTGTAACCGTAACCAAAGTGTTTAATTCATTTGTTAATACACAAGTCAGACACTAATTCTATTACATTTTCTGTAATGGGGAGCTTGTCTGATTTGAATTTTGGAGTCTAGTGCTCAAAAAAATTACAGGTTAAATAAAGTAGCAAATTGCTGTCCCTGGTAGTCCGCCTGACTTGTGTGTGCAACCCACAGAGAACAAAGTTGTATTTTGATATGAGCTCAAACTGAGCCAGTGAAGTTGCCTTGGAAATAGGTTAGCAGCAACACAACAGGAGAGATTATATGGGGAAATTATCACTATGGCTCACAAATTGTTATACAGCCCAGAATAGTTGTCTGAAAGTAGACAGATAACTAATTACCTATCTAATAACAAAACTAATGATCTATTGAAGCCTGCTTTATGCTGTTACTTGTTTCCAAATTGCACTGGATTTTTCTTTTAAATATGATAAATTTTTTCAATAGTATACAACATGTGACCTCATTTTAGTCAATAAAGCAAAAGAGGGGCTGGAAAAAGCACAATGGAGGTGCTAACACGTTAATGGTTTGGTGAATCTCTTCTACCTTTTACCAAAAAAAAAAGCAATGCAATTAAAGCCGTCACTGCTTGAATAGGCATGTATGACTGAGTGTGCATAACCCTATCTTGTCCAGTGTAGGGTAACATCACATTATGAGTAGTGGAAGTCCTGATCCTCAGGACCATACTGGGCATGCTGCAACTGCTGCCTACGTATAAAAGAGAGCACCCCAGTTCATTCTAGGTTGACCACAGAGAGCAGATGGTGGAGCTCCAGGCCAGGAGCTGCTACAGCCAGTGACTGTGGGAATCAGAAAACCCAAGAACCAAAGGGTAAACTGCAATCTCCAACAGACCACCAGGAGTTGGGCTCCCTGAACATTACTCCCAATAGGGAACTTGGAGACCTTGCCACTGTACGGCCCTCTACCCTTGGTGATATGGTATGAAAAGGCCCAGGGAGATGATGAAAGTGGTAGCTAATAACTGAGCAAGGTCACTATGTTGCAGTAGGATTCCCAGCTGATTAGGTGACAGCCACTCCTGTTGTCAATAGGGCCCAGGGGAGAACCGAGTCACCCTATCCAACTGCCACCCACCCTTAGGTGGTGGCCCTCTTCCCTGATTCCAGCCACTAAGCCATGCAGCCCTGACACCAAGGGCAATTGGATAGATTTTGACCATTAGCCTGCGCAGCTCCATACTCGAGGGCTGTCATGCTGACTCCAGCCTCTCAGCTGAAGGACTGTCTAATAGACTGTAACTGTAGTGTGATGACCCAACCTCCTTAGGATGGGCCATGTATACCACACACTATCATGTACAAGGTAAAACAAAGATAAAAAATAACTCAAAGCAGCAATTTAATAAGATGTCTTACTGGTGGAGTTTTCTGAGACAGCTCTCTATTCAGTCTGTCTGTAAAACTCTGTATTAAAGTGTTTCCTCCTGCTACGATCACACTGCCATACAGGCCCTGGAAAGAGAAAAACGTGACCCCCAGAGTTCAGTCAATGTATTTTGGAAATGTTTTCATACACTTAACACCTAGACAGTTACACCATTAGTACAATCATTTTTCTACCACATGAAAAATAATTTTAAGATATAAGGGTGGGGGGGAGGCATTTTGATGACTGGTTCTAAATAGCTTTTATTTACCATTTTAATGTTTAGTATGTCCAGAACAGCTTGCCTTCATGCTCCCCCAACCTGTCCTTCAGAGACACAGGAACCCACAACTCAAAGTACCATCCATAAAAAACACATGAAGGATTTTTTCCTCCATTAGAAAAAAAATATATATAGATGTCAATATTATATTTAAATTTACTAATATGACACTTGCCAAAGACAGAATGCAGCCTACCCAGCCAGCTTGACTTTGCAATTAAGGAAGTGCAATGAATGGATCAATCCATGTGCAACCAATATCAGAATTGCACACAGCCAAAATCATTGCATGCTCTTCAACAGATGGTGTTGATGGGAGCAAAAAAGGAGAATTTTAATTATATGCTTTCTTTTTCCACCTACACCATACAATAAATTAATGGCAGAAACTATTTAATCTTCATATATTTGAGGACAAATAGTTACAAAAAACTATTAACCTAAAATGACAGCATGAAGGTAACCCACTGCACATTGTTCAATCATCAAACTCTGGATTACAAACCATTTTATTTATTAGTTTAGTTAGACCAGCGTGAAACCAAAGTAACTCAGGATTTCAACAGAGTCTCTGTGCTTCTATCAATGCAACAGAGATCAAAATCCGACAGCTGTTCCCATGTTTGAGAAACACTGTCTTCAATGTCCCCTAATAATCACACAACACGTAGGTTATAACGAAAAGACACATCAGAATAACCTTGAGGTCAAAATCTCCATTTCAACTGATGGCAAAATATCCATTCCTCTTCAGTAACTCTCATAGCTAAAATATATTGTAACCACACACAAAAATATCTATGCTTTAAATAATACGTATCTGACTAATACTTACTGGTCTGATGTCTATATCACACATTCCAACGCTTGTGGTGACAACGTGGCTAACACCCAGCATTGTGTTGCCAGATAAACCCTGGTACAAAATTAGAAAAACACAAATTAGCACTTCAAAACAGCAAAGCACATTAAAGCAGTGAATGAATAAGGGCCTAAAAACTTTGCAGACACAAGTCTTTTAATTTATCTATAGTTTTATTCCACACCCATCAGCATTAACTCAGCATCACATGAGTTTTATTTAAAGAAAGTATCACATATATTGAGTTGCATTTCTCCTACTCCATCCCAAACATAGTCCCAGAGAGCACACAGTGTAAATACAAACATAGCTACATAGTTAGAACATAAGAATGGCCGTACTGGGTCAAACCAAAGGTCCATCTAGCCCAGTATCCTGTCTACCGACAGTGGCCAGCACCAGGTGCCCCAGACAGGGTGGACCGAAGACAATGATCAAGCGATTTGTCTCCTGCCATCGCTCTCCAGCCTCTGACAAACAGAGGCCAAGGACACCATTTTAATCCCCTGGTTAATAGGCTTTTATGGACCTAACCTCCATGAAATTATCTAGCTTCTCTTTAAACTCTATTATAGTCCTAGCCATCAGACTGTACCCACATATAAAGGAAAGGCTGCATAGAAGTACAAGGGCTTGTCTTACCTTTACATTAGAAGGGTCAAATAATCCTTCAGGAATTTTTAGACGTTCTGCACCAAAGTCACAATTGTAACCATTTGGGAATTCATAATGAACTGTTGGCATCTGTGCCGCTACCCTGAAGATTGATATTGATCAGAACATTAGGCAGAAAGTAAAGTTGATAAATCATGTTGCACAAAATGCAGTTAATACTCTAATCAGCATCATAAACTAAATTCTAAAGAACAAATTTTAATATGACCTGTGCTTTTGGCAATCTTTCTGATCATTATTAGAATTTATGTACATTAGAGATTACACTTGCCATGCCAATCCAACCATTCAAGGTATTTTTAACACAAAAGAGAATGATTTTGCACATCATACTTTTGCAATAAGCTTAACAACAAAAATCATGGACTCTGACTCCTATATATACATATTTAACATACATACACTGTTAGTTTTACAAAGATAAAACGACATACTGTTCATCATAGGTTGAATCTGACACTTGAAGAACAGAGGCTTGGAAATCCTGAATTACACACTAAGAAGAGAAGAAAAAAAAAAGAAAAGGTGTGTTATAAAGATTTCAGTTCAGAAGTTCACATAAATGTGAAACTTAGACAAAAATCTTAAACCATAAGCGAGTATATTTGGAATTACAACACCAAGAGCACAAAATATTTGCAAAGCTTCTTTAAAAAGCTCTGAAGTCATAGAATTTAGCACTTGCTAAGGTAATTTCTTGCTTAGGTAATTAGCAAATTACCTTAGAAAATAAAGATTGTGAACAACTAGAAGAGGTATTGTTCCAAGCACCACAGGATTTAAAGAGATCAGAAGCTAAGACACCTCCCCTAAGGATATGACTATTTCCCCTCAGGAATCTTAAGGCTGGATTCAGTCAACTACAAACTTATCTGGGAAGTAATACTATAATCCCCTAAAATTTTCAGTATTTACAAATTTTAAACTGGAGATAAAAATAAGATTATCCGATGGAATTATATTCTAAAAATGAAAGAGCAGATAAACTGATTTTAAAAAGCCACTCCTCTCTAAACCCCAAAAAGAAGAAAATCCCCTCTCCTACTGTTATACTGAAAAATTTCTAATTTAGTATATTAGCAAATGGGATTTCGTTGTGGGTCAGGGGAGAAGAAATATTTACTTACATTACACATATAGTTGTGCCAAGATCTTGTGACCTGAGGTAACTTCTCTTTTCTTTTCCAGTTTGCCGGCGATCCTTCGCGAACTGCTTCCTGCAATTTTAGAAAAGTACAGTCAGTTAACAGTCTACACTCCGGAAAATGAACACTTTTTAAATCCAGTTAACCTTCCCACCTTTGATGCAATCATATATGGAGGGATTAGCTCTATGTTCATTTCCTGAAACAGTTCTCTGCACTGCATAGTAATAAAGTCTCCAGCAAGGGGTGATTTTACAATGCCTACAAAATATAAAAAACATTTTGGACTACATTCAAATCCTCACAGAATAAAATCTCGGCAATAAATTGTTCATTTGAAACAAAGAAGCCCATCCCCCCCACTTTCAACAAACATACGCTTCTTTCTATTCAAAGATACCACATTCTTTTAATATTAATAATAAAACTCATTTCTTGATGCGACAAACACAGCATATAAATTACACGTCTTTGAAATGTTTTACCTTGTTGAAGTACATATCCATCATGCACTGGAATAGCAGTGGTGTGAGTTGCTCCACTATCCAAAATCAGGCCTGTGGACCGACCATTAGCAAAGCTAATCAGAAGGGTTAGGAAGAATGGGAGAGAATTTTGACAAATAGCTAGAGCACAACTAGCAGTGAGGATCTTAAGAGTTCTATTCCAATTCTCACAAGGGACTTGCTACGTTTATCCAATTACCTTTATGTAGAGTAGGGATATCAATGGTTAACCGGTTAACCATAGGCCTGGCTGGGCTGGAGAAGCGCCCCATCTGTGGTGGGCCTTTAGTCTGGCTGGATCAGCCTCCCATTTGCCCCATTTAAGTGGTTAACCAGTTAACTGATTAAATGGGATTTTACACCCTAATGTAGAGGGGTAAAAAGTACCAACCTTGCATACATGTTAGGCTTTATTTATATTTGCAAACTGCTTTGAGCAATGCCATAAAATCAAAGTAACGCTCTGCAATCTCTAAAATTATTTTCCATTTATTTACGTTCTGAACTGCCTATCAAAATGTATACGTTAGTTTAAAATATTGACAGAATGCAGTATAAGGCTTACTCAGTGATCTCATAAGATTTCTGTTGCAAAAGACATTGTAGTAATCTGTGAAAAGTCATTTTAGCCATGCTGAGCTCTAACCTATAGCATATATGATTCTGGGATGCATTAACAGGAGTGTTGTGAGCAAGACATGAGAAGTCATTCTTCCATTCTACTCTGCACTGATTAGGCCTCAATTGGAGTAGTGTGTCCAGTTCTGTGTACCACATTTCAAAAACAGATGTGGAGAAATTGGGGATGGTCCAAAGAAGAACAACAAGAATGATTAATGGTCTAGAGAGCATAAGCTATGAGGGAAGACTGAAAGAATTGGGCTTGTTTAGTTTAGAAAAGAGAAGACTGAGAGGGGACATGATAGCAGTTTTCAAGTACCTAAAAGAGTGTTACAAGGAGGAGGGAGAAAAATTGTTATCCTTGGCCTCTGAGAATAGGACAAGAAGCAATAGGCTTTAACTGAAGCAAGGGAGGTTTAGGTTGGACATTAACCACCCTGACAGTTAGGAAGTTTTTCCTAAACACTGGAATAAATTGCCTAGGGAGGTTGTGGAATCTCCATCCCTGGAGATATTTAAGAGCAGATTAGACAGACATCTATCAGGGATGGTCTAGACAGTGCTTGGTCCTGTTGTGAGGGCAGGGGATTGGACTTGATGATCTTTTGAGGTCCCTTCCAGTTCTATGAGTCTATGTTCAGTGATTCTATATGGTCTTAATACTAGGAATGTAAAATCCTGATTAATCAGTTAACCAGTCAAACGTTAGGTTAACCAAACATTTAACTGGCTAACCGACTAAGTGGGATGCCAGGCCCTGCAGCTGGGGCTGCTGCTGCTGCTGCTGCCAGCAGACTCTCGGCCCCGGGATGGGGCCTGGATCACTGCTGGTGGCACAAAGTTCCCAGGGCTGAAGTGATGCTTACCAGGTAACTAGTTACCTATTCACATCCCTAATAAATACACATGGGAAAAAGATGCCTCATAGGACAGGACTCACACCAAGAAGTTTTCAGAGCTGAATACTAGGGAGAAAGCACAGAAGTAGAAGCTGTTCTATTTACATCAGCCATATTGAGGGCTACAGAAATATTAATTTTGGTTAGGAAAAACAAAAAAGCTTCTAATGCCATTTTAAAAAAGCTTGCTTTATGTCTTGGAAATATATATGGATCAACATTTCAAGGATACGCTGTAAGAACTGCCGTTTTACACAAGAAAAAAGCAGGGATATTGTAATGTTCAAACATCAGTTCTGTCAATTTCTCACGCTTTGCTCTGGTATTCCACTACAAAAAAGAAAAAAAATACATAAACAGCCAAAACAGAAATATTATGCTTACCTCAAAATCCATTATATTCATTCCTGTATGCTCACAGGATGCCAGCAAGAAAATTAGGATTATTGAAATAGTAGTTTAAGAGCAGTTGCTAAATTCCATAAAACAAAACGTATTATAGAATATATTTATACTTGGAATTGTATTGCCTGAGATAGTATTCATTTTTTGTGGTATAAGCATTTCATTCCAGGTTCATACACAAAACACAGGAGGACTTTCTGAAAACTAAATGGATGTTTACATGCATTTCCACTTTAAGCGATTCAAATAATAAATTATTTCTGTAACTACTGTACACTTTCAGAATCCTTTCCACATTGGAATTCTCAAAGTTCTTTACAAAAGAGCCCAAAACGCTCCTGTGAAATAAGTGTTACAGGAGGAAATGTACAAGTGATTTGGCCAAGGAAGAATTCAGATTTCCTAGCTCTCCAAGAATTTTATCAGATTTCCTAGCTCTCCAAGTATTTTATCACATCTTTACTTAAGCAAAGTTGTGCTAAGACACATCTGTGGATTGGAAGTCCCATTTTATTAGGAACTTTTTATAAATCAATTGTTTAATTACTAAATGAGGTTAGCACTCACATAAGGAGTCAGACTGAAGACCTTCATTTAGCCACTGAATAGTCCCCAGTGCAGACTATTCCATACTCCATCATTGTACCTCAATCCTTCTCACAGGGATCATGTTTAGGAGTGGAAGGGTCGCAGAGTCTCCCTATACATTTAATAGCTGCCTTCTTGACAGTTTCAGGTAGATTAACTGTGATGGTATACTCTGTTATGTGGCCATCTATACATAGAGAACTACAATGAAACCAAGAACTCATTTCACAGCCATCAAACACCAACAACTTGAATTTAGTACTAGGCTTGTGTGGATTTATTTTTGTTTATATATACTTCCATAGCATATATTTTCAATAATATCCAAGTACCTCTGCTAACTGAAAAGCGAGAGACATCCATTCTCAATTCAGTCCCTCATTCCTTTCCCTTCCTGAACCTATGTATACACTTAGGGTGTGTCTAGTCTACAGGGTTTTGTCGACAAAAGTGGACTTTTGTCGACAAAACTATACCTGCGTCCACACTGCCTTTGAGTTATGTCGACAAAACTCAGCAGTTTTGTCGACATATGTAAACCTCATTCTACGCGGAATAACGCCTTTTGTTGACAGAGTTCTGTCAATAGAAGGCATTACTGCATCTACACTGTCCTTTGTGTCCACACTGTTATGTCGACAAAGCGGCTTGCTTTGTCGACAGAACTGGATGTAGTCTAGACGCTCTTTGTCGACAGAAGCTTTGTCGACAGTATCTGTCGACAAAACTTCTGTCGACAAAACCCTGTAGTCTAGACGTACCCTTACAGTCACTGCTTTCAATACACTAATGTGGAAATTTTTTTTTACAATAATTGTATTAAAGGAGGCTCATCTTCATTATATATACCCTCCATGGTTGCTATTCAGATTCCTATATTGTGCCTTCTAATATAGAGCACAGTAAGGTGGGGAACTATAGTCTATAGTTCTATTTAAATTCTGACTTTTACATTTTCATTTGCTCTATGAGGCCATTGAGTAATCCAGGGAACAAAATTAAAGCTTTGCCATTATACATATTAATCTCCCTGACCCTGTTTTAGAATGGCTTGTTGTAATGAATGATTTTAAAAACATCTCTATTTTTAGTTAACATAATATGAGTTCACCTACAATTTTACACTTCCACCACTCTCCCCAAGAAGAGAAGCTTATTACAAAACAAAGGCTCTAAGAAGAAATCCATCTTGAAATTTGTGATCTCCATTTGAGAGGAGAGTGTGCACTTTGTGCTGTATCACAAAAGTAACCATCATTTCAAGTTACTGACAAAAAATAAAATGCAGAGAATAATCCAGCAGAGTATTTTTAAACTGTAAACTCTCAAGACTGGCAAATCTGCACATAGCCACTTTATATTTGTGCGCCATGTTTGTGGCTTAGATTCAAATGCAAATTTTTTATCTGTGCAAGGTAGGGATGTTAAAAAGGGGTTTTCAGCATTTACACATTGGGTGGGGTGGGGGGAAGGCAGTTCCGCGGGATAAGGGACGCGCCAGGAGCTGGCTTTTAAGCTGCCTGCCCCTCTCCATTTTCTCCCTTCCCCATACTGCTGCCTCTATATCAGCACAAGGAGGGGAGGCAGAAGCCAGTGCTTGCAGAGAGTTGGCTTCCTGCGAGCACCTGCTCCCATGGAGCTACCTGACCCAGATACAGAGGCAGCATCAGGGGAAGGGACAGAACCTTGCATGTAACTGTGAGGGTTAACTGATGAGCCCAGGCTCATCAGTTAAACATTTAAAGAGATATACTAACACATCCTTAGAGCAAGCCTCTAGGTATTACCTCTTACTTTTCTAAAAATTTCAGAATTCCTAACTTACAATTCTGTAAAAAATTTGTAAAAACAAGATTAAAAGAGTTCTAAAGCCCAATGACAATCTATTCATTATAAAATTTCAAAGAAGGAAATATGCTTTTACTCACTGGTGCTTCTGACATTAGGACCGGGTGCAAACTTGCTTCAGATTTAATGTGCATCTTGTATGTGTGATCCAAAATTGCCTGGAAACTGTCCCAGTCCTCAACTGTAACAATGACGTTTAGACAATATTATTCCATTTTCAAAAAGAGACATAGTTAATTGAGTCATCTAAAAACATAACTTTAAAACACATAGATCAACCATCTCCTGAACAACAGTCTTAAAAATTCACACACTTCAGCAGCTCCATAAAGTTCTATGCTGCTTACCAATTACATTCGTCCCCTTCTTTTTCCCCCACCACCGTTATCAGGTGGGACCCATTCCAGCTCATTACATGGAGGAAAGTCTCTATAGTTCTTCCTCAGATCAGACCTCATAATTAAAACCATTTTAAATACAACATTTCATTTTTGGACCAAGAGTATTAATGAAAATTGAATATATTTTTTTGCCCGTGACAGATAAAACTTTGCAGCTGAATATAAAGTTAGTGATCAGATTTTAAGAACAAGAAGAAAAAGACAGAGCACCATACTCATTCCATTTTTTAAGGGTGAAATAGCCTCCATGTTTTCCCTTGGAACTCGCAGTGCATTGGTGTCTATATAGTAAGTAGGACCTCCTTGTTTTCCTTTGTCACCATCTATTTCCATCAAGGTGCTGCCATCATCCCTTTCCAGTACCACACCAATAGCAGTGGGAAAGTCAACCTGCAATGTAAAATATGGACCAGGTATGGCAACTGCAGAGTGGGCATTTGTTTATTCACTTATAACAAAGTACTGTTTTCATTTCAGCTATACATTTAAAAAAAATGTCTACAAATTCAAAACTTGTTCAGTGGTTCGTAGAATACGTAAAAAAACCATTTAATCACAATGACTCTTACCTTTGGACAATCCTCACCAGCATAGCCAGCTCTCACTGTATAGGAACCAATATCGAAAACAAGAGCCCCAACTTCATCTGTAAGGATTAGAAGTAAATAGGCAGGCAATAAAATCTCTGTGCTTATCAGCAAAAACATACAAGCCAACACACTTTTTGTTAAACGTGAGTGCAAACCACCATCGCAACTTTTAACCAGGATTTAAAGCTGGCAAAGAACAAAATATTTTCAATTGAAAATATTAATTGCAGAAAAATTACCCCAAAAAAGCCATTGTATTTTAAGTAAATAACCAATAAAACAGTACTTTCATTCAAAATTAGGGATGCAAAATCCCTGTTAAGCAGGCAGGGGACTGCACCAGTCCACCAGTTAACCATAACTGGTAAAGTGATTTTCAGAATGTGTTATGATTTACTCACAAAGTTATACTTCCCCCTACACTTCCCTGGATTATTAGAAATTAAACAGGAAAATAATTAGAATTAGATGTGACAGTCTATAACACAGATGTTTAAGAAATACATCCATTCCCTTAAGTACTGATCTGTAAAGAGACTCCATATGGGCTCAACGGGGTCAGGACCCTAGCAAAATTATTAATAATACTAATTATTATTATTATTTTGGTAGCACTGTTTACAGGAGATGCTCTGGTGCAAGATCTTGGCTTCCAAATATATCTTTCGATGGCGTGCTAACCTGAATTTCCCACCAAAGTAACAGCACCAAATGTTGCCTTACACCATTAATCTGCCTTACAGATCTAACAAACGGAAAAGGCCACAATGAAATTTACCAAAGACAGAAACTAAGAAAATACAGGACTATGTAGTTGAAGCAAAATGCAGGACAATGTAGCACTTTAAAGACTAACAAGATGGTTTATTAGATGATGAGCTTTCATGGGCCAGACCCACTTCCTCAGATCAAATAGTGGAAGAAAGTAGTCACAACCATATATACCAAAGGATACAATTAAAAAAATGAACAAATATGAAAAGGACAAATCACATTGCAGAACAGGAGGGGGATGCGGGGGGGGGGGGGGAGGAAGGAAGGTAAGTGTCTGTGAATTGATGATATTAGAGGTAGGGAGAGCGGGATGTTTGTGGACTATGTAGCACTTTAAAGACTAACAAGATGGTTTATTAGATGATGAGCTTTCGTGGTCTAATCATCATCTAATAAACCATCTTGTTAGTCTTTAAAGTGCTACAAAGTCCTGTATTTTGTTTCAGCTACACCAGACTAACACGGCTACATTTCTATCACTATTCTAGAAACTAAGACGACCTTCAAACTAGTTAGACCTTCCACTTTAATGAAAACTTGCAAGGTATACTGAAGGGAAGCACTGTGTGTTTCCGACCGCAGCTGAGTGGAGTTGTTAGCTTTGATGGGAAGAACGATGCTGGTGGTGTTCATGGGTGGAGCATTACAGCTGTATCTTAGCAACGCTGTCACTTTATGGACCAGAAGAGCAGCAAATAACTGGGGAGGGGAAGAAGCGCAGGGAGCGGCAGCAAATCGATTGCAAGGAAGCTCAAGGCTTGGGAACGTGGCCGGATTACGCGGGGCTGCATGGGAAGCTCCTGGGTAGGGGGAAGCGGCATCAGCACACGCACAAATAATGGACAGACTAGAGCACATGCCTGTAGGGGGAGGGGGTGGGAGATGCAGCAGGCCTGTGGGGGCTCGGAGGAGGAGGGGGGGCAGCTAGGGGAAGCCTCGTGTGGAACAGCCCTGGGCGAGGCGGGGGCTGGGGGAGGCCCGTGAGGGGCAGCAGGGGCTCGGAGGTGCTGGGGGGCAGCAGGCAGGCGCTGGGGGGGGGGGGGGCAGAGAGGCCCGTGGGGAACGGTCGTGGGGGGCAGCAGGCAGGGGCTGGGGGGGGTTCACAGGCGGGGGGGGCGGGCACTCACCTCCCCCGTACACCCCGCCGCTCATGGCTGCCGCCGGGCCTGTCTCGCGCCCCGCTCCCGGCAGCCCCCGCTAACTACTTTCGCTGACAATAGCGAGCGCGAGTCTCCGGCCCGCGCTCACTCGCCCCGCCGGCTCAACCGAACTTGCTGCTGCTTTCCCCTCAGACCAACAGAGCGCGCCGGCCGGCCCCCGCAACCCCGAGAGCGGGCGGCCAATCGTGGCCAGCAGGGGGCGGGCCGAGACAGCGGGAAACCTATCCCTGTCAAGAAAAAGAGTGAAGGAAGCAAGTATGGTTGCAGTGTGCAGGGTCAGCGGAGGTTGGGGTTGGGGGACGGGGCAAGGAATTGATTGACATGGGGGTAGGTGGGGCTGAGGGTGTGGAGGCTGGGTCTAGGGAGGGATGTTTGGGGGCCGGGGAAGGGTGTTATGGGGCTGGCTGGGGGTTAGGAAGGAACTTGGGGGGCTGGTTAGGGTGCTATGGGGTTGGCTGCTGTTGGGGGTTAGGGAGAGACTTGGGGGGAGGCTGGGGCTTGTGGGCCAGCAAGGGATGCTTTGAGACTGTAGTTAGGGAGACAAAAAACAGGCCTATGCAGCACTTTAAAGACTAACAAGATGGTTTATTAGGTGATGAGCTTTCATGGGCCAGACCCACTTCCTCAGATCAAATAGTGGAAGAAAATTGTCACAACCATATATACCAAAGGATACAATTAAAAAAATGAACACATATGAAAAGGACAAATTAAACAATCTTGTTAGTCTTTAAAGTGCTACATAGTCCTGTTTTTTGTTTCAGCTACACTAGACTAACACGGCTACATTTCTATCACTAGTTAGGGAGAGGCATTTTAGGGTGGGAAGTTAGGTGGGGTATTTTGGGGCAGGATGGTGCAGGGAGCCTAGAAAAAGGTATTTTGGGATTGCCTTAAGTAAGGGGTTGAGAACTGGCCAAACCTGATCTTCATCAGGGTAACAAAAGGCCCGAGGGGAAAAATGCAAAAAAGAAAGTGTTTTTGCAGTGTTGGGATGCTCTTGGGATACCCTGAACAGTAAGCTGCTGAGTTACCTCTCTGCCTCAGCAAAAGAACGTCACTGGAGTTCAAAGGACATGAGTTAGGTCTTTGCCACACCAGGTGTCACCAGTAACACTGCTTACCTTTCCTTTATCTTGCAGGTAACCTTGAAAACCAGTTCTCAAGTTCCCCCAAGCTGTTTTTCTGTAGTGTCCATTCTCTATTCACAGAAATTACTAAATTTGCTTTCTCCAAAGAGACAGAATGCATACCAGCCTGTTAATGCAGCTGAAGATATATGCCTGTAACAGCACAGAGATGTAAGTGATAGTAACTATGAAAAAGAGAGATTAAGAAGAGATGTAAGTGATAGTAACTAGGAAAAGAGAGACTAGTATGTTACAGATACAAACAAAACAAAATAATGTGCTAGTGATTAAAGTCTAACTTTAGCAAGTTACAAACTTTGCCTAAGCAGCTCACTTGAATCAAACTTCTGAGTACCTTTCCTAGGCCTGGAAATTAGTTCTGTGTAGACTTGAAAAAAGTCTTTCATCATCTCCAGCTGGCTTAATAAAACCCACCTTGTCACTCTAATAAAACATGCATGACATTTTACAGAGTTCAGTGCTTGCTACTCTACCATCAATATCCCTTTCTCAAGTACCCCTCCCAATCCAGTTTACCTCCCTTCCTGAGTCTTCTTTCTTCTGTTGCTCCCTGTTCTCCTTTTCCAATGGAATAAAATCTGTATAAGCCCCTGTCAATTTTGTACCTTCCCACCACCCCCTATATCCTCCCAACCCAGTGATGGTCCCTTGGCATCTCAAACTTCCTGCCTCAAAATCTGGATATTGGGCTGAGCTCATCTGATTCCCTCCTTTCCCCTGCTTGTTACTAAACTGCCATCCTCACTGGATTGTTCTGGCAGAGAAAGAAGGGGTGGGAGATGTTAGTATCTGCCCTGGCATTTGGCCAGTAAAGCCATAGAACACAGCACAGAGAGCTAGAAAACAAAGTTAGGAAGGACTAAGTAGTGAGCAGGGAAGTGGAATGGGGTGGAGGAGGGAAAACAGGAAATTGATGAAAAGGAAAAGGGACTTGGAGAGTTCAGGAGCCAGAGAACTAGATAGGTAGATCTGCCTAAAATTCCAAGTGTCCAATCCCATGATTTGCATAATATTGACCATTGAGAAATCTTAAACTGGTTGATTAGGGCCTTTGTAGAATAATTAATGCCATTTTTCAAAGTTACATAGAGCACATAGCTAATTTTTGCATCCTAATACAAAGATCAGATACTGGCTAACCACAGATCATATGTAAAATACATAAGGCTGAATACTCTTTTCACATACGTGTGCACTGTTCTTATTGATTTTGGTGGAAGTTCTGATTTTGGTGGAAAAGTATGTGAGGGTGATATGTCTCATATTTAAATCTCTCCTTTAAAATCACTTCCTTGGCTATCCTTCATTGAGTGATATTTAATTCATTCATACATTTAGAAACAATAGTATGAAAGTAAGAGATCCAAGAAAACTGTAAGCTTCATTTTGTAGAGGAAACTGAGCCTCAAAGGATGCTGTTAGCTCTTCTTTTGCTAACCCCACCTTTTCAAAGTACACTGCCATTTGATTATATTTTCTGCCTGATTCTAGATTGTAAGTGCCTTGAGGCAAGGATCTTGGACCTTGTTCAGATCTCATTTATACTAGGGTAAATTCAGAGTAACTTCACTTTGTTTGTAGAGTTATTTAAAAATTACACCAGTGTAACTGAGAGCAGGACTTAGTCCATTCTCTTTATATTTCCCTGTAAAGTGCTTTTTTATATTTCTTGCACTGTATAAATAAAACATAGTTTATTTATGTAGAAATATAACTTTTTAAATGTTTTAATATGCGTCTCTTGACCTTTTGCCCTGAGGAAAACATTAGAGCTGTGGTGGGCAATATGTGGCCTGTGGGCTGTACCTGGCACATCAGAATACTCCACTAGGGGCTGCGAGACATGTTGCTGATGTAGCCCCTCCTGTCCGCTATCCCAGTATGAGGTTATTCAACATAGGGGAAGCTGTGTGACTTTTTACACAACTCTGGGAGACTAGGCCTGAGGCTCCTTTGTGCATTCTCCATCACGTGTCAGTGTGTGTGCTCTTCAGACCAGACCCACTCAGACAAACCACCAGGAACAGGCTTAATTCTGTAAAGTACGAAGAACAGGATTACAGTACAGCAGCCTCTTCTCTGCTTGCAGCTTACGTGTTGCCAGCTCAGTCAGTGCTGAGGCCCTGCTGGGAGGCAGAGGGTACATCATGGCAGGAACCAGGAAGTTCTCCAACATGTCATAGTTTATAGTCTACAGCTTTTAGTTCCAAGGGCTGCTCCTGAAGCACACTGGACCTTGGGCTACACCAGTGTTGACTATCTGCATGCACAGGCTCCCCAACCCCGTGTGGCCATGGTTTGCTGTTCCTGGCCAATGGGAGCTGCGGGATGCAGGGACATGCTGGCCACTGCTTCTTGCAGGTACCATTGGCCAGGAATGACAAACTGTGGCCATTGGGAGCTTCGAGGGACTGTGCCTGCAAAGGGTCAAATCAACAAAATGTCTCGTGTGCTGCCAGTGAATAATGCTGATTGACCATGTGTAGATCACAGGCCGCAGGTTGCCCACTACTGCATTAGAGGGTACATGTGCACAAACATAGAAGATCTATAGCACAGCTGTGGCTGGCCCAGGTCAGCTGTCTTGTGCTTGTGGGGCTCAGGTTATGAGATGAAAAATTGTTGCATGAATGTTCGAGCTGGAGCCTAATCCCTGGGAATCTGAGCCCCAACATCTACATAGTGATTTTGACCCCTACAGCCAAGGTCAGTTGACCTAGGCCAGCCACTGATGTTTTTTCCTGTACAGACTTACCCAGAGTGGCATGAAACTTAATTATCATAAACTACTTAGTACTAACGCTGTCCATCAAAATACATAAGTTATGCATTTTTTTCAAGTGGACACCTGTAAAAACTTTCCCTTAAATCCTTTAATACAATAAAAATTCCAGATAAAGGATCTGTGGCCCCGGAACTATATTTGGGATGGGGGTGCTGAGCTGCCCCTTCCCTTGCCCCTTTTGGCCTGTTGAGATTGGGTTGCCAACTAATGATGTGAATGGCAGGGAGTTGCTCTAGCTTTGCGAGGCCTGCCTTGGGCAAGAGGTGCTGAAGCATCCCCAGTCCCAGCTGGACTGAAGTGCCTTCCCACCCATTCACCCGTTTAATTGGTTAAGCGGTTAACTACTTACATAGGATTTTACATCCCTATTGCCAATTCTTCTGGACCAGATGGACTGGATTCCATTGCTGCAAATGGCATCTGGTCCATCAAGTCTGGGAAAGTTGACAATCCTCACCGTTGGAGCCACAGTTGGGAGCAGTTGCAGAGTCCTGGGCCAGTGGTGGGACCCTGTGGCTGGCGGGGCCAGCGGTCTGTGGAGACTGTGGCAGGGCCAGCAGGCAGTGGAATCCCGAGGGCTGGAGGAGCTCATGAGGCCAGTGGGTGACGGGACCCTGAGAGCCGGTGGGACCCTGGGGGGTTGGAAAAGCCTGTGGTAACAGAATCCCAAGGGACTGGCAAAGTTCATGGGGCCAGCAGGACCCCATGGGGGCTTCCCAAAGGCTGGGACCGAGAGCTGGAGGAGCTGGCAGCAGGGCTGGCCTCTAAGTGCAGGGAAGACAAATGCAAAACCCGAGGGGTGCTGTAGCATTCCCTGCACCTATGTGAAAGATGTTCTAATTCAACAAAATGTTGTTTGTAATCAGTGAAGCAAGAAAAGGAACAAAGAGAATCTAACTGTAATGTGCCAGATTCTTCTTTCACTAGAATTACTCCCAATTTATACTAGTGTAAGTCTGAAAATATGTAAGCTGTATGTTTGTGGTTTTGGACTACAATTCCCAGCCTGCTGCACACTAAGGGTGGGCTGGTGATTGATAGCTTCAATTTAAGTCTCCTCCTACACCAACGACACTGAATTGCAGAGGAAATATTAAAACCGAGCAATAGGAGACAACTCGGACGAAAAACAACAACCCCAGTGTTGCAAGGGAACCAGGAGATGGTTGGATGTGCTAGCGCTTAAGGGTAAGTTATTCCTTTGATTTCATTTAACATGTATTCTCGTTCTCTTTCTCTGTTTCTTTAGTAGGGAAAATTCTTTCAGAATTTCAGCTTATCCTGCTGTCATTGAGAAGAAATACATAGTTATATGTACCACTGTTTAGATTAACAAAAGTGTGTAAACTAGCAAATCGTACAAGATACTGAAATGAGGAAGATCAGTGTAAATCCTGTTTTGTATTAAATGCAGGATGAAAAATCAGGTTACCTGGCACCCTTTGTAGGTCTTACGAAACCTTTTGTTGATGGTGTATTATCACAATTTCCAGCATGTGGCACTAGTACACAAGAGAGGGTTGTTGGAGGAGGAAGAGATTATTGCAAGAAAGAGACTAATTCAGAAAATGTGAAATTGTAATGGCAAAGGATTTATCCTTAGATGTTTTATCTTTCAAGGTTATTACTGAAATAATGCTTTGTGGAAAGTATACCGTTCTTTGAGCAGATCCTGGACTGCACAGCAGCTGCTTGCGCTGCTAGTGCTGAGCAACTATAAAGCCAGTTTAGCGATTCCCAGATTATTGCTCCATCATAAGGGAATCCTTGGATGGTGAAGAGCCACCAAAATGGCTCCTATGTCATTCTGTCTCATACCAGCAAGCCAGAGAGGTGTGGCAGGAGGAAAAGGCATGTGTCTTTGCGGGGAGGGGGGGGAATGTCCAGCTGGTCCCTGGCTGCAGAAATGGCCACTGATAATACATATTAAACACTGCTTTTATTTGCCTGGGAGTTGAGGCTAGTCTTTGGCAGCCCTAGGATTGGGGGAACACAGATAAAAAGCCTGCAATTTTGGATCTGAATTGAGTGCTCTGCAGCCAGTTTGGATAATCCAGTTCTGTATGTGGGTATTTAGATTTTAAATTCTTTTGGCCAGAGTCATAGAGTCTAATTCTACATTGCCTAGCATTTTGTGTAGTCATTTACACTATGGAAAGAGGGTGTCTTTCTGATATGGTAGATTTTTTTCCCAGTTTTGCACTCACTTTACGTAATTGTAAATGGCTACACAAATTACAAAGCAGCTGAGAATCAGGCCATAGCATCTTATTTGGACAACTTCTGATCTTATGCTGGAGTGAACCTGGAGTAACTTCGGTAAATTCACTGGAGTTACTATATGTTTTCACCAGGATTATTAAGAATTAATCTTTCCCACTATGACCTGTAAATCGCAGAGACCTTGATCATTATCTTGAGTTTTTATTAGCCAGTTTTTTAAAACCTCCAACAAGATGCTGTTTTTCTAGATAAGTGGATTTAGCATTCTACTAAAACAAAAGAGTATAGCAAAAACTACACTTTAAATCTGAACAGCGTGAAGAGCTGTTGTTTTGTTTTGCTGTTCAGCAAACTGCTTTGCCTTCCTCACTGGGTCAGTGGTCTTCTGGTCTCCTTGCAACACTACACTAGCGCCAGTAATGTCACTCCACTTCCTCCCCTCAGCCAGCAGTGCCAGCTTCAAAAACATGGCAGCAGACCAACAGTGACAATGAGTCATTGATAATATCTCTCCTCTTCCTCCATCCCAGCTTCCTTCACCAGTTTGGCTAGATCTACACACTATAGCCTTTTTTTGGAAAAGCTATGCAAATTGCACTTCACAGTTTGCTTAGCTTTTTCCGATTGCTTTTCCGGAAGAGGCTTTTCCACCATTCGGGGCCAAATGGCAAAAAAGTCTCCTCTTTTGGAGGAGCCCTTATTCCTTGTAGAATGAGGTATACAGGGCTCCCTGAAAGAGCACATTTGCTCTTCTGCAAAAAAAAAGCGGAAGAGCAAACATGTTCCCTGGACATGGCGGAGTTTTTCTGGGATACCTCCGATATTCTGGAAATCCCCCACAGTCTAGACGTAACCTTTGTGATATTCAGAAAAGGATTTAGATGTTTGCGTGAATCAAAATAGCATCTCTGGTTACACTAGCCAATCTAAGTCCTTAGTGTATATGTAATGCTAACTCTCTATGTAAGGCATTTGTACGGACCCCATCAGCGTAGTCTGTAAGCACCTCATACTCTAAAGCAGCGGTGGGGAACCTAAGGCCCAGGAGCCGGATGCATTCCCCAGCTTGCCTGGATCCAGTTCCCCAGGCTCGGGGATCTCATTCCAGGGCCACATCAATGAAGATTTCAAATGTTATTTATTTATTTATTTATTTATTTATTTATTTATTTATTTATTTGCTTCTCACTTGTGTGTAGCCCCCAACTGATTTTTCTGTGGGTCAGCAGCCCCGCCCCTCAAAAAGGTTTCCCACCCCCACTCTAAAGCATCCTCACAGCAGCCTTGGATGATAACAGAATACTGTTATCTCCATTTTGCAAATGGGGAGCTGAGGCAGAATGGCAAGCGACTTGTCCAAGATCATAGGAAGTCTGTGGCAGAGATGGGATTTGGACACAGGTATCTTAAACCATAGGCTATTGCCCCAACCACTCGACAATCCTGCCATTCAGCTGTACGTTTTCAGTGCACTTGTACAAACATTCACCTTCACAAATGCACTATGAAATTTTGTTATGTCTATTTTACAAAGATACTAAAAATAAGTGATTTGCCCAAGGTCACACAGCAAACTATTAACAAAATAGGGATTACAGCTCAGTAGTTCTGGTACTTGGTTTTGTGCTCTCTCCTATGAACTGTTTTAGGTCTCAGGTAGAGCAAAGGTTCCCAAATTATGGGTCACGATACCCAGTCCTGGGTGGGCCACCGGTGCAGCCAGGAGTGGAGTTTGCAAATAGTATGGGGTGTGGCTGTGGCATTAGAAGTGGACAGTGATGGAGTGGTAGCTGGTGATGGGCCCAGCCCAGAGCTAGAGGAGCCTAGCACCCGTAGTGGGTGGCAGAGGGAAAAGTGGAGGCAATGGGTGAGGAGAAGGGGCTAGACCGGAAAGGCTGTGGTTCCCAGGGCGACTGGAGGGTTCACAGCCATTCTGGCTCTGAACTGCTATACCTTTAATCCATAATAGTTGGATCCTCTGGAGTATTGGCCTCACAGACCCTGGAGAGATTGGGGCTCAGTGATGCTGCTCTGTTTCTTGCTGGACAATACCCTGATTGGGACTGTTCTAGGTAATGGTCATGGCTTGCTTCTGCCTAGCACTGGCAGCCCCATAGCCCTTCCGTTGTTCCTGGGCAAAGGTTGCCTGGGAGATGTGCCAGGTGTTGGATGGGTGACTGGGGCAGAACTATCAGGTGACAAGCTCAAGGTACTCAGTTTGTTAGCAGGGATTGGCTGTGCCACCTGCCTAGGCCATTTGTGATTATACTGGCCCGTGTCTCTTCTGAGGCAGGGGACTGTGCCCTGTGGTGGCTCCTTCCAGGACAAATGTGCGGCAGCTCAGGAAGGCCAGGATACATGTTCAGCCATCCCTTGGCTGATTTCCCATTTGATCAACCTAATAGAATGACCGCTCACCTGCCTGATTGACAAGATGGGAGGAGGCACTCTCAAACTGTATATATTGACATTGGGAAGCACAATTTAAAGGCTCAGCCATTCCACCACACAGCTTGAGTCACGACCCCTTCTTGAGTAGCCTTTCCCCTTGCCTTCAGTTTCTCCCTCCAGAAAGCAGCGGGAAGTGTTAATAGGCAAGGCCAGATCTTTGGTCTCCTTTAGGGCACTTTGTACTGTGGAAAGCTGCCTTAATTGGTCTTCTAACGTTTTTCTTGGGTAGGGGAATTTCTTGCTTTTACAGAGCTAGCTATGGTCTACATTAACCTGGCAAAGACTCAGGTGAGTGAGTAAGCATGGTCCATTCTTGTGACCAACATCAATGTAAGAATTCTGTGGGATGCTAATTAGAGTAGCACCTTTTCTCTTATGTTTCAAGATAAAAAGTCTTCAACATTGGCTTCAGTGTCCAGTAACGTAAGTTTTCTTGTGCCCATGTGGGAAAAGCTATGCCCTTCTGTGACGTAGTGGGGGTGCTTGCTGGGCTGTGGTGACCTCTGCTGTCTGGAGCAAGACCCAGCAGGGAAAACCTCACTATGCAAAGGTGATGCCAAACTTGTTGAACCAGACACCCCCCATGGAGAGGAACAAAGGAAGGTGGAGGCTTCCCTGGCTGGGGGGCAGGGCTGGAAGAGGGTGAGTTTAGTTGCGGGCTGGGAGCATGGAGGAGACAGCCTAGGGAAAGGGGCTGAAGTTTAGGGGCCCAGTCTCCCCCATCTCAAGGGGGCCTGAGGCATCCTAGCCCAGCTCTGTGACCAGATTACATCTGTGCTGTGCTGTACCCTGGAGAGGCAATAAACTTCCTCTATTCCACCGGCTGGTGCAGTCTGTTTGTGCCATTTCGGGGTGCAGGAGACGGGGGACCCCCAACGCGCCGTCACACCTTCTCCACCAGAAGAGAAAACCTCCATCATTTTTCTGTCATCTCCATTTATAGAAGAGAAAGAACCAGAGAACCAGATCATCACTTCTATCTCCACCTGTTTTATGCCATAATATTGACAGAAAAGTAGCTGTAAATCTGCCAGATATGCCCAGATAAGACTTCCTCTTGCATGAGAAAAATACCTGGGTGACAAAGCGCTGATGTAGCTGTATCTTTGCCACACCTCACATCCTGGCCCCAGTGTAGAAGACATTTCTGGGAGGAAGGAGTGTAGCTGGAGTTTCCCAGCAATCCTCATCTGTTGGGAAAAATAATCTTGATACTGTGGACAGCCTATTGGCTGTTTTAAATTATGCCAGGGAATGGGCTGACCTTAAGGATATGGGTGGTTTAAAGCCAGCTTTCCCCACACATACACCTTAGCTACACCAAGCATATCCACAGCTATGTCTGAGGAGCTAGTGCACATTATAAACATAAGAACATAAGAATGGCCTTACTGGGTCAGACCAAAGGTCCATCTAGCCCAGTAGCCTGTCTGCTGACAGTGGCCAGCACCAGGTGCCGCAGAGAGGGTGGACCGAAGACAATGATCAGTGAATTGTCTCCTGCCATCCTTCTCCAGCCTCTGACAAACAGAGGCCAGGGACACCACTTCTGTCCCCTGGCTAATAGCCTTTTATGGACCTAACCTCCATGAAATTATCTAGCTTCTCTTTAAATTATCTAGCTTCTCTTCTTGGATAGATATTATCTGCATAAAGATCAATCAATGAATATCATTAAGGTATTGTCTATAAGTACATAACAATGGAAAGATTTTTACGAACTTAATAATAAAACAATGGGTTAGTCAGGTACAAAGAATGGTAAATTTGGCCATCTGTGCCTTTTATCAAAATGGTTGAGAAAAATGAGCCAAATTGTACAATCTTGGTTGATTTTTATCACATTTCAATTAAGGGTACTTTTCTAGTGACCACCATATCCTCCTCTTCACAGTACCAGTTTTCCATTGTGATTATGCAGTATTACCTCATTGGGCTGCAACAAAAACAGGACAAACTTCTCTTGTTGGATAGATATTATCTGCACCAAATAAAGATGGAGACGTTAATTTATATAGGGAAACACAGAATCAAGCTTCACTCTGAATATTGGCACTTCGAAAAATCTGTATTCTAGATCTATTCCTCTACTAGCATTCAAAAGTGCCAGCTGCTAAATTATAGTGATAGGGTAGATCAGTATGCACCCTTTTAAAAGTCTTTGGGATGTTAGATAAGATCTGCACATTATTTGATACTGCTTATTAAGATAGTTGGTACAAAGAAATTCAGGAGTTTTGTTAATGGCTATGATGAGAATCTTGATTTTCTTGCTTATTTAAATTCTTAGTCAGATGGTCAGTCTGAGTCTATGTTCAGAATCTTGATTATGTAAATTCTTAGTTTTTTCCAATGCATAGATGTGTTTAAAGAATGTCTGATTCTCTTCACACATCAGTTACATAGTTTTGAATTCAACAGAGCTATTCCTGATTTTCATCAGAATAAATGATAAGTGCACTAGGCCCACTAAGTTCTGATAATTTCCTCTGAAAGCGAAATTGACAAAAGTCAGTGCTTCCAAATACTGCCAAGGGGCTATATGGTATAAAGGAGAAGCTGAAAGGATCTGCAGATGGTTCCTTTTGAGCCACTAACATCAACTTGTGCCTATGGGGAAACTTCAGTATGTACTCAGTGCACTGAGATATAAGTTATGATGAAAATTAGATGTGACACAGGCTTGCTGGCTAAAAATAGGAAGGTGGTGTTGGATGTTATTTCTGTAAATATAAACAAAATATAAAAGGCACCAGGTCACAATAGTCCTGTTTTTCCTGTTTGTTTATTTTTAGAAACTAGCTTTTTTGTTTGTTTGTTTTAACTATAGAAGAGCAAAGAGAAACAGTTCATTGCCATCACTGATCTTTATTTTCCTCAGCCAGCCAAGAAGCTATTTAGAAATGGCAGCTGTGTCTAGTACTGGTGCTAGCACTAGTACAGGCAGAGGATCAGAACTTTTTGCCATCATGTCATCTAGATCTGCTTTGGGCAGTGTGGTAAAAATATCCACTTGTGATCTATACAGGCTTTCCCATGGTTCCTAGCACAAGTTGGGAGCTGCCCTGGTGAGAAACCAAAGGTGAAGGGAAAATTACAAGGTTAAAAATTAACTTGTCTTTTTTAGGTGCATATATGTCTGAAAGGAGAATCTGCCCCTAAAAATTCAACTAAGAATTGATTTAGGATATACTGAATAGAAATGCTAGAATTGTACAAATGATAGAACGTTTTGTCCTATTCTTTCCTTGCTTCAGCATCTTTCCCACTTGGAAGCTAAAACATGGGAAAGCAGAAGAATGCTAAAAAGCTAATAGTTTATGATTCTGAGGAATGTTATTGTTCCTCATCACCAGTGTCCTTGGCATCAGCCAATCCAGCTGTAATATTGCTAACAGAGAAGTACAAGGACACTAATGATGGGTTTAGATTCATCTGGCCAGCTGAATATCTGTCCTCAAGAAGGACAGAAAGGGAGAAGGGTTTTTTCTCACACTTATTCAACAAAATATTCCCCAGAATCACATTTATAGTTGGTGAAAGGAAAATTGGCATTTTCCCCTTTCTGTGTTTAAATGAGTGATCAGTCTAATGGCCTACATAGAAAGAGTAATATGCTCTGATAGGTTTCTAAAGTCTACTTCCTGCCATCCTCTGGCACAAAGTGCACTGGGGATGCAAAACCTCTTGATACTAGCCCTAGGATTTTCTCCTCCAAATAGAAATCACGTCAAGACAGAAAAGCAGAAGATGAAAGACTGAACGTCAAAGGCATGACAAACCCTACATGACCTTTACACCAGTGAGCACCAGCATGTGTTAAGGCTGTTTGGATTTTGCAACATGAAATACTTTTCAGATCCTGGAAGGTACTGAATACCTTTAACTGTCAGAGACTGCCACAGGAACTGATCAAGCTCATCATCTCTTGGTATCAGGCCTTTAGTTAATTTTTTCAGTGGCCAATTTTAAATTTGTTTTTCATCCCCAATGACCCAAGAAGCATCATTCACCTGCAAGAATGAACATATTCCTTTTCAGCTGGAGTTGTCTAAGACCTGGTCTACCTACATGAAAATGCCTAAGAGGAGTCATAGAGCAGTGGTTCTCAATCAGGGGGTTGCAGAGATCTTCCTGAGGATACATCAACTTATCTAGATATTTGCCTACTTTTAAAACAGGCTACATAAAAGCACTAATGAATTCAGTACAAACCTGTTTCATAAAGATAAAATGAGAAAGTAAGAGATATTTTCAGCAATAGTCTATTGTGACACTTTTTTATTTTTCTGTCTGATTTTGTAAGCAAATAGTTTTTAAAATCAGTGAAACTTGGTGTATGCAAGACAAATCAGTCCTTTTCAATGCAGTACAGGAGTGCAGCATGAAGTAGTCCAGAAAGGCTGCGAACCACCAGCATAGAGGAGAGATGGCTGGAGTCATCCACAAGGATGTAGTTCATATAAAAATGATCAGCCTTTGCTGAATGCTGCTATCCCAAAAAGAAAGCTTTTTCTATATTGAATAATACACATTCATTATAAATACACATTTATTCTTAAAAGAACCAGAGAATAACAAAATAAGAAAATGGTCAGACCAAGGTCAAACCAATGTTCCATCTAGTGCCAGGCTTGGGGAGGTTGCCCCTGGATGGGACAGCTCTGCTGGCCCCTTTCCCCTCTCTTTCCCACAGCATTTGGCTTGTGACCTTTTGTGCTTCCCCCACAAGTCGCCCTTGAAATATAATACAGAAAGAATTCCTCATTTTGCTAAACACCATATTATTGCTACAAAATACATTGCACTAGAACAATTTGGTTAGTGTATGTTGTCAATATACAAAGTACAACTAGTGATATATTATCTTTTCTTGTATATTATGTTTATTATTACTTGCTAAATTGCAAAATTCAGTAATTTGCAAAGACTCAGAGAAGTGAAAATTAGCCTCATTCAAGTGTTATTTTATTGTGTCATTGACTGGAGGGTTCATAGATCTTGTGGATGGCAATGATTATAGTAATAATAATATGTAGCCCTTTTCATCCAGAGATCTCAAAGCACTTTCTAAAGGAGATAAGTATTATTTAATCCATTTTATAGATGGGAAAGAGAGGCACTAAGAGGGGAAGAAACTTGCCTGAGAAACAAGTGACAGAACTAGTTGTTAAATGAGATCTTCTGTATCTAAGCCCAGTGCCCTATCCACTAGACCAGTTATGGGCAACCTAGGTTAGTGAGTGCTGTAGGAGTGGCCCTCCGCCTTCTCAGTGGGCCACAAGATTGTTGTAACCAAAACGGTCTCCTGAGACAAGGTAGTTTTGCTAACTGCACTTGCATACCAAGAATTTGCGGGTTATGCCAATTAAACCTTATCAGCAGTTTGATTGGATGCAGCGGAAGTGCATGAGTCTCACAGTCAATGTTGTGTGCAATCAGTGTGCACCTCATTTCACGGCCTTTGCTTTACATGCATGTCAGTTTAGTAATACTGGTAAACTATCGATGGAAACCAGCAGAAGCTAGCAACGGTAAACAAAATGTCTTGTGAGCCACACATAGAATCCCGATGAGCTACATTTGGCCCATGGGCTACAGGTTGCCCATCACTGCACTAGACCACACTGCTTCATTGTCTCTTGTTTAATCATGCTGTATTTCTTTAGGATGCATGCAATAGACTTTCTATGCTGCTGGCACTGGTTTTAGATTAGAATGATTGACTAGAGGAGAAGTAAAAGTGTTTGTATTCTATCTCTGCGTCCTTGTCCCCCATCCTTCCCCCCAATTATGCAGCGGGCCAGGTACAGTCTAGCCTACAGGCTAACATAGAGTAGCCAAACAGTTGCATTTATGCTCAGGAGCAATGGACTGTTTTTGCAGCCAAGAATAGTTGAAGGTGAAACAGTACCATGCCCCTGCCACAGCCTGACAGCAGAGCCTACAAGAAGGGTTCTGTATAGGGATGAAAGTGACTAGTTGACTACCCAATAAGCATATGCTTCTTGGGTAGTTGAGTAGTCACTCAACTAGTTGCTTCCCCTCCCCTTGCTGCCTCTATCAGAGAGAGGCAGGAAAGGATGGGGGAGCAGGAACTGGTGCTAGAGGCAGCCAGCTTAAAAGCTGGTTCTCCCCAGCACCATCTCCACAGAGAGTAGGGGAGCCAGAGGCATCTCTGCTGCTGCACCTCTCTCTTTGAAATGTACAAGAGCCGCCCACTCTTGTACATTTCAAAGGCAGTGGTGCAGCAGGATAGCATCAACTACTCAATTCCATCAACTACTCAATTAGTTGATTAATTGAAATTTAACATCCCTAGTTCTGTGTCACCCAGGAAAGCCTCCTGTGTGAGGAGCAGTCATTCTCTCTTGGCTGGCTAAGCAGGCTTGCCTCTTTCTTTGCTTCACCAAGTGGGGAAGTAATGTGTGATAGTCTAGGTAAAGGTAGCAGGTCAAATTCAGGCTTCAGATACCTCAGTTGATAATGATTTAATCATGGAATTGGATAAATGAACATGAGGTCAAGACTTAGCTTAGTATGTTTAACATGCTGATTCCTTCAGAACCAAAGCTGGACACACAGGGCATGATTTTCCTTTGCCTCCTACCCTGCATAATTTTCTCTTGTACAAAGTGGGTGTTGGAATCCTTTGCTTTGTACACCAGGGGTAATATTTAATACTTACTTTGCACTTGTGCACAATATTAAATCACTTTACAAAGTGTTGTATCTTCAGTGGAGCTATGGATCTTGGGGAGTTGCCATATTAAATCTTATGGGTTAAGTTAGTGGACCTTATGAAGAAATGCATGCCTTTCTAGCTAGTTTTTTTTTAAAACAATAAATATGGTAATGAACAAATAGCAAACTGAGATACTTTCTGCTTCGTAGGTCTGGACTAACAAACAAAAATGTTTTCAAAGACATATAGATATTGGTGCTCAAAAATATCAGAAACAATTTATTCTATTCCAGTTTGCTTCCTCTACTTATGTAAACTATTTATGTCTGAATTTCACTAATTCTGAATCATGTGAAATGTGGTCGGAAGTAAGTTTACTGTGGTAATTCTCTACCTCAGCAACAAAGTGTGTGAGTGTGTGTGTGTGTGGTCATTCTGTACCTCAGCAACAAAATGTGTGTGTGAGAGAGAGAGAGAGAGAGAGAGACACCGTGTCTAAGTATAAATAAATAAAAGCCCTAAGTTAGTGGAGCTTTTATGTTTTTCACAATTCTCTCATCAGGGTCAGAATTGGACATTTTCTAGGCACATCACACATGATTGCTAGTGGTTTTGTTTGCAAGGACATAAATACATCATCCTTTGTCCACCTGGCCCCAGATGTATTAGTGATGGGTAAAAAAAAGAATTTGGAATGAGAGTTGATATGAATAGGCATGTAGCAATAAATAATATTCAATAAAAAGGAACAATGGGAAAAATGCCAGCTCTTTTGTCTGAATTTCAGTTTGAACAATTGTAATGGTGTTCTTTGACAGAACTGAGAGAGGAAAGCACAACAGACATAGTTTCCTGAATTATTAATTGAAATCCACTAAGCCCAAATTGCTGCAATTAAACCCTCAAAGATCCTTCCCAGTATCCATTTTAAAAAGTTTCTTATTCACCTCTTCAGGCATTTTTTGTAAAATAGAAGCTCCCTTGTACTCTTTTGAAACCAGTTATTGCATACAGAAGTGTGGATTCTCAGAATGATCTATAATGCATGGTGCTTTCCGCATTAAGTGGCATTTTTCCGACTTTCTTTACGTCACTTGCCATTTGTTGAGGTTGCCAGGGTAATGACAGATCATCTTGGGAGAAGTGCCTGGTAGTGAGGACAAAATAGGTTTTTTTCTTTTCTGTATTCTGCAGTACGTATTTGAGAGTTGTTATAGAATCAGGATTGCAGATTTCTATTTAGTTAGCTGAGGTGAAACCTTACAGAATATGAAATAGCAGCCTCCAAGCACTGAAGGTAAGTTTTTATTTGTTTTGTTTTATTCAAACATTGAGCCAAATTCAGCCCTGTAGTAAGACAGTCCAATTCCAGTGAGATTTCTCCTTTCTTTGATATTTAGAACTTGATATTTACTTATTATCATACATGCATAACTGATCACAAACTAAGTAACCAACAATAAGGAGGCTGTAATATCTTGAACAAAGATGTACTCTATAAACATCAACATGTCACTCAGATGCCATTCTGTCTGTGGTTATGAATCTATATCTCTTTTCCCACCAACACACATGCACCAAGTATGGCTACTCATCCCAAACATATTTTCAGAGCAGTGGATCAAAACCAAAAACCCACAATGTGTTGAAATTCAGGTTATGCTGCACAACATCAAGATTGCCTCTCAGGTGACTGGGAATTTTTTAATAGTCTTCAATGTACTGTATGTGAACAATGGGCCATATGTGGAAAACCATAGGATGTCCAAAATTGAGCCCCATCCTGTGAGATGTTGAGCATTCTCAACTCTACGTCAGCAGGGCAGAATTTGGCCTACCTCGTACAATAAACTTTTTCAAAGGGCTAAATCTCTGCTCCATTGAGAGGATGATGTGATGGAAACACGTCTTTTTCCAAGTCTAAGGACATTTGAATTTTCTGTGCTATCCTGTAAGATACTGAGTGCCCTCAACTCTCTTGAAAACCAATGGAAGTAGAGAGTGCTCAAAGCCTCAGGGAATGGGACCCAACCTTAGACCCCTGATGGCTTTTCACATGGGAAGGCATTATCTGGCTAATGTATGCAAAAATGTAATGAAAGCTATTCAGAAGTTCCCAGTTATCTCAGAGGCCGCCATAAATTATTTCTGCATAAGCAGCATTGTGACATGGGTTGTTGGATTTTTTTTACTCCTTTGAAAATGTGTGTGTGTGTGTGTGTGTGTGTGTGTGTGTGTGTGTGTGTGTGTTGGTAGAAAAGTCTGTGTGTGTTCAGTGGGAATGGGTATATCATATGGACTCATAGCTATACACAAAATGGAATGCTGATATAGTGCAGTGGCTCTGTAAAATTACTACGGTTTCATAGTTGAAATTAGTAACTGACTCATCAACGTTGGTTATTTATTGCTTAATGTTTTTTGTGCCCACACAGTCTCCAAGTGCATTGGATTACAACCACCTTGCACAACATACAGGCTTCCAGGGTAAAGGTTTTTAAGCACATAGAGAGATATGTTACACTTCTAGTTTCAGCTGAGAATAGGTCAGAAATATAAATGGGTTTTATTCAGTTTTTTCTGAAACAAATATCTGTGGTCAGAACATTTTATTTTGTATAACAGGTTCCACTTCACAAATTTCTGGATGCTACTCTATATATTAAGTACATTTATGGTTGTTTTGCATTGTCAGAGCCACATAAAACAATTAGAGCACACTGGTGAGTCTGGTGAAATGCACATGCGCGCATCTGTACTTTAGTCTGAGGATTTGCTTTTTTTTTTAATCATGCTTCAAGGAAAATTTGTTTTACACTAAACAGATGTGTTTCTATGCTTTTAGCAGCTGATAATGACATTTTGCTTCTTTTTTCCTGATGTCACATGAATGGTTTTGTATATGCTTACTGGATCAATCATGGCATTTGGGAAAGAAAAGTAGTGATTACAAAGAACGGTTAGGCTGTGCTCAGTTTCTCTGTAGGCTTTGGCCTTCTCTGTACTGGCATGTTTTGTTAAGAAAAACTGCCTTTGGACGAAAAAAACCTCCCTTTTGTTGGTACTTCAGGAAACAGGGAAGAGAGTGGATTATTTTGAATTATTTTAGGCGTGACCCTTACGACAGAAAAAAATAATATGGTGATAACTAGGGTTGCCAGATCGTTGAAACAAAGTTGCCAATCTCCCCCCCCCCCCCCACACACACACACCAAAAAAAAAAAAAAAAAAAAAAAAACGGAAAAAATTCTGTTGAAGGGGGGAAAAAAGGGGAGGGAGACCAAAGTTGTTGAGCATTGCTTCCCCTAGGTCTTTTGGCCGTCAGCCATTTTGTGCCGTTAGCCTTGGGGAACCAGGTAAGCATGGGGGCTGGGGTCGGGGGGCTGGAGGTGTTGGGAGCTGGGGGGGGGGCTCGGGTGGGGGAGAGGCCGGGCGCTGAGTGTTTGTAGAGTTGTCAGGTGCCTGGCATTTTCGTCTCCTGGCCAAGGAGAAATTCAGAGAATACCGGACATCTCAGGTGTCCGGCAGTCTTTGAATTTTTTTTACTGGACAGGAGGCGAAAATACCAGACTGTCCGGGTGACTACCAGACACCTGGCAACCCTAGTGATAACTGGATAAGGAATATCAATTAGTATAGGGAAAGTCCAAATAATCATCTCTGAGATTCTTTCAGTCCCTCAAGTGAGAAGTCAACAGAAAATACCAGAGGTATTGGCTATATGATTGGGGTGAAGCAGAAGGCTTGGTGGATTTTGGAACATTGGGCCACACTCTAGTGGGAAAGGGTTGTGTACAAATAGCACTGATTAATGAGCAGTAGGGAGATGATTCTACCTCTCAGGACATTGGTGAGACTAGCATCAGAATACTGCATCTACTTTTGGTGTCAACATTTTGGAAATTTGAGGAGGGTGCAAAAAAGCCATACAAAAAATTCAAAGGCTGTAGAAAATGCCTTCTAGTGAGAAACTTAAACTCTGACTGTTTATTATCAAACAGAAGACTAAGAGGTGACTTAATTACAATGTATAAATAACTTCATGTGGAGGAAATACCAAGTACTAAAGGACTCTGATATAGTGAAGCTCATCTGAAGAAGTGGGTTTTGCCCATGAGAGCTCATGATGATATATAAATTAAATAAAAGTCTCTAAGGCTATGCCTACACTACCAGGTTATTTTGAAATAAGTTATTTTTTCCCCAAAATAACTATTTCAAAATAACCTAGTAGTGTAGACATAGCCAGAGTGATTAACTATTGGAACAAATTTCCAAGGAAAGTAGTAGATTTTCCATCTCTTGATGTCTCCCAACTAAGATTTGGGTGGCTTTCTGCAAGGCATGCTTTAGTTAAATTTAAATTATTAAGCTTAATACAGAGGTAACTGTGTGCAATTTAGTGGCCTGTGATATATCATATGCCATATTAGATGTTCTGGCCTTAATACTTATGTATCTAAGATACCAGCTGCAAAAATACATACTCCTGAGTGAATATAATTTTGAAATAGTCCAAAACTGAACCCTCATTTTAAAACCTATCCAAATTGACAAGGAAAATGGTGGGACCAGATTTGAAGCCCCAAATCCAAACCTGTGCCTTAACAAAAAAGTCCTTTTTCATTATCATGAATGATGGAGTTATATCATGTAAACTGCTCCTCTCACAAAATCTCCTGTAATCAAATCGACAATAAAAAGTAGGTCCCTTTTAGGCCAGGTTCTGATACAAAAAGCTGGTGTCAGGACAGGGAAGGAGGGCTTTTGGATGTGGCCCTGGCCTCCAGTAGTCCCCACCCTCCTTGCAGCTGGTCCAGGGGAGCAGGCTCTTGGGCCAGCCCCAGCCTGCAGCTGGTTCTGGGCCGGGCCTCGGTACTCAGCCCCGGTGTGTCCTCGGGAGGGCCTCTCCTTGCAGGAAGAGGGAGCCAGACTGTGGCTCCCAGCCTCTCCTCTGGGGGGGGATATCTCCTCCAGAGGAGGTGGAGGAGAGTGGGCTGCAGTTCCTGATTCTGGCCTCTCTTTGTGGGGGTATACTGCATGGTAGCTGGTTTGCACTGCCTGGCTCCTGGGGGTGGTTCTGAGGGGGGTTATGATGATGGGTCTGGCTCCCCCCGACCTACTGTTTGAGGCAGGGGGCCACTTACCTGGTCCAGTGGCCGGAAACATGGGAAGTCCTGTCCCTAGCTGGCCACTCTCCTGCTGGTGTGGCTGCCCTCAGTGATCACTCTGCAGTATAGCTGCCCTCTACGTATACTGCCCACAGTGGTGACTCTTCAGAATTAGTCTCCCTCTGATCAGCCCCCCTCTCTTTCCATGCATTTCCCATTTCCCTGCACAACCAAACCCTGACCTTGCTTTAAGTTAAGATAAGGGGAAACTGCATACCAAATTTGGTGCTCTTAGCTCTTACCATTTAGGAGGAGTTCTTAAACAAATGAACTCACAGACAGACAGCTGGATGGACTCTTAGACAGACAGATGCACTCTAAAATATATATATAGATTTAAGTTGGTACATGAGATTGGCAAGTCTCAATTCTTATCCTGATTTATCTCAAGCACAAGCCTAAATGAATTCTGATTAGAATTCTATCTCATCAGATATTATTTTGTATACTTGAAAAGTTAAGTATTCTATTTTGCTTATGATTTGAGTAAGAGTTCCATGGATTTTGTAGGTCAATTTCAGTGTGAAAAATTCTCCTCAGATGGTGCATTTTTCTATACAATCAATCTTTGATATTTTTGTGAATATACTGTTGGATTCTTCATGACACTGTGTAAAACATAGTAAGTTGGTTACAGGTTTCTATCACATTGGAGGCTGCTGAAAAAAAAGTAATTAATGAATTAGCATTAGCAGGGAGTGTTGTCTAGTGGTTAGAATAACACATGACAGTTTCAGGATTCCTGAGTTCTACTCCAGACTTTGCCATTGACTTGCTGTGTGACCTTGATATTTATAATTCACGGTTCCCAGCATCTCTTTTAGGGAGATGTTTACGATATTTAATGTTTTACTATCTCATTTTACTCATCTGTTTAAAAAATGGACATTAATAATGTCTTTCACACAGGCATTAGTGAGGATTAATTAATGTCTGTACAGATCATTGATATCATCTGATGAAAGGCTTTCTAAATTATTTTGTTACCAAATCCAGTCTTCATTATTCAGGTACATAGGCCAAGGAGGTATTTATTTTGTTTTAGAACTCAAGCTGTACTTGCATTTGATGAGCCTGATCTTTAGCTGACATACATCAAGGTAGGGCCACTGTTTTCAGAATCTGGCCCCATGACTGCAAAGTCTCTTTTGCAAAATCATGGAATTTCTGTCCTTGGGCAGTCCGTGAAGTCAGGTGATTGAGTGAGTTGAATTAAGGCAGCGCTGAAAAGTGCAGGAATGATTAAAGAAAATGTTGCTATCTGATTTTAAGGTGTCATTTTCAGGGGGCTGTGAACGTGACTGTAATTATTTGTTCTTGACTGAAATGTATCATACAAAAGCACAGTGCAGGCACATGGCTTTAAACCCTCATAGTAAAGGCATGTATAAATACTGAATGTAGCAATGGACAATATCATTCTTACCATGAAATATGAAGTTAGGAATGTGCTTAATAAGGTATATTACACTATTTTTGAAATCCCTTACAAATCAAATATTAAGATACAATTAAGGAAAGGGGGATGAATAGTGAGGTGGCACAGTTTGCAGATGACACAAAATTATTCAAAGATAGTTATGTCCAAAGCAGACTGTAAGAAAGTACAGGGACTCTCACAAAACTGGATGATTTGGCAACAAAATGGCAGGTTAAATTCATTCTTGATCAGCACAAGGGAATGCTCACTGGGAAAACTAATCTCAACTATACATACATAGTGATGGGTTCTCAATTAGCTGTTATCACTCAAGAAAGAGATTTTGGAGTTACTATCAGTAGTTCTGAAAACTTCTACTAAGGTCATAGCAGCAGTCAAAAAGGCTAACAGTATGTTAGAAACTATTAGGAAAGGGATAAAAACTAAGAAAAATACTATAATGCCATCTGTATACACCTTGAAATATATAGTGGAATTGGAAAAGGTTCAGAAAAGGGCAATAAACATATGGAATAGCTTCCATATTAGGAGAGACCAAAAAGATTCAGGTTTCAGCATAGAAAAGGGATGGCCAAGGGGAGATATGATAGAGGTCTATAAATCATGAATGGTGTGGAAAAAGTAAATGGAGAAGTGTTATTTATGCATTCACAGAATACAAAAAAACAGAGGTCACCTGCTAGAATTAATGGGCAGCAGGTTTACTATCAAGAAGAATAAATACCTTTCCTCGTAATGGACAAGTAACCAGTGGAACTCACTGCCATTTGATGTTGTAATGGCCCAAAGCATATACAACTGGGTTTTAAAAAGAACTGGGTAAGTTTATAGAGTAGAGGTTCATCAATGGCTATTAGCCAAGATGGTCAGGGATGCTGCCCAAAGCTTGGGGCGTCCCTAAACCTCTGACCAGCAGATTTCGGGAGTGGAAGAAGGCATTGATCATTCCATAATTTTCCTCTTCTATATATTTTATGAACTTCAGGTAGAGGGCATTGTCAGGCACAAGATACTGGTTAAGATGGACCATTGCCTTACCCAGCCCTAATGTATATTGTTCTAATATAAAAGTTCTAATTTATACTTGGGTGGGTAATTTAGAAAGACTATGGTCTTGTGATTTAAAATGCATGTCTTGAATTCAGGAGATATGTGCTTTGGAAAATATTGCCCCAAATCTCTTAACTGTCTGCACTAGCACTTTTGTTGATCAATTGTAGGGGGAGAAAAACAAACCAATTGGGAGAGGTTCAATTATGTGGACAGGAGAGCTCTCTCCTGTTGCCATCAAGTAGCTATGCAAGCGACCTTACAGAGGTGCAACTGTGCTGCTGTAAAGTCTGTAGTGTAGACAGTGACTTAGTAGCCTTAGTCCCATTTTCAAAAGTGACTTATAAACCTGTCAATGGGATTTAGTGTCCTAAGATACTTAGGTGCTCTGAAAACTTTACACCAGTGGTCACCAACTAGTAGATTGGGATGTATTCATAGGTCCTGGACCTTCTGACACATGATCATGACTGGCGTGGCCAGAAGGCTATCAAGTGCTGGCACTTCAGCTGCCCCTCCCTCTGTGCAGGACAGGAGAAAGAAAAGCGGGGGTGCTGATGTCTCCCACCTCTGTACCCCATCTCTACGGAGTAAGGACGGAGGCAGCTGCTCTTAAAGGGGCTATGCGCATCTCTGTCACTCACACACTCGTGTGTATGTATGTCTGTCTCTCGCACGCGCACTCTCTGTCTTTCACACTCACCTCCTGACTCAACACACGCTAGTTGTTGTTACTTCTTTTACTTTTTTCAAAGTGTCTTATTTTAAGTTTTTGATTGGTCTCTGCATTTCATAATTTGTATTGTTCTCATGGTTAAATTAGGGCTGTCAAGCGATGAAAAAATGTAATTGCAATTAATCGCATGTGCTGTCCTTTTGAAATGCCGAGGAGTGAAGCCCATTGGGCTGCCTCTTTGAAATGCTGCAGTGGCATTTCCAAAGAACAGTGCCGCACGGAGCCTGGGATCAGCTGGAGCTTCAAAGGCAGTGCAGCACAGCTGATCCAGGTGCTGCCCCTTTGAAACGCAGTAGTGGCATTTCAAAGGGGCAGCGCTGCCCGGAGCCCGGGGTCAGCAGGGGACTCCAGCTAATCCTAGGCTCCTCCTGCGCTGCCCCTATAAAAAGCCCTGGCAGCGTTTCAAAGGGGCGGCACCACAGAAACACTTGCGATTAACGTGTTAAAAATATTAACACATTAAAAGATTAATGCATTAATTGTGCTCTGTGTTAATTGCAGGTGTTAACATGCGTTAATTGACAGCCCTAGTTTGAATTGAATTCTCTGAATAGTGAGCTCTAAAATGCCTAACCTATCATGTCTGGAGTAATTATCCCTATGGTAATTTTTTTTAAATATCATATCTAGGTTTTTGGTTTCTACTGGAAGAGCACATCTGTATATTACCTCAATAACAAAATGCAGGTTGAACCTCCCAGATCTGGTACCCTCTGGTCCAGCAACATCTGTGGTCCTCTGTACCAAAAAGTCCTGGAGGCTGGTGGGAGCCCAGCCCTGGGGCACCTCAACGCAGTGAGCCCCATGCCTGGCAGTGGCCGGGGAGCACCATTCCTAGCCAGGAACTCTTGGCAGCAGTGGGGCCAGTGAGAGTGACCCAGCCTGGGAATCCCTAGTGGAAGCGGGACTAGCAGTGGTTGGGGAAGCCCTCTTCAGGAATGGAGCCAGTGGCAGGGCAGGGAACCCCAGGCTGAAGAGCCCCACAGCCTGGAGAGGAGCCCGGGAGTGGGCTGGTAACCAGCAGGGGAGCATTAACTTCCCCTGGTCCAGCAGATTCCCTGGTTCGGGTCCTGAGGGTGCCGGACCAGGAAGGTTCAACCTATACATACAAATTCATTCCACACATGGATGGAAAAAATTAGAGGGAACACTGGCAAGGAGTCTCCTGCAACTAAACTGGGGGTATGTCTACACAACAAAGTTAATTCGAACTAACAGACGTTAGTTCGAATTAACTTTGATATGCGCTACACTAGCGCTCCGCTAGTTCGAACTTAATTCGAACTAGCAGAGCGCTTAGTTCGAACTAGGTAAACCTCATTTTACGAGGACTAAGCCTAGTTCGAACTTACTAGTTCGAATTAAGGGCTGTGTAGCCCCTTAATTCGAACTAGTGGGAGGCTAGCCCTCCCCAGGTTTCCCTGGTGGCCACTCTGGCCAACACCAGGGAAACTCTATTGCCCCACTCCCGGCCCCGGACCCCTTAAAGGGGCACGGGCTGGCTACGGTGCCCATGCCAGGTGCAAGCCTGCCAGCACCCAGCCAGCAGACCCTGCACCTGGCATGGCTCGAGCCAGCCACCCGATGCCCCCCAGCCCTCCCCCTCTTCCCGGGACCAGGCTGGCGGCTCCTGGGAGCTTGCCCAGGACCGCAAGAGGGGGGCACCCGCCTGGTCCAGTGCAGACATCGTGGACCTCGTCCACGACCTCCGCACTAGGCACAGGAAAGCAGCCGTCTAGGGCAGGAGAGCTGCCAGCCTGGCCACCCAGGAGCAGGTTTCAATGAAAATCAAGGTTGTCAACTGAGACCCCCGACCCTGAGCTCTGAGCTTAGAATGGCCGTACTGGGTCAGACCAAAGGTCCATCTAGCCCAGTAGCCTGTCTGCCAACAGCGGCCAACCCTAGGGACCCTGGAGGGGATGGACCAAAGACAGTGACCAAGCCATTTGTCTCGTGCCATCCCTCTCCAGCCTTCCACAAACTTCGGGCAGGGACACCACTCCTATCCCCTGGCTAATAGCACTCCATGGACCCAACCTCCATGACTTGATCTCACTTCTCTCTAAACTCTGTTCTAGTTCTAGCCTTCACAGCCTCCTGCAGCAAAGAGTTCCACAGGTTGACTATTTGCTTTTTGAAGAACAACTTTCTGTTATTAGTTTGAAGCCTGCTACCCATTGCTTTCCTTTGGTGTCCTCAAGTCCTTCTATTATGGGAACTAATGAAGAACTTTTCTGTATGCACCCTCTCCACCCCACTCATGCTTTTATAGACCTCTATCATATCCCCCCTCCATCTCCTCTTTTCTAAGCTGAAAAGTCCCAGTCTCTTTACCTCTCTTCATATGGGACCTGTTCCAAACCCCTCATCATTGTAATTGCCCTCCCCTCTCCCACTGTCTCTCTTCCCCTCTCCCACCTCCTTTTCCCAGTCTCCCCCAGTTTTCTTCAATAAAGACAGATTCCATTTTTGACCACAATTGTCCTTTATTTTGTACATCAAGAAAAGGGGCTAGGGAAGGGTAAGTGGAAGGAGGTGAGGGAGGAATGGGGTACGAGCCCCCGATGGGGAGGACTGGGCTGGCTCTGCAGGCTTCTGGGGGTGGAACCTCTCCTGCAGCCCCCCAATTGCCCCTTCTCCCTAGATGGCAGCCTGCGGCAAGTGCAGCCGGGCTGATGGCCGAGTGCTGTGATGTGCCCAGTGTGGGTACTCCGGGCAATCCAAGCCAGGACTTCTTTGCAAGCAGGGCACCCCTGAGAACTGTCTGTCCGGGGTGAGGGTCGGGTCCCTTTAAGCACAGCCCTCGGCTAGCCTGAGACAGCAGCTCCACACTCTAAGTCCTCATCTGATGCCCTGCCGGCACTGCTTCTGGACAGCCTTAACTTCGGTTCAGGGTCCACTCTGTGTGGACATGCTAGTTCGAATTAGCAAAACGCTAATTCGAACTAGTTTTTTAGTCTGGATGCGTTAGTTTGAATTAGCTTAGTTCGAATTAACTAATTTGAACTAAGTTAGTTCGAATTAGCACTGTAGTGTAGACATACCCTGGGAGACTGGCCACACTAGCAGTTTGGCAGCACAGAGGGGCTAAGGCAGGCTCTCGCCTGCCCTGGCCCTGTGCCATTCCTGGAAGTGCATGTTGCAGCCCCTGAGAAGATTGCCCACACTCTACCTTTGCCTGCAGGCACCGCCCCTGCAGCTCCCAGTTGGCTGAAAATGGGGAATCACAACCAGTGGGAGCTGCAGGGGCGATGACTGTGGATGGAGGGTAGCGCAAGGAACCACTTTCCCCTCCAACCTCAGGAGCCACTGCTGGATATTCCAGCCACTTTTTGGGAGGGGCACAGGGCCATGGTGGGAGTGAGGCTGCCTTAGCCCTGCTGCACCACTGCCTGGGAGCCACTGGAGATGAGCAGTGCCCGGCTAGAGCCAGCATTCCAAACCCTTGCCTGCAGAGGCAACTCAGAGGGGTGCGCACGGGGTCACATGCACCCCCAAAGGTGAGAAGGGCAGGAATCTCTGCCATGTGGTGGGAGAGGTACAAACCAGGCAGCTCCAGCCCACATAGTGCCACTCCCCAGCTGTGCCATTCCAGGGAGTTCTGGGAAGAGAGAGGAGTGAAGCAAGTGAAGGGGCAGCAAGGGGACAGGGAAAGGGGGATCTGGTGTTCCCCCTCCTTCCCCTGTCACTAGTTGCTACTGCTAGCCCCAGTCCTGAACACCCTCTTTCACCTGTCAACACTCTGCCCCAGTCCTAAGCCCCTCCTGCACCCAAATCCTTCCCAGAGTCTGCACTCCCTCCTACACCCCAACCCCTTTCCCCGGCTCATCACAGAGCCCCTCCCCCACTCTGAACCCTTTGGCCCTAAGCCTGAGACCAGAACCTGCAATCCTCTGCACCCCAACCCCTGCCCTAGCCTGGTGAAAGTGAGTGAGGATGGGGAGGGAGGTTAGATTGAACAGTGGGGGGGGGGGGGGCTCTCAAAGAAGAGGTGGTCAGGGTTGGGACCTCAGAGAAGAGGCAGGGCAAGGGTGTTTGGATCTGAGGTAGATCCTGGATTGCGCTTAAATTCAAAAAGCGATCTTGTGCTTAAAAAGATCCCTTGAAGACCCCTGCTTTCCATACTGTTCCTAGCTAAAGATTTGCAGTGTGGCTTTGGACAACTCAGTTAACCTCTTTGTGTCGCAGTTCTCCCTGTGTGTGCAGGGCTGGCCTTACCATGAGGTGAACTGAGGCGGCCATCTCAGGTGCCAGACTGTGTGGGGGGGGCACCACTAGGACCCAGAGTGTAGAAAATTGTGTCTGCTGCTGGTGCAGCGAGGGGGCATGGGGCCCCATTTGAGCTCCCTGCCTCAGGTGCCAAAATGTTGTGGGCCCGCCCTGTGTGTGTGAAGTGGGAATTAGTAATATTTACCTCACAAAGGTGTTAGTAGGCTTTACTTAGTCCTTTTTGTGTGTGTTTGAGAATGTACAATGTCACTTGAATTCTGACTACTACTGATGTAATTTCAAGCAACCCACAGAGATACCCCAGTTCATCTTGTTTTCCATTATGGTAACAAGGTCATGATGAAATCTTCCATATGATTATGAAAGCTCATATAAAGAAGTTTCCTGGAGAGCAACATCTGTTATCTGGTGATAATAATGATTCAAACAAAGGGGTGTCTTCCTGAAAATAAACCATAGTCAACCTCATTGAGTGAATCACATGACCCAGCAAACTCATTTGGAAATAGAAACAATATTAAGAAGGTGCAACCAACAGTGTTGGAGACTCACAATCTACTTTATTACGTGGAGTTGTGAACAGATGAACAATTTCAGGCCTCCAGGCAACAGAGAAGATTGGCTCTCATTTCCTCTCCCATTCCCCAAATTACTGCTATCTATATCAAGCTTTTCTGCTTGGCAGTGAAACTGAGGCAGAGGTGGATGCCACAATTATAATGGTCCCCTAGGACCAGTATGCCCTGTCACAGATGCAGTTTAATTAACTACTTCTAGAGTATGGGATGTGACCCACACAGATGAACTCAATTGTCCACTAACCTCTAACAGCTAGAGTTGCTGCTCAGGCAGATCTCTCCAGAGGGATAATATTTATTGTTTTATATTAATTAGTTCGACAGCTTATGGACCATATTCATGGACCATGTCAGCTGACTTTCACCAGAGATTAATTTTGTTTTACTGTGTTTTATTGCATAAACACTTTGTGCCGCATTCAGTGTTGGTATAACATCCTTTGTGTTAGTGTATCAAGCCCGGAAGTCATCTTAGTCATACTGCTTCACCTGTAGGTGCCAACTGGCTTCCTGTTGTTCTTTATATGAGGATAGAAATAGATCTTATTAGGGGGATTCTAGCATGTTGGAAATATAACAGCTGATTTTATTAAGAATAGGAGATAAACCCAACTGAGTTTACCTAAAACTGCAAAATCAAGCTGAAGATGGAGAATTCCAACTCTGTCCATTTCCACAGACATTTATATATCAAATTACAATCATTGCTACATACATACAAATCCCTTTTTGGGTGTTATGGACACTAGAATAATACCAAGCTAAATTCTACAGTGCTTAATTTACAGCACTGCCATTTCAGTGGGAGTTTCATAGAATTAGGGACTGCAGACCTTAGCTCGTTGTCTCTGGTTTACACGGCTGCAAATGTTAATGATGGTTATGAAGCTTTCAGTGAATTTTCATGCATTTAATCCACAAATTGACTGCCATAGGAAGTCTTGCTTTGCAAAAAAGGACTTATGCCGATCTTATCTTTCCTTTATTTTTATGAATACTGCTATAGTCAAGCAGAGTGCCCCAGAGGTTGATTCTGGGGCCGGTTTTGTTCAACATATTTATTAATGACATTAATGACATGGATGAGGGGATGAATTGCACCCTCAGCAAATTTGCAGATGACACTAAGCTAAGGGAAGAGGTAGATATGTTGGAGGGTAGGGGTAAGGTCCAGAGCAGGGTTGGGCAATAATTTTTCATTGGGTGCAACTCCAAGATTTAGTAAGTGGTCAAGGATCACACTTCTGGGGGGACTGTGGGGTCTGGAATGGTGGGTGCGGTTTAGAAGGGAGCTTGGGATAGAGGACTGGAGTGCAGGAGAGAGTGTGGGATCTGAGAGGGATTTTTGGTGAAGGAGGGGGTTGTGATCTAAGACAGGAGCTTGGGGGGCAGGGTCCAGGAGGGGTTATGGGCTCAGGAGAGGATTCTGGCCTGGGGAAGGAGTACAGGAGGGGGTGCATGGTCTGGGATGGGTTACCTAGGGAGGTGGTGGAATCTCCATCCCTAGAAGTTTTTAAATCCTGGCTTGACAAAGCCCTGGCTGGGAGGATTTAGTTGGGGTTGGTCCTACTTTGGGCAAGGGGTTGGTCTCAATGACCTCCTGAGGTCTCTTTCAGCCCTATGATTTCTATGATTCTATAGCAATCGTCTGAGGGTATTTATATAATAATAATAATAATAATTAATAATATAATCAGTACAATGCATAAGAGGAAAAGATTATTTGTCTCAGCAGAGACAGACTTTAGGTTAAATGTCTGCAGATTAAAATATTTCTTCCTGCCTTTCTTTTCTAAATGAGGAAATGAATTTGATTAATTTAAGGGCTCACAAGCCTGATTAGGATGAAATTAAGAAAAGGTAACTTTATAGGGTGACCAGATGTTCCTTTTTTAAAGGGACAGTCCCATTTTTAAGCCTGCAGACCTACAGCCTACAATCTTGCAGGTGTCTGTACTTTTTCTTAAAAACAAAAATTGTCCCATATTTTCTATCTCCTCCTGCTGCTGGCCAGATCCCTGCTTGCCAGCTGTTCTCCTACCAGCAGTGAGTGGAGGAAGAGGAGTCCAGTGGCTGATGATGATTGTGGGTGTGCCAGGCTGGTGATGGGGCAAAGATGCAGCATGTGGGGCTAGCTGCTCCCCTTGCTGGTCCATCAGCACAGCCCCCACTGCATGCTAGCTCTTGGCCAACAGGGCCTTGCCCTCTGTCCCATTTCCAGTCAGGATTGTCTGCATTCTGTGGTGGCTGTTAAGCACCAGGCAGTACACAATTACATGTTGCCTCTATTGCTCATCCATCCTTTACGTGCTCTCCCTCTCACTGTCCTCTTCCTGGTTTGCCCTGAGTTCTGCTGCTCCTCCATATCCTCCCCCATGAGTGCATCCCACTCCCAGCGCTGTGTGGTGAATCAGTCGCTCGTCAGAGCACTCAGCGCATTACCAGCCTGACCACCAGGCTCCTTCCTTCCTGCCTCTGGCCAGCCAGGCATCCCGGAAAAGACCAAGCCCCTCTGGCACAAGGTGCTGTCCAGGAGGGGCTGAGACCTGCATGTGCCAAAAGCCCCCCACAGCACTGATATGATATGGGGGAGCTTCTCCACCCCTCAGCTAAGCTGTGGAATGGAGGAGGAGAGATTTCCAGCCTGTTCACATCCCAAATCTGAAGACTGCACAACAGCCCATGGGGCAATGCCTTAGCACCCTCTTCACCCTCCAGTTTCCTGCTCTGGGTCCTGCCCCCAGGAAGCGTGGGGCTGCTCCATCCCCTATGCACACTATTCTGCTGAGCCACCTCTCTGGCCAGGTTCACTGACGGCCCTGCAGACAGGTTCCATGGGCCCTGGTGCACAAGGCATCCTTAGGATGTAACCTCTTCCTGCACATGCTGTAGCCAGGGGGACAGGAGGCAGCTGGGTGATGTTGGTGGCCAGCAGCAGCTTGGAAGTGTTAGCTGCTTTTTGGCACGGTATGGACAGGAAGGAACGAGCTGCTTCCAGTCATGGGCGGGTGGTAACAGGGGTGCAGAGGAGATGGAGGTCTGCCAGATCATCCTCCCTACCCTCCACTGTGACTGGAAGCAGCTCCCATCCCTTCCCTCCTGCACAGTGCCAAAAGGCTGCTGCTAGTCATATTCTGATAGAAATCAGGGGTGTGATCCTGGGTGTCCATCCATGTGTTGCCTCAGGAAAATGCATTGCCAGGTACCAGGAGAGATGGGTCCATCCTAGGGGCCAAGCCAGGAATGAAGGACTGAGAGTGTTGAGCAGGGCGGTCAGTTGGTTGCATACCCCTTCCCCATGTAAGAGAAGTGTGCCATAGTGTGTGCGTCACTCCTTCCCACGAGTGGGTGTGGGTGTGGGTAGGTATGTATGTGTGTCCCCCCTCTCTGTGCAAACCCTAAAGCCTTCAAGATAAGAAGATAAATAAAAAGAATCCAACTATGCAATATTTCTTTTTAGCGGGGGCTCAAGTTGAACTTTGGTACTGTGTAGTTCTGATTGACCGCTGTTGAACTTGTTTGAATATAAGTAGTTTTATCAGGTGTCCCATATTCAGCATAGGGACATATGATTACCCTATAAATTTAGAATGACTATCGGGGAGGGAGGGGGGGTGAATAGTTTCCCTTCCAAAGGGTAGGAGTAGAAGCCCTATTGTTTCAGACATTCGAAGCTAGACTGGATAAAACACTAGAAAATTTACTATGGAGAATTATCCTGCATGGGCAGGAGGATAAGCTTGGTGACCTAACAGAGGGACTGTTTCTGTAACTTGCATAATATTATCATTGAGAGCACCAGCTCAAGCAAACTTCTGCATACAGCCAGCCAGTCTTTTGTTTTCCCTGGCCCCGCCCTTACACAAGAAGCAGAGATGAGAGTAAGATGCAGGTTCTGCATCACTAGAGAATCTCCTCCTCTCTCCCCTCACAATAGCACAGAGCAAAATCTAGTTCATTGTCTGTAGTTTCGATTGTCTTTTCAAAAAACACTGAATAAAATCATCCCAGAATATTTGTGTGCGAACAGGTGGAATTTCTAATTTGAAAATCAACCCACCATACGTGCTCAGAAATATAAGGAAAGAATCTTTAAAAAAACAGAGAAAAAAGAGGATGGAAGGCATAGGCTCTAGCATCTAGGAGATTTGCTAAAGTAAAGGCAGTTGTATTCTAGTTAATATGTTTTCAGACAATATAGATCATTAAACACCAGGAATATCTACAGACAGAATAAGGAAAAATACCCCCCAATGTGTAGTTCTAGCTATCAAAATGCCAGAAATGTATTCCTAAATTGGACAAGTGATGTGTGCAGTGGCTAAAACACTTATATTTATTTAATTTTGTCATCTTTAACTAGAAAAAAATTTAACTTTGAAAAAATTAGCCATTTTTCACAAAGCAGGTTGGGGTTTTTTTTCTGCAGAGTGCACAGTATATGGTATCTCTCAGAGAAAGAAACAGGCCATTTAAATTCAGGCAGTGTAGCATCTCCAGGCTGAAAAGCTATTTTTATCTTCACTTGTAGCTTAATTTAGAAACTGAGCCGTTGAGGTCCTTTTTTCCCCTGACAGACTGGATTTTTCTTTTATAATGATTTTAGATATCCATGTGTGAGCCTACTGAATAGAATAAAAGTGGTGTATCCTGAGCTTCAAGGTCATGAATGTACAGTTAAATAAAGCAGATTTATAGAGATATAGACAGACATACACACATAAATTAAATTATATTGATGTATAATGTTTTGAACACTAAGGGCTAATTTGCCACGATCTTACAGTGCTTCCAGGAGAAGGAATACTTAAGAGAAGTGCACTGATTTTCTGAATCAGCTTCTCAATATTTGACATTGTTTATGAGGTGGTAATAGACACCCAGAAGCTCAACTCTTTAGAGAGGAAGCTCAACACCAAGACATACAAATTTGAAACTGTTCGATGATTGCAATGAAAAATATCTCCCAGCTCTACTTCTGAATGCAGTAGCAATGATTCCTCTAATCTTTCCCATCCATTTGTGTATTTTTCCCTCTATGTGCAGAATAAATTTTTATGTGCACCGAGGCATGTGCAATTATAAACCATCAATAGAAACAAAAAACCTGGGTATGGTCCTCTGCTAATCAGCTGGGCCACATCTGAGTCTCACCAAGTTTACAGGAAACACTGGTGGTGAATAAAACTTTCAACATTATTTCCTCCCATTCCTTGCAGCACACACACAAAAATCTCTTTATAAACTCTTTGAAGTTTTAACTAATTATTTTTTAATCCTTTGCTCCATTCAATATAGTGCTGAGTTTCACACGTACTTCTTGAGACTGCTTGAGTATTTGCTGGAAAGTGGGGAAGGTAATTTTGCTGAAGCTGTCTATGAAAAACCTTACAATTGCAAGTGGAGGCTTCTGCTTCCCTTCACTATTTCACTATTATGACAGCTGAAAGTAAAGGCTTCCACTCCACTACTTTTAAACTTGGGATGAGGAAAGATTAAAAAAAACCAAACTGGGCATGTTTAGTCTTGAGAAAAGAAGACTAAAGACAAACCTAGTAAGTCCTCTAATATTTTAAAGGCTGTTATGCGGATGACGGTGATCAGGTCTCCACATTCACTAAAGGTAAGACAAGAAAAATCAGCTTATCTGCAGCAGAGGAGATTTAGGGTTAGATATTAGGGACAGTCTTCCTGGACACTCATTAATGGATCTCTAAGTTGCTGTTTTGTTTCAGACCAATTCCACAAACCAAATACACAGAGAAGGGTTGGAACTTAACTTCATTCACAAGTTTAATTCTTATGCAAATGGTATGAATCGAGATATTGGCTGGTTCACACATTATCTTCCACATCTTAATGACTTAACCAACCACCAAACAATAAACTTAAAAAACAACAAATGGTCTGGTAGCACTTTATAGACTAACAAAACATGTAGATGGTATCATGAGCATTTGTGGGCACAGATGACCGGAAAAGAAGTGGGCTGTGCCCCTGAAAGCTCATGATACCATCTACATGTTTTCTTAGTTTATAAAGTGCTACCAGACCTTTTGTTGTTTTTTTAAGTTTATCCTGTACAGACTAACTCGGCTACCCCCTGAAGCAACCAAGCAATGAAGGTGCTAATCGTTCTTATCAGCCTCTTGTAATTATTTAGTCTTTAAGGTGCTACTAGAGATTATTAGTTGTTTTTTAAGTTTTTCCAGTTACAGACTAACTCTGCTACCCCTCTGAAGCTTATCTACTCACTCTCTCTCTCTCTTTTTTCTTCCTCCCTACCCCTTTTTTGTCTTTTTTTCCCTTCTTGCCCCCTTCCTCCTTCCCTTATTTATTCTGGACTTCTTACACTCCTGTCAGCTAAAGAAATGGGTTGTGCCCACGAAAGCTCATGATACCATCTACATGTTTTGTTAGTCTTTAAGGTGCTACTAAACTATTTGTTGTTTTTTAAGTTTTTCCTATTAGGGCAGTGTTTCTCAAAGTGGGCCACTGACCCACCTTGGAAAAGTCACTAGAAGGTCTGTGCCACATTGTTACCACTAAGCTCTATAGTCATGGAGCCTCACAACTCCCATTGGTTCCAGTTCATTGTTTCCAGTCAAGGGGGGTCACGAGAAGTGGCATGGCCTGTTTCCCACAGTTCCTCTAGGCCAGAAACAGCTAACTGCAGCCAATGGGAGCTGTGAAGCTTCGTGGCTACAGAGTCTTTAGGTAAACAAAGTGGTGCGGGCCCACTCGTGGCTTTCCCAAAGCAGCCCATGGCCCACTTTGAAAAATATTGTATTAGGGGAAAGTTTCTAGATACAAGGAGAATTAAGTCTTGTAGTAGGTTACTGAGGGTACGTCTACACTACAGCGCTAATTCGAACTAACTTAGTTCGAATTAGTTAATTCAAACTAAGCTAATTCGAACTAACGCATCTAGAACTAAAAATTAGTTCGAATTAACGTTTTGCTAATTCGAACTAGCGCGTCCACATTAAGTGGACCCTGAAGTGGGGTTAAGGATGGCCGGAAGCAGTGCCGGCAGGGCATCAGAGGAGGACTTAGAGCGTGGAGATGCTGTCTCAGGCTAGCCGAGGGCTGTGCTTAAAGGGTCCCGACCCCCACCCCGGACAGACAGTTCTCAGGGGTGCCCCGCTTGCAAAGCAGTCCTGGCTTGGAGTGCCCTGAGTGCCCACACTGGGCACATCACAGCACTCGGCCATCAGACCGGCTGCACTTGCCACAGGCTGCCATCTGGGGAGAGGGAGCAATTGGGGGGCTGCAGGAGAGCTTCCACCCCTAGAAGCCCACAGAGCCAGCCCAGTCCTCCCCATCGGGGGCTCGTGCCCTATTCCTCCCTCACCTCCTTCCACTTACCCTTCCCTAGCCCCTCTTCTTGATGTACAAAATAAAGATAACGTGTCTTCCAAAATGGAATCTGTCTTTATTGAACAAAACTGGGGGAGACTGGGAAAAGGAGGTGGGAGAGGGGAAGAGAGAGGCTGGGAGAGGGGAGAGCAACTACAATGATCAGGGGTTGGGAACAGGTCCCATATGAAGATAGGCTAAAGAGACTGGGACTTTTCAGCTTAGAAAAGAGGAGACAGAGGGGGGACAGGATAGAGGTCTCTAAAAGCAGGAGTTGGATGGAGAGGGTGCATACAGAAAAGTTCTTCATTAGTTCCCATAAAGAAGGACTAGAGGACACCAAAGGAAATGAATGGGTAGCAGGCTTCAAACTAGTAACAGAAAGTTGTTCTTCACAAAGCAAAGAGTCAAGCTGTGGAACTCCTTGCTGCAGGAGGCTGTGAAGGCTAGAACTGGAACAGAGTTTAAAGGGAAGTGAGATCAAGTCATGGAGGTTGGGTCCATGGAGTGCTATTAGCCAGGGGATAGGAGTGGTGTCCCTGCCCAAGGTTTGTGGAAGGCTGGAGAGGGATGGCACGAGACAAATGGCTTGGTCACTGTCTTCGGTCCATCCCCTCCAGGGTTCCTAGGGTTGGCCGCTGTCAGCAGACAGGCTACTGGGATAGATGGACCTTTGGTCTGACCCAGGAAGGCCATTGTAAGCTCAGGGCTCGGGGTCGGGGGTCTCAGTGGACCCCCTTGATTCTCTTGCACACCTGCTCCTGGGTGGCCAGGCTGGCAGCTATCCTGCCCAAGCCAGCCACTTTCCTGTGCCTAGTGCGGAGATCATGGACGAGGTCCACGTTGTCTGCACTAGCCCAGGCGGGTGCCCGCCTCTTGCGGTCCCGGGCAAGCTCCCGGGAGCCGCCAGCCTAGTCCCGGGAAGAGGGGGAGGGCTGGGGGGCATCAGGTGGCTGGCTCGATCCGTGCCAGGTGCAGAGTCTGCTGGCTGGGTGCTGGCAGGCTTGCACCTGGCACAGGCACCGTAGCCAGCTCGTGCCCCTTTAACGGGTCTGGGGCCAGGAGGGGGGCAGACGAGTTTCCCTGGTGTTGGCCAGAGTGGCCACCAGGGAAACCTGGGGAGGGCTAGCCTCCCACTAGTTCGAATTAAGGGGCTACACACCCCTTAATTCGAACTAGCTAGTTCGAACTAGGCTTAATCCTCGTGGAATGAGGTTTACCTAGTTCGAACTAAGCGCTCCGTTAGTTCGAATTAAATTCGAACTAACGGATCGCTAGTGTAGCGCCTATGAAAGTTAGTTCGAACTAACATCCATTAGTTCGAACTAATTATGTCGTGTAGACATACCCTGAGGGAGGCTGTGCAGTCCCTGCCACCAGTGATTTTAAAGGACAAGTTAGACAAACATCTATCAGGTATGGTCTGTATATACTTGTTCATTCCTCAGCCCAGGGGGATAGACCTAGGGTTGCCAGATGGTTTCAACAAAAATACCGGACACATTTGACATTACATCACTATCTACATTACATCTTATTTAAAAAATACCGGACATTTATATTTTCTCATTTATATTTTCTCAATTTGTTTCCCAAACAGAAGGCTCAAATACTGGACTGTCTGGTTCTAAACCAGACACCTGGCAACCCTGGATGGACCAATTGAGAACATCATCATAATAGTGGCATTAGATACAGAGATATCAGATCTAACTCATTCAGTGTGAGAATCACTCATTAACATGCTAGTTCGCTCTCACATGCTTATCTCAATCATTTTTAATAAATGTATAGATTTAAAATATTTTTACTCGGGTACTGCAAGAGGCAACTACATATCCAGTTCCTCAGGTACAAGGCCTAGATCTTGAAAAGTGCTTTCCAAGCTTGTGTACTGTAGTAATCATGGAGACTACAGACCTACATTCTATACACACTAACGAGAAGAAAGAAGGCTGTGCGAGGGGAAGGGAAGGGTCAAAACCAACCCCATGTATTCACCCAAAAAATGAGCAGAATTTGTTTGAAAGTTTGTGAGGTCTGAAAAATACTGTTCAAAGTTTAAACCACTTATTCATGTCTTTGGGGATCTCCAAACATCCAGGTTTTTGTTCCAATCAACAAATAATAATTATTAAAATCACTAATTTGCATTGCATATATAATTCTCAGGTGCCCTAGACTTTAGTATGAATTAGGACATTTAGGCAATATTAAGCAGTGTACATTTTATAAGAAACTACTAAGTGCTGGGTAGATTAAGAACTTGGACTATTGGATGTTGTCAAGGACCAAAGGCTAAGAAATGACTCAATAAGACAACTGGGAAAGTCTCATTCTTTGGGGCTGTAAATCTCACTTTTAAGGGTGACCAACCCATGGCATCTCTGTGGGTAGGTTTAAAAAAGTGATATAAGCCTTTTTTATTTTCTTTCAGTGTGCAAGTCAACCACTACCTGACAGAGTTCAGAAAGAAACTTCCCTTGTGGCCAAGTTATGCAAAAATTGACCACTGCGGGTGGGTGGGGATTCTTGCATTTTCCTCTGAAGCAATTGACACTCTGGCTATGCTCCTTTCCTTGTTCACTCACCTCATGCTTATAGTTCAGAGGACAGGGTTCCCATAGGAGCTATTATAGCAGTCTTACACTGTCAAAGGATTTCCTTAGGTGTGGGAAATTCTCCATTGATGACTTACTTGTCAGTGTAAAATGTTCCATGCCTAAGGAAAACAGATTTAAGGCTGCTTTTTTACCCTTACTGGACCAGAGCATCCAATCCCGGAAGTTGAGATTGTGACCCAAGATTTGGATCTGGAATTTTAGTTGATGTCCTTTTCTAAAAAGAGATTTTTCTTATTTTAAACCAGATATGCTGCACCAATGCTTTGTTAAAAGAGCTGTTTCAGAGATAACATTTCTCTCATCTAAGGCTTTATCTGAAGCCAAGGGAGCTGACAGCTTCTGTGGGCCCCCGGACAAGATGGGCAGGAGCTCTGCTTCGTTCTCCTAAAAGGGGTGGGGTCTCAGGTGGAAAGGGTGGGGCTGGGGCAGAGTGCAGCATCCCCCTTCCTCAGCCCTCAAATGGAGCGCATGGTGTGGTGCTTCAACAGGGATGCATCTGTGGCCAGGAACTCTGAGCCCCTTTGAATCAGTGGGCTCTGGGGCAACTGCCCTCTTTGGTCTCCCTCCCCCCATCACCGGGCCTGTCTGAAACTGATAGTAGAAGAAATCTTCATGCTTATTATGCCTTATCATTTTAGGAATGTTGGTATGCCCTTAGGAGGCAGGATTCTATTTATTTGTCTTTTAAAAAAACAGGTTAAAAGTCATCCCAGGCGTGCTGCAAACGTGTCAAGAGAGAGGTGAAATCTTGTGGAACTGATGATGATATTTCCTTTTTTAGAGAAACACGGGAGATATTTTAAACAATTGGCTGAATAACTGTAGAGCTTTTCACCTTAAAATGGTAACTGATCCATTTGGAATTTGACAGTCACATAGAGATTGAGTTCAGGCTAGTCTTTGAGGTTTGGGTTTGGGGTTGAACCAGGAGAGAGGTTTTGATTCAACAGCACCAAAATATTTTGAGTATCAGAGGGGTAGCCGTGTTAGTCTGAATCTGCAAAAGGGGCGAGGAGTCCTGTGGCACCTTATAGACTAACTGAAGTGGGTCTGACGAAGTGGGTCTTTGCCCACGAAAGCTTATGCTCCTACACTTCAGTTAGTCTATAAGGTGCCACAGGACTCCTCGCCGCTTTTGAAAATATTTTGAATTATTCTTTTGTCATTTGAGGCCAAACTTGTCTCTTAAAGTTGGGATTACATCCAAATCTGAACCTGAACTCAGTAAGAGGCTCCTTCTGGTTTTGATCCACTCTAGAACCTAGAACGATAAAGTGAGTTTGGATTTGGGGAATTGAAATCAAAGCATAGATTTGAATTGGCATTGACTCGCATAGTGCCATTTGTAATACATATGAAGGCATTTTTAAAAATACATTGGGACCAAATCTGTTTCATTTCTCTGTTTCACAATGTTAATCTGCCCTTATTCTGTCTAAGGATTTCTGCAAAACCCCTGCACAGCCACCCACGCAGAATACTTGTCCCAGAAGCATGAGTAATCAGAGTGGGCGCTCAGGTACCACACTGATGAGCACGGTATAATACCTAAATAAGAAGATGGATGGATAGATATTCCAGAGGTTTCTAAAACAGCCTGTCAGAACCTATTTAGCACACACAGGACTTCTCTGCTCTCCTTCCTACCTCGAACAAGACTTGAGACTTGGTTATGTCTGAATGTGTGTGTGTGTGTGTGTGTGTATCTACTACGTTGGCTGTTGTGAGTAACCTGCCCTGAGTATCTTTGCCATAGGTGTTTGTGTCTTCAGGCTGATACATATGTATATGCTCAGTCTGATAGACTCCCTGCCTCTGCCGTCTCCTGCATAGGCTGTCTGCTATGGAGATGGGAATTGTTTCCACAGCTGCTTGCATCTTTTTGACCTCTCTGTCAGATACTGACATTGGTTCCATAGCAGTGGAAGCCTGGTTACTTGATGTTTGTGTCTTTTCCCCACTGGGTTGCTACCAGCTGTCATGTATAGGGTCACTCTTGTGACCTTTCTCTCCCTTTCTTCTACCCGTATATGGTTATTGTAGTGGACTGTGACTTTAAGAGACTTGGTAGCAGTCCACACAAGGAAGTGCAGGCTGGAGCCGGATAAGATTCATCCAATGTAATCTCTGAGTAACCTGCCATAAAGGTCTGTTTGTTGGGATCTCTTGGATAGTGTGTGTTTGTCTGAGTCCAGATTGGGGGATTTACGCCCATGGTGCTTTCTACTCACCTCCACCCTCTGCTGCCTGTGCCCCTTGCCAGTGTTGCCATTTCAAAAGGAAGGGCTCACACAGTGCATTCAGCCTCCCCCATGCATTTTTAGGATGGTTTTCATGCTTAAAGGTTTCAAGATTTACTGTATTTACTTCACTATGCACCGCAGATAAACCTTGAAAATCCTTTACAATAATTCTTATTCAAAATACTTTTGAGAAAGATTTTGAAGTCCATGTTGTTTCTGAACCTGTATCTCAGAAATACTTTCCCAATCTAGAAGTGGTAGGAGGACTCCCAGCTCTGGTCTACACTAGGGAGTTATTTCAAACTAACTCCACTTATTTTGAAATAGCAAGCGGAGCGTCCACACTACCAAGCCCTTTATTTTGAAATATCAGGCTGGTTATTCTGAAATAATAATGCCTGCTTTCCACAAGGAATAATGCTAATTCAGAAATAGTTATTTTGAAATAGCAGTAGTGTGGACGCACTGTTGCTGCTATTTTGAAGTAACTACTCCCCAGAGTCATTCAGACGAATTACTCCCCAGGTCTCTATGTTGAGGTAGCATGTCCACATTATCAGAGCCTGCCTCAGACTAATTTTGAGGCTTCCCCATAGTGCGGACACACTATTTCAAAATTATTATTTCGGGAGTCTATGCATGGTCCACGAGATATTTTGTTTACCGTTGCCTATGTGCAGGGTTGCCAGATTCTACTGGTTTCCATCCACGGAGGGTTTTTTTCTTCCAATATTACTAAAGTGACACACATGTAAAGCAAGGGCATGTGAAGGGTGGTGTGTGCTGATTGCACACATTGACTGAAAGAGCTATGCACTCCCTCTGCATCCTATTAAAGAACTTATAAAGCCCAATTGGCGTGCACACACAAATTGTAAGCACGCAAGTGCAATTAGCAAAACTATCCTATCTCAGGAGATTGTCTTGGTTATGATAATCTTGCAGCCCACTGAGATGAAGGGGGGCCCACTCATGCGGTCCACTCACTGACTCAGGTTGCCCATCGCTGTGCTAGAGGCACTTGGAAAACTTTAGGTTCAGATGGAGCCTTCCCAGATGAAGCACTCAAAGAGCTGTGGGATTTAAGAGAACTTATTTTGTGGAAAGGATGATGCTCTAAACCAGCAGTTTTCAAACTTTTTTTCTCATGACGCAGTTGAAGAAAAATGTTGACGCCCATGACCCAACATAATTTGAGTAGAGTGTGGGCTCTGGGCTTGGACTGAGTATGAGAGCTTTGTGGTGTAGGAGGGGTCTCTGTTTTTAGGGGGTTCAAGGCTGGGGCAGGACAGGTGTACTCTAAGACAATCCTGGTCAGAGGTGCAGCAGGGTGCTGGGGCGGGCTTCCTGCTTCTCCTGGCACCATGGACCATGCCGCGCTCCAGAGATGTCCAGCAGCAGGTTCCCAGCCAATGGGAATGCAGAGCTAGTGCTCAGGCAGGGGCAGTGCATGGAGCCCTGTGCACTTTTCCCCCCATACAGACCTAGGCTCTAGGTCTCTTGCTGTCTGCTTCTGGGGTGCAGTGTGGTCTGCATTGCTGGGCCAGGTGGGTGACCTGCCTTGGCACCCTCCACTGGTCACCTGGTCACCCTACAGCAATGAGACCCAGTGCCTGACATTCCCCAACTTGGTACTGGGTCACGACTTATAATTTGAAAACTACTACTCTAAAACAGACTGAAATGCTGTTGAAAAACCACAAAAAAACCGGGAATGGAGGGGAGGAGAGAGGTGGAAGAAGTGTGCAGAATGTGCAGTGATAAAAATGTGATACTTCTGACTTAAGCAAAACTGTGGTAAACCATAGTAATAGGGTGCAGAAACCCAAGGAAAGAGATGTTGCATGTACAGTGAATACATGCTGTGTCACTGCACAGGCAACTCCCTAGCTTGTGTTGTAAGCCTAATTTTGAAATGACTGTCTCTTTCCACCCCAGCATTCCTATAAGATATCTATTCTCCCTCAGATTTCCCATATGTTCCATCAGCTCATTTCTCTTCCACAGGCATTAGGCATTTGCTATATGTTAGGAAGTCCAGAGCTCTATGGCCGTAACACACTTTGTATTTGTGACAAAATATCAACAGTGACACAAGTTCCAGAATCTCTTCCTTCATTACATCTTCTCGGTGCTAGAAGGATAGTGCCCTGTTTTAGATTGATCTGTATTACAGATCCAGATAATAGTATAAACCCACCTTCCTTGTAGTACAACAAAATGTATTAAAACATCAGAAGAGGTTAAAATGGAAAGAAATCATATGTGCATGTATCTGTGAAAGCCTGTAAAATGTTTTAGTTGCTGAAAACCATTTCAATGAAAAATGGCATTTTATAAAAATGGATGAAATGTTATTTTTTTTCAACAAAAAACGAAGAACATTTTTGAGTAAAATGTTTAGGTTTTAGTTTAAAATGTTTTTTTTTTATTTACTGAAAACAGATTTCACAACCTGAACATTGTTCTCTTTTTTGTTTCTTCATTGACATGCCCCCAATTACAGAAAATGTTAGGAAAAACAAAAAAAATCTACATCTTTCATGAAAAATAATGACATTTTTCATCCAGTTATAATGTCTAACCTCCAGATTGGTTCGTTGAAGTGCAAAAACACGCACTGCATCTTGTATTTCCAGGCAGCTTCTCCCTGGCTCATCCTTTTGACTAGGAAGCATGTCTGAAATCCAGCCTGATTTCCAGGCACTTATCATGTCCCTATGGTATCATTGTCTTAGGTCATCCATCCTCTACTGTTATACTTATGTTTCTTTGCTGTGCCTGGTTTGTTATAGCATCAGACTCCCTATTGTCGCCCAACACAGTATCTCTAGAGAGGGATATGTTAATTTGACTCTCACATCCCTTGTATGTTTTTCAAAATAATTCACTCTTGCAACAGGGATTTGGATAAAAAATTAGATTCCGTTTTTTTCTGTACCCCTTTTATATCTTATGTCTACAACTGAGTATTTCCCCACCACCTCCTCAGGACTAGTGCTCTCTTTCCAAACAGCACTATGCTTCTGCATGGTAATTGTCCTGGAGGGAAGTGTCAATCTGAACCAAATTCCTTGTGTGACGTGCTTTCGAGCTGAAGGAGAGGAGATTTATATCGTCTTATATTTCTCTCAAAATTAATTCTGCCCTTTGTCAAATATGAATTACTAGAAGATTTACCCAGTGTTGCTTGGGTCCTTAACTCAATTAATTTTTGTGGGGTTTTTGGAAAATAAAATGAAAATGTACATGCTTCATTTAAATCATTGCTCTGGGGTGTGGCTGGGGATGAGGGGTTCAGTATGCAGGCTGATCCAGAGAGAGAGAGGACTATCCCGGCCCTCTCTCCCTACAGCAGCTTGGGGCCAGGTGAGAAGCACCTTTATGTGGCTACTGCAGCTCCAGAGGGCACATCCAAGGGAGGGGTGCATGTCCCCTGGCTGGGGCAGGTTCGAGTTTGTCAGCCCCTTACAGTCCCCAGCCAAAGTGAGGAATGCAGCAAACTGCACTTTCCCCTCACTTCCTGACAAAGGGGAACAGCCAGCCATGTCCCCGTACAAACTGGGGGTGAGCTTCAGTCCCCCACTCTCCCTAAAGGGCATCTAGGGGGTGAGAGGCTTGGCCTGGGGCAGTCCCAGATGGGTGGGAGGATGCACCCCCAGCCAGTTCCTTTCACTTGCCCTGGTGATTATCTCTCTTTTCTGTATGGTTTTCTGAGAAGCAATCCCATTTCAAGCATATCCCATTTTCCTGGCACAACCAAACCCTTACCTTGCTTTGAGTTATGATAAAAGGAAGATGTATAACAAATTTGGTGGTCCTACCTCTTAGCCTTTATGAGGAGTTCTTAGACAGACAAACAGACAAACAAACTCCCTCAAATATATTGTAGAGACACATTAATGTTGGCCTGTCTCAGATGAGATTGTATTGCTGTAAAAAATTTGAGGTAATCAGACAAGGCATTCTTGAAATATGAGATGCAAACATGCACACTCAGAACTTGATTATATGAACCGAGCACTCCTGTCTCCCTCTCCATCTCCCCCACATGCACACACACACAAATCTTTAGGTGCAATCTATTCCTGCAAAGACAAATATTCTATGCAGAGAGTTTTTGTAATACCTGTTTATCCCACGGTACGCACGGACGCCATAGCCTCCTATATAAAAGTGTAATTATAACTCATTACTATTTATCATATTTTAGTGAATTTAAACTTCAGCAAAAATCTGTTCACTAGAATTTACCTTATATGTATTTTTCACCTTCCCAGCCTTGACCCAACTTCTACTATCCATTAAAGTGACCCATGCAAAATGGGTCCCCATTTGGTGTTACTTGGTATCAATGAGAAAACTGTTCTTTGGCTGAAACGGGAAGAGAGGCAATATCATTAGTTCATTTCACAGTGAAAGGGACAGCATTACTTCCTTTGAGAGCCTTTCTGGTAATTTTAAGCTATACTCTTCCTAATTTTATCCATATTTGCAGTAGTTAAGTAAGGATATTTTTTAAAACGGTCCTTCTAGTGAGTGATTCAGCATATGTATGACTAGATTCAGCCTGTAGTATCAGTAGGCAAATAAAAATGAGCTGGTTATGTTATGTGCAAAATTTAAAATCTGGGTGATAGTTTAACTAATGTGGCTGAAGGGAAAACAGACAACTAGATCTGCAGCTGTCATAGTGCCACTCAGGTTGGTCTCATGCTAGAATTCGCACCAGAGCTGTTGCTCCATCACAGAAGTTATATTTTATCATCCAAAAATGTGATTAGGATCAATGGCATGAAATGTAAATAAGGAAAATTTAGGCAGAATATCAGGAAAAAGCCTCCTGATGCAGAGAACTGTTAGACTTATTTAATCTCTCAAGAAAGAATGTGCTTGGGACATTTTAAACTAGTTTGGACAAAGTACATAATATACTATAAGGAACAATTGGCAGGAGGATGGGCTGGATGGCATATTGGCTGTCATTTACTTCTTTGGTTCAAATTAAGCTCTGTTATAGGCCAGCTCTGTTTCACTGGCAACCTCAGTGGAAAGACTGAGCGTATAAGCTTGTCAGCAGGACAATCTCTCACTCCTATGTATTGACTAGAGCAGAGCAAATAATTTCACATTATTTTTTTTTAAATGAAGAAGCTACTAAAAATGACCCTGGAAAGATAAACGAGGAAATTTAAATCCTTAGAGTCAACAATTTAAGCCTGGCATAACTGAGTCACATTATGTACATATACCCATGGACAGGAGAAGAAACAGGAAGGCAAGACAAAAATCAGTATGGTTAAATGGAAAGAGTCAAGAGGTTATTCAAGCCAAAGAAGCATCTTTTCAGTATGAAAACAGAAAAACAGGAAAATATAAGATGAGAATCAGGAGGGCTAAGACAGATTTTGAGGAGCAATTCTCTAAGGAGATATCAACTAATAACAAAAAATTCTTTAAATGCATAAAGGAATTACTGGGTGCACTGGACCACTCAAATATTTGCAGAAAGTGATTATGAAATAATAGTAGAATGAAAATGCATGTTCAAATCCAAATAAATATTCACAGATTTCCCACACACACATGCTGTACTCTCAGGTGTATTCTTCAGGCACATTGGCAGGTCAGTTGAAGGAAGGATGGATGTCCTGGCCTGGCCAACGTGTGCCTATCCTATGGACCAAGGACTATAGTCTGTCATAAATACTTAATCTATATGTTTTTAAAAAAAGCTAAATTCTCCTTTTATGGCAAAAAAATTAAATTCTAATAAATACACTATATTTGAGCATTTACTTTGTACTTTATTCATGCCCTTCCAGCCATTTTGATTTCCTTGTGGCCTGTGAAGAGAGCATAGGCTATAATAATTCCAAACATGTTCCCTAAGCAAAAGCATTGGTAAGTACCATCCTTCCACACCCTTTCACCTACTACTGTGTTCTTCCCTTTATTTTTGGTGCCAACTATTCCTCTGTACTTGTCTGATGTGGGTGCTCCTACGTCGTGGCTTGTTAGCAAACCTTTCAGCTATGCTAGACAGACCCTTTAAAATTTGTTCTTTGACGTCAATTCAGCTTTGGGGAGTATTTGTTATTTTTCATGTGACCGATAACAGGAAGTTTCCTGATATAGCTTCTCAAAGGAGTGGGCAAGAGAAACACAGCATGATTCTCTAGGGGACATCACCTTTGATAGTTGAAAGGAATCTTTTCATCCTGAAATTGGCCTTAGAGGGATTGTGCACCATTTTAAGCCTCGAGATACTAAGTAGATACATAAAACCCCTCTGTTGCTCGTTGCCTGGGGAGTTTACTTTCTGAAAGCTTAGAATGAACAAAATACAAGATCTCATGTGAACTAAAAATGTAGATTTTATTTGAACTCAACTGATTCCCCATGAAATAGTTCAGCTCAGCCATTTGTACAAGTTTCCAGGTCTTCCTCAAGGCAATAATATTTTTTTTGAAAATATAGAGAGACTAGGTTGTCAATATATGAGTATTTGTGTCTTTTTCACATTTCTATTAATTAGGTATGGAAGATTATTTACTGTGGAATCAATATCTCCTTTTTCATACAGCATGTATGATAATGTAAACATGGATCTGCATGCTTAAATATATCTGAATCATATATACTCTATATTCAAACAAACCTGAACATACCTACAATCATATATGCTTTCTTTATTATTTAAAAAAAGACCCCAGTGCACATTAAAAGTGACAGATTGACACCCTAGAGATTGAAGTCTTCTGTTTATCTAACTGTGACGGCGCATTGGGGGTCCCCCGTCTCCTGCAGCCCGAAATGGCACAAACAGACTCCACCAGCCAGTAGAATTGAGGGTGGTTTATTGCTCCTCCAGGATACAGCATAGCACAGATGTAATCTGGTTACAGGAACTGGGGCTAAGAGGTCTCAGTGCCCCCTTGAGATGGGGGGATCCCAGCCCCCTCCCCAGTTCCTTCTTCCCTGCTTTCCAGCCAGGAACTAACTCACTCTCCTCCAGCCCCGCCCCCCAGCCAGGGCAGCATCCACCTTCCTTTGTTCCTCTCCATGGGGGTCAGCTGGCCAAACCAGTTGGGATACCCTCTTTGCATAGTGACTCATCACTTGTCTGCTTGGTGGTGCTACAGACAGCAGCCAGAGAGTAAGCAGGTTACCCCCCACTACGTCACACTAACATAGTTCAGGAACATGACAGAGAGCCAGGCCATAACCTTCCCTAAACCACTGCAGCTATTTCCAAAGACCACATGTGAAATTCAGATCTCACGGAAAAGAATGGCAAAACTCCTATTGACTTCAATGGGGCCAGGATGTCACTCCATATTTGTGGGAGGACAAGTAGCTCAGTTTCCTGTTCAATCCCTGAGCTTCTCTGAGTCTGCTAGGAAGGATGACATTGCCATTTGTGTCAACTTTTGTTTCTAAATGTGATATATACGCCTCGCAACTGGATTTGAGATCCATTAACTTATTTCAGATGCCCTCATGTGACAGTGACTTTATCACAGAATCATAGAATCTTTCAGTCACTTACCTGCTAAACTAAATTTGGACCAATGACCCAGAGTTTAAAAGCCTATATGTTCAATATCCTTCTCCTTCCTTCTTCATCTCCTATTTTTTCTCTTTTCATGGACCAAATATGATCATCATGGGTAAGGTAATATCATGGAAATAATTTTTCCTCTGAAGTTAAAATAATGATCTAAGACTATTCTTAATCCCCCAAATTCACAATTCTGAAAATATTCTCCATATTTTCTTTACAGAATTTCCTTGTATTTTCCTTTACATTTAGTCATCCTTGACATTTATCAAAAGTAGCGGAGGCAAAAGATCGCTACATGCTTGGTTTGAACATCACAGAAGACATGGGGTTGCATTGTTTCACTGAATCTATTCACAACTTTAGATTAGAGATGAGTCCAAATCAAAATCTCCAATCTGCAAACTTTCAAACATTGAAAGAGTTCAGATCTGGACCTAAACTTTGCAGCTTGAGTCAATCCCTGCAGAAGTAGCAATAGAAGGGATGGGCAATAATTTTTAATGGGGGACCATTAGAATGAGGGACCATTAAAAATTTTGGCAAGGGGACATGGACCGCATTTCTACCAAGGGGGCCTGCAACTTCAGCTACTCAATTAACGTAGCTGATGTTGTGTATCTTAATTCGACCATATCCCGTAGTGTAGACATACCCCAGTATAGCTGTAACAGCTGAACTCTCAAGGCAGCAGACAAGAATTAAAATATTTTAAAATGTGAAGTTGACTGCTACATACCAAGCCTATGATGGACAGAGATGTAATTAGATAAGCAGTGCAATAGAAGTAGCTGCTGTTGGAGAAGAGCAACAAAATGAGGGAAATAGACAGACTATCATAGAGAGGAGGAGGCTACTCTTAGGCTACATCTAAACTGCATGCCTTTTTCGACAGAGGCTTTGTTGACAGATACTGTTGACAAAGCCTCTGTCGAAAAAGAGCGTCTAGACTACGATCAGTATTGTTGACAAAGCAAGCCGCTTTTTCAAAAGAGAGTCGAGACGCTCTCTTTTGAAAAAGCACAGTTGCATGCAATAGCGCCTTTTTTCGAAAGAGTGCTTTCAAAAAAAGGCGTTATTCCTCGTAAGATGAGGTTTACCGCTGTCGACAAAACTGCTGCATTCTGTCGACTTACTGTCAACAGAATGCAGCAGTAGTGTAGAGGCAGGTATAGTTTTGTCGACAAAAAACAACTTTTGTTGACAAAACACTGTAGTCTGGACACACCCTTAGAGAAGACTACTCGAAAAAGAAGTAGGACAGAAAAGGAAATGGGGGCTGGGCTAGACTGGGTGATCGGGCAGCACAGGATGAATGGAATTCAGTGTTGATAAATGCAAAGTAATGCACCTGGAAAAATATAATCCCAACTATACACACAAAAATGATGGGTAGTTGCCTGAAAACATATGCTCAGAGTGCAGTGGCAGTCTAAAAACTAAAAAGCTAACAGAATATCGGTAATCTTTAGGAAAGGAATTGATAATTATATAGAGGCAATGTGATATTTTCTGTTTTAAGTCATTGTATGCCCACATCTTGAATACTGCATGCAGATGTGTTCACCCTTTCTAAAAAAAGATATATTGTATTTGAAAAAGGTACAGAAAGGGCAACAGAAATTATTAGAGTTAAGGAACAGCTTCCATAGGAAGAGAAATTAACAAGACTGGGACTTTTCAGTTTGGATAAGAAATTACTAAAGTGTGTGGGGATATGTTACATGTCTAGAAAACCATGAATGGTGTAGAAAAATAGAATAAGGAAATGTTATTTATTCCTTCACTAACAAAACACAGGAAGCCAACCCAATTAAATGTACAGGCAGCAGATTTAAAACAAACAAACAAATTATTTCTTCACAGTCAGCCTCTGGAACTTTTTGCCAGGAGACAAGGGTTCCAATAAGAACAAAATAAGTTTAAGGAGGATAGGTCCATCAATAGCTACTAGGCAGAATGGGGAGGGATGGTGTCCCTAGCTTCTGTTTGCCAGAAGGTGGGAATGAGCAACAGGGAATGGATCATTTGATGAATGCCTTTTCTGTTCATGCCTTCTGAAGCACCTGGTATTGGCCACTGTTGGGAGACAGGACACTGGGCTAGATGGACCTTATATAGAGCCCAAATGTATCTGCCCCTGCTGTAACCCACTAGATTCCATGCCACTTCCAGAGCTGAGATAGAGCCGAAGAGTCCACACACACACACACACACACACACACACACACACACACACACACACACACACACACACACTCTCCCTCTTTCCCCACAGAGTTAATAACAAAGTAAGAAAGTAAGAATATACATTAAAATTTTAAAGCTAACCAGTGTCCCTTAAGTGACTTGCCACAAGATGTCAGAACATGTTAATATTAGAGCTGAGTGGGTCTAATATTTATTTCATTTTCTTTCTTTTATATGGGAATTATATATATTACTCTTGTCAGAAAATCACTAAGTTGTCTGTCAAAAAACCTAGAGTTTTCCAGTGCCTTAGTATCCCTAGAAAGAGGTGATATGTGTGTGTGGTGGGGAGATGAATGGGATTGGTTCCTCCCTCCCCATTTGCTGCTTGGCTTTTACTGAGCATGCTTAGTAACACTGCTGAAACTGCTGTTCTCAGTCTACCCCCCCATGCTCTCACTCTCTTCCCGCCCTCCAACACGGCATGCACAGGTCGCCCCCCCCCCCCCCCAACCAAAATCTGAAATGGCATCTCTGCTGCAAAACCACAAAGCAAAAACTTGAGCTAAAAGCAAATATCCATTAGCTGTTAGCAATTCAGGGGTGATAATACACAGTTGAACGGTTCTGATACTGTCTATTAAAAGGAAATGACACACAAGCCCCATCATCCAGGTCACTACAGAACTGTGTGTTTGGAAGCTTTATTTATTGTAAGTTAAAAGTGAGAAGAGGCTTTCAAGGCTGAGAATGCCTGGGTGGGAAGAAAATTAAAGGTGGCAGGTGCACCAAGCTTTAAAGCGTTTTAGGAGATTGTGATTGCCAATGGAATTGAAAAGTTGTAATGCAAGCAGTAAGTGATGCTACATGTAGACAAATTACTGTCTCAGACAACATTACCTTAATGAGGGAAGATCCATAAATGTATCAGATTGTCCTGTAAGGAGAAATTTGTGTTTATATTCCAGGTTTTTGGTTTGTAAACCCCACCTAGCTGTCAAAACTAATTTGTATCCAAATTCTTGAGGAATCAACAAATTAATAATGCTAATTGGTTTAGTTTCACTTTAGCATTTCAAATTGATGGACCAGGAGGTTGTAGTCTCCTATTCACACAGCAGGTGCTGGAATAACTGCATAGGCTTTAGCAGAGCAAGTTTATAGACATTGCCTCTTGGCTATTACCCAAATGCCTGGACCAAGCCCTGAAGAAACTCTGCATCTAAAGTGTGAGGGCAGGTAGGCTTCAGGCCTTGGACTCTCTGCTGAGACCACCAAGAAAGACATCAGTAGGGGCAGGCCAGTTGTGGTGATGGGTTTATTTTGTAATGTAGTCTCTTGTCCAAGGGGAATTCAACTTTTCCCATTTCACATAGGACACTGAACAGCCAAAAGGATCATTAGGATTGTTGTTAATTTTGTACACAGATTTAGCCGCCAGAATGGCCAGTTACGATTTTGCAGAACTTGGCTGCAGATAACTTAAAATAAAAGAAATTCTTGTGATTTATTTAGTATCTTATAGATTATCCTCTAATTCAGTCTTTTGAACTCCGCGGTAGCACTGTTGCACCTTAATACTGTGATAATGAGCAGCCCCATTATGGTGACAGCTGCTTCTGTCTGGTTCTGACTTTCTAGAGCTATATAAGTATGAAGTGCAGTGACATCACGCTCCCTATGGTGTTAATTATTAGCTGCTAAAATAGTAGCAAACAGAATAGAAAAATCAAATGTCTGTTTAAATCACTGATAAAATTGGAAGGTAAAGAGACAGAGGTGAGCAGAGGGCTTTTGGTTTAAATGCAAATGCAGCAACATCAGGATGCAATTATGACAAACAGTTTTGTTGGATGCATGTGTTGGAAAAAATATTAGGGCCAAATTCATCTTTGGAGTAAGTTCTGAATGTTAATGGTATGTGAATCGTGTGTGTGTTGCCAACTGCGTAGGCTGTGGGATCAGAATAGTCTGCTTTATGGTTTTGTTTATGAAGTTCTATGGGATTTATAGAATTATAAATGTTTCAGTGTTAATGCCAATATAATAGTGATTCTATGCAAAAAGAACTAAAAATAATTCATTATCAGTGCTATGGAATCATGTATTCAAATGTGAGGAAATTAGAAATTTAAAATTAAGCAATAGAGTACAAATTGATGCTTTTTATGCAGCTGTAAATAGAAGAAGATACAGCACATATAGTCTAAGGCCATGATGCCTAAGCTTGTTCCCAGGTGCTTTGCTGAAAAAGAGCTGTAGACATATTGGCTGTGTTTAGACTGGCAAGTTTTTCCGCAAAAGAATGTGCTTTTGCGAAAAAACTAGCCAGCTGTCTACAATGGCCGCTTGAATTTCCGCAAGAACACTGACTTCCTACTGTCTGAAATCAGTGCTTCTTACGGAAATACTATACTGCTCCCATTCGGGCAAAAGTCCTTTTGCGCAAAGCTTTTGTGCAAAAGGGCCAGTGTAGACAGCTCAGATTTGTTTTGCGCAAAAAAGCCCCGATCGCGAAAATGGCAATCGGGGCTTTTTTGCGGAAAAGCAAGTCTAGATTGGCACGGACACTTTTCCGCAAAAAGTGCTTTTGTGGAAAAGCGTCGTGCCAATCTACACGCTCTTTTCTGCAAATACTTTTAATGGAAAACTTTTCCGTTAAAAGCATTTGCAGAAAATCATGCCAGTCTAGACGTAGCCATTATGATTTTTAAGTCTCATGGAGAGAGATACAAGTTTGAAGAAAATAAAATGAGTAGTGTTTACTTGAAATAGCTGAGGATTTGAAACAGTTTCAAGTGTTACCTTCTCAAGTGTTTTTGTAATGGCCCATTCTGATTTTGTAATGGCCCAAACTAAAGCAACATCAGGTTTGATATGGCCTTGTGGAAGTCAAAACTTTCTGATGGCTCAATGCTCTAAATTGTTCCAACATCAATTTATCTGATAAAATAGTATTTCAGCTTGCATAGTCTAAGGGCATGTCTACACTTACAGCAATTCAGTGGCGCAGCTGTGCCAGTGCAGCAGCATGTGTAGTGAAGACACTATGTTGGCAGGAAAAGTTCTCCCACCAACATAGTGCTGTGCACTCCAGCACTTACACTGGCACAATGTATGTTGCTCAGGAAGGAGGATATTCAGGATCAACTGACTCAGGCATTTGGGCTAAGAATAGCAGTGTAGAAGTTTGGACTCAGGCTGGAAACTGGGCTCTGAGACCCTCTCCTGAAGTTGCTGGGTTTCTCCAGCTTGAGCAGGAACATCTACTGGGTTATTTTTAGCTCTGTAGTGCAAGCCTAAATCAGTGAATCTGGGGTCTGAGTTTTCTTGCCGTGGTGGCTTCTCTTATTTTGTGATGTAGACCTGTCCTTAGTCTCCATCTGAAAAACCAAGTAATATTGTAAGTAACCCCACTGCAAATTGTGGCTCTTTGTGCTGTGGGACAGCAGTCTCTAGATGTTTGGCAGCATGTTGGGCGTACCACACAGGCAGAGGGAAAAGTAAGTGCTAGGCTTCCCTTGAGGAGAAGGAAGATGTCCTTCAATCACGCAGGGTACGGCTAAACTGTGGGAGAGTGGGAGGGGGTCAGGATATCCCCCCCAAAAAATCTGCCGCGTCCAGGGAACATGTTTGCTCTTCCACTTTTTTTTGTCGAAGAGCAAATACGCTCTTTTGGGACCCCCTGTATTCCTCCTTCTACAAGGAAGAAGGGGGTTTCTGAAAGAGGGTCTTTTTCTGACATTTGGCCCAGTCTAGATGGGTCAAATGTTGGAAAATCCTCTTCTGACAAAAGAAAGAAAGAAAGAAAGAAAGAAAGAAAGAAAGAAAGAAAGAAAGAAAGAAAGAAAGAAAGAAAGAAAGAAAGATCAAAGTTGTACTCAAGTCATTGAAGAGGGTAGGGTGCTAAGCACATATTTAATATGGGATTTCCTATTCCTCCCTTTTGTGTTTAGGGTTGGATATTTAGTTTAGATGAGGTGGCATTCTGGAAGATGTTTTTTTCCATCCCATTGGCTAGAGAGAACTATGATAATAAGAAAGGAAAGCATCAGAGAAACATTTTGCAAAATAAAACACTCTTGGAGCATGTAGCTGGTAAGCTGGTTATTTTTTTTAGAAAGCATCCATCATATGATGTTTTTTTCCAGCTGCATCTTCTAGCACACAGCACTGCAGCCAATGCTCCACGCCCTTATTCTGTACTAGGCAAAGATTTTTTTATTACTTGACAACATTACAATGACATCATTCACAAGCTGCAAAAATTCCACAGCATCTCATATATTTATCCTCCTTTCAATAAAGGAAATCCTTTTTCACAGTTTAGGATACTTTATAAGGGATTAGAGCATGTGCAGTTACGCAAACACAGGTGGGATTTGGGACTGATTTCTTTTGGTCTGCTGAACACTTTCACTGATGCTTTCTACTCCTAATGCTGATGATGGTAATACTGGTGATAATGATAGTAGAACACCAATAGAAGCATCCCTATTTCATTGGAACTCTGGTATAGTGTACTAGTGTAAACTTATAGCATCACTGGTGATGCATTTTGCCCCTGGTGCCAGGAATGTTAATGAAAAGCTGTGCAAAATGCACACAACAGGAAATAGAACTATCTGAAACTCAGGCTTTCCTTTTTTTTAACACTTGGCACTTTCCCAGCTTTTTGTGTGAGAGCGGGCCCATTTATCAGTGAAAGTGAACTCAATTCTAAGCAGAAATGATGTAGAAATGTTTAAGTTTGAAATCTAGATACGACTGCTTGTGACCTTAGTGCTTTTGCTGAAATCTGTAGAAACGCTAAACCTGAGAGGCACTAATCACCTAAACCAAATGCCCAAAAAACTTGAGTTAAATGTTTGTGGAAGAAGAACATTCAGTGGTTTCACACTGAACTAGTGAGACTATAGTGAAGTTATTAACAAAGCAACTGAGCATCTTCCTGTAGCACAAGAAGGTCTCATGGCTGGAAGTTGAAGCTACACAAACTCAATAAGTCATAAATATTTAACAATGAGGGCAATGAATCATTGGAACATCTTTCGAAGGAATGTGGAAGATTCTCCATTGCATATAATCTTTATATCTAAGATTGTATAGCTTTCTAAAAGATATTGTTTGGTTCTGCAACAAGTTATTTGGCTTGTTTCTGGAACCCCATCGTGAAAATCTTGTCATTGCTGCTTTTCATATGATTTTTCAATGTGTTGTAGATATTAGTCAAGTCTTGGCTCCTTTGCTGATACTAGCTGAAACAAAGATTTGACAGGATGAGAAATGTCACTTTAAAAAAAGCTTGATTCCTGGGCTCATAACCAGTGATTTGTGGATCAGGATTCTGAAAACCTGAAGTAGTTCTGCGGTAGTCAGTCAGTCTTTGCACGTGAGTAATGACCCTAGGGTTGTATCTACTGCCATGTGTTGTATCTAGCTTTTGTATCAGATGTAAATTGAGTACATAAAATTCCCTAGAATGCAAGGCTAAAATTTTCAAACTATGATACAAAAGCTAAAGTGAATGGGAGCAGCTGGCATTCCACATCTCTTAAGATTGGGCAGCTAGCTATGTTAGGTGCCCTAAATATAGACGTATGTGCCTAACTTCAGAGACTTATATTTGAAACGTTGGCCCAAATGTATCCATACAGATCTATATCATTCTGGTGTTAACTTTGCCAGAGTCAGCAGTTATTAATGACAGTATGCCAACACAGCAAAGAAATTGACAATTCTCATATTCTCATACATTTGCAAGAGACATTTTCATTCAGTGTTCTCTGTAAAAGTGTTGACAGCCACAACTACCAGCCTGGCAGGAAAGGATATTGCTTTTTTTTTTCTCATCAAGTTAACTTTGCAGTCTTCTGCCTTCCTTCCTCTCTAAACTTCCTTTTTTATAGATGAAACGTAAGAATGGAGTGTTTGTCTATAGTCCTCCTCTTTCCTGTAAGCCTGGAGAACCCTGTTAAACAAATAAACTTGTAAGATGCTGATCTTCCAGTTCACCACTTCAGTGGAAGTGTAAGGACCAGAGAATCAGGCTCTAAGAGATTGTGATGCACATTTGGACTATCAAAGCATTTTTTGCTTTCCAAGTTGTCATGTTTAAGAACACTGGGAAATGTGCATGAGTTTGACAGACTATAGAAGTAATAGCTCTGACTCAAACCATAATCTGGCAAAGAGCAGTCTTGATCCAAGTAAAGACTTCCTGGAAGCTGCCAGTTCTCTTGCCTGCCTAGGAGAGGACACTTCTCTCTAGAACAAATTGAGTCCTTCATTTTTCATTTATAAACATTAAATAAACTCCTGAAAAACAACCCTGTGAATGAATTCTTTCCCCTGATTTCAGAGAGGAAACTGAAACACATACATTAAGAAACTGTGAGTAATCCTGTGGCACTTTAGAGCAGGGGTGGAGAACCACATGGCCTCCTGCTTGCCTGAATCCAGCCCCTAAGGCTCAGGGCTCCCCCCTAGCATTGGGGAGCCCGCGCTGGTGTTCCAGCCTCCTGCCATTCCCCTGCAGGGCTGGAGCACACAAAAACTACTAGCCTGGGCCTTCCAAGGCTCTGGTGTGTGAGGAGAATATGGAGAATGTCTTTCTTTTTCTCAGTCAGAGGCCACCTAAGTGAGGGAGTTTTTTCTTCTTACTTGTGTGTGGCCCTGGACTGATTGTTCTATGGATCAGCATTCCTCCCCCCAACAGATTTTTCTGTGGGTCAGTGGCCCCCGACCCAAAAAAGGTTCTCTACCCCTTAGAAACTAACAAAAATATATAGGATCATGAGCTCTCATGGGTAAAACCCACTTCATCCGATGGGGTTTTACCTGTGAAAACTCATGATTCTATATATATTTTTTTAATTTCTAAGGTGCCACAAGATTACTCATTTTTTTTACATTTGCATACTAACACGGCTACCCCTCTGAGACATTAAGAAATTCATCATAGGTCACAGAGAGGTATCAGTTTCTGGTTGCCAACCTAGAGAGAGAATCAGATATGAGTTTGTGCTTCGAATAAACTGAAAGCAAGAGTATAGGGAAACTCTCTGCAGAGAATCTCTATATCTTATGAATTTACAGTAGTGGGCAGAGGAAAAAGAATGCTGTGTAGTAAGAGTGCCATGTTAAAAGACAGCTCAGAACTGCTGGCTGAAGACCTTATTGGGGTTTTTTGTTTGTTTGTTTGTATTGAGTGACATCAATGTCATCAGTCACATAATTTACTATTTATAGCATAAAGGACTTAACTGAACTTCTCAAGCACTATGGAAAAAAGTTTTTCTCCTTATACTAAGAATATTTTTATTCAGCTCATCTGACCATCTATACTATGAGATTGCTTGTAGGACTGGCTTCTCCAAAATTGTGTTGCTGTTTTCAATGCAATTTGATATTTTGCCAGTCATGTGCCATGAAGGACCATTCTCCCATAATTTAAATCAATCTGACCATGAAAGAAGACAAACAATAAGTGCACTGTATCCTGCAAGAGACAGAAACTAACTAGCAGGGATATTTTCCTTGAACAGTGCAGCAATGCCTCAGCCACCAGTTACATCACAGATAAATTATTTCATAGGCCTTGCAAGCAAAATGTAATTAGGACTGTAAAACAGCGGAACTCTACAGAAAACTTAATTGATGTTTGTTATAATTTGTTGATGTCAGACATGTAGCAGGATGTTAAGTGGGAGCATCCTGTAAAAAAATTGATACCCAGTATCAATTCAGCAATCAGTTTGGCAAATTATTAATTTGATTCTTTGTCAGATGCCTATGAACAAATTATCTTTCTGGGGCTTTTGTCGATTATGGGTTGTATTGGGAGTAATTATGTTAAGGTATAATTATTTTAAAACACAGCAACAAAAATCCACGTATTAATGGATATTTTTAGGATGCTCCATGACAGAAAATACTGTAACTTGCCATCCATTCTCCAGGGTTAAAATCTAGGGGTAATTAGTTCCAGAGGCCCAGCTGATAACATCTGTCTGCAAAGTGCACAGGGGGACAGGCAGTCTCCTGCACAGATAGGTCCCACCCAATGTTCCCTTTATTTTTTCCATTCATATGCAGAATAAATTTTGTTGTGTGCATCAAAGCATGTGCAAATGTGCATCACCAGTAGAAATACATGCTGGCAGCTGTGGGTGCTCTACTAATCAGCTGTGTAGCATTTGAATGTCTCTTGGGTGACTGCCCAAGTGCACAGTGGTTCCCCCCACCCTATGTAACTCTTTATTGAACTACCCTGATTAACAACAAGAGGTGGATGGGAAACTACTATTGCATATAGTTCAAACAATGTAAAATAATCGGTATATAATTAAGCCACAAAAAGCTATGAGAGCTATGAGGAGGAGAGCTATGGCCTACAGGTGCTAAGAAAGGGGAAAAGGAAGATGTTTGCTTCCCATCATTTCACTGAGGAAAGGGTAAAAAGAATGCTATTTTTTGTAGAATTAGGGTTGCCTATTAAGTAGGTGGAAGAGACCATCAGTGCAGCTGTCTCGGTCTGGGTGCAAGGGGGTGGGACAACACCTGGTCACCCCGATGTAACGGAAATGTAAGAGAACAACCAGCAGGAGATGCTATCCAAGGACACTGGAAAACCTCACAGCAAAACCAGCTCTTGCCAAAGACAACTCTGAAAACCCTAAGCTAGATCTGATAAGAAAATGGATGGAAAGCAAAAATGACACTTGAGAAAAGAGGGGAATGGAACTAATTGGAGAATGTAGGGAAGGGAGGAGTGGGAAAAATAAGTAATGTTGCCTGAGCTGAGATTTCTTATGTATTTCCAGTTACCACTGTTACAGTTGACGGGTCCTTTGTCCCAGGTACAGACCCAGTATTCAATTTATTCTATGGTTGGGAATCCTGATGTGCATAGATGCAACACCCACACTATAGGAACGCTTGTATATTAGCAAATATAGTTTATTAATACATTTAGCACAGTCTCAAACACCCCAGTTTCATAAGATAAATAGGGAATGTACATCCATATTTCCATACTATCAACTCACACCATTCCTTCAAGCACAACCTGAGATGTTAGCCATCTTCTTCCTCATCACCTGCACCTTCCCCATCATCACTAGTGGCAATCTTTCTTGCACTTCCCAAGGACTATATCGCCTTCTTCTACTGCCCCTAGGCTAGGATGTCACTTTTCTCTTCTGTTATGCTGACAGTGTTATGTTTGATGCATATTCAGTAGGGGTTGTTTCCTTTTCTCCTTATTTGTATTTCCTCACTGGACTAATGGTGAAGTGTCTTTTTCTAAGTTACACTTATTATCATATGTGTCAATTCGTTACCGTGGGCCTTTTGTGGTTGTCTATCACATTTATTATTTCTGTCCAACTGGTTATTTGGTTTGGTCTCAACCAGTTATTTCGGGTTTTTCTAAGTAATGATGTACCTGCTAAGCTTGACGATATTCTTGGAAGCACCTATACCATGGAAAGTCCCTCAATCTTACCACAATGTATCTAGGTGAAAGGTCCCAAACATATGTGAGCTAACTGGTCTACCTGCGTGAAAGGTCCCAGACAAAAATACTAATTTTGCTTAAGCTCAAAGTACAGCACATGACCTGTAAGTCTTTTGTGTTACAGCTAAACTGCCAATATAAACCTACTGTAACTTATTAGAATAAACATACAATCAAAACCATACGGAAAGAATACATTTATACATATATAAATAAAGTCACAAAAATCAATCTATATATATTTATAGAATCAAATAACCAGCCCTCAGCTCTGGAGCTCAGTTGCAGCAACCCTGTCCAACCCACTTTGGAAATTCCCCTTTTCCAGAAATGCCCCTTACTGGAGTCCAGGGATGGGCAGAGAGCCTCTCTGTGCTGGATCCGGCCCGCCAAGCAGGTTGATCTGGCCTGTGGATACCCTGTCTCTCCCCTGCTCCCAGGCCAATCAGGGCCTGGGGATGGGGGAGTGTGTGAAGTTCCCTCTCCTGCTAGGGGTGCACAGCGCTTAGAGTGAACCACCAGCTCTAAGTGCTGTGCACCCCTTGCAGGGAGCCGTCAGGGAGCAAGAGACTGCGTGCTCCCTGGCCCCCAGACCCTAATTGGCCTGGAGGCAGAGGGAGCATGCAAAGTCTCCTCCTGCCACCAGGGATATGGGAGCCTAGAGGGAATCACCAGCTGGTGGTTCTTTCTAGGCGGAGAGTGGGGGCAAAGGCTTCACATGCTCCCCCACCCCAGGCCAATCAGGGTCTGTGGGCAGGGGAGCATGGAAGTGTCTTAGCCCTGCCCCTTCCACTTAAAACTTAAAACATTTGTGAAGTGGCCCCCCCTTCTAAAATTATTGCCCACTCCTGCTGTAGCTTATAAGGCTAGTGAGCAGGTTCACTCTATAGGCTACAATAAAGGGCACTTCTGGAAAAGAGCAATCTCCAAAGCAGGGCAGCAACTGAACACCAGAGCTGAGAGTTGGTGACTTGATTCTTGTTTTAGGGCCTGAATCTCCTCATACCAATCTTGTACTGGAGTAAACACCACTGACTTAAATGAAACAAAAGGAAAAACTATGTAGCACTTTAAAGACTAACAAGATGCACTTTAAAGACTAACCACCTTGTTAGTCTATAAAGTGCTACATAGTTTTTCCTTTTGTTTTAGCAAGATCAGACTAACACGGCTACCTCTCTCTGACTTAAATTAAGTTACTCTAGATTAGCATTGGGGTGAGAGAAGAATCTAGTTCACAAGGCCTACCTGTGTAAGCAAAATTATTATGTCTGGTGACTGTTTTAGCATAACACGCTGTTATAATGCCACATTTACCATCCTTTATTTCATGATATTTGTATAGATTTCTAGCTCTCTGGTATATGTCGCTCACCACAATGGACTAAGAAGAATATAAAATAGGGCCATTATCTCAGATGCCAAGGGAATGACTAAGGGTGGTGTGGTGAGGAGTACATAAACCGATGCTCTTTGTCTCTGACTTTCGTCGCTCTTATTATTAATTTTTATAGCTGGAATGAGAGTTTTCTGTCTGGGCTACTGCTTAACTTCCCAGCTTCCTGCTTGGATCAGAACACACAACAAATCTGTGCAGTGGCCAAATACTCACTGTCAAAGGGCCAACCTATGGTTATAACTGGAAGGTGAGCAGGTTTCAGCCTTGGAAGTTTAAATATAATTTTTTTTCTCTAACATAATCCCAGTCCCACTGACATCAATGGCAATGCTCCTATTAGCACGGATGAGGTAGGATCAATAGCTAACCAAACCCTGCACTCGGAGGAGTTGTTTTGGATTTAAACTAATGTAACGGAGTCAAATTTTTTTTGAATTTTTTTCAGACCTAAAACAATACAGTAATCATATTAGCAGTTCCAAGAGGAAAATATGCTGTTGTATTGACCTCAGAAATGTCATGAAATATGGTAAATATTAAGTTTCCCCGCTAAATGGAAAAATTAGAAGTGCTGTCCTTTAGTGCTTCATATGGTAATCAAGTTGTCAGGAAAAAACATTTTTAACATAGCTGTCAGGCTGATGGGATTTAAAAGGAAAAGATTTTCAGCTACTCAGAATTTAAGAGATTAAGAAGCTCCAGTTTCAGTTGCTCACCATAGATGAAGACTCCATATTTCCAGTTCACCTCTCCTCTGACTCTCTGCACCCATGGCCATATATGCCTAGTCACTGCTGCTTCTGCTGCCTAATAGTTAACATCCAAGGCAGTTATGTGCCCCCCGTGACACTGAATATTGAATCTGTGTTAATTTCTGGTGTCTGTTTTCAACAGAGGGTATTGCTGCTTCTCATAGGTGCAGGAAATAGGGATGCAGTGGGTTCTGCAGTACCCCTAGGTTTTGTGCCTGGATTCCCCACACCTGGGGGCCAGGTTCTACAGTCTTGGGTCCTGGCCACCAGGTGGGCCCCACAGGGTCCTACGGGCCCCACACACTTTATATTTTATCAGCCTTGTAGCCCTCAGGGTCTTGTCATCCACTGGCCCCACAGGCTCTGCCACACCGTGGGGTCCTGCTGCCTGCTGGCCCTGCCACAGGCTTCACAGCCTGCCATCCCCCTAATCCCCAAGGTTCAGCCACCAGCCCAGGGTTCTGCAGATGTCCCCAGCTGTGGTACCAGCCTGGGACAGTGAGGGTTGCCAGCTCTCCCAGACTGGATGGCCCAGATGCCATTTGTGGCAATAGAGTTTAGTCCATCCAGTTCGGAAGAATTGGCAACTCTATCTCAATAGGTCTAAAGGAGAGGTGCAGCCCAGCACCTCAACCCCAAAAATAGTTGCAGCACCACTGCTGCTTCTGTGAATGTTTGGGTATATTAAAAATACTTCAGCTTAAAACATTCTTATGTTTATAGTACCCACTAAGTGAAGAGAGCAACTGATTCTGGCAATTTATCAATTGGAATTTTTTCAACGGGCATCAGTGAATGCTTCTGGAAACAGATTATGCATGTGCTGGCAGAATCATTAGGCTTTGCCATAAAATATGTACACAGCATGTACCTCACTTTAGACAACATTGTATAACGTCTTTGGTTTCTGATCACTCATTTTTGTCACTCACTCTCCATCAAGAAGCTTTCATTTTGAATTGGGCTTTTCTCCTTCTTGGAAATCTTGGTTTTCTTATTGCATCTGCCAAGATTATTTGGACTGCTGTGCACAGGCATCACTGCTGTGTTTAGTGAATTGGCTGCAACAAGCCAAAAAGTCAGAAAAATCAAACTTCTTTGTGCTTGTGGTTTTAAATGCCCTTGAATCAGAACCTGGATCCCTCTCAGTGATCGAGGAAATGCAGATTCAGCACAAGTAGGGTGAAGGGTGGGCAGGTGCTCCCATGGCAACTAAGAGAAATCTCAGTGAAAAATTCCTCTACTTTGTCAACATTATGGGGATTTGAATGGTGCAGGGGCATTGGTAATGATTTATAGAACCCTCCTCCTCTCTGACATGATGCTGATTCAGATCCAGCTCAGGCTGTTAATGTTTGTTATTCTAGGGATGTCAAAGTGATACCCTTCACCAGCACTGTACTCCCAAACCTTCTTTTCCACGAAACAAATTATTTTAGGGAAAGATCTGGAGATGACCACAAATGATTCCATCTATAGTTTTTTTCTCATGGACATAGGGCCTATCAAGGCACAGTTGGCAGTATTATATTTCAAATGTCTTCTCTGAAACCAGTAACCGTGTAACCAGTCACGATTCTATCAGTTATACAGTTAACTATTGGGCTTGGCTGCCTGGGCCAGATGGGGCTGCCGGCTGCTGACGCATGGTGTGGCACAGTGGGCTGGGTTGGGCTGCTTCGGGCGCCAGTTAACTGGTTACCGGTAAGCATCACCCATTTACATCCCTACCTGAAACAGTGCATTTGTGGAATTGGAAATCAGATTTGTCTCTGTGAGGTTGCTTTTCTATGGCAATAAAAATATACACCATAAGTCTGATGGTTTCCTGTTTATGACACATGCTGAACATGTGAAAGATAAGAAAGGGTGCAGTATTTTTGCTTGCATTTCACACCCTGCACTCATGCAATTCATTGACTAGAACAGCAGTCCCCAAACTTTTGAGGGTCATGCCCTTTTGTTCCTCTAGGGTCAGTATGGAACTGCAATTAGGAGTGGGGGTGGCTATAGATAAAGGTAAGGGGGCCGGCTGCAGCGGGATTGGGAGCAAGAGCAGAGCTGCAGTCTGCATTGGGGGCTTCCAGCCAGATGTGATTCCATTCCCCACCTCTCCTCTAGGCTCAGCCCCAGGCCAGGAATGGAGCCATGGTCAGTGGCTGAGGCTGGGGGCTGGTGCAGGGCCAGGAGCGGAGCCCCGCCAATCTGGGAACAGGGACAGGCATGAGGCCAGGAGCCAGGGATGCATCTGGGGGCAGGACCAGAGCAGAGCTGGACATGGAGAGAGGCTGCATGATACTTCCTCCCTGCTCCCATGGGGACTAGCTTAGGCCCACTCCCCCCCCCCAACAGTTTTCCACTAAAAGCTAGGAAGTGTTGGTCAGAAGAAAACCAAACACTAATAAAACTTCTTTTCAGATTTAGTATTGTTGCTTATTAAAATGGAAAGATTTGTTTTTTAATAAGCAATATTTTTGCATGTCATTCATTCAAAGACTGAACTAAACGGGTCATTTTCACTTTTCTCATACTCGGTTTCAAATTTATTTCTCATGTATGACTAGTGTAAAGCTGATATGTTATGTATTTAGTTTAAAGAGCAGCAGAGGTAGGTGACGTGGATTCACTGGATCACATTTGACAAGTCACTTATAGCTCTCTGTGCCTCACTTTCCCTTGTGTAAAATGTAGATAGTGGAAGGTGTTCACCATGATAAAGCAGTCTGAAATCTTTAAATAAATGGCACTGTGTATGTGCAAGTATTATTTATGTTCAAACCTATTTTACAATTAGGTTCTATAAACGATTTCATTTGTTCTTTAAATCATATATCATTTGACTAGAATACATTGCCCTTTCGTCCCTCTTGTAAAAAATCTCTAAGGGCATGTCTACACTAGGAATTATTTCAAAATAAGTAAAATCAAAATAATAACTCCCAAAATAACAAAATCAAAATAGCATCTCCCCCTCACTACGGGGGAGCAACGAAATTACTCAGAATTATATCAAAATAGCACGTCCACACTGATTGGAGCCTGCCTAAGACTTAGAGCCCTTGGAAGCACTCTGAGGAGGGCGGATAAGTCTTGTGGCTGCTTGGTCAGGCAAGCTGTGATGCGTGCTTTCAGGGGCCCCTCTCTACTAAGGATGTTAAGGACTACTTGACTAGTCGACTATTCGATAAGCAAATGCTTACCGGATAGTTGAGTCGACTAGTTGATTCCTCCCCACACACTCAGATAGAGGCAGCAAGCAGGGGGGAGGGTATTTCAAAGCGGCAGCGCCACACAGCTGATCCTGGGCCCTGTGCGGCGCTGCCCCTTTGAAATGCTGCTCGGAAGTGCCTATGTGGAAATGCCTTCAAAGGAGGAATGCGGAAATTCCATCAGCTTCTCGACGAGTAAATTACTCATTAGTTAACATCCTTACTCTCTATGGTTGCATCTTACATGCCACTCCTCCACTGCCTCCCCCCTCGCGGGACACAAAATAGACACAGTGTGCTCTGGTTGCCCTGGCGGATGCCACAGCACTCACAGCATGGAGCTAGAGCTGCTGCAAAGCAGTGACAGGCTTATGGGTGCTACACCTTTGGTGCAGTACTTCCAAACTGCCCACATGCTGGTCCAGCAGGATGAGGACCAGCCCGGACCACAGGCCCTCATCATCCAGATCCTGATGTGCCTGTACTACAAATGCCCCTCAATCCCCTGGACACTGTGGAATGCTGTTTCTGGCGCTGGAGACCCCTTCGGAATGGAGGGACTGCATCGTCCTGCAGTGATGGGAGGACCCGCAGTGGCTGCAGAACTTCTTTGAACTCTGCAAGTGGCTCACCCCTGCCCGCAGGAAACTGGACACCCGACTGAGAACCACCATCCCTGTGCAGAAGCACGTCATCATCGCCCTGTGGAAACTCACCACGCCGGACAGCTACTGCTCCATCGGGAACCAGTTTGATGTGGGGAAATCCACAGTTGGGGCCATGCTCCTGCAGGTATCCAAGGCCATCAACCAGGTGCTACTACAGAGGGTTGTCACTCTGGGGAATATGGACAGCATTGTCAATGGCTTTGCTGCCACGCGTTTCCCCAACTGTGGGAGGGCCACAGATGGCCCTTAACCACCATGTTTCAGACTACATAAACAGGGGTACTTCTCCAGGGTGCTGCAGGCCCGCGTAGATCACAAGCGATACTTCATTGACATCAACATCAGCCAGTCAGGGAAGGTGCACGACGCCCGCATCTTCTGGAACTCCTGCCTGTTCTGAAAGATGCAGGCTGGCACTTATTTCCCCTGACCACACCATCAGAGTCATGGACATGCCTATCTGCATCCTGGGTGATGCAACTTACCCCTTGTTCCCTTGAATCATGAAGCCCTACCAGACAGCCTGGGCCCTACGAAGGAGCACTTCAGTGCCAGACTGAACAAATGCAGCATGGTGGTGGAGTGCATATTCATCTGCTTAACGGGGAGGTGCAGGAATCTCTTCACTTGCCTGGACCTCAGTGAGTGCAACATCCCCTTTGTGCAAACGGTCTGCAGTGTGCTCCATGACCTGTATGAGAGCAAGGCGGGCGGGGGAGAGAGGAGGGACTTTCCTGCAAGGGTGGAAGCTGGCCAAGACATATGAGCAGCCTGACACCAGTGCAATTCGGAGAGCACATCAAGGGGCTGTGCTCATGAGAGAGGACTTGATGGAGAGTTTCGTGCAAGGACAGCTGTGAGATTCTCCCCTGTGCCTCTCCACAAGGAGACCCTGCATTCCCTCTGTGTGCCTTTCCTCCCCCACCCTTCCCTTACCCTGCCTTCCCTTCCCATCTTCTCCCCACCCCTGCAAAGCAAATAAAAAAACCTCTTTATTGAGGGGATATACAACAGGGGAGGGACTGGGGAAAGAACCCGGAATGGGGGAGGGGACTCAGGGATGGGGCTGGGACTGATGCCTGCTTCAGGTTGTTTGAGAGACTTTGACTAATCCAGAGGACCCACTGCCCCATGTTCTGGGGCCCCAGTAGCCCCTGGAGTGGGGGATTAGAAGGGAAAGCCATGGGGGAGAGCAGAGAGCTGGTGGCCCGCTCCATGCACGAGGTCATGCACTCCATCACCAAGGTGAGGGAAAAGCACATGACTTCTTGCTGGCACGCTAGCTGATCCCAGTTGGCCTTCTGCTGCTCCCGGTCAGGGGCTCCTTTTCAACCCCCCAGATGAGAGACTGCAGGCAGGTTCTCTTTTGCCTGCAGATCCCACAGAGTCATGCAGATGGCATGGGAGGTGGTGTACGTGCCAAGATTGCCACTGGCCCAGCCGTGAAGAAAAGTTACAAAGGCAGCCATTGCAGGAGACACTGCGTATGAAGCCTAGCCCTAATCTCTGAGCCAACACTGAAGGTCTCAGTTCAGATGATGGAGATGTGCTTCAAGCAAGGCTATATGTTGCCTAGACAGCAGGCACTTTCCTGCGGGTGCACAGACTTCCCAAGGGAGTATTGCTTCACCCATGACCTGGGGACAAGCAGCATGGGAAGGTGCCGGCCAGGCCAGGAACCTGTGGGCGGGAGAGGGAGACGGTGCAGATCGGCTTTGTTCTGTGTCCTGCACATGCCAGATCCAGCAGTCACGGCGTCCCGCAGAGAGAGAACTTGTATCTCTGCCCACTGTGGGGAGGGGTGTTGAGGGAGGTGTGTGTGAGCTGCAGAGATTGCTTGCCAGAGATGGTGCTACTGGGTTTGCCTCTTCCTCCTTCCCATTCACAGGATCAGTATCCTCTGCATCACCACGCTTGATTCGGAGACGATGCTTCCCGAGTGCGGGCGTGAGCCTGTGCCACGTGCGGCACTGCTGTGTGTTTTCGTGACCCAGCCTCCTTTGTGGTGGCTTGTCATCAGAAGGTGTTCCAACATAGAGGCTGAAGTAAGGCAGGCCTCTCCAGGAACCTTGTGAGAAGGACCGAGTAGTTTCTGTGTCAGAGCGTCGTGGGGCTAAGTGTTCCAGACTGGTGCTCCATATGCATCCATGTGCACAGGCTGTCGTGTGACCCTCCCTCCCCAAAGCTGAGTAGGCCGAGCAACGAGTGTGCAACCCTGTGCAGCCCATCACCTGCCCCTGCGTGTAGATAGGAAAAGTTAAATAACTCACCTGAAGTACCTTACCTGGGATCGTCTGAGGCCTGGGAGACATCCTGGGAGGGGAGGACTTTCTCCAGAGTGAGGAGCAGGTCCTGGCTGGTGGGCATTGTCAACTGGCTGTCCTCTTCCTCCTCTTCCCCATCTTCAACCCTCCCCCCATGGAGCATGTCCTGGCTGGACTCCATGATGACAGGAGGCAGGTGACCGTCCCCCCTACCCAGTTGGCATCCAGTAGCGGCATGTGTGTGGTCCACCCCAGAGCATCTGCTCTGCTCCCTGGCTTGTTGTAGGCCTGTCAGAGCTCTTTTATTTTCAGCCGGCACTGATCAAGTGCCCGGACGTGCACTTTGTTGGCCAGGCTGGTGGTGATCTAGCCATAGGCCTCGGCATTCCTCTTCTTGGTGCAGAGATCCTGGAGGTTGATCTCAATGAGGTGTAGGCCAGAGCTCTTCTGTGTCTCTGGCCAGTGGCAGCCAAGGGAATAGTAGGAGTTGTGGCAGCCAGAGGAGGCTCTGAGGGAGCACTGGGGTCTGCCATGGCTCCTGGGATGCTGTTGTGTGTCATGGGGCTAGCAAAGCTCACCACATGGCACAAGCACCGTGGAGTTTTAAGTTCCTCAGGAGAAGGGGAACAGTGGAGATGGCAGGTATGGCCAGAGCGGTCACAAGTGCAGCTGTGAGAAGCTTCTGGAGGCCAGTTATTTCAAATTAGCAGCACAAGATCATCCACAATAACGAAGTAACAATTGCGAAGTAACAATTTTGAAATTTTGAAACAATTTTGAAATAAGCGTTATTCCCCAAGGAAAGCAGGAGTACAGATTTCGAAATAACCAGTCTGTTTCAAAATAACAGGCTTGGTAGTGTGGACGCTCCGCTTATTATTTCAAAATAAGGGGGGTTATTTTGAAATAACTCCATAATGTAGACCGGGGCTACATGTCAGGTTCTATCTGTTGTACTAGTCTAGGCCTCTTTTAGGAGGTCTGAACCTCTGGTTCCTCAGAGTTTCAAAAAGATCTGTCTCATCCATCCCTTTTAATGGACACAATATGCTTTTACATTGGTTAGAAAAGCTAAAGAGAAACCATGAAGAGGTGAACTGTAAGATGAGTGGCACCCCCATATCCTTTTCCCAGATGACTCCGTGTAAAGGACATCATCACATAATTGAGGTCACAGTAGTGAATTCACTTTAATTGCTCACAACCTCCTTTTAAGTCTGTCTCGGATCACATTTGAAATGCTGTGTTAGCTCAGTCTAGGCCACAATGTCATTTCTAACATCCCTAATTCATTGTGACTATCGTCTTCCCCTCAGGAAAGACCAAGGCCATAGTCACAAGGTTGATGGAGGTCAAGGCTGAGTGTCAGTGACAGAGGCATATTGTAAAGTTTGCTAAGAGCAGTCTTTGTTCCTCTTTAGCCTTGGAGAAATTAACCTCTGGCACTGGACCATTTCATTTGTGAATCCTAAAATTCAACCCAGGTACCAAAAATCCTTAAATGTGAGAATTGCTATGAACCCTATAGTCTAATATCCTGTCTCTTACACTTACTAATAACTGTATACCTCAGAGGGATCAAAATACTTCTATAAGACCAAGAGGCCAAGGACACCATTTTATCCCCTGGCTAACAGCCTTTTATGGACCTAACCTCCATGAAATTATCTAGCTTCTCTTTAAACTCTATTATAGTCCTAGCCTTCACAGCCTCCTCTGGCAAGGAGTTCCACAGGTTGACTACACGCTGTGTGAAGAAGAACTTTCTTTTATTAGTTTTAAACCTGCTCCCCATAAATTTCATTTGGTGTCCTCTAGTTCTTCTATTTAGGGAACTAATAAATAACTTTTCTTTATCGGCCCTCTCCACACCACTCATGATTTTATAGCCCTCTATCATATCCCCCCTCAGTCTCCTCTTTTCTAAACTGAAAAGTCCCAGTCACTTTAACTTCTCCTCATATGGGACCCGTTCCAAACCCCTAATCATTTTAGTTGCCCTTTTCTGAATCCTTTCCAAGGCCAAAATATCTTTTTTGAGGTGAAGAGACCACATCTGTACACAGTATTCAAGATGTGGGCGTACCATAGTTTTATACAGGGGCAGTAAGATATTCTGGGTCTTATTTTCTATCCCTTTCCTAATAATTCCTAGCATCCTATTTGCCTTTTTGACCGCCGCTGCACACTGTGTGGAAGTTTTCAGAGAACTGTCCACAATAACTCCAAGATCTCTTTCCTGATTTGTCGTAGCCAAATTAGCCCCCATCATACTGTACGTATGGGCAGTAAGTTCAATGGCCGTCCCTCTCCCAGCCCCGGGCCCTCCCTGCCGTGAACAGCGTTCAGTCAGCTCCCCCTTGCCTGTGCACGCTGCGCATGGCAGGGACTGTCCGAGGCCGGGGGCGGGGGAGACGGCCATAGAACTTGCCGCCCGTGCCAGCGTACAGTCAGCTTCCCCTTGCCTGCGCATGCTGTGCAGCGTTTGCAAGTGACTGGGGAGATGCCTAGGCGTGATGTGACGTCACGGCCCGGGACTTTAAAAGTGGTTGGTGCCGCGTGGTGCCAGCCTAGCTTCCGGTTCGGAGTCCAGGGACTTCTGGGGCCCAAGCGCAGACTCCGGCCCCACAAGTGGAAGGCAGAAGGGAAGGGAAGGGGAAAACTAGGGGGAAAGGGTGGGAGAGGAAGGGATTTGGGAGGAGGGGAGAAGCTTGTGCGGAGGTGGAAGGGAGAGAGAAGATACAAATGGCAGGGGGCCAAGTGCAGACAATGAGGAAAAGGGCAGGAGGGGAGGTATCAGTGGGAGTGGGGACAGAGTGATGCTGGGAGAGGACAGGAGAGGGGAAGGGCATTAGGGTCTGGAGTGGGGAGGGGGAAGTGCTAGGAGAAGGCTTGAAAGGAGGGGTGGGCATGAGGAAGGTGGGGATGGAGCAAGTCATGTGTGAGGGCACAAGGGCATGAGGCGAATGGGGGCAGAGAGTGGTAAGGGGGTGGACATCAGGGAAAAATAGGGTGAAGGGGGCAGGGGCAGTGAGGGAAGGGGGGCACCAAAAGGGTGCAGGGCATAGGTAAGGTGCAGGTGCCAGGGGATTCTGGGGTGAAGCAGAAGGGCAGATACCTGCAGGGGAGGGACCAGCACCAGAGGAGAGAGGCAGGGCAGGTGTGTAGAGGGAGGTGTTAGGAGAGGGGATGAGGAGGGGTAGCTCACCTGATCAGAGTGGGGCTACTGGAGGAGTGAGCACAGAAGGGAGAGAAGGGCTGGTGGAGGGGGACAGGTTGCAGGAGGACTGAGGGCAGTGAAAAGGGCAGGAGTCAGAACAGCAGAGGAGGGTGAGGAGTTGGGGGGCAGCAGGCACCAGGGGAGATGATGGAGCAAGGAGAGGAGACATGGCAGCAGAAAGAAAAGGTAAAGGTTTAAAAATATGTATTAATAACTTGGTATGCTGCCCACAGCCAGTTTGTTTATGCCACGCGGTGCAGTTTGGGTTTATGTGGGGATCAACAGGTGGCCAGCGAGTGGGAGCCAAAACAAAAAAGTAGTCAGTGTAATGATCTTCTGTTGATATGTATTTTAGTAGTTAAATTCTTGGACTGTCATTGCTCATGAAAAGTGCTGTCACATGGGTAGAAATCAGGTAAATATTGCGTTTTATTTATATCAGCAGAACTGACTTAAATGGGGCCTGTATGTTGTATAGTCTTGCCTTAATCTTTGTATTCATGCCTATCAGTGTGAGAGAAGCTATTTGTATATATTTGCTTGCATATGCAACCACACTTAAGTTGAGGCCCTCAGCATATTCTGGAAGTATCAGTGTGGCCCCTGGGGCTTCCAAAGTTGAGTTGCCCTAGCTCATCCCTGACAGGTGTCTGTCTAACCTGCTCTTAAATATCTCCAGTGATGGAGATTCTGCAATCTCCCTAAGCAATTTATTCCAGTGTTTAACCACCCTGACAGGCAGGAAGTTTTTCCTAATGTCCAACCTAAACCTTCCTTGCTGCAATTTAAGCCCATTGCTTCTCATCCTAACCTCAGAGGCCAAGGAGAACAATTTTTCTTCCTCCTCCTTATGATAATCTTTTAGATACTTGAAAGCTGCTCTCATGTCCCTTTTCGGTCTTCTCTTTTCCAAGGTAAACAAGGCCAATTCCTTCAGCCTTGCCTCATATCTCATGTTCTCTAGACCTTTCATCATTTGTGTTGATCTTCTCTGGACTTTCTACAGTTTCTCCATGTTTCCTGAAATGTGGCGCCCAGAACTGAACATGATACTCCAGCTGGGGCCTAATGTAGATGGCTCAGTCCCTGCCTAGGGGATGTGACACTGGGCAGGTTAATTTCCAATCCTTCTGTTTATTCTTTTCCTAAACCAGGAGGGCACAGTTCTTCTGATGGGGGGCTCTGAAGGAAGGCAGCCTGCACTGCTCCTTGCCTGAAACCTTGTGCAGGTGTTAAACAGCTGTCCAGCCCACCCTAGAGGTGACTGCATTTCAGCATGCCTGAAGCAACACAGCACCAGCAATGGACAAGAGAATGGCTTCCAGGCATGGCTTGCTCATGACTGCTTCAGTCCCATTGGATGGGCCTCAGCCTCTTTTCTTCCCCTCCCCCACTTTGCAATGGGGCTGTAGACTCTGTGGGGAGAGGGGTGGAGGCAGGTAGAGGTGTCTTACTGCAGCAGATGTAGACACGTCTCTGTATTAATCATTCTCTCATTGAAGTTTTTAGCTTTGTATTGAGTCCTTTTACATGGAAACTTTGTATTAAGTCTTGGTAGAATAGTCCCTAGGACAAGTGAGTCAGAGACTGTCCCTGTGGGGTGAATGAGGTGGGAATGGATATGGCGGAAGGTGAGCACCTCTGAGCAGTTGCAAAGATTGGAGAGGGGATGGAAGCCAGACCAAAGATCAATGAACCCTGGGAAATGGGCCCATTGAAAGGAGACTGGACCTGTGGATGCTTTGGGGGTCAGCAGCAAGGGCCTGCTTTGGGAAGCCCCCTCTTTGGAGGTGACTGTGGCAGCATTGAGACAACACCCAGAAGCCGGCGCCACAGACACTAACTGCAGATTCATGGGGCGGCTCTCACAGATCTTGCACATGCATAAGAGGATAGATCTGCAGGAGGAGGGGCAGTGGCATAGCGAGGGCGCTGGAGGGGTCAGTTGCCCCTGGGCACTATGCTAGGGAGGCTCCAATTTAATCCCATTCTGCTCCCCCCATCATCCCTTCAGCTCACGTGCTCCTACTCCGCCTGCCACCAGCAGCTGGAGTCTCCTCCCTGCCTCTCTGCTCCAAGCCCGACCCTGATCCAAGCCGAACCCTGCTTCATCTTCACTGGAGGGTTAGTGCATGCGGGAGCCTGGCTCCAAACTGTAAGGGGTGGGGGAAGATGCTGTACAAGTTCCCTTCAGCTGTGCACCAGGTTCAGGGCCGTGCCACATGGCGGGGGGGGGGGGGGGGGGCGCAAATTTTTCCTTTACCCCCGGGCACATAACACCCTCGCTACACCTCTGGAGGCAGGCTCCATGCGCTTTCTGCTGGGCTGGCTGCTCTACAGGGCTCTGATCCAGCACAGGGAGGAGGGAGGAAGGCCCCTGCCTCCAGCAAAATTTCTCAGCTCCTCTTGGCTGGAAACTGGCCAATGGGAGTCGAGGGATTTTGCTGGGGGTGGAGCCAGCGAATGAATTCTTCTGTCCCTCCCCAGCTTGCAGAGCAATTAGCAGCCAGTTGTTTAAAACAGCATGAGCTGCTGTATAGTAAGGGTGCCAGCAAGGTGACCACAGGCTGGATCCAGCAACTTGGCAGGCTGGATCCAGTCTGCTAGCCACCTCTTGCCCACCCCTGGCCTATAGTAACATGACATGTGTGCCCAAAGCAATACAAAGAAATTGGAATTAATTGGAAATAGATTTGCAAGCCTGAAAAAATGTGGGAGGCTTTTGGAACCATCCTCACTTTGACTTTGAGTCTTTTCATTCTTTTCTGCCACTTCAGTCTGCTCTATCTCTCTCAGCTGAAAATGAGGAGGAAAGAAATCATAACATTTTTGCATTGTAAGCTTGCATAACACTTTCACAATCTTTGTGTGTGGAACTTAATTTCCCCCTTTAAGGGCAGTCACGGAGCAGCTGTTGCCAGGGATCAAGGGGTCAGAGTTACTGTGGGGCCTCTGTGTGGTATCCCAATATCCCTGGGAGCATCTTCAGGTTTCAAAGGCCAAACTCTCATAATTCCATGTGTGCATTAAACCAAAGCTCCCAGTCCTGAGACAAGAAACCAGAGGAAACTCCACAAAGAGAACTTCAGAATTATTTTTGTGAACTAGTAAATTATATTCAAAATGGGAAACCCAGTAATAATCCTTGTGTACTGGTGCTCCTCACTTTCTGTGAAGAAAGCAAAGTTAGTCAAATGACTTTTTTGGTTCACTTGATTTTTGTAGTTGTTGCTGCTGCTCATTTATGATGAACATTTTTCCATATATGCACCACTCCTAAATCTTTATGCCACACAGAATTATCTGCAGAACAAAGTTTTTATAATATTCTCACCCCTTCCTTTGTATCAAGTGGCACTGCAGAGGTTACTCGGTTGGTTCTCATGCAGTGAGTCATCTGTCTCTCTCCAGAGAGTCTGGAGTCCAGATTCCAAGACATAACTGTAAAGTGATCAGTGCATGATCAGTGATTACACTGGACCTCAAAACACAATCCATCTGTCATTTTCCATTTCAGCCATTTATCCTTCAGATTCCCAGTGATTTTTCCTTGTTTTATTATTTTATTTGTATTACATTTTCTCTGCATTGATTTTTCTATTTTAAATCGTTTGACTTTAAAAGTGCCTGAAAGATGCAGGAAACCAAAGTCTGGTGTTTCTTGTCAGAACAGGGACAGCTGATAAAGCACAAAAAATGCATTCGTCCCCTACCAACCAGACTAAACCCTGACTGAGAGAATTCCCATAGAAGTGAGGGGATAATGTAGTCCGCAGAGCCGTTCCATCTTTGACTTCTGCTGAGGCTGACAACAAAGGGGGCAGTTAACAGTCCCTGGTAATGTTCCTTGTGATGTGTTGGACCCTTGTCTGTTAAGAATTAGACTGAGACCACAGGTAGGTTTCATGGAAGACACCACCTCGGTTGGTGGAAGATCACCATTACTGAGTAATGTGAAAAGTCACGTATATATTAGCAGAGCTGCTGACAGAATAATAAAAGCTCTGTCTTGCTTCAGTTGCACTGCTGAACCAGTGAAGTGTTCTGGAAATAAATCCAGGTGAGACAGAAGCAAGAATGAAAATCAGCACTCAAGGATAAAAAGAGAGCATGTTTAGGGCTACCTGAAGGTGTGGCAGGTGCTTTCCTACGGTAGCAATGATGGTATATATAATCCTATGTAGTAGACAGATTATGGTGTAACAGTACAGCAAGGTTTTAACAATGACAGTTGCTTCACAATTTCTGGATAACCAGAGCAAGAGCTGGATGACTTACCAGGAAGGGGTTAATCTGAATTTTAATTATTAAATTCACATATCTAATGGGGGGAAATGTTAATATGAAGGCAAGCAGATGTGTGAATTGAAGTTTTTCACCATAATAACTGTCTAGATTGCAATAGTAAGAAGATTTGTCCAGTCATGCAAGTAGAATTTATTTTTTACCAGTAAGCTGCCCTCTGGGAAGGGAAACAAAGAGCAGGTGACCTCCCCGTATGACTCCGCCCTGCCCCCAGGCTGAGTCCCTGTGCTCTCCCTATCCCTTCCCCATGATCCATCCATTGTTACCTAGAGCCCTCTGTCCTCCTCCCACTGTGCTGGAGATTTGAAGTGGCCCCAGGTTGCCCCAGAAGGGGCGGAGCCTTAGGCGGAAGAGCAGGACCAGGACACTTCCGTGCTTCCCCACCTGCAAACCCTGATTGCCCTGGGGCTGGGGGAGTGTGTGAAGTCTTTGTCCCCGTCCCCTCCCCCAAGAGAACCCCCAGCTGTTCTGAACAGCTGGCAGTTCCCTCTGAGTGCAACGCCCCTGGCAGTGGGAGGAGATTTTGCACTCTCCCCCCTCCCGCCACCAGGTCAATCAGGGCCTAGGGGTGGAGCGGAGCATGCAAATTCTGCCCCCTGCCCTGCAAGGGAGCGCTGCGCTTAGAGTCATCCGCCAACTGAGCAGCAGCTGGCGATTGACTCTAAGTGCTGACCCCTTTGCAGAGCGGGAAGAGACTTCACGAGCTCCTCTTGGCCCCAGGTCAATCAAGGCTTGAGCGTGAGGAGAGCACATGAAGTCTCCTCCCAACCTAACCCCATCCTGCAAGGAGCGCACGGTGCTCCCCAGGCCCTGATTAGCCTGAGGGTGGGGGAATTGCGAAGTCTCTTGCGCCTTGTCCTCCGGCACACAGCGCTTAGATCAATCACTGGGGTTGGCTCTAAGTGCTGTGCACTCCCTCATCCCTAGGCCTTGATTGGCCTTGGGGCAGGGGAGTGGCAGGACCTCTGTGGGCCAGATCCAGCCCGTGGAGGCCCTTTTGTCCATCCCTGAGTTAGACAATAGCCTTAGGTTCATCACAATGGAGCTGGTCAAATAGCAAGCAGTTTAGAAATATGGAAAATACCATGCTACCAATGAACTATACATTACTTAGGAAATGAGGCAAGAATTTGCAGAGACTTAACTGATATTTTTAGATTTTCTGAAGATGGTTAGATTAGCTGTCTCATACCTTGTCCAGATTAGGGAAATTCTCAAAACTCTCCCACCACTGCTAACACCAGTTCAATTCAGAATAGGTCTAATTGACATAGGCCCACAGATGGAGGGGGTAGGGAGCAAAGAGGGAATTGCCTCTGGACCTGGTTATTCAAAAGGGTGGCAGCAATTGTGCTGGAGCGCTGGGCCCTTTAAATCACCGCTGGAGCCCAGGTGGCATGCTCCAGAAGCTTTGAGGGCTGGGATGGGGTGCACCACAGTCTGGAGGTGCTCAGAGCTGGTTGCCCACAACCCCGCCTTTTCTGCCTGAGACTCCACCCCTTCCGGGAGCATGGAGTTGGCCCAGTTCCCCTACCTTCCACTGGGTCCCAGAGAAGCTCTCAGCTCCCATGAATTGACATGACCTTCCACTGAGTTTCCATCCAGGGAGGATGAAGGCAGCTTTAAAAATTACTGGAGTTGTCACAGAGACCTCCTGAATCACCTGCTTCTCAACCGTTAATTAGTATTATTTATTTGTATTAGACCAGGATCCCATTGTGCTATGCTCTGCACAAACACAAAATCAAGGGGCTTGAAATCTCGGTAAAGGACAAGACAAATGGGTGAATACTAGAAAACAATGAGAGTATTGGTCAGCATAAGGCACCCCTATATTGAAATAACATCCACGCAAGCAGGTTGCGCTGATTTTACAAAATTGCTTCTAAATCCCTCAGTTCCTTTTGATCATTAGCAGCCTAAGTGTAGTCAAGTATTTTCTAGGCATGATAGCTAAGAAAAGCTTTGAGGAGGGATTTGAAGGTGAATGATGAGGTAAATTTGCAGAGATTATAGGGATTGTTTCCCAGGAGTGTAGGACAGCATGGAAGGTGTTTGAAAATGTACAAGGTGGCAGTGGAGTTTGAAGACAAGCATGGCTAACTCGATAGCGACTGAGGTGATTGGTAAGGTGGGGACAGAATGTGAAGGGCCTTGAAAATGAAGGCAAGCAGCTTGTGACAGAAAGGGGGGGCCCGTGGGGAGAATGCAAAGTGATGGGAGATACAGGCAAATGACAGGCTAGGATAATGACCTTCGTAGCATCATTGTGAATGGATGTGAGCAAAGCAAGATTGTCAAGGCTGGGGAAAAGGGCGGTGCAGTAATCAGAGCATGAGATGATGAAAGCCTGGAGGATAGTTTTAGTTGTGGCAAATGGATAGCAAAGGCTGCATCTCAGAGATGTTATGCAGAAACAAAGATATCCAGGTTGTGGGCCTGAGTGACAGCCAAAAGGGTGGTATTGTCCACAGTACTGAGAAAGGAAATAGCATGCCCCTGCACGCCTCCCCTGCTGTTTTGGAATCCCAGGCAGAGGTCACACCACTGGGGACATCATTAGGGCAGGGATCTGCAAACTTTTCAAACCAAAGAGCCAAACGACATCAAAATTCAGAACAAGTGGTCAACCAAGAGCCGTATCAGAATGCCCATTGGCATGATTGAAAATACACAACTTAATATTATTGATAATTGATGGAATGATTAATAACAGCATAAATGAAACATCGTACTCACAGACTTTATTTAATGGGACTTCTGCTGCATCTTTTCACACATTTATTTGAAGCTCAAATCCAGCTTCATGCATGCATTTAGGCTGTCTTCTGTCAGACAGAAGGTAGAGGGTTGGGGATGTGGGGGTGCAGGAGTTTGATGATGTGGGGGTAAGAGGGGATCAGGGTAGAGGTTTCAGGTGCATGATGGGCTCAGGATTCGGGTGTATGGGGGGTGCAGGAGTGTTATGACACTGCAACCAAATGGGGGATGGGCCACAATTGGGGGCTTGTTGGCGAGTCTTCATTTTTAAATAAAGTATAATATTATGTCCAAAACAAAAGGTTTCAGCATTGTCTTTATTTAAGGCTGGAATAAATGTATGGGGTTCCGGGGCTAGGGGATTTTGTGGTCTGCCCTAGGCTCTGGGGTGGGGCCAAAAATGAGGGGTTAAGTGTGTGGAAGATGACTGCCAGTGAATGGGATAGGGATAGAAGTGCAGGATCTGGGCAAGAGGTGGAGTGTAGGAGGAAATGAAGGTGCTGAGTCTGGGGAGGGTTGGGTACAGGAGCAGGCTGGGAGTAGGGTGTCTGGCTGGGGAGAGGGGACAGGAGCAAGAAAGGGGGCAGGCTGTCTGGCCGGGGGTGGTGGGGGAGGCAGAAGCAGGCGGGAGCAAGATATCTGGCTGGGGTCAGGGTTGTCTGGCCACTGGGCAGAGTGGGTTGGTGACAGGCTTTCTGGCCAGGAAGCAGGGTGTCTGGTCAGGGGCAGGAGTGGGCTGGGGGCAGGCTGTTGGGAAAGATCTGGTGGGGATGCTTGTGGCTTTCTCCTCCCGCAGGAAGCCGGAGCTGGTGTTCCAATCTTGTGGGGGGGCTGCGAGGCTGTAGCACCAGCTCTGGCTCCCTGTGGTGGAAGGAGCTAGGAGAGGGGCTGAGTTGGAGCTCCAGAAGAGCCATATCTGGCTCCCTAGTGAGCCATATTTGGCTCGTGCGCCATAGGTTGTCAATCCCTGCATTAGGGTTTATGTTAATGTGAGTCAATGCAGTAGAGCTGGCTAAGACTTCTAAGTCAAGGCCTTGACTACATGAGAAAATGATAGTAATTTAAATAAATTGATCTAGAACTCATTGTATAAAAACAGTGCAATTTCCTGTGTGGTCATTATTTCAGTTTAGGAATGCCTTCTGTCAATTCAGAATACATTTATTTCTTTAAATGCTTGCTCATGTCTATTCCATTCTAAGTGTGAGTGTGCCAGTGTGCACCGTTGCTGGAATTTTTTGCCTTAGCTGTATCTGTAGGGCCTACTCTGGAGTCCCGCACTCATGCACCAGTATGTAAGGCATTGCTGGCCCTACGCCCTCTCAGTTCTTTCTTACCTCCTATTGCAGTTCCTCCCTCTTGCTTTGCAAGTATGATAATGGTTTATTAGCTACTGGCTGTTCTCTTTGTATATAAGCTTCAGGGGGTAGTGGAATTAGTCTGTACAGGATAAATTTAAAAAACAACAAATGGTCTGGTAGCACTTTATAGACTAACAAAACATGTCGATGGTATCATGAGCTTTTGTAGGAGTGACACAGCCCACTCCGGTCATCTGAAGAAGTGGGCTGTGCCCACAAAAGCTCATGATACCATCGACATGTTTTGTTAGTCTATAAAGTGCTACCAGACCATTTGTTCTTTTTTAAGTTTATCTTTGTATATAGTTGATGATAGTTAGTAATTAAGTATTATGCGTTAAGTGTTAAGATAATTAGTTAACGTTCCAGTGAGCACTTTGTCCCACAGCCAGCCTGGTCCCGGGGCTTCAAACTGTGGTCAGTTTGTGTAAGCCTATGCCAGTTAGCAATTCCCTCAACAGATGACTAAAGTGTTTGGGGGAGTTGCATGTGAAACAAAAGTGCAGGATCTGCAAAAATTTTAGGCCAAGGACCCGAAGACCAAGCATTTCTGTAAGTAGACACAGCTCTTCATTGCAGTGGCAGACAGAATGAAGGACCTTCCTGTGTCTGCTCAGAGAATTTCCTCATAGATCACTGCCTGCATCAGGTTTTGCTATGAACAAACAAAGGTGCCACTGCATTTAGAAATCACTGTGGCAGCAAGAAGCGGAGCGCTCCCATCCCAGGGAGCTCTGCTTCCTGCTGCTGTGGTGAAGAGCAGCACAGTGGGTCAGAGCAGAGCAGGCTGCTGCGTCACTCCAACTCCCACTATGAGTGTGGAAGGAGGGGCAACCCCTCCTGCCGCCCCATGCCAAGCCCCCCAGTAATCCCTCTGGGGGAAGAGTAGGGTGAGAAGGGGGCAGAGCAGGGATAGTAATTGGGGGAGAGTTAGAGTGAAGGCGGTGGTGGAGCAGAGGCAGGGGCGGGGCCTGCGGCTAGGGGTTGCCTCAGCCCCATGCCTGGGTCACTGGGGTGCGGGAGTTGCCCCAGATCTTGTGGGCCCCTGGGGATGGTCCTGTGCCCACGTGCCATTATGTGATCAAACAGCAGGCCTGGGACAATGCTTGCTTTGGGAGAGCAGTATTGCTTTGGTGAACTCTGAACCCAGCTTCAGGATACTGCTTGTGAGTCACTAATAATAGAATCGACATAAGCAAGCACTCAAAGAAGAAAAATGGTTACCTACCTTTCATAACTGTTGTTCTCTGAGATGTGTTGTTTGTGTCCATTCTGTTCTAAGTGTGTGTGCACCCACGTGCACCACTTTTGGAATATTTTGCCTTAGCAATAGCCATGGTGCCAACTCTGGTGCCTTCTGGAATCCCATGCTCATGCACAGATTTACAAGGCATCACTGGCCCTATGCCCTTTGAGTTCCTTCTTGCCAGTAACTCCAACAGAGGAGTATTAGGGCAGATAATAGAATGGACATGAGTAACACATCTTGAAAAACAACAGTTACAAAAGGTAGGTAATCATTTTTACTTACTGACATGCTAAACCAATCTAAGGCGTTCTTACTCTGAAGTTCGAGTGGCTGTACAAGTTGAACTAAATCAAATTTCTAAACCTATTGAATTAAATCTGCAATTTTCTTGTGTAGACCATGCCTGAGTGTCTGAAACTACTGATCTTATGTGGAGTTGGAGTTAGTAGTACTTCATCTTTTTGCATGGAACCCAATGACTACTATACAAACTATAGGTAACAGAGAGTCAAGCTCTATGTGTTTCACTTTCTCCGTATGTAAATGAAGATACTTCCCTGACTTGCAAGGGAGTTGTCGGGATAAATTCATTATTTTACTGGTAATATATTTTGAGATTCTTAGGTGAAAGGACAAAGAATAATTAGGCACCTAATTACCTTTGAGGATATGAAACATATGATATAATCAGTAAACATGAAAATTAATTTTTCCAGGGCTCTATCCATGTTGGAGCTTTCATACAGTTTTTATATGCTAACATGCTAGTTTGTGTTCCACCAAGCTTATTTGGAAAGAGGATAAAAAAGCTGCGTACATTTGAGGCCCATATCCTGTTAGTGATTCCCACCCACAACTGAAGTTTACCATCAGGAGGTGGAGTTGAGAGAAACTTTAAGGGAACCAGCTTGGGTGAGTAGAGTTGCCTTATCTGCAGTAATTTTTACATCCACATGACGATTTCCCCCCTTTATGAAAGGTGATTAAGCAACTTCTGCAGCCGTCTAGTGACTCTGAACAAGGTTTTTTCTTTTCTGGTGAAGTAAAACAATGTGGAATCCAGTCCTGATCTGTTACCTTTGAAGTCTGTAATAGGATCACTCATTCAATGCCAGGTAAACATGTGCCTGAAAGACACCTCTCCATTGAATAAATGAAGGACAGATGTCTTGCACTGAGAGCACAAGTGTATTCTTTGCAACCCGAACAAAGTTATTAAAAATATCAGACTGGTTAGCTGAGTCAGTTGGTGAAGTAAGGGATGTGCATAAACATTTCCGCTGTTATGACTCAATGCAATGTAAGCAATGACCTGTTGTTTTTTTTATAGCGTATACTGTGTTATATCAAATCATTTATCAATACTATAGTAGTAGTAGTAAACATGAGGGTTGCCTAACCCCAAAGCCTGAACAAGATACTATGACTCTGTGAAATCTTATTAAAGACTCAATTATGCCTAGTATGAAGCAAAACTGTGCTTGAAAAGGGAAGGAGGTAGGTTCATTACCCCAAGGGTTATGATCCGGTTCAGGATTGCCCTGTAATTACTTTGTATTAGCTATATACGTTCTGTGTATTCCACAGAAGAATTAGGTATGTCAGCATAATGGGGCAACAGAGTAGGAGGATATTTTGGAAAAAAATTGGAGAATGTTGGGGATAACTTCTTGGTACAAGTGCTGAAGGAACCAACCAGGGGCCACGCACAGCTTGACCTGCTGTTCACAAACAGGGAGGAACTAGCAGGGGAAGTAGATGTGAGTGGCAACCTGGGTAGCAGTAATCATGAGATGGTAGATTTCAGGATCCTGACAAAAGGAAGAAAGGAGCACAGCAAAATACACACCCTGGATTTCAGAAAAGCAGACTTTGACTCCCTCAGAGAACTGATGGGCAAGATCCTCTGGGATGCTAACATGAAGGTGAAAGGAATCCAGGAGAGCTGGCAGTATTTTAAAGAAGCTTTATTGAAGGCACAGAAACAAACCATCCTGATGCGCAGTAAGAAAAGCAAATATGGTAGGCGACCTTGGTGAGCTTAAACACAAAAAGGAAGCTTACAAGAAGTGGAAACTTGGACAGATGACTGGGGAGAGGTATAAATATATTGCTTGAGAATGCAGGGGAATAATCAGAAAGGCGAAAGCACAATTGGAATTGCAGCTAGCAAGGGATGTGAAGGGTACCAAGAAAGGTTTCTACCGGCATGTTAGCAATAAGAGGGTGATCAGCGACGGTGTAGGGCCATTACTAGATGAGGGTATGTCTACACTACAGCGCTAATTCGAACTAACTTAGTTCGAATTAGTTAATTCGAACTAAGCTAATTCAAACTAACGCATCCAGATTAAAAAACTAGTTCGAATTAGCCTTTTGCTAATTCGAACTAGCATGTCCACATTAAGTGGACCCTGAACCGGGGTTAAGGATGGCCGGAAACAGTGCCGGCAGGGCATCAGAGTAGGACTTAGAGCGTGGAGCTGCTGTCTCAGGCTAGCCGAGGGCTGTGCTTAAAGGGACCCGACCCCCACCCCGAACAGACAGTTCTCAGGGGTGCCCAGCTTGCAAAGCGGTCCTGGCTTGGAGTGCCCAGAGTACCCACACTGGGCACATCACAGCACTCGGCCATCAGACTGGCTGCACTTGCCGCAGGCTGCCATCTGGTGAGAGAGGGCAATTGGGGGGCTGCAGGAGAGCTTCCACCCCCAGAAGCCCGCAGAGCCAGCCCAGTCCTCCCCATCGGGGGCTCGTACCCCATTCCTCCCTCACCTCCTTCCACTTACCCCTCCCTAGCCCCCCTTCCTGATGTACAAAATAAAGAAAACGTGTGGTCAAAAATAGAATCTCTCTTTACTGAACAAAACTCAGGGAGACTGGGAAAAGGAGGTGGGAGAGGGGAAGAGAGAGGCTGGGAGGGGGAGGGCAACTAAAATGATCAGGGGTTGGGAACAGGTCCCATATGAAGCGAGGCTAAAGAGACTGGGACTTCTCAGCTTAGAAAAGAGGAGATGGAGCGGGGACAGGATAGAGGTGTCTAAAAGCAGGAGTTGGGTGGAGAGGGTGCATACAGAAAAGTTCTTCATTAGTTCCCATAAAGAAGGACTAGAGGACACCAAAGGAAAGGAATGGGTAGCAGGCTTCAAACTAGTAACAGAAAGTTGTTCTTCACAAAGCAAAGAGTCAAGCTGTGGAACTCCTTGCTGCAGGAGGCTGTGAAGGCTACAACTAGAACAGAGTTTAAAGAGAAGTGAGATAAAGTGATGGAGGTTGGGTCCATGGAGTGGTATTAACCAGGGGGTAGGAGTGGTGTCCCTGCCTAAAGTTTGTGGAAGGCTGGAGAGGGATGGCACGAGACAAATGGCTTGGTCACTGTCTTCGGTCCATCCCCTCCAGGGTCCCTAGGGTTGGCCGCTGTCAGCAGACAGGCTACTGGGCTAGATGGACCTTTGATCTGACCCAGGACGGCCATTGTAAGCTCAGGGCTCAGGGTCGGGGGTCTCAGTGGACCCCCTTGATTTTCATGCACACCTGCTCCTGGGTGGGCAGCTCTCCTGCCCTAGACGGCCACTTTCCTGTGCCTAGTACGGAGGTCCTGGATGAGGTCCACGATCTCGGCACTAGACCAGGCGGGCGCCCGCCTCTTGTGGCCCCGGACAGGCTCCTGGGAGCCGCCTGCCTGGTCCCGGGAAGAGGCGGAGGGCTGGTTGGCAGCAGGTGGCTGGTTCGTGCCGTGCCAGGTGCAGGGTCTGCTGGCTGGGTGCTGGCAGGCTTGCACCTGGCACGGGCACCGTAGCCAGCCCGTGCCCCTTTAAGGGCTCCTGGGCCCGGAGGGGGGCAGAAGAGTTTCCCTGGTGGTGCCCAGAGTGGCCACCAGGGAAAGCTGGGGAGGTCTAGCCTCCCACTAGTTCGAATTAAGTGGCTACACAGCCCTTAATTCGAACCACTTAATTCGAACTAGGCGTTAGTCCTCGTAGAATGAGGTTTACCTAGTTCGAATTAAGCGCTCCGCTAGTTCGAATTAAGTTCGAACTAGCGGTTTGTATGTGTAGCGCCTATCAAAGTTAATTTGAACTAACGGCTGTTAGTTTGAATTAACTTTGTAGTGTAGACATACCCTTAGAGAGGGCACTTGGGAGTGGACTGTCATTTGCCCGCAGGCATTCAGGAAGGCAAAGGCTTTGTAGTCTATATTGGTTTCATTTGGCTTGCTGTGAGAAACGTTGGCTTCTATGCTGAGTTTCAAAGAGGGTGCCAAATAGGAGTCCTTGTTATGGCACTTGTCCATTAGGAATTACACTAAGATCATACATGTCATATCACAGAATCTTCACTCTTCCTTCCCCCTCCTTTTTGTTTCCTTCGTACTCTGTGACTCTCCGGAATTTCTGTTAATGCCTGTGCTAGGGACACAAAATAATAACCAGTGTACAAGATCATAATTTAAATATATTAAATGAAGTGTCATGTGTTTAGGAAATTTATTCCTGTCAGAAATTCTGGGTGGAGGAGTGGATTTTTACCTGGAGGGAAGTGTAAGAGGGAGTCTGGGAGGGAGCTGTGACGTGGGGCAGAGGGTTTGTGTGGTGGTGACCTGGGGCAGGGAGTTGGGGAGCAGGATGGGGTGGGATGACAGAGGAAGGCTCTGGCCAGGAGGTGCTTACATTAGGTGGCTTCCAGCCAGCAGCCCAATGGGGCTCCAAGGCAGTCAGTGACAGCACCCCTCCCCCACTCCCTACAGAGGCAGGAGCCAGGAGAGGTGAAGTGCACTGGGTGGGTGCATTCACTCTGCTTCCGCTGCAGCTCCTGCCACTGTGAGAAGTGTATGTGGGGAGGTGCAACCACTGCAGCTGCATGGTACCAGCCCCCACCAGTGATCATCAAAGCCATGAAATCCAGGAGATGAGATGCAATGGGGAGGAGAGGCTGGGGCAATGGTGGCAAGTGGTGGGATTTGGGGCCTGGTAACGCACAGCAACCCCCCACACTGTGGCTGGGAGTCCTGAGCCAAATTGTGCAATCACTCCCGCTAGGGCTGGCCTACAGGCCAGGAGTTTGAGAGCCCTGCTTTATGCCAAAAGAATATGCAAACATCGTTTTAGAAACTGATTGGCTGCGTCTGGATTGGCATGATTTTCGGGAAATGCTTTTAACGGAAAAGTTTTCCGTTAAAAGCATTTTCGGAACAGAGCGTCTAGATTGGCATGGACGCTTTTCCGCAAAAGCACTTTTTGCGGAAAAGTGTCCGTGCCAATCTAGATGTGCTTTTCCGCAGAAAAGCCCCAATCGCCATTTTCACGATCGGGGCTTTTTTGTGGAAAACAAATCTGAGCTGTCTACACTGGCCCTTTTGCGCAAAAGCTTTGCGCAAAAGGGACTTTTGCCTGAACGTGAGCAGAATAGTATTTCCACAAGAAGCACTGATTTCTTACAGTAGGAAGTCAGTGCTTTTGCGGAAATTCAAGCGGCCAGTGTAGACAGCTGGCAAGTTTTTCCGGAAAAGCGGTTGATTTTCTGGAAAAACTGGCCAGTCTAGACACAGCCGTTGAGTTGATTGCTGAGCATTATTTTCCCTCTGATAGTACTACTGGCAACAAAACACTGCTCCCCCTTTTTTAAAGGAGATGGAGATCCAGCTAAACCTAAGTGACTTTTTAAAAGAGAATATAAATTGGAGTTGGCTATAACACTAGCACATGTGAACATCTGACAGGCACAAAACTATTCAGCAATGTTTTTTGCTCTCTCTGGACAGTTATTAAGTTTCTGAATCTGTTCTTTATGCTGTACTAGACGACTTACCTAGCATTGCTAAAGTCATTCTAGACAGGTGGCTGGGAGTGTGGTGGGTGCAGGAATCAGGGTTGGGAGTGAGAAGAGGCTGAGTGTGCAAAAGTCAGGGGAGAGTGTTGAGGGGACTCAGAGCAGAGTGTGGGAGCAGACAGTGTTCCCTCTAAGCTGAGCAACAGCACAGCTTCACAGGTGATTAATCACCCTCACCCAGTCAGAGGCTCAGGGCTCTGTGCACAGAACTCACTTACTGGGCGGGGCTGATTAATCACCCGTGAAACTGTGCTGCCCTGCAACTTAGAGGGAACACTGAAACTGCCAGTGGCTACTTCCCAGAATGGCAAGTAGGGACTGTTCCCTGGGGCTGGCATAGGAGGAGCTAGCTAGTGGGCTGGCAGCTGCTATCTGGGGGGTGGGATGCTAACTCTCCCTGCTATCACTCCTCCCTGTTTGATGAGAAACAGTCCCTTTCCATGTACATCCCATTGTCCTGGCACAACCAAACCCTTACCTTGCTTTAAGTTATGATAAGAGGAAGCTGCATACTAAATTTGGTGGTCATAGCTTTTACCGTTTCAGAGACTCATAGACAGACACATAGACATTTATAGTAGATTTCAAATATATAATAGATTTCAAATTCTCCTGAAGTTTATTGGGATAAATAACAGGTGGCCACATTTGTCTCATATGGCCACATTTATTTGCTCAGAATTTGTGTGAACTTCATGCAGACATGTATGTACCTATCTTTGCCTATGACTTTATGCAAAATTCAACCATGCCAAAGTGCTTTACAATCTTGAGGGCCTGCAAACCCATAACAGCTAGTTCTGAAGCAAAACAATATCTAATCTTTGTAGAACTGGCCATAGAAAAGATTGCTCAATTTCAGCTGTAAATTGACAGGGTATGAAAAAGGATGCGAAACCTATTCTAGTCACATCCTTTTCTCAAATCCCATCCTCAATCATGCTCCTTTTCTGGAGTTATCCCAAGAGCTCTTTCTCTTTAAATCTTCTGACGTCAGAAATGTGAATCCATAGCAACTGTCTGTCACGTTGGATCAGTCCATGAGGGAAGTGGAAAGTGGGAAAGAAATTGCTCCTGTGCAATCAAGGCTTAAGTGTGAGTAAATATAAAGCATGCTTTTTTTTGTGACATTCTGGATGGATTTTTAAAGTAGTATCAGCAACAGCAAAAGGAAACTGCAAGTATTAAATCTCTTGTTTAATGTGCATATTTTATTTGGTGGCAGCATTTAATAAGACAGGTCAGTGACTGCTGCAACTGCTATTCAGGGGGAATATTTTAAAGGCAAGAGGGAAGCTCAGATTATATGCTGATATGATGCATCAGAAACCCATACTGGAGACATAGTCTCAGTGCTTGCCAAGTCTTCTTCATAATGTTAAATGGCATAGTCAGTGTTAGCAAACTATCTACAAACCCAGCCAATATGTAAATACTTCTTTTGTACAGAGTTTTCTTAACTATTTATATAGAGATTTAGGGAGGCAGCCTCCAGTTTGATAATGACCCTTAGAAAATTGTCATACCCACTGAAATAAAAGCATGCAACCATTATAAGATATGCACCACACTTAACATGCATGTAGGTGCAGTGTGCTCAGGGCTGAAACAGGAGATGCCTTCTGTGCCAATGCAAAGGCCAAAACAGCTTTAAACAGATTTGCTACAGGCAAAACCTGTGTAAAATCTGTATAGGGCTACTCCACTGCCTCCTGGAGGGCGCCATGGGATGTTTCAGTGGTGGGTCTCTGCAGACCAGTGCAGAGAAACGTGGGAGTGACAGTAGTATACTTTGCTGTGCCTTGCACTAGCCAGCAGTAGATAGATATGGTTGGGGTGTGAAGATGCCTGTACCTCACTTCCTGGTTGAAGACGATTCTACCTGTTTTCTCAGTCCCCCCAGAATATACTGTTTACTTGGAGGTCTTGTGTTGTATTAGAACGGTGTCCAAAATTACATATGAATACACGTGTTCTATATTTAACTGGACATGTCTACAGATGCCAGATAAAAAATGAAATTTATATATGGGCGCTGCGCAAGAAATTAATTTACTTACAGGTTCACGTGCATGTATGTTTACAGCTCAGTGTTAGACACTCAACCTGAATGTAAAGTTATGCCTCAGATGAGCAGTGGTGTACTAAATTAAGCCTTAAGAGAGGTTCCATACTATATATACTCAATGTGTATTCATGGATAGGGCACCTTTCCCTAATCTGAAGAGCACGGTGTGTCTCAAAAAGTGTACCTCTTACCAACAGAAAGTAGCTGACTAAAAGCTACTATCTAGTTCTGCCTCACCTTGTCATTTTAAAACCTTGGGCATGGCATTTCTATCACTAGGCTGCATCTAGAGGAACGGAATCTTAAAGGAGATGCAGGGGCGTCATGCCTCACAGTGAACATGCACAGGACGTGCTTGGGAAATCATGCACCTTGGGACTGCAGCTAGAGACCACCTTTCAGACACGCAGTGGTAAAACGCCTTCAATGGCGACCTCGGTGCCCTGCATTAAATAAACGTGGCCGGTAGCTTCGCTGTAGGGCCGATCGAAAGGCGCCCGCAGCTCCTCGGGGGCGATACTCTGCGCTCGTGGAGCCCCCGAGAGGCCACACGCCGGCAGGGACACGCGCCACAGCCAAGGGGCCGCGGGCGGGTGGGGCGCTCCGGCTGGAACACGCAGCGCAGGGACCGGACCCTGCGACACGCGCCTGCAGCAGCGCCGCCCGCCACATGGCGCAGCGTCCCGCGCGCAAGGCCGAGCCACGCGGCGGCGACTCTTCGGCGAGCGCCCGAAGCCTGCGCCCCGCCCCTTGGACCGTACCATTCCGCATTGGGCCGTACCATCCTGAGGCAACGGCGTGGGGGAGGGGCGGAGCTGGGCGGCCCCGGGGAGGGCGGGACAGAGCTGTTGCAGCCGCCGAGCCGGAATTTGCGGAGGCAGCAGCGGGCGCTCGCTGGTTTGTCGGCGTCCTGCTCGACGAGGCGCGGCTCTCCCTGCCTCTCTTCTTCCTTCTCCCGCTGGGCCATGCGCGGTCCCGCCCGGCGTTAGGAGCGGCCCGGAGCGCGGTTGACTTGGCAGGCACCTCCCTCAGGTAAGAGGCCCCCGCGATCCCCGCCGCCGGGCTTGGGCAACGGCTCTCTCCGCGCGAGGACCCGCGGGGGGAGGGGAGGGGAGGGGGAGGAGGAAGCGCGCCTGGTGCGATGCGCGCGCAGAGGTTTGCGGAGGGGCTGCGGCGCCTCGAGCTGAGGGGGCGGGGGGCTGATGTGGCGGCCCCTGGGAGCGGGAGGATGCTTGGGCGTGGCCCCTAGGCGGGGAGGGGGCGAGAATCCCCCAGGGGCGGGGCGGGATGCGGGGCCTGCGGGCTGCTCCCGGGAGGAAGAATATGGAGGAGGTGGGCGGCGGGCGGAGGGAGAGCGGCCTCCCTCCATGGCTGGGCCGGGAGTCTCCTTGTCTCGGGAGAGGCAGGCGTGGCGCCCTCCTGCCTTGTGACCGGCAGGCCCCGGGCCCGGCGGAGCTTGGGGGCTGCAGTGCTGGCCGCCTCCGGAGGCCGTGGAGGATGCGGTGGTATTGAGCTACTCCTTTTCCGGAGGGGCGAAGTGGATCCGTGGCGCAGGGGAAGCCTAGCCCGGGGGGGGGGAGGGGAGGTGCTGCAGCTTTTTTTTTTTTTTTTTAAACGGAGGATCTGCAGTCCCTGGGGGTCTCCCGCGAAATGCCACTAAAGCAGCTGACCCTTTTCAAGAACGGGGATACTCCAGCCCCAACAATGTGAGAGACGTTCCCTCTTCCCCAGTGCTCTACATCTTCCCTCTGCATGTATTGAGGGGTCGGAAGTGTTGAACTGTAAAAAGGTCGCTTCCTTCTCTTCAGAACAGGCAGCCCTGAACCTCCTGTCACAGCATACACAAAGCATAAACCGAGGGTTTCATGCTCCTTACAATACCTGGCTTGCTGTTGCCATTCCTGGGATGCAAAGGTTTCAGAGCGGAAGACCTGACGTGTTATAATGTGTTTTTTGTAATATACGATTATGTAAATCAGAGAAACACATAAGATTAAAGGAACAAAATAGCCTCTGGCTTCCAGGCCCATTCTATATTAGGAAGTTGTTGCCTGTGGGCAGTGGTTATCCATAGTTGGTTCAGTATTGAAAATGTGACTACTTCAGTGGGGGAAGCTGTTATAGTCTGATTCAACAAAACCTGATGAAGTGGGCTCCAAACCACAAGAGCTTTTGGTCTGATAAATATTAGTGTTTAAGGGCCACAGGACTCCTCTTTGGCTTTGATGTGACTGCTGATACAAGTGGGCTATTACCGTTTGAGTAGTGGTACTGAAAATGGCTTGTCGTGTCAACACTAGCAGTTAAACCTACTTCATTGTCAGTAGAAGATCAATTTACTATTACCCGATTTCAGTTTTTAGGTGAGGGACTAATTTGGCTACAACTACTCAAGAGAAATATCTTGGGAGTCATTGTGGATAGTTCTCTGAAAACATCCACTCGGTGTGCAGTGGCAGTCAAAAAAAGCAAATAGAATAATAGGAGTCATAAAAAAGGGATAGAAAATAGGACAGAAAATATCTTATTGTCTCTATATAAAACAATAGTACGCCCACATCTTGAATATTGCATACAGATGTGGTCGCCTCATCTCAAAAAAGATATATTGGCATTGGAAAAGGTTCAGAAAAGGGCAATGAAAATTATTAGGAGTTTGGAATGGGTCCCATATGTAGACAGATTAAAAAGACTTGGACTTTTCATCTTAGGAAAGAGGAGACTAAGGAGGGAATTGATAGAGATCTCTAAGATCATGACTGGCATGGAAAAAATAAGGAAAAGTTATTTATTCGCACAATTAAAGAACTAGGGGTCACTAAATGAAATTAATAGACAGTAGGTTTAAAACAAAAGGCAGTTTTCTTCACTCAGTGCATAGTCAACCTGTGGTGGTACTTGCCAGAGGATACAGTGAAGGCTAGAACTTTTAACAGGATTCAAAAAAGAGTTAGATAGATTCAAGGAGGTCCATCAATGGCTTTTAACCAGGGTGGGTATGAATGGTATCTCTCGCCTCTGGTTTTTCTGGAGGTGGGTGACAGGGGAGGGATCATGTGAGGATTGCCTGTTGAGATCCCACCCTCTGGGGCATCTGGTATTGGCCACTGTCGGCAGACAGGATACTGGAGTAGATGGACCTTTGGTCTTACCCAGTATGGCTGCTGTTATTATCTTATGTATGGAATATATAGGGAAATGTTCTTCCTGAAATGTAAGACAGTCACTTATATTTGTATTCTGGCAATTGGCGAAAGCAATCTTGTGATGGAACCCTATACATTTTTCTGTGGAGGGATTATAATAGAAGGCTGCATCTGAAAATATCACTTCATGTCTTCAAGAAAAGTGCTTGTGGTTCCTTTCTGTTAATTAAATGGCATATATGTTGGTACTTTCCAACTCTATTGAGATATGTTACTAACTTGAACAAATTTCTTTCTCCAACAAATTTGTTATCCCGTGGATAAAAGTAAATATTGGCATCCAAGATTTTGAATCTTGTAAATAGTCATAGGAAATTTTGGCTTGATCTAAATTGGGGATAAAACACCTGTCATGCGTTGAGCATCAGCAAATTGAGAGTTATGATACTTCAGTGTAAGTCTAAAGAGGTTTCTTGCCTGCCCTCCTGTGCTATAGGGTGAGCTCCCATAGAGTTATTTAGGTTCATAGTGGGAGAGTGAAAGAAGGGAAGTTTGCTCATAGAACTCCATTAGATATGTTGAGAGTGATGCAAAAAGATTCAGCAATATGTTAGTGGAGAGAGGTATTAGTTAATGCTGGTGTGCCCAGGAGGGATAATAAAAAACATTTTAAAATGTGTAACTGCCGCCTCTGATACAGAGACAGCATGGGGAGCGCACTCTAAGCGCCGTACACTCTCTGCAGGACAGGAGTAGGGTGGAAGGAGTCTTTGCATGCTCCCCACCCCTAAGTCCTGATTGACCTTGGGAGGGGAGCGCACAAAATTTCTCGCTCTCCTGTCCTCAAGTGCATGGGACTTAGTCAACCACCAGAGTTCACTTTAAGTGCAGCACACTCCCCAGTCCTTAGGCTTGGGGTGGGGGTATGGCAGGGCCTCAGCAGGCCGGATCAATCCACTTGGAGGCCCTTTATCCCACCGCTGGTCTAGATCATCCCTGATAGATGTCTATCCAATCTGCTCTTAAATATCTCCAGTGATGGAGATTCTACAACTTTCCTAGGCAACTTATTCCAGTGTTTAACCACCCTGACAGGAAGCTTTTCCTCATGTCCAACCTAAATCTCCCTTGCTGAAATTTAAGCCCATTGCTGCTTGTCTTATTGTCAGAGGCCAACAGGCCATGAGACTAACAATATAACAAAACTAAATTTAAGTTGAAAAAAGCATTAAAAGGTGTACAGTATATTATTTTTAAATCAGTGAGGGCATTGTTCTATTTCTCATTAAGGATTATTCCAGTTCTCATTAAATGTAGGGCTGTTGCTACATTTCAAAGGCGAAAGTGCCTTATGGAGCCCAAGGTCAGCTGGGGACTCCCCTGCTGACCCTGTGCACTGCTCCCTCTTTGAAATGCCATGAGTAGCCTGATGCCAGTCCCCAGCTGATCCTGGGCTCTACGTGGTGCTTCCACTTTGAAATGCCACAAGGAACCTGATCTGATGCTGTACCCCTTGCGACGTTTCAAAGCAGCAGCACTGTGTGGAGCTTAGGATCTGGCCCCAGGCTTCAAGCGGCGCTGCTGCTTTGAAGTTGCCCCTCTTTTTCTCTCCCCTCTCCTTGCTGCCTCTATCTGATCAGGTAATTTAATACTAGATCATTGGCCACAGTGTTTGTCAATTTAACTTAGTTGTAACCTGTTCTTCATCCAAACTGTCTTCATGGTCTTTGGGTAGCTTTGTCTGCTGTTAAATGTGATTATCACATTCTCCTGGATTCTTAAAAACTGGGATTGTTTTTGGGATACTTAGAAGTCTCCCTGGAAAAACTCAAAATATTTTTGGTTTGTAGAACTGTGTGCATTGGATAGCACTCTTGTAAAAACGATTGTTACATCTTTGCAACATTAATTAAAGATGTATGACTGTGTAAACATTTTAAAGGTGATATTGAAAATAAATATAAGACTTGTATAGACTATTGTAAATTTTACTCAGTCTTCTCTGCTAAAATGGTAAATCAGGCCCTTAAATAAGTCCTAAAGCAGGGTCAGTTGATTTGCTGCCTCTAATTTTAGAAGTCAGTCAAAAAAGCGTTCTTAAATTGCTAAAAATCCAGTCTCTGTGATGAAGTGACATCCGAAGCTTTTATTATTGTGTAGCATAAACACTTACCTGGAGAGGTACGGTGCTTATGCAGAACATTTTTTTTCTTCTGAACACTTAATCTTGTTAATATCAATGGATAGGTTAATACAGTCCTGTAACAAATTTAATTGTTTTTATAAATCATAGATACTACTACAGTAATCTTGGACAATTTAGAAAATCTTTCTCTAGAAACCATCAAAAATGCATCACCCTTCTTTATATGGAAGATTAGGTTTGAGTCACTTATTTAATATTTTTCAAATCTATAGCTTAGTATACTTATCTGTCTTTGTTGCATGAGAAATTTCTGTTTTGCAACCTGGTATTTTGTAATAGGATTTGTGTGAGATGCTAAACAGAGAACTAATTGAATAATCACAAACACTTAAATGTATACAGTTTAAGGCAAAAGGAAACTATTCGCTATTTAGTATGGTAGAGAGCATAACAATACTTTCCAGATTGCATTCAACAGTGCTATTCTATAAAGTCTAATTTTTCATTTAAAAAAAAAAAATCTCTCCTATTGTGGAGACTTTTCAAAAGATCCCTGAACGTAAACTATGCTGCAATGTCTAAGTTTGCAGAGAGCCTGAAACAAATGCTCAGAAGTTTCAACTGCCCCCATTCATTTCATTGTATGGTAAATCGAATGTCAGTGATACTTTAAATATCAACAGTATTTCACGGCTTGTCAGAGATGGTAAGCAAAGAGGCAAAATATCACATTATGAAGATCTACACCTAATGTTTGCCATCTGGATGTGGAGGTGTAAGAACAGAACTAAAAATTAATATGGGTAGGCCTTTGACAACAGATGTTGGGATTTTTGGCGCAAGGAAAAGGATTCATTTGAGTTTCCTGAAGCTGGGTTTGAATTGTAGGATTGGAAGGGTCTTTAAGAGGCCATTTAATCCTGTCCCTGGCATTCGTGGCAGGACAGGTATTACTCATGGTCCAATTAAAATATTGAACTTTTTGCCCTATGTAGAACATACATGTAGTCTCTTAAAGGCAATTTTTGTTCACCAGTTTGTAAAGGTCATTGTTCCCTCCACTCCTTTCTTTAGATGTTGGATCTCAGACAAATCTTAATCAGAAACTTTTAGCACAAGCCAACTACTTCAGACTAAGTATGGACAGAGTTGAGCACTGATATTCTAAAGTGACATTATAAGAACTATACTTTTAAGTTAAAATTTCCATTTAATAAGATGCTGAACAAATAAAAATTGAGGTTTGCTTTTAACATACTTCTTAAATAAGATTGAGGAAGCAGGAGACACTCCTGATGGTCACCTTCTACTTCTGAACCTTCACTGGCCAAATTGGCCCTTCATTGTAAGATGAAGATGCCACTGAATGCTCTTCCTTATCATCTCCCAAAGAGGAGGAAGATTAAGGATCCTCAGAGGACAGAGAACAGTTTTTACTAAATAGCTGGTAGCATGCAAATCTTTTTCCTCTTGCCAGGTGCCCATAGTAGTGTGTAAAATTACAGGAAACCTAATTTGAGGACGCAGAGTAATATTTACTTTCACAGCTTGCCCCTTACAAATTACCAACCAAGACATGAAACTATAAATGATGTAATTTGTGTTATATAACTGGTTTGGGACTAAAAATGCAAAAATTGAATGCTGTGCTCTTAAACCTGCTGCACTAAAAACTCTGAATTGTGATATGAAAGATTAGTATCTGTGCAGCTAGATATGTTGCCCCAAGTCTTGAGCCAATAATGAAAAGAATGCATTGGAGAACTTTAAAATAGTTCACAATTGAGTGTGCGTGTGTGTGTGTATATATGCAGGGCTCGACGATCACAGTGAAAACCACTCGCCAGCCCCACATTGCGCATGCGCAAGACCCACACTGCGCTTGCGCGAACTGCCGGTAAACGGGGCGACCGGCTGAAATCTACTTGCCACAGGCGAGTAGATAAGCGAATTTGTGGAACCCTGTATCACTTCTGTTTTCCAGTGCCTTGTGACATTCTAACTAAAAGAATCCTGTTGTCCTAACTTTCAGGTGTTTAAGGCCAAGTTGTACACCTCGGTTTATATGCAACCAAGACCATAGGTGCTGACTTTGTCTCTAGTTCCTCTCTCCTCAGGCTCACCACTCCTCCAGCCATTCCACCAACTCTCTGCCTTTCCCCACTTTGCCTCTTTCCTGCCTCTTACCCTGAATGTCCCCTGTGCTTGCTGCTTGTCCTCTGTCTGGGAACGTCCTGAAAACAGCAAAGTAGCTGTTTGTGATGCTCTGGAAGTGCTGTGAGGAAGAGGGAGGGCAGGAGTTGGTCAGCAGATCCTCTAGTGTCTGAGCAGTGTTGGGGGGGGAGGAGGAAAGCAGAGGAGAGCTTGGCTTTTCTCCATGGGTGCTCCAGTCCCAAGGCATCTGTGGAGTCGGCATCTATTATCTATTGGCAGGATCCTCTGCATACTGATCCTTCTTTTCCTATCCAGAAAGGAGTGTCAGCTGCCTCTACAGCAGCATTTCCCCACCACTCCACTCACCATCTTTGGATCCTGTGGATGATTCTCTTGTGCTTCGTACAAGAACAGTGAGAGGAGGGTCTGGGGGGGCTATGCATTATCTTGCCCCCTCATCCCCCCATTTATACCAGTTCTGTAGAGTTCCCATTGGAAAATCACAAATCTGGAGGCTGTATTACTTTTCCATGTAGATCCTCCATATTGGAGCATGGTCTGCCAGTGCAGTTCATATTGAGCTCTGCTTTCATGAATTGTGGTAAAGTGTCATAGCCTGCACATTTCTACTATATTTGGGCAGGGGGTTGGACTTGGTGACCTCCTAAGGTCTCCTCCAGCCCTATGATTCTGTGATTCTATATTAATGGGAGGGGGAGGTGCAGGCTTTGAGTGCAGAAAGGAGCTCCAGGCTGGTGCAGTGTGTTAAGATGCAGGAGAGGATGAGGGGTATGGGATGGAGTTTGGGTGTAGGAGTAGATTCTGATCTGGGGCAGGGGGTTGGGATGCAGGAACAGATTCTCACCTGGGAAGTGATTTACGGTGCAGGATGGGTTAGGCTCTGGGAGGGAGTTGGGATGTGACTTGAAGCAGGTGCTTGGGGTATGGATTGGGTTCAAGGTGCAAGCTCTGTCTGGGATGTGCTTACCAGAGGCAGCTTCTGGTGGTGCAGCGGGGTGCTTAGACAGGTTGCCTACTTGCCTCCTGTGGCTCCACACTGCTTGCAGAAGTGGCCAGCTATTGCTGGCACATCTCTACGTGCCTTTTGGGGGAAGAGAATAGTGAGTCTTCATGTGCTGCCTATGCCCGCAAACACTTCCCTCACAGATCCCATTGGCAAGTTTCTGGCCAATAGGAGTGGTGAGAACAGTGCTGGGGATGGGGACAGTGTGCAGAGGCCCTCTCCCCTGCCAGGGATGAGCAGATATGTCAGCAGCAGCCAACTGCTTCTCGGAGTGGCATGGGATGTGAGTCTTCTGTTATGCTGCAGGATTTTTAGTGGCCTAGAGAGTCATGGTGGGCCAGACACAAATGTTAGAAAGGATCTGGCCTGCAGGCGACTTAGCTACTGTAATGTGCTCTATGGGTATGTCTGCACTTCAATTAAAAACAAATGGCTAGCCTGTACCAGCTGGTTGGGCTAAAAGGCTGTTCCATTGTGGTGTAGATTAGGGATGTACAATTATATTTAGTTTGCCACAGGCAGGGGGGCTGCTCCTGCCTGGCTGCTTCGAGCTCTGTGCTGGACTGTCTGCTCCCAGCCCTCTGCTTCCCCAGATGCTGCTTCCAGCCGGGTGCAAGGCTCTGACTCCTCTCCAGTGTTCCCTCTTAAGTTTTTCTACCCATCTGCAGAATAAATTTTATGTGCACCAAGCCTGTGCAGATGTGTACCACCAATAGAATCACATACTGCTGGGTGTAGCTAGTTATGGGTGTTAATGAGCTGGGTGGTGCCTGAATCTCTCCTGAGCGGTGCTCAGCTTACAGGGAGCACTGCTCCTAGCCCATGGGGGCTGGATCAGCCCTCTGCCTGCGGTGGGCCGCAGGTTGGGGTTGCTACAAAGTAATGGTTAACAAGTGATGCTTACCAGATAACAGTTAAGTATGATGCCTACCTGATAACCAGTTACCTGTTCACATTCCTAATGTGGATGTTGAGGCTACAGCCTGAGGTCTAGGACTTTCACAACTTGCATGGTTCTAGATTCTGGGCCCAGACATCTACACTGCAATTAAACAGCCCCTTAGCTCAAGCCTAAATTAGGTAGTATGGGTTGGCTGCAGGCTTTTAATTGAAGTGTAGACCTATGCTATAAGTAGGGCCCGAACAAATTGAGTTGGTTGCTTTGGGTTAATGTAATGCTCAGAGGATTTTAAAAATAGTCAATTCCACAGTTTCAGAAGTTTATATTGGGGAGGGAAGAAATGCTCCAAAAAGGAGCGGTAGGGGATTGCAAGGCTATTTTAGGGGGAGTCATGGGATTGCCCCCCTCACTTCTGCAATGTGGCTGGTGAGGATGCTGCCTTCAGAGCTGAACACTGCCCAACTCTGAAGCCAGTGCGAACGCCAGCAGAAGTGAGGGTCACAAGGAGTATGGGAGTGTCACTTTGGGGGGCAGGGTTGACATTGGGAGTGGATGAAGACCCAGGATCCCATGGTCAGGAAGCACCATGGTTCCTTCCCCTAGCCAGCCTCATGCCCATTTAGTACCTGAGTAAGATCCTAAAGCTGGGAGGGATGGGACTTCCTCTCCCCCTGAATGGGGCGTGTCTGGGACAAATGCACCTCTAGGATAAAGCCAGATTAACTTTTTGTGGACTTGGTGCCAAACATATTTGTAGGCCCCCCCATGGTGGCAATGGAGCACAACCGGGAAAGTCGGTATTTGGAGTGAGGGGCTGGCCAGTTTCTCTACTCAGCCCTGTGTATGGGCACTATTTACAAACTGACAGCTGCCAGATGCACATTGGCCCACCTGGCACTATGATGCCCGTATTCCCTTTCCCTGTGGAGGCGAACCCATGTTGATCACCACAGATGCTCCCAGAGCACCCCACTTGGGCACCCCACTAACAAATGAACAGCACCCTCCACACCACAGCCACACTGTAACTGCCTAGTACCATACACAGAACGCCCACTCCCTACCACTCCAGCATACACAGCTCTCCCCCACTGCCCAATGTTCTTCCCTAAAGCTTCATCACCCCATTACACACTGTCCCACACAGATCTCGAGTGCCCACCAACAGATCCTCCCATCCCAAAACACAAACTTCCCTCACTGCGCCCTCTAACAGCCCATCACCTTCCCTCCAAGACCAATCAGAAACACCCCACCCCTCCCTCATGCCTTGGCTGCACTCATCTGCCCTGTGACTCTATCTGCTGGGCTGAGCTGGCAGCACAGCTGGGGCTAGTCCTAAGGCAGGTGGTCACTCCAGTCTGACCCATTGGGAGCCGTTCGATTAGCCAGGCAGCAGAGGAGGAGCAGGGTCTGTCTGGGTTGAGTTCCCTCACGATCCACTGGCCCGGAGGGAGCCTGCTAATACCCCTCGCCACATTGTACCCCCTCTCCCTCGCAGCCAAGACTGGCTCGGCTTCTGTACCAGTCCCAAATGGCGTGGCCCTGGGGAGGCAGGTGGGGACCCGACAGGTGGTGGGAACCAGAAACTGCTGGGATTTTAGAGCTGTACTGGGGGCAGGCCGGGAAGTGAGAAGAGACAGAAGGGGGACAGGCATGGAGAGGAGCTCTTCGCTGACTACTCGATTAGTCGATAAGGGGGGCACTAGTTATCCCACTGTGCATCTGCCTTTGAAATGTACAAGAGCTGCAGCAGGAAGAGGCGGGTTCCCCCACTGTGCCTTTTCCTTTGAAATGTACAAGAGCTACAGGCAGGGGATGCCTCTGCCTCCCCTGCCATCCCATGGAGGCGGTGCTGGGGGGAGCCAGCTTTTCAGTTGGCTCCCCCAACACTGGCTCCTGGCCCCCCCTTGTTGCCTTTCTCTAATAGAGGCAGCAAGGGGGAGGGAAGAAACGACTAGTTGAGTGATTGCTCGACTTCCCAATAAGCATAGTCGCTTACATCCTTAAGAGAGAGTGGAAAATCAAGAGCTATTGTTCTTTTGCAGAACAAGAAGGAAGAGTGGTTTTTATCAGAGATGTGAAAGGTTAATCAGTTATCATCAGCCTTAATGGGTGGTGCTTACTGGTTCCAAGTAACTAATAGTGCTCGTGGGCAGGGTGCTGCTTCAGCAGGGAGGAAGGGGGGTACTCGCTTGGCCATGGTGGGTATAGGGATGGGGAATGTCCAGCCCCCCCCCCCCCTTAATTGGTTAACCAGTTAAACATTACATTTAATTGATTAATCAATTAACCTGGTTTTACATCCCTAGTTCTGATGTGGCATCTCCCTGGGAGAGGAGATGATGAGGGAAGACTAGAGAAGTGGAGACCTTAATGCCTTTCTTGTAGAAGAGGGAAAGGCAATGGGTTCTGTGGGAGGAGTGTTGCTGGGAGACTGAGTTCACCCTGCATGTCTTAGAGCTCTGCAAAGAGGCAGGAGGTCTTAGTATTCATTTGATGGGTAGGTTTATTGTATCTGAAGGAGGGGGAATCTCAAATTCATTAATGGGATGTGAGTAAAAATACCAGAACTAATGAATTTAGGCTTCTTCATTGTAGAGGTAATCTTGTTTTAAACTGATTGTGGAGTATACTATGTTATTTAAGCACAATTGTGATGTCAAAGGCAGAATCTTTGGAGTTTACAGTCTTTAAGTATCAGGTCTGGTGACCTTTATGAATTCTTTTGTAATTAAAGGTTTGCAGGATCAGCCCCAAAAGGTATCCTTTATAATGTAATAGTAATCATACCTGTAATGTGACTCTTTTCTGAAACAAGAAATCAAAAGACTTCCCAAGAGTTGTTGGTCTACTGAAACTATGAATATCATCTCAGTGGTTTTTATTTTTTTCTCCTAGATGACCGTTAACCATTCAGATGTTTAAAATTGCATGTAACATTGCTATGTCCATTCATACTTTTTTTTAGTTTGTGAGGAATGTTATTAAAAGACTTTTTTTCTGCAGCCTTTTCTCAAAATATTTCTAATTTAGCTTTTTAGTAAACTCATCACCATAGGACCTAAGGATAGCTTACATCTTACCAAATTTAATTTCCTAAAGTAGTCCCTTGTGATAGGCAATTGAGGCCACAGATTAAATAATTTGCCCAAGATTACACCAAAAATCTTTGGTACATCTAAAATACATCAATCTGAGACTCAGGATTCTATCTTAACCACACAACCATCCTTCCTGTCATAGCCAAGCAATCATGAGTTATTTGTGCATAATTGTTGAGGGGAAACTATAGCAAAACCTGGATGTTGCCCACAATCTCAGTGAAATAGTAGCCCACTTATTTTAGAGAAAGTTAGGCCAATGGCTATTTTTCTGCAGTTGAAAGTGTTTAGATGCAGAGTTAGAATAAATTAAATTTTATATAATTTTTACAGATACATACTGTCCAAAGGTAGAATTCGAGATGAGGTGAGGGATAATATCAAATTCTAAGGGGAATTCCAGGAGAGGGAGCCCCACCCTAACAGCTTGGAAGCTGTAGGAAATTACTAGAATCTGCTTGAGGTCTTATTGTTCCATAACAGTATCTGTCTAGTAAGTGTCTGACAGATCTGAAGCTTCAGTTTTCTTCAGCCACTGAAAAGTAAAAGAAACTATCTCCTTTCCTTCTGCTATCCAACTTCATGAATATTGTAGGGAGAAGCAAGAACTATTCATGAGTATTGTAGGGAGAAGAAAGAACTTCTGCGCTGTCCATTAGACCTGTGGTTCCCAACCTGCGATCTGTGACGGTACTGTAGGGGTTCCATGGAAAGTTTAAAATAGAAATTAAAATAAATGTACAGTTTAGAAAAACACACATGTATTTTAATTAATAATCATATACAGCTATACTGCTTGGAGGGGGTCTGTAAAATGTTAATAGATTGAAAAGGGGTTTATATACTCAAAAAGGTTGGAGGCAACTGCCTACCTGGCTGCTGCAAAGATAAAGGGAAGAAAGATTTCTCTGCTATTCCATTTGTTTCCAGCCTCTGTTTTTTTGGGTCATCCTCCTCTGTTAATAAATTCATTCTTATTCTCCCATGTGAATAAGTTGGCTCCTAGTTTTCCCAAACAGCAGCAGCATAAAACTGAACATCTGCAGAAACTGATGTCACTAGTTCTTATGCTCACTAGAGAACTTCCCACTTGAGTGTGGGTCAATGAGTTTTAGGAGCCCTGCATGTTGACATATCTAGAACAAGAAGAGAGAATAACCTATTTAAATCTAAAAATTGCACAGTGAAATCTCGTTAACATTCCCTAACCTATAAATCTTAATCAGTAAAATACTATACAAAATATATAAATTAGAGGATAAACAGTAATCATAATCTTATAGATCAAGCCTGTGTCTATGTTAATTTTTTTCTAACATTTCCTTTTGTTGCTACCATTGATTGAGTTCTACCACAGTAGCACTAAAAGAGAATCTGGAGCAGTTTTAGGTTTGTTTGGATGAGAGAAGGGTTAAAACTAGTTGGTTTGTGTTATCACTGCCACACATGTAAGCAATATTTGACAGATATAGGCAGAGAAAAGGCTAGCATAGACACAACCTGGAAGTCTGGAGTGATGTTTCTGAAATAAATCCTCAGTTAAGTTGTCCTGTTCATCAGCAGTGGCAAGCCTAGCTATAAAGCAACGCTCTTCTCATGGCAGGAATACTTTTCGTGTGTCAGGTCCCATTTTTTAAAACTCTGTTTAAATAAATCAGACCTTTAAGTTGCCCTTTGCAAGGAATGAGCACTTTCTTCACAGGCAAAAGTTATAGAGGTATCAAATAAGATTAACAGGAACACAGAAAAATTGACTAATAATTGACTAATATTAAGGGTAGGCTAATTTCTAAGTCACAGTAGTCTTACATAGTTAATAAAATTTATCTGTGCCACCTTGGAGCCAAATACTTGTGTTTAAGCTTTTACTTATTTTTTTGTTTCCTACAACGTGGAATATTCTTGTATCCAAACTCACAAGCCATGTTTTTGAACTATATATAGTTCAGAGAAAGATTTTCCAGGTCTTTTCTTTAGAGGCTTTAATTTCAACCTTTGTCTCTACCTTTGTGTAAGTCTGTTTGAATTTTTAATGTATGAGGCTGCCTAAAGGACAGATGCCCAAGGAGATTTCATTTTTTTTCCTAATGACCCTTTCAAAAGATGGAGCAGGATTACATTAGCCCTCCTTCTGAGTACAGTTTGAATCTCTCTAGCCCGGCACTCTCTGGTCTGGCAACATCTGGCCAGGAATTGTGGCCAGTGGCATTTACAGAGGGGGAAGGGGGATGCCTGCAGGTAAGTGTGGTACAGCATAGAGTCATCCAATACCCCACAACCAAATGGGAGATGCTCCAGGTAAGTGTTAGGGATGTAAAATTGTGGTTAACCAGTTAAATGAAATGTTTTAGCTGGTTAACAGTAATCCCATAGTGGGAGGCTGTTCCAGCCCGACTGTGCCCACCGTGCTGCAGGCTGCTCTGGCCAGGCTAGGCTGAGCCCGCCTTACTGCACTGCAGCGGTGGGCTGCTCTGGCTGGGCTGAAATGGCCCCTGCCTGTGGTGGGGTTGGTGCGGCCAGTGCCGAAGGGGCCGGAGCTGCTGCTGCAGTATGGCTCAGCCAGGGTCCCAACTGCTCACGGCCAGCCTGCTGGTGCAGTCAGGGCTGCAGTTCCACTTGCTCCATTTTGGGGCTGGGGCTGCAGATGCAGCTGGGGTTCCATCTGCCCCCACATGGTGAGGCTGAAGCTGCTGCAGCACAGGACTGCCACTTGGGCTGCTGCAGCACAGGACTGCCACTTGGGCTGCTGCAGCACAGGACTGCCACTTGGGCTGCTGCAGCCCCATCTGTTGCCCTGTCCGGATTCCCACCAACTAGCCTAGTTATCCAATTAGCTATCCGGTAAGCCTAATGCTTATCAGGTAACTGATTAACTGGGTAACCATTTACATCCCTAGTAAGTACCCATACCCCAACTCCCTGCCTAAGCCCCTCCACCACCCTAGCTCTCTCCTAGACCCAACACCCCATCCTAACTTCTTCCCTGGCCCCAGATTCCTGACCTGAGCCTGCTCCCACACTCCAAACCTTTTGGCCCCAGTCTGAAGCCCTTTCCTACATCCCAAATACCTTTTCCTCAACCTCATCCCAAAGCCCACATCCTGAAACAGAGCTCTCATCCCTCTCACCTCTGAGCTGCCTCCCACACTGATCCCCTCAGCTTCACCCCCACCAGAGACTGTCTTATCTGCCGAATGAATTTTGTTCAGGTGCACCAATATGGAAGTGATGGGTCACACAGCAACTCCATACATAACAAAAGTCATTTTGCACATGACAAAAAATTAGAAGGGTTACTGATTCAGAGCAGGAGATATTTTTTCCCTGGTCATTTTACTTCGTGCTTTGTGGGCTGATATTTGTTTTAATAAACCAAGGAATTCAGAAAAAGCAGACAAATTCTTGCCACAGATTTCTATGTGCCATCTGGGAAAAGTATGAGAGTAATACTCAGCACTGACAACTTTACACATCAGCCCTCAAATACTAATACAGGTTGAACCTAGAGATGTAAGTGACTAAGCCTGGGCTTACAAGATAGTGGAGTCACTACTCCACTACTTGCTTTTTTCACCCCTTGCTGCGGTGGGGGGAGCAGGAGCCGGTGCTGAGGGGAGCCTGCTTAAAAGCTCGTTTTCCCTAGCACCACCTCCACAGTGTGGCAGGGTGAGGAGCAGGAGAGGCTGATGTGCTGGGTCCCAGACCTACCTGAGAATATGCCCAGCCCTGGGAGATCAATATTGTCTAGCAGCATTACCAACATTTCCAGTGCTTACTGGGCACTTAGAAGACCTTTAGGAGTAAATTAAAGCTAAATAACAGCACAGAACACTCAGATCCAGGACTGGCATCTGTAAATAAACTTTATGGTACTGTTGGGAACTTGGCCACACCCATGACAATAGACCTCTGACTGACTAAAGTCCTGCCACAGATGCTGCTGGACTTCGAGTGTGGTGGGAAAGTAATGGCAGTATGTGGAGCTGCTTTACCCCACCAGGAAGGGCTTGTCCAATCCGAGGAACTTTATGGGCTGAAGCCCCTCAGCCTGAGCTATGAGCTGCAGTCCTTAAAGCCCCTTTTTTTTATCCAGCCCTGCTGCTGTGCTGGAGAAGTGTGCCTTTCCCTTTTTCACAGCAGCTCCCACCTGGAGCCAGAGAAGTGTACCTCTCCCCTGGCCACAGTAGCTCTGAGCCCCTGCTCAGGGCTTATTAGTCAGCTGTGCAGCTTAGAGGGATCCTTGCTTTGAATCCAAAAATATAAAATCTGGGTCACAACAATATTAGTAGCAAGACATGGGCAGGACTGGAGGAGATGAAATTTATGCCCATGGTAGGGATGTAAGCGAGTAGCTAACTAGTCGACTATCTGATAAGCAAAAGCTTGTTGGATAGTCGACTAGTCCCTCGATTAATTGCTTCTCCCTTCTTGCTACCTCTATCAGAGACAGCAAGGGGGAGGATGAGCTGGTGCTGAGGGGAGCCAGCTTAAAAGCAGGTTCCCCCAGGCACCATCTCTGTGGGGGGCAGAGGGTATTTGGGACCAGGCACAAGCTGGGAATCAGCTGATTCCTACCTCCTGCCCAGACACTGTGCCTCTGCCTTTTAAATGTATTAAGAGCCTACCATCTCTTCATACATTTAAAGGGCTAAAGCGCAGCTGGAGGGACCCAGCATGATCGGGACAGCTGATTCCTGGCTTAAGCAGGGTCCCCTCCATTGCACATCAGCCTTTTAAATGTCAGTTCTTAATACATTTTAAAGGCTAGTGTGCAGTGGGGGGACCCTGCAAGCTGGAAATCACCTGTCCCGATCATGCTGGGTCCCTCCTGCTGCGCTTTAGCCTTTTAAAATGTATTAAGAGCCGGGCTGGGAGGTAACCCTGCTGCAGTTCCTCCACTTATCAACTAGTTGATGGAAAATCCATTGTCTAGTCGATCAGCTGATTAAATGAAATTTAAAATCTCTAGCCTGTGCTATAGCATGTAATTGGGGTGGAGGAATATTGCATTATATCTTCTCCTACTTTGTAGTGATCAGCAAAAGTTAAAATTAGCACATTTCCTCCTTACTTGGGGGCCAGGTCATTGATGGTTTTTTTTTTGTTTTCATTTTGTTTCACACTTGTGTAGCACCCAGCTGAGTCTTTTATGGATCAGTGGCTCCCAACGCAAAAAGGGTTCCTCATCCCTGTCTAGGAAATGCTTACACCAACCATAAGTTTCGGGAGGCTGGATTATTTGACCTTTCAAGGTCCCTTTCAGTTCTACAATTCTATGATTTCTAACCAGGTATAGCAAGCTATGTAAATGGAAAAAAAAATCTATATAAATTTTAAAAAAACCACACAAATTGCAAGTTTTCTGATAACGCTGTTCATGTAAGGCAGGGGTAGGGAATGGCCTCCAGCTTAATTTCGTCTGGCCTATGGCATGGAGTTGCTGTGGGCCAGAAGCCCTGGGTTTCATTCTCCCACACTCCCCACAGGGCTGGAGCTCCAAGTATTGGCTTGAAGCAATGTGGGAAACTCCGTGTGCTGTACTTACCTGTGAGTGCCATCCCCACAGCTCCCAATGGCTGGAAACCATAGAGAATGAGAGCTGTTTTGGTGGCATCTGCCGGTGTGGGCAGTGCACAGAGTAGCCACGAGGATATGTGCTGGTCCCTTTCTTGCCAGAGATAAGTGTCCTGCACACCCCCAACTCCAGCCCTGAGCCCCCTCCCACACTCAAATTCACTCTGAGTCTGCACCTCTACCCCATGAGCCTGTTCCAGCACCTAACTCCCACCTAGCCCATGGCTGATATTTTTTGTCCTGTAGATCAGTGGTCCCTAATAAGAACATGGTTCCCCATCCCTGATCTAAGAGTTTGAACAAATTTTGATTCCCATAAACTGTAGGGAGAAACTGCATGCCAGTATTTAAGCTAAGGTGGTAAAACTTTTTAAAAGATTGCAGTGGAAAGTCCATAATTCCAAACAAATATATAAATTAATCAAGGAATTTCCATTTGTAGTGTTGCCAACTCTCCATTTTATCATGAGTTGTGCAATATTTTGTTGTGCATTAAAGCCCTAGTTGCTGGAATTGTGAGATTGTGAGTTTTACCCTAATGGTTATGAAGAGAAGCTGAAAAATCCAAAGCAAATGTAGCTTAAAAACTCAAAATAGAAAAAAATTAATATTTTTAAACCAATTTCATTATTTTTTGAACACTTGAGGTTGGCAGTACTGTATTGTCTTCCATCCATGATTCAATCATAATTCATCTTAGGGATGTAAAATCCCATTTAATCAGTGAACCGCCTAATGGAGATCTTGCGGGTGGAGGGCCTACTTGCCAGGTGATGCTGACCAGTGACACGGTTACATCTCTAGCTTGTCTCAATCTGTTTTGATTTTAATTTATAAATTAATTTAGCACAAAACATTATTCCTTAGAAACAGTACCCATGATGTATTTTGAATCTTGATGCATGAAGAAATACCTTTTGTGCTCACAAATAGAAAAAGCCAGGTGGTAAAAGCTGAAATAATACAGAAGTACCTTCACTTGCATCATAAAGTTATAGGCCATCAGGGACCTGGACATATTTTGCAGCTCTGTCTAAATGCCTGTGTTGCGTATACTGGAATTAATTAATATTTTTGTAGCATGTAAATAAATATTTTTTCTTTCATAGTCTCAATTTAGCTAAAATTTATGAGTGTGTTTTTTAAGTACACACAGTGAATTTCTCTTTTGTAGATGGTATGAAATACATCTGGAGGGGAAAAGTATTCTTTAAGAAATATGCTGTGCTCCTATTTTATTTTCCCTGTTTTGTGATTAGTACTTGATTTGAGGAATAAAGGGTCCGGAAGTTTAGATGTGTAACTGTAGGGGAGGGTAGTTTTAATGGGTTACACAACAGCAAGGAAATACCTGCTTTCAAAAGGAGAGACTAAATATCTGAGTCACTATTCAGGTCTTCAACTCTCAAATTAACTTTTAAAATGGCATCAGATTCTCCCTCTCAAACTGGTACTTTTGCTTGTCATAGAGCTCCTTAACCATCCTCAATGCCTGGCTCTTGAAATCCTCCTGACACTCAAACAACTGGGTAGCTAACCGTAAATCCTCCTGATTCTCAAACAACTGGGTAGCTAACCTTATCTCCTTTGCACAGGCTAAGATTAGCCTATGGTGAACTGTGCCTGCCTCTTATTGAGATTAGGATGTGACACCTTTAAAAACATTTAGGGGTATGTGCACTAGTTTAACTTCTATCTCTTTCCTTTTTTCATTTATCTACACTTCTCAGAATGAAAAACAGTGCACAGATGATTTTTTTTAAATAGTCTGTTGTGCCACTGTGGATCCTTCACTTGGGATAGAAACTACAGAGGGTGGCCACAGATGTAGTCACACTGTCATCTCTCCCTTTCCTGCTCATATGATAGGCTATGATTCACAGTTTAATAAAGAGAAGAGATCCGACATATGTGTCTCTTTCAAAATGCAAATAGCAAATTTATGGTTGTTACTTGTCTCATGCTGCAACTGAAGAACTAAGTCACGTTATGTTTTTTTTAATAACAATGAAATGTTTTCTCAACTTTTTTATATATACGTGATTCAATTCAGTATGACTTGCAGATGTTTAGAACAAGAATCTAGATCCTCTCTTTTTGCATTCGTTGTGACATTTGAAATAGGCTGAAACACTCTTACTGTCTGATCACAAGGTTGAACTTTTAGGCCTTGTTTATATAGGAGAGTTTTACATAGGAGAGTTTCACCTGTAAAATCTAACATGAATTTAAACTGATTTAATTAAATTATTGCAAATCTGTTCGGATGACACTCCTGCTTGGGTTTAAAAATGGCTTTTCCTTACCTTTAGTTTAAACCAGTTCCCAGTCAATTTAAGTTAAGACAGGAAAATAAAAAGCCAGAGTTGATCAGGAATAGGGCTAAACTTGAAAACAGGAAAAGCCATTTTAAAACCTAAATAAAAGCATCACCCATATAGGGCTTTGTATACATTAGTAAAGATAAAAACTACTGTAACTTTTTCATATAATCAAGGCCTTGGATGAAAGTGAATGCATTATTTAAATTGAATAAAGATTTTGAAGGAATGAAAGATGTACAGATTTTTTTAACCTGCTGCCACCCCAAAAAATTGTAAATAGATTCTCTTTTCTTCCCTGACTAGGCAAGTAATGCTAAAATAGAATTTGAATAACTATTTCAGATGTTAAACAGGAGTACATTTAAAATGACACCTTTTTATGTCTGGAGTTTTATCAATACATGTAAAATAAATAAGTACTAAGAAAGCTTCAATTAAAACTTCCTTTTAACATAATGCCAGCTTTATCCAGGGAATTTCTGTAAGGAAAACAGACTCCTTATTTTTCATCAAGAAGATTGCACTTCAGGCTCTTAATTGACAGTACAGGCAGTCCCCGGGTTACATGGATCCGACTTACATCGGATCCCTACTTACAAACAGGGTGAGGCAACCCCGCACTAGCTGCTTCCCCCCCGCAGACCAGGAAGATGCGAAGCTAGCCCCCCCCCCCCCCCCCCCCCAGCAGACCAGGGAGACGTGGAGCAGTTTTTCTCAGCAGACACCTCAGCTTGAGAATAAAGGACTGAGGTGTGGAAGAATAAAACTGAGCTCTGGAGAAATGTTTGGCTAGAGTTTCCCCTACAATATGTACCAGTTCCGACTTATACAAATTCAACTTAAGAACAAACCTACAGTCCCTATCTTGTACGTAACCCGGGGACTGCCTGTAGTGTACAGATTCTTCTTATATAAACATAACCTTTATTTTCAGAACTCTCTGCCAGTGCCATGTTAGTTCTGGAATATAGTGTAATATCTTGCTTTAAGGGATTTTGCTACTTTATTTTAGTAGAGGTGGATACTGCAGTATTTTGTGCAAACCACTGAAAATTCTTTATCCTTAGGAAAAGCTTTTCTTAATTTGTCTGTTAAGTGACCTTTTGAAAAGGATGCAATGCTATTTGAGAGAACTTCTCATCTGTCTTCTAGAATTATAAATAATGTTATCAGAATGCTGTATAATCATAAATCATAGTTATATCATATATTCTTAGTAATGCTTTGCATAAACAGACAATGAAAAATATGTAGGAAAAACTACTTGTTAAAACAAAAAACCCTAATGTCTAATTTAAGAAATGCTTTTGAAGGAATTGAACTTGAAAATAATTGACCAAAATATTTTTAATGTTGTAAACAATTACAAAAGCAGCATTTGTACTTAGGGGAATATCTCTGGGCAATCAGTAACATGTAAAAAAAACAAATGATTATATTCCCTTGTTTCAAAGAGATGGTACAGCTGTATAGTAAAATTCACAGCTGCATAATTATGCAAACTGCATAATGCCTCACTTTAACAGCAGTACCATAGAAGTGCGGGTGCGGGGTGTGGGTGTTGCAGAAGACTACTTGTGTTGCACATCTAATTCTTTTTTGTAAATGACTGTATAATAGTACATTGCTTTCCGTGAAATGAATGTAACTGGTATGGCTGGGCTATGTTATATTTGCCCTTTGAGTAAAAAAATAATACCACTCTTGAAAATTAAATTGTCATATTAGAAATTGCATAGTCACTTTATTTCCTGAAATGCTTAGAGTGTACAGTATGTTAAAAATGTAGAAACTGTCTTCCAGCTTTAAGTTGCGTATTTGTTTCCAGGTTTGCTTTACACTCGTACTATAGTGCATGATCATGCATGTATAGTAAAATTACTTTTGGCTGGCTGTGTAGGCATGCAAATCCCAGACTTGCTTGAGAATATCTCCTATCAAAACATTTTTCAGTAATATAAAATAAGAAGGCAATAAACCAGTTTAAGAAATATATCAGGATTGGGTGTTTTTTAACCTCAGAACCCAATTTAAGTTATTAGAAAATTCATTAAAACCAAAATGGTTTTTTACATAATAATTTGTGTCACTTCAGATGCAATTCTCTGTTTTGGTAAGTAGCATACATTTGTTGGAGTCTCTTCCATCTCTATCTCAATGTTGTATGCAAGTAGTTAAATATTATGTGGCTTCTAATTGTGGTTTTGCTTAGAAAAGTGACTGAATAGCACTACCTTTATCAGCATCTGCTCTGTCTTCAGTGTTGTGCTTGCTAACATTTTTTCTGCCTTTTACTAAACTGCAGAATCAGTCTAGTTCTTGTGAATTGAGTTGTTTTGCTATCACGAACAGTATTGTTAAATTCCACTGGAGAATCATTATTACTTGTGGTGATGGGCAAACACAAAAGAATGGTTGAATTTTAGATCACAATTTGAGTTTGAGATGGTAGGAAAAAATATTTTTACTTAAATGAGCTGTTTTCCTCTGGAAATGGACACAGTCCACACAGTGCTAAAATGCCAGTCTTAAAGACACTTTTCCTACTACAAAAAGTTAATACCTTTATATAGGACTCTAATATTGAAATTGTTACCATTTTCTATAATTCTTTCCAGAATTACATCTAAATAAGCAAATAGATTAGAAGCACAGCCTGCTTTAGACATTAATTTCGAAGACTCTTCTTATGCATGTATTTGTTTTAGACAGAGAACTTTATTTCAGAAGTAAACTCAAATATCCCTTCTTTTGTGCATAAAATGTTAAATTGAGATACTAATTTTTCTATTAAATATATTTTCATTCGAGAGATATCTATCTATCTATCTGCCTAATGTTTGACTGCTGTTTAGTCACTATTTTTATGTCATATTTAATTTGCCTTCAATGGAAGATCCTTTTCCCAACCAAATTCCACTCTTAGAAACTAATGCAGTATTCCTCTAAAATTGGATCAAACCAGGAGGTTATCTATACATATGCTATCTTGTACGTCTCAAGTTGCACTTATATATCTGGAAAGTTGCTAAATCATGTTTGTTTTGTTTATATTTATGTTGAGTTTTGAGTCTGATTAACTATTTAGTTGAGTGGCCTTTACGAGCTACAGTTTCTTAGTCACCTAAGCATCTGTCTGGTGTGTTCATGAAAAGCATATTGAGGATTCTTAGACATACATATAATACCTGAGAACTGGGTACTTTTAATCTCTTGTTGGGGATCTGGTTCAAATTACAGTCTTAGTACCTCCACATAGCTATTGCAACAGAAAATAAACTTTCCTATGTCTAGCTGTTTCAGCGTTGTATTTTGGATACAAATTACAAAACCAGAGCCTTTTCCTCATGATTAGAGTATTTTATAAAATATATCTCAAGATTTTGTAGCTTTAAATAAAATGAAGCAGGATTATTGGGGGGAAAATCATTATTTAGTGACTTACCAGAGTCCCTCTGAATCTGTTCCAAACTCTCGTGGGGTTGTGTGGTAGTAACAATACAGTACATGCTGGAGTTGTGTTTGTGTTGCTTCCCACTGTGAAGGGGTGGATGTTGTGGGACCTGAAAATTAAGTAAAACTGGTCTTGGTTTTTTTTTCTCCTTCTGAGTACATATTACATGTAATAAACTTTTTGTGCAGAATACTTTCTTTCTGCTCCTCTTCAAAATATTTTAAAAATATCACATCTACATAAAATATTGATATTAATTTTAAATAAGTTCTGCTAATATCCTTCCTCTTAAGAGGCGTTGGTTAATTGTTTCCTGTTTTTGTACCAGAGCTAGAATGGAAGCACATTATTTTAAAACAGTTCCAAAATGTACAGAAGTGCAACAATAGCTGTGACCTTAGAGAACAAGGTCACACCCAAGCCCATTTCCTGTTTTGTTCTTGGGGAAACTAAAGGTTTCACTGAATACTGGATCACACTAAGGAACCATCTATTCAGCAAATGTTGGCTGGGGGAAGAGGAAGTTATATATTGTAAATACTATTTAGGATTTGAAGTTTTTTCTTCTAAACTTGTTTTTTTTTTACCTGTTAATTCTTTTCAGAGTGTATACAGTGCTTGAGTAAACCCTGGGTTTCCTTTATTTGTGGATAAATCTGTCAGGAATTTCCAATAATGAGAGAGAATAAAATCAAAACTGCAATACAAATAAAATTAGAAATACCAATGCCCCCCATGTTAATCCTTGTTAGTGCCTTGAGAGTGACAATCTTGTTTCCCAAAAGTCTCTGGGGCAGTGGAAGTATATCAATGCAGTGTAACTGTGAGGTGGCATGATTTCATTTTAGCACAGAAATCAAAATGTGTATGTGTGGCTCAGGTATGGTGATAGAAGGTAGCAGACATCTGATCCTTTTTAATACAGGATATTGTGCTCTGACGTTTTAGAGAGCTGGACTGGGGAAAACTGTTTTTAAAATTGAAGACGATTACTTTGTAGTATGAATTTGTATAGCTACTCCTATATATCAGAATATTTAGTTTAAACAGTTCCTTAACCCAGCCAAAGATTTAGGTTTCTGTAGGCTTTGATTATTCATTTGTCATGCATAAATTGCTTCCCAAATAAAACCAGGAAAGTTCACTAGTCTTATTTTTTTAATGGTTTGTTGAATTTGCTAGCCATATTAATCTGTTTTTTAGCATGTTAAATCCATTCATTGAAAGAGGATCAAGGTATAGATACGGATTCTTGAGTGGCAACTGAATTTTTCAATATTTGATTTTTTTTTTTAAAGAGTTAAAAACACTATGCCAACACAGCTTAGGTCATGCGTAGTTTCACTAAGCTAGAAAGTATTTCACCATTGTGCTGCAGCACATCCTGAATGCGTAAACAACTTCACTATTCATTCGGAGTTACTGCTTTGCAGTAGCAACTTTCTTTTCCTTTACTTTTAATCCATTCTCAGAGAATAGAAACATGCTTGCCTTGTTCAGTTTAAATAAGTTTGATTAAAGATGACCATGTAAACTTATCACTTTACTATAACACTAATCTTATCAAAATCAAACTGATATGAAATGTATAGTACAGTGATAATTTTAATGTACAATGAACCTGTTTGCACACAAAGGCATGGCTCAGTCATCCATATATTTAGACACATATTTACTCATGTGAGCCACCTCTAGTGGCTTAAATGGAACTACTTATGCGAGTAAATATATACATGCAGGATTCAAATTTGAATTTTTGTAAGTGAATCATCAATCCTATCAGTTTTGAAAAATATTAATTAAAGTATCTAGTACAAATTGACATTAAAATAATCACTGTTTTAATCAAATGGTATTCTGTCATTGTTTTATCATTACGTATTGGATGTTCTGTATATTTTCAAACAGTGACTTCAGTTACAACTAGGGATGTAAACAATGAACTGTTAAGCCTAGGTTTATAGGTTAATCTTCTCAACTATTCGCATTCCTTCCCCCTCCCCCTGCGCTGCCTCTGTATCAAAGACAGTAAGGGGGGGGGTGGAAGTTGGTGCTGGGGGGAGCCAGCTTAAAAGCTGGTTTCCCCCCAGCACCGGCTCCGCGGTGCCATTCCCCCCTTTCCTGCCCTCAGCTGCTGCCTCTATTCAGAGGCAGCAGCAGAGGGGCAGGGGAGGCTGCCATGTAGCAGCCTCTGCCTGTGATGGGCACAGGCTTGCCGCAGACAGAGGCCTCTCTGTTGGAGGCAGAGCAGTCTCTGTGTGCGGGGAGTTGGTATGTCCCACAGATATAGGGCTACTGCCAGACCAGCCTCTGTTTGCAATTGCCCAGGCTGCTGCAGACAGAGGCTGCTTCTCAGTATCCTCCCCTCCCCCACCATCTTATCTCTGTGGGCAGCTCAGATTCCCCACAGACAGGGACTGCTGCCACTCCACGCTGCTGCCTCTGTATCAGAGGCAGCAGCCTGGGGCAGCAGGCAGCCGGTCTGTTCGGGGAGCTTTTTTTTTTAAGTTGTCTCCCTGGGATCAACTCCTGCCTGGCACCCTGCGCTACTGCCTCTGATACAGAGGAGGCGGTGTGGGATGGCAGCGGGCTCCCCGGGAGTGGGGCCGGATTGCACTGGCTGCCAGCCCCGCTCCTGGGGACTATGGAATAGTCAAGTAACCGCTAAGAATTGATGTGGTTACTCGACTATTCAGTTACCCACTATCTAACATCTCTAATTACAACAGAGAATGTTGTGATGATGTGCTCACTTGCTACTATATTTTATTACAAATATCTGTGCTGTAAAAAAGGTAAAAGAAATAGTATTTTTCAATTCACCTCATACAAATACCATAGTGCAATCTCTTTATAGTGAAATGCAGCTTCCCAATGTAGAAATTTTTTTTAGATAACTGCACTTAAAACCAAAACATTGTAAAACTTTAGAACCAACTATTTCTTGTTTAATTGCTAAAACAAGTTTGTTTACATTTGCAGAACAAATTTTTATAATAAAAAATTCGAAGTCAGTCCTGTAGGCTTCATATTCTCTGTGCTAACTGAATCAATGTATTTGAAAATGTAAAAAAATCCAAAATATTTATAATAAGTGTCAATTGGTTTCTATTATTATCAGTGCAATTAAAATTACAATGAATCGTGATTAACTTTTGTAATTGAGTTAATTTGTTTTAAATTAACTGTGATTGACAACCCTAATCTTATTATACTTATAAAAAAGTTTTTCTTGCAGGACAACAGTGTGATGTCATTGTGTCACTCTGTGTCCCGCAGTCCCTCTCCCCTCAGCCACCCAGCCTTCTCTCTCTCTCCTCCCTGCTGCTAACCCCATAATGGGGTTGGCAACCTATGGCTCACGAGCGTAATCTAAATAAAATATGGCTTTTTGACGACTCCAACAGCAGCACTCACTTTCCTTGCACCTTGAAGGTAAGCTGCTGCTGGGCTTGTGAGGGAAGGGGTGGGGCAGGACTGCATGGCGGGGAGGTTGTGACTGGGGTACACCTCAGGTCCCTGAACCCCCGCACAGCGGCTGGCTGAAGCTCCGGCAGTCACCACATGGCAGGTGGCTGCAGGTGTTTTAAAAACAGTTGATCCATTGAGCTGGCAGAAGGACCCCCACTGTGGGGGGGGGGGGGGAGTTGGAGAAGGAGAGCAAGTACTGGCTGGAGGAGGAAGAGGGCCCTTGCTGGCTGCGGGGAGGGAGAGAAAGGGCCATCTGTTGGAGGCAGGAAGGGAGAAGGGGCCTGAGCTGGTGGAAGGCCTCTCCAGTGGCTGCAGGGAGAGCCTGGGTTGCTTACCCTTCCGCAACGGGGGTTGGCGAATGTAGCAAGCAAGGGGCCCAGCCCCCTAGTATTTATTCACTTCTAAACCTCTTAATTGGAGCAGGCAAAATATGGCCAAACATTTGGATCCAGCCTGCCACAATACTCTGGGCCACCTATGTTCTGTGCTCTACTGGGATGGGACCCTTATAGGGGTGTCAGCATGTAGATGACTACATAATTAACCAATAAGCCTGGGTTTACTAGTTAATCTTGTCAACTACACACACGCTCCACCAAACTCTGTTGCTTCTGTATCAGAGGCACCAAAGTGGGGGAGCAGGAGCCAGTGCCCATGAGCAGCTATTTTAAAAGCCAGCTTCCCATGAGCACAATCTGCTTGTCTCTCCAACCCCATGCTGCTGCTTCTGATAGAGAGGCATCAGCGTGGAAGATGAGGGGGGTAGATGTTAATGATATGTGCGGGGAGCCATCTTTCAAGCAGGCTCCCCGCTCATGTTGGCTTTGTGTATCTGCCTCCCCCCTTGTTGCCTCCAATGCGTCTATTTCTATCAGAGGGAGCAGCGTGGGAGGACAAGGGGAGGCTTCTGCCAAACAGCCTCTGTTCACAATGGCTGGGCTCACCATGGACAGTGTCTGCTCCACAGTAGCAGCCTCTGTCCACAGGCAGCTCAAACCCCAACAGACAGGGGCTGCTGCTGTGGAGCAGCCTCTGTCCACAGGGAGTTTGGACCCCACATGGACTGGGGACTGGTGCCACAAAGCAGCCTCTATTCACAGGACACTTGGACACTCCACAGTCAGGGACTGCTGTCACCCTGTGCTGCTGCCTCTTATACAGGAAGCCGTTTTTTAAACTGGCTCCCTTCATGGACCAGCTTCTGCCTGCCTCCCTGTGCTGCTGCCTCTGATGGAGAGGCAGGAGGTTTCTGGGGAGTGGGACTGGAAGTGCACTGGATGCCAGCCTCACCTCCAGGGACTATTAAATAGTTGTGTAACTGCTAAAATTTCATGCAGTTAGCGTGCAATGAAGTAGTTCTGTATCTAACATCCCTAAACCTTTAGGCAGACTCCGTGGCTACCATGGACCCTCACACTGCTCATAGTGGCTGGTTGCTGGAGTCAGTTTGTGCTTCTCTGCATGGTGTACACTTTTGCAGTGTGTGTTGGGGGGGGAAGGGTGTCTTTGCACGCTGCCCCTGTTCCTGTCCCCAGCACAGTCCTCGCAGCTCCTATTGGCTGGGAGCTGTTGGCTCATATTTGAAGGTGTGTGCAGCATGCAGAGACCCACTGCCCCCTCCCCTCAAGGAGTATGCCACACAGATAGACACATGCCGCCCCAGCAGCTGGCTGCCTTGAGTGGCTGTGCCAACCAGGGAACCTGCTCAAGGATCTTGCTGGGCTGCTGGCTGGAAGCCAGCAAAGGTAAGTGTCTCCAGGCCAGAGCCTTCACCTGGCAGTCCACCCCCTGCTACAGGCTTAACTCTCTGTTCCAGGTCACAACCCAAATCTTCTGCATTTCCTTCAGCACCCCTACCCCAAGTCATAATACCCTCCTGCACCCAGACTCTGTACCACCATCTGCACTTTAATCCCCTGCCCCAGATCACAACCAGTGTTCCCTCTAACATTTTTCTATCTTTGGGCAGGTTGAATTTTCTTTTGCGTGGGTTGAAATTTCTTGTGTGCAACAGCAATATTGAGGTAGTGTGTGGATGTGCACCACCACTACAAACAAAACACACACCCACACACATATTTTAAGCAGCCCATATGTGTGGAAGAAAATATATTAAAACAACATTTGTGTCTAATTGCCGTGAGGTAGTCTTAGTGACTACAAAGGTGCTCTACAAAGGTAGGGAATTAGCCTTCTTCCACTTGAGGAAGAGAAGAAGTCCCAGAACAAATTAACACATAGTTTCAGGGTTTGTAGATAGATGCATGTTTCAAAGAGCTTGCCAATAAGGCTTCATCCTACAAAACTAGCATCACACCTGGTACTTGCTACTTCTGACTCATCAGAGCCTGAACTCCACCACAGAGCAAAGATCTGGCCTTAATGCAATACAGTTTACCATGTATTAAGTAGTGACGTGGGATTTAAAAAAAAACATTGCGTTCAGAGTTTAATATCTGCAACACCAAAAAAATTGTTAAAATAATATTTTTCTTTCTTAAGCCGTTAACACCTATGTAAACTTTGTTCTGAAATTTTCAGAGGGATAGATAGCCGTGTTAGTCTGTAACCGAATAAACTTTAAAAACAACAAATAGGAAAAAATGTAGATGGTGGTATGAGATTTCATGGGCACAACCCACTTCTTTGGATGAATGGAGTTAAGGGGTCTAGGAGACAAATAAATAGCAGAGAAAGAGAGGGGATAGGGAGGGAAAGAGAAGGGAATAAATATATTGTCAGTGTCCATGGTAAATGAGGCTGATAGTGGGTTCTAAATACTCTTAAATACCCGCTGCGTGGCTTTTTATGTCATTAGGGTGCGGAATGTAGCAGGCCATCCAGTTAAGATCTTTGTTTAAACCTCTATTGCATGGGTCAAACTTATAAATGAAATAAAGTTCTGCAGCTTCTCTCTCCAGCTAGTTTTCGAAATTGTCTTGTAATAATATTGTCACTTTTAAATCCATTAGTGAATTCCTGGGTAAGTTAAAAATGTTCCCCAACAGGTTTCTGTGTGTTAACATTTTGCATATCTGACTTGTGTCCATTAATCCTTTGTCGTAGGGATTGTCCAGTTTGACCAATATATGTGACAAAAGGGCGTTGCTGGCATAGATCACATTGGTGGATGTGCAGTTATATGAGCCTTTGATGTGGTGGCTTATGTGGTTGGGTCCTGTGATTAACATTTTGTTGGAAATGCAATCATGCAAATGTCCTCCTAGCACATGTGCACATACCCCATGCAGCCTGCTTCCCTCCCATCCCCCAACTCAGCCTAACAGAGAGGACTGCAGCAAGTGAGTCAGGACACTACAAACTGCCCCCTGTCTCCACCTCACTGCACAGATGCCAGCGCCTCCCGCCCCTTTCCCTTATTTACCCCCCATGCAGTCAACCTCTTACCTCCCCCTTCCCAGCCCAGGAGAGTCGAAGAGACTCCTGGGTTTCTGCCTCTCTTTCTCTTTCCCTCTCCCTCCCCCTCCTCCAGCAGATGCCAAATTCTCCTCACCTCTGACTTTCCCTCAAGCCAGTTAATTAATGACTCTCTCGTTCCCTTCCCGTAGCCACTTATTCCCTGCTTATCTTGGCTGCTTAGCTGCTCTGGGAGATCTTCAGTTCATCACAGCAGCATTTAGCTGCTTTTTACAGATGCCCCACCCCTCGCCGGTGAGCTGAGCTCCCTGCCTGTGCAAGGAGCTTTGAACCTTTTGAGGAGGGCTCAGAAAGTAACTGCATGGTTGTACAGAGAGACAGCTTAGAGTGAACTTTGTTCACAACCCCCTCCTGCACCACAATCCCCTACCCAGAGCTCCCTCCTGTAGCCAACTTCTGTTCCAGCCCCCCTCTCCTCCAGCTTCTCTTACTGTCATAAAAAAGTGTGGTCCTTGTCCACTTTCCAAATTCTTAGTGCCCCCCATTAAAAATTGTCCACCCCTTTTAGCAAATTAATACTTATATTCCTAGTAGAGATGTTAACAGGTAACCCGAGAAGCAGTTCTTCGCCCACAGCTCACCGTGGATGGAGGATTGCTCCAGTCCCACTGGACTCCTGTGGAGGGCTGCTGGCTCCCAGCCCATGCAGACTGGAAGAAGCAGCCCCATATGGAAACAGCCCCGAAAGCAGCAGCATTTCTACTGACCCCACGTGGGCTCAGAAGCAGCTGAGATGCCATGACCTGGGGAGGGAGAAGTGCTGCAGCCCACACTTGTTTAATTAACTGGTTAAGTTTAATGTTTAACCAATTAATTAATTAAATGGGATTTTACATCCCTAGTTCTTTGTGTGCTGTGTGAGTCGTGATAGAGATATAGAAAAATTAATGTTCTGCGCAGAATTTCCTTCCCCCCACCAAACAAAAGTGAACTGCAGAGCTGTTGCCTGCCACTATGTGGCGTGGGACCTGCAGAAGACACTGCAGCAGTGAGGAGGGAGAAGGGAGCTGGAATGTTCCAGGCAGCTGCAGTTCCCAGCACACCATAAAGTAAGGAGGCAGTGTGCATAGGGTTGCCAGGTGTCTGGTACTGACCCAGACAGTTCGGTATTTTCACCTCCTGACTGGTGTAAAAATTCAGAAGATACCGGACACTTAAAAGGTCTGGTATTTTTTGTTTTGTTTTTTTCCTCTGCCAGGAGGCGAAAATACCAGATACTTGGCAACCCTAGGGACACACTCAGCAACCAGGCCCAGCCTCCGGACCTCCCGCTGGGCCCCCTGGATGTCCCCCCTACTCCTCTGCTTACCTGTTTCCGCAGGGGCTTGTCTTATGGCTAGAACAGAAAAACAAGATGGATGCCAGCAAAAAAAGCCTCTTAAATGGGGCTATGCTGATTTTTTTGCTTAACTGCTGTTGGGGTCCTTCTTCTTTTTTTTTTTCTCTACAACTTTGGTCTCCCTCCCCCCTTTTTATTTCCTCAACAGAATTTTTTCCTCAGTGTTTTTTTTTGGGGGGGGGGGGGAGGGAATCGTAGAATCATAGGACTGGAAGGGACCTCGAGAGGTCATCGAGTCCAGCCCCCCGCCCGCAAGGCAGGACCAAGCTCCATCTACACCATCCCTGACAGATGTCTATCTAACCTGTTCTTAAATATCTCCAGAGAGGGAGATTCCACCACCTCCCTTGGCAATTTATTCCAATATTTGACCACCCTGACAGTTAGGAATTTTTTCCTAATGTCCAATCTAAACCTCCCTTGCTGCACTTTAAGCCCATTACTCCTTGTCCTCTCCTCAGAAACCAAGAGGAACAAATTTTCTCCTTCCTTCTTGTGACACCCTTTAAGATATTTGAAAACCGCTATCATGTCCCCCCTTAATCTTCTTTTTTCCAAACTAAACAAGCCCAGTTCATGAAGCCTGGCTTCATGGGTCATGTTCTTTAGACCTTTAATCATTCTTGTTGCTCTTCTCTGTACCTTTTCCAATTTCTCCACATCTTTCTTGAAATGTGGCGCCCAGAACTGGACACAGTACTCCAGCTGAGGCCTAACTAGTGCAGAGTAGAGCGGCAGAATGACTTCACAAGTTTTGCTTACAACACACCTGTTGATACAAGATGAAGATATTGAACAGTACGGGTCCCAAAACAGACCCTTGCGGAACTCCACTTGTTATCCCTTTCCAGCAGGATTTAGCACCATTAACAACAACTCTCTGACTACGGTTATCCAGCCAATTATGCACCCACCTTATTGTGGCCCTATCTAAGTTATATTTGCCTAGTTTGTCAATAATAATATCATGCATCAAATGCCTTATTAAAGTCTAGGTATATGACATCCACCGCTTCTCCCTTATCCACAAGGCTCGTTATCCTGTCAAAGAAAGCTATCAGATTAGTTTGGCGTGACTTGTTCTTCACAAACCCATGCTGGCTATTCCCTATCACTTTATTACCTTCCAAGTGTTTGCATATAATTTCCTTAATTACCTGCTCCATTATCTTCCCTGGGACAGACGTTAAACTGACCGGTCTGTAGTTTCCTGGGTTGTTCTTATTCCCCTTTTTATAGATGGACACAATATTTGCCCTTTTCCAGTTTTTTGGAATCTCCCCTGTCTTCCATGATTTTTCAAAGATCATAGCTAAAGGCTCAGATACCTCCTCTATCAGCTCCTTGAGTATCCTGGGATGCATTTCATCGGGACCTGGTGACTTGCTGACATCTAACTTTCCTAAGTGATTTTTAACTTGTTCTTTGTGTATCCTATCTTCTAAACTTACCCTCTCTCTGCTTGTATTCACTACGTTAGGCACACCTCCAGACTTCTCGGTGAAGACCGAAACAAAGAAGTCATTGAGCGTCTCTGCCATTTCCAAGTTTCCTGTTGCTGCTTCTCCTTCCTCACTAAGCAGTGGGCCTACCCTGTCCTTGGTCTTCCTCTTGCTTTTAATGTATTTTTAAAAGGTCGTCTTGTTTCCCTTTATGCCTTAGCTAGTTTGATCTCATTTTGTGCCTTTGCCTTTCTAATCTTGCCCCTGCATTCCCGTGTTGCTTGCCTATATTCATCCTTTGTTATTTGTCCTAGTGTTCGGTATTTTTGGTTTAACCATCTGGCAACCCTAAGTGTGCAGGAAACTCAACCCAAGCCATGCACCCAGAATCAGGTTGTTTTTCTCTTCTGTATCCCTGGGCTAGGGTTGTGCAGGTGTGTGGGCTGGGAGGCACCCTGCTGCTAGACCCAGGGAATGGTGCGGGGAGGCAGGAAGGGAAGTATGGACAGAGAAACGGGGAATGGACTGTTGTAATAATAAAGTTCAGCCAGTCTTAGAGTGAAATTTATTATATTGATACTATTTACAGTGAAATATTGATATGAATGGCACATGACAGGACAAAAACTGATTTCCTGCCCGAAAAAGCTTTCTTCCAATTACAGGACACAATGAACTTAAATCGATCTTTTCTGAAGTGTGTTAACCTATTCATAAAAGCAAGCACATAAGATTACGTTTAACTCAATTTTAAGCCAAATATCTTGTTTGGTTTCGTTGTGCATCTGACTGTAATTTGTATCTGTTTATGTATCTTTTCTTTTTCTTTTGTGTGAGTTCAGGATTCTGGGGCAGAGGAGGGTAAATATTTTTTAAATAGGAAAAATGTACACATTAGTGATGCCAATTTTTAATGCTTGATTTTGGTTATTTTCAGAAATTATGCACATCAAACTAGTGTTCACTATTTTTCAACACTTACTAATACTGTCTTCTGTAGTTCCTCCCAGTACACTGGAGAGTAAGGTAGGAAACTGATGGTAAATTCAAGTAATTGCCTGTGAGAGTTTCATAGTGCTTGTAATGTCTTAGAATTATGTCTTAGAATTATGACACAATTTATACATTTGAAAAAAGGAAAGTCAAATGTAAATGTAATGAGTGATATAGACATTAGTGTGATATTCAGTTGAAAACACTTCTTTAGCTTAACAGTCTTCCGGGTAAACATCAGATTCTTTGATTCTTAGAGAATGCAGCTATCGTTACTTCAATTGCAATCTTTATTTCAAGAATAAGTATCAAGTTATTAAAATATCAAGTTACTTCAATACCTATTGGAACTATGAGAAAATAAGTGTTGGAAAGATTAAATGGGCATTGATGGAGCTTCTAGTACATGTTCATTACTGGGTGGAGAAGTGGAAGAAGAATCTCATAACTACAGTAAAAACAATGAGGAGTCCTGTGGCACCTTAAACCTAACAAATGGGAAGTGACGGTCTAGAAAGGAGTACTGAAGAATGGGGTCTTTGGGTTACAGTGCACCACAAGCTAAATATGGGTCAACAGTATGTCACAGCTGCAAAAAAAAGCAAACATCATTCTGGGATGTGTATTAATAGTAGTGTTGTAAGCAAGACACTAGAAGTAATTCTTCTGCTCTACTCTGCGCTGATTAAGCCTTAAGTGGAGTATTGTGTCCAATTTTGGGTGCAACATTTCAGGAAAGATGTGAAGAAATTGGAGAAGGTCCAGAGAAGAGCAACAAAAATGATTAAAGGTCTAGAAAACGTGACCTATGAGAGAAGATTGGAGGAGTTGGGATTGTTTAGTTGGAAAAGGGAACACTGAGAGATGACTTAACAGCTTTTAAGTATCTAAAAGGTTGTTACAAGGAGGAGGGAGGAAAATTATTCTCCTTAGCCTCTGATGACCGAACAAGAAGCAATGAGCATAAATTGCAGCAAGGGAGACATTAGGGGAAAACTTCCTGTCTGCTGGATGGTTAAGCACTGGAATAAATTGCCTAGGAATGTTGTAGGATCTCCAACATTGGACACTTTTAAGAGCAGGTTAAACAAGCACCTATCATAGATGGTCTAGATCATTGGTTCCCAAAATGGGGGGGATGCCCCCCGGGGGGCATGAAAAAGTTCTAAGGGGGGCTCAAGGCGACCCAGTCCCCCGTGTCATGCCCCCTACTCTAAGAAAGAGCATGCACTGACGCAACTGCCTGCGAAAATGGAGGTAGCGCGGCTTCCTCTGGCATGGGGGGGGGGGGGGGGGGAGTCCCACAGCTGCACGCCAGAGCCGTTGTCTCACGAAGCACGTGCACTGCTTCCCCTCCCCCAAACAGCCAGCGCATTTCCTTAAACGTCGGGTCTGTCATGCTGCCGGGGAATTCCTTCCTCCTGTTGCCTTCCTGCATGTGTGTTGGGGGGGGGGGGGGGGGGAGAGGAGAGTAGGAGTCCTGGGACCGCGCCTGCTCTAACTGCTCAGGCAGCGTACACTGCCGTGGGGAGTGAAGGAGCGGGGTGTGCACTGCCTGAGCAGTTGGAGCTGGCATGGTCCTGGGACTCCTCCTCTCCTACCCCCTCTTTGCAGGAAGGCAGCAGGGGTAAGGAAATCCCCGGCGGCATGACAGCCGGCGTTTCAGGAAACACACCAACGGTTTGGGCAGGGGGAAAGCAGTGCACGTGCTTTCTGAGACCCAGACGTGGTGTGCAGCTGTGGGACCCCCCAGGTACCAGCCAAGCTGTCTCTGTCCCCTCTCCAGACCTCCATGAGTACCCTGCCCTCTGGCCAGATTCCCACCTGCCTCCTGTCCAGGGCCCCACCAGCACTCTGCCCCAGCCTCCTGGCCAGACACCACCAGCACTCTGTACCCTGCTCCTGTCTCCTCCTTCCTGGACGGATACCTACCCCCAGCTTGCTCCTGTACCCTCTTTTCCACCCAGATTTTGCACCCTTTCCCTATCCCACTCACTGTCACACTGGATTCCCTGTCTGCACACTGGATCCCTCATTTTTGGTCCCACCTCGGAGTATAGTGGGGCTCACAAATTCCACTAACCCTGGAACCCCGGAAGAGTTAATCTTTAAACCTCAATCCTACCTCCCCTCCCCCCATGGGGCTGGGTTATCAGGGGAGAGAGTTTTCTCAGTTGGGGCCACATCAGTGAGTCTTGGAGGGCTTGTTTTTTTGCATCTCACTTGTGTGGTCCCTGACTGATTTTTCTGTGGGTCAGTGACTCCTGACCTAAAATAGTTTCCCCACCCCTGCCATAATAAAGACAACAATGAAACGTTTGTGTTGGTCATATTTTATTTACAAACTAGCTGGAGTTACCCAGCATTGCTTGGGGTGGGCGGTGGGGTCCTGCCAAGGGTGCCCCGTGTGAGGTGCGGAAGGGGGCGCGCACGGGACCTAGGGTGGGCAGAGCGGCCCAGCTCATGCCCGGGGCTGCAGGTGCCGCAGGGGGCAACGACCCCACCGCCACGCTACCTGCTGCACCATAGGGCTGCGCCAGGTGCTCCCCTTTCCCGCGGGCTGCGGAGAGCTGGTGCCAGGCTCCCTGCCACACGACCAGAAAGCTGTGCCGGACCCTGGGCCACTCCCAGTGCCGCTGCCTCCCCACTTCTTCATCTCTTCCTGCATCCAAATTACCTCCCAGATCTTGCACCTTTCACCCCTTCCCACACCCAAATCCCTCATTTCAAACCTAGGATTTCCTAACTCGTGAAGAAAATGCAGCAGCGTCCTTCCCATTAAATTCATTTTGTTTCTGCTATTTCTTATGTTAATTTACATTTTTATTAATTTTTTGTGCCGAGAAAAACTGTGTGCTTATTTTTAATTTTAAATAATTTTTTATACCAAGTTTTTATGTTTATTTTTACTTTTAAATTACTAATTGATTTTTTTTTAAAGGAGTGTTGAATGATGGTAAAGAAGAGGTGGGGAGGCGTTAGGGTTTCTCAATAATCAAAAAGGGGGCGTGATGCCGAAACAGCCTCTGTTCACAATGGCTGGGCTCACCATGGACAGTGTCTGCTCCACAGTAGCAGCCTCTGTCCACAGGCAGCTCAAACCCCAACAGACAGGGGCTGCTGCTGTGGAGCAGCCTCTGTCCACAGGGAGTTTGGACCCCACATGGACTGGGGACTGGTGCCACAAAGCAGCCTCTATTCACAGGACACTTGGACACTCCACAGTCAGGGACTGCTGTCACCCTGTGCTGCTGCCTCTTATACAGGAAGCCGTTTTTTAAACTGGCTCCCTTCATGGACCAGCTTCTGCCTGCCTCCCTGTGCTGCTGCCTCTGATGGAGAGGCAGGAGGTTTCTGGGGAGTGGGACTGGAAGTGCACTGGATGCCAGCCTCACCTCCAGGGACTATTAAATAGTTGTGTAACTGCTAAAATTTCATGCAGTTAGCGTGCAATGAAGTAGTTCTGTATCTAACATCCCTAAACCTTTAGGCAGACTCCGTGGCTACCATGGACCCTCACACTGCTCATAGTGGCTGGTTGCTGGAGTCAGTTTGTGCTTCTCTGCATGGTGTACACTTTTGCAGTGTGTGTTGGGGGGGGAAGGGTGTCTTTGCACGCTGCCCCTGTTCCTGTCCCCAGCACAGTCCTCGCAGCTCCTATTGGCTGGGAGCTGTTGGCTCATATTTGAAGGTGTGTGCAGCATGCAGAGACCCACTGCCCCCTCCCCTCAAGGAGTATGCCACACAGATAGACACATGCCGCCCCAGCAGCTGGCTGCCTTGAGTGGCTGTGCCAACCAGGGAACCTGCTCAAGGATCTTGCTGGGCTGCTGGCTGGAAGCCAGCAAAGGTAAGTGTCTCCAGGCCAGAGCCTTCACCTGGCAGTCCACCCCCTGCTACAGGCTTAACTCTCTGTTCCAGGTCACAACCCAAATCTTCTGCATTTCCTTCAGCACCCCTACCCCAAGTCATAATACCCTCCTGCACCCAGACTCTGTACCACCATCTGCACTTTAATCCCCTGCCCCAGATCACAACCAGTGTTCCCTCTAACATTTTTCTATCTTTGGGCAGGTTGAATTTTCTTTTGCGTGGGTTGAAATTTCTTGTGTGCAACAGCAATATTGAGGTAGTGTGTGGATGTGCACCACCACTACAAACAAAACACACACCCACACACATATTTTAAGCAGCCCATATGTGTGGAAGAAAATATATTAAAACAACATTTGTGTCTAATTGCCGTGAGGTAGTCTTAGTGACTACAAAGGTGCTCTACAAAGGTAGGGAATTAGCCTTCTTCCACTTGAGGAAGAGAAGAAGTCCCAGAACAAATTAACACATAGTTTCAGGGTTTGTAGATAGATGCATGTTTCAAAGAGCTTGCCAATAAGGCTTCATCCTACAAAACTAGCATCACACCTGGTACTTGCTACTTCTGACTCATCAGAGCCTGAACTCCACCACAGAGCAAAGATCTGGCCTTAATGCAATACAGTTTACCATGTATTAAGTAGTGACGTGGGATTTAAAAAAAAACATTGCGTTCAGAGTTTAATATCTGCAACACCAAAAAAATTGTTAAAATAATATTTTTCTTTCTTAAGCCGTTAACACCTATGTAAACTTTGTTCTGAAATTTTCAGAGGGATAGATAGCCGTGTTAGTCTGTAACCGAATAAACTTTAAAAACAACAAATAGGAAAAAATGTAGATGGTGGTATGAGATTTCATGGGCACAACCCACTTCTTTGGATGAATGGAGTTAAGGGGTCTAGGAGACAAATAAATAGCAGAGAAAGAGAGGGGATAGGGAGGGAAAGAGAAGGGAATAAATATATTGTCAGTGTCCATGGTAAATGAGGCTGATAGTGGGTTCTAAATACTCTTAAATACCCGCTGCGTGGCTTTTTATGTCATTAGGGTGCGGAATGTAGCAGGCCATCCAGTTAAGATCTTTGTTTAAACCTCTATTGCATGGGTCAAACTTATAAATGAAATAAAGTTCTGCAGCTTCTCTCTCCAGCTAGTTTTCGAAATTGTCTTGTAATAATATTGTCACTTTTAAATCCATTAGTGAATTCCTGGGTAAGTTAAAAATGTTCCCCAACAGGTTTCTGTGTGTTAACATTTTGCATATCTGACTTGTGTCCATTAATCCTTTGTCGTAGGGATTGTCCAGTTTGACCAATATATGTGACAAAAGGGCGTTGCTGGCATAGATCACATTGGTGGATGTGCAGTTATATGAGCCTTTGATGTGGTGGCTTATGTGGTTGGGTCCTGTGATTAACATTTTGTTGGAAATGCAATCATGCAAATGTCCTCCTAGCACATGTGCACATACCCCATGCAGCCTGCTTCCCTCCCATCCCCCAACTCAGCCTAACAGAGAGGACTGCAGCAAGTGAGTCAGGACACTACAAACTGCCCCCTGTCTCCACCTCACTGCACAGATGCCAGCGCCTCCCGCCCCTTTCCCTTATTTACCCCCCATGCAGTCAACCTCTTACCTCCCCCTTCCCAGCCCAGGAGAGTCGAAGAGACTCCTGGGTTTCTGCCTCTCTTTCTCTTTCCCTCTCCCTCCCCCTCCTCCAGCAGATGCCAAATTCTCCTCACCTCTGACTTTCCCTCAAGCCAGTTAATTAATGACTCTCTCGTTCCCTTCCCGTAGCCACTTATTCCCTGCTTATCTTGGCTGCTTAGCTGCTCTGGGAGATCTTCAGTTCATCACAGCAGCATTTAGCTGCTTTTTACAGATGCCCCACCCCTCGCCGGTGAGCTGAGCTCCCTGCCTGTGCAAGGAGCTTTGAACCTTTTGAGGAGGGCTCAGAAAGTAACTGCATGGTTGTACAGAGAGACAGCTTAGAGTGAACTTTGTTCACAACCCCCTCCTGCACCACAATCCCCTACCCAGAGCTCCCTCCTGTAGCCAACTTCTGTTCCAGCCCCCCTCTCCTCCAGCTTCTCTTACTGTCATAAAAAAGTGTGGTCCTTGTCCACTTTCCAAATTCTTAGTGCCCCCCATTAAAAATTGTCCACCCCTTTTAGCAAATTAATACTTATATTCCTAGTAGAGATGTTAACAGGTAACCCGAGAAGCAGTTCTTCGCCCACAGCTCACCGTGGATGGAGGATTGCTCCAGTCCCACTGGACTCCTGTGGAGGGCTGCTGGCTCCCAGCCCATGCAGACTGGAAGAAGCAGCCCCATATGGAAACAGCCCCGAAAGCAGCAGCATTTCTACTGACCCCACGTGGGCTCAGAAGCAGCTGAGATGCCATGACCTGGGGAGGGAGAAGTGCTGCAGCCCACACTTGTTTAATTAACTGGTTAAGTTTAATGTTTAACCAATTAATTAATTAAATGGGATTTTACATCCCTAGTTCTTTGTGTGCTGTGTGAGTCGTGATAGAGATATAGAAAAATTAATGTTCTGCGCAGAATTTCCTTCCCCCCACCAAACAAAAGTGAACTGCAGAGCTGTTGCCTGCCACTATGTGGCGTGGGACCTGCAGAAGACACTGCAGCAGTGAGGAGGGAGAAGGGAGCTGGAATGTTCCAGGCAGCTGCAGTTCCCAGCACACCATAAAGTAAGGAGGCAGTGTGCATAGGGTTGCCAGGTGTCTGGTACTGACCCAGACAGTTCGGTATTTTCACCTCCTGACTGGTGTAAAAATTCAGAAGATACCGGACACTTAAAAGGTCTGGTATTTTTTGTTTTGTTTTTTTCCTCTGCCAGGAGGCGAAAATACCAGATACTTGGCAACCCTAGGGACACACTCAGCAACCAGGCCCAGCCTCCGGACCTCCCGCTGGGCCCCCTGGATGTCCCCCCTACTCCTCTGCTTACCTGTTTCCGCAGGGGCTTGTCTTATGGCTAGAACAGAAAAACAAGATGGATGCCAGCAAAAAAAGCCTCTTAAATGGGGCTATGCTGATTTTTTTGCTTAACTGCTGTTGGGGTCCTTCTTCTTTTTTTTTTTCTCTACAACTTTGGTCTCCCTCCCCCCTTTTTATTTCCTCAACAGAATTTTTTCCTCAGTGTTTTTTTTTGGGGGGGGGGGGGAGGGAATCGTAGAATCATAGGACTGGAAGGGACCTCGAGAGGTCATCGAGTCCAGCCCCCCGCCCGCAAGGCAGGACCAAGCTCCATCTACACCATCCCTGACAGATGTCTATCTAACCTGTTCTTAAATATCTCCAGAGAGGGAGATTCCACCACCTCCCTTGGCAATTTATTCCAATATTTGACCACCCTGACAGTTAGGAATTTTTTCCTAATGTCCAATCTAAACCTCCCTTGCTGCACTTTAAGCCCATTACTCCTTGTCCTCTCCTCAGAAACCAAGAGGAACAAATTTTCTCCTTCCTTCTTGTGACACCCTTTAAGATATTTGAAAACCGCTATCATGTCCCCCCTTAATCTTCTTTTTTCCAAACTAAACAAGCCCAGTTCATGAAGCCTGGCTTCATGGGTCATGTTCTTTAGACCTTTAATCATTCTTGTTGCTCTTCTCTGTACCTTTTCCAATTTCTCCACATCTTTCTTGAAATGTGGCGCCCAGAACTGGACACAGTACTCCAGCTGAGGCCTAACTAGTGCAGAGTAGAGCGGCAGAATGACTTCACAAGTTTTGCTTACAACACACCTGTTGATACAAGATGAAGATATTGAACAGTACGGGTCCCAAAACAGACCCTTGCGGAACTCCACTTGTTATCCCTTTCCAGCAGGATTTAGCACCATTAACAACAACTCTCTGACTACGGTTATCCAGCCAATTATGCACCCACCTTATTGTGGCCCTATCTAAGTTATATTTGCCTAGTTTGTCAATAATAATATCATGCATCAAATGCCTTATTAAAGTCTAGGTATATGACATCCACCGCTTCTCCCTTATCCACAAGGCTCGTTATCCTGTCAAAGAAAGCTATCAGATTAGTTTGGCGTGACTTGTTCTTCACAAACCCATGCTGGCTATTCCCTATCACTTTATTACCTTCCAAGTGTTTGCATATAATTTCCTTAATTACCTGCTCCATTATCTTCCCTGGGACAGACGTTAAACTGACCGGTCTGTAGTTTCCTGGGTTGTTCTTATTCCCCTTTTTATAGATGGACACAATATTTGCCCTTTTCCAGTTTTTTGGAATCTCCCCTGTCTTCCATGATTTTTCAAAGATCATAGCTAAAGGCTCAGATACCTCCTCTATCAGCTCCTTGAGTATCCTGGGATGCATTTCATCGGGACCTGGTGACTTGCTGACATCTAACTTTCCTAAGTGATTTTTAACTTGTTCTTTGTGTATCCTATCTTCTAAACTTACCCTCTCTCTGCTTGTATTCACTACGTTAGGCACACCTCCAGACTTCTCGGTGAAGACCGAAACAAAGAAGTCATTGAGCGTCTCTGCCATTTCCAAGTTTCCTGTTGCTGCTTCTCCTTCCTCACTAAGCAGTGGGCCTACCCTGTCCTTGGTCTTCCTCTTGCTTTTAATGTATTTTTAAAAGGTCGTCTTGTTTCCCTTTATGCCTTAGCTAGTTTGATCTCATTTTGTGCCTTTGCCTTTCTAATCTTGCCCCTGCATTCCCGTGTTGCTTGCCTATATTCATCCTTTGTTATTTGTCCTAGTGTTCGGTATTTTTGGTTTAACCATCTGGCAACCCTAAGTGTGCAGGAAACTCAACCCAAGCCATGCACCCAGAATCAGGTTGTTTTTCTCTTCTGTATCCCTGGGCTAGGGTTGTGCAGGTGTGTGGGCTGGGAGGCACCCTGCTGCTAGACCCAGGGAATGGTGCGGGGAGGCAGGAAGGGAAGTATGGACAGAGAAACGGGGAATGGACTGTTGTAATAATAAAGTTCAGCCAGTCTTAGAGTGAAATTTATTATATTGATACTATTTACAGTGAAATATTGATATGAATGGCACATGACAGGACAAAAACTGATTTCCTGCCCGAAAAAGCTTTCTTCCAATTACAGGACACAATGAACTTAAATCGATCTTTTCTGAAGTGTGTTAACCTATTCATAAAAGCAAGCACATAAGATTACGTTTAACTCAATTTTAAGCCAAATATCTTGTTTGGTTTCGTTGTGCATCTGACTGTAATTTGTATCTGTTTATGTATCTTTTCTTTTTCTTTTGTGTGAGTTCAGGATTCTGGGGCAGAGGAGGGTAAATATTTTTTAAATAGGAAAAATGTACACATTAGTGATGCCAATTTTTAATGCTTGATTTTGGTTATTTTCAGAAATTATGCACATCAAACTAGTGTTCACTATTTTTCAACACTTACTAATACTGTCTTCTGTAGTTCCTCCCAGTACACTGGAGAGTAAGGTAGGAAACTGATGGTAAATTCAAGTAATTGCCTGTGAGAGTTTCATAGTGCTTGTAATGTCTTAGAATTATGTCTTAGAATTATGACACAATTTATACATTTGAAAAAAGGAAAGTCAAATGTAAATGTAATGAGTGATATAGACATTAGTGTGATATTCAGTTGAAAACACTTCTTTAGCTTAACAGTCTTCCGGGTAAACATCAGATTCTTTGATTCTTAGAGAATGCAGCTATCGTTACTTCAATTGCAATCTTTATTTCAAGAATAAGTATCAAGTTATTAAAATATCAAGTTACTTCAATACCTATTGGAACCATGAGAAAATAAGTGTTGGAAAGATTAAATGGGCATTGATGGAGCTTCTAGTACATGTTCATTACTGGGTGGAGAAGTGGAAGAAGAATCTCATAACTACAGTAAAAACAATGAGGAGTCCTGTGGCACCTTAAACCTAACAAATGGGAAGTGACGGTCTAGAAAGGAGTACTGAAGAATGGGGTCTTTGGGTTACAGTGCACCACAAGCTAAATATGGGTCAACAGTATGTCACAGCTGCAAAAAAAAGCAAACATCATTCTGGGATGTGTATTAATAGTAGTGTTGTAAGCAAGACACTAGAAGTAATTCTTCTGCTCTACTCTGCGCTGATTAAGCCTTAAGTGGAGTATTGTGTCCAATTTTGGGTGCAACATTTCAGGAAAGATGTGAAGAAATTGGAGAAGGTCCAGAGAAGAGCAACAAAAATGATTAAAGGTCTAGAAAACGTGACCTATGAGAGAAGATTGGAGGAGTTGGGATTGTTTAGTTGGAAAAGGGAACACTGAGAGATGACTTAACAGCTTTTAAGTATCTAAAAGGTTGTTACAAGGAGGAGGGAGGAAAATTATTCTCCTTAGCCTCTGATGACCGAACAAGAAGCAATGAGCATAAATTGCAGCAAGGGAGACATTAGGGGAAAACTTCCTGTCTGCTGGATGGTTAAGCACTGGAATAAATTGCCTAGGAATGTTGTAGGATCTCCAACATTGGACACTTTTAAGAGCAGGTTAAACAAGCACCTATCATAGATGGTCTAGATCATTGGTTCCCAAAATGGGGGGGATGCCCCCCGGGGGGCATGAAAAAGTTCTAAGGGGGGCTCAAGGCGACCCAGTCCCCCGTGTCATGCCCCCTACTCTAAGAAAGAGCATGCACTGACGCAACTGCCTGCGAAAATGGAGGTAGCGCGGCTTCCTCTGGCATGGGGGGGGGGGGGGGGGGAGTCCCACAGCTGCACGCCAGAGCCGTTGTCTCACGAAGCACGTGCACTGCTTCCCCTCCCCCAAACAGCCAGCGCATTTCCTTAAACGTCGGGTCTGTCATGCTGCCGGGGAATTCCTTCCTCCTGTTGCCTTCCTGCATGTGTGTTGGGGGGGGGGGGGGGGGGAGAGGAGAGTAGGAGTCCTGGGACCGCGCCTGCTCTAACTGCTCAGGCAGCGTACACTGCCGTGGGGAGTGAAGGAGCGGGGTGTGCACTGCCTGAGCAGTTGGAGCTGGCATGGTCCTGGGACTCCTCCTCTCCTACCCCCTCTTTGCAGGAAGGCAGCAGGGGTAAGGAAATCCCCGGCGGCATGACAGCCGGCGTTTCAGGAAACACACCAACGGTTTGGGCAGGGGGAAAGCAGTGCACGTGCTTTCTGAGACCCAGACGTGGTGTGCAGCTGTGGGACCCCCCAGGTACCAGCCAAGCTGTCTCTGTCCCCTCTCCAGACCTCCATGAGTACCCTGCCCTCTGGCCAGATTCCCACCTGCCTCCTGTCCAGGGCCCCACCAGCACTCTGCCCCAGCCTCCTGGCCAGACACCACCAGCACTCTGTACCCTGCTCCTGTCTCCTCCTTCCTGGACGGATACCTACCCCCAGCTTGCTCCTGTACCCTCTTTTCCACCCAGATTTTGCACCCTTTCCCTATCCCACTCACTGTCACACTGGATTCCCTGTCTGCACACTGGATCCCTCATTTTTGGTCCCACCTCGGAGTATAGTGGGGCTCACAAATTCCACTAACCCTGGAACCCCGGAAGAGTTAATCTTTAAACCTCAATCCTACCTCCCCTCCCCCCATGGGGCTGGGTTATCAGGGGAGAGAGTTTTCTCAGTTGGGGCCACATCAGTGAGTCTTGGAGGGCTTGTTTTTTTGCATCTCACTTGTGTGGTCCCTGACTGATTTTTCTGTGGGTCAGTGACTCCTGACCTAAAATAGTTTCCCCACCCCTGCCATAATAAAGACAACAATGAAACGTTTGTGTTGGTCATATTTTATTTACAAACTAGCTGGAGTTACCCAGCATTGCTTGGGGTGGGCGGTGGGGTCCTGCCAAGGGTGCCCCGTGTGAGGTGCGGAAGGGGGCGCGCACGGGACCTAGGGTGGGCAGAGCGGCCCAGCTCATGCCCGGGGCTGCAGGTGCCGCAGGGGGCAACGACCCCACCGCCACGCTACCTGCTGCACCATAGGGCTGCGCCAGGTGCTCCCCTTTCCCGCGGGCTGCGGAGAGCTGGTGCCAGGCTCCCTGCCACACGACCAGAAAGCTGTGCCGGACCCTGGGCCACTCCCAGTGCCGCTGCCTCCCCACTTCTTCATCTCTTCCTGCATCCAAATTACCTCCCAGATCTTGCACCTTTCACCCCTTCCCACACCCAAATCCCTCATTTCAAACCTAGGATTTCCTAACTCGTGAAGAAAATGCAGCAGCGTCCTTCCCATTAAATTCATTTTGTTTCTGCTATTTCTTATGTTAATTTACATTTTTATTAATTTTTTGTGCCGAGAAAAACTGTGTGCTTATTTTTAATTTTAAATAATTTTTTATACCAAGTTTTTATGTTTATTTTTACTTTTAAATTACTAATTGATTTTTTTTTAAAGGAGTGTTGAATGATGGTAAAGAAGAGGTGGGGAGGCGTTAGGGTTTCTCAATAATCAAAAAGGGGGCGTGATGCCGAAAAGTTTGGGAACCACTGGTCTAGATCAAAGGTAGGCAATAAAATGATGGTAGTTCACCATGGTTAGCCCCTCGTGGACCGCCACTGCTATATTTACCCACGCCTCCACAGGTACAGGTGATTGCCTTTCCCGTTGGTTGCAGATCGCCATTCCTAGCTAATGAGAGCTTTGGGAAACAGTGCCGAGCAGGACACCACTTCCTGCAGATCCCATAGGCTAGAATGGTGATACACAGCCAACAGGAGCTGCAATCTCCCATACCTGAGGGGGCATAAGTAAATATAGCAGTGGCAGCCTGCGAGGGGCTAACTCTGGTGGACTGGATCTGACCTGCAGGCTGTTATATGCTCATCCCTGGCCTAGATGGTGCTTGGTCTTGTCATGGGTGCAGGGGACTGGACTTGATGACCTCCGAAGGCTCCTTTTCTGTTCTATGAGTCTATGAAATATAAGCTTTTGTCAGCTGGAACCCATTTTGTCAGATGCCTGGTTTCTGGTAGATGGTGCTGTTTGACCATTGCTTATTTGCACTGTAGGGAATTCAAGCCCATGAAAGCTTACACTCAAATAAATGTGTTAGTCTTTAAGGTGCCGCAAGACTCCTTGTTTTTGCTGAAACAGACTAACAAGGTAGCCCCTCTGAAACTTATAACTACAGTGGCTGCTTTAAACTTAACAAAGGACACTTTTATGTCCTTTCCTAAGGACACCCTGAGGTGATGCATTATTGGTTTGTAAATTATTTGGAGCCAGGACCTCCTAGTCTTAGGTTGTTTAGCACTCATAGAATCATAGAATCATAGGACAGGAAGGGACCTCGAGAGGTCATCGAGTCCAGCCCCCCGCCCTCAAGGCAGGACCAAGCTCCATCTACACCATCCCTGACAGATGTCTATCTAACCTGTTCTTAAATATCTCCAGAGAGGGAGATTCTACCACCTCCCTTGGCAATTTATTCTAATATTTGACCACCCTGACAGTTAGGAATTTTTTCCTAATGTCCAATCTAAACCTCCCCTGCTGCACTTTAAGCCCATTACTCCTTGTCCTGTCCTTAGAAACCAAGTGTAACAAATTTTCTCCTTCCTCCTTGTGACACCCTTTAAGATATTTGAAAACCGCTATCATGTCCCCCCTTAATCTTCTCTTTTCCAAACTAAACAAGCCCAATTCATGAAGCCTGGCTTCATAGGTCATGTTCTCTAGACCTTTAATCATTCTTGTCGCTCTTCTCTGTACCCTTTCCAATTTCTCCACATCTTTCTTGAAATGTGGCGTCCAGAACTGGACACAGTACTCCAGCTGAGGCCTAACTAGTGCAGAGTAGAGCGGCAGAATGACTTCACGAGTTTTGCTTACAACACACCTGTTGATACAACCTAGAATCATATTTGCTTTTTTTGCAACAGCATCACACTGTTGACTCATATTCAACTTGTGGTCCACAATGACCCCTAGATCTCTTTCCGCTATGCTCCATCCTAGACAGTCACTTCCCATCTTGTATGTATGGAACTGATTGTTCCTTCCTAAGTGGAGCACTTTGCATTTCTCTTTATTAAACCTCATCTTGTTTACCTCTGACCATTTCTCTAACTTGCTACGGTCATTTTGAATTATGTCCCTATCCTCCAAAGAAGTTGCAACCCACCCAGCAACCCACCCAGTTTGGTATCATCTGCAAACTTAATAAGCTTACTCTCTATCCCAATATCTAAGTCATTGATGAAGATATTGAACAGTACAGGTCCCAAAATAGACCCTTGAGGAACTCCACTTGTTATCCCTTTCCAGCAGGATTTAGAACCGTTAACAACAACTCTCTGACTACGGTTATCCAGCCAATTATGCATCCACCTTATCGTGGCCCTATCTAAGTTATATTTGCCTAGTTTATCAATAAGAATATCATGCGAGACCGTATCAAATGCCTTACTAAAGTCTAGGTATATGACATCCACCGCTTCTCCCTTATCCACAAGGCTCGTTATCCTATCAAAGAAAGCTTTCAGATTAGTTTGGCATGACTTGTTCTTCACAAACCCATGCTGGCTATTCCCTATCACTTTATTACCTTCCAAGTGTATGCATATGATTTCCTTAATTACTAGCTCCATTATCTTCCCTGGGACAGACGTTAAACTGACCGGTCTGTAGTTTCTTGGGTTGTTCTTACTCTCCTTTTTATAGATGGGCACAATATTTGCCCTTTTCCAGTCTTCTGGAATCTCCCCTGTCTGCCATGATTTTTCAAAAATCATAGCTAAAGGCTCAGATACCTCCTCTATCAGCTCCTTGAGTATCCTGGGATGCATTTCATCAGGACCTGGGGACTTGCTGACATCTAACTTTCCTAAGTGATTTTTAACTTGTTCTTTGTGTATCCTATCTTCTAAACTTACCCTCTCTCTGCTTGTATTCACTACGTTAGGCACACCTCCAGACTTCTCGGTGAAGACCGAAACAAAGAAGTCATTGAGCATCTCTGCCATTTCCAAGTTTCCTGTTACTGCTTCTCCCTCCTCACTAAGCAGTGGGCCTACCCTGTCCTTGGTCTTCCTCTTGCTTTTAATGTATTTATAAAAGGTCTTCTTGTTTCCCTTTATGCCTTAGCTAGTTTGATCTCATTTTGTGCCTTTGCCTTTCTAATCTTGCCCCTGCATTCCCGTGTTGCTTGCCTATATTCATCCTTTGTTATTTGTCCTAGTTTCCATTTTTTATAGGACTCCTTTTTTATTTTGAGATCATGCAAGATCTCTTTGTTAAGCCAAGCTGGTCTTTTGCCGTATTTTCTATCTTTCCTACACAGCGGAATTGTTTGCTTTTGTGCCCTTAACAACGTCCCTTTGAAATACTTCCAACTCTCCTCAGTTGTTTTTCCCTTCAGTCTTGCTTCCCATGGGACCTTACCTACAAGTTCTCTGAGCTTATCAAAGTCTGCTTTCCTGAAATCCATTACCTCAATTGTGCTGGTCTCCCTTCTACCTTTCCTTAAGATCATGAACTCTATTATTTCATGATCACTGTCCCCTATACTGTCTTCCACTTTCAAGTTCTCAACTAGTTCCTCCCTATTTGTTAAAACCAAATCCAGAACAGCTTCTCCTCTGGTAGCTTTTTCAACCTTCTGAAACAGAAAGTTGTCTCCAATGCAGTCCAGAAACTTATTGGATAGCCTGTGCCCCGCTGTGTTAGTTTCCCAACATATGTCTGGATAGTTGAATTCCCCCATCACCACCAAATCTTGGGCTTTGGATAGTTTTGTTAATTGTTTAAAAAAGGCCTCATCCACCTCTTCCACCTGGCTAGGTGGCCTGTAGTAGACTCCTAGCATGATATCACCCTCGTTTTTTACCCCTTTTAGCTTAACCCAGAGACTCTCTACACAGCTATCTCCTACGTTCATCTCCACTTCAGTCCAAGTGTGTACATTTTTAATATACAAGGCAACCCCTCCTCCCTTTTTTCCCTGTCTGTCCTTCCTGAGCAAGCCGTACCCTTCCATACCAACATTCCAATCATGCGTCCCATCCCACCAGGTTTCTGTAATACCAATGATATCATAGTTGTATTTATTGGTTAGCAATTCCAGTTCTTTCTGCTTATTACCCATACTTCTTGCATTTGTATATAGGCATCTAAGATACTGATTTGATCTTGCCTCCCTGTTGTGCCCTGACCCTCCTTTCTCCTTACTATTATAGGCCATAGTCCCCCCCATTTCCAACCCATCTCACTCTTCTGGATTTGTCTACGCTGTCACTTTTTGTTAAAATGTTTGTTGCTCAGGGTGTGAAAAAACACTATTCTGAAGAACAAAAGTGGTAGTGGACAAAAAGTGCTGGTGTGGACAGCCATCGTGGGCAGGTAGACTCCTGTCTGAAGCTACCTCCATTCATTAAAGTGATTTTATTTTGTCTCCAGGAGAGCTCTTTCCTCATGATAAAGAGTAGCTACACAGTGCACCTTACAATGCTGCACTTTTGTAAGGTGCACAGTATAGGCATAACCTTACGTTGTAACTCCAGTTGTTATCCCTAGCTCTCCCCTCTTCCTCCTCCCCCTCCGCCCCCCATGCAATTTGTAGCTCAAATTAAGTAGTGCTTTAAGATCACTAGCTGTTCTGCGTGTGCGGTGTGGATGAGTTGGGGATGGGAGACAGGTTGCTTAAAGCTCAGGTAGTCAAATGCTGATGTAGCAGATCAAAATACCGGTTCATCAGCAGCTCATGAAATCACTTTGTAACCCCATTGTTGTCTTTTGAGTTGTGGTTGCTTACTGCAGTTTTGACTGCAACAGTTGAGTTACAAATTCTCCAAGGCCATATGAAATGCCCAGTTTCTTTCTAGTACCACGGTAACCAACCAGTTCTGAAACAGTAGCCATTATAGTGTCTACTGCTATAGTGAACTAGCCTCATTATTCTGAAAATGTAAATAATATAGTGTCTACTGCTATAGCCAACTAGCCACACTCAACCAGCCAAATAGCCACATGTGGCTAGTGGTTAATATGTTGGACACCATGGATCTAGTTGAACAGATGTATCATCAGGTGAGATTGAAAGACATGGTAGCTAGAACAAATTACAGGACTAACAAGATAGTTTATTAGATGAGCTTCCGTGGGCCTGACCACCTTCCTCAGATCAAATGGTGGAAGAAAATAGTCACAACCATATATACCAAAGGATACAGTTAAAAAAATAAACACACATGAAAAGGACAAATCACATTTCAGAACAGAAGGGGGATGCGGGGCGGGGGGAGGTAAATGTCTGTGAGCTAATGGTATTAGAGGTGATAATTGGGGAAGTTATCTTTGTAATGGGTAAGATAGTTAGCGTCTTTATTGAGACTGACGCGTAGAGTGTCGAATTTTAGCATGAATGACAGTTCAGAAGATTCCCTTTCAAGTGCAGATTTAAAAGGCTTCTGAAGCAGGATGCAGGTAATTAAGTCGTTGAGACAGTGTCCTTTCTGGTTGAAATGGCAAGAAACTGTTTTTTCTTTGTGATCCTGTCTAATATCTGTTTTGTGCATCAAATGCCCACACCAGACTAACACGGCTACATTTCTATCACCATGGTAGCTAGAATCAGCATTGAATGCAGTGTCTTTACACAGAATTGGGGGTGAGGGATGTAGGATGGTAGCCAGATTTTCTTCTTTATCAGATTATTTTGCAACAAAACTTTCTCATATTTATGGCTGACTTTTTTAAGGTTTAAATATAATACACTGGGTGAATAAATATTTCTTAATCTTCTATTTTTAAATGAAATGCTTATAGTAATCATGTGTAGCTAATTTTAGTCAGGAAAATGTTGGCTGTTTCTTCCCAGTAAAAATTAGAGGCTCCAAATCTAGGTGTTTTAGATAAGATACTTGATAAGTTTCCTTAACTGGCTACATCTTTATCTTTAATGTTTGGAGCCATCTAAATGTGCCCTTCCATGGTGGCAATACTCTTACCTAATGCTTCAGAAACCCAATCTCATCCTAAAAATCATTCGGCTGTCAGCAGATCTGTGCTCATTTTGTCTTTGTTGGGGGGGGCTTGTTTCTCAGTGAGCAGGATAGATTGAGACTTAAATCAGCAACACAGTGTCACTGTCTGGGGCTGGGTAGAGAAATGATTTTGGAAAACTAGTAAACAAAAATACTAGAAACAAAATGTTAAAAGTGCTTGTTATTGTTCATGTCATTTACTACTATTTGTATTCATTGTCTGTTTAGATTGTAGTCTCTCAACGGCAGGACCACTTCATACACTCTGGTTATACAGCGCTTAGCATAGAGGGACCCTCATCCTGATAAAACCCTTTATATGCTATTACAATACAAATAACTTTTCTGGTGAAAGGAGACACACATTGAAGTGACTTAAACAAGAACATTCAGCTTCAGTGGAAAATCAGATATCTGATCTTGAGTTACTGACATCGTATTCTGTGCATTGACAATTAGACAATTCTCACCTTTAATCAAATTCCTATGAATTTGTCTTGCACAGACTTTTGCATTATAGCAATGTTTAGTGTACAAATAGAATCTAGAATAGTGTCAGGAAGTTTCTGCAAAATTTCTATATATACATTTTTGTTTTTGACAGATAACAGAATGACATTATCATGCCAGCATCAACAGGCTGAGGAGGGGGGTGTAGGTGAGAGAGAGAGATTTCCCCAGTGATGCGGCAATGCTGGGGGAGGAGGTGTTGGTGAGGCAGGGACCTGGCTAGTTCGGGTCAGCTGGTTACAGTGAGCACTGGCTGGGGTGTGCGGTGCCCCGATGCTAAGTGCTGCAGATAGGAGGCCACAGCCCATGCTGTCGGTGAGCACAGAGAGGAAAAGCCCTGCGTGCAGGCCAGTGGCCATACCACAGAGGGCTCTTTGTGCGCCACCTGCCTCACTTGCAGGCGAAGCTGGAGCAGAGGAACCTCCATGGGCAGCATAGTCTGCAGCAGCTCCCTGCTTGCCCTGCTGGCCACTTCCTTGCTCCTGCCCCTCCACCCAGCCACCTCACTCACCAGCTCCAGTTCAGCCCTCTTTCTACACCTGTAGTAGGAAGCATGTGCTGATGCTTCAGCCTTCCCCCCTTCCCACACACACACACACATGAGGTTGAAGCGTCAGTTTCCTGCAGGGGGGAGAGAAGAGAAAGCCCTATGGCTCTCTGCCGCTTCCCTTTCCCCTTCCCGCTTGAGGGAAGAGCAGCACAGGGACATGCTTCAAGAAGGCTTTTCCTGCTGCTCAACAAGGCAGTGAGTGAACAGGCTGGGATGGCAGTGAGTGAGGGGGATAGAGGTGCGGGGTCTCACCTGGGGAGGATGAGGCTGGAGTGCTAGCATGGCCTCCCAGCGCACTCCCAGCCCCCTTGCTCATAGCCCCTCAAGCCGAGACCTCAGCTCCTTTGCTCACCACCTTGCCGAGATCCTGCATCCCCAGCAGGGATGTAATAGTGTAGTTGATTAAGCGATAAGCAAAAGCTTAGAGGCTAATGCTATAAACTACATGCATTCTCCCCTTCCTTCCTCCCCTGGCCAGTAAACTTTTTAGCAGGCTAGCCAGCAACCCGCTCAGTCCTGGCTTGCTCTGGATCCAGGACCTTTCCCTGCTGCAGCTCTACGTTTAAAGTAGAGGGGATTGGCGAGCATAGTTCTCATTTTCTTTGGCCGTGAAAGCCGCCAGAGAGGGGGTTGGCAAGTGTAGTGATCAAGGGGACGCAGCCCATTAGTATCTTATAATACCTAGTTTTGGGACTGTCTAGCAGTAGGAAGTTCTCTTAGACAAACTAGTTATGAAGAAGAGTTAACTTATGAACAGTGTTTGGTTTGAAATGGAAATAATAGAGTCCAGACAATAGAAATTAATCTCCCCCCTCTTTCTTTTTTTCTTTTTTTCAATTGGCAGATTTTCTTTGCCTGCACTGTAACCGTGAGAGAGGAACAGCATCAAGAGGATGAGTGAACTGGAACAGTTGCGGCAAGAAGCAGAACAACTGCGGAATCAAATCAGAGTAAGAGTTACTATATCCCAGCTCTTAACTATCTTGGAGGAAAAACCTGGTGGGCAAAACAGAAAAAATGAAGTGCATGTGGCGCTGATATTTAAATCATGAAACACTTCCATTTTTGTTTTTTTTAACAGAGGATTAAGTCAATAAAAGGTTCAAGAAGCTTGTAATTCCATCTGTAATTTTTTTACAGGTTATGTCTAGCATTGTAATGTAGTATAATCACCCAATTTTTTGGAGTCCTATGGTAAAAAATTATATAGCTTCCAATACCCAGAAACAAAAAGAACAAATTAAGGACATTGATAATGAAAATTGAACATTTTCGAATCTCTACTGGCCTTTTCAGTAGTATTGTTTTTGATTGATAGGTAAAATGCCTGAGCACACTGACTGAGAGGAGATATCTAGGGTCAGGAATTATGCCTATGATTCTTTTTCTTCTCTTGCCATGGAAATTATTTTTCAAAAGTGCATCTTAGCTTTTTTCTGATCTATTTAATGCTAATTATTCACCACTAAAACTGTTTAAGTGCTTGCTCATATCCATTCCAGTTAGGTGTTCATGCGCTGCGTGCAAGCATTCCTGAGTTTTTCCCTTAGCATTATCTGTTGGGCCAGCCAGGGAGCCCCCTGGAGTGGCACCAGCATATTGGTGCATATATACTCCTGCATGCCCTCTGCACCCTCAGTTCCTTCTTACTGCTGCCCCCTGTCAGTAGCTGGAGCATTTGGCTAGGCAGTTAGAGTATCCCTTATGTTATGGTGTAAATACAGTGCTAAGTAGTTATAGATTACGTAAGTAGTGCAAATAGTTTTAAGTTGACTATCCCTAGTTCGTGGAACGAGGTGTACAGCTAGTTCAGATTAGGAAGCCTAATCCGAACTAGCTAGTCCGTGCCGCGTGTAGCCGCGCGGCACGGAGTCCGACCTAGCTGGCATTTAAAAATGGCGCTGTCCAGCTTTATGCAAATGAAGCCCGGGAAATTCAAATCCCGGGCTTCATTTGCAACTCCGTATGACTACATTACCCCCCCTAGTTCGAACTAGGGGGGTAGTGTAGACATACCCTCAGATTGTTGGGTACTTGGCCTGGTGTAAAATGTGTGCTATCCCTTTCCTTTCCTGCCCACTCTCCCATCCCCCTTCTCTGTCCCTTTTCAGGAATCCTATTCACAAGCTAATATTAAAGCGGGAGATATCCGTGCTTCTGCTCCTGGGAATGGTCAAACCTGTCTCAGAGGAGTTCAAGGGGAAAGTGAAATTCCTAGGTTCACAGTAGGCCAAGACCACTTTCAGTTTGCAGTTCTCCTGTTTGGCCTCTCCACAGCACCAAGGGTTTTCACCAAATACATGGTTGCTTTAGCAGCCTTCTTGAGAAGGCACAAGACCCAGGTGTTCCCTTACCTTGACAACTGGCTAATCAGGGGGTCATCCAGGGATGAGGTCCTTGGCCACATGCTTTGTCAAGGCACTGTTTCACAGATTGGGTCTCCTTATAAATGCGGAGAAGTCCACTCTCAATCCAACCCACATAATAGACTTTGTTGGGGCTCACCAAGATTCCATACTGGTGAGGGCGTCCCTCCCCAGGGCCCGGTTTTTAGCCATCAAGGTGATAATTGAGGGCCTCACCTCTTAGGGGCATGCACTTTCATGAGACTGCTGGGCCACATGACAGCCTGCAACTTTGTGGTCCAACATGCTAGACTGCAGCTTCGACCCCTGCAGGCATGGTTGGCAACAGTATACGAGTGGTCCATCAACAGGGCTCAACAAATCCGTTTATCTACTCACCCGTGGCGAGTAGATTTCAGCCGGTCATTGGTGGTGCGCACATGCGCAGTGCAGGTCTGGCGCATGCACGGTGTGGGGCTGGCAAGTGGATTTTGCCGCAGTTTGTCGAGCCCTATCCATCAAGATGGACATCGTGTTCCAGAGGTGGGGTTATCCCTCTCTCGACCTGTTCGCTTCCCAGGAAAACTTCAAGTGTCCAAGCTACTGTTTGTATCTGGAGCAGGGGAATGGGTCAGTAGGGGACACACGTCTGGTGCAGTGCACCTTCCACCTTCTCTTCACATTCTCTCTCTCTCTCTTCCCCTTACTGCACAAGGCCCTCCTGATGATCAGGATGTGCGCAGCATCGGTCATATTGATAGCCAACACTGGTATCCTATGCTCCTGGACCTAGCAGTGGAGGATCCCCTTGTGCTTCCATTGGTTCCAGACTTAATCACTCAAGACCTGGGGGAAGGGCAGCTATGCACCTGAGCCCATCATCCCTCCACCTGGTGGCCTGGGGCCTTCGTGGTTAACCAGACCAGAACGCCTCTGCTCTGAGGCAGTCAGGAGGGTCCTTGTGGAGAACAGAAAACCCTTTTACGAAGTTGACATATGAAGCTAAATGGAAGCGCGTTTCGCTTTAGTCTGATGGGACAGGAGGGGATCTAATGGAGGCTCCTATCCCCCTCATCCTGGACTACCTCCTTCACCTTTGGCAGCAAGGCCTATCAACTTCATCCTTACGGGTCCACCTACCTGCCATTGCGGAGTTCCATCTGGGTGAAGAGGACAGAGTGGTATTTGCGAACACGCTGATTAAGGAATTCCTCAAGGTCATAGATAGGCTATAGCCATGTGCGCACCAACCCTTACCCTTGCGGGCCTTTAATTTGGCCCTTATGAAACTCACAAGCCCTCTGTTCAAACCCTTAGCTTACTTGCTCCCTGAAACATCTCTTGTGGAAGGTAGTTTTCCTGATAGCCATTATATCATCCAGGAGAATGTCAGAGCTGAGGACCCTCCCGTCAGAGCCCCCCATGCTGTTTCTTTAAGGACAGGGTTAGGCTTTGTCCCCGCTCGTCATTCCTGCCCAAGGTCATGTCACATTTCCACATGTCCTAGGACATCTACTTCCCTGTTTTCTTCCCTAAACCCCATGCAACATCTAGAGAGCAGTCCCTGCATTCTCTAGACTTGAGGAGGTTGTTAGCTTTCTATAGCAGAAAGAATGAGGGATCTCCCGGTGTAGGCCCAGTGCTTGACTTTATGGATCACCTCCTGCATCAGGGCCTGTTACGAACTTGTGGGACAGACAGCTCCCCCACTTGTGGCCCACACCAAGAGGGTGCAGGCCTTGCGGACTGCATTTGTTGCACAAGTGTCAATCCTCGAGATCAGTAGGGCGACCATTCGGTCCTTCATTCACACGTTTATTACACCATTGAACAGCAGGCCAGGGATGATGCAGCCTGTGGTAGGGCTGTGTTGCAATCCATTGCAAAGTATGGTTCTGACCCTACCCCCTATGGTACTGCAAAGGAGTCACCTAACTGGAATGGACATGAGCAAGTACCCAAAGAAGAAAAAATGGTTGCTCCCTAGCTGGCCCAATGGATACTGCTAAGGGAAAAAGTTCTGGAATCCATGCATGCAGCTCATGTATGCCTAACTGGAATGGTCATGAGCAACATATCTTCAAGAACAACAGTTACAAGGGAAGTAACCGTTTTACATATTACACAGCATCTTGTTATCTATCAAGAAGCCATTGTAACATACATCTAAAATTCAGTGACTTGTTTCCAGTGAAAAATATGTAGGATGTATCAGTCTTCCCTGTGTTTCTAAGCATGCAGTATCTACAGACTACATCTATGTAGGAATGCTTTATTTGCAGATACACAGTAAAATTGACGAGAACTAAAACTTCCTTTAGATGCTGATTCCACATATAATGATTTTCAGCCTGGCATGTCCTGTGATAGTCTGCTGCCTGCTCAGTGTTTTGGACATTGAACTACTGTGGAAAATATTGACCATGTACTGTGCATTTGCTATGCATTAGTTGTCTTTGGGGTGGGGCGGAAGCAGGGGGGAGGGGAGAGAGAAGACTTGTGGTAACACAGTTATGGCTTTTCTGAAACTAGTTGGTCAGTGTTAACTGGGAGGCTGGGGTCTGTTTCACATGTCCTTTAACTTTCAGTTTGTATTCAAAAGTAAGATTAAAGCCAGTTAATATTTTGCAGTAGTACTCTCGCGTACTATGTGCTGCACACATTCTGATGTAAATAGGTTTTCGTTTCTTCCCTAAATGACATGTCTTGGAATTGTCTGCTACATTGCAATTTGACTTGATGTAATTAGTCTTGTCTTACAAAAAATGGCATTGGGATGGTGCAGAATAGCTGCTGACCAGTTACGTGGTCAGTGAAACGAGTAGACCTCTCAAGAACGTCATTTGGAGCCAGAAAGCCAGCAGCATTTTTTTTTATATGGAGACTACTGAATTGGATAAAATTGATTTAGTAGCACACAATCAAATGACCTCTTTTGAGCCCTACATCTGTAATTGGAGCCTTGCAGACATACCTTTGCAACCATGACCAGCACCTCTGAAGTCAGAAGGGCTCTATATTGGCATTGGTGTTGGCTTTCATGGATCAAATTACAGTATTGGGAGCCTTTATAAAATAAATCACAATATATTGCTATCTGCTGTTGCTTGTCCTTCAATTTTGATGATGAATATAACATCACTGATTGGTTTGGTTTCTATGAACACAAATGGCTGATGGGCTGGTTTAAGCATTGAACTGTCTGTGGCACTTTAAACAAGATGCCATTATGGGTTACTTAATGAACAGCAGACATGCTGCTGTTGCAAGATTTATGCTGCTGGCGCTTCTGCTTTGCCGCAGTTCTCTTCTGCTCATGGATTGTAGTTCTAGTATGGATGAGACTTCATCAAGTAGAACGATCCTGAGTGATTTTCCCAAAACTCTGGGTCAGTGTAGAAATGCCTGAAGGATGACTTGGATACCTTGAAATGTTTCTGCTGGCCAAGCTAGTAGCTTACAACAGAATCAGTTTAGGTCACATTGTGCAATCTGGTCAGTTTTTAAGAAAATGATTAGACAGACTAGTATTTCAGTTAGGTGAGAGGGTCAGTCTTGCTTGCTTGTTACGTCAGTGCAGATTTTTCTTTACAATATCTTGCTCTGTTGTAGGCTCGGGAGAATAGGACACTAGTTCTTATTTTGATGTATTGCGGACAGTAAACAAGATGTCCTAATTCTAAATGACCATTTTTGATTGCTCATATTGTTTGTGTTTCTGGTTAAGAAAATAGCAATACACATTTTCAGTAGTTATTTTTCTGCCTTCTCCAAACAAACCAAAATACAGGTATAGATTTTTGTGGAGAGTGGCATTGTTTCAAACATGAGGCTATTACATGCTCACAGATTCTTTTTAATTATGGAAAATGCTAAACCTCCTCTCTCAAAAAACGGTTTCAAAGGATGTACATGACTGTTGGAAAAAAGGGGGGTTTTCTGTGTACAGCTGTAGTGTGGGCTTCTTGAACATCACATTTATTTTACATATAAACATTATAGATATGTAAATATTGGTGGTACTTTTTTCTCTAAATCTTTTGTAGCTTTCATTGATTTAATAGATGCCAGTTACAAGAGTTAAAACAAGATGGCTAAGTAGCTTACTTTAGTTGACTGTTCTCTCTCAATTCTTTCTTTGAAAAATAAAACTAAACCTAATCAAAATGTCAGTCTTCACCAATGGATTAACACATATGAGGAAGAGAGGATGAATCAAATAATAAAATGTACAAGAAGCAGGAATTCATTGTTTTGAGTACTCCTTTTCCCCCCAACATTTTGTTTGAATTTCCTCAGACTTCCTAAATATTTTAGCCTAGTGTAAGTTTTACTGTAAAATTGCAGGTAGGTTAATATACTTCTGGCAAAATTGTGTGATGGAACAGGGTTGTGATGAGACTTGCTTAGTCCTCTAGAGAGTAAATAGATAATGTAGATATAATGAAAATGGTCTTGGAAAATTTCTAAAGTGTTCTAACTATTCCAAATCTTCTTCTCTTTCTTGATAACTGCTGGTTGTCTTGGTTACTTGCAACTTTATGTTTTGGGATGTCTGAGTTTCTTTAAAAATGTTATACTGGAGTTCTAAATTAGTGAATTAAAGATACCTTAACTAAGTGGTATCTTAACTAAAATAAATTGCAGAACTTAGGGTTTAACCCCTTGATGTTAAATCTATGATGAGGTTTTGGTGCTAATTGTGGCCTTGGGGAACTTCCAAATGAAAATATTTGCACATACAAAAAACAGTGTTAGGGTTTTAAAGTCTAGCAATCAATCCCAGCTTGGCTGTGTGGAGCAAGAGACCCAGCCCTAACCCTGGCTGCACTGGCAGCCCTGGCAGCCCCAGCCTCAAATCCTGGGCAAGGGACAGGAGGCACCTGCCCTGCAGCGTGAAGAGGCAGCTCTGGCGGGGAGAGGGTGGGAACAGGCCTCCCTCTCCAGCTGGTTCATGGTTAACTGGTCAACCATTTAGTTTAACTGGTTAACTGTGTCAACCATTATTTTACATCCCTAATGTCACATGAGCAAAACTTGAAATTTTTCCTTAACCTTATTAAGGATGTAAGCGACTAGTCAACTATCCAATAAACATAAACTTATCAGATAGTTGAGTCGACTAGTAGCTTCCCACCCCTTGCTCCTCTATCATAGGCAACAAGGTCGGGGGCAGGAGACGGTGCTGGGGGGAGCTGGCTTATGAGCTGCCGGGGGCAGGGGAGGCAGAGGCACAGTAGTGAAATGGGGTGCATGGGGACTGAAGCGGTCCCCATGTGCCCCAATTCCCACTGTAGCGCTTCACCTTTTGAAATGTAGCAAGAGCCCCACGGGTGCGCTGCTTCTGCCTCGCGTGAGCCTGCTGACTTCCAGCCCATGACCTCACGTGGGCTGGCAGCCAGCAGCCCCATAGGACTGCATCCAGGTACTGGTTAATTGGTTACACATTCACATCGGTGTTTATAACTATAGGGTGTGTTGCCAGCTTTTCTATTACATTAATAACTAGGGGCCTATCCCCCCTGCTTGCTGCGCTCCCTGGGGGTAGGCAAGCCTGGCTTACCTCCTGGATGCCAGGGAGGGCCAGGGCTGCCCCACTGGGGCACACCAATCCTGGCCTCTCAGCTCACCTCCCTCCTCCAGCCAGCCCCAGCCTCCCCACCCCATCTCTGGTCACAACCCTCACCTCTTGCCCCTCCTCCCCACCTCCTCCTCCATAGCCGCAGCTATCCCCGTCCTCTCCTCATCCCCCATCCCCGCCAGTCTCTCAGGGGCTCCTATCTGGCTCCCGGAGGAGGGCCAGGCCCAAGCCAAGAAGTAGCGACAGTGGCTCCTTGTTGTGCTCAGGGCCTCGAAGCTCTGGAACCCAGCAGGGAACCACTGCTTCCGGCTGCCTCGGGCCAGGCGCACAAGCCTCATGCCTTCTCCCCCTCTTTCCCCCAAGAGTAGCGTGCCAGCTTCCTGTGGGGAGAGGAGGAAACTCTGAGACTCCGCACCAAACTTGCAGGGAAGTATGCATGCTGCTCCTCCCTTCCCCCACAGCCTTGGGGTTTCCTCCTCTCTCCCCTGCCCTGTAGGAAACCAGTGCTGGCATGCTAATCTTGGGGGAGGAGAGTGGAGGCAAGGCTGGAGTGCCAGGCAAGCCATGGCCTGAGTGCTTGGCCCTAGGCAGCTGGAAGCAGCGGTTCCCCACTGGGTCCCAGAGCGTCGGAACCCCCAAACACAGAGAGGAGCTGCTACAGCCACCCCCTAACCCTCCTGCAGCGGAACCAGGGGAGTGAGAAGGAGAAGAAGAGGGAGAGGGAGGGAGATAGAGATAGATATATGAATATTTACCCAGCAGTGTTCGGTTCCTTACCTCAATTTTTGTTTTCTGGAAAATAAAACGAAAATGTACATGCCTCACTTAAATCGTTGCTCTAGTATGGAGCTGAGGATGAGGGGTTCAATATGCAAGCTGCCCCCGGTTCTCTATCCCAGTTCTCTCTCCTCGCAGTAGCTTGGCCCAGGTGAGAGAAACCTCTTTGACAGCTGCAGCTCTAGTGAGTGGGCAAAACTGAGGGAGTGGGGGTATGTTCCCCGGTTCATTGCCCCCCTGCACCTCCCAGCCAGTGTGAAGAATGCAGCAAACTAAATTTCTCTTAGCTCTCTGTTGAAGGGGAACAACCAGCAATGGTCTGTATGAATCAGGAAGCCCCTGCCTTCCCTAAAGAGCATCTGGTAGGTGGGACGCTCAGAGTGGGGGCAGTCCCAGACAAAGGGGGCGTGTTCCCCTAGCCAGCCCCTTTCATCTGCCTGGTGAGTCTGCCTCTTTCTCTGTGGTTTTATAAGAAGCAATCCAATTTGCACAGCCCATTTAGTCCTGGCACAACAAATCCTTACCTTGTGGCCGCCTCCTACAGTATAGCTGTCCCTCCGATCAGCCCCTTCTCTTTCCATGTGATGGAAAACAACTGAAAACCTAAAAATGACATCATAGAGGTTGCCTTCTGTGTAGGCAATGATAAGTCTATGATTACATTAGCGCTTTTTTCCCCTCATTCAGTCCAGCCTGTCCTGGAGAGAAGCAGGGTTATGTAGAGAAAACAACTGTCAGTATTTTACCCACTTGATTCATTGTGGAAGCTGGAAGGTATCTAGTGAATAATGCAGGAGATTGCAGGAAAAGAGAGGGTGCTTAATGCAGTTGCATGCTGGTTTGGAGAACTGTATTCTATCCCTGCCATTGCCTCAAAGTTCCTAGCTAATGCTGGACTAGTCACATAAATCAGACTTTTCACAAGTGGTCACTAATTGTACTCCTCATTTTCTGAGTTTGTAAAATAAGACCTTGTGGTTGAATTTGCAGGTGGGCTGGGTACTCTCACCTGCAACTGAAGTCTGTGGGAGATGTGCTTTGAACATACAAAATGCTATATAATTCTAAGTTCTCTGAAAGATCTGATCTTTGCCTCTCAAATTGGAGACCCCAAAACAGTGGCTACTTTTACCTTAATATCTCTGCCTCAGCTCCCCATGTGCAAAATGGGTAATGCCCTCTCACCTCATTGGATTTTGTAAAAATAAATTCATTATAATGATGAGCTCCATAGGAAGAACCCACAAGGAAATTAATCATTATGTCTTCAGGTAAAGGTTTGAATAGTGTGCCGTAAATAAGACATGGGGCCACAGGTAAAACATTAAGAAAACAAAATATTGATTAGTTTTCATGTTTGTTTTGCACTGAATAGGGTGGACTGCTGTGGAGAAAGTAATTTGAAGACTATCATAATGAGTACACACATAGAGTACTTTTTCACCAGTACAAGCTGCATTTGCACTAGGAATGCTTTGTCAGTATAGCTATTCTAGCCTATTGCACTAGTAAAATGCTTCTAGTTCAGATCCAGCTTATCCTGGTAAGATTGTTTTTTGCAATGTCTCTTATTCCAGGCTCCCACTTCCCCTGCCTCCCCACCCCAAATGAAATAAGTTTATACCAGCAGAACTGTTTTGCTAGTTTAAGGCTTCTATCGGCACAGCTATGTTGGTTAGGGGTGCAGTGAGATGTGATCATTGACTGACACATCTGTGCTAACACTAGTTGCCAGCATTATGTCTTCTCCCCTTTTCTTACTCAACCCACATATTGTATCCCTACCCAAATCCTACATAATGCAGGGGTGGAGAAACTATGGCCCAGGGGCTGGGGCTGGTCCCCGGCTTGCCTGGCTCTGACTTACAAGGCTTAGTACTCCCCCCTAGCATCAGGAGCTCACACAGTACTCCTCCCATCCAGAGCCTGCCTCCACTCCTGTACCCTCCTTCCTGTCCACTTCCTAGCAGCCTCCTCCCACACACTGAACCCCTCATTTTTGGCCCCACCCTAGAGTATAGGGGGGGCCCATAAAATTTACTATCCTGTGTGCCTCTAGGCTCTGGCGTATGAGGAGAATGTGGGGAGTGTCTTTCTGTTTCTAACTTGAGGGTGTTTCTTCTCATTTTTGTGCACCCCCTAACTGATTTTTCTGTGGGTCAGCAGCCCCCGACCCAAAAAAAGTTCCTCATCTCTGGCGTAAAGGAAGGACTACCCTGAAGTGTCTTTGGATTAACCATTTAGCACTTGACATGTAGGCAGAGCAGCACCCAAATAAGTGACTGTTCCATGAGATCACAAAGAAGTTGGCTTGGAACTTGTATAGGTATAAATTATATGTAAGCAAGCATGGCAGCTGTTTTCTCTTGCAGTACTTAAGACTTCTTGGGCACTGTAATTTGTTTACACGAATGGGGCGGGAATACTGAACATATGGAATGATGATTTGCTTTCCTTCAAAGATTTTGAAGAAATCTTGGTGTATTTTTTTCTCTCAGCAATTTTTTCAGTTGATATACACTGTTATTGTGTTCCAGATTCATATTATGTTAATTTCTTCTTTTTTTTCCAGGATGCCAGAAAAGCATGTAGTGATACAACTCTTGCTCAGGTATATCATTATTTTTTGTATTGGGTAGTAGCCCTTAAAAGGCAATAGATTTCTTGATTGATTATAGCATGCCTACTGTGGTGGCTGAAAGAGACAAAGGTCAGAAATCCTGGAAGTACATTGCTCACTGCATTATTTACAATTTTGAAATTTGAAGCAATAATTACGAAGGAGGAGGAGAGGGCTAAGTCCTTTACAGACACTATATACAGCCAATCTAAAAGCTCTAAAGCCATGAAACATACTTCAGTGATAGGTACTTCAAAAATACTGTGGAAAGGTTACTTATATATTAATATAAATATACATATTTTCCTTAATTCACCTTTTTAAACATTTAATGAAACTATATGGCATGATAATGTGGGCTTTGAGAGTTGCTCCCACATCACTGTGTGTAAGGCATCTATTTTATTTGGAAACTGAACTTTTTCATTTAAAATCCAGGTCTGGGCTTTTATGTAGCTTTTGTCAGACTTTTGAAAACAGACACTAGAATTAATACTAAATAATCATTTTATTCTGGATCTATTTTCAGGGTGTGATTTGTAAATTTCTATAAACCTTTAATGTACAAATAAAGTTCACGCCTGATGCATATAGAAGCTCCATCTAGAGAAGCCTGATGTAATCTGAAACATTTAGAGTAGTGACTATCATTAAGTTCACTGTCACAGATATCCTGATTTTCTTGCCAAATTTTTTGACTGTCTGTAATATCACATCATTGTGCACTGATTCTGTGGAAACAATAGGATCAAATTCTAGTGGTGCAAAATATTTGTGTTCCTGTCAGTTTGGGTGTTGTACATGTTTATGACCATCTCTGAAATCAGAATAATTGTTTGGTTTGTGTTTTTTTCCTGCTCAGATCACCACAAGTCTGGACTCAGTGGGTCGAATCCAAATGCGAACAAGACGTACACTGAGAGGTCACTTAGCTAAAATTTATGCTATGCACTGGGGATCTGATTCAAGGTTTGTAAAAATGATTCTTAAACTTGGAGGCAGAGGGACCTCTTTTCTAGCTCTTGAAATAATTGGAGGCTTAATAGAGAGCTAAGCTGGGTGAGGTAATCTTTTGTTGTGCCATCTTCTGTTGGTTAAAGAGACAAGCTTTTGAACTGACACAGAGCTCTTCTTTAGAGTTCTTGTCTTCATATGCAATGTTACAATGGTGCAGTTGCATCACTGTAGCACTTCCATGAAGATGCTGTTATTCCAATTGGAGAGCTTTCCCATCGGCATATTTAATCTACCTTTGGGAGAAGTGGTACGCATGTCCATGAGAAAAGCTCTTCGGTTGACATCACTGTCTATGCCAGGAATTAAGTCAGCAGTTTTACCAGTATAAATGTGTAGACCTGGCCAAAGTGTAACAGCTAAATTCAAAGTGGAACAGATTAAGTATAAGGAATTATCACGTTTATGGATGTTAAAATGTACGTATTTAATTAATCGAGTAGTCGATAGAATTTTTACCTACTCCATTAGTCGATAGGTAGTCTGGCTAGTTCTTGGCTCATGCCGGGTATGAGACCAAACCCTGCTGTGGCTCTGCAATTTAAAAGGCAGTAGGAACCAGGCAGCCTGCCCCCTGGTTCCTACTGCGTTTTAAATTGCAGAGCTGCAGCAGAGTTTTGTCCTGCACCCCAAGTGAGCCAGAACTGACCTGGGCTGCATGCCCAGCCAACAGCAGCCTCTGTGCACAGGGGTCCCAGCAGGAATTTGGGACCTCCTATGCATAGGAACTGCTGCTACAAAGCAGCTCCTGCCCCCCTCCCCACCACCACTTCCACCTCTGAAAGAGGCAGCAGCGCAGGGAAAGGGGACGGAAGGATGGGCTGCACTGTGTAGATGGTGCTGGGGGAACTGGTTTTTAAGTAGCTTATCGGGTAGTCAACTACTCCTTTATATCCCTAATCACATTGTAAGAGACCACAGTGAAGTTGGCAGTTGACACATCTGCAGTTGTAGGACAAAGAAGGGTTATTCGGTTACAGATAATTGTAATGAGCCATTAATCCAGAGCAGTGTTTCCTAATTTTATTTGGCTAAGGAACCCTTTTCAGCTTTTCAGAATTTCAAGGAACCCCCTAGGTTTGTCGAGCAAGAAAAAAAAGGGGGGGAAGGGGGAGGAGAGGGACCCACCAATGCATGAAAATCACATTCCTTCCCCAAGACCCCCCACCCTCCTTCCTTGAGGCCTCATCTGCTCTGTTCCCCTCTTCTCCACCACTTGCTATTCCCAGCCCTTATACATTCTCACTAGGTTGAGACAGGAGGTGTGGGGTGGGAATGAGGGATTTGGGTGTGGGAAGGAGTGAGAAGTACAAGCTCTGGGAGGGAATTTGGATGCAGGAGAAGGGGATGTTGGCTTGGGGAGGGGGCTCTAGGCTCAGGAGTGTTGGGCTCAAGTGGAAGGTTGGGGTGCTGAGCAAGCCATGGGCTTGTGGATGTGAGGGTGTAGGAGTTTGGGCTGGATCTGTGAGGGACTCAGGGCAAGAAGGTTGAGTATGATGAGTTCAGGACATAGATTTGTAATGTGTGGAGGGTGCAGGACAGGAGTGTTGTGGCAGAAGACTGAGGATGTGGGGATGCAAGAGTTTGGGGATGTAAGACGCTCAGGACAGGGGGTTCCAGTGTATGATAGGCTCAGATTTGGGATCAGGTGGTGCAAGAATGTTATGATACTGCAGTGAGATGGGAGTTTGGCCCCAATGGGAGGCTTGTTGGCCAGGCTTCATTTTTAAATAAACGATTGTCAAACTCAAAAGGTTTTAGCATTGTCTTTATGAGAGGGGTGAGGAATCTGTTTTGAGTCAAGGGTCACTGACCCACAGAAAAGTCAGTTAGGGCCACACAAGTGAGATGCAAAAAAACAAACAAACAAACAAAAAAAAACCCACAACACCAACCCTCCAAAAAACCCCAAGCCTCACTAATGTGGTCCCAGATGTGCTGGTGGGGGCAGGGGACAGCGTGAAAGTGGGTGCTGGGGCTGGGGAGAGGGTGCTGGCTCAGGTGGCAGGGTACTGGGGTAGGCAGATGGCAGAGTGCTGGGGTCAGAGACATGGTCCTGCTAGGCACTAGGGCAGTGTTTCCCAATTTTATTTGGCCACGGAACCCTTTTCAGCTTAAAAGTATTTCAAGGAACCCGTAGGGTTGCCAGGGTAAAATTGGTCAAGCAGGGAGGGGAAAAAACCACCAGACTTGATCAACCAAAAAAAAAAGACTATCTCTTTAAGAGGGAGGCGGGGGAGTGGTTCTGCAGAGCACCAATTGAGAAACACTATTCTACACCATGGTTAAACAGCTCCTTAGTCTGAGACATTTGGCATGGGCCAGTTAATTGCAGTTTAGAGATACTTTCAGACTTAGATATCTTTGAGGGCCATAGATCAAAGAAAACTTTGAGAGAATTTTGTATTCTAGCCTGCCTATTTTAAAACAGTTATGATACAGAAATAATAAAGGAAATAATTCCATTGTAAGGATATGTGCTTTGTTCTTATTTTGCACAAGCATTTTGTCTGGTCTTTCAGATGGTTTGACAGATTCTTCAAATCTGAGAGCCTAGTGTATGATGGCACTTAACTTTAGAGTTCTTTGTACTGTATTTTCCCTTAAGCTATGAAAGGTCATAGTGTTGAAATGGTTGATTTAGTGCAAAAGTATTTTGTGTTAATAGAGCATTGTAGGACATGGAATAACAATATTTTTTCAGTGACTTAAAAGGTGTTTTGTAAATCACAACAATAAATGAGCCTATGCTGTGCTTCAGCTAATTCAGTATAATAATCCAGTTAATATTTAAATACATGCATAATGTTTTAGATTGATTCATTGAATGTTTTTATCAAAAATCTCCAAAATTTCTGGAAAACACTCACCATTGCCAAAAAGGTATAGTTAAATGAAGAAAACAGGTGTGAGTTGTTCATTAGTTCTGTTAGAAGAAAAGGGTGATACTGGAAGGCTTCTTAAATATAAAATAACTCCTTCCATAAGTTTTTTTGTTGTTGTTTTGGAATAGCTACTAGCCATCTCAGCATATGGTAGGGATTCCAGATGTTAATTGTACTTCATGATTCTATGTGCTTGTATAGATCAGGAATACTTACAGTACATTTGATACTGAAACACCGAATTGCAAGGATAGAAATCATTAGTAGGAAGAGGTTATGCAATTTGTAAATAGTGTGAGCAGTTTCAAATGTCAATTATTTTAGCTGGTTTCAATAGTGTTTGTCCATGGATTCAGGTAAGATTTTCCAGCATGCAATAGGATGTTCTTTGTAGCTGTACAACAATTTTTGGCCCTAGAAAGTTTAAAAATATATACAGTAAGAAAATGAAAAGGCTTTTCTGAATTATTTGACATTCATGCAACAATTTCTTCTATTTTGAAATTAAGTATGAGACAAGTTTAACATGTTCATATTTCTGTTTTGTGGTTATCTTTAGGCTACTAGTCAGCGCTTCCCAAGATGGAAAATTAATTATTTGGGATAGTTATACAACAAATAAGGTAGAGTTGTTTATAATCCATACTCATCCAAGTATGTACACAACTGATACTTTTTAGTTCCTTCTTTCTATAACGCTTTTCTTTTAGTTGGATTGGCCATAGCACTTTTCCTGTTGAAATTTTAAGTAGCTTGCTTTCATTTTTTTATAACCAGCTTTTATTAAAAGTGCATTTTAGCTTGAATAATGCTTATTTCTGTATGCTGAGCCTTTGCTTTTAGTATCTATTGTTTGCTTGTTTTTATTAACTGAATCGTATGCTTCAGAAGTAATGTTCCTAGCATGGGATCCCATGGAGAATTAGTAGTGCTCCTGATGTTCATTGGCCAGTGTGAGACAGAGGAGTGGGGGGAGAGATTTTTCTGAGGAACTATAATAGCTAACTCATTATTACGGTAGTTTTTGCATCTGTGCACCCTATTTGTGCTGTTGCTTCTATGACACATGCTCTGTATTCTGTTCTAGAAGCCCACAACCACAGAATTAATATAAATCCATTGCAATAGATGTTTTACTCCTTGGAACAGAGAAAGTGAGAACTTGATGAAATGAGGTCAGCCTGGGGTGCACATCCTCTGCTGATGGAAATTGCCATAGCTTCATTGGTGGAGCTATGTCAATCTTACACCAGCTGAAGTTCTGGCTCGGGAAGATAAACTAGAGGGAGGAATTTGAAAAGAATGTAACCTGTTGCATGTTAAACTATAATCCTTAATTTGATACTATAAAAATCATTGTACTGAATTTACACACATCTGACCAGGTAATTATTTTCCCATCCCCCAAGTGGATATTCAGCACAAATTGAAGTGTGTTTAAAATCAGATTCATTATTAGCTGGATGATGTTTGTTTGTATCTTTTGCAATGCTAAAGCAATATCACGGTTAACTAGACACAGGAAGTTGGACAAGAAATGACTGTGGTTCATTGTGACTTCCCAAATCTGGTATAGTTCTAATACGCCTCATCTCTCTGTAGATGCATGCCATTCCTTTGAGATCTTCCTGGGTGATGACCTGTGCATATGCTCCTTCTGGCAACTATGTCGCTTGTGGTGGATTGGACAATATCTGTTCCATATATAACTTGAAAACCAGAGAGGGCAATGTGAGAGTGAGCAGAGAGTTACCAGGGCATACAGGTTAGCTGCATTTTACTACCATTTATTTTTCTTTACTTATTAGTCAAAGTGAAACAGTCCCCACCCTGCACACTTTGCAACATGTCCTAAGGTGAAAACAAGTACTAACAATTTGCAAAATGGACTATAAATTGGTCTTGGTTTTGCTCTCTTTTAAGAATCACTTTGTGTGTTACTCATTTTGCCTTTAATAATCTTACTGCTAAATTCTGTGTTTATTTAGTTCTGCCAATGAGATACTACTGGTAGCTATTTGAGCAAATAGAGCAATACATACTCAAGGTGAATTTGGCTTCTGAACTATTATTTGTAAAATACAAGTAGTATCAAGTGGTGGTTATTGTGAGACATACTGAGAAGGCTTTTGGCTAATTTTCACTGCAGCAGTGGGATATGACACTTACATCTGCTATTATTCTGTTTCTAGGATACTTGTCCTGCTGTCGTTTTCTAGATGACAACCAAATTGTTACAAGTTCAGGGGACACGACCTGGTGAGTTTTGGAAGGGGGATATGGTTGATGGGATTTTTGGGGGGTTTCTTGGGGTGTGGGTTTTTTTTTTTTTTTTTTAGTGCTTTGATTGTTTTCAAGCTAAACTTGCAGAGACTCTTATTATATTGCTGAAATAAATCTGTTTTATCTGCAGTGCTCTTTGGGACATTGAAACTGGTCAACAGACCACCACCTTCACTGGGCATACCGGAGATGTGATGAGTTTATCCTTAAGTCCAGACATGAGGACTTTTGTTTCTGGTGCCTGTGATGCCTCATCCAAGCTTTGGGATATTCGAGATGGAATGTGCAGGCAGTCCTTCACGGGGCATGTGTCTGATATTAACGCAGTTTGTGTAAGTGAGCATTTCTGTGTACAAATGGAGAGTGAGGAGACAATATGAGTAGTTGTAAGATTTCAATTTGTAATCTAGCTTTCAAAGCAAGGTGGAGAGTTCTCCTGTCTCTGATCTGGCTACTTAAAATGAATGTAGTTTCTTAGATTATTAAGATCTTGTATTCTAAGACAAACCACCTGTAATCTAGTTCAGAACTATTAATCATACCTATACTCTATGATATGGTTAAGTGATCTTGGAACAATTCAGACTGTCCTCCATTAGTCTTAAGTTGCTATAACAGTTTGCTGCTCCATCCATCTTTGTGGGCTTGACTTTTTGCTTCATATTACTTACGTGTTTATCTTTGCATGATTGGCTATGTCCATTTACACTGCGTGTGTGTCTTCTGCATCAATGCCAGAGGTTTTTCCTTAGCGTCTGTAGAGGCGACCACTCCTGCGCTATGATGTCCCTCGTGTTTCAAGCTGAGTATAAAGTGGCAGAGCTGCTCTGCCCTCCATTCAATTCCTTATTACAGTTGGTCAGAGAATGCTGTCAGCTTTTTCCTTCTGCAGGTGAGCTGAAAGTGGTTTCCATTTTTTGATCTCTTGGACTCCTTTTACTTTTCATAATTGCTGTTTAGCCTGTCAATGGAATCTGGGCTCTGCCTGATACTGGGGAGGAAGTGGGGAAGGGACATCAGTGTCCCCTGACTTCAAGTGCTGCTCCAGGTGTCACAGATGATGCCCATGAGTGATCTTCAGTCTCACTGTTTGAAGTGTTTGGATGAGGTCATGTCAAGAAAGTATGTCCGATTTGCCTGGGTTTCAAGACAAGAACTAAGAAGCAAAGAGAGGAGTGTTTGAGGTACATTCTCATAGAGGCTGCCCTTACCCCAGCATTGGAACACCTGTGTGGATAAAGGGTTTCCCTTGATTACTTCATCCATGAGTGTTCCTATTCTTACCTGTGGACAGACACGAGGTGATCCCCCTCACCATGCAGTCCACAAAAGATAACTTGGAGTGCCCTCAACTCTGAAGTCAGAAAGGACAATTTCCATGTCAAAATACTTGGAACAGGATTCCTCAACCTCAGAAGCAAGCCGCTTCGGTATCAAAGGTAGAATATGTTCTTTGGCCCCCTAGCTTCCCACTGCCTCGTTCAAGTGATTCCCTCATTAGAACAGTTGTCTTCAGTGCATGTTCCTGAACTGGTGAGGGCAGCTGCTTCCTTGGCACAGATAGTGAAGCTATTGCCCCTGCTCACAAAACAAAGGTCCAGAGCTGCTGGTACTGAAATGGAGACCTACACAGCTTCAAACAATCTGCTGAGCCTCTCAATACTAACAAACAACACTTTGCTCGGGCTGTTGCATATGGTGCATCTGTTGGCTTTCACATTATAGGTCTGTTATGACACCAGTAGTCATGTTCATTCTGCTTCTGTTGATCCCAATGCCAGCGCTGAGGCCAATAGTAACTGCTTTGTCTCAGCACATCATCTGGATAGCCAGGAAGCCCCAAGATATCTGCTGGTACTGCTGGCTTGTCATAGATCACTTCCCCCATCTCTGACTCCAACAGTTATTGCTCCATGCTAGCATTTGGAGTACTCTTACTATCCTCAGTCTGAAGTGGGTTCTGATGTCTCCCACTTCAGGAAACCAGGGGGTGTTCCCATCCTCACAGGAGTCATCCTGACAAGAGTAGATCAAAGGAATAGAAGGGGCTAGTTTAGAAATAATTGACTTCTAGTACCATACTGGCACCCTCATTGGCCCTCCTGGGTACAGTGGGGGATGCCTGTGGCATTTAGATCTTTGTCTCTACTGCAGTACAAAAATTGATCCCAGAGGTGGGAAGTATCCCTGCCCAGTACTGACAGACCATCAGAAGTCAGTGCCTGGAAACCACTGCTCTATGGAAACAAATCCCTCGGGGGGAAGTATCTCCACATGAAAGTGAAAGGCTGTTTGATGGTGGTCTTCAGCTGCTTTGGTCCTTCTGTGTTGCAAGCTTAAAATCAGCCTCAGGAAGTTCTAACCTGCTGCGTCTGAATGCTTTGTCATCCTCTTTTCAGGGCTTCTACTAGAGAGAAGACATTTCTGGTACCAGATGATTTTAAATTCTACCATGAGATCCTGAAAAAGATGTTTACAGCCCTTGGGATATAGATAAAGCTTGTACAGGACAAACCCCTCAATTGCAAGACATTTTATACTAGGGATATAAAATCATGTTTAAAAAGTTAATTGGCCAGTCTGCTGGTGAACCTGTTACCTGGTAAGCATCACCCAGTAAGGGTGACACTGGGTAACTGGTAAACTCCTCTTTACATCCCTATTTTATACCCAAGTATGGTAGAGGAAGTTGCTCTCTCTATGAATAAAGCATTTATGAAGCCTATAAAAGCCTTGTGGCAGTCCCCAACATCCCTCATGCTATTAGCAAAGTGCGTGGTACTCAAGGAGTAATTCCCATTGCAGAGATACATGCAGTCTTAGTACCTTGTACTAGGTTTCTTGGTAGTGGCAGCAGTAATGGGAAGATGTTTGCAGGGTACAGAAAATACGACTTCTGTCGAAAAACCTCCTCGCCTCATCTGACCTTTTTGGTAAAAAGGTTTATTCAGCTATATATGGCAAATCATCATACCCTCTGGGCTTGCTATGGTTTTTCAGATTAGGATACCTAACTCATGATTCCTCAACAAGCTGCCTGATGATCCTGGGGAGTTCCAGTCCCTCCTGATGGAAGGTCATCTGTCACAAGGCCTTTCCTTCAGTTTACCCAGGTGCGGCCAACTAAGCTGCAAATCATGGTGATGACAGTAAGCATGCATCATTCATTGTGGATTCAGGCATGGGGGATTCCAGCAGAAGTGTAACAGACCACTGAAGGCTCTCCCATTAATTATGGGGTGTGGAGGAAGCTGTGCATACATTAAAAGATTCTAGGGGAGTGATGAAATCCTTGGACCTGTATGCCCAAGATCTGAAAGGAGCAACGTTTCTATCTTGTTTTCAACTGATGTAACAGTGATATATATGCATGCATAGGCAGATCAGTGTAACTGAAAGCACATGCAGCAGAAGAGGAGTCCCCATCATCACTGTTTCATCCAGGAAGCTGTATGCCTCACAGCAGTTTGGCATGCTGTCCTCAGTGGAGAAGTCAGTCTCAGAGAATCCTCCTTTGAGAGCAGCTAACCACAATACCAGAGTTCATTGGTCTGTTTTCATCTGGGGGCTTGTCTGCCCTTGAAATTATACAGTGGCACAGCTGCTACGCCTGTGGCGGGAGGTGTTCTCTAATCAGCATCGGTGATCCGTCTCTGAGAAGCAATAGTTAGGCTTCCCTTAAGCTAACATTGTCTATACTGGGGGTTAGGTTGGCTTAATTAAATTGCTTAGGGTTTTGCATTTTTTCACATCAGTGAGTGTTGTAGCTAGGTTGACTTCACTCTTTGTACACCAGATCAAAGAAAATGTAGTGTGAAGGTAAGCTGGGGTGGCTCTGTCCTGGTATACCCTCCGCGCTGGGTGCACAGAATACCAGGATGCAAGAGAGGCCATCCCTTTGGGTATTTCTAGTGAAAACTTTGTGGCACTGATGCATGAGACATTCACATCCCTCGTGTAATGGACATGTGCAACACCTTGTAACTGTTCTTTTGAGAGAAGGTAAGTAACTTTTTTTAAGTAGTAAAGAATAAAACTTCAAGATGGTCAATATATGTCAAGAGGGGGAGGGGGAGATCTTTTTGTGAACCAATGTGTATTTGGATTTCCTGAAGAAAAGGGCAGATTTAAAATACTCTAGACACCAAATGTGAAACTAGTGCTTTAAAATGCTGATTATACTTACCCTTGTAATGTTTATAAACTGGAGTGTAGCTTTTGGTCAGTATTGCAAGTGTTAAATGTTACCCCAAAAATTCCCATGGGAGAACCCCCCCCCCCCCGAGTTACACTAGCATGGGTTTATTGTTTGAGGAATTAGCACCCCATTATATGCACTACAAAAATAGAGCTGCCACCAAAGGTTTAAACTAAAGGGGGACCAGCTATCTCTCTCACACACAAACACCCCCCACCCCCATTAATTCGCACACATTCATTCCTGCCCTCGGGCACTCACACAGACATATGGGTTGTAGAAGGAGCCAAGGCATGTTGATTCTGGAGGGTCTGTCTGCTCATCATGGCTGGGGAGCTTGTCAGGGGAGACACTAGCTGTAGAGAGGAGCTTCTCAGGAGCAGGGAAAGAAAGAGAAGAGTTTCACGGGCTCCCTCTCCTTTTATTGTGTCTGAATGGCCCCTGTGACTCATCGACCTTGTCACCAGGGAGCAGGCCCAGACTTCCCTTTATCCAGCAAAACAGCAGTCTAATGACTCTTCACTATGTGCTCCAGCCTTGCAACTCCTAACACACTCACTCACTCTCCTCATCACTCAGGGAAGAATGCAGTTCAGAGCAAGTTACAGGCAAAGTGGCTGAGAGTTACAGAGTTGCAGCTTACAGTAAGTTTCAGCCACTTTGCTTTGTAAGTTCAGAGAGTTACAAAATTGCAAGGTTTGACAAAGATTACAATGAGTTGCACTTTAAAACCTTACAGTTAAGTGTATTTCCAGAAAATGCATATGAAAAATCAAGTAAGCTCAGATGGAGGCTTTTTTATGCAATCTTAAATATAATTGTGTGTATGCAGTGGTTGCATTTTATTTTGAAACTTCAGTCTATGTCCTTTTTTCTTTTTTATGAATTCTGTACAGTATCTGAATATCTCAGTAAAGAAGATCTCTACATGCTGTTTTTGAAACATTGCATATGCAACACTTTTCTCTTGTCAGACTCCTGCCTTGTTTTCATTTTCAGTTCTTCCCCAATGGACATGCATTTGCAACTGGTTCTGATGATGCTACCTGTCGACTCTTTGACTTGCGTGCAGATCAGGAGTTAATGATGTACTCCCATGACAATATCATCTGTGGAATCACTTCTGTAGCCTTTTCAAAAAGTGGTCGTCTCTTGTTAGCAGGCTATGATGACTTCAATTGCAATGTGTGGGATACTCTGAAAGGAGAGAGAGCAGGTTGGTAAATGGTATCTATAGTGAGATGCAGTTATTTTTCTTCAGTAGAATCTCAACATGGAATACATTCCACTTTCTCTAAATTTTAAACATAAAATTTGTTCATAGGTAGTACTTGTGGGTACTGCTGAATCATGAAATCTTCTCTGCTTCCTTTTAAAAGTCGGTTACGCAACTTTTTGTATCCCTGTCTTGCATTTTATTTTTTCATATTTTCAGATCTGGTAATAGTGATATTTAGGAAAGGGATATTAAGTTTTCTGTAGTATATAATAAGTGGGTTTGTGTCTGTTTTTGACATAGACCTTGCCAAGGACTGATTTATTTGGTTTGAGTGTTCAGGATTTCCCAAGGTAGGTGCTAACTCAGAATGTTGGGGAACTAATATTTCTTTAAGGTTGTTAAAACACCTATCACATTAAAAAAACAAAACAAAAAACTCCACCCTCTTTCAAGAGATCTTAAAATGAACATTAACCTGAAAAGTAATGTACAAAAATTTAAAAACTTCAGCTGTTAACCTACTCCATATTCTCTTCCAGGTGTCCTTGCTGGCCATGACAACCGTGTCAGCTGTTTAGGTGTTACTGATGATGGTATGGCTGTAGCTACAGGGTCTTGGGACAGTTTTCTCAGAATCTGGAATTAACCGGGAGACAAACATGTACATTCTCCATTGAGATCTGGAGAGATCAATGCTGCAGCCTATAGCTGTGAAATAACATTTCTACCTTGTATTTGCAGGTGAAGTTTTTCTATTCACTGATTATTACACAAAAAGGCTTTCTGTAAACTAGAAAAAAATCAAGTGAAGAAATAGGGGTGGGGGTGGAGAAATCACTGACTTTTAAAAAGGGGGCCAGGCCAGCACACATAATCATGGTGACTGAGAAACTAAGAGCCAGTCTTTTTTGTTTTTGGTGGTTTGGTTAGATTGTCCTCGAGGGATTTCTGCTTGTGCTAAAAGTCTGCTAATTCTGTACTTTTTTTGTACATAACAGAATATACACATTATAGCAGCCAATCATGTAACATTTGTCTGAATGTAAAGAAATATGTTTGCATTTTTTAAGGAACTACATTTATAGCTTTGCATTTAACCTGAGATGTCACTTCTGAGTTTCGTAGTGGATGAACTAGATCGCTGTTTTAAATGCTTTTGTGAATTTACTGTAGATAAAGTGAAGCCAATGGTATGTATGTGTTTTTATAATGGAAGGCATTTGAATTATTAGGTTTTTTTTTTTAAATAAAATAGGCCCTGATGACTCCGAGATAATACCTAGCGCCTTACTTATTCACTTCTAGACCTATTTGTCTGTTTAAGCATGGGGGTTGATCCTTCCAGCCAGTGGTTCCTGGTTCATCCATCCGCAACCATGGCCTCCAAGCACAAAGAGAATTTTAATGCCATTCTGAGTATACAAGTCAGTAACACATTAAGTCATTGATGCTTTTTCCTTTTAACAATTTAGCTGTAAATAAGAGGATTCCGATCCACTACAAACTGAAGCTGCCCAGTGAGGTGGCATTCTAGCATGGAGTTGACTGAATAGATTATTAAAAGTGTACACAAATTTGCTAGTCAACTACTACAGCAAATCAAGAAATTTAAGAGGGCTTCCTACAGATGGCTTAGGAAATACAGTGACTTCCTTACTAGAACTGCAAAGTTAGAGGTTTACCTTAATATTCCGCAACAGAACATGTATGTCTTGTGTAGTGGATGAAGCGTCCTCGTTATCTACAATAGCAAAAGGTTATTGTTCAGTCTCTTATGATCCTCTTAAAAAGTTTTCACTCTAAATTTTAAAATTCTGCAAGTTCATTTACAACTATGGTGGTCTGTGCTTAAGCATCTAATTAGATGCCAGTCTGCAAACTGACAGTAAGTAGCCATTTCCTTTTATATGCCTGATTTTGATAAGATATAAAAGGCTGAGTGAGAGCACTTGAGCTAGTAAGCATTTCCTTATTGTGTAGTTAATCACAAGTCATGTGACTCAAACCTATTTGAAACTACCCATGAGGATCACTTTAACTCTTTGGTGCTGGTGTCGTGTCCATGTTTCTGATGGATGTCCCTGGGGGGAATCGGAGTTGTTCCTGATACTTTCAGGAAAGGGCCATTCTCTGTTGGCTTCTCTTAAGTGATTTATTTTAAATGTGTGTATTTAAACAGATTACTATAAAGCTGAAAGTTAATCTGCTACCCCCATCTGAAGGTGCAACATGGCCAAATATTCCTGGGTCAATTTGTGAACATAAATGCCCAGCATTTTGTAACATGAAAAGAGATTTGTTGCTGAGACCACTGTTTGTGAAATTTCTACCACTTGTAATTCTAATTTCAGTACTTCTGGACTGTGCCTGTAAATATGCCATGTTTACAATGGTGGAGATGCCAATAAATGTGCCAACTGCAGTAAATTCAGTATCTATTGAAAGCACATCCTGTGCTGGAGCAGTATACACTTACTAAAGGCAGATTATGGTGTAGGACCAAAATCATGTTATGCTGTAGATCCCAGAAACTCATTTGCATTTTCTTTTCAGCAAGATTGTTTTATTTTACAGCCTGTTTGCATTAACAGAATTATTTATGGAATATTTTTATCTTTTTCAAGAGGGCAGCTCTTGAGGCCAGGCAGAACACTTGATATTTTTTAATGGTGCCTTTTGTTTTTAACTTGCAGCTGCTTCTGGGTTGAGTGAATCATTCTGAAAATTTGCTAGTAAAAGTCTTAGAGTAAAATAAATTACTAAACAGTTTCCCATTAAAGGTGCATCTTGAAGTGACTGCGTAGTTGCAAGTACAGGTTCAACCTCCCTGGTCTGGCACCCTTGGGACCTGAACTAGGGAATTTGCCAGACCAAGCAAGGGAAGTCAGGCCTTAGGCTCTCCTGGTACTCGCCACTGCGCTACTCCCAGCATGCCTGCTTGACTCCGCTGTCCGCAGTCCTCTGGTGGGGCTCCACTGTGGGCCACCAGCCCCCCTCTAGGCCATCAGCACAGATCCAGCTGGTAGAACTTCTCTCTGACCAATCTCACTCAAGCTGCAGCAGGGCTCCCTACCCCTGCTGGCCCTTCTCTGATGCATGGGGCTTCTCTCTGATTGGTCTCACTCCAGCTGTGGCAGGATGAGGGCTCCCTGACCTCAGTCCACTGGCCCTATAGGCTGCCAACCACTGGCAATATCTGTGTCTGGGGCTCTCTGCTGCTTTAACATCCGTGTCTTGCTGGATCACAGATGTTGCTGGACCATAGAGGTTCAACCTGTATTATAAAGAGAATTCCAATATCTGCAATTAAATATCATAAATTTCCCTCTGCTTCAGTACAGATGTAGGACAGAATTAGAAATTAATGAATGATGATCATTGTTCTGTTTAAACCCTTAGTAAGCAGGCTGGAATCTGAGTTGAATATTGCCCTTCTGGAAGCCATTCCACCTGCTTTTGGTTCTCAATTAAAAAAAGGTTTCTAAAAGGGTAAGACACATAAGCTACCAGATTTTGCCTTCAGCTACTGTAGTGTAGGTACAGGTCCCAGTATGTCTCCTCTCTGGTTACCTGTGTTGGATGTAAACATCCCAGATATTAAGAGGGAAGTATACACCTGAGGAAATGTTTACTCTTGGGAGTAATGTGCATGAAAATAGTGGTTACTGGTGGACTCCTGGATAAGTCTGTGTGGATTCTTTTGCTTTTTTTTAAATCATTTATAGTGGGACTTCTACATATAATGAGCCTACATGAGTTATTTCAGGTTTAAATATTTCTTTTGGGTGAATTTTCAAGATGGCACACTCATTAAGATGAAGTTTAATTGCAGCTTAATTTTAAAGCAAGCACCAAATCCCATCTTCTGTTACAAAGAGGTTAATAAACCACCATTTGCAGGTCTTACTTAAAAGCTTTCATCATGACTTCTGCATCTCAAAGAATGTGTCTCCGTGGGGATTTTTAGACTAAAAGATGTATACCTGTAGGCTAATACAAGTTCAGATGTGCAGGTTAGTATAGTTTTAACTGTTCACATGCTAGCGAACTAGTTTAATACAGGCAGTGGATTTTTCAGCACAATGGAGTACACATTAAACTGTTGTGAAAAGTTAGCTCTGCAGTTGTAGCAGCAATCTTCATGTCCAATAAATGATGTAATTTAAAGTTTTTGATTGAGTAATACTTAGTACTAAAAACAGTTTTGATCATTGTGCCAAAAAATTGTAATTGATAGGAAAGTAACTTTTTCCAGTCTTCATTTAAAAATTGATTTAATATTTGAACAAAGTGGTTTAGCAAATATGTAGTTGGTTGAAGCTGTAATTTAGGAAACTGGAAATATGTGCCTCCATATGAAATTACAGATTTCTTTAATTCAGGTACAGCTTCTGCCAACATTTTTAAGGCTGATTAGCTATATGGCGAAGAATACTGATCAAGCAAACTTCTAGTTTGAACGTGCTCCCATGTGTACTCAGACTTTATCAATCACTTTACTGGCAGAGATTCTAGAAACCACAAAAAGCTTTGACATGGTGTTGTGCTAATGTAGAGTCACTTAGTATGGCTAATGTGTGTGCTGTCTTTCAACCATCTCCAGGGTTTTTTTTTCCTAATTGTCAATACCATCTGCCTTGTTGAATGTCATAAACTATTAATTATTTAACAGAACTGCTGGTTCAAGATTATTTGGAGGAGAAAAACGCATTAAAACTGCTTTCTTCAGAGGAGAGCGGTTGACCCTCATTTGGCAGTGCTGAATTGACATGCCAGCTAGTTCTTGTGTGCTTACTGTAATGCATGGATTGGAAATAGGTAACTCTTTAATTCAGTTAATGTAACCACTTGTCCCATCATGAAGTTCACATTACTTCTGGGTGAAATTAAAATATTGTGAGAAACATTCCAAAAGTGCTTAGTCTTTGAGGACACTGTCACCTCCACTAGATTTAGTGCTGTGCTTTAAAATGTTGGTGAGAATAGATATTGGCTAATTCACATAGTTGGTATGAAATGGTTGTGTAGCAGAATGACAGATTTTGAGATAGCATTTCCTGTAAAGTAATTAAGCATGGGTTGATGGTGCACTTTGTATACAGTAATCTGGCATGCATGCTGGTAAAACTACTTCCGACACTTCAGAGGCACCACAAGCCTTTTTATCCAATTGCTGGTTGTGTAAAATACATGCAGAATGTTAATGCAGTGTTTTTATGGTAAATGTGTGAACAGTGTTACTAATTGATTATAACTGATAACAGATTAAATGTGCCTGACATTCTTATACCACACAGTATGTTTAGGTTTTGACTAATAGGGACTTCAGTGGAATAGTCTTAGATATTTCAAGCCTTTGTTTTACTTACACAATGGTGCTCTATTTGTGTTTTTTTTTTTAAGCATCTGAACACTTGTACAACAACATTACATCCAAAGGACTCCAAAACTAATCTGTTAAAACATGCTTGACTCTTAGTTTGGCGCTTAGCTCTGATTTCCCATCTAATGGCTTTAATTTTATTTTCACTTGTTGCTGACTACTTAGATGAAAAACCTTCAGTAATGTTACCAATTATGAAGTGATTCTGCACTGCCTTTGGATTGTGTATGTATTCAGAAACAGTCTTAAAGCTTTTATTTAACCTAATTAAAACAGGGACTTGTGCCACTTGTTCTATAGCAGGGCTGTTGTATAGACTTCCCCTGTTTAAAAAAAATCACTTGCTATGAACTCCGTTCATAGCGTCCTCCTAATGGGTCTTTTCTTTGTATTTGTACAGTGGCTCAGTGAAAGATGTTGCCATGAGTTGATATTGTAACCAATAAACAAGTGCTTTTAACCAGACTCACTGTGGTGTATTTATTTAACAATCTTCCTTCTATCATGGCTATCTTTCCAAGGCAAATGATGCATAGCGGCTAGTGCATGATCCTATAAGTGGCTGAAAAGAGACTTTCCAGCATACATAGAAAAGAATGGAAATATATTTAACTTATGTCTTTAGTCAAAGATGTGACACAAAATAGCACTGCCTCATCCAGGCAGTGAATGTACTCTGGACCTAGCTCAAGTCAATCTTTTTGAACAAAGATCCAATGGGCTGCAGTAGTGATTAGAGCATCTAGATTTCTGCCACTCTTAAAACTGACAGACAATATTGACTTCAGGTTCAATACTGGGCCAGTCCTAAGGGTGCTGTATTACAGCAGTTGAACCTGTACTACTACTTTTTGCTGAAGTATCAGGGGAAATGAAGGAGCTTTGCCATGCTCTTAAAAGATGAGAGCAGAATACATTTATGGGAAAGGCCAATTTCTAAAATAGCCCATGGAAGCACTTAATTTGTACAGAGCCCAACAGCATTCCTTTAGATAAAAGTAACATACGTTACAGTGAGAGAGACAGCTGCTCAGGAGTTAAATGTTCTTTCCTCTTCATTAAAAAATGCACAGTGAACTTGCTTGTTGGGAGCAGCCAGGATTTTTTTTTTTGTAAAGCTTAAAGTTAACAGGAAAACCACAACTCACTCATGCATACCCTTAAATGAATAGGACCTAAATCATGTGTAAGGAGCAGTTATGACATCAGGCAACAAAGGAGCCATACTTTTCTGAAGAACCACACACACACACACACTTTTCCTCCTGTAGATTTTTTAAATTTTATTTTCACTGCTACAATCAAGCCTTCAAGCTTGATGTCTTTTAGCAAAACTATAGGGAACAAGTAAACAGCACTCATGAAGTAAATCAATTTCCACAAAAATGAAGCCTTGAATTATACAGATCTCAAACACTGTAATAAGTCCGTCTGAGCTAAATACTACTGAAAGAACCTTGTACTTTAGGACATGGGTAAAAGATGCAAGGTAGCTGGTGTACTACTTATTAAGGAACCAACTAAACTATGTGTACATATGGATTGTAATAGTTAACATATTGAATTTAGTTTGGCAAGTTAAAGGAACAGTTTTTTCCCCTGCAAATTAAACCAGTTTTTAGTGCCCTAAATTACATTGAGTGAAATTGCCAGGTATTTGATATAGTGAGAAATCTTCATAAGCTAGGCTCCATCAGGGGCCCAAATAAATAGAAAACAGCAAGCCCTTCAGGCAGTGCTCAGACAAAAGCTTTATCCCAAATAATGCAAAAATTCAGCTGAGTCTAGAGCACCTTTATAGCAAGAAAAAGCCTGCTTTTTGTGAAGGCTTGCATACTGCACTTTATACATATTAATTTACTTTGGTTTTCAGTGTTTGATGACTCTGCCATTCTATCACTGAACTACACTTAAATGTTTAAAACTTTCTAAAATAACTAGAAAGAATCAAATTTCCTTAACTATCATTCATGCAAATAAAAATGGCAGATCTGTCTATAAATGAATAAAGGTAGGGTAACTGCAGCCCAGCCTAACTGGTTTTATTTGCATTCAGATAGTCTAAGGTAGCACTTTAGAGATGTTCACCTAGTACTTTGTCATATTTGTTTTATGAATGAAAACAGCATCTAGGCACTGGCTTATTTCTAAAGAACTGGGAACCATTGATACTGATGTGAGAGAGAAGGAAGAACAGATTCTCTCCTTACATAACTCCTGGATGCCAGGAATGTGAGATTTGCCACAAATACTAAAACAAAATACAGGGGATTTTTTTTATTTTAAATCTCCAGAAGAATAAATTCAGTACATCAGTAAATATAAATCACTTTGCTTTGCAAAATTTCTCTTTACCACAGCTTTTAGATCAGTTCATTGCAAAAATGTGAACTGGGCTTTACAGTATCTGACAAGTATAATCAAGGTAATTCTAAAAATCATTTCATCATGTGACTCCACAAGGGAGCAATGTGTCATTGTATGATTTTGTCCCATAGGCCATTACCCAAGGAAGCCATCAATAAAAGGACTCTCTTATTTATTCTGTTGAAGAAAATGCTTTGTAAAAACATCCAGCTCATTTTCAAGGTGAATGGCTTTGTTCCTGTAAAACAAATAAGAGAAGAGTGATCCATCCACCTGTAGTACCAAATAACACCATACTCCAGGCTTTATTTGCATATATCCAAATTCTCATAAGTGCCTTCAGCCTCTTGTTAGCAATGAAATGCAGGACATTCAAAATCTTAGGCAATAACAAGTGCTCTGTCTAGTCAGGGTCTGAGATTGCATTCAGACAAAACCAAAACTCCCCATGCAGCAGCACAAACCCAAAAATCCAGATTCAACTGATTTGGACTTGCATTACTGAGCCCAGTCAGGGGGAAAGAGGTCTCAGCTCAGACTCCAGCCTGAGCAGGAACATCTCCATTATTTTTAGCTCTGAGCCCTGTGTCAGGTGACTCAGGCTCTGAGACTTATTGCAGTTTTGTGGGGTTTGCTTTTTGCAGTGTAGTCACATCATTACCTCTCAGGACAGGCTAGTTCCTTAAGCATTTCACAAGGGCATATGGAATTACTGTGCTAGAAGGGAGTGTGGATTTCTTGTTGCTGGTAGCAAGAAAAAAAAAAAAACCTCACCGTCCTTCGTAGCTCTCACTCTTTTGCTATTGTAAACAGGATCTCACCATTGCTACCATCTTTTGGCAGCCCTGGGTAGATGCAGCATTTTCAATGCCATTCACTTGAGCAGCTCATGTACGGTTAAAAACCACCAACACTGTTTACTCTAGGGGTCCCATAGCTAATGTTGGTTTAGATGAACCTCTTTTAACAGAAGTTTTTAGAAAACAACCCTAGTGGAGCAATGGACTCAGCCTGAGGATGGCACACAGCAAGCCAAGCATTACCCCCAAATGGTTGCTAGGTGAGGAGGCTATAGGGTGCACGGTCAGCTGGCTGGCAGGAGTTGGGGGCCCACCCACCAGGAAGGAATTTACTCTGATCCCAGCAAGAATGTCTATGGTGGAAGCTTTGTACCAAGGATCTGGGAACTCAGGCTCCATTTCTAAGGGGAAAAAAACACTCAGGCAGGGCAATGATAGGCATTGTTGGAGCTTGATAAAATAAAAGAATTCTTGAGAAATCTCTTTTTCCTCGGCAGAGAAACCACCAGGCACATCAACATGAGGATTAAGGATGTTTTAAAAAAAGGATAAAAATAGTAACTCCATTTCTGTTACACAGTTAAACATGTTACCTGGGTGCATACGCTTATTGGTTCTCTGGTTAAACTCTTACACGCCTCATGAGGATGGGTGATATTCTTCTGGATTTCCCCCACATCTCCTCCAAAAACCACACTAGTTAACATAGCTCTAGGGGACAACTGCTGCCATTGCTGTGTGAGGCAAGGCAAGACAGATGTATTACCGTGCATCATCCTGTCCCACAATTTCAAGGCCCAACTCAAGCCAATGGCAAAACTTCCTTCACTGGAGTCAGGATTTTCTCTTTTAAGCAACTGGCTGAGTGGACACAAAAGGATCATTACCTTAGATTCTTTGAGTTACTCTGGATTTTCTCTAACTGATCTATTTCTTTGGACAGCCTAGCAATTTCTTCTTCCAGGTTTTTCTGAGTAATGTCGACTTGCTGGCACAGTCGAGCAAAGGTAGTGGCCATTTCTCTAAAGGAAAACAAGTTTGTAATCACAGTTGTTTACCATACTTTGCATCACACTGCACTTCAGAGTCCACAGGTAGAACAATGCAATCACAACTGCATGAAGAAGAATGAGTAAGGGGATTATCTCTCCCCTCCTCCCCCACCTCAAAAAAATCAACAGAATAAATCAGGCAGAGGAAGGATTCAAACTTGAATCTTCCATATTCCAAGTGAGTGCCTTAGCTGCCAAAGGGGTATCCTGGCAACACACACCAGCTATTGTGTGAGGCAGGCTCTGAGCATGCTTTCTGGATAAGAACAACAGGTGAGACAGGTATGAGAATATCTCACCTGAGAACCCACAGGACCTCTATGTAGCTAATTAGATGTGAGGCAGGATCAAACCTTTAGGTAGCTAAGTTCCTGCCACTAGGCATGTGCAAAGCTGCTGGACTTAAACTCATTCAGATGTTAAGGGCTAAATTCAGAAAGCTACTTAGGTGCTTATCATGGAACACAGAAGGAGAGCCACCAATATTCAAATTGAGCAAGCCAACAGCTTTGATCCTGTCTGCACTTATCTGAGGTTTCTCACTACTTCAAACCCTATTCACCATATTGAATGTTCCTTCCACTGACTCTGATAAAGAACAATTTCTGTTTGGCGCAGTACTACTGAACACACATTCCATAGTTATTAAAAATCAAAAACATTTTGATAGGACAGCACACAAAATTTCCACAACTGTCCCATTAGAACAGTCATGATCACTGAGTGAGGGAAGCAGTCCTTCCAGAACACTATATATAGTTAAACTGGTTTAGGTTCGAAAAGCCAAGCCATCCCGACCCAAGTCTTACAAGATCTTAGTGAAAAGAATATGGCTACAGCTGACCACAAGAACAGAGCCATATTTTCATATTAGTGCAACAAGCTGATGGGCTAAGAAACTGCCTATAGAGACTGAGAATCTAGATCTTCAGATGGATTCAAGTTAGGGGCAAAAATTACCCTGGCAAAACAATGTATAGGCAAAGCTATCAGGCATAAACTAACTATACGATTTCAAATACTAAATAATGAGGCTGTAATACCCTTTGAGTGGTCTCATTTCTTACTGTGTAAATCTCCCATTTATCCAAAAGAAAAATTAACATTTAGAAGTGCATCTTAAATGCAAGATGAAAGGCTTACACATTACACAGGCCAAGTTCAATTTTAGTATAACTTAATCAACTTCATTCCAAATTAGACAATTACACTAGCCGTGAATCTGTCCCACCATCTTTTTTCCATAAGTTTTTTTTATAGTCCAAATCAAACCATCTATGAATGATGGAAAGACAGGCAATGTTTTGATCTCCCAGCAACAGCAGCAAAAAAAAAAAAAAAAAAAAAAAAAAAAAAAAAAAAAAAAAGGACTGTACTAATGAAAATTGCATAATATAAAGTGCTTAGTCACCAGCAAGCTTCCTTAGTGCCTGTTCTTTAAACTAGTCCATTTCCTGCCCAGGATGAGTAAAGAGATTAAAACGGGTCTGGACAAAATGGGGGCCAAATCCGGCCCACCAACCCATCGGATCTGGCCCATGGATGCAATGGGGAGCCCCAGACAGACTTCCTGCTTACCTTGCACTCCTCCCTCTGCCCCCCACACCACTCAGAAAAGTGGCTGTGGCAAGCCTAGGGGAGGGGGAAGTGGTGCTTCATTCTCTGCTCCTGCCCCCAGTACAATCCCATTGGTGTGAATCACCATTCCCCCTCCCCTCAGGATCTTATTCACCAATGCACCTGGCCTCTGCAGGGGCACAGCAGGCAGAGAAACTGCCTGAGAAATGTGCTGGGCAGCTGGCCAGGAGTCACCCAGGTAAGTCTGCTGGCCAGAGCCTGTCTCTGGCATGCTAGCCCTTCCCCCCCCCCCCCAACCCATTGCCACCCCACACAACCCAAACCCTCTGCCCCCCTTCTGAACCCAGACCCCCTCCCAGACCCTACCCTCCAGTCCCGTCCCAGGTCACAATCACTTCCTTCGCCCAAACTCCCTCCCAGTCCTGCACTCCAATACCTTACCCAAAGCTCCCTACTGCACTCAACCTCCATCCCAGACTGCGCACCTCCTCCATCAATATCACGGAAGAGTGCAGCCCTTGACTACTTCCAAAATCTTGGCATACCCCCTCCCTCAAATTATTGCCCACCCCTGGATTAAAAGCACATGAATGAAAGTTAACAAAAGAGCTCAAGAAAAGTGATGATTTTTCTGTGAAACAATATCCATAACATTTCTGCCTCAAAAATAAGCCACACTTCTCAGAAGTTCCCCTCCCACTCCTTTTACAAACATTACCTAAGAATATTCCTTTTTCCCCATGGTGCATAGAATCATTTTCACTCTCTCCCCTACACCCAAAAGGTAATCATGGTGTGTGAGGTTTCAACACTAACAATAAAGTGCAAAACTACTGCAAAGTCATGATAAAAAATGAAAGGGGGATTCTTTGCCATAATAGAATTCGACCTACTTTAAATCTATTTGAAGTTAAGTAGAATTCAAGTGGACCTTTAAATCTTCATACTTAGGCATCCTTTCAATTCTTTATTGTATCTTTCATTGACAAATACATGCATATAAATGGTCACTAATGAATTTCTTGTACAGTAAACCTCCAATTGTTTGGCATGCAGTGGTCCGGCACCAACTGGAACCCGGAAGTGCTCCGGCCAGCCGGACAATTGGAGCTTCCGCATGGCTTCCCCAAGTCCACTGCTGAAACTGACCAGCTGCGGACTTGGGGAAGAGGCGCAAAGCAGAGCAGCTGGGATGCAGCCGGGCGCCAAGCAGGGGGGTGAGGGGCGGCGCTGCGGGACCAACCCGGCAGGACCCCAGCTGTTCTGCCCCAGGGCTTCCCCAAGTCTGCCGCTGGTCAGTTTCAGCAGCAGCAGACTTGGGGAAGCCGCCGGGTTGGTCCCGCAGCACCGCCCCTCCCCAGCATCCAGTTTGCCCCACACCGCGCCGTTCCCTGCCCGACTCCCCCCTCACTCCTGCCACAGCCCCCCTGCCGGAGTACCTCCTGATACTCTGGCATATCTGATAATCCAGCACCCCTGAGTCCCAAAGGTGCTGGATTATCGGAAGTCTGCTGTATTACTGACTACAATGAAAAATATAATACTTACTGTTGCACTTGATGGCTGCAATTTGCACTAGTAAAACTGACAATCATCTGCAATTTTTCAGTAGCATAGTTTACAAACTGCTGTTTAAAGGCTCTCTCTTTTGCTTTAGTTGTCCAGGTTAGTCTCTCATAGACATACAATAATCCATACATACTCAGGGAAAGACAGATGAGTTTCCAGCCTACAGTTCTCCAAACCTGAAAAAGGAGAATCTTTTCATGACCTGAACAAGGTTTGTGACAGTAGGTCTAATCTAGGGAATATATTTTGTCAGAGTATAGTCATAATTAGAAGAGGATAGAAAAGTGTTAGCTTCCCGCTCAAAGTATTTGCTCCCTTTGTATTTTTCTGTCTAACTAGATTACTAAAAACCATGTTTTTCATCCAGGTAGCATTGCAGTACAACACACCTAGCTAAGTAGCTAGATCCTCTTCTGCCTCAGCTTCAGAATAATAACTAGGTTCAGAATACAGAATCTTTATGGCTAGTGATGAAGTAGAAGGCAGAAAGCAAAACTCTCATCAATTCCAAATGGAGCCTGACAAAAATCAAATCATTTCATAATTAAACCAAGCACATTTATCTGGAATAAATATAGGTCCATGCTGTATCTAACCTATATGAGATTATACCAGGTGGGGAATAAGCGGCCCATGAACAAGACATGGTTTCCCAGGGATAGCCCCTGATAGGTCACCATCGCTTTATTTACCTGCATGTTCATAGGTACAACCTCTTGCAGCTCCCACTGGCCATGGATTGCGGTTCCCGGCCAATTCGTGGTGAACAGGATCTGCAAGCGGCCGTACCTGCAGATGCGCAAATAAGTCAAGTCCATGACCTGGCAGACTATATCTGGCTCATGGGCCGCTTAATGCCCATCCCCATGTGGAGTCATACAGGTTAGAGCACAGCAAGACTAATTCCTGGAGCCTTTGTCTATGGATTTAAAAAAAAATGGATATCAAAGATCTTTATTAAACTGATCACTCAGTGTAAATATTTTAAGTTCACAATTTTGTAGTTCCTTACAAAGAAATTCTGCCTCGACTGATTAGTATACAATTCTTTACCATGCTAACTACTAATTGTTGCATTTCACCTGTGACTGCCAGGACTTGTCAAGCTCATGAAAAGAAAGTGCACCTATTGCGCACCTCCTTTGCTCAATCCAACTGTAGGAGAGGATGAAGGTTTCATTAAACTGGTACTTTTGGAAAACAGTTATTTATGAGCCAAGCTGAGGAGGAAGTGTATGGAAGGGAGCATGTCAACTAACAGCCACAGCATGCTCAGATGAACAGGATAAGAAAGAAATTTTGTTCAAAAGCTAAAAAATAAATAAAAGCAGAATTTTCACACAACTGGGTTAAGCAAAACAGATGCAGTGTCCTATAAAGATGAAAATGTTTAAAGGAGAGGCTAGCAAACATTGTTCAGCTGTATCTGCTCAACAAGACTGACTTCACAGCTCTATTTAAATCATGAGTTGAATGGAGCTATGCTGAGTCATGCCATCTGAGGACTAGGCTCATTGCTAACTAGACTGATTCTAACAAGCACCCAGTCCTATGAAGTAGCAATAGCTTGCAGTACCCCCCAAAAAAACAAAACAAAAAAGCAATTGGAACAGTCTCTGCCATGCTTTCAATTATAGTGAAGGTTGCTAATGCTACTTGCCACTCCTCCAATGATGATGATGCTCATAGAGGTCCGTGATGTTAGTGAAGCTAAACTTGTTACCAAAGAAACCATGAGTTCCTCCTGTGATACGTTCTCTGGAGTGACAGCAGGAAAACAGGTGGCAGAGGGGGTGGAGGCTAAAGGACGAGGGATCTAGAAGAGCAGAATAAGGCAAACCGTGATAAGCACAATGGATCTGTAGAGCAAACTGCTTGGTTTTATTATTTATTTTGCTTTCCCATATGCAGGGTTAAAACCTGGACTTTTTTCAAGTAGATAAGACTGTTTGGGAGATTCAGAAACGCTCTTCATTTCTTTCATCCTCAACAGCAGTAATGGCAGCTTAGACAGTTGCTCAACAAATGGATTAGTGAGTTAACAGGAGATGGGCCGTTCCGGAAGATCTTCTCATCCACCCAGATGGGGTGGGACAAAAGGCAAACAACAGACCCAAGCATAATTAAAGATTCTAGTATGCACTGTAGTTAGTTGTTTCATTTCCATTATGCCTCAGCAATTTCTATCCACTCCCCACTATGCTAGCTGCCTCCCGCCCACCGTGCAGTTCTCCCAAGCCCAATCTCCCCTAAAAATAGGCCCATTTGCTCATTGATTTTTTTTTTTGTTAAACTTTGACGCTAGGGCAACATCTTTAGTGGATCCTGAATCCAGATTTCATGGTAACCTCATGATGGGCTGAACCAAAATCCCAGATCGGAACAGCCTCTCAAGCTTTGCAAGAGAGAAGGCGAGAGAGATAACATCTGGAGCTCTATTTTGCAGTTTTGGGGGTCATCGCTACATTTATCGTAACAGCAGGAAACCATAGTTTCTTTCCACTTGTTAGTGCTGATATTTAAAAACTCCATTGCCCCAACTAACTAGCAAATTCATATACTCTGCTTTAATTACGCACAAGCAGTAAATGAAGAGGAGTCCACAAAGTTAGTTACAGACAAACACAACTCAGAGTTCCCAAGAACATACAATAACTGCAGGAAGTACTAGAAAGTTGGTCTGGCGCCATTTCAGCCCTGAATATAACCCAGTAATGACAACCCTCACCCAAACAAGCTTCAGACAAAAGGAACATAAGGAGCAGAAATAAAACATCAAATATTGACCCAATCCATTCTGAAAGAGCCGAGAAGCACTCACCTGTGAGGCAGGATCTGCCAGCCCAAGGAGCACCCTATGAGCATGTTTTGGCCCAAGGAAGCGGTTTACAAGGGCGGTCCACCCCAGGGAGAAACGAAACATGATATCCTCTTGAAAATCGGAACACAGACTGTGACAGTTCAAATCATAACTGAGGTCAAATTTCTTGCATGGGATTAGCATCTGGAGCTGATTCTGGACACCAGAAGGTAATAGTGGCTTCAGATTTTCTAAAAACAAAGTGGATTAACAAAATGTAGTTACCATGCAAAAACTCTTTCATCTTGGGATGGTTAAATGTTGCACTCATTCTGTATTAGGCTTTTTAAATTTCAAATATATAAGCAACAGTATTAACTGAAGCCTAACCTACCAGAGTGTTTACTTAGTAATTTCCATTATAATTAGAGTGCTCAGCCTGTGAATGGCACAGTTTAAACATCATCTGTCTCATTAGGGTCAACTATTAAACACTTCAGCAAAACATCCATCCAGAAAGGTGGTGATAACAAAAAGGGGAAAAAATGATTGGAGATGAACCTCAGATCTTTCTGGTAGGTTCAGTTAAAGTCCTAAAGTCCTGGATGGACAAAGGACAACTTGGCCAACCCTACAAAGTGGGGTAAAAATAAGGAAGAGGGGGCTTCTCAAGATCTCAGGAATAAGTCAGTAAAGGCTTCATATATTTCCTTCATATATTTTCTCATGCCCTAGTAATGAAACTAGGACTCAGTTCAGACTGCAGGGACAGAGGCATTTAAAAAAAGAATCCTGAATTATTACCATAAAGGACAAAAGAGTACAGAAAGGAAACCACACCAAAATGTGAACTTCAGGATAGAATCCTAGTTTGCAGGGAGGGAACTAAGGTAAGGGTTCCATTGCAGTAATATCTGACAATCAAGGCACTGTTTATATTTTAACACAACCATTGCTAATTTGAGTTATTTTACTTATAGTTCCCTCCCTTAAGCTAGCTATACACAGGTTAAAAAGACACAGGACGGAAAGAAAGGTAGTAATCTAGCATGACTTGGGAAGCCCTGTGTTCTAATTTCAGCTCTACCACTAACTGAGTGTGGGACCTCATGCAAAAAACAAAAACAAAAACACTAAATCTCTATATTTCACAGCTTCTTCAACTTGGGATAATTACTCCTACCAAATCTCCCAAATCCCCAATGGGAAAGGACGGGTGCCCAGGAACTTGGAGCTGTAAAGAGTTATCAGATTAAAACCCAGTCAGGGTATGCAATTAGCTAGAGGAAAAAATAAAAGCATGAATTTACTTGGATTAAACACTGTTGGAGGGAAAATACTTCTCCAATATTCATGTGATCAGTGCTTAGCGGGTGAGCTATGACTGGGACTTCTTCAGGTTGCCCCATACAAGCAACAACTGTAAGCAAACAAAGTCCTTTTGGGATTCAGCTGGAGCATGCCCATGTTCAGACTCATATCTGTGCAAAAGTAATGTTACTCTGTAAATATTACCAATCATTTCCTGCTGTGATTGATGCATAGACTGATTGACTTCAGTGGAGCAACGGTCGGCCAGAATCCTTCCCAAACCATCTTCTATGTGCTTGTTGAGCTCCTAATGTTTCATGAAGAAAACATGTCAGCAAACCAGCTACGTTAGAACAATTTTGAGGTGTGGTGAACTCAAGAAATTCCTATAATCCTTGATCGTATTGTTATCCATGGTGGGGAGAAGAAGAGCATAAGATCTCATAAGGTATCCCTCGTCTGTCACCCATTCCCAGACTCTGACAAAAAGACTAGGGACGCCATTCCTACCATCCTGGCTAATAAGCATTGACGGACCCATCCTTTATGAATAGTAGCCCAAAGTCTGTGACTAACACTGAAATGCTGGCTGTTCCCTCTGGGCAGTGCTGTTGCCTGAGTCATGTCCTTCGCCTCCCGCCTTGGTGCTCAGCTGAGTTCTATGCAACTCAGCTGGGCGGCCACGTGAGAGCAAGTGGTGCAAGCAACCGTTTGGGCTCTGTGGTCCCCCGAGTGAGAGGCAGGAGCGGAGGAGAGCTGAGGGGGGGGGGGGGAGGCAGTAGGAGGAGGAGAGAGATATAAAGAGAGAGGGACACAGAGCGAGAGACTGGAGGCTCAGGAGAGAAGACTGACATGGAGGAGAGACCTGAAAATCCCATCTTATGATGGGCTAATTGGCTAGTCCTTTATGAATGCATCTAGTTTTTGAATTCTGTTAAAGTCCTGCTCTTCACAATGTCCTCTAGCAAGGAGTTCCACAGGTTGACCGCGCATTGCATGAAGAAATTCTTCCTTTTGCTTGTTTGTTTTAAACCTGCTACCTATTAATTTGGTGACCTCTAGTGCTTACACTACAAGAACAAGTAAATAAACTTTACCTTTTTCACTTTCTCCACCAGTTACGATTTTATAAACCTCTGTCATATCTCCCCCTCGTCTCCTCTTCCCTAAGCTGAAAATCTCAGATTGACAGACAATATTTCCCTCTAATCCTTTAAAGAATAGGATGAAATTCTCCACAATTTGCTCAAAATTTCTGCAAATTTTCTTTAATACCTGTGAAATGTGTGTGTGTGATGCTTAATAGATGCCCATACAGCTAAAGTTTCCCCAAATTATCAGGAGCCTGAGGATTGCAGTTGACCTCACTTTTAATACAGAGCTTTTTGGTGCAAAGTCTGCTGGTTTGTGCTGGGATTAGGGCAGAATAAATCATGTGGAGAGAGTCATTGTCTACACTAAGGATGTTAAGTTTAGTGTAATTCACTAATCAAACAGTCTGCATTTTTTGCATCAACTATTGGATTAGTCGATAGGGCGGCGCTGCCCCCTTAAAACGCTGCCGCAGCATGCCAAAGGGGGAAGTGCTGCACAGAGTCTGGGATCAGCTGGGGACTCCCCAGCTGACCCTGGGTCCATGCGGCGCTACCACCCTGAAACATCATGGTGACATTTCAAAGGGGCAGCACCGCACAGCTGATCCCAGGCTCTGTGCAGTGCTGCCCCTTTGAAATGCTGTGGCGGCATTTCAAAGCAGCAACACCACATGGAGCCTGGGGTCAGCTGGGGTCTCCGCGTTTCAAAGGGGCAGCACTGCACATTTCAAAGGGGCAGTGCCACCACAGCATTTCAAAGGGGCAGCGCCGCAAGGAGCCCGAGGCAAGCGTTGCACAGATGATCTGCACAGCATGGAGAAGGACCACGCACGCAAGTTCTCATTGTAAACTAACTAGAATTATAAAAGAGGTTGATCTCTGTAGCATTGCAATCATTAAGAAGGCAGCTATAAAACATGTTTCAGTTTTCAATACATCTATTTCAGGGAGCACAGTGCTACTATATTGCTCTGCAAAGTCAGAATTGTCTTGGTCTGACAGCAACCTGCTCACTGGCCTGAACAAAGATAAACCAAGTTCAACGGAGGACATTAAAGTATAAATGCCCTGGGAGCAGTGATGGTAGGTAGAGTGCTCATTCAATCCAAGAAGTGTAGATTATTTGCTCAACAGGAGACTGATCCTGCACTATCGAAGTCAATGGACATTTCAACATGCAGTTCAATGGAAGCATGACCATGGCCTGAGTACAAGACTCATGCTCTTTTTAAAAAGATAGTGTTGGTAGAAATTCCATCAACAAAACCTGGCCTTTTCAAAAATGAAAGTGTCCACGTCATGTTTACGTCAGTGAATGCAGGACTTCGGATAAAAAATTCAATTACAAAAAGTATTCTTAAAGTTGTTAGTAAAATGTTTCATGTACCAAAACCCAGTAAATATACACCAAACAGTAATTAAAAATGTCAGTGACCATTCTGATAAACATTTCAGTTAAAAAAAAATCCCCCTTCAAAATGCTGAAATGGAATCAATTTCAAAATCTTTTGCAACTTTCTCCCCATCATCTGTAGTTACTGTAATTTAATAGCAGAAATAGGGAGAGCAAATCTCCTAAGGAAGAACACCGCCTACACAAAGCATTATACTGTTACTCCTGGGAGAAATCTGTGCCAAAAAATTTAAAATTCTGTAAAATTCAGACATTTTATTTGTCAAAACACCACAATATAATCATATCAGCTTTAAGTATTTGGATAATTTATTTCAAATACCTATCAGCAAGTATGTATGTAACTATACAGACAACAAAAAAAGTTCCCTAGTTATAGAGTTAAAGAAAATCTTATGACAAGCCAGTTCCTGTTATGCTTTTGTCTGGGTATGTCACATATGCCACCTGGACACATTTTGGAATACTTCTGCCCCTCCTAACATTTGCAGCCCTTAACTCCTTCCAACCCAGCCCAGACATCCACACCCCCTACACTCCAGAGCCCAACTGTAAGGCGTCACCCCCAGCCCAGTTACCCACACTCCCTACCACTCTCCAGAGCCTAGCCACAGATTGCTCCTCTACCCCACCCCAGCACAGACACAAGCTCCTGGTACTAGCTTTTACTATGTTGGAATTCTGCACCACTGTGCAATGCAACATTTACAAGATAGAGAGTCAGGCTCTGCTAGGTCCAGCAGCCCCTAGCAGAGTCCAGCAGCACCAATTCTGTGGAGAAAAATTAAAATTTGTGCAGAACATTAGTTCTGCACAAATTCTGTATTGTAAAGTGAAATAGAATGCCCTCAGGAGTATATAGTTCATGAATTATTAAAACTGACATACTAAAAGGTAGAACAAGGAGCCAAGGTGAATGACAAAAATTATATTAATCAAACTACTCATGTACAACTTACACTTTTATACAACTTCAAAACTTGTGAAGAAGGGTGAAAATCAGAATAAAATTCATCAACCAAAACAGAGAGTCGACAAATCTCATCGGTCATTGCAGAAGAAACCTGAAAATGTTAAAATGTAGACACGGCAATAGAAGATTTTTCAGTTTAAAAAAAAAAAACAGTGCAAAGGAGGAAATTATTAAAATGTTAACTGCAACAACTAGATTCAGGTTAAAAACATTTTGCCCATTCTGATGATTAATCAAAAAATGCAAAACAGTTAGCAATCTGCTGTTAAAATCCCTCTTCACAGTAAAAACTTCATGAATTATCTAATTCTCATATAGAATAGGGGGTCACCAACAGTAGTCTCTGACCTTAACTACTTACCCTCCCCTACAGTAAATGTCATCCTTTGAAATGCACTGTCCACATGTATTCCACTTGTGATGCACTTCTGCCCCATGCATGGGAAATCAGAGTCTATGTCAATAGTAGTGGCCAATTGGGACTAGGGATGTTACATTTTGATTAATCAACTAATCGAGTAGCTGACAGAATTTCCATTGACTATTTGATTAATCGATAAGTGGGGGGAGGAACTGGGGCTCTTGCTATCGCTGCTGCTCTTCTGCCTTTTTAAATGCAGTAAGAGCCACCCGTGGTTCTTACTACATTTAAAAGGCAGAAGAGCAGCAGGGACTCAAGCAGTCCCCACTCACCTCCCATTTCGAAGGAAGAGGCACAACAGTTGCTTTAGTCCCCGCTCGTGCCATTTTCCCACTGCACCTCTACTTCCCCTACCCTCCCCACCTGCACCAGCTCCTGCTCTCTCTCCTTGCTGCCTCTCTCTGACAGAGGCAACAAGCGGGGGGAGCAACTAGTCAGGTCACTACTCAACTACCCGATAAGCATATGCTTATCAGATAGTCGACTAGTCACTTAAATCCCTAATTGGGACATTGTCTTCAGCTGTCAGGTGCCATAAGGCAAAGGTGAACTGAGTGAAACTTACTTTCAGTTCCTTCACTGAAACAGCATCCTGTTGACATAGGACTCCACAGTAACAGAAAAGTAGGAAGGTTATGGAAGACACGTGGACAACACATTGTGGAGAAGCTACACTACATTAAAAGCTATGCCTGTGATTCCCCTGCATGCACACATGTACTTATACTAGCTCTCTTCCACTGAGTGTGCATAAATGTAGCAGTGTAGCCGCACTACCACAGGGAGCATGGCAGCAGAGGCAGGGTTTAGACATGCTGAGGCTACATAGGACTGCACAGGTGAACCACCATCAGTTCCTTCTCTACCGTAAAGTCCCACAAAGGAAACTCCAAAGCAGAGGGGAAAGAGATACATCTTGAAGAGCTACAATTATTGTACAGGGTGAGTAACTTTTCCTCCTTCAAGTAGTTTCCCCGATCAGTGTTCCATTTCAGGTGACTTTGGAGCTGAGTCCAAAACTGAAGATAGAAGTGCACTGTTAACTGCTGCATCAGATCTAGCGGCACAGACCAAGGGACGTTGTTTGGGGAAAGCATATATTGAAGACAATGTAGTAGCTGTGGAAATCTCAATTACTGAAATATCCTTAAGTGGGGTCATCAACACTGATTATGACCTTGTACAGTGGGCGAATACCCTATGCGGGAAGTTGAGTATTGGCAGCATTGAGAAGAAACCCTGAAATCATCAATAGCTTTTGGATAGAAACAGTGGATCCTTTAGATCTGTCCACAATAGAGATGGGTTTCCTACCTAGATAGAAGACCAGTGTTCATCTGATGTCTAAGAACAGGTTTACACTACAAGGACAGGTCGATTTAAGCAACACAATTTGAGTTAATAGCGTAACTCAAATCGACATAGCTTAGATCGACTTACTGCAGGGGGGTCAAAACACACACACTCATTGATTCAGCTTACTCATCTCATTCTGCTGGAGTACCGAGTCAACAGGAAAGTGGTTGGCAATCGATTTAGTGGGTCTTTACTAGACGTGCTAAATTGACCACTGGTTGATGCTGCAGCAATCAATCCACCCCATAGCTCAGGGGTGGCCAACCCACTCCGGGCAAAGAGCCAAGATATCAGCGGATCCAGTGTGAAGAGCCAGGGCAAAGTTGGGGGAGGACTGCCCAGGGATGCAGGGGTGGCTTAGGAGCCGTGGGGGGAGAGGCTTCGTGAGCCGCATGCGGTTCATGAGCCACGGCTTGGTCACGGCTGCCATAGTGGATACAAGCGCTAAGGTATGGGCAGAAGCTACATGTCCTGAGTTACGCTGGTGGAGAGTTAAGTGGAATTTGTTTCAGATGAAACTCGAGTGACACCTTAGGTAAGAATTTAGAGCATGGGCATAGGGAAAACTTGTCCTTGAAGAATACAATAAAAGGAGGATCCACTATCAAAGCCCTGATTTCTCCAACTTTTCAAACTAACATAACGGCTATTAAAAACAGTTCATCTTCATGGTTCAGAAAGGAATAGGTCTCCACTGATGCAAATTGGAAGAGACTTCGTGAGACCTCCGAAAACTAGATTAAGATCTTGAACTGGAGTCAGGGCTTTTACTTGAGGAAAAAGTTCCCACAGTCCTTTAATGAACCATACAGTTATACTGTGAGAAAACACTGATAATCTTTTCAGTAAAGAAAAAAAGGCTGATTTCACAGCCAAATTAACTTTGATCATACAATCTGATACAACACTTTGAACAGGTAATCCAGGATAAGCAAAAATGAGGAAGATTCAGGTGCACATTGCTGGTTCTCACTAATAGCTAATTTTTTTCCGCTTCTGATGATAAATACTATGAGCAGATTCTTTTCTGCTGTTTAGCACCTCTACTATACCTTTACAGAATAGAGAAGGCTATCCCTGAGAGCCATCAAGGATCTACACCCAGTGGCTTAGAACTTCCAGGTTGCGATAAAACACTTGCCAGCATCTTGCAAGAGATGAGGGGCACACAGAAAACTGATTGCTAGAGAAGGAGATCAAAACAGGTAAGAGTACCATGCCTCTCTCAGACATGTTGGGACTATTAGGATAATCCCAGCTTCGTCCTACTCACAGGCATTGAAGGAAACCTGCAGTACAAGCCTTTCTTCCAACACCATAGTAATGTGTCTCCCAAGGAATGGAGGTCTACATCCCCTCTTGAACAAGTCAGACAATAACCCCTGTTTGCAAATAGGTCAGCTTCTGGATGTCCCCATGTTTGAAATATATCATCCTGTGTTCATGGGTTCAATTCCCATTCTTAATTCTGAGAGAAATGTCTGTTGAGGACACTGGCTGGTGGTGTTTCACATGTCATGAAGGTACATTGCTGAGATGGGAATGTGATGAACTATGCCCAATTTCCTAACTTTATGAATACACACAGAGTGTTATCTTATTCAGCCTTGCTAGATGATATAAAACCTGTAGGTTACATTGTCCATCACGACAGACCTCCCTCCAAGAGGAGGTAGAAAATGGAGATAGAATGAAAGGAGTCAGAAACGCCTAACAGGTTCATGTGCAGACTAATCTCTTGAGGTGATAGGTCTTGCATTGTAGCAACATCAAGATACACCCCGATCTCAGCAGCGATGCACCTGCCATTACTATGATCACTGGCATCACCTGAAGAAATGGAATGCCGGTGCCAAAACCGCAGTTTTCTTTCCACTAGCTTAAGGAATCTTTCACCTAACAGGGAATAGAAATGTGTCAGATTAAGCTGTGCCTCCTTGATCAGCAGACTGTCCTGAGCCACCCCTCAAAGCAATAAAGGTGTAACCTTACTTGATCTGTGACACAGCACATGCTATCATGGGACTCAGGAGCTGAAGACAGTTCACTTCACTAAGGTTTGAAAGCTCATTTGAACTGTTCTGATAAGGTCTGACAGGATTATGAATCTGTCCAGGGGAACATAGGCTCTGGTGGCCTATGTGGAGTTCACAGAGGACTTCTCAATTGGGGAGCTGGAGTCCTAATTGTAGAAACAAAGACATGGCTTTCTGGACAGATGACAGCACTTCATCAGAGATGAACCCTTGAATAGCTAATCATAGGAGTCTGGGAATACTACAATGGCATCCTGATGAAAATTTGAGACCATCACCAATAAAATTTGAGGACATACTTGAAGCTGAGGACAGTCCAACAGGAAACATCCAATACTGGAAGTGATATTGGCTGATCAAGAAACGCAAATACATTCAGTGAGACACACGTATCGCAATACTGAAATATCCATCTTTTAGAATGAGGGCTGAAAACCAATCCCATGAGATTAAGAGACTAATGAAGAAATTATTGTTGACAGTCATCATTCCAAAGTCTCAAATTTACAAACTTGCTTAGAAGTCTCAGATCTAAAAATCAGTCTCATCCCCCCCCTTTTTCTTTGACATGAGAAAATACCTCGTGTAGAAATCCTTCCCTTTGTTCTGAGCAGGGACAGACTGTGTCAGCCATATACAAAAAAGGAGTCTTATTTCTTGACTTAGTAAGAGCTCATACGAAGAGACCCCCAAAGAGGAGATGGGAAGGGGGGGCAGTATGTAAACTGCATGGGATAGCCTGATGTAAATCTCCCAAACTCATCTGTCTGTATAATTTGCTCCCCTGATTGTCAAAAATGGGAACGCATTTCCATTACCGAGTGGGGAACAGATGAACCCTCGACCACCTTGTCAAAACTGGGCTTTGATAATGAAGTTGCCTGTGCATGTGAATCAGAGGAATTTGTGGTTCTTTTCCTCAGGGACCTGTGGTTCTTTCTAAGAATTCTTGGAGACTACAGAGGGACTTGTCCATGTTCTCTAAAACCAACTTCAGACAAGGGCTGTCAATTAAAAAAAAATTAATTGTGATTAATCAGTTTTTATTGTAGTTTTTATATGGTTTCTAAATTTTCAAATACAGTAAACTTCCAATAATCCAGCACCTTTAGGACCCAGGGGGTGCCGGATTATCAAATATGCCGGACTATCGGAAGAGGGGGCTATGAAGGGTCTGGGGTGGGGTGGGGTGGGGTGGATGCCACCCCAGACCCCTCATAGCCCCCCTTCGATAGTTCAGCTCTGCCCCAGGCGTTCCTGATTCAGTCGCTGCTGGTCAGTTTCAGCAGCAGCTGAATCTGGGACGCCTGCTAGGGTGCTGCCAGGTTCGTCCAGTAGCACCAAACCTCAGCGCTGCGAGACCAACCCAGCAGCACCCCAGCTGGTCTTGGGGACGCCCGAGGCAGAGCAGCTGGGGTGCTGCCGGATTGGTCCCGCAGTGCCAAGGGGCGGCGCTACGGGACCAGCCTGGCAGCACCCCAGCTGCTCTGCCCCGGGCGTCCCCAATTCAACTGCTGCTGAAACTGACCAGAGGCTGATCAGAATCAGCCACTGGTTAGTTTCAGAAGCGGCTGAATCAGGACACCCGGGGCAGAGCAGCTGGGGTGCTTCCGGGTTGGTCCCGTAGCGCCGCCCCTCGGCGCTGCAGGACCAACCCGGCAGCACCCCAGCTGCTCTGCCCCGGGCGTCCAAATCAGCTGCTGCTGAAACAGACCAACGGCCGACTCCAGGAAGCCCGGAGCACAGCTGCTCTGCCCCGGGCTTCCCGGAATCAGCTGCTGGTCTGTTTCAGCTGTGGCTGAATCGGGGACGCCTGGGACAGAGCAGCTGGGGTGCTGACAGGTTGGTCCCGTAGCGCCGCCCCTCAGCGCTGTGGGACCAACCCAGCAGCACCCCTGCTGCTCTGCCCCTGGCTTCCCCGATTCAGCTGCTGGTCAGTTTCAGCAGCGGCTGAATTGGGGAAAGCCGGGCACAGAGCAGCTCCAATTGTCCAGCTGCCCGGAGCACTTCCAGGTTCCCGATGGTGCCGGACCATCATGAGTGCTAGAGCATTGGATGCCAGACCAATGGAGTTTTACTGCACATTGATTTTAATTAAGACCAAATAAAAAGTGTGCAGTACTTACTTTATATATTTAATAGATATCTATGCTGTAAAAAAAAAAAAAAAAAAAAAAAAACCATACTACAGTATTTCAATTCACTTCATACAAGCACTGCAGTGCAATTTCTTAGTCCCGAAGGAGCAACTTACAAATGTAGAATTTTTATATAGAACTGCACTCCAAAATACAACAATGTAAAATTTTAGTGCCTACAAGTCCATTCAGTCGTCCTACTTGTTCAGCCAATCACTAAGACAAACAAGTCTGTTTGTGTGTTTGGGAGATAATGCTGTACAATTATTGTTTAAAATTAAAAAAAAAACCTTGAACAACAGTCCTTTAGCTCCTTAGAGACTAACAAACGTAGCTGCTATACAAATATCTTTAAGACGAACTCTATGAAGGAAAGCCGTAGCGGGTGCCACAGCCCCGTAGAATGAGCTTTCAGTGTCTCTGGTAGTAGTTTGTTGTGTATAGCACAGCAACTTTTTAATGCAAGTAATAATAAGGTTTGAGATTCATTGTGATGAGATAGGTTGACCTCTGCCACATTCTGCAAGTGAGATTAGCAGGTGGTCTGGCTTGCAGAAGGTTTGAGTTCTCTCCAAGTAGAATGCAAGTGATCTTCGTACATCTAGTGAATGAAGCATGGCCTCGCGAGCACTCCGACGTGGCTTGGGGTAGAAAGATGGGAGTATGACTGGCTCGTTTATATGGAAGTTTGAACAAGCCTTTGGGAAGAAGGATGGGTGTGGACATGGCATGACTTTATCCTTGCTGAAGATGGTATATGGTGGAATTGCCATTAGGGCAGCTCTCTCCCCAACTCTGTGGGCCGAGGTGATGGTTAGCAGGAATGTAACTTTAAGCATCATCATTGAGAAAGGAGCAGTTGCTACTGGTTTGAAGGGAGCACAGGTTAGAGTGTCTAAAACTAGCTCCAAGTTCCACGCAGCTAGTGGCAACCTTCATGGAGGATACAAGTTGGAGACCTCTGAGGAACTTCCTTGTGGTAAGATGTGCAAATACTAAAGAACCATCCACTGAGCTATGGAATGCGGTGATCCCTGCTAGATGTACATTCAAACATGCTAGAGCAAACCCTGTTTCTTTTAATTGTAGGATGTAGTCCAAGATGGTGTGCAAAGGTGTAGTACCTGGGTCCAGTTTCTTGGCAGTGCACCAAGATAAGAATCTGTACCACTTTTGTAGGTAAGTGGATACAGTAGATTGCTTCCTAGTATGCAATAAAACATTTCTTACTTTATCCAAACATTAGAATTCATCTTCTTGGAACCAATTATAAGCCAGGCTGTCAACTGTAAAGTATGGGGTTGAGGATGAATTAGAGTCCCGTTTCTGGGTTCGGAGATGGGGATACATGGGACGGTAATAAGGTGATTGCGGAGACAGCTGATAAAGGTAGGGAAATCACATTTGTTGTGCCCAGAATGGGGCTACAAGAATAACTGTTCTCGAAGATCAACAGAGACAGCGCAACTCTGGGAATGATTGGTGTAAGAGGAAAAGCATAAGAGGGCCCCTTCCCCCAGTGGAGGAGAAAGGCATCCCCTAGAGATCCGTGACCTATTCTAGCCCTGGAACAATACTGCTGGCATTTTGTATTCTCATATGAGGCGAAGAGGTCTATGTGTGGACGATCCCAGTGATCGAAAAATGGCTGGAGGATGTGTCAGTGGAGCTCCCATTTGTGGTCTGGTGCAAAATGTCTGGTGAGTGAGTCCGCGAACACATTGTTGACTCCTGGTAAATAGGAAGCTGTCACAGTAATCACACTGCGGATGCACCAGTTCCATAGTCGAATTGCCTCAGCCCACAGGGAGCGAGAACGCTCCTGTCGATTTATATAATACATTGTGGAGATATTGTCGTTAAGGATCCTCACTAGGGTTCCTCGGATGTGCGGCAGAAAATGTTTGCATGCATTTGCCACTGCCGAGTTCCAATATGTTGATGTGCAATGTAGATTTCTCGGTCATCCATAGACCTTGTACAGATATGTCTCCCATACAAGCTCCCCATATGCCATGAGGGAGGCATCGGTAGTAATCAGTGTGGTACGTTGGTCCCGGTGGAATGGGATGCCTGCCAGTAAATTGTTTGGCTCGGTTCACCACTTCAGAGACGTTATGACATCGGTAGGTAGGGACACTTGTCTCCGTACGTCCTGTTTCCTGTGAGAGTAAATGGAGGCAAGCCAAAGTTAAAGACAGCGGAAGTAAAGCCTCGCAGGAGCAACCATGTAAGTTGTAGCTGCCATATGTCCCCTGAGCTGAAGACAGGTAAGTACTGACACACTGAGGCTGTTTGTGAGGGTAAAAACGAGGTCTTGGATTGCTCAGAATCATTGCACTGATAGGTACACCTTTGCTGTGGTTGAATCTAGATGGGCTCCAAGGAACTCTAAGGTTTTTGCAGGTAGAAGCATTGACTTCTGTTCGTTGAGAATGAGGCTTAAAAAAATAGAACGGGTGTCTGGTTATGGATATCATGTATAGAGCGTCAGTCTCTGATGGCCCTTTTATTAGGCAGTTGCCCAGATAAGGAAAAAATCATAATTCACTGGCGACGTAGGTATGCTGCTGCGACAGCGAGTGTCTTGGAAAACACTCTGGACGCCGATGACAGGCTGAAGGGCAGGATGCGGTGCTGATAATGCTCCAATCCAACCACAAAAAAACATAGAAACCGTCTGTGTGCCAGATGTATGGTAATATGAAAGTAGGTGTCCTGCAGGTTGTGGGTCATGAACCAATCTCCTTGTTCCAATGCTGGAATGATGGATGCTAGGGTCATCATCTTGAAGTGTTGCTTCCGTAGGTATCGATTCAATTTGTGAAGCTGTAGGCTAGGTCTCTATCCACTGTCTTTTTTGTTGTGAGAAAGTAGTGGGAATAGAAACCCCTGCCCTTGAACTCTTCTGACACCTTCGCTACTGCTCCGATGTCTAAGAGACAGAGGATTTCCGTTTTGAGTAGATCCTTGTGAGAAGGATGCCTGAAAAGGGACAGGGATGGTGAATAGTGTTAGGAAGGGTATGGTGTAGCCTGACGAGACAATCTCTAGGACCCAGCAATCTGATGTGATGGCAGCCCTTATGTGATGGCAGCATCTTATGATGGTCTCAGTGGATGATGGAAGATTGGAGTAGACTGAGCATGGTGACCGAATAAGGGAAGGTCTTGCAAGCCCTCCATCTGGAAGTCAAACCTGTTGTTTGTTCATGTGCTGGCTGGGGTTACGGTTGTTTGTTTGGTTGAGATCATTGCTTCTGTGGTTACTGCCTTGATCTGGATTGATCAAATCCCCTTTGCTGATATCTGGAATATGAAAAGCCTAGGTAGCGTTGACATGGTATGTATCATCTACATTGATACAGTGGGGTGTACATACCCTAGGTACAAAGGGTGGTTCTTGAATCCTTACTGGAATGTAAAACCTTGTCTGTCTTCCCTAACAATAATTTTTTTTTAATTGAACAGGAGGTCTTCCACTTTCGTCTGCAGTTCACGAGGAACTGCGGCAGCCTGAAGCCAGGAAGCTCTTCTCATGACCATGGAAGTTGCCATGGCCCGGGCTGCTGGGTCAACTATTTCCAGGGCTATCTGGAGAGAGGTTCTTGATGAAGCATATCCCTCTTGTACAACTGCTTTCAGTATCAGTCTTTTCGAATCTGGTAAGTGCTCAATGAGAGAAGTAAGTTTAGTATAATTATCGAAATTATGGTTGGAGTGTAACGCTGCATAATTAGCTATTCTAAGGAGCAGGGTTGATGACGAGTACATCTTACACCCGAAGATGTCCAGGTGTTTACTCTCCTTATCCGCTGAATTATTCTTATATTGCAGAAGCTTTGACCTCTGCTGAACTGCACCCACCACTAAAGAATTTGGTTGCGGGTGGGAGAAGAGAAATTCTGTGCCTTTGAGTGGTAAAAATACTTTTTATCCGCCCAATTGTTAGTTGGCATTATTGATGCCAGAGTCTGCCATATCTCATCAGCAGCCTCCATAATAGCCTCATCTACTGGGAGGGCTATTTTTGTGCACTGACAGGGCTGAAGATTTTTAAGATGACAATGGTGTTTCTCTAGGACCTCAGAGCCGTATTTCTTAGCTGGCAGCCACCCTCTTAAAAAGATCCTGAAGTTGTTTGAGGTCATCCAGTAGTGATTTGTCACCAGGGATAATTGCCTCATCCGGAGATGAGGAGGACTGATCTGTTGGCGAGACATCTGGCTGTTGTTCCTCCATCTCAGAAATCTGTCCCTCCCCGGGTTCAGAATACTGATGTACTGGTTGGGGTTTCGAAGAAGATGTTATAGGCTCTGGACCATGCGGTGCAGGAGAGGGTGGGTATCCTCGTGTGGGTGTTCCTGGCAGCAGGATGGATGGCACCCACTTCTAAGATGGTAATAGCGTGATGACCAATGAGAGATAACTGTAGCGGTGTGAATGGCTATAGTGTCGGTATTCTCATCTGTTGGGAGAGTGGTATCTTGGTGAACTGGCACTCAATCTGTGTACAAAACGGTAAGCATGAGGAGAAAGAGTTGGAGAGTGGAATGATCTAAAAGAACTCCTTGAGGATGGAGGAAGTGATAAGGTGGTGTATTTCTGGCATGGTTGATGCATACTCGGTGCCAGTGTTTGTAGAGTGTGGTGTGTAGAGCCGATGTCTGGACCGATTGGTCTGGTGCGGACTGGATTGTTATACCCAGTCCTAATGTTATTGATGAAAACAGTGCCACAGCTCAGGGTGCCAAGGTTGGCAGTGCCATGCATCTTGCCGGTGCCGTAGCTACCAGTGCTGCAGATGTTCTGTGCCGAATTTTCAGCTCTGAGGCCATTTTAAACCGCGGTTTCGCGGTGCCAGATGTTCCCGACTTCTCCCCAGTAATTATTCTACTTGTGGAGACTGGTGGTAGAGAACAGGCTGGTGAAGCTCTTTTATGAATGGGAGCAGCTATAGGAGGAGAAGCTCTCCGTTTCTCTGTCCTCGGTGAGTTTGAATCTGAGGGCTGGCAGGGCTTTATCAAATAAGAACATCCTGAGCCTGATTTTCTCTATCGTGCTGTGCTCTCGCTGTAAATTTTGCACAGTGTGTGCATTTTTGAGGCACGTGAGATTAACCCAGAGATTTAATACAGTCTGCATGGCTGTTGGAGACAGGCATGGGCTCTTGGCATGTGGCACTTTTTAAACCCAGGTGAACCCGCATGATTAAGGAGCCAGTCGCCACTGCCTTGATAGTGGATAATCAGACTGACTTTTGTGTTCTCTTTTGCCTTTTTCTTTTCTGTTGATTTATGTATTATTTTTTAAAAGAACAATTTACACGGAAAAACCTGTTTTTTGGGGGTTTTTTTAATATAACAAAGTAACAAAGTTTTTATATAACTAAGTAATTAGTTATATGATGACTAATAACGAAAAACTGACTGACCTATGTAAAGCAAAATTCCTTCTCTGACTAGAGTCGTTGAGGAGAGAGGTCTTGCTCCATCTGAAACCTGGGGTGGTGAAGCAGGATCTGGCAGGAGCCGGACACGCAAGAGATCAAAAGGCGCAAATGGTGTGAGGCGCATGCCATGCATGCACGGTCCAGCTGACCACTGCTCGTGAAAACTCCGATCTGCGGCACCAGGGATGATCTGACATAGGGTCCATAGGGACACTACCCAAAGAAGACAGCTAGGCTCCAAGCCCAGACTTAGAAAACTGCCATCAGTCAACAGCCCAGGATCTCATTATAACCATTTAGATTATCCATACAAGTGGGGCAGTGCTATTTAAATTTGTCCACGCCACTTGTAATGTTTTCCCTGGGTATCCTCATCTCTGAGACTATCATAGAAAAAAGTTCCTATAAAGATAGGTTAGGAGAGCTCAGTACTGAAAGCTGGTGGAAGAGTCACAGCTGAAAATGCTGGTGATATCACTTATAGATGAGCATGCAGAGACTAAGCAAGTTTTGGTATCAAGAGAAAATCAGCGTCCTTGATTAGCAGAAATTCTGATTCTTTGTCACAGATAAGTATTTCATATACTGAATAGAGAGTGTCAGAACCAACATGATGGTCTCTAAAAGTGGATGGTACAAAGGACTTATATTGCCCTGTTGACAAGGCCAACAGGGGTGGATGTTTTGATTTACATGGTATTAGAAGATTTCTTGAGGGATGTGTGTGTGCTAGTGGTGAAGTTGTTTCTGGAGGAACACTATTCCAGGCTCACTCAGAACAGTGAATGCTCACAGGACAGTCTAGGGTCTTCCCAGCCCTGGCAGTACTGAAGGAAACTAGCCTCTATGGGAACAGGCAGAGAGGTCCACGGTATCAGGCAGAGAGGTCCACGGTATCAGGCAGAGAGACTACTGACCTGGTGGGAGACCAAAATCTTTTAAGGAGCAAACCTCCTCTGGAGGTCTCTGGAGCCCTCCCTTTCTATGGGGTGTTGAGTCGAAGTCAAATGGGCACTAGATCTGCCCAGAGACAAAAGTACAAGGGGTTTTCCAAATATGGTTCAAAAGCAAGACAAAGAGCTTCATCTCCTAATTCTTTCTTGCTCTGAATCTAAGAGTTGAACAGAAGTTATATTCCACAGAAATTGTGAGACTCTCCTAGGCACCAAACACACTTGGAATGGCCATTGCTAACTGGGATGGCCTCCTAGCAAGTAAAGCAAAATTTGAAACCTAGTGAGATAGGTATACCCTCCCAAGGGAAGGAAAGCCTCCCCAGAGAGAAGAGGGGGAAAGAGGCACCCCTTTCACTAATAAATTCACTAAATTAGACTAAGAAAACAATTTTAATTGGATGAGGCACAGTGAAGAAGGACAAGCTAAGTGGCTCTCCTAGGCCAAGGAACTGAGGGCAGTTCACCTGTTCAGCCCTATATAGTCTCAGGGTGACGCATAAGAACATATAAGGATGTCTGCATGGGATGCACATACATCTGAACAGGAGCACCCAAAGGGACACTACTCAAAGAAAACCAGGGTCAGCCACCAAACTGTGAATTTAAAAATGGAAAATATGCAAATTCCTTATCTGGATCTAAGACATTTGCTCTTCATATACAACCCACCTTGTTCTCTACTTCCTCGGTAACCTGTTTGATTTTTTTCTTAATATCCTCTGTTAAAATGTTCAGCTGGTTTCGAATAAATTCCAACCTATCTTTCTGGTCTTCTCGCTTTTCCATGGAATTAACTCTAAAGTAGCAGAAAAAAAATCACCATCAGTAGTAGTTCTCCTAGAATACAAAGAAGTATAATAAATCCAGAATGAACAATTAATAAAAGAGGGTTTATTACTGTCAGAAGAATCCAGAAGTCATGTTAGGCCGACAAAGCTATCAACTGATATAAGCATTCTGACAAATAGGACAATGCAAGTAAGATTACAGCTATTTCTTTATGTAACTAATTAAAATTAGCTTTTGATACACAATTTCTGTTACCAAGAGCATGTTTGGAATTGGGGTACCAAATGTGGTATGAACAATTACTAAAGAAAAAGAAAGGAGGTAGGAAAGAAATCTTGATTGTGAAACTTGCTCCCTAAAGACTTGTCTCCACTAATTTGTAGAGATAATTCCTCTGACCAGACTGCCTATTACTGCTCACTAGCACCATTTGATTGCTGCTTAACAATTAAACTCTCTCATCTTGAAGACCATGAAAAATAAAAATACCAAAACCTCATCACACTGACCAGACTGCCTATTACTGCTCACTAGCACCATTTGATTGCTGCTTAACAATTAAACTCTCTCATCTTGAAGACCATGAAAAATAAAAATACCAAAACCTCATCACACAATACTCTCTCAAGAAGTGATGGGGCCATAGCTCACATGAGGATGGTTTAAAGGCAGAAATTTCACAAGATGAACAGCCAGTGGCTATACTACATGCAGATTCAAATGATCCAGAGGGGCAGAGGATAGGTTTTGATGGACAGATTTAGAGAACAAAGCAACAGATTCAAGAGGACTTCAAGAATGGCATACTTAGAATTAAACTAAGAGCTAACAAAATGTAGCAGATTAGGGATATAAATACACAACTAACAGAAGCTGGTACATTTAGGAAGGGTATGAGATTTGGTAGGGGATTGTGTAGGCCACTGGAGGGTACATTATGGAGGACAACAGATAGAAAGGAAGTAAACTGAAGAGGTTAATAAATAACAGCATGCGAACCGAAGGTAAGAAAAGACCAGGCATCAAGGACAGTTAGAGATTGTTACTCAAAGTACAAAGAGTATTGAGACTTGTCACAAAGAAAAAAAAATCATTACAACTGCAAAAGTATTAAATAAACCAAGAGAAATGAAATTTACCTGGGCAAAGGTAACAGACCATGTTGCTCACATGAGCTCCACCCATATAAAGTGATATTTTAATTATATGCAAGCTGCCTGGTTGTCCTCACTTTCCTACACACTCTCCTGATCATTCACTCTTCCCTTTACAGTACATCGGGGGTCAACAATCTATGGCACGTGCGCCACTTACGGCACTAAAGCCGATTTTCAGCAGCACACAGGAGGGAGTACATCCCCATCCCTCCTCCCCTGCACAGCTGCTGGAGAGCACTCCCTCCTCCCTGCAGCAAGTTAGGCTGCAGTGAGAAGAGGCAGCGCTGGGGGGTGAGACTCCTCAGCAGTGCCTCATCCAGGACTGAGGCACCACTATTGTGGTCATGCGGTCTGGGGCTGGCACCCCAGAGGTGCTGCTGCCACAGCCGTGTGGTCTGGTGACAGCAGCAGCAGCATCGCCGGCTTCCAGGGCTAACCCCTGCACTATGTGGGTCACAGCAGTGGGGCCTCCAGGGCTGGCCCCAGGCCACAGTGGCAGCAGGGCCTCTAGGTCCAGGCCTGGACCACATGGACCCTGGCAGTGGGGCCTCCCTCCGGGGTGGGCAAGAGAGTGTGGTTGCAGCCATTGCTGCAAGGGGGCATGAAGCCAGATAAGGTCTCCCCCTCATGCCCAGACCCCCACAATCTCCTCCCTCCCTCCCCTGAAGACCCAGCAACCCTCCAATATCCTCCCTTATTCCTGCACCCTCTCTCTTGGCCAGACACCCCACCCTGCTCCTTCATCCACGTTGCTCCAGCACCCTCTCTCCTGGCCACAAACTGCACCCTCCCTTGCTCCTGCTCCCTCCACCTGGCCAGACACCCACAGCCTGCTTCTGCACTCTATGCCCCCCCCAGACCTTGCAACTTCTCCCCCTTCTGCACCCCACCTCCCTCCCAGATCCTGCACCCCATCCTATCCTATCTGCTGGCAGCCCTGTCTTGCACACTGTACCCCTCATTTTTGTGCCTACCCCATAGCCTAAGGCAGTCGATACAATCCACTAACTCCAGAACCCCAGAAAACTAAATCTGGTCTATGGGAAACCCTGAACCTCAGTCTCCCTGCTTCCCTTCCCCTAACTCCATGAGGCTGGGGCACCAGAGGAGTGAGGTGTCTCAGCTGGGGCAACATCAACGAACGCTGCGGGTTTTTGGAGGAGTTTTTTTGCTTCTGACTTGGGTGGGCCCCAACTGATTTTTCTGTGAGTCAGCAACCCCGACCCAAAAAAGGTTCCCTAACCCTGCCATAACTAAAGAAAACTTTAAAATATGTCCATCACAAAAGGTTTCACTTAGTTTATCAAATTTCATTTTAAATATGAGTTAAAATGTTTATTCTGTTTCTTAATTTAAATTAAACCGTTCTCCCTAGCTGCAGCTGGTTCACAAAATAAGGTCACCGTGCCCAGCCTGCCTTTGCCTCCCCTCACCCCTCTTTCCCAGGCACACAGATCTGTGAATAAGTTAAATCTCAGTCCGCCACTTCTGAAAGGCTGCCGACCTCTGCAGTACATTATACACAAGATGGGCCTCATATTACTTCTAAAATGGTGGTTACAACAAGAAAGACTTCTTACGGTTCTAAAATGGAGACTCAAAACAAGCCCATGGGATCAACTAGCTACCTTCAGAATCTGTTAATAAAGTGACAACATGAATGTGGTGATTCTTGGCCACACCCCAAAGCTCTGTTTTGTTTCTCCACACAGAAAGCAAATGAATGAGGAAATGGTGCGAGTGAGCAGTATTAAAACTGATCCACCTCTTGTCAATAGGGACAAGTGAACTTTAGAAGTCTGGATTAGTACAGGGAAATTAATGCAATTGAAATGATTCTCTCTATATATATAATCTGGATATATCAAAAACAAAAAAGACTCCTACCTTTTTTCTGCTGCTGCCACATTTATGGCGTCCATTATGTTTTTCACAGTATCTATTATCTGTTTAGCTCTGATAGTGTGCTGTTCAAACTTGGTTTTCACGGCTGACTGCGAGATACACTCCTGCGAGGGGCCCAAGCCACAACACATTACTGTAATTCCATACCAACACTTTCAGGAATTTCAATGTCAGAAAGCACTTGCTGCTATTATCAAACTTAAACCCAAAGGAAAATAAAGAAAAGAGCAAGTGTACAAAAATCAAAGAGACAGAACTGAAAATTCAAATGGCTCTATAGCAGCAAGACTGTATCTTCATATCTATCCACAGTAATGTGAATTGTTTTTGTAAATTAATAGCATAAAAGAAATACCATAAAAACAAAATCTGATGTACAACTATGAAGATGAATCTGTTATTTTCCTCAATGGTATAATCATGTCAAAAAATTTTCACACTATCTTTTAGCAGTTCTGAATGTTTAGCACTGATTTTTACAGCATTAAAGTTTGTAGTGGTTTTAATTGTCAGATTAACTTTTTTTTGAAAGTTTCAGGGTTTAACTGTTTTTACCCCAACAAGATTTTGCACAATTGCAAGCTTACATTGATAAGGGCATGCCTAACAGACAAATACACAATTTGGCCAAGCACGGGGGCATTCCAAAACAAGTAATAACTTGAAAATGCAACAGCTGGCAAGGGTTCTTTAAAATATTTTCCCATCCTGCAGAACAGTCATGTGTTAAATCTAATGGTACTGAAATGGTAGGCCAGAAAGGACCACTGTGGTTATGTAATTTAATCTCCTGCTCTACTCAGGACACTTAAGTTTCTGGTATTAAATTTCTGTCTGAACTTGTGTGAATTTTAGAAAAAAACTTGATCTTGATTTAAAAACTGGCAGTGATGGAGAATCCACCACAATCATGAGCAAGTGTCCCAATGGTTAACCACCCTCCATACTAAACAATTGTATCTTGATTTTCAGTTTGAATCCAATCTAGCTTCAACTTTCAGCCACTTCATATTATACTTCAATTTTTTGTTCTCTAAGTAGTTTCTTATAAACTGCAACAAGTCGCTCCATAGCAATCTCTGTGTTATACTACACAGATTAATAGACTGGAGGTCCTAACTAGAAGGCATGTTTTCCAGTCCTTAATCATTCTTGTATCTCTTATATGAACCCTCTCCAATTCAGCAACATTCTTGAATTGTCGACCCCAGAACTGGACACTGTATTCCAATGGTGGTCACTCTAGTGCCAAACACAGACTTAATGTCCCTGCTAAAGATGTTTAACTATTGACTATTTTACTAGTTGAGTAGCCTCGGTGTTTCAAAGGGGCAGCGCCACACAGCTGATCCCAGACACAGCTGTGCGGCACCGCCACTTTGAAGTAGTCCCTCCCCCCCCTCCTTTGCTGCCTCTATCTGAGAGGCAGCAAGGGGGGGGGGGGGGGCAGAAGAGGTGAATCAGCAAGTCGACTGACTGCTTATCGGATAGTTGACCAGTCCTTAACATCCTTAGTCCCTGCTCTTATTTGTTATTACCCTCTTTGTGTGTCTCCCAAACACCAGTGCACTCATGTTCAGCTTATTATCCATTATGACCTCCCCTTTTCAAAGTCACTGTTTCTCACAGGACATACCGTATATTCCGGCGTACAAGACGACCTCTGATGTTAAAAAACATCCCCCAAAAATCGGGGGTCGTCTTGTACGCCGGATGCCCCGCCGCCGGAGCCCCTCCGCGGCTTTGAAAGCCTCGGGGGAAGCCGGCGGCGGGGCATCCCAGGCGCGCATGGGCTGCCCCGCCGCCGGAGCCCCTCCGCGGCTTTGAAAGCCTCGGGGGAAGCCGGCGGGGGGGGCATCCCAGGCGCGCATGGGCTGCCCCCCCGCCGGAGCCCCTCCGCGGCTTTGAAAGCCTCGGGGGAAGCCGGCGGGGGGGCAGCCCATGCGCGCCTGGGATGCCCCCCCGCCGGCTTCCCCCGAGGCTTTCAAAGCCGCGGAGGGGCTCCGGCGGGGGGGCAGCCCATGCGCGCCTGGGATGCCCCGCCGCCGGCTTCCCCCGAGGCTTTCAAAGCCGCGGAGGGGCTCCGGCGGGAGGGGGGGGGGGCAGCCCAGGCGCTCCTGGCGGCTTTGCTCCCGGTGCCTCTGGTCTGCTGGGGACCATCTCCAGCAGACCAGGGACACCGGGAGCAAAGGAGGCGGAGGGGCGCTGGGGTATAAGATGAAACCCTATCTTTTAATTAAAAAGATAGGGGGTCGTCTTATACACCCAGTCGCCCTATACGCCGGAAAATACGGTAATCCCCACCATTCTACACATAAGGCCTACAGCCTTGCTCATAGATATTTGACTCTACATTTGGCTCTATTCAAAATAGATTTTACTGAAACTAAAAGAAGATACAGATAAACGAGTTTTGGCTAACTATATTTATGGCCATAACTAAGTAATACTTTGAAATTAAGCCATTTCATACGTGCAAACCCGCCACTTAATTAACTGGTTTTAATTTTCAGACTGAGCAAACACTATCAGTATCCTACTGAGAAATATTATAATTATAGTTAAAACATATAGTTTCCTTTTATTGGAAATAGCTAATAGAGGACATTTTTAAAAGGTACAAATGCAGTTAAGTGCTTCATTCCTATTGACTTTCAATAGTAGTTGGATGTTTAATTGCCATGTACGACTTTGAAAATGTTGCCTTTACCTACCCCTTAATAATAGTTTGTGACAAGATGTAAACAGAACACCAAATGAAAAGAAATCAGAATGGGTAAAAGGTTTTGTTCCTCGATGAAGCAGATCTAGAAATCAGCAACGAAAAGCCAGTGTTTCATAGTTATCAGCACATTGTTAGAGCTAGACAGACATGTAGGAAAGACAAGAATCTTTCTAATATTAGTAGGTAGTTGATAAAGGGATTATAGTCGTTCACTACACAATCAGAAAATCCACAGTTAAAGCACTAGGAAAAACACAAGTATTAATTATATGGCTGGAAAGACAAGAAAGAGGAATAAGTTTGCTTTTAAAGTTTATGAACAAATGCAGTTATCAAAAGTAAGATAAAAGCTGCAATATTTCACTAATATAATTCTGAACTGCACTTCAAATTTTCCTTGGTTATTTTGCCTTAAACAGCTCAATACATTTGACATACATAGCATCAGAGAGGCACTCTGCAATAAAGGCATTCATTAAGGATGTGACAGTGTTTGCATTATAAACTCCCTCTGCCCTACCTACTTCATGAAGCAGCATGGGAAACAGTGACCTAGAAGCGCATTTCCCACTGAGTGTTTTTTCAAACAGCTCAGTGAGTGCTGATGCTCTGTCATGTCAAAAATACAATTCCCAAGTAACCCATTATAAAAATCCCAGGAAGAAAAACTTTTCCACATTCTTCGAGAGAAAACACACAATTCCCAATCCTACCCCTGCCCCACCCCCCAAAAAAACCATTGAAGGCTACATGGATTAAAGACCATATCAACTAGTTTTTCCACTTATATATACACACACACACAAAAATGACAAATCTCTTGTGTGCGCACATATATCTGAGACAGTGTGCAACCTTACACTTAAAATACAGTTTTAAAGACAGCTTTGTAGTATAAGGCTAAAATACAGGTACTGTAATAAGACAGTAGTGCAAGAAGCCTACAGACCCAAACCTGTAAAACATTAGCTTAAACATTTAGCTTATTAATTTTTAGAATTGGTAAGTTGACCAACCGAGTCCCTAATCACAAGATGACATACAATAGAATTTTTGCAATAAACACTTCTGCTGAAATTCTTAACAAAATGCTAACAGAAAACTGCAAGTTGTCAGTGGATGCCCATTTGGGTATTTAGGGTAGAAATACTGAGGTTTAACCACAGGATTGCTCTGGTAACGGATTGGCAGGGCCATTCATTTTCTGTTTTTATTTAATTTTTTTCCATGTATTTATTGATGTTCATTAGTACAACCCAAAAAGGTGAAAAGTGGTGGGAAAAAAAACTATTAATTTTTCTGGGCAAGTATCATGGTTTATTTTGGTTGGACTGAAGGACAGGGGGAGAAAAAATGTTTAATAGATTAGTGCTTTGATAAATGGAATTCAATGTGGTTTACTGCAGAACTAAAACAGAACTTGAAACACAATGCCACCTGAGTTTAACAATATCTCTCTCATCCCTCTGCATAATTTTTCCATTTGAATCACCAGTTTACTGTTGTACATTAAGAACTATTAGCCTATATTTACATGTAATAATTGGGCCACATTATTTTCAGCATATATCCTCAGTTTCATCACTTTCTCCTGGTTTTAAAAATTTTGAATATTTCTTGAGTTCTGAAACTTATTCTGATACATATTTTTGTTTTTTTTTCTCCATGTTAGTGTCCGATCTTTGAACTGTTATTTGCCAACAGCTAGAAATGTGTACCTTGAGGACATGAAATTCATCAGTTGGTTTAGATGTATGCACACTTCAGAGCTTGCATGTGTGACTATCTTCTAGACTAATACATATCCTTACTTCAAAAGGTAGCTTTGCACAGAAACAAACTAAAGTATTACCATAATTCGTCTCTCACAATATATTATTTTTCCTAATAAAACAAATTAATTTGTATGTATTTAATGATAAAAATTAAGGTGAAAAATCAGGAGAAAAACACTTTGTAAAACCTAGGATTTTCAGTAAAAATCAGCTGAAATTGAAAACATAGGCACTTACATTTATGCTAGTAATCTTGAGAGAATAAATAAAGCTACCTATAGAATAAGGACACAATATTAGGGTGACGGAGTTACAGACAAAGGAGGACAAACAATTATGAACATTCAAAGAAGCCATCAGATCCTATAGTAGGGCTAAATACAGCCCCCGAACCAGTTGTCTCCATCCTTTTTAAACATATTTTTGAATTTAAGTCAATCCAAGATCTACATCAAACCAAAATACCCTTGCCCCACCTCCTCTTCTTTCCCAAGGCCCCATCCTGCTCACTCTGTGGGGGAGGGAAACACCCTGAGATCTCAGAATCAACCTCTTCAATCTCTGCCACCCTACATAACAAGCAGCAGGCTCCCAGGAAGCAACTCCAAGGCAGAGTGCAGGACAAGGACAGCAGTGGGGGAGGGGCAGTTGATGTGCCAGCACTTGACAGCTTCCCAGCCAAACCAGTCAGGATCTCCTGTCAGAGGGTCTGGTCTAGGAGAAGAAAGCAGCTTCATCAGAATGAACAACAGATAAAAGCTGGATCTGGGGTTAGGGAGTCGAGTGAGACAAGGAGCCTGGGAGATGGAAGAACTGAACTGGCTGAGTAAAGAAACTGGAACAAAGAGCCTGAGAATCAATGGGGACAGGATATGTGGGCAGAATGCCTGGAAGACAGGGGAAGAGATGTAAGCAGATGACAAACCATGGGAATGGGGGCATAAGGAGGAATGCCTGGGAGCTAATGAGTGACTGGGATTGAGAATTCAGAACAGGAGACTAGAACTGATTGGGCAAGGAGACTGGATGAAAAGACTTGAGGTGTGGAGACTGGGGTGACAACATGAGGAGAATAGGACGGAAACAAGGAAAAGCCATGTGGAAAAGACAGAAGGGATGATACAGAAAAGCCTGTTGTCACTAAAGAATGTAATTTTAAAAGCCTGGAATGGAACACAAGATTCTCATTTCATTATTTATCAAAAAATATCTATGAAACACAATGGCAAACTGTAACATTCCCATCTAGATTCTGGTCCACAGAGCGGATGATAATCTACTACTGCTAGGAGTTACTCGATCCCTTCGCTCACGTAGAAGAGGTTTGAGCAATGGATGTAAAAGATTACACTATAATGCTTAAATAATGCGGGCCTAAGATGGAATTTATTTTTTCCAGCATGCTTTTTTCAAAAGCAAAGAAAACTACTGGAGTTCAGTAGACTAGATAGCTATTGTCATATTGGAACCAGCAAATGGTCCATCTAATCTGGAAACCTGCTTCTGAAGAAAGCATCAACCTTAGATATGGATAGAGGTGAATGGATGTTTTTTTTCCCTGTGGGAGCAGCAAGTACACAAAAAATATTGCTACTGCTAATTGTTTCAGTGTTGCGTTGTAGGTAGGTGTTGCAATTCCAGTGCCCAGCTTTAAGGATGTGATTAAGTGTCCAATGCTGCAGTCACTAAATTATTTCTGATACAAACAGCAAGAAGTCTTACAATAACTATGTACAACCAAGAGCTCAAAACTTCATAGAGGTCAGTCATTAGATTCAGAACAACTTCCTTTCCATACACCACCCTACTTTAAATGGAAAAAGGTCTGCAGTCACAAGAGACTAAATCTGGAATGTTAAGCTTGAAGACAAAAATCAGAAAATAGGGAATAGTGGGCTCTAAAATATTGGAAGCTTAACTACTGTTTGCATGTTTTCCCAGGTAATATTTTGGTACCATAATTGATGAGTAACACCTATTGGTGTCTTTACACATTACTGTTTGTACTGGTGTTAACTTCTTGTATAAAACCAAAAAGAGCAGATTGAGGAAGAGTGACAAAAAATGGTACCTTTTCAAGCAAGTACATACTACTAAAGAGCAAAGATGACTGGGATCATCCCAAGGTAGCACATAAATCTGCACATAGAATAATAGTTTATGATAGGCAATGAAACGAAGCCAAGAAAGGAGCAAAATCATTTTAGCACCACAAAGCTCTGAAAACATCGTTTAAAAAGTCCATGATATTTACCTCAAATATCTGCTCAAAAGTCTGAAATTCCTGAAATCGTGTCTGAAATCCTTCAGCAAGTGCACCACCTGCAAAGATTAAGGTAGATGATAAAAGTTTACAGTAAGTTACTGTATTTTAAACTCCTGAACTAAACTCAGACATTTAATATACACATGCAGGAAAGCAGAGTTCAATAGATACCACTCTCTGGCATCCCTTGGGCCTTCTGCTTTCTAGCACTAAGAACTTCCTTGGCCGAAACAAAAAAAATGCGGTTCTGTGCTTCTGAGGGATCAACGACTTTGAGCTCGTCAACAAGGAAGGTCAGACAACGCTCCATGTGCTGCCTGCGCACCTGTAAATGAGATGGACAGAAAAGCAATGTAAAAAGCCAGTCAAACTAAAAATAAACATTTCTGAGAAAAAGAAATCAAAAACCTTAGAGCAATAAATAAATCCCACTGACCCCAAAGCTTTGAAGAGCCCTCAAATATAAGAAGCTATTTAGAGAGGCAGCAGTTGTTCCTAATTGAGCATTTTGAATTTCCCCACTTGCCAGCAAGAATTTGAGTACTCAGTCAAAAGCTGATGCACTCAGAGGTACTGAAATAATTGCTTTTGTATCCCAAACAGTAGGATATACTGCATGTAAGTTACACTTGAAAATGAAGGTTTAAAAAACAAAGCAAAAAAACCTTCAATCGCTACCTGCTTCAAATGTAATTACCAAATTAAAACATTAATTCAGTGTAAAATGCTTTAGCATTCTTGATCACATTCTCCATATTGTCTTGTTTTTTTTACAACTCTGAACACACTCCATTCTCCAATTTATTTTACACATTATAATGTGTTCGTTACCACAGTATCTAGACACACAAGCACACATTTACATGCTTGGCAATATTTCCTCCTCCAGTTTAAACAAGCCATTGTTTCTGCTATGGTTATCTGACATTTGTTATTACCAAAGATGAAAGAGCAACTCACATCTTCCATATATTCAGGCTCAGATGCAGAGGCATCCCAGCGATTATTCAGGATGAAAATGTTTGGCTTGGAAAGTCGTTCATTTACTTTGTGAAAAAAGTGTTTTTCCTAAGAATTGAAAAGAAAAAAAAAAGAATAATGCCATCCTTTGAAGATAACAGATTCTGGATTAACAATGTGTAAGCTAAACTAAGAAAATAACAGTTGTAAAAAAAATACTTATGTTTTCCATTTTTTTAAATTTACCATTTTATATTAATCCAAAGATCATGAATTATATTTTGTTTAAATAAACTCTAAACCAAGAGTTTCACAGGCTATAAAGAGTGGCACTAATTCAAAAAAACAGACATAAGGTAAAAATACTTTATAATTTAAGAAAAGCAATGTCTCCCTTATTTGAACTGTACTTTTATTCTTGAACATCCAGCAGTATTTGGATGCTACATCCAGAATCACCATTCATTTCAAACTATACTCTCCAGTAAAATAATTTTAAATTAAAATTCAAGTAAGCAGTATTCTGTTCAGTGGGAAAGACCTGAACCACTGAAAAAGGGAGTAGAGACTCCTAAATAGCTACTGAATTTTCCATGGGAAACTGAATAATATGTGCACGTGCCTGCAAACATCTTGCAATCCCCTGCTACTAGGGATGTTAAAAAAAATCATGTAATGAGGATAACCATGTAATTGCTGCAAATCTAAGTGTTTACACGGTTACCCATGTTTAGCTTTATACTGCAGAGCCCAAAAGCGAAGCCTCCCCAGCAGCGAAAGCTCCTCCCCGGGAATGGGGCAGGAAGCCCAGGAAGAATGCTCCCGAGGAACTGGTTAACCATAACCAGGTAAGTATCACCCATTAAGGTTATCTATTAACATCCCTAAATATTTCTGAAGAACAGTGCTAAGAAAGTAAGACAGGATAAACCGATGACATGTATTAAGAGGGAAGTGTACCCCCTGTCTGGCACAAGAAATATACAGAAGAGCTGTACAGAGGTACCGATTTACTCCACCGATTGTTATCCCTTCTGTCCTTAAATATTACCACCTTGTATATCTTTCAGTTCTATGTAGAAAGTACTTTAATGCAGTCTGTTTCTTGGATAAATACTCTTATTGCTAGTCTTTTCATCAGAAGATCTTGAATCTCCTATAAAGCTGGGAAAGTATTACTGCCATTGGATAGATTGGAGAAATGGAAGCAGTAATGACTTTGCCTAAAGCAAATTTAGTAATAAAGCTGAGAACAGGATTCTGCTGCTTTAACGATTATACCACACTGTACCTTGACCCCTCCTTCCCAGTAATCATGGAAAATTCACCATACAAATTCTAGGAGGAAAGCAGAAGCTCCCACATATCAATGGACTGCAGGAAATGATCTTACTGGATATTCTTATGCATTTAAGCAAAGGCCTAACAATTTTAACTATGAGAATGTCCTACCGTATTCATGAGAGTTGATTCTGAATTAGCAACCAAAACAAAGACATCGGCATCTAAACAGAATTTGTCAATCCAGGTGTCTAGTTCTGTAGTGACATCTGTGCCAGGGCTGTTGGAGAAAGACATTTATGAACATCAAGAAAAATAAAATTGTTCCGTTTCTAAAAATGAAGAGTAGGACTGGATAGCTCTGGGGCTTGATAGTGGGATGTAAAGCACTGATGAAATGCAGCACAAGATGGTCATGACAGAAAGCAACTATCATCTGGCAGCTTATGTAAAACCAGTTGGTTGTGTCTACTCAGTTTATAAGGGAAAGACGTCCACATCATAAAAACCACCAGCACGAATGAAATACTGTTGGCAGTCTCAGCAGTAAAGCTAAGTGCTGAATGTGCTAGAAGCAACAATTATTCTTTCATCCTTATGAACCCTCAAAGAGCAAGCTGAAGTACTCTGATTAGAGAATATTGATACAGTCTTGTGAACAGAGTTGTCAAAAAGCTTTTTTTTTTAATTAGTATTAACCTCAGTTACAAATTTTAAAAAGTCATCTATATAAATTGCAGAACATAAAACATCCTGTCACTAGCATTTCTAGTTCCTAAGAAAATGTACTCTGCCATGATTATGGAGATACATTTGGAAGATAGTCTCTCTCTGCAGTTAAGATTGAAAGCAGCCATTGTAAATTTAATTTTTACTACCACATTCCAGTCAAAATTAAGCCCATCTGCTTGAAATTACAGAGGTATTATCTCAATGGTAGGGCTGTATTTATCTTGTAAGTGTAAAACTAAGTAAAACATTGTATTTGATGGAGGAAAATTAAAAAGTAGGTCAATCTTATTTTCTGAACATTTTCTGAGCATTGCTTTTTGGTTTATCAGAATTACTAACGATACTGGCCAAGAGAAATGGAAAGTTTCTCATTTACTGTAAAGTAATTATTTATAAGCACTTAACCTGTGATACTGCAGATCCCGCAATATTAGACTTCCACTACAGTTTTTATAATGGAAGTCCCTGCTCCAAGCCTTGTGGAAAACTGCAGAATAGTAATAATGGACTTGACCACCACAAATAAGGTCCAATATTACTTTTACCTGATTTTCCATGGCTTGTCTGCAATTCAACTGAAATTTTTAGACAATCATCCTGCGATTCAAGTAGGACCTTCATTATTTAATTATTAGAAGCAGCTTTTGCACACAGAAAGGGGCTCTGCAGAGGCTTTAACTTGACCTGATACAAATGATCCAGGGAGGGATGAGGAATTGTATGTATGTGTAGGATTCAGTATTGAGCAGTCTACAAACTCCGCCAGCATGGCTTGCAAGTAAAGCTGGTAAAAATCTCCCATATTTAATTATTTTTTAAAATTCCTTTAAAATTGATAACTAATTTTTTTTAAAAAAATCTTCTCTGTATAAAAATATATCACATTTTTCAAAAAGTTATGGAGCTGGTGAAAACTTCTAAAGTTTCAACAATAAAAATCTTAATACTTCAGATTTCAATGAAAAAGGGGACCTGTTTTATGCCAAATATCTTCCCACCTTTTCAACCAGCTTCACTTCCAAGTGTGGAATCTCTTTGTAGCTTGCAAATGTCACAGTGTCTTGTGTACAAGTATTCCTTCTCCTCCAGAAGGCAAACGAAACTAAAAAATTCCCAGGCCATTAAACACAAGTTAAGTGAGAGTCAATTTCTAGCCTTATCTTAAAAAGGAAGAATACATAATGTACAGTTCTATGGTACAAAATAACTGGAAAAAACATTGTGAAGTCTTACTTGTTTTCTGCCAATAATTATTTCTAGTTACAATTTGCTTCCCCCTCCTCATACAAATAGAAGCTTTGCAAATACAAACAGGAATCTGAAAAACAACCTAAGTTCTTACTTTCTCACTAGCAACATGGATTTTGATAGGCTACCCATAACTTAAATTACCACTGTGCAACCCTAATGTCTTCAGATTGTATCCTCAAAGACCACTGTGTATTCCCAGTGTGTTCAGTGGGGTTACAGAGGCATTAGTGAATTGCAACTTAATTGCAATTCCGTTCCTTGGATGTGCAAGAAAAACAGAAGCCACTCTTGACATCAGGGTTGGCTTTGTATTGCTTACAGGTAGACAGATCCGACATTCGAGGAAGAAAATAATGCTCCCACTGATTTCAAGGATACAAGATCAGAGGCACTATAAGTAGTAGTAGACTTTTTAACATGGTAGTGAGCAATGTGTACTGTGAATACACTCAAGCCTGGCCTGTACTAAAAAGTTAGGTCAACCCATCTCTACATCACAAGGGAACGGAGTGTGAAAAATCCACATCTAAGCAATATAGTTAAGATTACCTAATCTCCAGTGTAGACACTGTTAGGTTAGGTTAATAAAATAATTTTTCCATTGACCTATCCACCAACTCGAAGAAAGTGGATTACCTACACCAATGCGAGAACCTTCTGCCACAGCAGCTATGTTGCTGTAGCATTTCAAGTAGAGACAAGTTGTCAGCTACTGAGCAATAAGGTGCCTCTTTTACAAAAAGATTCATAAGACCAAAACCACAGGGTAGTTTCTATATATTACTTAAGAGCTGAAAAAAAAGCCATGCAGCTTATATGCAGAGGAATCTTTACATATTCAACATGTTTGTAGAAAATCAGAGCAATGCAGTCAAGAATTATTTTATTCTGCAAATAAACTACATAATATGAGTTTAACAGTTCCATAACCATAAGCTGGGACTTCTAAAAGCCTCTGTACTAGATATTTCTAGAAGGCCATCATCACCTTATCAAAAATGTTTTCCATCAAAAGCCCAGATTGTCTACATTTTACATTGTAACATAAGGAATTCACAGAATGATCAGGCTCCAGAAGAACAGGGAAGGAGGTACAGTTGATAGAATGACCTTAAGTTCATTACCACATTAGTCTGTTTTTAAAGTCTAAACTTAACTCAGCCAACTGGTAAGAGCCCGTCTGAGCACAATGATGGAACACTTGTTCCAACTGTGACTTGGCCAAAATACCTACAGTGTTTTTATGAGGACAGACTGAAGTGTCTACATCAAGGAACAAATTATAAAACACTTAAAATTGTTAACTTATTTATGACATGTCTAAAACCCACAACATTTAATTAACAATACATTTAAATTAGGTTTTAGTAACACAATGAGCGTGGGTCAGGTAATAAAATAAAATAACTCTTATACCTGTCCACCAATACCAAGTCATCTCTCAGGAGAGCACACTTTGCTTTGGGCCAAAAGACATGGACAAGGCAGCCAGCTTCCAAGTCTTTATCCATATGAAGTGCGTGGGCAAGTTGATTAACAGTCTGTGAAGCATCAGAAAAAGAAAGACACTTATATCTGCAATGTAAGAGCCTTAAAACAAAGTTACAGACATGAATTTTTTGAATAGGTCACTAATTCAAGGTTTCAACTTGCAGATTAAAATTTATTATGAATCACTTTTTTCAAATGCCTTCTTTCCATCCAGGGCCCTTCACATCGCTTAGGCTAGGTCTACACTGCAAATTACATATCTTTTTCTGATTTACTTTTGAAAGAAACTCTTTCAAAATTTGGAGCATCTACGTAGCGCCAAATGTCAAAAGAAAGTGCTTTTTCTACACATTCCTTATTCCTCGTAGAATGAGGTTTACAGGGTAAGTGAAAGAGCACGTCCGCTTTTTCGAAATTTTTTTCAAAAAAGTGGACGTGTTCCTTGGACAGGGCATTGCTTTTCTGGGATACTTCTGGTATCCTGAAAAAGCAATGCAGTCCAGACATAGCCTTAGTGTCTGAATAGTCATTTTTCTGCACTGAAAAAAAAAGACAGGACTCTCTCTGAAGTGGTGGTATTCCTTATATTGCTGGAGGGTTGCATTTAAATCTTCAAATACTAGGAGGTCAGAAGGCTACCTTTCACTGTAGCCAAACAGTAATTATTTTAAATACACGTCATGGATTAAAATGGGCATTTATGGACCTTGTGACAATCAAGACAGACATTTAAAAAAGACAAACAATAGTTGGTAAATAACTGAAGCATGGGAAACGAAAGCGAAGTTACTCACCTCCGGTGCAGTAACTGTCCTTCTTCAAGGTGGTGTCCCCGCGGGTGCTCCACTATGGATGCGGGGCTTGCCCTGGCGCCACAGATGGAAGCTTGTGATGAGCAGTGTTCGGCCGGACAGCGCATGTGCCGAGGGCTCGCGGCATTTGCACTCTTTTCTGTCTCGTACAGTCCGGCCCCCCGCCAGTTCCTCGAGACCGCCTCGGAGTCTGTAAGAGGTAAGAGATAAGAGCAGAGAGAGAGAGAGAGAGAGAGAGAGAGAGAGAGAGGACTCCGAAGCGGGGAGGAGGGCAGGTAGTGGAGCACCCGCGGGGATACCACCTCAAAGAACGACAGTTACCACACTGGAGGTGAGGAACTTTGCTTTCTTCTTTGGGGATGTCCCAGCGGGTGCTCCACAGCAGTGGTCGCCAGAATGGAAGGAGGGCAAAGGAGTCCCTATTTATCCGCTGTGGAGAGCGCCACAGTCACGACTGCCCCATCTGAGCAGGAGCCTAAAGAAATAGAATAGTGTTTGGCGAAGGTCTCATGTGAGGACCAGGTTGCCATCTTGCAGATATCCTTAAGGGATAACTCCTTTATGGAATGCTGTAGATGTGGCCATGGCCTTAGTGGAGTGGGCATGTGGTTGGGATGGGAGAGGTAAGCTTTTCGCTGCGTAAGATTGCGGTATGCATGAGGTTACGAGATTGGAAATCCTCTGGGAAGATAGGCGTTGACCCTTCAATCTCTGTGCCAAGGAGACGAATAAAGTGGTCCGTATGCCTGAAAGGTTTAGTGCGATCTATGTAGAATGCTAAGGCCCTCCAGGTGTCCAAGGAGTGTAGAGCTGCTTCTCGTGGTGAGGCATGGGGCTTCGGGGAAAAAGGTTGGCAGGATCACTGGTTTCCATGGTTGACATGGAAATGGGAGATGATTTTGGGTATGAATCTTGGGTGTAGTCTCAAGACTATTCCATCTTTACGAGAAATTGTATATGGTGGCATGGCCATCATGGCAGAAAGCTCGCTCACTCTGCGTGCTGATGTTATAGCAAGCAGGAAGACTGTTTTCAAAGCGAGGAAATGCAAGGAGACAGTCGCCAGAGGCTCGAAAGGCGGCCTCATTAGGGCGTCAAGGACTACATCCAGGCTCCACACCAATGGGACTGGGTCATGCGGTGGGGCCGTGTTGGTAAGGCCCTTGAGAAATCTCTTAGTAGTAGGACGGGCGAAGACAGAAACACCATCTATCGGTGATGTGAATGCTGATATTGCTGCGAGGTGTACCCTGATGGAGGCTAATGCGAGGCCTTTGGCCTTCAGGTGCAACGTGTAGTCCAGTATGGAGGGGATCGGACGTGTCGGTTCGAGGTACACCAGGAGGAGAATCTGCGCCACTTGTGAAGGTAAGTTTTTCTCGTGGTTTGTCTACTGTGTACTAGGACATGTTGGACTGGAACCGAGCAGAGGGATTCAAATGGAGTCAGCCAGTTAGGAACCATGCTGTTAGGTTCAGGGTTTGAATCTGGGGGTGTTTCAGGCATCCTCGGTCTTGTGTGAGGAGATTGTGGAGAGGTGGATCGGTGTCCACCCGGATAGACGGTGGAGGAAGGGAAACCAGTGCTGGCGAGGCAAGTCCGGGGCTATGAGGATTAACGTTGCCCAGTCCACCTTCAGCATCTGGAGGACTTTGGGGATCAGAGGTATGGGGGGGGGGGGGGGGAATGCATAGAGGAGGGGTCCGTGCCAAGTCATAAGGAAGGCATCCCCCAGGGATGCGCGGCCTAGGCCCGGCCTGGTGCAGTACTTGTGGCATTTTGTATTGGCGGGAGTTGCAAAGAGGTCCACTCGGGGAGTACCCCAACGTTGGAAGATCTCGCATAGGACGCCATTGTGCATTTCCCATTCGTGCTTCACATGGAAGTATCTGCTCAAGAACTGTGCCATCACGTTTGTGGTGCCATGTAAGTAGGATGCCGTAGGTGTTATTCCGTGGCGAATGCACCAGTTCCAAAAGCAGATGGCTTCTGTGCATAGGGAATAAGAGTGAGCGCCGCCCTGGCGATTCACGTACTACAAGGCTGTGATGTTGTCTGAGTATTCTCACCGTGGTGTTTTGAATGTAGATGAGGAAGGATTTGCACACGTTGAAAATGGCGCGTAGCTCTAGAAGGTTTATGTGTAGGCATGCTTCTTGTGGGGACCATTGGCCTTGGACTGAGAGGGAGCCCATGTGAGCCCCCCAGCCTAATAGGGAGGCATCCATTGTGATTTGGTGGAGTGGCTCCTGCCAACGGAAAGGTATACCTGACAGCAGGTTTCTGTGGCTGGTCTACCATAGGAGTGATTGGAAAACACCAGGTGGCTGCGTTACCGGCTTGTGGAGATCGTATCTGGTGTGGTCGTATACAATAGTCAGCGATTACTGAAGGGCGCGCAGATGTAGTCTGGCGTATTTCACCACATATGTTGCGGCAGTCATATGGCCCATCAGTCTGAGGCATGTGACAAGTGGAATGGTAGGGCTGATGGTGATGGTATGAATGAGGTCGTGGATGGCTTGAAACCTCTGTAAGAGTAGGAACGCTATGCCGGCAAGTGAGTCCACGTGGGCCCCAATGAACTGGATGTTCTGAGTGGGGTGCAAAACGGACTTTTGCTCATTGCAGAGGAGTCCAAGCGATTGAAAGACTTGCCTCGTGAGGTGAAAACACTCTGGGGGCTGACGATAGCCCAAAGGGGAGGACCTTGTATTGGAAGTGGTCCTTTGCCACGACGAAGCGTAAGAACCTCCTGTGAGCTGGATAGATAGGGACGTGGAAATAGATATCCTGGAGGTCGAGGGCGGCAAACCAGTCCTGTGGATCTAACGCTGGGATGGCGGCAGCTAAAGTCGTCATTTTGAATTGCTGTTTCTTGAGATATTTGTTCAAACAGCGGAGATCTAGGATGGGGCGCCAACCTTTGGACCTCTTCTGGGTGAGGAAAGAATGTGAGTAAAAGCCCCTGTTCCTGAAATCCTTTGAGACTGGCTCTATGGCACCTAGAGAGAAAAGGCAGTCGACTTCTACTCGGAGGACCTCGTGAGAGGGGTCCCTGAAGAGGGACGAGGTGGGAGGGGTGATTAGTGAGATGGCTATGAAATGGATAGGGTAGCCAGATTGAACAAATCTCGAGGCCCCAACTGTCCGTAGTGATTTTTGCCCATTGATATAGAAAGGGCCTCAACTGGTGGTGAAAGAGCTGGGTCATACGATTCATGGTGCTGCCTGTGACTGTCTGCTCGCCCCCAACCAACGCATCAAACCTGTTGCTTGTTGTTGGGAGGCATGTTCATCCTACAGTTTGGGTTTTAGTGTCGCTGAGGCCTCTGGCAAGAGCGTTGGTTGTCAAAGGGCCTCTGCTGCTGCTGCCACTGATGTAGGAGTAGTCATATCTGCGCTGGTATGGTGAGTACCAGCATCTCTTAAAGGGGGGAGTGTACATCCCCAGAGCTTGCAAGGTTGTTTGGGAGTCTTTAGAGGAGTGTAAGATTGAGTCTGTGGTCTCTGCAAAGAGCTTATCCTTGTCAAAGGGTAAGTCCTTGACTTTGCCCTGAAGTTCCTTCGGAACTCCCACTGCTTGAAGGAAAGAAGCTCTGCGCATAACGATGGCAATGGCAGTGGCAGTAGAGTGAGCAGCGGTGTCAGTGACGTCCATGGCTATTTGGAGGGACGTTCCCACTGATGTGTAGCCCTCTTGAATTACTGACCTCAGGATCGATTTCTTTGAATCAGGGAGATGATCCATGAGGGGGGTGAGGCATGAAAAGGTGTCAAATGTGTGGTTGGAGAGATGTGCCGAGTAATTGGCGATTCTGAGGAGTAGCATACCTGAAGTGTAGACCTTCCTGCCCAGGCGGTCAAGTCTCTTTACGTCCTTATCTGAGCCCTGTTATTTGAGGTGTGGGGCTCTAGCCCTCTGTTGAGCTGCGTCGACTACTAGCGAGTTAGATTGTGGATGGGCAAAGAGGAATTCCATGCCCTTCGGTGGTACGAAATATTTACTGTCGGCCCGTTTGTTTGTTGGAAGTGCCGACGCTGGGGCATGCCACACGTCATCAGCCAGTTCCAGGATGCATTCGTCAGGAGGACTGGCCAGGCATGACCTATGCTACAGTTGGAGATTCCTGAAAAGCTTGTGTTGCTTGTCCTTGAGTTCCAGCAGCGGGATCTCTTTTGTGATAGCTACTCACTTAAAACAACTCTTGGAACTGATGGAGGTCATCTGGTGGAGAGCTGTTGCCCAGTGTGATTGCCTCCTCTGGTGGGGACGAGTCTGGGATGGAAGTCTCCGGTAGGTGGTCCCCGAAGGCGATGTGATCCATCTCTGATGGAGGATGAGGTGGTGATGCTGAATGGTGCGGAGGGGTAAGGAGAGCCAGAGTTGGAGAGCGTCTGCATGATAGCTAATCGTAGGCAGAACGTGATCGATAAGAGTAGCCACTGTGGGAGTCTCGAGAGTGGCGGTTGCCGCAATGATATTTTTCATGTCATGGTGAGCGGTTGTCGTGATAGTTGGAACAGGCATAATATCGGTAACGGTAGGGAGAGCAGGGCGAACAGAAGTGGATGTCTGATGCCCTGGAAGAAGCAGGAGACGCAGAGAGCTGCCTGTAGTGGTGTCTGCGATGGGAAGGTGCAGCAGCCAGGAATGGTGAAGGCAGCCTGGAGGAGGCATGGGGGGATCCATGGCAGAGCGTATAGCGGCGCGGAGAACGAGACACAGGGAGAGGCAAGGACAGTGCCGACAAAAGGAGGCGGGAGCGAGAGCAGCTCCGGCACAGGGAGATCAAAGGAGCAGGACTCAGCGCTCCTGATCTGGCAGCGTACGCTGAAGAGCTAGCAGGCGCTCTGTTGATCGGTGCCGGCGGCTCAGGGGCAGCAGCAACTGGCGCCGTGCTGGTAGTGAGGCAGATCGGCGCCGTGTAGTCCGGCACCGCACGATGGCTTGGGAGCAGTGTGGGTGCCAGTGCCATGATGGTCAGTTCCGGGTCAGTTCTCGGAGCCGGCAGGGCACTGTGCAACCGAGGTAGAGGAAGGGGCTGAGGCAATGCTGCCTGGGGAGCCGGAGTATGAGAAGGCTCCCACGGGCGCTTTGGCTTTGGAGCCGCTGAGGCAGGGGGACGTGGCTTCACAGTGCCAGAGGTCCCAGGTCTGTCAGGCTGACTTTCCCTGCCATTTAAGGCAGCTGGTAGGGATCTTGTCAGGGAGACCCTACGCTTCTTCTGAAGCTCTATAGTCGGGGAGGAAGCCCGGCGCTTGAGGGGCTGCTGGTCAGAATCAGTTTGTTGCGGCTGCAGAGCTTTATCGAAGAGAAGCATTTGCAGACACCTCGCTCTCTTTCCTAGCCCTGGAGGTGAGTCTGGTGCGGTGGGTACACGAGATTCCCCCAGACAATGGATGCATTCCGAGTGGCTATCGGAGGCTGGTATTGCCTCCTGGCAAGAGCTGCATTTTTTGAAACCAGCAGTTGACATTTTGGCGGTTGCCATGAGGCAGTTGTTATTTGCAGCCGAGTTTTATCTCTGAGTAAATGGTAACGTGGTGATAATGTCTCTGTTCTGTTGTCTTTATCTGTTGTTTTTTTTTTTTTCTTTCTTTCTTTTTCTTCAGGGAACGCAACTAGATACAAGAAGCGAAAGGGAGAACAGCTGAGAGGCGGGAGGTAAGCATAGTAAGCGGTTTCTATTCTTACTCCCGTTCAATTCTTCTTGGTTTTTTTTTTCTTCCAAGAAAAAAGGAGAAAAAAAGAAGGGAAAACGAAGTAAGGGTGTATGTACAAGGAGGGAACTAGAAATAATCTAGTTCAGCGCGCTAAATGAAGAGCACGGTTCCAAGCATCTGCATCCTGACGCAGTGAAGAGGAACTGGCGGGGGGGGGGAGGGGGGAGGAGGGGAGACCACACGAAACAGAAAAGAGCACGAAAGCCGCAAGCCCACAGCACATGCGCGGTCCGGCCGAACACTGCTCATCACAAGCTTCCGTCTGCGGCGCTGGGGCAAGCCCAGCACCCATAGTGGAGCACCCACAGGGACATCCCCGAAGAAGCATGTAAGGTTACAATTAGCTCTCCTTCCTGCTTCAACAGGGCTTATCAAATCAAGATGAGTGTTAAATTCAGAAAAACAAGCTTCTTAATGTTTTAATTTTTGGAAGAAAGTAGTCCATGTGTACTTTTCAAATATGAACCTTCCAGAGTGTTGAAGTCCTACATACACAAAACATTTGATAGAATAAGGTACAAATGAGCCATTTACATGCAAGACCTAAGAAAATGCTATGGCCTTTTAGTTTTATTTAGTTATTTCAGTGCTGAAAGAATGGCTTTGAAATACTAAAATAAATTTGGCTTATGTTCCCCATACTCAAAAATGTTGTTAAATATTGCACCTAGCAAAATGGTCTGTTAATACTAGGTTTCCAAGCAGCTGCCTCTTAACCATTGAAAAACTATACCTTGACACTCTTTTTTTCATCTGATCCTTCAGTCATGAGATATGCCTTATCACCATCTGTTCCTTCTACACTGAGAAAGCAATTCGTTGTGTGGCCAATCCCACTAGGAAGGACCTTATCCCACAGCATTGCATTAATGACAGAACTCTTTCCACTGCTTGTTCTAGAGAGAGAGAATATAAAAGTATTTACATAAAGCAAGGCATACAGAAAATCAACTTCTGCTTTAGACTGCATCCTTCCTACTTAACTAAGACCAGATTCTTCATGTTGTTCCCGCTGGCATATCTGTGTGTCCATACACAAAGGACAGTTTGCAAGAGTAGAGCCTGGTTAGGTCTAGGGTTGCCAGGTTTTAAACCAGATCGCCCTGTTGAAAAGGGACCCTGGCGGCTCCAGTTGGCACCACCGACAGGGCTGTTAAAAGTCCTGTCAGTGGCACGCTGGAGGCCTGGGTTTAAGGCCCATAAGCTCAGGGATGGCCAGGAAGGCTCCACACACTTATTTTCCCCCCTGACAAAAGTCCCATTGTAGATACAGTTATATCAAAATAAACATGCTTTTAAAAATGGAGCTTATTTTGTGTGCCAAGCCAGTATATGCTATACCATCAAAAGGTCTTTTTTATGGGTATAAACTATATCTACACTAGAAGGGATTGCCAATAAATAAAACTATACTGAGAAACTCTTTTTTTTTTTAAAGTGTAGACCTGTCTAGAGTGGCCAACTTTTTAATTGCACAAAACTGAAGACCTCTGCTCCTGTCCATTACTTGCTCCATGCCCCCTCCCTCTGTCGCTCACTCTTTCCCACACTCACTTACTTTTTACCCGGCTGGAGGTAGGGGTGGCAGCCAGTGTTCCTTACATAATTTTCTATCCTTGTGTGGGTTGAATTTGCTTTTGGGTGGGTTGAAATTTCTTATGTGCAACACCAATACTGAGGTAGTGTGTGGATGTGCACCACCAATACAAACAAAAAAACTGCTTCCCTGCCCCCTCTTCAGCAAGGGGGAAGGGGAAATGCGAGTAGTTGACAAGATTAACTGATAAGCCTAGGCTTATCGGTTAATTAACTAGTCCACTACTCGTTGACATCCCTATCAGTGATCTGAGAGTCACTGCGGATAGTTCTCTGAAAACATCCACTCAGTGTGCTGCGACAGTCAAAAAAGCAAATAATGTTAGGAATCATTGAAAAAGGGATAGAGACTAAGACAGAGAACATCTTATTGCCTCTATATAAAACCATGGAACACCAACATCTTAAATACTGATCTTGGCACTAGAAAAAAATTCAGAAGAGCGCAACAAAAATGATTAGTGGAATGAAATGGTTGCTATTTGAGGAGAGAATTATAAAACTGGGCCTTCTCAGCTTGGAAAAGACACAATTAAGGTGGATATGATAAAGGTCTATATCATCATGAAGGTATGGGAAAAGTGAACAAGGAAGTTATTTAGTCCTTCCCATAGCACAATAACGGGTCACCAAATGAAATTAATACGTAACCATAGCAGATTTAAAACATACAAAAGGAAGTACTCTCTCACGCTACGCACAGTCAACTTGTGGAACTCCTTGCCAGAGGACATTGGGAAGTTCAAGACTATAACAGCATTCAAAAAAAGAGCTAAATAAGTTCACGGAGAATAGGCCACAAATCTGACCTTAGATGACAAATCAGGTGACAAATTTTAGGTGACAAACTTGAGGAATTGTCCCAGATTGAGGCATCCCTTAGAGGTGGTTTTGGAACAAACTGTTAACTTAACAGTAACAAGTCACCAGGACCAGATGGCAGTCACCCAAGAGTCATGAAAACTCAAATGTAAAATTGTGCAACTATTAACTGTGGTTTGTAACCTATCCTTTAAATTAGACTCTGTTACCTAATGACTGGAAGACAACGAATGTGATGCCAATATTTAAAAAGGGCTCTAGAGGTGATCCTGGCAATTACAGACCAGTAAGTCTAATGTCAGTACTTCGCAAATTAATTGAAACTATAGTAAAGAATAAAATTCTCAGATACATAGATGAACATAATTTGTTGAGGGAAAGTCAACATAGTTTCTGTAAAGGGAAATCATGCCTTACTAGAGTTCTTTGAGGATGTCAACAAACATGTGGAGGAGGAGGATCCAGTAGATATAGTATACTTAAGATTTCCAGAAAGCCTTTGACAAGGTCCCTCACCAAAGGCTCTTAAGTAAAGTAAGTTGTCATGGGATAAGAGGGAAGGTCCTTTCATGGATTGATAACTGGTTAAAAGACAGGAAACAAAGGGTAGGAATAAATACGTTTTCAGAGTGCAGAACGGTAACTAATGGGGTTCCCCACCCCAGGGTCCGTACTAGGACCAATCCTATTCAACGTATTTATAAATGATCTAGAGAAAGGGGTAAACAGTGAGGTGGCAAAATTTGCAGATGATACTAAACTGCTCAAGATAGTTAAGACCAAAGCAGACTGTGAATAGCTTCAAAAATATCTCACCAAACTAAGTGATTGGGCAACAAAATGGCAAATGAAATTTAATGTTGATAAATGTAAAACATACTGGAGAAAATAATCCCAACTATACATAATATATGATGGGGTTTAATTTAGCTACAACTACTCAAGAGAGATCTTGGAGTCATTATGGATAGTTCTCTGAAAACATCCACTTAAGGAACATCTACATTGCAACACTATTTCAAAATAACGAGCACTATTCCAAAATAACTTAGTCCGTATAAACAGAGCAGGCAGTTATTTCGAAATAGTGACAAAATACTGTCAAGCTGGAGGACTTCTTACTCTGACTCCTGTAACCCTCATTGTATGAGGAATAAGAGAAGTCAGAGGAAGAGTGCTCTATTTTGAAACAAGTATAGCGTAGACACTCCCTATTTTTAAATCAGCTATTTTGAAATAAGATATGCAATTATTATTTCGAATTAAGCCCTGCGGTGTAGACGCACCCTCAGTGTGCAGCAGCAGTCAAAAAAGCAAATAGAATGTTAGGAGTCATTAAAAAAGGGATAGAAAATAAGACCGAGAATATCTTATTGCCTCTATATAAAAGCATGGTACACCCACATCTTGAATACTGCATACAGACATGGTCGCCTCATCCCAAAAAAGATATATTGGCACTGGAAAAGATTCAGAAAAGGGCAACAAAAATGATTAGGGGTTTGGAACAAATCCCATATGAAGAGATATTTAAAAGACTTGGAATTTTCAGCTTAGAAAAGAAGAGACTAAGGGGGGATATGATAGAAGTCTATAAAATAATGGCTGGTGTGGAAAAAGTGAATAAGGAAAAGTTATTTACTTGTTCCTATAATGTAAGAACTAGGGGTCACCAAATGAAATGAATGGGCAGTAGGTTTAACACAAACAAAAGGACTTTTTTTCCCCATGAAGCACACAGTCAATCTGTGGAACTCTTTGCCACAAGAGGTTGTAAAGATTAGGACTTTAAGAAGGTTCAAAAACCAGCTATATAAATTCACGAAGGTTAGATCCATCAATGGCTATTAGCCACGATAGATAGGAATGGTGTCTCTAGCCTCTGTTTGTCTGGAAATGGATGACAGGAGAGGGAATCACATGATGATTCCCTGTTGTGTTCCCTCCCTCTGGGGTATCTGGTATTGGCCACTGTCTGCAGACAGGACACTGGGCTCAATGAACTTTTGGTCTGACCCAGTATGGCCGCTCTTATAGGTCCATCAATGGCTATTAGCCAGGATGAGCAGGAATGACATCCGTAGCTTCTGTTTTTCAGAAGTTGGGAATGAGCGACAGGGGATGGACCACTTAATGACCTGTTCTGTTCACTCCCTCTGAGGCACCTGTCAGAAAACAGGAAACTGGGATAGATGCACCTTTGGTCTGACCCATTATTGCCATTCTTACTTGTAATTAGAACTTTTCCAGATTAAGTAGGACTTAACTATGAATTTCACATGATCCTAAACATCTTCCAATATTTGTACTTGTCTGTGAATCACACAGCATAGTTGAGGTCATAAAAAGTAATCATGACTAACTTCACACTAGCTAGTCTGCCCTCTAGCTTGAAAAATATCACCAAAATCTGAAGTTGTAACCCAGTTTTCTGCTCTTTTTTTCCTCTCTTGCTTATGTACGGAAAAACAAGCAATCAAACATTTCTTTCTTTTTCTGGGTCATCGACATTCAACACAAACCAAAGTCCCTAAAAGTGTGAGGAAATTAAACAAAAGACCATCACAAAGTTAAAGCAAAACTATGGGATGAGGATTCTGGCAATCTCAAAATACTCTTCAGTTAACAATGGTTCTACGCAGCAGAATCACACTATGGAAAGTTTTGTAGAAATAATTAATCATTCCATTGAATTTTGCCAATGGAAAGCATGTGATGACACATACGTAATTAAGCTGCAGTCACGGAACAGGATGGCTTCAAAAGGAAGATTCAACAGTGAATAGACAAGTGTGAATGGGTCTTTATACTATATTAATGCCTATGTTAAATGCCTTTTTGCTTAGATTTCAGCAAAAAGATTAGTGCCCACTGCTCTAACAACTAACATAATAATGTTTAATGTAAACGGGACAGAATCTGACACCGTAAGAGGGAACAGATTAAGAATTGTTTAAGCTAGGACATTAGCACTTTTGTTGGTATAACTTGTGTCACTCGGGAGCATGAAAAAACAGCTCTCTGAGCAACGTAAGTAACTAACAAAAGAGTTGGTGTGGACTGGGGATGTTAACAACCCGGCAGCACCCCAGCTGCTCTGCTCCACCACTTGTCAGTTTCAGCAGTGACGGAGTTGGGGAAGCGGCGGAGCAGGGCAGCTGGGTGCTGCCGGGTTGGTCCCGCAGCACCATCCCTCACCCCCCCGGCACGGTGATAACTACTGCAGTCTGGGGGGTGGGGAGCTCGCTCCCCTCCTGGAAACTCTCGGCGGCGGTGCAGAGCTTCCCCCGCCTTCCTGCAAAACAGCGGAGGGTTTGCCCCTCACCGCGCCGTTCCCTGCCCACCCCCTACCCCCAGCCGGACGCAGTGCAGATCCCGGCAGACCCCGTCACAGGGGTATAATCCCCTTCCCCTCTTCTCCCCTTCCCTTCCCTTTATCAGCCGCGAGCGCCCATGGGGCTCTCAGCAGCTCCAATTGTCCAGCTGGCCAAAGCACTTCCGGGTTCCAGTTGGTGCCGGACTATCGGGAGTGCTGGACCACTGGATGCCGGACAATTGGAGTTTTACTGCATTAATCATTGACATTGATTAAAAATAGCATAAATGAAACATTATAAAAAGGACTATTTAATGGGACTTCTACTGCTGCATCTTTTTGCACATTTCTTTGAAGTTTACATTATAACTGGTCAAATTCAGTTTCATGCATGCATTCAGACGGTCTGTCAATCTTGAGCACAAATTATCTTTGATGTGATTCAAATGAGAGAAAGCCTGCTCACACATGTAAGTGCAGCCAAACATTGAAAGTAAAGCCAAACTGATATTCTGCATGGTGTTGTATGAGACACGAAGTTCTTTCCAAGATTGCAAAATCAGATCATCATGCTCCAATTTTGTGTCAGCCCTTTGTGCAATTCTGTCAATTCTGCATTTTTTGAGCAAGGCATTCTAAATCAAAATTCAGATTGATGGATTTTTCCACCCCAATATCTAACTCCTTGAAATTTGCTATTTTCATTTCCAAATTGCTTTAAACTATGGCTCTAGAGCCAAATATGGCTCAGTACTGAACCAAACATGGCTCGTCATTCTCAAAATACACACAGCTTTTTAAATTGAAATGAAAAATTAATTCAAAATTTTAAAAACACGTAATTACTCATGTCAAGATGGGTTTTTTCATTTATTTCACCTTTAACTGTTCATTTTAACAACCATCCATCCTCCTCGCTCATGAGGGTCATACATTCTCTTTGATTGGTCAAGAAATCTTTCCATCACCATGTGTGATAGTGATCTCTGTAACCCCCCAAACAGTAAAAATGGCGAAGAGAAAGAGAAATAACGAGTACTGAAATTTTCAAAAGGAGTGGACAAACTTGTATGCATTTGTGGACAGGGCTGGATGTTCACATTCACTACAAATGAGACAGACACTGTTCGCGAACAAAAAACAAAAACAACCCTACAAATGTTATGACAAAACATACATTTGCTACAAAATACCCTGAGGGTGATGCACCAAAAGCAGCCTACGAGGAGCTGCCGCAAAAAATGAACATTGCACAAAATAGTCTGGCACATGGGAGACTAAAATAAAGTGGGAGCTTAAACTCCACGTTTTGCTGGCTCATACAGCATTATGCGAGAAGGGAAGCCTTTCACTGATGGTGATTACATGAAGAGATGCATGCTAAAAATTGGTCATGAACTATTTGACGAGTTTCACAACAAGGATAAAATCTTACAGAAAATTCAAGACATGCCATTATTGGCAAAAACAATTCATGACAGAACTATGAAAATGGCCCATCAAATTGACAAGGAAAAATTGAGTACAGCTACTTATTTTTTGTTTGCTTGGACAAGACAACTGACGTGTGACATTAATCAGTTCTGTATTCTGGACAATATATCTGTGGAAATGCTTTTCACAAAGAAACGATTGATATATTGCCAATGAAAAAATCAAACAAGGGACAAAGACATCCTTAAAACTGATGTACTTTGTAAACAGAAGATTATTCAACAATATTTCTCTTATCTGTGTGTACAGACTGTGCACCTAGAATGGGCATGGAATGTGTGGGTACGGACTGTGCACCTAGAATACATGGAATTCCTTACTCTCGTCACAACAGCTGAATAGCCCGCTTTTGAACTTTCATTGCATCGTACATCAGGAAGCACTTTGTGTGCAATCTTGTGGAAATGAATTCAGAAATATAATGGACTGGTTGTTTGCATTGTCAATTGGGTTCCTGCCCAAGCCTTTAATCACCATCCATTTCAGCTGATTCCAAATTCCCTGATCTACTAATGTACAATCTTCGCTGGGTATCTTGTGGCAAAAGTTGTGTCTGCATTAAGCCTTTTTTGGATATGAAGGGTGGCAAACACATCAAACTTTCAGACCGTGACTGGTTGCTCCAGTTTTACGCTCTTGTCGACATTACTAGTCATTTGAACCTTAAGCAACACGGGCAAGGAAATATAGTCCTGACTCTGCAGCAGGCAGTGTTTGGATTTGAGTCAAAATTGACTGTCTTCATCAAAGATATTGAGACGGGAAGACTGGCACATTTTGAAAGATTACAAATATTTTGTGATTCGTATCAGAGAGAGAATCCAAGTAACAGCCTCTATTTGCAGCAGCTTGCCAGGTTTGTCTGAGCTCGTGATAGCATTCAAGTATCGTTTTGTTGACTTTTGCAAACACGGTGCTCTGTTTGTTTATGATTCGTCCACATGAAGTGTCCAATGAAGAACTAAATTTGACAGTCATCTCAGTCAGCGATTTGGAGCAACCTCTGTCCATTGGGAGCTTGGACACCTCCCCAACGACAGGAGCTGCTGCCATCCTGCACTGCTGCCTCTATATCAGAGGTAGCACCATAAGGTGGCAGGCAGCTGGTCCGTGAGGAGCTGATTTTTATATTGGCTCCCCTCACAGACTGACTCTGCCTGTCACCCTGCGCTGCTGCTTCTAATAGAGAGGCAGCATTGCGGGGTAGCAGAGGGCTCCCTGGGAGAGGGGCTGGGAGCACCCTGGTTCCCAGCCCCAACCTTAGGGACTTTTGAGTAGTCATGTAACCACTAAGATTTCACACAGCTACATGACTATTAAATTACACAATAGCTAACAACCCTAGTGAACAAATTAGAGTAAGTCCAGAGAAGAGAAACAGAAGTGATTAGAACTATAGAAAACATGATTTAGAAGGAAAGATTGGGGGGGAGGGCAAGAAGAACCCTGGAGAAGAAGAGAGAAGAGGGAGACATAACAGTCTTAAAATATTTAAAAGACTGTTAAAGAGTTGAGTGATAAATTGTTCTCCTTAACCAATAAGGGTAAGATGAGAAGTAAAGGAGATTTAGCTTAAACACCAGGAAAAAAATTCCTAACTGTAAAGATAGCTAAGCGCTGGAACAAAATTATTTAGGGAGGTTGTAGAATTTGTCACGTGAGATTTTTAAGAAAAGGTTACAGAAACAGCTGATAGGGATGATCTATATTATACTTAAGTCCTGCCTCAGGGTAGGGAACTCATCAGATGACCTATCAAGAGCGCCCTGCCTGGATACAAAACTGGTATCTGTATACCAATCTGCAAAAATGATCTGCAGATACCCGTGGATATAAAACTGATATCCACCAGTTTGTAGGGTTCTAGATATAAAATGTGTATCGCATCCATATCGATATTGGTAACAAATCATTACAAGGCATTATGGAAAATCCAAGCACATATAAAATTAAAGAGATAAACATTAAACCTTGAAAGAGAAAATCCAATTTAGTTAGGTAATAAAATTTATTACCTGCCAAAAAATGCAACTTTCATGTGTCTCCGAGAAAGCACCTCACCGATGACAGCCAATTTGTTTTTATATGCTTGTATTTTCAGTAGTTCTTCTTCAGTTGCTACATTTTCAAGTTCTGGGTTCCTGTATGTTGCTATATATAAGAAAAGATAATTATACAAGGAATAATGGGACCAACTTATGTTCCAAAGCATCAACACTAAGTTATTTAATACAAACAAAGAGCTGTGTACAAAATCTCTGATAGTAGCATTTTAAATCTACTCTCCCAACTAAAACATAAGAATTTAGGAACCGGAATAAGCCACAGCAGCACATTGAACTAAGTTTGCTAAGTCACTAATATCACTTTTCTGCTTTTTTGACCATTCTTTGTGATTCCCTCTCCTTCATAGGGGCAAGGGGAGGGGGAAGGGAAGAGCAGGGGAAGAAGAATAATCAATATCATCACGATTCCTATGCAGTGAAGACCTGATCTAAAATCTAGAGTTAACTTGGGTGGCTTAGCACCCAGAATAGTTTAGCCCAGTTATGAGTACATAAGAACTTAAGAACAGCCATACTAGGTCCATTAAACTCAGTATCCTGTCTTCTGACAGTGGCCAATGCCATGCGCCCCAGAGGTAATGAACAGAACAGATAATCATCAAGTGATCCCTTTCCTGTCACCCATTCCTAGATTCTGACACACAGAAGCTAGGGACACCATTCCTACTAGGGATGTAAAATCCTGTTTAATTGGCTAACCCATTAAACATACTGTTTAACCAGTTAAACGATTAAGGGAGGATAAACAGGAGGGCTGCTCTGCCATAGACATAGGCTGCACTGGCCAGGCTGTGTCAGTCCCTGTCTTCAGCAGGCCAGGCACCCTGCAAGCAGGAGCTGTTCTGGCAACCTGGTTGGAACAGCTGTTGCCTGCAGGGCGCTTGGGCCTGCTTTGGACAGAGGCTGCTCCAGCCATGCCGGAGGAGCCCCTGTCAGCAGCAGGCCCCCCCGCAGGGCTGAAGCAGCCCCCTACTTGTGGCAGGCAGGGAGCTGCTCCAGCCTCCACTGGTTAACATTAATCATAAGTTTCATCCCTAATTCCTACTCATCTTGGCTAATAGTCACTATCCTCCATAAAAGTATCTAGTTCTTGTCTGAACCCTGTTAAAATCCTAGTCTTCACAACATTCTCTGGCAAGGAGTTCCATGGGTTGACTGTATATACTGCATGAAGAAATAATTCTATTTGTTTGCTTTAGATCTGCTACCTATTAATTTTATTTGGTAAACCCTAGTTCTTGTGTTATGGGAGCAGGTAAATAATGTTTCCCTATTTAATTTCCTTACACTGGTCATGATTTTATAGACTTCCATGATCTTCTCCCCAGTTTCCTCTTTTCTAAGCTGAAAAGTCCCAGTTTTATTAATCTCTCCTCTTATGGCAGCCATTCCAAACTCCCATAGCCGCATTTGAGTTACTATGCCCACACTGGTGTTACATGCATGCTTATGTGTTGCTAGTAGTTTTAGGAAGGTATATCCAATGGTTCAGTGGTTCCCAACCTGTGGTCCGCAACAGTACTGCAAAGGGTCCATGGAAAGTTTAAAAAGAAGGATACTTTTTATTTTCTTTTTTCTCCCCCAGGGAGGGGAGTCAATGACATTTTAATAGACTGAAAAGAGGTCCATATGCTCAAAAAGGTTGGGAGCCACTGCAATAGTTCTTTGTGCTGTAGCAGGTTGAGTTGTCAAATGATTCTTTCCTAGTGAATTGTTGGAGAAGTGGTTTCTTTTTCTGGTCACAAGGAATAAACTGTTAGAACACCGGAAGTCTATCAGCATTCAAGTAGTTTACACTGTATCCTCACTGGCCACTCACTGGATACCAACCCCGGTGAAAGACTCTGGCTTTCGCCTAAGGTCCCAGAAGAGCCATTGAACTTGAACTGAAGGCATCACATAACTCTGCTCAGAAGCTTGTGTGTGGGGAGTGGCAGATGGTTAGAGGCAACACTTGAGTAAGAACACACATTAACTCTGCAGTTATGACATACTCTCAATGTTGCCTAGCACAAGTAGTTTAATTAAATCAAAGCTGCAGCTGCTTAGCACTTCTGAAAATCCACTTTTATTAAAGTGCCTGTCTTTAGGTATCCAAGTTTGAAAGTGTAGGTTTAAGTGACTTTCCTAAGGTTATACATTAAATCAAGCTAAGAAGAGAATAAACTCTAGATTTCCCAACTCACTGCACCATACTACCACCCCTTAAAATATCTGTATATACCCCAAGACTCTTATTGAAGAATGCATATGTTATCATTGTACCCAGAGACCCCATAAGGACCAGAAACCTGTTATGCTAATTTTTACACACAAAGATGCAAGGTCCCTGCCCCAAAAGTGAAAACTAACCTTCAACAAAACTTGCTCCTTCAGTGACATAGTCCAGCAGTTGGTTAAATATAGCAGTAATTGTCTTTTTAGCCAGCACAAAGTGTTTCAGGGGGGAGGCCATAGTTTCTGCCATTATGCAACTGAAAGAGAAATTACATCCAAATGACTGAAACACTTACTAGAAATAAGTAGAACACAACACATCAACTTCCCTTAATGAAGCAAGTAAAACATAAATTTTAAAAATGGATACACCAAGTTGAATGTTAGTTGAAATTAGTGTTACTGTTTTTTAAATTTTCTAATCTAGCAGCAACAGAAATGTCAAATTACAAAGGGATAAAATTGTAATTTCTAATATATTTTCTCTCCTGTCCTAGATAAAATACATAGATGAATTACTTTATCTGTTTACATAAAAACTCATATGCATACATACCAGAAAGCAAGTTATTAGATTTGGTTTGATACAGAATATTAAGTCAGCCCAGCAAATAATCATTTCAGGATGTTAGCGGAAACACTTTTTTAAACACCTTAGTTTGGTTCCACCTCACAGACCAGGTTATGTAGAAACAAGTTTAACTGGAACTGCATTTAAATACAGCATCTTAACTTTGTTCTGAGGCCTTGTAGCTACAGCCCAATAAATGAAAGACTAATTACATCACCAATCCAAGTCATCTAGCCTCCTAGACGCATGTATACCAGAACATTTTATATCCTTTTTTCCAACAAGAAAGAGATGAAAAAAAATCAGACCACATTTTCAAGGCATTTCCCCAGGTCCTTTTTCCCCTATGCTCAATAAATTAAATTTATTCATTGGCCAATTTATTCACAGGCCAGTTCACCTTGTCTCTCTAATGGGCCACTAAAAAAATAAAGTTCTAGGACTTAAAAATATAAAGGAGAAAGGTTTGACAAAGCTGCAAACTCAAGAGTCTCCTGCTTCGTTATTAACGAGGTGTAGAGTTAAACTTTTCTCGGCGGGGTTTGCCGCTCTGTGCAAAGGGCAGGATTGCCACACGATGAAAGTGACTAGCACAGCAAGGTAAGTGACTAGCTTCTCCCATGTGCCAGGGGAGGGGGGGGGGGGCGCGGCGGGACACGCCACCCCCCCCCGGGCCACGAACAATCTGCTTGCTGCTCACAGTAGCCCATCATGCCACCGGCCTCGAAAGAGGGTCGCTTCAGGAGCCGCCACCCTCCCTCAGCTGGGGGTGTTACACCAGGCTACGAGCCCGGGGCAGGGAGCCACGGACGCAGCCGCCCGCAACACCGGGACCGCAGAAAGGGGTGGGAGATGGAAGGGGTCCCTAGCGCCCCCCCCCCACAGGAAAATGACTGGTGGGGGGGGGGTCCTACGGCGCAGCCCCCGTGACCTCCCTGGCAGTTCGCCAGAGCCGCCCACAGCCTCTCTCTGCCCCGCGTCCCTATCACCTGCAGCGCCCCCGCCTCGTGCGCTCCCCCGTTACCCAGCAACTGCTGCGCGCTGCGGTTGGGGGAGGGGGGGGGCCGCCGCCGCCGCACCTCCTGCCTCTTCGCCCCGTTCGCGGGGGGGGAGGGGGAAGGAGGAGCTAGCAGCATCACTTCCGCTTCCTCTGCCCTTAGCGTACCCCCGCCGCAAGCAAGGTTCGCCATCTTTAACGAGGGCAGCCAAGCTGAAGACGACCGGAAATGAGCCCCCCCCCCCCCCCCCCGGGAGTCGCCATCTTTACTGAAGGAAAACTGCCTGCGAGAAAGTCTTACGCGCGACGCCATCTTCACTGAGGGCACGGAACAAGCCCGCCACAGCGGAATCTGGCTCTCAGCGCCATCTTTACTAAGGGCCCCAGGAGGCGATGGGAGCTCCCGTCTTTCTTTAAAATGGAGGCGAGTTACTCCACCACCGCTGCTTTTGTGGAAAAACTTTCCAGCTCTCTACACTGGCCGCTTGAATTTCCGCAAGAACACTGACGCTCTCATGTAAGATTGTCAGTGTTGTTGCGGAAATACTGGGCTGCTCCCGTTCACGCAAAAGCCCTCTTGGGCGAATGCTTTTGGGCAAGAGGGCCAGTGTAGACAACGGGTTATTGTTTTGTGCAAAAAAAGCCCCGATCGCAAAAATGGCAATCGGGGGTTTCTTGCGCAAAACCGCGTCTAGATTGGCACTAGTGCTTTTGCAGAAAAGCGTCTGTGCAGAATTCTGCTACAACGACCTTTTACATCTGCACTTGAAAGGGAATCCTCTGAACTGTCATTCATGTTAAAATTCGACACTTTCCAAAAAGGACTCAACAAACACTTGAACTATCTCACCCATTACCAAGATAGTTTCCCCAATTATCACCTCTAATACCATTAACTCACAAACATCCCACTCTCCCGACCTCTAATATCAATTCACAGACACTTACCTTCCTTCCTCCCCCCCCCCCCCCCGCATCCCCCTCCTGTTCTGCAATGTGATTTGTCCTTTTCATATTTGTTCATTTTTTTTAATTGTATCCTTTGGTATATATGGTTGTGACTACTTTCTTCCACTATTTGATCTGAGGAAGTGGGTCTGGCCCACGAAAGCTCATCATCTAATAAACCATCTTGTTAGTCTTTAAAGTGCTACATTGTCCTGCATTGTGCCAATGTAGACACTCTTTTCCGCAAATGCTTTTAGCAGAAAAACTTTTCCGTTAAAAGCATTTGGGAAAATCATGCCAGTCTAGACGTAGCCCTAGTGTTCTTTCTCCCTGCCTCCCCCAATGCCTGGAGAACAGCTGCAGCAGTATCCTTTTCTTACCCTTCATAGGCCTTTGGAGTAGGTGCACAGCTCTAGGGAGCTCTTCATGCCTTCTCCACTTCCCAGGCCTGGCACTGAAGAGATGGAGAGAGCAGAGTGAACCATTGCTCATGGAACCAAGAATGGGTGAAAAGAGGAAACATAGCTGCTCAGCCCTGGAGATACTAAGTACCCTCTCAAAGAATGGAGAAGAAAGGCAGCAGAAGGGTGGCAGTTGCTCCCTCTCTGTTCCCAAATATCTTCTTGGCTACTATAAGAGGTACATAAATGGGGTTTGGAGAAGACAGCCAGAGAAGTCTTCCTACAGGCAGAAATTAATTCCAGGAGAAGGTTAGACTTTCTGATGCCATCAGGAGATTGGTTTCAGCCCCAGAAGAAATAATTTTATCTGCAGAAATTATGGGAGCTGTTAACATTTGCACAGAGTTTAAGGCCAAAAGAGATTATTAGATGATCTACTCTGATCATCTGTATATCACGGGCCATTAAATTTCACCCAGTTACCCTTATACTGAGAAAGATAACTTGTCTGAATAAAGCATATCTTCAAGAATGTGATCTGAAGATATCAAGATGGCAAATCCACCATTTCTCTTTGTAATTTGTTTACATCATTAATCACCACCTCACTATTCCACAAGTGTAATTTATATGTCTGGCTTCAGCTTCAAGACATTGGTTCTTATGCTGCCTTCATCGGCTAGATTAAAGATCCTGTCACTATGTGCTATTTTCTCCCCCTGAAGATACTTATACCCTAATCAAATCACCTCAATCTTGTTTTTTGATAAATTAAACTGATTGAGCTCTCTACATCTCACTTATTTTTTCAAGCTTTTCAGTAATTTTGAGGCTCTCTTCTATTTTGTGCCTCTCCAATTTGTCAACATCTCTTTTAAAATATGGACACCAAAACTGGATTTGGTAATCCACTATCAACCATATCAGTGCCATATGTAGAGGTAAAATCTTCCTGCTCATTGCTCCCCTGATTTTACATGCAATGACCATATTGGCCCTTTTTGTCACTCTAGCTGATGAGGTGCTTGTTCACTATGATCCCTAAACCTTTCTCACTGTCTACAAAAATAGTCACCCATTCTGTAGGTATAGCCTGCATTCCTTGTTCCTAGGTGCTTAACTTTGTATTGAATGTATTTAAATGCATTTTCTCTGAATGAGTCTAAATTGCTATGCAATCCAAGCAACTGTGTTTGTAACAATGTTGCTGGAGGGTTGATTATAACACAAAAAGCAACAGGCAGCATTCAAAAATCTGTTGGTCAATTGAGACCATTGCCTATCATTAGGGTCCTATCAAATTCACAGTCTATTTTGGTTAATTTCAGTTGTAGGATTTTAAAATTTGTAAATTTCATGATTTCAGGTATTTAAATCTGAAAGGGCACAGTGGTTTAACAGTAGCGGCCCCAATCCAGATTTTTTTTTTTGAGGAAGTGATCTCAAGGTCATTATAGGGAGATTATATTACTTCTACACTGCTGCTGGTTACACCTCTGGACTTAGAGCTGGGTAGCTGGAGAGCAATGGCTACTGTCCTGGAGTGTAGCTCTGAAGGAAGCATCATCACTAGTAGCAGAGCAGAAGTAAGGGTGGCATGGTATGCGTGACAGCACAGTCGAGGTTCCCTTGGTCCTGCAGCCCCGTAGCAGCAAGAACAGACTCAACCAGCCAGTAGAATAGAGAGGGTTTATTGCTTCTCCAGGGTACAGCATTGCACAGATGTGATGTGGTTACAGGAGTCAAGGCCAGCATGCCTCAGATCCCTGAAGTTAGGGGGTCCATCTTTCCCCCCCCCCCCCAGACCCTCAGTCCTCAGCTTAGGTTGTTCCCTTAATGTTTTCCAGCCAGCAACTGACCCTTCCCCCGATACCTGATGATCATCTCTGCTTCCCTCCCTTTGTCTCTCCCCCTGGGAAGAGCTTTGCTAACTGCCCAGGCTGGTCCTAAGTGTCTGGGCCAATACACATGTGGGTGAGTCAGTGGAAATCACACATCACAGCGCAGGGGGGACACCAGGTTACAGAGCAGCCAGCACCCCCACGACATCACAGTATGGTATTGCCACAGTTACTTCTGAACTGCTGCTTGTGGGGTGCTGCTTTCAGAGCTGAGTGTCTGGCCAGAAGCCACTGCTCTATGACCACTCAACTCCAAAGGCAGTTCAAAAGTAAGGGTAACGATACCATGAGCCCCTTTTACAAGAATCTTGTGACCCTCCACAATTCCCTTTGGGTTGGGATCCCCAGTTTGAGAAACACTGAGGCTGTCTACACTGGTGGCATCTTGCACAAGGGTTCTTGTGCAAGAACTCTTGCGCAAGAAAATGTCCACACTGCCATGTGCAAGCTGTGCTTTTGCGCAAGAGTGCCCATGGCAGTGTGGACGCTCTTTTGCGCAAGAAAGCTCTGATGGCCATTTAAGCCATAGGGCTTTCTTGCGCAAGAAATCGCTGCTGAACGTCCACACTGCCCTCTTGCAAGAGCTCCTGCGCAAGAGGGCTTACACCTGTTAAAGAGCACAGCTCTTCTGCAAGAAGCCTTCTCTTACCACCCTGTACTGTAAATCTTCTTGCGTGAGAGCAGGCGGGCAATGTGGACTCTTTCCGGAAGAACGGCCATTATTGCGCAATAACCTGCCAGTGTAGACATAGCCTGACTTCCCCAATTAAATCTATATAGTATAGATTGAAATCTGTCTTTTGAGTAATTTTACAGTCCGTGATGTTTTTCACAGCCATGAATTTGATAGGGCCCTGCCTATCATATCATATATAATATTGTCTCTGAGTTTTTGTACTCCCCAGTCTGATTGTCTGTATCCACTTCTTGTCTCTCAATTAATACTCAGATTGTGAACACTTTGGGGTCATGAACCATCTTTTTGTTCTGTTTTTTACAGTGACATGGGGTACTGGTCCATGACACGGGTTCTTAGGAACTACGGTAATACAAGTAACTTTTTAAATAGAAAGTAAAAAGGAAAATGACTTGACAAATTATTTACTTCATGTATTTTCAATAACTGAAATTTATTGCCTACAGTTCTTAGATGACTGAAAGCTATATTTAAAATAGCTGTATGATATTATGTAATTTCTACACAAAAATAAATGTTCATAAGTCAGCCAAAGAATGTCAGAACTTCTTTTATAACTGAAATGCCTTTACCATGTGCTTTATTTTGCGTGGGAAACTAGTATAAAGCAATACAGGTTGAACCTCTGTGGTCTGGGACTCTTTGGTCTGGCAACATTCGTGGTTCTGCTGGACCACGGATATTGTTCAAAGAGCCTGAGCCACAGAGGTTGCCAGCGGCTGGGAGCTCACGCAGAAGGCAGCCTGGATAGCCAGTGGCCTGGGGGCAGGAAGCCCAGCCAGCAGCCCGGAGCAGGAGCGGGTGGGAGCTCTGCCAGCTGAGAGCGGAGCTGAGCCAGCAGGGATATGGAGCCCCTGCTAGCCAGGGGGCAGGGATCTCTTGCAGCTAGAGTCATTGCTGCCTGGGAAGCCCCCGCCAGGTGGGATGCAGAGCTGCTGGTAGCCAGGGAAAGGGAAGAGTCTACTGGCCAGGGGCAGGGAGCCACATCAGCCAGAGCGATGCAGAAGCCCCGCCACCACCTGATGATAGTGCATTGGTCAGACTGGTGGCTAGAAGCAGGGGGAGGGGAGAGGGGGAAGAGGAGAAGAGAGGTCCCCCACGCCTGACCTCCTCTGGTCCAGCAAACTCCTTCCTTTGGGATCACTTAGGTCCTAAGGGTGCCATACCAGGGAGGTCCAACCTGTACCAGAAAAAGCACTTTTACCTATATAAGTGCATCTACATTAGGAAGGTTTACCATTATAGACAGAATGGTATAGTTTTATCAGCAACACTTTTCTAATGTACACTAGGCCTCAATTTTTATACATGAGTATTACTATCCAACTAGTGTTAATTATTTTCAAAAAATTAAGTCACTATGCATCTTTCTTAGCATATTGTTTTCATTTGTTCTGTATCTGGTCCTGCTGACAAGATGATAAACCCTTTAAAACTGCTAATTTCTACCCTTCAAACTGACTTACAAACTGTTTACCCCCCAACAAGACGACTTCATTCAGGTATCACTATTTAGTGCAGTTCAGATGTCACTCTACCTACTCTGATCTTCCAAACTTCCAGTCCTTGAAATCAGAGAGAGAGAGAGAGTTAAAAGGAACCATACTGATACATGGAAAACAAGCCATTCCTTTGGAATTCTACATACTATCAACAGTAGTGCCAGTCATAATTTAATCAAAGTCAGCCATACATATGAATGACAAATGCCAAAACAATCTTCTCAAGGACTCAAGAACATTGACAAGTCTTTACATTTTATATATCACCTCAACTGTAATGCGAACAGACAGCACTGAGGGTGTTCATGAACAGCATATGCTACTTCCAATGTTGTCAGCACAAATGTTTTTATTGAAGGACTTGTAATAGTTATTGTTCTTCTTAAAGCTCCAGTTTTGGAGTTCTGAGCTTTCATTTAAAAAAAGTTTCTAGCTTTCATGGTTAAGGAGCTTCCATGACTCTCGTGTAACCATAAGCAAAGGAATAAGAACCTAATATATTATTTTAAAGCCAATCTCCACTTCCGAGAATTCAGATGAGGATTTTTAATGTTTTGGGTTAGCAAATACTCACAGCCATAAACACGTCCTGGAGGTTTTGCACCAACAGACAGATGACCACTTAAAAAAAAATCTGGTTTGCCATTTCAAAAGCACCAAAGACGAAGGGGAATATACTTTCCTTCTCACTCCCAGGGATGGTTTCTCTTGACCAGAGTTGAGATAAAGTGAGAGACCATTTGGTATCAGTCTCCAGGACCACTAAGCTAGCAGTTTTCATGGGAACTAAAGTCACTTAACACTCTCCTCCTCCAAAACAGTGGACTTTCACTTCTTAAAGCATTTCACATTTGATATAGCAAACAGCTCCTTTTAAATCTGTAACTGTCATAAACAATTCCAGGTAAGGATGCAAAATCCTTTTAAAAATGTTAACCAGTTAAATGATGTGTTTAACCAGTCAACTGGTCCACCATGTCATGCTGCAGGCAGGGGGATGCTCTGACCGGGACTAGGCTGAGGCTACCACAGTGTAGGCAGGAAGCTGCTCTGGCTGGGCCGGGCCTACTGGACTGCAAGCAGGGAGCTGCTCCAGCCAGGCACTGTTAATCCAGTAAACATGCCAGTAAGGCAAATGCTCATTGGGTAACTGGTTAACCCTTTTACCAGTTACCCAATAGGCATTCATGTTTACATCCCTAGTTACAGGTATATTATTCTCCTTCAGGAGAAACCAGAGTACTTTACTCAACAACTGCAAACATTGTTTAGCCTTCTGACTTCCCTGTAGATCCTACTCTATTCATCTCACTGTCTTCGGTGATCTTATTCTCCCTGCAGCCCAGTAATCCACGCACTTGTTTCTTCTTGCTGAGTCAGCAAGACATACCTATCCCAGTTTCTGCTCCTGTTGACATATTAGCATATCACCTGTTTGTGTTAACTTCCTTTCATTTTCTGAAAAATATTGACATCAGAGTCAATCTTTTACCTGTTTTATTCCCTTGTTGATAAATTTTTCACCCAATAGGAGCTTGCAGTATCATTGTAGTATCCAAGAGCTTTACGCCCATAACACCTCTGTAGGGCAGGTAAACATTATCCCCATTTTACAAATAGAAAACTGGTACACAGTAGGGATGTAAAAGCTGAAGCGTGCAAATGACTGACCAATAAGCTTGGGCTTATTGGTTAACGTTCATGGTTACACACAGGCTCCCACCCTGCACTGCGGGTGTGGATAACTGTGGGTAACCACTGAGTTTACCCAGTTACCCACTTTTTAACCTCCCTAATACAAAGAGCAGATCAGGTAAATTCCCAAAGGTTATGCAGGTGCCAGAAACAGAACGCAGATTTCCCATTTCCCAGTCCAATGCTTCATCCATTACATTATCTTTCCCAGGTGATACCAAGATGCTCTGTACAAATGCACCCTTTTCTCCCCCATCCCAGCAATCCTATGCACCTCCTGACAGCACATACTCACTTCTTCCCTCCAAGTTCCCACATCACAGGGGTTTCTCAAGAGTTTACCAATGCCATTCTTTGAGTCAGTAAGATGAAGTGAAAAAGACTGATAGGTATTTTTCCTTTCAGCTTCACCTCCAAGGATGAAACTAATTTCCTAAATCTGAACGCGGCATAAATTCTTATCTCCACTTTACACTAACACTAGTGTGCCACGTCAGCAAGGTGAGTGGTATTAAAAATATGGTAATAGTCAATAAAAATACCACTGTTGTATTGAACTGATTTAAGCAATCCCTTTAAAAAGTGAAATGGGATTTCTGTCATATACTCTAATAAAACCATGTTAATATGAGGCCAGGACAGGTCCAGTTTATTCTTAACAGAGACTGTAGGGGCAAGATAGGCACCTGCCTTTAAAATGAACAAATACAATGTATCTTGATTTAAAACTTGTTAAAAAATTTGATACAAAACATAAAGTTGTGCTAACAGATCACCCAGTGTTACAAACTACATGGACATCTTGACTCTTCATTAATGTCTATATCTAATTAAGTTACCTAGCACTTCACTTTTAGGTATGCCAAATCCCTGCCACTAGTAAGATATTTAAAAAGAAGTTGCATTCTCAAGCATATTTTGTAATTTATAGTTGAAACAACAGTATATAAGAGGAAATTTATAATGTACATAAGAACATAAATTGTCCCCAAATAAGGAGATATTTATTACAAAGGTCTTGTTTTTTCCCGGGTACCCAATCATAAATGTATAAGAGGACCACATTTTATCTTTTAACCATATAAACTCAGCACATAAATCTCACACAACTTTATGTAGACCTAATAACAAGGATCTCAGTCTTACCTCTGCAGAGAAATATTTTACACACGGACTGTATTTATACAAAGCTTACGCTTTATAATTTCTTACATTACAAATTTACTGTGAATAGAAATGGAAAAGTCCACCACTTAATTGCTTAAGGCTATTTCACCCTTATAGCTTTCATTGTCTAAGCTCTCTTTTCTCTCATGCAAGGTTTAAAAATTGTTCTGTCAGAAATAAAACTATGGACTTAAGGAAGATGATTTCTTAGGAAGGTAACATGAGGATGGGAGTAGGCAATCTGAAAAGGTTTGTGACAAGTTTTCTAATGTACCATAATAAAGATTCAGATGCACACATGGGAAAGGAATTTTAGAATTGCTGGAATTAGAGCACAATACCCCCTCAATCCTATAAGTAGTGTAAAGCTAACTATAAGTCTACGGCTCAACCTTGCTCTGAAATTAATAACATACCCCATTTCATTAAGAGCTTAATTAGTGCCACAGGGCCTCCAAACAAATTACTCCTTTGGGTATATTCTTAGGTGGTATCTAAGCAGTTTCCTTTGCCACTATCCTTAGAATGTGATTTAGTCTCCAGATGTGATATTTTTCAACTGGGTGAATCATGAAGAACAGAAAGATGGGATAGTGATAGAAATGTAGCCGTGTTAGTCTGGGGTAGTTGAAGCAAAATGCAGGACAATGTAGCACTTTAAAGACTAACAAGATGGTTTATTAGATGATGAGCTTTCGTGGGCCAGACCCACTTCCTCAGATCAAATAGTGGAAGAAAGTAGTCACAACCATATATACCAAAGGATACAATTTAAAAAAATGAACAAATATGAAAAGGACAAATCACATTGCAGAACAGGAGGGGGATGCGGGGGAGTGGGAAGGGGGAGGAAGGAAGGTAAGTGTCTGTGAATTGCTGATATTAAAGGTAGGGAGAGTGGGATGTTTGTGAGTTAATGGTATTACAGGTGATAATTGGGGAAACTGTCTTGGTAATGGGTGAGAAAGTTCAAAGTCTTGTTAAGTCCTTGTTGGCAAGTGTCGAATTTTAACAGGAATGACAGTTCAGAGGATTCCCTTTCAAGTGCAGATGTAAAAGGTCTTTGTAGCAGAATGCAGGTGGCTAAGTCATTTAGAGAGTGTCCTTTCTGGTTAAAGTGGCAAGAAACTGTTTTCTCTTTGTGATCTTGTCTGATATCTGTTTTGTGGGCATTAATCCTTTGGCGAAGTGTCTGAGATGTTTGTCCAATGTACATAGCAGACGGACACTTTCGGCACATGATAGCATAGATTATATTTCTGGATGCGCAGGAATATGTGTTCTTGATCTTATAACTCACTTGGTTAGGTCCAATAATGGTATCAGCAGAATGAATATGTGGACAAAGCTGGCAACGGGGTTTGTTGCAAGGGAAGGTACCAGGGTTGGTATTAGTGTGGTATGTCCTGTGGTGGTTGGTAAGAATCATCTTGAGGTTAGGTGGTTGTCTATAGGAGACTATAGGTCTGTCTCCCAGAGCCTCTTTGAGTATGGTATCCTGTTCCAATATAGGCTGTAGTTTATTGATAATGTGTTGGACAGGTTTAAGTTGGGGGTTGTAGGTGATGACAAGTGGTGTTCTATTGTTGGTTTTCTTGGGTCTGTCTTGAAGTAGATGGTTTCTAGGTATTCGTCTGGCTCTTTCAATTTGCTTTTTTATTTCTCTGGGTGGGTAGTTGAGATTTATAAATGCTTGGTAGAGATCCTGAAGCTTCTGGTCTCTGTCAGTGGGGTTAGAGCAGATGCGGTTGTATCGAAGGGCTTGGCTATAGACGATGGATCGTGTGGTGTGTTCTGGATGGGAGCTGGATGCATGTAGGTAACTGTATGAGTCGGTGGGTTTTCTGTAGAGAGTGGTGTCTAATTTTCCATTGTTGATTTGTACGGTGGTGTCCAGGAAGTGGATCTCTCGTGTAGAATGGTCCAGGCTGAGGTTGATGGTGGGGTGTAGGTTGTTGAAATCTCTGTGGAATATCTCCAGTGTTTCTTGGCCATGTGTCCAGATCATAAAGATGTCATCGATGTACCGTAGGTAGAGGAGGGGTGAAAGGGGACGGGAGTTGAGGAAACGTTGTTCTAGGTCAGCCATAAAGATGTTAGCATACTGTGGGGCCATGCGTGTACCCATGGCTGTGCCGCTGATCTGGAGGTATAAGTTATTCTCAAACTGGAAATAATTGTGGGTGAGAACAAAGTTACATAGGTCTGCTATCAGGTTGGCAGTAGTGTCCTCTGGGATAGTGTTTCTAATTGCTTGTAATCCGTCTTCATGTGGGATGTTGGTATATAGAGCTTCTACATCCATGGTGGCAAGGATGGTATTATTGGGGAGGTTATCGATGTTTTGTAGTTTCCTTAGGAAGTCAGTAGTGTCTCGGAGATAGCTGGGGGTATTGGTTACGAAGGGTTTGAGAAGAGTGTCTACATAGCTGGATAGACCAGTAGTGAGCGTGCCAATACCAGAGATGATGGGACGTCCGGGGTGCCCAGGTTTATGGATCTTGGGAAGTAGATAGAACAATCCTGGTCAGGGGTCAGAAGGTGATTCTGTGAGGATTTGTTCCCGAGTAGCTGTGGGGAGGCTTTTAAGGAGACAGTGTAGTTTCTTTTGGTAGTCCAAGGTGGGGTCAGAGGGGAGAGGTTTGTAAAATGTGGTGTTCGAGAGTTGTCTGGTTGCCTCCTGGTTATAGTCGGCCTTATTCATAATGACCACAGCACCCCCTTTGTCAGCTGGTTTGATTACAATGTCCAGGTTGTTTTTGAGACTCTGGATGGCATGGTGTTCAGCGCGGCTAAGATTGTGTGTCGCTTGTTGTCGTTTGCGAATAATGTCAGTCTGTGCGTTGTTGCGGAAGCTGTGTATATAGAAATCCAGATTGTAATTCCGACTGTCAGGGGGAGTCCATATAGAATTATTTTTCCTTTGGTGTTGGTAGGGGGGATCTGGTAGGTCAGATTGATGTTCAGTGGTGGTTTGGAAATATTCTCGGGAGACGGAGGCGGCGAAAAAAAGCCTCAAGGGACTGGATAGTGGCTGATAGATAGGAAAGAAACAGGAAAAAAGATGAATGGAGGTCTGTGGGGAAAATGTGTCACTTGTCAGGAGAAAGGGACGGCTGTGGGACAGCTACACAGCTAAAAGCAAAGCTGGGACCAAACAGTTGACTGGGGAAAGACAACAGTGTGAATTTGGAGCTGGGATAAGAGCACTGGCAAAGACTGACCAAATTTAGGAACCTGTCATGGGAGGGAAGTGGGAAGGCTTGTCATTATGACAGGAGGAATGTAGAGTTGGAGGCTTGTGAAGGCAAGTGCTTGATGGTGCTTGCAAAGATGCCACTTTTTAGAGCAGTGGTCCCCAACCATTAGAGGTTGCCGGGCGCCAGGGGGCGTGGCCGTTCGCCCGCCGGGTGCCAGGGGGCGGGGACACTTGCGCGCCTGGGGGCGCCCCCCCCCCATAGCCACATGCCCAGGGCCCCCCCATAGCCACATGCCCAGGGCCCCCCCATAGCCACGCGCCCGGGGCCCCCTCCAAGCACCGCGCGCCCGGGGCCGGAGCTCTCCCTCCGCCAAGCGCCGCACGCCCAGGGCCAGCGCCCCCTGCAAACGCCACGCGCCCAGTGCCGGCGCTCTCCCCCCCCCCCAAGCGCCGCGCGCCTGGCGCTCCCCCACCCAAGTGCTGCGCGCCCAGAACGCAGGCGGCCAATCCGCGGCGCTCCCGGGGCGGGTGCTCACTGTGCGCCATGTGCCTGGGGCCGGCTTCGGCACCGCGCATGCGCCACGTGCCCGGAGCCAGGCCAGCCCCGAGCACTTGGCGGGCACACACAAATGCCCCCGCTGGCGCCATGGCGCCCGTGGGCACCGTGTTGGGGACCACGGTTTTAGAGCATACATATCTTCAGTAGCCCAGCAAACTTTACTGAGGCTGTGGAGGTTAGTGTGAATTGGGAAATCCAGTAGAGAACAAACATCCCTGTTTGCTAAAGTGCAACAGTAAATTAAATACAGATTTAAAAGAGTAAAAATAGAAATTTGTTCTCTTTTCTATTTTTCTTACCGAGAAAGAGGTACCTTCTTGTTCTTCACACATCCAATTACATGTTAGCAGATGGAATGACTTCAAAAATGGCTACTATAATATGCCACTCCCTGCACATGACTGAACAATCACCTTTAAATATAGCTGTTCCCTGACCAGCCAAGCTGTAAAGCCAGGAAATTCCCCAAAACAAAATATACCAGTCATTAAATGTATTTTTTGATTTAAAAAAAAATCAGCCAACTGGCATTACAATTATCCACTGTAGACTGTTACAACTATATTTAATATTACCTTATGACACACTGGAAAAATACATTTTAATTCTAATAAATTGACTACAGAAAATAAAACCATCAAGTTGTCTCATGTATCTGAAGGTGACTGACAAGATCTTTTTCATTTCCAAATCTCATTAAACAATTAGTACACTTATGAGGCAAGTCTGCTGAATGCCTGAAATCCAAATGAGTTTTAAGGTCTTCAATTTGTCCTGTTGAATATTCACAATATTGACATAAATAAATCCCTTCGGATAAATGAGAATTTAAATGCTTGCAATATTCCAACATTCCTGAAAAGCCTTTTCCACAGTCATCACAAACATGAGGAAATATTTTGGTGTGTTCAATAGCTACATGTCTGTTGACGTTCGTATGCAACCTACTCCTAAAGCCACACACTTGGCATACAAAGAAGTTCTTGCATTTGTCAAAACTAATTTTGTTTATCAGGCTATACTGTCCTCGCTCCTTGTTGCTATAGCTATCACTTAACTCTATTAATCTACAGGCATGCTCATTTACCACATGGCTATGCAAGTCTTCTGGATCATTGGTTTCATGCTCACAAAACTGACATAAATACTGTTCATCACAGCTGTGTTCCTGGAAGTGCAGATAGAGCTCACTGCTCGAGGAAAATTGTACATCACACTGCTCACACCAATAAAGATGGTCATTGAAATGAGTATCTGCTATGTGCTGACTGAGGTTCTCAAATATCACGGTTTTGTAGTCACAGTATTTACAGATGTAGGGATCTTCCTCATGTATTTTTACATGTTCAATCAGCAGAACTTTGCTGGAGAAACTCTCTTTACATACTCTGCAGACATTGGTATCTGTACATGTCTTATGCTTCAGGATCATATGCTGCTTTAAATCAGAGAAGTACTTGCTATTAAACTCGCACAGCTCACACTTGTATAGGCCACTACTGTTGGCTCTCAGCAAAGGCCACTTCTGCTGAGCAGTGATATTCAAAGCATGGTTCTTCTCAAAAAGCTTACAACTTTCAACAGGTATTTCCTCAATGTCTTCAGCTTCTAGCTTTTCAGGTGAAACAGTTTGTGTCTCTATGTCATGAACTTCTACAGCATTAACTTCTGTAGTTGAAATTTCTATGGTTTGAATATCTATGGGTTTCTCCTCATCAATTGGACTGTCACCGAATACAGGTGACACACACATATCTTTATAAATTCCATTATTAGCACCTTTCTCTGCAAGAGAAAATGGAAGATACAAGACAATTAAAAAAAATGAAACTATGTTGCAGATGGGTCGATACATTGCTTTTCATTGGCTATAGCAGTTAACAAAAGTAAAAAGCTACTATTTTCCTCAAGCTACTGAAACCAAATTTCCTTTCAATAAGGACACTAGCTAAATGAAATAGCCTTACATACTTATATCAATCTAACATTTTTCTTCATGATCAACATTTTCCATCAGTTACATTAAAAGACAATACACAAATCCTTCCCCAACTACAAAGAACTTTTTTCAATACCCAACCATGCATGATTTCTGCAAATATACCTTTACAATTACCTTTCTTTTTTGTCTCTGCAAAGGGCAGCCCCATGACATTTGACTGTGTTCCAGTCCAATGAGATGTCCCGGCATGCACAGGGCTGCCATCATCATCAGTATCTGGGGTCTGTGCAGGAGCGTGGAATTTACCTATGAGGATAAGGCAAGTCTGTTTTTTTCCCCCCTCAACATCCCAATGTTCTCTAAAATGTCTTTGTAATAACCTCAAATATTACAGCACTGTGGTCACAATGTAATACACCAAATTCTACAATCAAAATACCCACATTATGGCCTTCATTTTCTATACAGACAGAGCGCCAGACATGCAATGCTTTACCCAGATTCTAATGCAAAGCCATCAAGATAGAGCATATTATACTGGGACCTGGTAATCTCTGTAGGCTGCCTCCTCACATTCAGGAGAAGGACAGCTAAATCAACTTTGTCAATCCTGAGCACTCCATTTTTGTTTTATGTCCAGCAGGGGGAGATCAGTCTTAAAATATAATACAACTGCACCCAGGATTAATATTATCCAATAATGAAAATAGCATGGAGTCCTCTAGATTTGAAAACTGAATCTTGATGAGCAACATAATTCAGAGAAGAAAACCAGACATTTTAAATATTTCTTATGTTTAACCTGCATTCACATTTCATACTGATTCACCTTAATGGAGGGGATACTATTTTTCACCCCAACAGGTAAAAACAGCACACCTGACTTCCCTTAAAAGTGCAAAATTAATTATTTTCTTCTAATAGGGTACCTTTTGTCAGCTGGTAAAAACACATGCTAAAATAGCTGGGTTCCAGAGAAGTTAAACTGTTTTATATTTTAAAGAATGCACTTCATGCTAAAAATAATTATTTCAACATTTTACTGTGCCATATACTGTAATATTTATAATCAGGATTGAGTTAAATACCCTTGATTCATAAATTTGTTGAAGTTTCCTTGTATTGTAGTATAAACTTAACTGATGGCTCTACATTACACAGCTCTCCACTAAATGTCTGCTAATTGAGTTTCTAATTTTTACTCCAGACCTCCAGTTTCTCTTTATATGTTAAATGTGTAAAAAGATCCATTTTAGAGCTCTAGCAAATATTTATGACCAGACTGAAAATGACCAGCAGATTCAAAAGCTGATAAGATGCTCTGTCTGTAAACAAGTTTTAGACAGCAAATAGCTAGAGCTGAATATGCTGAAAAATCTTTTACAATCCTTAAGAGGAAAAATTCAATTTTTAATGAGGCAGAATGGAAGCATTGATGATACAAATGTTAACAGCACAGTCTTTCCTATTCACAGTATTTTAATTATAATGTTCTGATGATACTTCTGGAGATTCATTGTTAATTCTATTGATGTAAGAGAGAAAGGAAGTCTATACTCACATTCACTCCATTCCATACTTCACAGGTAACACTAAACAGTCGGCACTTGTACACTGAAGTTGTTTTTTAGAAGCCCAAGTCAAACATTTAAAGGACATTTCTGATAAAACATCCCATGCCATCTAAATTCAGCCTTTGTTTATATTATTTTGACACCATTCAATACATTTTAAAATTGTGGAGTCTGATAGTTGTCCTAAAAACTGGGAACTGCTTGGCCTCCAATAGTTCCACATTTTATTACGTTATACTATGAGAAATATAATTTAATTACAATTATTTAATAGCTTTCTGCCAGTCTTGAAGTGGAAATTTAAATGCACTTACACAGTAAAGTTGCATTATTTTGTATTTTGTTGCTTCTTCTCTGGACCAAACTTTAATACATCTAGATAAGCGTTTGCTGGAAAAGATTAATGATATAGGAAAGTAATCTTACCTCTGTTTTCAGAAAGTCTTATGTCTGGCTGTTTCATAGAACAGACACTGTAACAGTGGTCAGAAAAGATTCCATTGTTGTCAATATATTTGCTTACACCTGAAGAATCTTGACAGAAAAAGAGGGGAAAAAGTATTTAAATCCCAAATTGATATAGCAACACATACCTTAGTGGAAACATCTTTGTTTCTTACAGCCTTCAAACTTAAAAGACTCTGATACTAAAAATATTCAGCATTTATATAATTTACATTTTCAAAGCACTATGCAGATATTGTTGGTTTTCAAAATCACTCAATCTTAGAAAATATTAGAAAACTCCCACAGACCACTGAGCACACATGATAATCTCCCCTAAACCTCAAAACATCTTTGTATGTTAGCAGCTTTAAGCATTTAAAGATTGGGAAACAGATGTTAAGTAGCTTTCCCAAAGCCACAGAGGAAATGGAGAAGAGCAAGCAATTAGAAAAACTTTAACAATGATTGGCTGACATGGAACAGTTTTTAAATTGTTTACAAGTGGAGCACTCAAAGTGGATAGTGTATGTTCATATGTATGTTTCAATTTGCCTCTTAGCTTATGAGTCCTTCATAAATCTTTGCATTTTAGTTTTCCAGGAAATGAGAGGCTTATTTTGAGGAAAGTTACAATAACTTACACATTGAATTGTCAACAGTTCAAGCTCTAGATTTACCTGAGTAACGTGAAGGATGTAAAGTCTTCCTTTTTCTTTTTTTAGGATGTTCATTCATTTTGCTTCAGCCTAAATCAATTAAAAATTACAACATCCAAGAACTGGTTACATCTGTTCTCTGCTGATTTGCAATCATGGATCAGTGCTTAAAGATTATTTATTAATATTAGTATGCCAGCAAAGCACAGAATTAGATTCCCCCAAAAGGTAAATTCCTTGCCACAAAAACGAAACTAATACCCAAATCTGCGCGCAATGACCTAATCTGAAAGATAAAAACTGGTGTTCTGCCCCTATTATTTTTGGTTTAATTTGAATGAGCATGGAGACAGAACTACCCTCTGATCTGTAGACACACATCCAATCCAGGCACAGACATATCAGTACAACAGAATGCTTCCCAAGCCATACCTGGGGCTCTGAGGTCAGAGCAGAGTTTACCATTTTGTGGGTTCAGACACTCAGGGTATGACCAGAGGGCTTGGCTTCAGTGAGGCACCATATGGGTACTGACATCTGCCCACAATGGTCAAGACCATCTTTTATCTTTTTAGATACAGTCACGAATACTATTATATGGTGTTGCCTTGTGTAATTGGCAGTTACAGATCAAGCTGATTACATTATATGTAATGGGTTTCAAAAGTGACACGGGCCATGTCTATACTAGTGATGTATGTGAATAGTCAAGTAGTTGACTACTTGCATTTCCTCCCCACCTTGCTGCCTCTGTATCAGTAGCACCCGGAGGGAGGCGGAAGGGCAGGGGCAGCCCCTGGCCATGGGGGGTCCAGCAGGGGTTGCTTTGCAGCAGCAGCCCCTGCCCAAGAACAGGGGCTGCTGGACCTGGTGTGAGCAGGGTCTGAGTGCCTTCCCTTATTGACTAATCAAGTAGTCAGTACAAATTGTATCAACTACACAATTAGCCAATTACCTAGCTGTTAACATCCTTAGTCTACTACACTATCAAGGTTACAGCAGCAAAACTGTACCAATGTGGGAGAGCTTTTGCATCAACATCATTAAACCACTACCATGAGTAGCAGTAGCTATTTTGGTGGGAGAAACTCTTCCACTGACAAAGCTCTGTCAACATTGGCATTTCTTTTAATGTAATCTATGTCACTCAGGAGTATCTTTATTCACACTCCTGAACAACATAATTTTTACCAATACCACTAGTAATGTAGACAAGTCTGAAGCACTAGTCCCATTGACTTGTGTTTCTAAGCGACTTCTGAAAACTCCAATGTCTTTTAAGTTACCATTTTCTGCCTCCCACCCTCCTGGAATAATTTCGTAGTATTGTGCTAGAAACAACTGCTAAGCACACAGAAACACTACTAGACTCTTGTTTCGTACCTCATTCCTTGGGAGAGAAGAGTTATGGAGTTCACCCCATAAGGAGGGACGATCAGCACTTTGAGTCACTGCCAAGTGGTCGACGTGACACAGGAAATGGCATTTCTACAGCCAAATACTGCCATCTTTTTTTTTTTTTGAGATTACCCCTGTAGTGGGCTTTTTGGGAGAGATTCTGGACAACTTCTCCCCAAAATGCAGAAAATGTTTACATGGTGAAAATATAGAAAGAGCCCTGGACTACCCAACTTACTAGAGGTAATCTTCAATATCAGCAAGAGGACTAATAACTAAGAAATTTATTGTTATACAACATCCAATAATGGAAAAAGTATCTGCAAGAAAAAAATGTAAGTTATATAGCAGTAACATTTTAAAATTCTGATAGCACTAAGTGCAAAATTTCAGGGTTGGTAGTATCACAAATACTGAAAAAAGGCATCTGGAGAAATCAGAGCACAATTCGAAATCAATAAAAAAGTTAATACCAGTTTAATTTTAAAATATTTGAAAGCCATACGATATCTGTTTATCAAAGATATTTATTTCAACTTCTGCATAAACTTGTTGGCTGCGTCTAGATTGGCAAGTTTTTCCGCAAAAGAAGCTGCTTTTGTGGAAAAACTTGCCAGCTGTCTACACTGGCCACTTGAATTTCCGCAAGAACACTGACGATCTCATGTAAGAAATCAGTGCATCTTGCGGAAATACTATGCTGCTCCCGTTCGGGCAAAAGTCCTTTTGCGCAAAAGGGCCAGTGTAGACAGCTCAGATTTGTTTTGCGCAAAAAAGCCCCGATCGCAAAAATGGCGATCGGGGCTTTTTTGCACAAAAGCGCGTCTAGATTAGCACACATGTTTATCCACAAAAAGTGCTTTTGTGGAAAAGCATCCATGCCAATCTAGACGCTCTTTTCTGAAAATGCTTTTAATGGAAAACTTTTCCGTTAAAAGCATTTGCGGAAAATCATGCCAATCTAGACGTAGCCGTTGCCTTTTTCTGCCCGTCATTAGCTTACAACAGCAGACAAATAGATTGAGATGATTCTAGAAACAGCTGGGACATATTGGTCATCAATAAAACAGGGCCTACTTTGAGATGAAATCTCAGAATGCATCATATTCTGACTCTCCGTCAGCTTCAACATACAAATACATAGAGCCCTGTGTGGATACAAAATTGGTATTTGCATCTGCAAAACTGATCCACGGATATCTACAACCACATCCATAGATGCAGGTATCTATGTTATTTGCAAATTTGCAGGGTTCTACATACAAAATTGGTATCCACAGCCCTAAAAGTGGGCCTTGGATATACCTGTGAATTTGTAGGACTCTACATATACAGGACCTGCCTTAAACCCCCAATCCTTCTCATCAGGGACACTATGACCTCAGTAGCCTGGAGAAAGAGAAGATCGTATAGAAGTTGGATTATGAGAATAGTTTAAGAACAGGGATGGGGAACCTAAAACCTGGGGGCTAGATCTGACCCCCAAGGCTCAGAGCTCCCACCCAAGCATTGGTGCTCCAGCTCTCCCTCAGCTCCCAGGGTCCTCCCAACTGGAGCACACAGAATCTCCTAGCCTGGGTCCCCTAGGCTGTGGTGTGCAAGGGAGATAAGGGAAATGTCATTCTCCTTCCAGTCAGGGGCCAGGTCAGGGAGACTGGTTTTAATTTGCTTCGCTTTTCACTTGTGTGAGAACCCTGACTGATTTTTCTGTGGGTGGGTGGCTCCGACCCAAAAAAGGTTCCCCCGCCCCTACTTAAGAAAGGAAAAAAACCCCAAACAGCGCCTCATATTCTGCCTCCAAAGTCTGGGCTCGCCAGCGCTAAGAGCTCCAGCTGTGAATGGGCCTATTTGAAATCATGGGAAGGTGGGCGGGCAAAGCCCGCCCACATTCTAAAAGCCCCTCCCCAACCTTGTGGGAGGGACACTGAACCCATGTTCAACTGAATCCAGGGGACAAAAAATGACAACAGGGTCAAGGAGTGCGGGTCACAGGTTTAAAATAAGGGAACTGGATGGGGACACCGAGCAGAGAACCCCGGACAGCGCCCACTGCTCCTCAAAGCTGTCGATGGAGCCAGTGGACACCGCCCAGAGGAACTCTGCTCGGATTTGTGACACTAGGGAAGAACGGAAATAGGCCCCACAGTCGCAGAGAACCCCCTCGTCTAACATCCTCCTTCTGCTATTATAGATGGCAGCTTTCGCCAAGGCCAGGAGGAGGTTGACGAGGAGGTCTCGCGACTTTGTGGGGCCACGGATTGGGTGTGCGTAAATAAAAAGGTGAGGGGAAAAGTGCAGCCAGAACCTCAATAATAGGTTCTGGAGGAGCCGGAATAGGGGCTGCAACCTGGCGCATTCAAGGTAGGCGTGCGCCAGATTCTCCCTCACGCCGCAAAAGGGGCAGGTGTCCGGGATTGGGGTAAACCGCGCTAAGTACACGCCCGTGCTCACGGCCCCGTGAAGGAGCTGCCAACTGATGTCCCCGACGGGCCGCGGAATTAAGGTGGAATAAACGCTGGCCCATCGGGGTTCCCCGCCCTCTATAGGTCTGAGATAGTCCCGCCACTTTGTATCGGGGCGGGACACGAGAGTGGGGAAATGCAAAGCGTGGAGCATGAGCGTGTACAGCCGTTCCCTGGGCGCGGTCCGGAAACAGACCGGCTGCAGATTTTGCAGCCGGCTGGGGATCCAAGGGTGGGGAGGCCGGGGGGGGGGGGCCCCCGCGGGACAGGGGCCCGATAATAAGGGACAGAGGCTTTGCAGGGAGGGGGGGCGGGGCGTCCCCTCTCGCAGGGCTCTCTGTAGGAGATCGCGAGTGGGCTTCACCTCCTGGAGTAGGCGCAGAGGGATTCGAGGGGTGGAGAGTCCCATGCGTTGAGCGAGCGCTCAGGGACCCACCCAATCCCCCCTGTCGTAGTCCAGGAGGTCCCCGACCATGGTGGTTTCTACCACAAATTATGCAGTCGAGTTTCCCGCATTTGGGGAAATCGCAGGGGTCAGCACACCCGCAGTGCAATGGATGAGCCTCACCCTGGGAAAACCACCTTCGGGATCATGGGATCTCCCCTGCCAGGTAAGTATGAGAGAGGACAGCCAGAAGGGTATTGAACATTTCGTGTGCGGATCCAGTCTGCTGGTCCGAGGCAACCATGGCCTCCAGGGGTGTATTTCTGCAGGCTTTTTTTGGGGGGGGGGGGGGGAGTGTCAAGGCTTCCGGGCCGGGGTGGGGGGCCCGTTTGGGTGTCTAAGCCCTAAGTGGCATGGTGCAGGCTGCCCGGGGGGTCACGCGATGGCAGGGAGCTCAGCTCAGAGCCTTTCCCCAGAGCTGCCGCCATGCCCCACAGCAAGCGGGGGTTTGGAGGCGGCAATGGCGGGAGAAGGGGAAACACGCTCGCCAAGGGGCTGCCACCCGGCAAACCCCATCCCGCCCGGCGCCTCCCAAGGGGCCCTGGAAGTCACCGAAGCGGGAGTCTCCCCCAGCCCGAGACTCTCTCCAGGGAGGCCGCCGGGGATGCAGGGCGCGCTGCCCGGGGCGGGCCAGCGGGGCCGCTGGAGCCAACGCGGCCTGGCGGCCCGGGGAAGGCGGGAAGCGGCGCTGGGGCCGGAGGAGGGGAGGGGCTGCACGCGCGGGGGAGCCCGCGCTGAGGGGGGGGGGGGAGGCCGCAGTCCCTCCCGGCAGCCCAGCCCCGCGCTCACCTTCCGCTCCGCGCCCCGTTACAGGGCCCAGGCCGCCGCCGGAACCGACAGAGCCCGCGGGGGAAGGGGCGGCGCGGGGCTGGCCCAGGCGCAGTCACCCAGGAGGCGAGCAGCCGGCGCCCCCTCGCGGCACCGAGGCCTTATGGCGCCCGGCGGGAGGAAAACCGGTCAGGGGCTGCTGAGGCGTGGAAGGACCCTCCCCCCCCCAGGTAACTCCCAGCCCGCCTTGCCAGGGTACAGCCCCCCGCCCTGTGGTCAGTCCCATAACCGTATCCCTCAGCCATTCCCCCCCCCCCCCCTGGAGCCCCACTCCCATAGTTATACTCCCCCCTTCCCTCTGAGATTTTCCATCCTGGGAGGGGGGGTTGAATTGTCCTGTATGCAACACCAATCTTGAGGTCGGGTGCGGATGTGCCCCCACCCCTACAACCAGAAACCAGCGCTACAACTATATATTTTAAAAGCGGAGTCTGGACTGTTAATACTCCAGTCATCTGAAACAGGGGGGCTTGCCCACGAAAGCTCATGCTACCTATTGTTAGTCCTTAAGGTGCTACTAGACCAGTGGTCCCCAACACGGTGCCCGCGGGCACCATGGCGCCCACGGGGACATTTGTGTGCGCCCGCCAAGTGCTCAGGGCTGGCCTGGCCCTGGACCCGTGGCACATGCGCTGTGCTGGAGCCGGCGTGGCGCACGGTGAGTGCTGGCCCCGGGAGTGCGGCAAAGTGGCTGCCCGCACTCCGGGTGCGCGGCTATGGGGGGGAGGGGCGCCAGCCCCAGGCATACGGCGAAGTGGCCGCCTGCACTCTGGGCACGCAGCACATGGGGAGCACCGGTCCCGGGCGCGCATCTACAGGAGGGGAAGGGTGCCGTCCCTGGGCACACGGCAAAGCAGCTGTCTGTGCTCCGGGCGCGCGGCACATGGGGAGTGCCAGCCCCTGGTGCGCGGCTCATGGGGGTGTGGCATATGCGCGGCCCCGCCCTCTGGTGCCCGGCAACGTCAAATGGTTGGGGACCACTGTACTAGACTTTTTGTTGTTTAAGTTTTTCTATATATTTCAAATAGTCCGTAGCTGTGGAAGAAAATATATTAAAACAATGGATAATTCACAAGGAGCAGTGCTTATGACTATTATTTACTATGAAATCAGATATTAATTTTCTTTGTATTACCCTTGTTTGAAGAAATAGGTTGTGTCCTTGAAAGCTCATGCTACTATTTATATATTTGTTAGTCTAAGGTGCTACAGGGCTATTTTTTTGTTTAGTTAGACTAACATGGCTACCCCTCCTAGGCCTTCGAGTACATGTATCATCCTTTCTAACAGACAGATGCATGTTTCAAAGATCTTGCCAAGAAGATTTCATTGTAAAAAAACAGCCAGCATCACACCTAGTATTTGCTGCTTCTGACTCATTAGAGCCAGAACTCTACCACATAACAAAAATCTGACCTTAATGCTATACAGTTTGCCATGTATTAATTAGTAACACAGGATTTTAAAAAAATCATTAAGATCAGAGTTTGGTATCTGCAACACTCAAAGTCTGTTAAAAATTTTTTTCTTTCTTACCGTAAGCCATTAAGACAGGGATGGGTAATCATTTTTTATGGAGGGGGGGGGGAGGAGGACTCCAATAATTTGGTAAGTGGTTGAGGGCCACACTCTTTCATTATATTAATGGAAGAGATGCGGGGGGTCTGGGTGTAGGTTGGGTGCAGAAGGAAGATTGGAGTAAGGGAATGGGATCTGGGAAGGAGTGTGGGTGAAGTAGAGGATCATGACTGGGGCACCAGACTGGGGTGAGGAGGAGATGCAAGGCCTGGGAGGGGTTGTAACCTGGTGCAGGAGGGGTGCAGGGATTTGGGCTGGGACCAGGGATAGCAGATTAGAGTGCAAGATCTGAGAGGGTATTGTGACTCGAGGAGTGGTGTAGGAGGGGATGCAGTGTCTGGGGAGGTGTATGGGCGCTGGAGTAGAAGATTTGGGTTACATGGGGTTGGTGGGCAGAGGGTTGGAGTGGGAGACCTTACCTGGCTCCCAGCCAGCAGCCCAGCAGTTTCCTTAGCCAGGGTCCATACCTTCCAGCCCCTGTATGTGCTATGGGGAGCTACAGGAACCATGTTTACAGCCCCTCCCCGAGTTTCAACCACCTCCACAAAGTGGTTGTAAATGCAGATCCGAGTTATGAACAGTGATCCACGCTTACGAACAGCACGGTCGCCATGTAACTCTATGGGATCCGAGTTACGAACACTTTGAGTTACAGACCAAGTGTTAGTCCATAACTTGTTCGTAACTTGGAGAGTGGCTATATTGCTCTAAACAGAATGCTGTGAGCCCAGGGAATGAGGGAGGAAGAGCACTTCATATGCTGCTTGTCCTGCACACAGACAGCTGTTATTGGTCAAAACTGGCCAATGGAAGCTACTGGGGGGGGGGGGGGGCGGAGGAAGCAGCATAAAAAGCTTATTTCTCCTCTCTCCAGGTTCAGAAACACACATGTGGCCCTGCACCCGGCTTTCCGGAGTGCTGAGTGGGTGTGAGGTAGGCAGAGAGCTGGCTGAGGCTCTGATGGCTGGAACCAGCCTGCAGATCATCTTTTGCCCAACACCTCAGTGGAGGCTGGAGACAGCTTCTCCATTTATAGCCGGCAGCGGTAGCTGCATCCCCTCCCCTTCCCCAGGTGATAGCTCTCTGAAGATATAGCCTTACAGAGGGATTCTATAATTGAGGAATTCAACCAAACTCACAGCTCCATGGATTTACTTTTCCTACTGAGGCTGTGTATTCTCTTGTTTAAATTTTCATCTTATTAATTTTTTTATCTAAAAAAACCCAACCTTTCCCCAAACCACTGCTTCTTAACGGTGCTGCAGGTGGTGTTGTGAGTAATGCAGGTGGTGCTACTCTTCCCTCTGGGTCAGTGCTTAGCCAACGCCCCATCATGACACTGAAGCTACTTTCATTTGACAGAATGGTGTATTTGTGTTCATTTGTATGAGCGTGCTTTTTATGTGTGCGCCAGGGTCAAGGAAAGGATTGTCTCTTTAATCGGTAGTGTTCCCACTGGAATGTCGCTAGCATTAGAATGTCACTATGGGAACTTACTTAGAACCAAACCAAGGTTTGTTGGGGTGGGTTCCAAGCTAGCAAGGCTTGTACCATCTGAAGAACATCTTGGAAACAGCAGCAACATAATCTTGACAGTGACTCTCAAGAAGACAACATGGAGATATATAAAAAAACCCTAATACCTAATCCCAGTGATTATGAATTACTAACTGTAGAGAGAATCTGCTATTTAAGAGCACATGAAATGAGAGCAGGAGGTGATGACAAACAGGACTAGTCAAAAAATATTTCTCAGTGACAGGAAACTGAGGGAAAACATCTGTCCTAGTCAAACCATTGCATTATCTGAGGAATTATTTTAGGACAATCTATTTGACATTCACATTGTGTCATTCCTACATTCTCTTTTGGGATGCAAGATAGGGTTCTGTTTACACACCCATTCCCATCATATTTTCCTTGAACACAGATAGCAGCTTCTGGTCAGGAAATGCTGATGAACATCAATGGCATTATTTATATGTGATGGTATAAAAGCATAGCCCAAAATCAATCAAGACAAGTTTTAGTCTATGTGTGTCCATTTTTTAATGCTGTCCAGTTCTGATTTGGCAAACAAGATAGAGGCCGATATTGTGAGGCTGTACTCTTTCCTTTCTCCAAAAGTAGTTTCCTTGTTTTCTTTTTTCCTATTCTCTCAGATATCACAGGTGCAGGACTGTAAATCAATGTAGATCCTGTGGTTCCTTTTTTGTAGAGTGGGCCTTTAAAAAAAAACCAAAAAACTGTAACATTTTCTCATTATCTACCTTTGCCTATTTATTTACCTGAAAAGGGTTTTAGTTAAAACCCTGTGAAATGCTATGAAGAAGAATGGGGATGTGTAACATCAGCCTCACTGTAGGAGTGAGTCAGGTGGGTGTGTATTGTGACACAAAAGGGTCCATTCACATGGCTAGCAACAAGAAACCAAGAGTCAGAGGTGGGGAGGACATGGAGAAATGAAGAAAGGAAAGAGGGAGCCAGAAGGAAACAGAACAAGAGGGAACAGTCCAAGTGGACATTAATGGAGATGAATGGAGAAACTCAGGAGAGGTGTATGGAGCAAGAAGAGGAAGCTTGGGAGGAGGTAGTGCAGCAGGCTGAGGGAACCCAAGGGAAGATCATGGAGCTGAATGGAAGACCACAGGAAGACATCACAGAGCAGGCTATGGGAGCCCAAGGGATCATGGATATGGAGGGAAGAGCTCAGGAGGAAGTAATGGAGCAGGCATGGGGAACTCGAAGGAAGATCATGGAGCTGGATGGAAAAGCCTGGGAAGTGGTCACAGAGCAGACTCTGGGAGCCCAAGGGAAGATGGAATTGAGTGGAAGGGACTGGGAGGAAATCACACAGCAGGCTGGTGGAGCACGGGGCAAGATCATGGAACTGGATGGAAGAGCCCAGAAAGAAGTCATGGAGCAGGTGGGGGGAGCCCAAGGGAAGATGGAATTGGGTGGAAGAGGCTGGGAGGAAGTCATGCAGCAGCCTGTGGGAGCTAAAGGGAAGATCATGGAGGTGGATGGAAGAGTCCGGCAAATGGTCACAGAACAGACTATGGGAGCCCAAAGAAAGGTGGAGTTGGATGGAAGAGCCTGGATGGAAGTCACAGAGCAGGCTGGAAGAGATAAAGGGAAGATAATGAAGCTGGATGGAAGAGCACAGGCAGAGGTCAAGGAGCAGGTTCAGGAAAACCAGGAAGTGGGTGTGAAACTGGTGAAGGACCTGTTAACAGTGGTTGCCACTTCTGCTCTTCCCCATGGCGAGAAAATGGAATTGGAGTTTGTGACCCTGCAGTTTATGATGGGAGGTAATGTACACCTGGTTGGGGAATTGCAGAGCCAACACATAGTGGAGGAGTTCCAACAGGAAATGTTTGCTAAGTTTCCTATACCAGCATTCTGTGCGACTAACATAGTGGCTTGTAATCAAGCAACCAGCAGCAGGACTGAAAGAGGCTTCTCATTTCATAAATTTGGCTGTTCCAGGCATCAGGACAGAATCTACTCACAGCTTATCTTCTTCCTGTGCAGAGCCTCCTCCTTGACATGCTGTGTGGGGCTAGACCGATTACTGGAGATGCTACAACAGCTGAAGAGCTGTATCTACTATATCCCAGTGGCTCTGGTTGGGGTGATTGTGCAAGCAGACCCAGATCCAGAAATGAACCTGGAACAAGAGGTGAAGGCACTGCGGTGGCTGAAGTGCCTACTGGATGGAGTCTTCTGTTGTGATTTGTTGTCAGGGCATGATGGGACAGAGGAAGAAGTGCAGGTTCAGGTGGCTGTCTACCAGTCAGGCTGGCCTCAGCGGGTTCTAGAGGTTAAGAGAGCAGCCTGCCAGGCAATACGAGCGGCCCTGAAGTTCTGAACAGGCAGCATGTGAAAGTGCTCCAGGATTACAATGGGTAAGTCTAATGCATGGAGCACATAAGGGCCTGGGTCACAGGAGATACATATGGGAATTGGCTGAAAAGGCAGGGGAGTAGAACAGAGCTGAAAGAATAGAAATATAGCATTGAGTCGGAGGGAGTGGCATGTAGTCACAATACAAAGGAGTTGAATTGGGGCAAATAGGAGACATAGGAACAGAGTATGGGCAGGTGGGGGAAGAGTAGAGTTCTTGCATTCCCTATGAATGGTGAAATTCATGACTACTAGGAACCTCAGCTTCCGGCCCCCACAGTGAGCTCCGTACAGCTGCTGGGAGCTGTGAGGAACTCATTGTGGCTCCTAGCCCCTACCAGGACAGGAGACTGGCAAATACATAGAACCACAGATAGCAATTCCACAAAGCACAAGGGTCTACTGTACTTAGGAACTGGAGTGGACAAGGCAGGCTGTGCAGGAGATGGAAGCATGAATGTTTGTGAAATCCTCCCTCCATGTTCCCTTCATCCAAGAGTTGGGTCTGATCACAAAGCATGTAATGGCTTTGCAGGCAAGTGTTCTTTTTGGCAGATTTTTCTTTGTCGAGAGGACAAATGTATGTTGTTATTCATAACTAGAGTACTTCAGGATGGCTTCCATATCTAATGTCTTTTGTGGTTAAGATGTAACTGCCTCAAGTCTGCAATTAACTCCTTTGTTTAGTTGCAAAGCACAAGTTGTCAGCTGAGGATTCACTTTGCCATCTTCTATATCTTTACTCATCTATTTTCACACCTTTCAGAAACAGCATAGAAAAGATCTGGCCAATTCAAACAGTTAATCCTGTTTTTTGCTGCTTTGTGGCTCATGACCCAATTGTGGTTTACCTGTGTCAGGGGCTTATGCTATTCTAAACATGCTTCTGTTAAGCTCTTTAAAAACAGTGAAAACTTAATATATTTCAATCAGTGTGTCCAATGTGAAATTCAATTTTATGGCCATGTATTGAACAGTACAATATTTGTTTAGCTAGTAAAAAAGGCCATACTATTATATGAGTGTAACTTGTCACATGTGACTGCTGGAAGAAAATATTAAATAGAGAAGGAATACAAAATCAAACATGCACATTGTCAAATTGCAGTGTATACTCATATGAGTTTTGACTTGTGCAAGGTAACTCAAACATGCTTGGGTCATCTCCTTCCCATTGGTAAAATTACTGGGACAAAACACGGAGTCTTGTGGCACCTTAAAGACTAACAAATTTATTAGGGCATAAGCTTTTGCAGGCTATTGCCCACTTCATCAGATGCATGAAGTGAAAGAATTGGATGGCAGGGATATTATATATTACACACACAAAAGTTGAATTAGCCTCATTAACACAGTGATATGTTAATGAGGCTAATTCAATCAGGGTGTTTGAGGCCCACTTCCAACTGTGATTAGAAGATAAGACTATCTAAAAGGGAAAATTACTTATTGTAATGAAAGCCATTTCCAGTCCCTAGTCAGACCCATTCTGATGGTGTCAAATTTGCATGGGAATTCCAGCTCAGCAGTTTCACACTGCATGGTGCCACACAGGTCCGCCTACAATAGCAGCGGCAGCAGGCACAGCTCCAGACCTCTTTGAATTGCTGCGAGAGCACAGCTCCGTGTGGCTTTGAGGGCTGCAGTACCATGGCATGGGCAGTGCTGAAGGCTGGCTGCCACAGCCCCACTCCTTCTGCTTGAGGCCCTGACTTTTCCAGGGGCATAGAGCTGCCCCTTCCCACACTTTGCCCTGGGGCCTGCAGTGGCTTTCAGCTCCATTGGCCCCACAGTATGCCAACATTGTCATAGCTGACTTCAGAAAACTCTTCCTCCGCTCTTATCCCCAAGTGCACCTTCCCTATTTGTGCTACACTGATGACATCATCCTCTGGACCCATGGGAAGGAGGCAACAGTTTCCACCTCACCAATAATCTCATCTTGGATCAGTCCACACAAGATATCCACTTCCTGGATACTATAGTGCAAATAGATAATGGTTGCATAACCACCACCCTAAACCGGAAACCCACTGACCACTATACTTACCGACACATGTCCAGCTTTCATCAAGAACACATCACACAATCCACTGTCTATTGCCAAGCCCTAAGATACAACCATATTTGTTCCAATCCCTCAGATAGAGATGAACAGCACAGGATCTCTACCAAGCATTCTTAAAACTACAATACCCATCTGGGAAAGTGAAGAAACAGATGGACAGAGCCAGGTGGGTATCTAACATCACTTACTACAGGACAGATATAACAAAGAACGCAACAGAACGTCACTGGCCATAACCTAAAGTCTCCAGCAAAAGCCTCTTCAACACATCATCTAGGATCTAAAACCAATCCTAGTTGATGATCCTCACTCACATACCCTTGGTAGGCAGGCTAGTCCTCACTTAGACAGTTCCTCCCAACCTGAAATGAATACTCACCATCAGCTCCCCTCACAGAAACACTAACCCAGGAACCAATCCTTGCAACAAACCCCGTTGCCAACTCCGTCCACAGATCTACTCTAGTGATACCATTATAGGACCTAACCACATCAGCCATTCCATCAAGGGCTTGGCTTGTACACATGTACATCTGCAATTGTAATATGTGCCAGCAATGCCCTTCTGCTATGTACATTGGATAAATTGGACTGTGTCTTAATAAAAAAATAAACAGACACAAATCAGACACCAAGAATGGTAACATACAAAAGCCAGTAGGATATCCACTGGAACTTGGACACACAGTTAGACTTGAAAGTTACCATACTTGAGAAAAAACAACCAAAAAGCACAACAGGCTTAAAGTGAAACTACTGAAATGGAATTCATATTGCAAATAGACACTGGGGCTACGTCTAGACTGGCCCCTTCTCCGGAAGAGGCATGCGAAGCAGGCAAGTCAGAATAGGGAAATCCCCGCGGGATTTAAATATCCCCCGCGGGATTTAAATAAACATGGCCGCCGCTTTTTTCCCAGCTTGGGGAAAAGTAGGAATAAGAGATCCTCCGGAAAAGGGCTTTATTCCGGAGGATCGTGCCAGTCTAGACGCTCTTTTCCGGCTTTTCCCCAAGCCGGAAAAAAGCGGCGGCCATGTTTATTTAAATCCCGCGGGGGATATTTAAATCCCCCGCGGATTTCCCTATTCTGACTTGCCTGCTTTGCATGCCTCTTCCGGAGAAGGGGCCAGTCTAGACGTAGCCTAACAGAATGGGTCCAAATAGGGAATGGCTCTCTCATTACAAGTAGCAATTTTCCCCTTTAGGTATTCTCACTTTCTTATCACTGTTGAAAGTGGACCACATAGGCTATGTCTAGACTGCAGGCTTCTTTCACAAGAAGCTTTTCCGGAAGAGATCTTCTGAAAAAAACTTCTTCAGAAAGAGACCATCTACAGAGCAAAAGCGCTTAAAAAAAATCTGCTTTTTCAAAAGATAGCATCTAATCAACGTGGATGCTATTTCACATCTAAGCTGTGATTACTATGGATGGAGTGGCCACCAGGGCACCTGTGCTTTTTCTCCTCTTTCAAAAGAACTCCCTCTTCCCCATCTACACATGCCTTTTCCCAAAAGAGCTCTTTCGGAAAAAGGCTTCTTCCTCTTAGAAAGAGGTTTACCAATGTCAGAAAGTCCTCTGTTCTTTTGATTTTCTTTCGAAAGAACACGATTGCAATGTGGATGTAATTCAAGTTTTTTCAAAAAAACCTCTGTAGTGTAGACATAGCCATACACCCAGACTCTGTTAACCTCATTAATACGGACATGTCACTCCCAACTGACAAAGTGAGCTGCAGCCCAGAAAAGCATATGCCCTAATCTATTTGTTAGTCTTTAAGGTACCACAGGACTCTGTTTTTACTGAAACAGACTGACACAGCTACCTCTCTAAAACTTCCTTAGGACATTTACCCATGGTTTTATAATATTTGAACCACATGTTTTGTAATTGTTGAAAACATGTAGCTATTTTCACTGTGTATCAGACAAATGCTTACTAATCTGAGTCTTATGCTGATTTGAATGTGAAGCTTATTACCCAGGTATATTTCAATCATTCTTGGAATATTACTTTCTCATTACCATGCTCATTACTGAAGTATATGTTAAGCATAGTCTGTCTTTAGACTTTTAAACTTCCGTTATTCATTTGTGAGCATGAGAGAATTTCAGGATGAAAAGTCAAGCTTTAATTCACACAAATGTACAAGTCTCCTTAGTTGTTCAGATCATCCCTAAGCTAGGACGTGAAAGGCAGCCCCCTAGTACTGTCTCAGCCCAGCAACAACATTCTTCTGTCTCCGGCTCTCCCCAGATTTCTGTGTTTGTGACCCAGCAGCATCACTTTCCTGACGACTCCTCCCTATTGCTCTGTGACCCTTCTTTTCTGTGCATTAAGGCCATCTGTCAGCACCCAGGCTCTCTCTCACAGCTTCCCCGTGTACATACTTGGAAAAAAGAATTACAGGATTGGAGAAGTTCCTCTTATGACAGCTCCTCCTGCAGCAAAAATCCTGTGACTTATTCATGAGAGTTTGGCAGGCGGACGTCATATCGCCTTGCAACCATCATCTGTCTCTTGTTCCATTCACTGCCCTGTTCCTCCTCTCACTCAGCTTCCATAGTCACTTTGCTGGTCCTCTCTGTTCCTATGTCCAGTCTAGCTCCTGGAACCATAGAGTCATGACTACTTTGCCTGAGGACATGGCTTTAACTCAATTGAAAATGGTAGGAAGTAGCATCCAATTGTAGTAAGGGCAGCCTAGCTTCCACCTACAAACTGACTTTAGGGAAATGGTGGCCATCTTGCAGACTTTAGGCCCAGTAATAGGAAATGGTGGCCATTTTGATTACAAGTTTAAAAATGGCCGATTGAGCCTTGTGATATGCTAAACAAAAAGAGCTATCAGCCAGGTTTGTCATGGTTTCCCTTGTGGTATACTGGTGTTACAGCTATTCTAGGCTTCCCAGCCGTAATCCTAAAATTTTATTATAAAGACACAAATGTTACAAGGTCACTGAGTAACTAAAAAGATAGACTGTAACCAGTCAAAAAACTGCTACAATATCTAATAGATAGAAAGAGTGGACTAAGGCCAGGTCTACACTAAAAGGGCAGGTCAAATTAAGATACACAACTCCAACTCTGTAAATTATGTAGCTGAAGTCAATGTACCTTGAGTTGAGTTTCCCCACTGTCCCCACAGTGGGAAGCTGATGGGAGCAAATGCTCTTTTCTGCTTCTCTTACTTCTCACAAGAGCAGGAATACCAGCCACCAATGGCCCTCTGAGTTCCATTTAGTGAGTCTTTGATAGACCTACTAAATCTAACTCCAGAAGATTGATCGCAGCAGCAATCTTCCCCAGAGTGAAGACATGGTCAAGGGTGGGAAAGTGTTCCTCCAAGGAGGAGAACTGCCATCCATACCAGGGAAAAGAGTAGCAGCTTGATAGTGTGAATGCTTGCCCTGTTATTTCAAAATAAGGGGAGTTATTTCGAAGAAACTCCCCTGTGTAGATGTGCCCCATGTTCTGTACAAATACATAGGGAAAAGCCATTCCCTGCTGAGAGAGCTTAGTCTGAGAAAAGTGGGAGGGGAAAATGGAGGCATTCAGAGGTGAAGTGATTTACATACAATCAGACAAAAGGTCAGAGGCAGAACCAGGAACAGAACTTAGGTCTGAGCCCAGTCTGGTGTCCCATCAATAGGCACATGTTGTCCTGTTGCACCTCCCTCTACTTTATCCTTTGGAAATAGTTCTTGTATTTCAATAATTGAATGTAGTAGTCATCAGCACCAACCTTATACATATAAAAGTATGTTTGTTCTCCCCCCCAAGGGCTGGGCACATGGAAAACTATGAGAGCCTGGATGGGGAGGAACACACTGAGGACATACTTGCTCTGCCTTGAGCTCTGACTTCATCTATAACTGCTACAGAGAGCATATCCTGGAGCACTGTGGATGCATAGTGTTAGGGGAAAATAGTGCTGCTGGGTTTCAGGAGGAGAAACTTGGGGGTTAGAGGATGCAGAGAAAAGTTTCTACAGGATCAAAATATGAAATAGAAGGTAGTTCTGTTTCTGTCTTAGAGGAGGACATGAAGAGATATGGACAGACACTCATTTTGTTGAGCAGGTACAAGGAGAACGATATTAAGTCTGTGCTATGATCTATGTTGTTGCTTAACAAAAAAATTTGGGCCTAATGACAGTTGAAAAAAATCTCAAGGTGAAATTTCAGTTTGTTGAAATCAATGAGAAAACTCCCAGCTTGCCAAGATCATAGATTTTCACCATGTTTCTGACAGGGTTTTTAAAAAAGCAAAGTAAACAATCCATCTAGGACAGGTCTGTTTTTCGTTTTAAGGAATTTTAAAATGTTAATGGTTTATTAGTATAGAACACACTTTGAACAAAGCAGTTTATTACTCTAGTTCATGACCTAGGCACTTTTATCTGCCATTTTACAAGGATATAATTTAGAATCCAGTTGTTTCAGGTGCAGTGCACCCTCTCTGAGTTGCTAAGTACTATCATCTCCCATTAGGTTGATACGAAGGGAAATTCAAGGTGCTCAACGCATCTCAGGATTAGCCCTCCAAAATGGACCTAAATGAGTTCTACAAGGTGTGTGCATGAAATCTAAGTCCTATATACATAAATAGGAGTTTTGCTACAGATTTCATTTTTTACTTTAGAATTTTAGAGCAAATATTGTTGTTCTTTCTGTATTAAGTCTAATTCATTACATAGTTCAGTTATAAACTTGTTACTTTCATTCCAATTCAGAAGACTGGAAAAGGGCAAACATAGTGCACATCTATAAAAAGGGAAATAAAAACAACCCACGAAACTACAGACCAGTCAGTTTAACTTCTGTAAGGAGCAAGTAATTAAGGAAATCATCTGCAAACACTTGGAAGATAATAAGGTGATAGGGAACAGGCAGCATGGATTTGTAAAGAACAAATCATGTCAAACCAATCCGATAGCTTTCTTTGATAGGATAACGAGTCTTGTAGATAAGGGAGATGCAGTTGACGTGATATACCTAGACTTTAGTAAGGCATTTTATACGGTCTCGCATGATATTCTTATCAATAAACTAGGCAAATACAACTTAGATGAGGCTACTATAAGGTGGGCACATAACTGGCTAGATAACCGTTCCCAGAGAGTAGTTATTAAACGGTTCACAATCCTGCTGCAAAGGTATAACAAGTGGGGTGCACAGGCAGGGGCAGATGACCATTTTGCGGGGCCTAGGGCAGCCCAATTTCACGGGGCCCCCCTTTGCCATGGCGCATGCGCGGGGCTTCTTGAAGTGCGGGACCCAGGGTGCCTGCCCCACTCGCCCTGCCCTATATCCGCCCCTGGCCACGGGTCTGTTTTGGGACTGGTTCTGTTCAATATCTTCATCAACGATTTAGATATCGGCTAGGGAGTACACTTAAGTTTGCAGATGATACCAAACTGGGAGGGGTTGCAACTGCTTTGGAAGATAGGGTCATAATTCAAAATGGTCTGGATAAATTGGAGAAATGGTTTGAGGTAAACAGGATGAAGTTTAATAAGGACAAATGCAAAGTGCTCCACTTATGAAGGAACACTCAGTTTCACACATACAGAGTGGGATGCAACTGTGTAGGAAGGAGTACGGCAGAAAGGGATCTAGGGGTTATAGTGGACCATAAGCTAAATATGAGTCAACAGTGTGATGCTGTTGCAAAAAAAAAGCAAACATGATTCTAGGATGCATTAACAGGTGTGTTGTGAGCAAGACACAAGAAGTCATTCTTCCACTCTACTCTGTGCTGATCAGGCCTCAGTTGGTGTATTGTGTCCAGTTCTGGGCACCACGTTTCCAGAAAAATGTGGAGAAATAGGAGAGGGTCTAGAGAAGAGCAACAAGAACGATTAAAGGTCTAGAGAACATGACCTATGAAGGAAGGCTGAAAGAATTGGGTTTGTTTAGTTTAGAAAAGAGAAGATTGAGGCGGGACGTGATAACAGTTTTCAGGTATCTAAAAGGATGTCACAAGGAGGAGGGAGAAAACTTGTTCTTTCTGATCTCTGAGGATAGAACAAGAAGCAATGGGCTTAAACTGCTGCAAGGGAGGTTTAGTTAGGAACTTTTTCCTAGTGTCCAAACTGTGAGGGTGGTTAAACACTGGAATAAATTACCTGGGGAGGTTGTGGAATCTCCATCTCTGGAGATATTTAAGAGCAAGTTAGATAAATGTCTATCAGGGATGGTCTAGACCAGGCATGTCCAAAGTCCGGCCCGCGGGCCAATTGCGGCCCGTGTTCCGGTTTAATACGGCCCCACAGGTAATTTGGCAATATCTATCTTTTATGGCCCCCAACTAATCCATATGTATTGAGACGAATACGTTGTAAAATCTCAGTTAATGTCAGTTGGTCTAAATCAGTTATAAATATATTTGGACACAACGGGCTCGTCTACACTGGCCCCTTTTCCAGAAGGGGCATGTTAATTTCAGCTATCGTAGTAGGGAAATCCGTGGGGGATTTAAATATCCCCCGCGGCATTTAAATAAAAATGTCCGCCGCTTTTTTCCGGCTTTTAGAAAAGCCGGAAAAGAGCGTCTACACTGGCCCCGATCCTCCGGAAAAAGCGCCCTTTTCCGGAGGCTCTTATTCCTACTTTGAAGTAGGAAAAAGGGCGCTTTTTCCAGAGGATCGGGGCCAGTGTAGACGCTCTTTTCCGGCTTTTCTAAAAGCCGGAAAAAAGCGGCGGATATTTTTATTTAAATGCCGCGGGGGATATTTAAATCCCCCACGGATTTCCCTACTACGATAGCTGAAATTAACATGCCCCTTCCGGAAAAGGGGCCAGTGTAGATGTAGCCAACATGTATACTTGGTGTTATGTTCCTGTTCATATTTTTTGAACTTAAAAATTGACAGACAACCTTTATTACCAATAATATGTAATGTACTTTACAATGTTCCTGACATATATTTCAGCTTCTTGGATTTTTTTTTTCATCTGGCCTTCAGATATGAAAGATTTAGATCTGTTTAGATTTGTCATCCATGTGACGAAATGAAAAGTATGCTGTTTGCAATAAACTTTGCATAAAATAGTTAATTTGCATTTAATTTTAATGGTTCAAAGAATGTCAGGCAAAATGGTCGGCCCTCACGCTTGTTCACTTCATCAAATCTGGCCCTCCTTGAAAAAAGTTTGGACACCCCTGGTCTAGACAGTACAGGATCCTCCCATGAGGGCAGGGGACTGGACTTGATGACCTCTTGAGGTCCCTTCCAGTCCTAGTATTCTATGATTAGAAATCTCCTTTAAGACATTGTCTCTTTTCTTTACAGCTCCTGTATGACTGAAGATCTCAATTATCACTGAAAAATCCATTCCGATTGTCCCAGGTGTCCGTGTGCATTTTTTAATTTTGAAAATAATCATTGCTTAATATTTTGTAAGCAAACAAGCCACACTCACTTTAGGTATTTGCACTTTGACATCACGTTACTAATGTTTAATAGGTAACTGAACTTCAGAGTCAAAGTGTGCTATAGAAATGTATGGAGAGTTGGATGGCTCAATGAATGAATGGACTACAGAATGCTGTGTTTTGATTTGTAGCTAGCGAGTGACATGTGGAAGATTTTCAAGTACCATAGCTTTCTACTGACCTGCAAATTGTGGAATAAACCCAAATTTGCAATATTTAAGTCTTAGATGAGTTTTTATCCCAGCAGCAATATCTATTTGTTGGACTTGCCTTTACACCTGAAATGGATTGTAGGCTCAGATCACTTTCACCTCTTTAGGATATAGTTGCCATGTTTCAAAAAAGCTTTATTCCATTCTTGTCTGCTTGATTTTTAGACACAAATTTCTTATGATGCAAATACCAAGCACTTGAATGAATGGAATATTTTCTTGTTTAGTTCAATTTTTAATGGGAATCTTCTTTTCAGAGCAGTGGTCCATCTAACCCAGTATTTCATCTTTCAACAAGCTCCTTCATAGGGAATGCAGAGAACAGTGCAGTTATTGAGTGATCTAACCCATCATTCACTCCCAGCTTCTGGCAGATAGAGGTTAGGGATGTCCATCTTGACTAATAGCTATTGTTGGACCTATCCACCCTCGACTGTATTTCACAGAGAAAGTAGTTGGGACTTACTATAATTGGCCTTTATAGAGGGTTAAATGGTACTGCTTCACTATTCCACAGAGTTAACAGGTTCTTGAGTGCCTGAGTAACTCATTTAATTTATGCACCCCTGCTTTGGACTGTATTCAGTTGCCACTGAAAGCAACAGAAAGATTTAACAGGGACCGGAGAAGACCCTTAGCAAGAATGGGAGTGTTTTTTCAAAGAAAACTGGAAAAAACACTATATAGAAAAAAATCTTTAAAAAAAAAAGAGGTTATCAGTTTTTCCTCAAGAGTATTAACATACTCACCTGCTCAGGTTAGTTACCAGACGCAACTGGATTGTCTTTCACTCTTTTGCTTGCTCAACTAGCAATTTAAATCAAGTGCCACTAATTTACATGTGTCAATGTCTCAGTACCTAAAAGCTTCCTTTCTTCCTTGGTATAAAACAAAAATTTTGGCCTTTTCAGCCCATACCAAAAAGCACATTTATAAATAATTCACAAGCCACTAGGCTTTACAAATGGGTGGAAGAGATGCTAGCAGGTAACTTACAAGGAGAGAAATTCCAGCTATCCAGTGGTAGCAATAATCTGATAATCTCATGCATCTAGCCACTCAGGCTGACAGAAAAGGTCTTCCTTTGTTTGTACCGTTGGCTGAACATTGCCCTTGCAAGCTTTGCTTAGTTTCCATTGTGCACACTAATTTATCAGAACATTATTATAAAGAGTGATCAAAGAAAGTTTTTAAATGGTTTATAAGGTGGAATACATTATTAATAGATGATGTATGTGTTCTAGGTGGTTATAAGTACAAATGTGGAAAATGGTATAGTGGTTAAAAATAGATATTGCAACTGCACACCATCTCTTTGGGATTACATTGTTTTAAATGTATGTATATCATTATGGGTCTAGGATTGTATGCAATTCTGGGAGGGGTTGGGGTCAGAGAATCAGTTTCTCCAGGGGCTAAAAAAAACAGAGGGATGTTTGACCAATAATGATTAACCCTTACAATTTAAAAATGGCACCTTACTAAGAAGTATGATTACTATTTGTATTTCAGTAGTCCCCAGGAGGTGCCAACCAAAATGGGCATCATCATGCCAAGCATTGTGTGATTGAAGTATTTTATGGATTTCTGTTTTAAGCTTTAGTTTGTTTCTCATGAACAGAACCTATAGCTGACAAGAGACAACCTCCGTCTCATGTAAAATGTCTTATGTATTTGGGGCTGAAAGAAAACCCAGTTGCACTTTTTACATGAGATATGATATTAACAGGATCCAGGCCAAATTCTTATTCTGATAAATGCATTTTAACTACCTACATTCCAGGAATTGATATTCTGCACTTCTCAGATATCACCTTTTTCAGATATAGTCACTCTGTTAGAAACAGCTGCCTAGTTTCAAACCACAGCTGGCTGTAGGTGGTTATACATGCTCCATATTTTAGCTACATGATAGGATGGGTTAAGTAATTTACACATTTTAAAAGTTGCATAATTTATGCATTTGGCTGAGATCTTCAAATACACTCTGTAGATTTGAACACATTAGCCCTATTAAATTTTAATAGGGAGTCAAACACCCAAATCACTTATGCAGCTTTGGAAAAAAATCTCCAGACAGCCTCCTTCCTCTGCAAGGCATGGCAAAAGCTATATATGGAAGAGAAGACATTCTCTGTAGGGCTAAGTTCTTTCTGAGCAACAAGACAAAAAGCTGAGAACATCATGTAATACAGACAAAAAAATTTGCTATTAGACTGGTGTATATATCACTGAAAGAATCACTATCTCTAACTCTGAACAAGGAACTAGAGGGGAAAAAAAGTTATACTGATAAAGCTATTCTGGGACTTTCCTAAGCCCTTCCTTCGTGTTTAGCTTTCTGCTATAGGGTAAAGAAAATAATCCATATTACATAGTTTGACATTTTTGCCCTCTTATTTTTCTTTATAAGATTTTTAAAATTAAACAAAAAATTATAGATCCAGGAGTCAGTGGGTTCACCACTTGTTTAAGTCTGTGATCTTGAGGGTCTTGTCCTATAGTTTTCATTTAGAGCAGGGGTCTCCAAACTTTTCAGCCCGAGGGCCGCATTAACTATCAAACAGCAGTTCGGGGGCCGCTTTCACGACGAGGAATTTCAGTTGCCTATTGCGCCCTCTGTCGCAGCGTGGCCGGTACTCTGACCATGCACTCCCTCCAGTTCTGAAGGGGAGGGAAAGGGGGGCCCAGGCCCACCCTCACTCAAGGGCCCCAGCCCAGGGCCCTAAGGACATGGAACCAGCTGGCTCCGGTCCGGCTGACGGGGCTCCTGCCGTAACTCGTCAGCCCGCCAACTCTAACGAGTTCTGCCCTGGGCTGCTTCCTTTCCCTCCTCGTGTGACCCTCTACCTCCCCCCACCGTGGGGCGGTCACCTTTGATTCGTCCGTCAGGCTGACGGTCGTATATCCAGACGCCCACCCCTCCCGCCGGGGCTGGTCCTGCCGTCTGGGTGGCCGTCGGGTCTGGACTCCTGAGAAGGGGGGGGGCTTTTCCCCCTGCTCTCCCCTTCCTCTGCACGCTGTCCTCCCCTCCTGCTTGCCACCGCTCACTCCTTCCCCCCCCGGGCGGAAGGGGTCACCTTTTTAAAGTTCCCGCCGGGGTTCACGTTCCCACGCACGTCGCCGGGCGGGCGTTACCACCACCGCCCATCCTGCCCCCTGATTGGCCGGCTGCCCTGTCAGTCTGGGCGGGGGAACGCCGCCCGTGCTAACCCCCGCCCCCTGCGCCGTTTGCCGCCGCGCGGCCGCTTGTCAGCGGAGCGGCCCGCTTCTCCTGCCCTGGCGCGGCGTGAGTACACGCCGCACACCCCTGACAGGGCCCCCCCCCGCGGCAAGAAGGGCCCGTTCGGCGGCGCCCCAGGGACGGGCGGGGGTCGCCTCATCACACTGGCACGCGGAAGGCGGGGCCAGACAAAAAGGTCTCCACGGGCCGGATGAGAGGGCCTCGCGGGCCGTAGTTTGGAGACCCCTGATTTAGAGCATCAAACCCCCCAAGGATATAGATTATAGGTCTGTCAATTTATCTGCATTAACGCCTGCGATTAACGCATGAATGGCAGGCATTAATGCTGTGCTGCCCCTTTGAAGTGCCGTTCCAGTGCTTCAAAGGGGCAGCACATTAGGAGCCTGGGATTAGCTGGAGTCCCCAGCTGACCTTGGGTTCCGGGCAGCGCTGCTCCTTTGAAGCACCGGAGCAGCACTTCAAAGGGGCAGCGAAACGTGGAGCTGGGGATCAGCTGGACACTCCAACTGATCCTGGGCTCCTGCGGTGCTGCCCCTTGGAAACACTGCTGCAGTGTTTCAAAGGGGCAGCACACAGGATTAAATTTTTTAATTGAGTGATTAATTGTGATTAATGTTTTTAATCACTTGATAGCCCTAATAGATTACCATTGAATAGGTTTAACATCTTAACAGAAAATTCCCTTTACCAAGGCCATGATGTGAGCACTTTGCTACTAGGGTCATGAAGCAACTGAAATATAGATCTAGCTAAGGATGCTATTTGTTTTCTTTGTACAGAATCCCTTAGTGAGCCTGAACCATGTCACATTCAGGTTAGGCTGTGATATACCCCCTTTAAAAAAATGCATTTGAGAGATCTCCCTTTGAAATATAAAACAGCTGCTATTTCCACAAAGAAAATACTTACTTAAAAAGATAACTCTACCTTTACAAGAGTCGTCAATAGGACTGGTGTTTAAAGAGCCATTTTGATGTTCTTATTTCAGCAATGAATAACCTCTCAAATTTGCTTTTCCTGTTTTCAAAATTAATCTTACAGACATCACCAAGTCTTTTCTAATAAACCTTACTCGATGTTGCTATGACATGCCTTTGTTTGCTTCAACTACAGCAAAAAAGCTTTAGGAGAATTTTCAGAACATAATCAACACCTAAACATTTAAATCCCTCTCATACTGCCTGGTTGAAACACCTCAAAATTTGGGCAAACATCATCGAACACCACACATTTAAAGCCCAAGTGACTTACAGGATAAAAATCACATATAAATGGGAATAGTCTCAACTTTAACTGGAGAGGTTACTGCCTCTTCCTAAATCTAAGCACAAAGTAATTATCTCTATTAATTTTTTTCCCCAACAGGTGTTACACGTTTTCTCTGTAGTGTCTTTCTTGTCTGTTTGGAATGCATCAGATATGAAACACCTAAAACATGCTCCAAATCAGCAGAAAGCTCATCACCAACTCTTATACAAATATGCATATTTCAAAATACAAAACTGTACCAACCATATCATTTTAATTTACTTTTAGTATATACATTGACACTCAAAAATGTGATAAAAACAAATACACATCATGATGAGATACAGACTGCAAAGTTAAATAAAAAGCAGACTTTACAGGTTTGGATGAACATAAACTACAATAAGTGCATAGGCCAAACGTTTCTTGCTATTTGAGTAGCACAGCAAAAAGGAAAAAATGAATGTTTAAAGTGATATTGCAAGACTATAATCTCAATACAACAACACATGCATCTTGCTGTGTCTTAAATACTTTTTTTGGACCATTACTAAGAGTCCCCCCCTTATGCTGAACAATGTGTTATACCACAGAACCTTTATCCATAGAATGACTAATTAATTACAGGGCAATATTTTTTCTCTAGTTAATAGTTACTTTAAAGGATAGGAATTTTCTACATTTTAAGAGATTTCAAGTAAATACTTGGAGCATTTATGTTCTCCTCTTGATACAGGCACATAATTTCCATTAGTTTTAAGGATAACATGTGGGCACTGAGTAGAATACACCCACTTGGACTCTATTTATCCAAAATTCTTGCAACTGTGAGTACCAATTATGCAGAAAACATGAAACAGGCTTTCAAAAGCACAAGAGCCTTGGAAGTCAGTTTGTGGTCAAGTGTTCCATTTTTTAAAGCAAAGATGGAGGCATAGATGTCTTCCCTTTGTTGATGGGTACATATAAAATATACATCTCAAGTCAGTGGGCTTTGTCAATATCCAGAGCATGACTGTCAGTTATCACTAGCAGAAAGAGGAAGGGGAAACTTTACAAGAAAATAAAAACAGTTTTGAGCCCATGGTGTCTGTAAGGCAGAAAGAGGATTAAACCTTTTCCATTAAAAAAGAAATTAAGACAGTTTTGGCCAGTTGATAATCTCAATGAGTCAAAGAAAATTAAATCAAACCAGATACTGATTAAATGTATTTGCAGGTAAGAAGAATCCGGTTTGGCCCTCATGAACTAGGAGAATAGGGTAGGCATATAAAGATTATTAAAGATAAAGTCTTGCTCAGTTTCGTCTCTCCGTAGCCTGAGATATTCAATAAAACTGGGTAACTGGGTATGACCACAGATTAGATAAGTTCAGATAGTGGGCCAGATCCTCAACTATTTACTGTATATGAGCACAGTTCCACTAAAATAAATGTTGCTACTATAATTTACATGTTGGGAGATTTAGTAGTATCCCATAAACCATATGACGTGAATTTTTTTTGTATTATTGCCTCTCACGAACATCACACCACACAGAGTGAAAGTAAGGACACACTGTACGGTATATGTATTTTGAAGCATGTTTCAGCATTAATTTTTGTAAGTATTTTCACAAGTGGTTGTGTTCTAAAAACAAAAAAGTGAAATATTCCAGGTTATATTCACCTGGAGGCACCTCTATCAAGATTTTGACTAACTCTCCTCATGCTGGTAGTATACTATGTCCCAGGATACCTGAAAAAAAAATTAAAAAAAATCCGAAGAATATTATGCTCCCAATGCCATATCAAGAACAATCATGTCTTCTGAAATCATATTTCATAAAGCACCCAACTGTGATCATGGAATAGGGAGAGAAACTCTTTTTTCTAGGATAGAGCTTTCTTTAAACGGGTCATCCTTGAAGTCTTAAAAACAGAAGTAAAAGGCTATTACACTCCTGAAATGTAAAAGTGCATGAAGCTGGTTAATAGAAAACAAATATTTAAAATTATAGGTGTTTTACCAGCCAGTGTCACCAACTTGCATCTGGAACATTCTCAGGGCTTGTCTACACTTGAAATGCTACAGATGCACAGTTATATCACTACAGAGCTTCAGTGTATCCGGAGAGGTGGTATCAAAGTTTTAAAAAAGTCCTTCCATTGACCTAACCCAGGATGGAAGGCACTAGAATGGCTTCACTATGCTGCTCAGGGGAGTGAATATTTCATACCCTTGAATGACACAGTCAAGCTTGCTCAATTTTCTAGAGCAGTCCAGGCCTGAGCAAAATAAATTTTCATGTGTCACATGGACAAGCAAACAAGGGCTGGAGAATCTCTCTCAGATGAAAGGCCCAATTCTGATTACTCAAATGCTGCTGTGAATCAAGAGTAACTCTATTCATCAGAATTTCACCAAAGTGACATGCGAGTTACTGGAAACCCAAAGTCTCTACTAGGTCTGGCTCTTGCATGCAAGTTTCTACACAGGCTCAATTTTTGATTAGTTTGTTTATCAACGGAGACCTAAAACCTTGACTATCTGCAGGATGGAATAGTGCAAAACATTTTGGACAGATAGAGCCTTACATAAACTGAGACAAATTTGACCAAAGAAAAAAATAAATAGAAATTCACTATTGGTATCAAGTATATTGCAACATTAACTGGGCTTCAAGAATTTACCACAAGTGTCCACAGCTGTATAGTATTTGTATAAAAAGGTGGTTCTTCACTCAAGTAAAACTTTAAAAAAAATGAAATATGGAAGTTGTATAAAAAAATTAGAAGCAGCATATCAAAATTCTGCCCGAACCACAGAGTTTTCTTTAAAAATGAAGCATTTTAAAGATGTCTGACTTCACACTATATCATAATTTCAAGTGGCTTTTTTGTTTTTAAACTGGTCCAGCCCAGGTCTGTAACCTGTACAGACATGAAAAACAGGAGGAAATCACAATTATTGTTCAGAGCAAACAGAGCATGTCAGTTATAAAATGACAATGCAAATGAAAATATCCCTAAAATTGTTAACATGGGCTACTGACCACTACAGGGTTTAGATGACTTTGCATTAAAAAAAGTTAGAGGTCAAATATGCAGTATGTAGAGAACTTGGTAATTCTGACAGTGCCCTTAATATCTAGGCTTTTCATATTTTTTCCCATAACATACCAAACCACTTACAAATTTGGTTTTGTTTATATGTTTTTCATAAAAGCAAATTATACTGATAGACTGTTTTACACCAGAAACTACTAATGCACTCTTTAAGAACAGAAAAGTGTGCATATGCAAGTCAGCACAAGAGTTTCTTCTGTAACTTTTTAGAAAAATGTATTTCAAGAAAAAAAAAGCAGCAGCATCCTGTTTTGTCAAAAAACAAATAGTTTCACAGTTGAAAAAAATTAGTTACATTGGTTTACAATTTAATACATATTCCTTAAGTCACTTTTTCTAATGGCTTTGTCATAAAAATGTAAAGACAAACCCTGGGCTCCTTGCTCTGATTAGACTCCTCTGCAATTGGCTTCTATGGGAGTTTTGCTGGAGCAAGATGCTTAGATTCAGTCCAAGCACAAAAATCAACTTCTTTAATGTTTGCACAGCTGGTATTCAGAGCAGAGGGAACATTTTCAAACCTCTATTCCGGTTAAATGTCAATTGTAAAAAAACTATTTAAAAAAATCAAATTCCAAACAATATCAAAGTCGCCTATATATTTATGGTCTGCAAAGCAAATATTTTCCTGTAGCTGAGATAGTGGGTTTGATTCCCCCCCACATACCAGTTTAAGATAAGAGTAACTCCATGGAAGTCCATGGCATATTCGGGGGAAAGAGGGTGTTATTTTTTGTTAACACGAACTACTGTTTCAAATCCCTTATCCCCATCCATTATCTTCCCATGCTTCCATTTTCTTTAATTATAAAGTTACCCCAAACCTTATTATACCTAGGTTAGCTAGTTAGTTTGCTTTCTTCTAGTATGCATATAAGAACTCTTTTATAGCTCATGCAGTATTGTTGACGCAGTCTCTTCGAGATATCGGGTCTAATTTTTCACAACACTGCAACATATGCAAAGTGGGTGCAAAACACTACCATTCTGAGATGGCAGCATTTAACATGAGGTGCAAAATATGAAGAATCAAGCCCATAAAAATCCAACAAACTCGAGCGGACCTTTTAGTTCAGGTCCTAAAAGGAATCTTTCTATAGGGTAATATGTTATCCTTATGATTCTTCTTGTATTGAGACAATTAATGTGGCACTTTAACACATCTCTCTGTTAAATCATGAATTACAGCACTCAGGGTTTCAGATCTGTATCCTGTAACTGAATTTCTTGCTGGAACTAATCCCCAATTAAAAAAAATAAAAACTAGAACATTAGCATGGATTGACTGTACATAAGGGTAGTTGTGTTCTAATAACATTCATATCCAAGCAAAGGGACAGAGGACTGCTGGATTCCTCTAAAATGTTCTACAGAGATAAGACTAGCCATATTTCCCACTCAAGTCTTAGTATTTCTTGGTATTTTTCATGAAAACTGTGGTTTTTTTTTTTTACCATATTATTTAGTCAAGTACCTGTGTGTTCAATAAGCAACTGTAGGAATCAAATGACTAGAAAAGTGTCTTAAAAGGCCAAATAAAAATCTTAGCTTTACTGCTATCCACACCTTCTATAATTACACATTTTTAACACATTATATTTTGCTAAATGAATCCAACCACTCAATACTTCATAGATACAGCCTGTACAAAGTACAGTTTGTTTATAAAGTTGGACTCTAATACCAACTCTCAGCATATATACATCTGGTATTGCACTTTTTTGAGTGGTACCTACACCTATATGTGTTGGTCTGCGTGCAAATAAACCCGTCCGCTTCAAACTCCTGGGCTTTTGGAATTCATTTCAAATGCCGTGAATCTAACAAGTTTAAAACACTGGAACAAATCTCACCTTCAGAATCCTGGGTTTAGCAAGTTGTCAAAAATATTTCAGAGTTTATAAAAAACGTTCTGCCTGCAGCTGTGCATAAGAACAATCTAAAAAACTCTAGTAGTCTTGATACTTGCAAAAGCTGTTGCCTAACAATTTGATTATTCTCTTACTCACATTCTCACACAGAGCATTCGAGAAAGACAGAGCACATGTATAAAAGTGTGCATGCTATAAAATGTTTGTTTGGCAGCATCACATGCTATGAGCTTTCCAAAGTATTTACTATAAGTAGCTGGTACTCATTTTGAAAATGCAAATTTACTTCTTATGTGTTGTTTATAGGGATTAAACAGCTACTTTTAAAGAAGCAGGAAAGAGAAGAGAGAAAGAGAAAAGATGGACCCAGAGGCTGAGCATTTAGCCATACTTTCCTTGAACAGCCAGCATATCACTTAGGCCATGTCTACATTTACCAGTAGATGGCACTACTGCAGCTGATGCTGCCGTTTTGATTTAGTGGGTCTGGTAAAGACTTGCTAAGTTGATGGTAGAGTGCACTCCTGTTGACTCCTGTACTCAACCTTCCCAAGAAGAATAGGGTAAGTTGGCAGGAGAGCACCTCCCACAGACACCGTAGTAAGTCAGCCTAAGGTAGAGCGACTCCAGTTATGTTGTTCATGTAACTGAAGTAGTGTAACATAGGCTGACTTACCGCAGTAGTGTAGACCAGTCCAAAGTAATGTTAAGAACATTGCCTGAGATTCTTTGAAGAGATCAGGGACAAGTTCAATGCCGGCACAAGTGAGTACATCTCCCACTGATTTCAGTGGTACTTGCATCCTTTTACACCAGGGTTGCATTTGGTCCTGTGAGTACAGCTGAACACCAGTGACATTATGGACAACAGGAGTCTTGACACAGAGAACTGTGTTACAAAATTAAATGAGTGAATATGGGACAAATCATGTAAATAAAGAATATATATATATTAATAGTTCCTATTATATAAATAGCCTTTATAAAAATAATCTTTCAATAATTTTAACAACTAACCTTTTTCTAGGCTCTGGAAAACATGTGAAAAAGTCTATTGTGTTCAAGTTAGATTAAATCAAATCCCAAAGTGAACACTACAATGGTTTGTTGCACTAAACCCTATCCTGCTCATTCAATTTCTAAGTCAGTCAGTTGGGATGCTGGGGACCAGAGTTTTTGTGAAGCTATAATTTTCTTCCTTACAAATACTGTCCAGGAGAATACCACATATAGAAGGCCTATTTCCTACTTCTTTCAAAATGGCGCAAATGACAGACCAGAAGTCAAAGGTTCAATTAAAACCAAAATATATTATGCCTCTGACTAAATTTAAAGGAACTGTCCCCTCACTTTAATATTTTAAATCTGAGTTGCAAAACTCCTTCAATTTCAACACTATACCTACTATTTAAATACCTATGAAAACACTATGTTTTCTTCCTTTTCAATACTTTGCAACCCAACATAATCTTTAAAGTGATACCAGACCTACTGTAATGTGTGATGAACTATTTTTGATGCTAGCATGATTTTCCTTCTCTCAAATTAAACAAAAAACTTCCTGCCAAACTTCCAAGTTTACCTTTTTGGGCTTAAGGCATAACATGAAGTTGCACATCACACAAAAGCTTAAGTTTGAAGTGTATAGTTTTAGTGCTATCTGAAACCCCACTTTTTACATTATTTTTGAAAAAATTCTGAGTATTTCATGTTTGCTCTTTCTGTATATTCTAATGCCATCTGTGGTTTGTGCAATTCCTATGCAACCAGTCTTTGCTGCTGACAAGTATTAACAGTGCAGTGTAGCACCCATAAAGTGGGCTATCAGTTTATCATCTCTTTACTTTCACTTCAGTTCAATGCATGTTGCTTTATTGTGTGGAAGATCCAGTCCATTTTTGTTGTCCAGCCACCATGATGAGCATCATTCATCTGTTTCATGAAATATTCTAGAGCTTCTTGTTCACTTTTGTCCAGTGCAAGCGTCTTTCGTATGTAGGCAATATCATCAAAAGATTGTAGTTCTGGCATTCCTGAGCCAAGCATCATGGAGAAGAGATTTATGAAGAGATTAGCATGCTGCCGAATTGCCAAGTAAGCCTTATAACACATCTCCTGAAACCTTAAAAAGACAGACAAGAGTGGTTCATTTAAGATAGGTAATATTGGATCCACAATAGCTTTAATTTTTGGATGCAACAGGTGGTGAGAGGCAGGTGTGCCACTAAAAAAGTTTGAGGACCACATTTAAAAAAAAATGTAAATGGCACAGGAAAAAAATTAATTGTACTATCTTCCTTCATTTCGTCCACTCAGAGGAGGTCTGTCTACCAGTTAAGTTGATCTAAGTAAATCACTCAGGGATGTGAAAAAGCACCTTCGCTTCCACCCCTTCAGCAAGGTAAATTTTGCACACTACTGTCCACACCAGTGCTATGTCAACACGGGAGTCCTTTCCCACCAATACTACTTATGCTTCTTGCTAAGGTGGAGTCATTATGCATATGAGAAAGTGCTCTTCCGTTGGTATAGCACATCCTCACCAAACACACTATTGTAGTGCATCTGTATCTGTGCAGCTATGCTGATGTAGCACTGTAGTGTGGATTTGCCCTTACATTAGCTTAATTTTTAAATGATTTTACAGTGCCTAATTCATACCAGATAAATTAGAGACAGACTTTCACTTTTAAATCCCTATTTTGAGTTCATAAACTCAAAATGTAAGAAGTGAAATATTTAAAGGAAATCCATCAAGCCACTTGAGTTACACAAGTCTAAGAAGATTAGATATTTTATGCATTAAATCAAAATGGATCATTACCAGTAAAATTTACCAAAGGTCAACTGTAGTTCTAAAAAAGTTACACTTAACATCCACCTTGGGCAGACAATGAGACACAGATGTGTGTCCCACAACTTGATGTAAAATTGGATGCCTGCATATGTTTCTGAGTTAAATGAAACTAATACCTATACAGGGCGTGGGGAACATTTTTTGGATTGGGAGCCACTGACCCACAGAAAAATCAGTCAGGGGCTGAACACAACTGAGAAGCCAAGTGAAAAGCCCCTGACAAAAGGAAGAAAGACACTTCGCACATTCCCCTTGCACACCAGATCCTAGTGGGAGCCCAGGCTAATAGATTTTATGTGCTCCAGCCCCACAGGTGGGTAGCGGGGGGGGAGGGGGGAAAGGAGGTGGAGTGCCAGCACAGGCTCTCCAGTGCTGAGCCTCAGGGGGCCAGATCCAGGCAAGCCAGGGGCTGCATCCCACCTCTGGGAAGGAGGGTCCCTACCCCTACTATACAGGGTCTTATGACACACGCATTTGATTCAGGTCAAAGACTAGAGTATTAAAGATCACTGGGTCTTTATTATATCTAAGATATTTTGCTACAAGATACATCAAAATATATAACAAAAACTGATTACATATTTTCATGTATGTGAAATAACTGCTTAATTAAAAGGTAGCTTACCTTTCAAATTCCCTTGTTTTGGTACATTCTTGGGCTCCTTTACTAATCACTATTAAGAAATCTTGTGTTAAGACAAATGGCACACGCTCTCGTTTGTAACCAAATTTTTTCTTCTTGTGATCAAGAAAGTGTCCAAAATCTATGTGAAACAGCTTCAAAGAAGGAGCAAATGGTTACACATTTAAAAATGAGTGTGCTCATTTAGCCAGCTTTCATAGTAATATAGGTTCATCTAGTCTTTGCATGAATTTGTGATCCAAATACTAGTATGCCATACAACTATTACTGTACATCAGAAAGAGGACATATTATATAAATGAATTTTTGTAGAGAGACATGTTTTGGAAAAATAGTATCTTACTTGTCCATCATCTTTCACCATGATATTACTATTGTGACGATCACCAATTCCCAGTATGAAGGTAGCAACACAATAGCCAGCACAAGAGCGTGTAAACAAATCAATAGCTGCATCATACCTGTTGAGAACAAACAAAAGAGGCATTATTCTTCTGAATTTCTAACACCACAACAGTAAAGAAATAGCATATGATGAAAGAAGTGTATACTAGTTTAATGAAGTCACTCAAATCAAGACTTACAGATTGAACCTCTGTGGTCTGGGACTCTCTAGTCTGGTAACATGTGGTTTGCTGAACGTGAGCACCCCAGCGGAGAGGTTACCAGTGGCTGGGGGCAAATCTGGTCAGCAGGGCATCAGACCCTACATCAGGAGGGGCCGGGAAACCAGCAGGGCCATCTGAGGCCATGGGGGAGCGGGGAAGAGTCCACAGGGCAGGAGTACTGCAAAACCCACAACTGGCAGAGCCAGCAAGCTGGCGGGCTGCAGGAGTCCACGGGGGAGATGTGTGTTCAAGAGTCCACGGTGTGGCTGGGAAACTGCCAAGACTGCAGCCATTGGGGGAGGGGGGGTGGAGAGAAGGGGGTAGGGGTAAGGGCAGCCAGGCCAGGTGGCTGGAGAAAGGAGCCCAGCAGAGAGGCCAGTGGTCCCCCCCGAAAAACTCCCTTGGCCAGGTCCCGAGGGTGCTGGACCAGGGAGGTCCAACCTGTACTTGGATTTTACCATTAACCAAATCAAAATATTAGGAAGCGATTCAATGTTTTTAGAATACACAATACATATAGTAAGATCAATAAATAATAAATTCACTGTTAGAGCAATTTTCTTAAAGACACAGAAATTTTCACTTTGGTAAGCTACCAATGGAAATTCAGATTCAAACCATACATTTGTTCAAGAGTATTTCTTAAATTGCCAATTTTTGGCCAAATGCTGCATTGTCACAATATTACACAATGCCTTAGTCTCAAGAAGAGAGCTATGGACAGCAAAAATACTAGGTGAGAAGTATCAATGTATGATTTAGTTGCCCGCTTCAAGAATGGAGGCATTAAATATTTCTGTTTTGCAGCTTCCATCAAAAACAATTCCACCCTCCAAAAACATGGAAATTAAAAGGAGAATAATTAAATATAAAAACCTCACATTTCTCCTTTGTTCTTGTCCTTGAGCCACTGATGTAATGTGTGGCTGTTGAATTGCAATGCACCTTTTAGACCACCTTTACACTGAATTTGCATAATTGTATGAGAGCTTCTCACCACCTCAATAAGTCCCACACAATCACCAATAGACAAACAGCCATAAGGCAACATCCTGGAAGAAAAAGAATTGTTTATAAAGAGCACGTTTTCAGACAGAAAGCATTTTAAACGGTACAAAATATGCACGTTCTGGTCAGTAACCTTAGTCAGTTTTTACTAGATTTAACTTCGCAGAGTTCTGCTGAAAATAATTTGGCTATAGGGTTTTCAAATGTATCAGAAGTGTTGAGAAAAGAGTGTGCAAGAACATTAGGTACAGTGCACTACTCTGTTGCCAATGCATCTGGTAATTTCCTAGTTTTATACTGAAAAAGATTTTAGCTAAAAGTGACAGTATAACATACAGAAGCATTAGTAACTTTTATCGCTTCAGATTATTCAAAATACTGCAGTCCATAAACTGATCAATGCCTTATGTGAAAATTTTGGTGGTCTCAGTCTATTTCCAGGGAACGACCATCAGTAAGACTACCTTAAAGCCAGCATTGCTGCAGATCATGAGTTTCCATTACAATTTTATAATATTGTCAGGTAATAGCTCTGGACATATATTTAATTTTTTCCCTGTAAGCATTTTTCTGTATTGTGTTCCTGGTAGCACTCAGGATGTTCCCTTAAAGCAGGGTTGAACAATAATTTTTAATGGGGGGAGGGGGGGGGGGGGGCTCTCCAAGATTTTGACAAGTGGTCAAGGGCTGCATTTCTCCTGATAGGGTGTGGGATCTGGGACAGAGATTGGTGCAGAAGGGAGCTTAGGGTAGGGGACTGGGGTGTAGGAGGTGGTATGGCATCTGATTGAAAGACTGTGGTCTGGGGCAGAGGCTTGGGGTACAGAGTTTGGAGGGATATGGGTGCAGGAGAGGCTTTCTGGCTCTTGGAGGGGGTGCAGGGTCTGGGAGGCAGTTGTGACCTGGGAGAAGGTTTTGGGTGGTGGCCTGGGGCAGGTAGTTGAGGGGAGAGGAGGGAAAGGGAGTGGATGCCAGAGGCAGGCTCTGGCTGGGAGGAGCTTAGCAAGGTGGCTCCCAGCCAGCAGCCCTGCAAGATCCTGAGCTGCAGTTGCAAGCTGCTCCACAGGGCTCTCCTCCAGGGAGGGTGGGAGGAAGGAGGCATCATTGGCTGGCCCTGCCTCCAGCAAAAATTCTCAGCTCCTTTTGGCTGGAAACTAGCCAATGGGAGCTGAGTGATTTTTCTGGGGGCGGGACGGGTGTGACAGCAGGTTGGGGTTTCCCCATCTCCTGCACCCCTGTAGTGGCACAAACAGACTCCACCAGCCAGTAGAATTGAGGGAGTTTACATCTGTGCTGTGCTGTATCCTGGAGAAGCAATAATCTGGTTACAGGGCTAGGCCTGTGATGCCTCAGCCCCCCTTAAGATGTGGGAGTCTGGGCCCTTAAATCCCAGCCCCCTTGCTCAGGCTACTTCCTCCTTGATTCCAGACAAACTAAAAAACGCTCTTCCAGCTCTGTCCCCCAGCCAGGTGTTGCTCTCTGCCCTCCTTCCTTTGTCTCCCTCCCTGGGAGGCTGAGCCTGGGTGTCTGTGTTAATACACATTTGGAAGAGTCAGTGAGAATCTCCCATCACAACACAAGGGGACCACGGATCACAGAGCAGACAGCACCCCTTATTACGTCACAGCAGGACAGAGCACAAAGCTTCCCTCCTTGCTCCCGAGCATCTAGAGCAGCCACATTTAGAACAGCTACAGCTGCATTGTGCTACGGGTCCCAGCAAGGCAGTCGTAGGCTGGATCCAGTGGCATGGCAATTCAGACCCAGCCTGTTAGCTGCCTCTTGCCCACCCCTGCCTTAAAGTCTGGACACTGTCCTGCCTCGAGTATTAAAGTGTGAAGATCTGACAAATACATCTTGTTAAATCTATCTACATTTTGAAAGTTTAATTATTCATAATATTCAGATACTGGGTATTCATTTTTCATGGAAAAGGAAAGGAACCATCTGTAGTAATTAGGTTAAACAGAAAACATTAAAGATGGCACTGAAGAACACTCTGTTGCTTACCGAAGATCAAGACCCTGATTTTGCCAGATATTTTCCATAATTCGAATGATTTGAAGTGTCAGCATGTCCTGACGTAAATCTGAAATATTCAAGTACATATATATGTTGTGGATTTTATAAGATCAGCATGAAAGCTTGTTACAAAGTTTTATTTCTTCCCCCCCCCCCCCAATATATTTTAGATTGGGATAGTATGTTGTGCCTTTCACTAAAGTTGCAGTCCCTAAAATGTATTATGCATAAGTCTAAAGCAACTTATGCATAATATTAAAAATTAATATAAAAGTTGCTGTGTTAATAAACTTAATCTTCCTGATTCATGAGCTAGACATCAAATATTGCTTTAAAAATGACAGCAAATATTCTAAAGCATTTAAAAATTAGAGTAGTATTACAGTTAAATAATACTATGATCCTATGAAAGTCAATTTTAATTAGGCAAATCAATTTTAATACTATGGAAAGTACAATGCATGCTAGGGATGTCAACTGATAGTCCACTAGATGATTAATCAATAAGCCTCCCCTCTCCTCTTGCTGCCTCTGTATCATAGGCAGTGGGAATGAGGGGGGGGAAACAGGGGCTGGTGACCATGAGGAGCTGGCTTGAAGCAGGAGCCCCACAAGGAGCAGATCTGCCTCCTCCACCTCTTGTGCCACTGCCTCTGATAGAGAGGTAGCAAGGTGGAGGGTGAGGGGGGCAGGCTGGAGCTGATATGCATAGGGAGCTGGCTTTTGGTTTTCTGCGTGTTCTGGCTCTATGGAACTGCCTCCTGCCTACTGCCTCCTACAGAGGACAAAACCTCCTTAAAAGCTGGTTCCTGCCTCCCCCCCAGCACCAGCTCTGTAGTGCCGTCTGCTGCCACCCCACACTGCTGCCGCCTCTGTATAAGAGGCAGCAGCGCAGGGCAGCAGCCAGATGGTCTGTGTGGGGAGCTGGTTTTTAAAGTAGCTCCCCTCACAGAACGCTCCCACCCGCCACACTACACTGCTGCTTCTTATACAGAGGCAGCAGTACAGGGTGACAGGGGGCTCCCCGGGAGTGGAGCCACGAGTGCACTGGCTGCCAGCCCCGCCCTCAGGGACTATTGAATAGTTGTATAACCGATAAGATTTCATGCGGTCACACGACTGCAATTACACAATTTCTAACATCCCTCATGCATAGACAAGTCATGTTCTAAAAGTTCAAAATATCATTATAAAAGAGAGTAAGTATTTGAGAAAGCACAGCCTAGAAGTAAAGCTACAAAAATACTGTGGTTTCTTCATTTTTATAGGCCTGTTTCTTTAGAAACTCAAAATTAGCAAAGCCAAACACAGTATGTTTACTGTTTTAACATGTAGTCCATAAATTTAGAAAAAAAACCTAGTGTATGAGAAGAAAAGCTTTATATATAAAACACATAACTCTCTGGAATATGTTGACCAGGATATATATGTATTTCGTTCCCTTACCATCTCCATTTTTAAAGATGATTTCATTGTTTTGAAACAACAGTTCAGACATAATATCTGGGTTTTCCCAGTTCAACCAGAGTGGCCTTTTTGCAGAGGACATAATCCTGCATTCCTCAAGCCTACAAAAAGATAAGATTTCTTCGAAATAAGTGTGTTGTTGACATTAATGAATGGTGTTTATAGTATTCCTCCTATCTCTACCTTTTCTTCCCCCAATGCTTACAGCTGATATAACATTATGATGGGCTGAGATGGACAGTTAACTGACAACCATTTTCATTCTTGAGTCTTACATTTCAAGCAAGAAGTGTGCTAGCTTGTGCTGCCTAAGGGAACTGGCTGTATATGATATTCAGGCAGCATCACTTCTGGCCAAATAATAAGACGACTCCTGACAAAAATTGCTAGCATTATTCTGTGATCATTTAACACTGTTTTATAAATGCTACTGGCTTAAGGTTAAAAAAACATCCACTATACGATTTTCTTAGTGCGCTTTAAAATTAAAATCTTTTCCAAGATTAATTTCAGAAAAATGGTCTATTTAAATATTTTGACAAGTTCCATAAGGGAAGAACATACCTGAGATTTCCCAGCTGATGAGCAGGGTTAAGAGGAGAAATAAAGCCTTGTAAGGCATCCATGAAATCTGGTCGCCTCATTTGCTCAACAAGAAACTTCATCTGCACCTGAAGGATAAACACATTTAATCTGAGAACTTGATTATGAGAAAAAAAATGTACATGTTAAGTTTTAATTTTGGCTTAAGATGTACTTGTGTAATGCAAGTGTTAAACACAAAAACAATTGCACAGTAGCCACATGTCAACAGAACTGCTGCATTATTTCTATATTACCTATGAATAGTTGTATGATGCAACATTTATTTAAATGACCTATTCAACTAGCCAACAACAATGGGTATTATCTACTGGAGTAAACATAATCATACTGTTTGTTTTAACTACTGTTATGCATACTTAATTCTTGCATTCTCATAGCAATAATACCTTTTGTGTCTCATCCTTCTTCTCCTGCTTGAGAATATCTGTGAGGTTTATCAGTTTCTCCATAGCTTCCACCTGCCTGCTCAAATGTTTTAGGTACATTCCACATGCTCGACAGTAGGACTCCAAAAGTAAGCCAAATCTCTGGCTTACATTTTTATTATGCATTTCGGATCTATCAAAAGAGAACATTTACAGATGTTACGTTTTGGGCTGATACTGTCCCTGTACCCTCTGACTCAGTCAGCACCATTATCAAGGGAAAGGCCTACATTTGCACTTCTCTCAGAGGAAGTCCATAATTCAGCCCACATTTAGACTGAACAGACCAGGCTACAGCACCTCCTGCTTACCACCTGTTATCTCTATAGCAGAGACCAAAACCACTCCAGGAGCTGATATACCCTAATTAATACAGTGACAGAACAGCTTGTTTGAAACAGAGTAGGATTTATTCATCCACAGTAACATAATACACAGAGAGAAAAAGGTTAAAAACAACAAAAAGCATTCAGACTTTCCCAAATATAGCATTTACCTTGTGCAACTAAGTAGGCCCAATTTAACCAGGATACCCTTCCATTTTTCCCAGGGACCAAGTTACTGCCTGCTTCTCTGCAGCAGACCCACCATCCCTGTGTCTCAGAAGCTCAACTTCTCAACTATATTCAATCTCTTGGTTTGAAAGTTCTTGTATTGAAACACTAAGCTTGCCAAGTAGAGTTACCCTTCAGCCAGCAGCACAAGTAACCTCAAAACCCTATGTTCATGTGGAATAGTAATAGAAACGTAGCCGTGTTAGTCTAGTCTAGCTGAAACAAAAAACAGGACTTTGTAGCACTTTAAAGACTAACAAGATGGTTTATTTTGATCTGAGGAAGTGGGTCTGGCACACGAAAGCTCATCACCTAATAAACCATCCTGTTAGTCTCTAAAGTGCTAACTAGTCCTGGGTTTTGTTTCAGCTATATTCACGTGGAATGTGTTGATAATCACACTGTATGTAGCCAGGTCCCAGCTACTCCAACTAACTACTCAAAAGCAATCTTAAATTTCAACATCATGCACCACCTATTTTGTAACTTTTCATTAACACTTTCAGCAGTGATTTAAGTAGAAAGACAAAGCACAATAATGATCATGACAAAGCTTCATAAGACTGGAAGGGACCTCGGGAGAGTCAAAATCCAGTCCCCTGCTCTCATTGCATTATAGCATACTTAGTCCTGCTATGACAAAGGTTTAACAATAGGAACAGAATAAGTATACGGAAGAGTCAAGAGTGATTGCTTCAATAAACATTAACTAGAGGATAAGAAAGAGTGAAAGAAAATAGAAGAGAGGCGAGGGAAGGAAGACAAATGAAGAATGGTCGTCTTGAAGAGGATTATACTTTCTTACTTAGTGGTATTAAATGCAATAAGGTACTGAAAAAAATAATCAGAAGTTACTGATCTTTGTATAAACATTACACTGAGAAAGGTGGAGGATCTATTTTGGACTGAGTAAGCATGGGGCCCCAAATTTATACTCTTAGCCCATCAGAGAAGGAATTCAGTTCTCATCAGTGACTGAGCATGATATTCCTACCTTACATACAACACTGGCTACTACAAAAAAATCTAAAATTAGGACAGTTCATTATCTTCTGTATTTTTCCAAAATAAATTGACTACAGATTTGAGAACTAATTGTTTAGGGAGTCATGCTGCTTACATAAAAAAAAACCAAACCAAACCAAAACAAAAAAACCCTTATAGTACATAATAGCTTAAGAAAAAAAGGTATTTTATTCTATTTCACACTTCTAACTACTATGGTATAGCTTGGTGGAACCCCACCATTACCCAAGCAAACTTACTTTAAGTGCCAAAAGAAAAAATGTCCTATCCTTTGATTGGTCAGTGCCTTCTTGAGTAAAAATCTCACCAGTAGATTATCCAAATACTGCTCATATTTCAGAACCTATTTATGGGTAAGAAGAAATGAGAATTTGGAACTGCAGCTTTCATTTTGCAAATATTCCAATGGGTAAAACACATCACATAAAAGAACCACAATTCTGGAAAATTTCTGGATTTTGTAATTCAATGTCTGGCCCTCATTTTAGAGTTTGAAATGTTAGCAGGTATTGTTCTAAACCTGCTAAATAGTACACACACTGGAGAAGGTCCAAACTTAACACCTATCTGACTGACATTTCTTCATTAACGGATACCAATCACATTTTAGCCTCATTTTGCTGAAGTTTCTAGAATTGTCTCTTCAGGGCATCTGCACATCATTCCATACTACAGAAGGACAAATGGTCTGGCTGCCAATGTGAATCAGCAAAACAGATCTGTATTTTCAAGCAAGGTCCTAACATCTCACATCCCATTACAGTACAAAAACCAGGTCTGATATTTCAAGGTTGTAACTACTATATTATCTATTCCCCAGAATCATTAAGGAATTACTGTCAAGATTTCTTCTTGCTACACCAGATTTAAGAAGCAACAATTAAAGAATCTGTCAACAATAAATAAATAAATATACATAATTCCTGATTTAACAGAATAAGATAGGATACCTGTACAAGCTGGATTAAGTACTGAGACAATTTATCATCTGTCAAATACTTCTCCAGACACCGAACTGCAAACGCTCGCACCAATGGATCAGGATAATTACAGTCCAAAAGCTCCATTGCCTGTTCTGGCTTGATTGGAGGCCAGTCTTTTACCAAGCAGTACATCTAAGTGGAACAAAACCAACAACCCAACATAACCCAGACATTTTAAGTGGTTGCATGAACAAAACAACAGTTGTGAAATTTCCTATTTAAAAACTGAATTTACTCTTTGATCTCACAAATGACTAACTTATTATATCTTACATCCAGCTAAATATTTTAATCCACCATTGAAAAGCTATAGTAAAAATTACAACCGCAGTCATTCCATAGTCAGTTATGTTAACCCAGTGTAACCCACTGGATAGCAGTACATCAGAGACTGAGCCAAGGACCTCTTGGAGGTAAGAGCAAAAGTCTTTCGAATTAAACACCAGGCTCTACAACTGTTAGCCGTTACAGACTCATATCATCTATACATTAGGCACAAAGTGGGACAGAACACACACCAAACAATGGGTTGCATTACCCCAGTGGTACTCAGTTATGTAACTTGAGACACATATGCAACCGCCATGACTATTATACACCTCCACCAAATGCACATACTATACTATTAAATATATAACCAAATACTAAAAAAATTTCAATAGAACAAAAACATTTAGCTAACTTTATTTACTGCATGCATTTGATTGCCTGTCAGTTTGACACGTGGCTCTCCCTTTGAGACAAGCTTGGTGAAGCTGGTTTCTATATTTAAGATGGCAATTCAAAGGGACTTTTGTATGCTGGAAAGTAAGATGATTTCACCTGTTGTTTTCAATCTTTGAAAGTGTGGAGAAGAATGCTTGACATCTATAAATTGAGGGGAACATTGAAATAAGCATCCTGGCTAATTTTGAAATTTTTGGAAGATGGCTTGCTAATTTCCAAAGTTCACATCTGTATTTTGACAGAATTAGTGTACCAATGCAGAGCTCTTCAATTCAATGAACCACATCACCCGATCCACATTTCTGAGCTGTGAGCAGATAGCTTCCGTTTCAGCCATCTCAATGAAAAATGGATTCCTCACCAGAAGCAAAAGTTTGTCATAATTGTTAAAAATCACTGTATCTGGCACCATAATTCTCATTTAGTTCATCCAGCACATTGCAAAGCTGCTTTTGACTCAAGGGAGCAACAATCTACAGCATCGGGGTTTTGCCTCATCACTTTCTCATGTTTGAAAAAGAAAAGATGGTAGTCACCTTTGCTGACACTGCTATGTAGTAACTGAAATTTGACAATGTTTTGACAGCTATGTACAGTTTGTACACAGTCTTATTCTTGCCTTGCATCTTCACATTGAACTCATTTAAGTGCTGAGTGACACTGCACAGAAATGCAATGGAGAGCAATCAGTCTGAATTGCCAAAAACCATAGATACCAAACAAAAAAAATATCTTTCATCCGTTTTTAGAGCTTGTTTCAGCAAAGCTACAGCCCCATTTTTCTCGCCAAGCATAGCAGAAGCACAGTCGTTACTGCTGCAATTTTTTTCTGGCTGTATGTTGAACTTTTTGAAGATATCCAATGCAGAGATTTTAATTTCCTCGCCAGTTGTTCTGTTTGTCAAGGGTACCAGGTCTAATAAATCTTCTGTCACGTCAAAAATCAGCAGTGGTAGCTCTGACAAGTAGCAGTAACTGTGGGATGTCATTGATATTCAGGCTATTCATCCATAGCAAGGCTAACACTGAAGACAGACAACTTTTCCCTGAGGATATTTTCAGTGTTCTGCAATATCTGATGCCCATCTCAACACCACTGAATCAGATACCGGTTTTCTCACCTCTCTCAAGCACTTTTTTGTAAGGGAACAGTGTTGATTAGACTATTAAAATGCAGTGTTTTATCATCTCACAATCAACATGAGGCTTCATCTTTCTCATTATTTCATGTGTGATTTTGTAGATGCAGACTTTTTCACTTGTGTTAATATGAAATATGTTTTGTTGTTTTATTCTTTGTTACATGAGGTTTAAGTCTCTCCTGAGTTCGCTTCCCAAGGGGGGGGGGGGGGGGAAATCAATGCTGAAGTTTGAATGAGTAGTAGTGTAATGTCTGATACAATTAGATTTTGTGACTTGGGCAACAGAATTGTGGCATATGAAAGCAGATCATTTACCTCCACTATTGGGCACAAAGAAATAATCATGTTCCCACTGCTCTCTCAAAGATCTGAACTCATCTTTGTACTTGTGGTTTTTTGTGTTGCTTTCGCCCTGTGTCGTTTCCTGCCCACAGAAGGGAGTAATGACATCCAGTGATTGTTCAAAGAATTCTAATTGTTTTTTAGCTGCACTGAGGAAGGGAAGGGAAGAGTGGGAGCTCCCTCCTGGAGCACTGCAAATCAGCAGTTCACAATGCTCAGGGAGGGAGCCTTGAAAAACTGTAAGCTACACCTCCAAGAGCCACATGCGACTCTCAAGTCGAAGACTGAGCATCACTGCACTAGCACATATTCTAACTCTATTGCTCACTTTCATGCCAGTTGAAGAAAATCATAATGATAAGTGATCGACTAATTCAAGAAACTTTATTAAAGTGTATTACCTGGGCTACTTCATCTCTAGAGTTCCACTTAACAGACAAAAGTAGTTTTGGTAGAATTTCTGGGGTATTTACACAATAGTGTCTGTAAAAGGAAAAAAAAAAAAGATAAATTATTGTTTACCTCTTTGAATATGCAAGTAAATTTACTTTGATCACTGCAGACTATAGCTCTCAATCCTGAAATATTATGTACCAGTGAGACTCTGCAGGCATAAAAAAGTCATATGGGACAGGCATATGTCTATGCAGGTAAGTTTGCAAAAAGTTTGAGGCATATAAAGGACTACATACATCACCTGCTTTCCTCTAAAGTCTTGTATTGTATACTTTCCTAAAATGCTAAAATGCTAACCACAGCAAGGCAGAACATAATGAACAGGACAATTATGTGTTTTATGAAATTAGAGAATTCCAGAACCCTATCTTTACGATTCTTTATACCTGTGGCTCCAAAGGAAGTCCTTCTCTTGCTCAGTGATTTCAGACAGAGGGTCTCGTGTACAAATTGCACGGAGTTGCTCTTTGTCACTTTCTCTTAATTCATTATCTCTAGCTATCCTGTTACTCTGTAAAATAAAATGGTTCGTTATCCTTCCACACTCTTTTCTGCTCTCAGACAAGTTATACACTTGATGTAAACAATATTTTTATATAATGTAGCATCATTTATAGTCTTTTAAAAATCCGTTAGTTTATTGTTTCTTTCAATCCAAGAGTGCAGCTCTATAGGATATTTTTAAAAAGATGGAGAAGTGCCAGCTTTATACTGCTTTGATTTTTGTAAACTGCTTACAATTGCCACAATGAGTGGGGAATTAGGGATGTTAAATTTAGATTAATTAATTAATTGAATAGTCCATTGGCTTTCCATCAACTATTTGATTAGTCGATAAGGGTGTCTCCGCCTTTGAACTGTAGCAAGATACTGGCAGAGCTCTTGCCACAGTTCAAAAGCGGAAGCCCAGCAGGGAACATGAGGTCAGTGGAGGACTGGCTCCGAGCTCCCTGCAGCGCCTGAGCCTTTGAAGTGTACAATAGCCCTGGCGGAACTCTTGTACATTAAAAAAAGAAGAAGCAGTCTTGCAGCAGAACCGGAGCAAGCAGAGACTGCTTCAGCACCCGCTCGTGCCGTTTCCCTCTGTGCCTCTACCTTCCCTGTCCCCCCATGGAGACAGTGCTGGGAGGTGGGGGGGGGGAAGAAAACCGGCTTTTAAGCCAGCTCCCCCCAACACTGGCTCCTGCTCCCTCGCCTTGCTTCCCCTCTTTGACAGAGGCAGCAAGGGAGGGGGGGGAAGCGACTAGTCGCATCACTAGTCAACTATCCAATAAGCTTATGATTATCAGACAGTCGACTAGTCACTTATCCCCACAAGGGATGTAATTCCAAAGAAATGAGATAGGAGAGACGATAGCATGCTACCATTGAATGAGATTCTAGTAAGAGCCCCATGAGCCACAAGATTAAAGTGAGAATCTCATCCACATTTATCAATTTATTCAGGAAATCTGCTGGAAAGGGGAAGAGAAAGTCAAGATTGGAGGATTATGGGGAAAAAAAATAAGTGAAAGGAAAAATGGAACATACCCAGAAAGCTTTAAAAACTAGGGGGAGAGTTTCAAATTGATTTCCAATGTGACTGTGAAGCCAGTGTGTGTTAATGCTAACTAGATTCCCTGAATGGATAGGGACACTCAGTGTAACCCTCAGGGAAACTATTTGCACACTGGAATTGAGTTCAGTTAGTTTCATTTTATGTGCTCAGAGCAAGTCACAGATGCATTTTATAGGATACAAAATCAAATAAACAAGCTTGGTCACGATTGACTCTTTTTGCCCTTTCTTTCTCCCATAATGCAATAACTTTTGAGTCTATGGTTATTGTAAAGCTTTGTTTTTGGCATGATGATAGAGCTTGATATTTTGTTTGTGGAACTGCCTGTACTGTAAAAAGACAAGTCCTAAGGGGTTTTAGTGACATAGGGTTTTAGCATGCACCACCATTCACAAATAGGGCATAGTGATTAATCTTAAAACATGTTTCCATCAAAAGATATAGATTTGCAACATTTAGACATTTTGCAAATTTGTGTTAATTTGCTGAATTGTTTCAGATGGAGAAATAAAAAGCCATCTTCTCTCCCCAAATTAAAAGTCTTTATTTTTAAAATGTCATAACCAAAAGGTTTTGATTTTTTTATTCAAATTGATTAAATAAACCCCAAAGAATTTAAAATTTTAAAGAACCTCCTCCCCCCACAAAAACCCATAAAGTCACACACCATAAAAAGTTCATTATGATTTGATTTGGAATTTTGTCTAAAATTAAGAAGTTTTTTGTTTTGCAATTTAATTATGTCAGAAGCTGAAATGCTCCAGAAACAATTTTATTCAGCAGCACACGTCTTTAAAAATTAATTCATGTTTTGAGATCTTCAGAATGCACAGTTATAAAGTATGGCAAAAAGAAAAGCAAAGAGAAAGCTTCTTTGCCATGTGAAATGTGCATTAAAAATGGAATTTTGTCTGAAGTTCCCATTTTGTTGGCAGAACCCCCCTTTTGGCTAGATTACTGAGTATCATAATTGTGGAGCTACCTAAAACATCTTGGTAGGAAGATTTTTTGTAAGTGTGTTTGGTTCTCATTTGAGAAACAAGCCAAACTAGAATCACCCAGATACCCTTTAAAAGACAAAAGAGCTATTATGCCTTAAAACATACATACAATATTTTAACACAGAAGGCACTGACAGATTATAGTCTACTGCTACCTATGGTCTGTTCAAAAAAACAGGCACATAACATATTTAAAGATGGGAAGTACTATGCTTTGCCTTCACTTTTAGTTATGTAATTCTCTTTTGTACTTATTATACTGTAGTTACTCACACAATGCAGCCATCATGGTGTTATACAGAGACATTTAAAATTGTTTAAATTAAGGGGAGTGAACAAACCATGCTCCCTCGCAGCTGATATGTAATGAAAATCCCTCCATAAACTTATTCCCCACGCATCTACCACCAGATTAGTACAGGCAGTCCCCGACTTATGTCAGATCCGCACTTACGAACGGGGCTTTTCTCGCCCCGGAGCTCATGGGCGGCGGGTTGCCACCCGTGTCCTCCGGGGCGAGAAAAGCGTTTCCCGGTCTCCCTGGTCTGCTGGGGGGGGGGGGGGGGTCCAGCAAAGCCGCTGGACCCCTCCCAGCAGACCAGGGACACCCGAGCAAAGCCGCCCAGGCGGAGGGAGTCCCTCTGCCTGGGCGGCTTTGCTCGTTTGCCCCGGAGCAAAGCCGCCCAGGCAGCGGGACTCCCGCCGCCTGGGCGGCTTTGCTCCTGTCCCCCTGGTCTGCTGGGGGGGGGGGGGGGGGGGGGCGGGTGCAGCTAGTGCCCCCCCCCCCCCCCCCCAGCAGACCAGGCTTTTCTTGCCTACCCCCGGGGTAGAGCAGCTGGGGGCTACCGGGTTGGTCCTGCAGCGCTGCTCCGGACCAACCCGGCAGCACCCCAGCTGCTCTGCCCCAGGCGTCCTGATTCCGCCGCTGCTGGTCAGTTTCAGCAGCAACTGAATCAGGACGCCTGGGGCAGAGCAGCTGGGGTGCTGCTGGGTTGCTCCAGTAGCGCCGAGGAGCCGCTACTGGAGCAACCCAGCAGCACCCCAGCTGCTCTGCCCCAGGCGTCCCCAAATCAGCCGCTGCTGAAACTGACCAGTGGCTGACTACAGGAAGCCCGAGGCAGAGTTGCTCTGCCCCAGGCTTCCTGGAATCAGCCGCTGATCAGTTTCAGCAGCAGCTGACTTGGGGACGCCTGGGTTTCTTAAGTTGAATCTGTATGTAAGTCAGAACTGGCATCCAGATTCAGCCGCGGTTGAAACTGATCAGTTTCAGCAGCGGCTGACGCCAGTTCCCACTTACATACAGATTCAACTTAAGAACAAACCTACAGTCCCTATCTTGTACGTAACCCGGGGACTGCCTGTAATCCAGCCACTTGGCTGTACACTTTACTGCATGCAGCTTCTGAAGCAAGTAAATTGATTCAGATATGGGAACAGGAAAATTTTTTAGGACTGCCACTAGTGGAACTATTTTTAAGAGAACATGCAATGGATGTAGCACAATGAAGTTTATTCTAAAGGTCTCACATTAAAAACTGGGATATATACTTGATGTTTTGGCAAGAGAGGCTATGAATTATGGGAGATGTTAGGATGGAGTATATGGCTTCCCCACTCCTGGAATAACTTACTATTAAAAAAAGTCACGTTCATGTACTATTCATAAATACAATTAAAAGCTTTTTAAAAACATTTATCTAGCTTCTGATAGAGTCATCACAAGTAGAACAAAGCCAAATTTTTAAAAAAATCTGAGTAAGGGAACAAAATTAGCACACTAGTGCTGTTCTCTACAGCTAAAGCATTAACTAAAAAGACAAAAATCAGTTCAGAAATTCCTTTTATAGCTGCAGCTGTTAGAAACAATGATGATTACTTTAACTGAAAGTGACTGTAAGAAAATGGTTTTTCAGTTAATTTCTTTAGCTCCCTTTTTCCCAATACAAGTTATTCAGTTTTCCCTCTTGTTTGTGTATTTGTTGTAAGCAATCAGGCAGAGAAAAATTAAATGTAAAAAGGAAATTTGTTTGCCGCATACTATACAAATTGGCAAGTGGATTTAGGAAACAAGAGTATCATCAGAAACTCCTTTTTTCACAACTGATCAGGCTTCAAGTTGACTGTTTCCCCTGTAAATCTGATGTGGTATAAAAGCTTCACAATGTGACTAGGAATAAGGAAGCTCAAGTTCAAATCTTGATTTTCTTTTAATTCACTATATGTTGGAGGGGTCACTACATTTTCTTGACCTTCACTTAATATTAATACAAGATTTAAAACTATTTGCACATGTTGGATCATAAGACAAAATGTACCTGTATATTATTAGGTCAGAAAACTCATGGTTTAGGTCAAGCCCAGTAGGAAAATGCATTTATCCTGTTGAGGTCAACATCAAAAACTTGCAATTCTATGAAGTATGGGACAGTAAAGTAGAGAATATATAAATTTAAATATTTAAGAAAGCTTCAATATTTGAGGTAACAATGGATCTATAAGTGTTCCATTAAAATATCTATACCTGATCTTAAATATTTCTACTAATTTATTGGATAAGAGGGCAGTGTAGTACATTTTTTAAAAATCCATATCTATTATTTTTTATGTTAAGAGAAGATGTTTTACAGAACAATACTATGGTAAAATGGCCTGGTGGCTTCCACAGCAATTGGGACTACAGTACCTTGTTTAGAAGTTTTGACAAGTAAACTCAAAGCCAGTTTCAGATCTTGAATGTTTAGCATGTATTATTGTCTTGTCCAAAGTTTTATTTTCAAGTTACTTGGCATTACTATTATACTGCCATGAACACATGTGGTACTTCACAGAACACATCGCTCCTGTCCCAAAGAGCTTACAAGTTAAAAACAGATATAATATAGGGGTATCAATAAAGATTAGAAATTTAGGAAGATTTTATAAAAGATGTTTTAAAGAGTGATTAGAGGAAGCAGCAAGAGGCTATTTGGCTGGCAAAGTAGAGTTTTAGTAAGGAGCTAAGGAGAAAAAAGGAGATAGTATCAATGAACATTATTGGATTGAAATGGAAACAGATGCTAACATAGCATTTAGAGGTGGAGAAAGGTATAATCTCACTTCTGAGTGTTATGGGGTTGAGCAAGCTGGTTCAATAGGAAATAAACACCGATCCAGTGTTCCCTGTAAACTGAGCACTTGGGTAGCTACCCAGGAGAGATTCAAATGCCGCCCAGCTGATTAGCAGAGTTCTGCACACAGCTGGCAGCATGTGTTTCTATTGGTGGTGCATATCCACACATACCTCAGCGCACAAAGTTTATTCCACATATGAATGGAAACAATTAGAGTGAATATTACACCCAGGTGACCCACCATGCTAACCTTGAAAAACCCTGAATATTTTTAAAATTAAAAATGTACTGCATCATCTTTGTTGTGCCTTTAAAAACCTAATAGAACTTTTTAGTTTCAGCCAAAGATAGATAAAAATGGCTATATTTGAGACACCAACGGTACCAAAAAGCCTACAAAAATTAAAAATCGTTTACTCTTTCAAGATTCACAATCAAGAAAATACAAACATACTTCAGATATGCACCCCAACTTCTAGACACTCACATGACCATTCTAAAGGTCTACCTTAAAGCAGCTTCTGAATTTGAGGTGAATAAGATTAGTAATTAATAGGCATATTTGTTTACATCTGTAATTATCAGAGGACCTCTGCTACTAATCTGTCCTGTAGGTTTGAGAAAATTACATCACTATGAAAGCATAACTCTAACTACACACTGTTACTTTCACATAGAAGAAATGGGGACATTCAGGAGAGTGATTTGTAATTTTTAAAAAGGTACCACAGTCATGGGCACAGAGTAAGAAATTAAACAGGTTTCAGTTATTGCAGAGATGAATATTTTAGAAGCCATTAATTTACAGACCTTCACTAATCATGGTTTACTGCCAATCCTAAGGATCATACTCATTCTCTTCAGTCTTTGCTACCTTTAATACTGTTGACCAACTGCTGTGCCCATATTACCATTTTCTCTCTTACTTGGGGCTGTGTTTTAAAGACAATTTATTCTTTATTTTTATGCCAAAACATGACACTCAAGTCCGAACCCTGTGCTTGTTTTAAAAGAATATGAAGTACACATTACTCTTGCACCTAACTTTGAAAACTTTGGCCAATACGAGCAATAGGAGGAGCCAGCAATATGTAGAGGACACACAGTCCTACTTATCACTCACCCACATGGCCACACTACCACCAGCATAGCAGCCCAGTGCTTTGATAAGATCAGCTAAAGGACAAAGAACAGCTGGCTGAAGCAGAACCCAAGCAAGACTGAGGTTGTGCTCATGAGCAGGGAAAGCATTTTGAAGAGTTTGCAGATAAAGTGCAGTCCATACTGACCAACATTTTCAAATTAATTTCAGGGACATCTGTGGAGGCAATCAGGCCAAGTTTGACTGAGTGGCATTGCAAGCTGGTTCTTGGGGGGGGGTAGTGCCACTCATGTTTCGCCCAACCAGAATAAAACAAATGTATAAAACAAAACAACCTGAATGGTTTGGAAAAGCATTTAATGTTAGTGTTCTAAGGTTATACCATATACTCATGGGATTCTGAAGTAAAGTGGACCTAAATTACTATTTTGGGAATACAGCACCAAAAGCATTTTGATGTGAATGAGTTTACATCGAAGACCTACTGTTTCAGGAAGAAAACACTGAACTGGTTTTCATATTTTTAAGGATTTATACTTACTCAGGGCTAGAGATATAATTTAAAAAAGAAAGCTCAGTGTTTGAAATAAAGTATAGATTTGGTGGTAAATTTCAAGGCCACTGAATCGCAGAATACATGGGGCTCAGCTTATATCAAGACTCTGTATCTCTGATTGCTAATGAAATTAACTTGTGGCAGTTTGATAGAATATGAAAATTAGAGATCAGCATTGCTAAAGCAGTTACAAGCATATTACAGACTATAAAAAAGATTTTCCAAAGACACAGCCTATATACAACAGACATGCAACTGTGGGAGGGAGCAGAGGAAATTAAAAGAAATAGGGTCACTAATGGAGAATCTAACCCTATTACATTTTTTGCAAAATTAACCTAACATTCTGACATCCAGACAAGTTATTTATAGTTCTGGACTTGTTTCCAGCTTATATTTGCACAGTAAGACACAGCTGACCCTTAAAAGATTCTGGTTGATTATTGAAGCATCAGTATGTTTTGCTGCAAGATACAGAACCTGTTGGCATTTTTCTGCCTAGTGTTTTTAAAAAATGAATTTGGTTTCATATATCTTAATATCAAATATATTTTCCCCACAAATGAAGCACTTCAAAATGTGCAAATATTTTAAAGTTTTAGTAACTAATCCTGGAAAGTAAATTCCCCTTACCAGTCCCGCATGGCTGTAGTTAAACCCTAGTTCTCGAGATATAGTCCAATTGGCATGTTCTTCAATCACTGTCATGTCTGGAAACTTTACAGGGCTGCTAAACCAATCAAATTCCAGCTCTAAACATGGAGTTTCCTGAGGAAAAAAGAATTTTCATGATTGTTCTGAAGCAAAATTATAAATCAGAAATCACTATAATATGAACAAGTAGACATGTGTTACTAAAGCTGAAGTTAGCATATAAGCATCAATTTACCTTATTCGGATTTGACCCTGTAACGCCAATAGGATTTAGCAGATCTTCCAGCCCATGAGGCACAGCCCACAGATTCAAAGCCATTTTCCCAGATACAAGAGTATGTGTGTAATCAAACATGTTTATATTTCCCCAAGCCAATGGACAGTGTTCCTTAAAAAGACCAAATGATTATTAACAAATGAGATGAAAGTGATCAAGTTACAGCATAGTATCAGATTTCAAAGACTAATGAGGAGGAAAAAGATTCATGAAAAACTGAAATATTGAATCAAAGTAAATAAAAATATTCTTATTTGTACTGTAGCACATTGACACTATGGAAAGGCAGAAATATAATATATTAAAAGCAAAGCCAACATAGGAAAAATACTGGCTGTTATCTATTTTTTTAATATGCTTGTTATATCTTGGTTTCTAAGTTTTCTAATCAAGAAAACAACATATGCCAATGAAAAGCAAGGGCATGCGGATTCGTGTCAATACTTTTTTCGTGTAATCGTGTTTGGATATCAGATGTCAGCTGGATTCAGGAAAATAGTGTAGTATAACCTTTGCTATTATGAATGAGTAATGTATTATTGTAATTAATCAATTTAAGTTAGCAAAAAGAGCAGAACAAACAATTAAAAAGCAAGAATTACATTGCACATTGTACTAGGTTTATTTTGACAAATCCAATTTAAATTAGTGATACTTCATTTAGAGAATACATGATAGAACAAGTTACCAGAGTTGTCATGAGATGACATTAGAGCACTCTGTCTCTGCTATGAAACCCTTACTAGCAAATGGGGAGAGACTGTGTGTGAAAGTATGGATTATCAAATATGTATATTAGCAGAGAGCAAATTATCAAAATTATAGCATATTTCCCTGTGAGACTTCGAACCTTTGTCTCATCAACAACCATGACAATCATTTCAAAACCACAAATCTAAAGAGTTATAGCTGCGTAGTAAGATTTTTTCCTCCAGCAAGTCTTTCAAAGATTTTAAATTAAAGTTTCTGTAAAGTCTTATACACTCACAAAAAATGAACCAATGTTTGAGTTTGAAAGTAGGATACAAACCCCACATTTTAGGCAATTCAGTAAAGCTTGTGATTTATTTCAAAATGCTTAGCAATCCCAACTCCCATTTAAGTCAAAAGGAGATGCAAGTGCTTGCTTTAGATACCTAAAAATGGATTAAGGAACCTAACTTTAGGCATCAATGTTTGAAAATTTTGGCCTAACTTTTTCTGTTCAACAATGCAGACCACAATTAATACTGCATGGATAATCTGTAACAAATATATTACTTTTAAAGTCAATCAAATTTAGAAGTTTCTACATCTTAGGTGATATTTTAAACAAAATAAAAATTCAAGAAAAACAGTGGTTTTGGTAAGACCAACTCATTAAAATGTTGACCAACTGCTCTTCACAAACCTGGCTGTCTGGAGTTTTATCTTACAATACATTGGAATTATTAAATACTGTACCTCCTTAGCACCCTTTCTGCCTTTAACAGAGCAGATGGAAAGGCAAAGCCGAGCAGCACGTGGGAGATCAGGAATGTACATGTCATACAATAGCCATTCATTCCATCTATGGGATTTTAAAAGTAAAATAACAAAAACAGATAAGACTCAGTACAGTTAGTCAAGAGGCACAAAATATAGAAAAAACAGAATTAGTTCCTCTTGGAAGGATATTAAACATTTTTACCGTAGAAAAAACACACACATCAAAATGGCATTTTCTGACTGAGCAGATCAGCTACCTACACTTATTCAGTCACATCTACTGCTTCTAGTCACCAATGTATGTCTTCGATTGATTTTTACTCTGGTTAGCCCTGCAGAATTAACATTGCTTGGAGAAAGTTTGCTGGATTTTATTCCTTCTTGGGCACCATCAACAAAACAGCTTACCAATACAAAGCACTTTTTGTGCAAAGTTCCTGAATAACTATCAATGTAGGTCTAGTCTGAAGACATTGGTTTGAATGGTTCTTAATGGCTTAATTTGGCATGAACATTTTTTTAACTATTCATGAAGATGCATATGAAATAAAGAACTTGGCTTGACTCTGAGACAAGTTTGAGTTGCAAGAGCTATTAGTTGGAAAAAATGTATTTCTACTTGTAAACTCAGTATTGGGATCATTAGAAGACAGATAATGCCATGTTTACCATTACATTACAATAGAGAGCCATACATTTTAAAGTAGTTTTGTAGGCTCAAATCAAGCAAAAAAACCAAAACACCCACCATAAGCACATCAGTATGTGATAACATGAATATATAAACAGCCACTCCCAGATAGGAGAGAAACCCACTCCTCAACCAAAGGCGTAGTGGAAGTACTGTGACAGGGTACGTCTAGACTACCGCGTTTTGTCGACAGAAGTTTTGTCAACAGATACTGTCGACAAAACTTCCGTCGACAAAGAGCGTCCAGACACATTGAGTTCTGTCGACAAAGCAAGCTGCTTTGTCGACAGAACCCCGTAGTCTGGACGCAACCCTACAGGCAATAACACCTTCTGTCGACAGAACTCTGTCGACAGAAGGTGTTATGCCTCGTAAAATGAGGTATACCAGCGTCAACAAAACTGCTGAGTTCTGTCGACGTTATGTCGACAGAACTCAGCGGTAGTGTAGACGCTGGTATAGTTTTGTCGACAAAACTCCACTTTTGTCGACAAAACTCGGTAGTCTAGACACACCCACAGATAAGTGGATGAAAAACTGAGGATATAAATCCTAAGAGGAAGTAAGTGAATGAAAAACTGTTGTAAAACTGACCAGTCGTATACATTTAGTACCAGTGTCTCATTTACCTTCTCCCAAATGTATACTTCCTTTTCCCAGGTGTAATAAATACTATGGTTTTTACTTAAAGTTAAATTTCACTACAAAATTTATTATTTGTATTTATTAAATGCCAACAATCTTCAGGAGTGGTTTTCAAACTGTGGTCTGTGGACCTCTGGAGTCTGCAGATCTTATCTAAGATTTTCAAAGAGGCCCTCATCTCTGTTTGAAATTTTGTAAGGATCCACAAACAAAAAGGTTGAAAGCCACTAATCTACAGCAATACTTCCTATACAAAGCATAGTAAGAAAGATTAATTTCCTAGCTAGCAAATGGATATTTTCCAAACATCTGTATAGCAATATCCATTAGGGTTCTGTTGAATTATACACTACGGCTACATCTACACTGGCATGATTTTCCGGAAATGCTTAAAACGGAACAGTTTTCCATTATAAGTATTTCCGGAAAAAGCGCGTCTACATTGGGAGGATGCTTTTCCAGAAAAGCACTTTTTCCGAAAAAGCGTCCGTGCCAATGTAGACAGCACAGATTTCTTTTCCGCAAAAAAGCCCCAATCGTCATTTTCGCGATCGGGGCTTTTTTGAGGAAAAGAAATCTGTGCTGTCTACACTGGCCCTTTTCCAGAACAGTTTTCCGGAAAAGGACTTTTGCCCGAACGGGAGCAGCATAGTTTTTCCGGAAAAGCACTGATGATTTTACAGTAGATCGTCAGTGCTTTTCTGGAAATTCAAGGGTCCAGTGTAGACAGCTAGCAAGTTATTCCGGAAAAGCGGCTGATTTTCCGGAATAAGTGGCCAGTGTAGACACAGCCTACAGGTTGAACCTCTATATACCGGGACTATCTGATCCGGCAACATGTTCCAGGATGAGAGAGTCCCAATGGAAAGCCCAGTGTGCTGTCCAATGGGACAACAAGCCCAGCACGCTGGGAGCTGGGCTGGAGGTGGGAAGCCTGGCATAGCTGGGGAGGGGGTGGGAGGACTGGCAGGGCAACAAGATTGTTTGTATTGTGGAACTCAATCATGTTCCCAGATTGTACTGTGAGATGAACAGAACAAGCGGCAGAAGACAATATGTTGTCAAGTGGCCAGCTCTGCAAACACACACTGGGATATGAAAGTCAAGCTATGTTTGTCTTTGTCATAGAGATAGGTTTCGCAGGACAAACACATATGCAACCTTGCTAAAGAGATCTGTTGCATGTTACAGGCAGAATTTGAATTTAGCAAAGCTCCAACTGCAAGTCACAAGCCAGAATAGAATGGATCACAAATTTCCAGTAGCTGTGCTGGTTCTCTCTTGTAAGCAAAAAAAGGGAAATGCTGCACATTTTTGGGCCATAGACAAAACTATGAATACACAGAACAGACTTGTTGAATAAAGGTTGCTGTTTTTATGTAACATTCTATAAACCAAAATGAAGATCTACATTGTTTAAATTAATCCAATTAAGCAAATTTGTAAATGAAAGTGAGTGATCAATTTAAAAGGAAAACTCCAATGATTAGTTATAATTCTTAGATAGCTACACATGTAAATGGTTTCCTTTTAAAATAAAGGATTTTCAGTATCTTTTTAGAAAATAAGGCTGTTTTTTTTTCCTTTCAGTGAGGCCTACTATCTTATTAATACTTCCCAGCCAGGAACCTTGGTACAAACTGGTATGGACAGAATCTATTTCCACTTAAGAAAGCTCTGGAAATCAGATTTCCCTGAAATATTACAGTAGCATTATTTACCTTGGATTGGAACAAGGTACCCTTTGAGTATTCACATTGTCGCATAAAGGTTCTCCTCCATGGTAGATACCAGTTCGAACATAGATCTGAAAACAACAATTTTAACCATCAGCATCCACTACAGCCCATTTGAATACTAGACCCAAGTCTGAAAAGGAGATTTTACTGTAAACAACAACACTATTAGATGCTGATTAGAACCACGTGTCACTCTAATTTCTATTCACTAGAGAAAAAGCAATAAGGCATAAATGAGTTCATATACTGTAAAGTATTCTTACTATGTGCTTACTACAATTTTTTACTTTATTATCTCTGCATCACCATTTCAAAGCTAGTTATGACTGCCTTTCAAATAAAGCAACACAACTGGAATTTATCCTTGAGTGCCAAGGCAAGCTATGTGGATGGAAGGTTAACAGGGCAACCTCCAAGCACACACAAGAGTTAGGGTTTGTAATAGTTTATGCTGAAAGCAATTATTTCTGATGTGTTTTCCTTATCTTTTTTCCCCCAAGTGAGAGTACCAAATTTGTCCATAGCATGTTTCAAAACTTGTCCCAGTTCTTACAGTAATGGCTCTTTAATCGTAGTATTTGTTGTTTTAAGAAAAAAACCTTTCGTTTTTCCTGCTCCTCTTCCAGTTTGTTTTAGATGAAATCACCAATTGCTAAGTATTCAACTCAGAACCTCAACATTTTGGGTTTCACAGATTAAAGCTACAATTTTTCCTTTTACATATTACTGTAAAAGTTTTATGATGCTTCTTGTTAAATGAATAAGACCAAAATTCTCAGATTGGTGTCTAAGAAAATTAGGCCACTTATAACAGGATGTGTAATCCCTAGTACCTCCTGAAATCGATGTCAGCTGAGGGTGTTAAAAACCTCTGAAAAAAAAATTAAGCTTGGATACCTAAAGCAAGGTTTAGATATTTGAGACAGCCAAAGCTGGGCCTAAATTTATATATGGATTTCTAGGTCTATCAAAAGGAAAAGATGGCAATGGAAGCAACAGTTGTGCATACCACTTTCAACTACTGACACACTTTAAAAAACAAAACAAAAAATTCAAAGAGATTATATGGATTTATCAAAAAACACTGCAGTCTAACCAAAGAAACAAAAAATTCAGATGAACTATCATGTAATTTTAATCAAGAAATTTAATTTGAAAATATACACTTTGCTAGTTGTCTGTGAGTTCTGTATGATCCTAGATCCTGTTAAACACTCACTGGTCGGTGGGAGTCTTTCCATTTACTTAAGTGTGAATTAGGTCCCTAATTAATGTTAGTAGCTGGTATGAATACAGTGTTGACCAGCTGATTCCCTAATTTTGTTAGAGAGGCCTATTGAGTTGTCTGTGGCTCAGTGTTTTCATTCTGATTCTAGCCAGTAATTTGACATGCATACATTCAGAATTTCAGTTACCTTATCAATGTCTCGAATGTTTACATTTACATAGGTGGCACAGAGAATTCTTATCCTGAGAGCACTGTTTATGGCCCAGAGAGATTTGGCTGAAGCTTCGCCATTCATGTATGGTGTAGCTGTAGAGATCCGCCTGGAATAAGATGGCATTGTAAAGGTATCCAGTGGCAGTTGTGTATAAAGGCTTTCCTTAGCCATCAGCATCAGGTTGGGCATTCGGCCAAGTATTATACAACTTCTTATGTACTGCAATAGTTGGAAGGGGAATGGGGGGAAGAGAGGGGAAAAAAAAAAGAATGTTTTGCTGCATTTTCTTTGTAATCAATACTTATAAGTATTAACTGGAAAGCATATATAAAACCTAAAAGGCTAAGAAAGCACTCGGCATTGGCCTATACTCCCATTAGAACAAATTTCCACTGACTTCAATGGGAGCATGGTTAGACCATGCTTCCAACTAGTGGTAAAGGGCTGACAGTGTCTTGTTACAGTTGTAGTCTATAAAGAGAAAGCAACACGACTCAGTCAGCCTCTGGTCACCAGGACCATCGAGTAACAATATATTCTGCTCCACTCATGAGCTCTTCCATCCAGTGGTTTCCTGTCAAAGTGATGGCTATTATTTAAGACAAAAAACATTAACATGGTTTAGCTATACTTTCTGCAGTGTAGGGATACTCCTTATTGATATTTCAGCAACCACAAGGCAAAAAGGAGTTAGAATATCTATTTCTAAATAAAAATGTCATTTATATTAGTAATGCCTATTTCACAATTTAGCACTGGATTACACTTTACTTAATGTAGTGCTCCTAAATTTAGATGGGATTTCCAAAAGTGCTCAGCACTGGCCTTCACTCCCATTAGAATAAATTCCAACTGACTTCAATGGGAGCATGGATAGGCCAAAAGCTGAGCACTTCTGCTGGATTTTTATTTATAATGCAATTATTTGCACATAGTAAGGTCAATTGAGCAAAAATTTGAGCTACTTGGCTAATAATATTAATTTCCATTTTCTGCTTTCTGAATTAGTTTAAGAAATGAAACTTACATTACAGAATCTTAATTCATCATCATCCCTCTTGCCACCCTCTCAATTTTAATTTGAGCGTATTTACAAGCAAATCCATTAATTTACAAGTAACTCACCTTATACTGGCTCAGTGGATATTTTTCTAGCAAGTATTCATCACAGCCACACACTTTTAAAATATACTTGCCCTGGTACTCTAAAACGCAGAGTTTTAGTTGTTCAGATGACAGCAACATACTTCGTGTTTTTTTCCTGATTGCTTCAGCAATAACTTGCTCAGGAACACAGTCATGGTTGATTTTTAAGGTATATTTCTGCTTGTCATTGTTCGGGGAGACTATTACCCATATCACCACTATTATTTGCCCTGGAATAATGTGAAATAACATCAGATTCTATTACTGCCCATATGTAGTCTTCTAAAGAAACTGGTCAGACTTGGAAGAGCTTCCTGAAAAGACATGCAGGCACAATTCACAGCCCAGTTTTCCAAAGTGCAGACAACCTTCTGCAAAAGCGCTAAATAGTCACCGTTTACAACTCAAAAAGCTATTCTGATCTCGCTGACTAAGAACGTGTAAGTTCAAACTGTTATTTAATTACAAAATTATTTCTAAACAATTAATACAGTACTTATTAAACCAGTCTTTTCCCACTGACAATTTGACTACTCTGAAGACTAGAAGATAGTTTGTATTCCCAGGATCATTTAATTCTACATGTTCTGATTAGAGACACTTCAGATCTTGAAAAAAATGCTGATAGCTGGCCCTGTCACAACCACTAAACAGTTACATAAATCCATGCAATAACTGGATTACTCAAGTTGTATAAAAGTTTTCCTAGAATATAGAATATCAACCTATATGCTTGATCAAATGTGACATTTATTCTGAATTCAGCTCCTACTAAGCTAGCTATCTGGACTGAAAACAAAGTGTGTAATCGAAGTATAAGATGTTGCTAATGTGTATTAAATATGCTATATAAATAATGATTTACCTGTCTGCCATCACCAACTTTACTAACTGAAATTTTTATTAATTAACATAAGTACCATTAAGTTGTTGTAAGAAACATTTTTACCTTTATCTAGTTTATTGTATATGTGCTTGGGCAGTTCAGGTGAAGATTCAACATTTGGAGGACAGACATATAATGCTCTACTATGGGGTGCATTCACATCTCGAAGGTCCACTGCTTCTTTACAAACATTAAGAATATTTCTCCTGAAGTCCTGCACTTCTGGATCCTTAACCATATCAAATTCACAGACAGGCATGCCTATAGCAAAACCTAAGATATTTGGGGGAAAAAAAGTTAAATTGTCAGTGATTAATATAACTGTATATTTTTCATAGAAATACTATTTTTCTATTGTTGATTAAGTGTCCTCTATCTTAAGCAGCTTATAAAAGCAATTCAAAATACTTGTTCACAATGTATCTACCTTTGCAACTATGCTGTATCATGAAATCAACCTTATAACATAACAGTGTGCCTGCTGTATTTGGCAGCAATGAATCCAGAAGCACACAAAAGGGATACTCACTGAAAACCTGGGGAATGTCTGGGTTGCTGCTGGATGCCTCCCTCTGTCCGCAACACAGCCAACATCCCCTCAGAGGAACAGGGCTAATGAGACTTCCTCTGAAGTTAGTCAGTGAAGCTCCCTAAATTAGCCAGAGGAGTTGCTGTTACATGATTCTCCCTGGATCTTGATTGGCTTTCACACAGAGTACAAAGAGCCTTCATCAGCTTCCTTCTAGATCTACTCTACATGCCAGTTTTTCAGTATTCTAGAATAGCTACAAGATTTAAGCGTTGACTGTCACAGTAGGCACTTAACTTTGCCCTTGGAGATTCAGCAAGAGATCAATCCTGTACATTCTTAATCATGTAGCCCCAGTCATCTCAGCTGGACTACCCTCAGGAGTAAATGTTTACAGGATGGAATGCTCAGATTCTAGACATGCCGAGTTCTATCATCATGCCTATTTCTGCCTCCTGGTGAGGCCACAGTGGCTTCTGAGGCATTAGCTGGTCAGTCCTGTCTGAAGATTTGGGGTGGAGAGGTGCTGCCTCCTCACTGATGGCTGGCCAAAGGCAGGTATTGAGCCGGATTTGCTCCAAACTCAGCTTTGGCTCAGGCTGCCGCTGTTGTTTTCTATCTAGATCACAGGAAGTAGCATTGACAATGTGGCCATTAGGAGCTCCAGCCTAACCCACAGTGCCCCACAGCTCCAAGGAAGACACTACAAAACGAGATGGTGAGGAATTATGAGAAGTCAGGGCAGAGGTCCAAACCAATTGCTCACCATCCCTGTAGCAAATGATGGCTCTGCTCAAATTGTATTGATAAGTGATTAAAAAACTATTCAGGACCACTACCGTGATTTTCAGCTTCCCTGAACTTGAAAAAGAGTCTGTACTATCTGGTTTATCCTATGTAACGTTTTGGAGCACTATGGGGAGAAAAAAAAAAACAGCCTTCTCACTTGAGATGTCCCTATGATGATAAATTTAAGATACATCTGTTAGAGACTAAGATGGGCTTGTAGAATTTATTTTTAGTATGAATATTTACTATAGTATCAAAAAAAAAAATCAAGTGAGCAGTAAAGTTGCAAACTCAAATACGGTGATAAAAATCTTATCTACAAGGGGTATGTTTGGTTTTTTCTTCTTACAAAATATAGTTCTGGTTTTTCAGAGACTGGAACAAGATAAGAACAAAAGCATGCTACCATAATTTGCATTATTAAACCACACACTACCACCCAGGGGTTGAAAAAGTTTGCCATGTATGTAGTGACCAAATAGGAAAGGAGGAGAACAGACTCATGATGCCAACCTCCTAAAACGATAGCTCCTGAGGTGAAAAAAATTAATTATTGTGAATGGAGTACTCTCACTGAAACTTAAACAAGTAAACAATGCATTTGTAAAAATGTATGTTACTATCTTTTTACCCCTTCTAAGCTTCTCTTTACTTTTCCCCTTCTCTCTCTGTCCTTTTCATGGTTAATCATTTTCAGTGGTATCTGCACTGTTTTTCCTTTTCTCTTTCCTTCCTTCCACTATTTTTCTTGTTAATCTCTTGCCTTTACTAGGGATTGTTTAATGTTCATTCTACCTGTCTCACTTTCCACAGAGAAAATGAGATAAGGGCCGGTTATTGGGGGGGAAGGGGGGAAATGGTTGAGCTCTAAACATTTTTAATAAAATTAAATCAAGACCATTTATAATCATTACAGGTTAGACCGCTATAAACTAGACTTCCATGGTCCAGCATTTGTGGATGCTCTGGGACTGGAGCGCTCATAGGGAAAAGCTGGGGACTCCGTGCTTCTAAATTTCTCCCCCACCCTCCGAGAGCTTCTGGAGCTCTGCAAATGCCTATTTGTGGCATTCAATCTCAGCAAGGGAGGGAGCTGGAGAAGCAGTGCTCAGAGGAAGAGGAAGAGGCAGGGCAGCCAGCCGCAAGGCTCCACAGCCTCTCTGACTCTTCCAAGTGCCCCTCTACCTCCCATTCGGTCAGTGCCAGCCCCACAGCTGGTGACAGAGGGGACAACATTGACCTCCCCTGGTCCAGCAAATTTTCTTGTTCAGGATCAGTCAGGTTCCGAGCATGCCAGACCAGTGAAGTTCAACCTGTATTTAAATCATTTTTTAAAAATTGATTTGAATCAGATTGAGGCTTTGTAAAACCAATTGGACACTCTGGGTATGTCTAGACTACAGGCTTTTGTCGACAGAAGTTTTGTCGACAGATATTGTCGACAAAGCTTCTGTCGACAAAGAGCGCCTAGACTACATTCAGTTCTGTCGACAAAGCAAGCTACTTTGTCGACATGGCAGTGTAGACGCAAAGGACAGTTTAGATGCAATAGCGCCTTCTGTTGACAGAACTCTGCCGACAAAAGGCATTATTCCTCATAAAATGAGGTTTACCAGCGTCGACAAAACTGCTGAGTTCTGTCGACGTTATGTCGACAGAACTCAGTGGTAGTGTAGACGCAGGTTTAGTTTTGTCGACAAAAGTCCACTTTTGTCAACAAAACCCTGTAGTCTAGACACACCCTCTATGTTAACACAACTGCATTAAAATTTATAAGGAACTTTCCAAAACTGCTATACATAAGCAAAAGAAAAATAGCTAAGCATGTGTATAAGGATTTGCAGCACTGGAGACTCAAATTGTGTTTTATTAATTTCTCAGGTCATATAAAAACTTTGTAATTTCAAAGCAAAACTGCTTCAGTGTTCACAGTGAAAACGTCAATACATTAAATTTTATATAAAATAAAAACCACCACTAAAAACCCTCAAAGTTTTCAGAAATAGGAACCTAAAAGTTAGGCTCCTAAGACACATGGTAAGGATGTTAAAATGAAAGACAAGTCCAGGATTTCATTAAGTGTGAAACTTAACAAAAAACAACTTCTAATAATCTGAAATTCTACTAACAAGTATGAAACTAAAACAAATGGAAAATATCCACTTTAACCAAGTAAATCTATCAGTATCCAGCTACAGTGGCATTTGGCAGAAGGATATCATTGCTCATTATTTGGGACTATATGGCAATAATACCCTTGAAATCAACTGAAAGGACCCAGGGCAGGATTTTCCAAAGCAATTAGTGTCGTGTCTACACACATAAGTTGTGCTGCTTTCACGATACTGAGAGAGATAAAACAGTGCAACCCTACACATGCAGCAGTTATACCGACATGGCTAATTCCCATACAAAAAAAATGGGGAAACTATACTGGTAAACATTACATTTATAACTGGGTCCACACTAGGGATTGTACGGCTATAACTATTTCATTTTTTAAAAGTTAACATCCCTAACATAAGAGTTACACAAGTACAAAAGCCATATATAAATTATGCAAAAAGATAGATATTTTCATCTCTCTGTTTACAGACTCAGAAAGATAGTAGCTTGTCATTACTGTACGGCCAGAAGTTTATCTTCCATCCTTCATGATTATAAAATTTTCCTTTTAAAAGGAAAGACTGCAAAAGTCTTTAGGGACAACTTCACATTCACCATAGCTAAATGAATTTTTCAAGTCCTGTCTCCACCTCACAGTCGGAAATATCAGTTTTCTATTTGGACATAGATACACCAAAAGTTCCCTACCATGCTACTTCTTGAAACAAATTGAGACAATCAATAGCAGGAACAACTATCAGATGAATGATTAGGATTCAGAATCAATCTGAGGTGAGTAATAAATAATATTGCACATCCATTTCTGGCAGACTAATAAAAGGCAAACAACAACAACAGCAAAAACCCCAAGCCACATCCATTCCCTTTTCCTAAACACTTTCCATGGACATTTTGCTTTAAAAATCTCTCTCCCTTCACCGCTAGTAAAAACCTACTAGCTCTCCAAAATGGAACCTGCAGCAGTTGAAATCCTAATTTATTTGCTTAATACAATAAGAGTGTGCTGGTTTTACTCATATATATTACACACACACACACACACACACACACACACCCCAACACACACCCATACTCATACCCTCCAATTTTTATAAGGTGGCCATGAATTATAATTGATGAGACTCACATGCCCATTTCAACTCCTTTTTCCTGTATTTTGAACAGGACAAGCTGATGAAGCGTATTATTAACTAGGTAAATCAGAAAGCTTTTAAAAAAAAACAAACACACACACACCACCACAGAACAGCTTACCAATTTCCCGATTAAGAATCTTTTCTTCTCTGTTGCCTACTGGTTCAATGACTTTTAGAAAAGGCTGAAAGAGTCGTAGGTCGCAAAGCCGCCGTGTTTCATCAAAAAATTCTTCTCTTTCTGCTTCTTGTGTAACACTTACAAAAATGTAAGAAGATTCATCTTGAAGCAGCTGGTAAAGAGGGTATTTTCTTGCTTCTTTGAAGAGTTCATGCTTGATATTCAGTAGTGTGGCCTCACGGAGGCATTCTAGAGTCACTATCATTCCGTTAGGTAGGAGACACTCTACAAGGATCCTCGGTGGCATTAAATGGATGCCCCATAGTTCACCAGATGATGGTCTTGGAGGCATTTTCTTAATTTTTTGGTTACCTTACAACAGAAACTGGCTTGAGCACGGATTCCTACAGGGGAAACCTAAATAAATATAAGGCATTAGAATTAGAGCAGCTTTAGTTAGTCTTACATAACCAAGTGACAGTATCAGAGCATTTATGATATACTAGAGGGTTGCGCCCCATGAGCGCTACGATCACCAACTCCCTTCCTCTCTGGGGGTAGACAGCGCCAGCTCTCCCCCCAACCACCACGGAGGTCTGGGCTGAGGCATGGCAGCCTCGGCCTGCTCTCTTCCCTCCTCCTGGCTGCTGGGCCGAGGCTGGGTCTGGATTGGCTCTCTTCCACCCCCCTGCTGCAGTGGAGGAAAGAGGGGGTGGGTTGAAGCTGTGGCACACCAGCCCCACCTCTCTCCCCCCAGCTGCTGGGGGAGAGGCAAAAGCTACAGTGCACCAGCCCCAGCTCCCTGGACGTGATGTCACTATCGTCCTACAGGAAACATTATTTTACACACGTAGAGAGATGAAACTCGGATAGAATAAAAATATTACTGAATTTTACCAGGGATGAGAGGAAGGAAGGCAACCCAAAGTCTGATGTCAAAGGAAGTTCTGGGGGAAAAAAAATCCACATTAATATGAATTAAATGGTAAAATTAAATAGCAACACCAATATATGTATGTGGGGCAAACTGACAATATGCACACAGTGATTTGCAAAAATAAAGGGGATTAATTTTTTCTATTAAACCATTTATGCTTGAAATATTTAAATAACGGCCTTCATTCCCCATTTCATTACAGCCCAATAATTAAATTATAGCCTAATTATAACTTACAGGTGACAATGCTTTACAGTTCCAATCTGTATTAAAAATAGTCCCCAACCCGAAGCCACCGCCTACATTCCAAACCCCTCATCCCCATCCCTACCCTAAAGCCAATCCCCCTGGTACAGGGCCTGTACCTTCTCCTGAACCCCAGCCCTAAGCCCCTTCCCAAACCTGGAGACTCCTCACTTCCAGGGCCACCCCAGAGCCCTTACACCTTCCTGCACCCCAAACTCCTGCCTCAACCCACAGCCCCATGCTGTATTCTGAACCCCTTGCTCCCAAACCCCAGCCAAGAGCCCCCTCCTGCACTCTAAACCCTTCATCCTCAGAACCCTTGTACTCCAACCCTTTGTCCTGGCCTCAACTACTAATCCCTGGTCTCACCACACATTACACCCCTTCTGCCCCAGGCCTGAGCCCCCTCCCACAAAAATAACGCTTGACCTCACTTCCATCATATGGTTTTTGTTATGTGCACCAATATGAAGGTGATGTGTTCTCTACACTGATGCACATTACAAAATTCATTCCACTCAGGGGTGGGAAAAAACTTGAGGGAACCCTGGTCACAACTGTGATTATTATAGCCATGCCCCCTTCTCCCATTCTCAAGGTCACAAGCCATTTTATAGAATGTATTTCAGTCTCTTATGACAAGAAATAATTGTGATGGGGTAAGGTCACAGATGACCTCTTGGGGGTGATGTCCAGGGTGCTGACAAGGCCACTGCCACTCGCCATGCTGCTCTCTGGAGCTTTTCACTGCTTTGTCTTGCTGGGCCAGCTCCCTGGTTTCCCACAGCCAAGGCACTGAGCTGAAATCTCTGCCCCCGCCCCAGAGAAGCAGTACAGACCTTCAGGTCCAAGAAAAATGGAGTTTTGGGCCCAGCCTCCTGGGATACCACTCCCCAAAAAGAGATCAAAACCCCAACTGAATTATTTAGGTAAGCCCCCTTTAACAATGGAATGGGAAACGTACACACTGATTGCTTTCCCCAGGTAGCAAGTAATTATTTTGGGTTAGATAGAAAATAAAAGAAAAAAAAAGCAGTAGGATTTAAGTGGTAATAAGCGATAACAGGCATAGCAAAGCATGAAGCAAACTCAAAATAACAGAAAATGCTTAGCTACTTCTATACTAAAACTTCAGTAAAAACTTACTACAAACTCACCCTAAAATGGTTTCTTTCCCAGCGAAGCCTACCAAACCAGGGAAGTCTCCTTTTCCTTGGGGTCTCTGGTTCCCTCCCTTGGGTGTGCCACACCAGTCAGCAAAAAGACAAGACTCCTACTTTCCTATTATGTTTAAAGATTCTCTTTTTGTATGGGAAGTCACCTGGCCAGTGAGGTGGACATGTGACTTCCCCAGACCAACCACTGCTAAGACTTAAAAAAGACAAGTGATCGTTTAACAGTTGGTCATCGGAACATTAAGGGTAACACTTGTGATGACTTTCATTCACACATTTAAAAACCATAAAGCACTCCACACTCCATCTGTCTAAATTTGCACTCAAGAATGATACATACACCAAAGATAAACAGATCCAGTGGATTAAGACATGAAGATTGATAGGTTACATGAACAATTTGTCCAAAGCACTTTTGAGTTACGTGCATTTGTGTTCATAAGTCCATTTCATAAAGCATGGGTGGGGGTGGGGGAAGTCCGTTACAATAACGATGCAAGAAATTCTCACGTTCCAAAGTGCAGTAGATAAATAGATTATGAAAAGTATAAAGCCAAAAAAGAAAGCAAGAAAGCAATTATACTCATTAAAAGAGTATGTCATACAACCAATGACGTGATAGGATGATTATATGTTTCCCCATGTCATTTTTTGTCCCTGGTCAATGAAGAGTAAGACTCCAGTCTACACTATCAAAATTATGGCTGTCTAACATGTACTCAGTTAAATCGAAACACAAAAGGTTTTTTGTTTTTTATTTACCAATAAGGTCAAAAGACAAATATTGGGGAAATAACATTACAACTAAACAGCCAATAGTATCGAAATTTGGGTCTCTAACATGTTCAGAGCATGTTTTCTGACCACATATGCTAACCAAGTGATAAACATGGATATGTCCAAATCATCCTATTCCCCCATGTTTACAGATGTTACTTTTTGTTGAACAGACTGATCTAGTTCTGTAAAAACATTAAAGTGCTGAAAAGTGTATGAGTTTTTAAAAATGCATTTTTATTACAATATAACAAAATTCAGCAAGTTTTGGAAGGCCCACAGTAATTTTTAAAAATAAAACAGACAATATTTACTAGAACAAATCTTAAAATAGTCAGTGTGATTGTTCTAAAATGGTGAGTTGCCCATTGACCTACTTGCTGTGCTCTCTCTCTGAAAACATTCATACTATAACAGCAGCTTGGTTTCATTTCTCTTCTGATCATAGGAGCCAGAAACCGATTGGCGGGACTGGTGCATACATTACTCCCATGAGCACATTCACTCCATCTGTGCATGCAAGCATATCATCATGCATTGTATTTGGACAGTAAAAAGGATTTCTGTTTACATTTTCAATGTATAATTAGCAGCTTGCATTTGTCCTGTTTTGGGAAAACTGGAAGGCTGCCTGGAACACAGGAAATCAATTTTGCTCTTAACTAGCTCAAGGAATAATACTCTAACCAATTATTTTGGAATATGTATTACATGACACAATTAAGGGCAGGGATAAGCACATCCAAATCATTACAATCACCCCTCCACCAGAATTTTGAGAAACTACAAGTAGCCCACAAACCAAACTCACAGCATCCCTCATTGACTAAACTACCTACCTGGAGATGGGTAACAGGGGAAGGATCACGTGAGGATTACCTGTTGTGATTCCTCCCTCTGGGACATCTGGTATTGGCCAATGTCGGCAGTCAGGATACTGGGCTAGATGGACTTTTGGTCTGACCCAGCATGGCCGTTCTTATGTTCTTACTCTTTGGGCTGGTTACATCTTCCTGGACCACAGTATAGTTTCATTCTTTCTCCCCACTAGCACCTGTTGCAATTATTTCTAAGGCACAGTTATATTTTAGGGTGTGCCCAAAATTATAACAGTAATGTGAGTATGCATTTAACTTCTATCTTTGTTCCTCTGCTTATTGAGTAGTTAAAAAAAAAGTCCCACACTTTTCTGTTTGATATATATACACACATTTTTCCAATTCTAGGAGATATGCTATACTTATAGTATTTTTCAAATTGATTATCTGTGTCATCTACTTTCCGGTGATCTAGAAATGACCATCAAGAAGACCCAAAATGCAGAGTGATGCATTCTAGCTTTTGTTATCTTATATGGTATAGCCTCAGAGTTAAAAACTGACTAGTCAACCATACACCTTTTTTGGAAATTGAAGCAAGCAATCAGGCAGTAGCAGAGGAGAAAAAAAGCAAATACAATACAGAACTACTAAAAAAGTAAAGAGAAAGTTAAGTTTTCTGTGCATGTTTCATTTAAATTAAGATGGTTTTAAAAACATTTTTCTTTTGCACAAAATTTCAAAGCAGTATTAAGTCACTGTTCAGTCAAGCTTTTAAAAGAACAATTATAATGTTTTGTTCAGTTATGAACAACCTCCATTCCCAAGGCATTTGTAACTCTGAGGTTCTACTATATCTATCCAGAACAGGATATTCTTATAAGATAGTCCCATTTTTCTCAGGACACTGCAATAAGGGCAGAATTAAAGTAGTTTGGCTATCTTAACTGTGAATTTGTATTCAATAAAATGTTTCATCATAAGGTTTAGCTGGATGAAATTTTCAGCTGAAATCTTTTTTGGTGAAAACGGAACATTTGGCAACACCAAAATATTTCGTTAATTCAAGTAAGTTTTGCTGATATGTTTTTATTAGGGAGGGAAGAACCTAACCTCCCAACCAGACTAAACATTCCATTTAGATATTTCTGATTTTTCCATTCTGAACTTTTCAAAGTGTACTTCAGTCTTGTTTAACGTTTTAAAATAGCTAAATGTGATATTTCATCTGACCAGAAAATAGATCTTTTAAACTTTTCAAAACCATCAGAAAATTGAAAAAACAGTCTTTTGCCCAGCTTTAGTCAAACTGTGGTATACTGTTAACCAAGACTCCTGGCCTAATTTTTGTCATGAACATTCATGTGAGGGCTTTGTAAAGTTTACTGTTATTCATTCCTTAGGCACTTCTTTCCTCAAAAGCAAGAATTCCTGTAGAAACTAAGTCTTTCAGTTGAGGTCCACAAGACAGAGATTCCAAAAGGATTACAGAATAGCAGGAACACATGGAACAGTTATATCCAAAGTGAACCTCAAGGATTATGAAACCCACTCAAACTCTCATCAGGCAGGAGAAGTGATCTGATCAAAGGAAACCACAACTTTCTGAAACTTGCAGGAATCTCTGCCAAAAGATAAGCAGCAGATAAAAGACTGTTTGTGACAGGCTACCCCGTTGCCATAGAACATTTAAACAAATAAGGGAGAAAAAGATCAATAGTGGAGCTATGTTGTCTAATTAAACTTTGTTTCAACAGAAAACACTGATTTGATGAAGAAAGACGTTTCAGTGAACCTATTACAGATTTGACTTAACTTTTGTCAATGGAAACATACCAGAGGGCCTGTGTTCTAGGACCGATAGCTCCACCATAATGAACCTACTAGGGTTCTCATTGCTAGGCTCCCCACTACATTGCAGCCACAGACCAGGAAGCCTAACACTCAGCCCAGGCTCTTGCTGGACCTCTTGGGAAGCCCAGCAACCTAAGGGCTTCTATAGCCCTTATTTCTAACTAACATCCTGAAAGATCTAGGTAGCTTGGTTCCACCAACTGCACTTCTGCTTTCAGACACAAAGCAGGGAACCTGGAAGCCCTGAAAATCCTAGCTCAAACAAGGGGTCTCAGCTATGAAGTTGAGAACCTGAATTCCTGGACCAGCTCCCAGAGTCTGCAGCTCTAGAACAGCCTCACCACCCAAATTGCACTGGGCTGAGAAGCGCTAATCAGAAAGTCTATCCAGAGATGATTTTTGCTTAAACCAACTGGTTAAAGTCTACCCACATAAAACAGGCCTTGAGTCTGATACAATACGACCATTCTTATTTTATATTCTTCACAACCCCAACTGCAATAAATGTGATGTTAATGTTAAAGCTAAAAATTCTATAGCAGAGTTCTATACAAGAGATTAAACCTTTGCTAAATCCCACAACTGCAAAAATCTAATACATGAGATCCTGCCCAGGATATAATAATGGACCACCCAAAAGCTTTTTTAACCGCTTGCAATAATTTCCATGTCTTCCCAGAAGTAAAGGTGGCTGTGGTTCAGATCTTTTAGTGCTTTCACCAAAACATTCTTTCAGGAAAGAGAAACTATTTCAGGAGCTAGTTAATAAATCAGAGTCAAGCAAGCTTAAGATTTGTTCTAATATCAGGTAGCTAAAGAGGCTAAAACAAAGTTACTAGATAAATCAATTGATTAGGTTCAAATTCAACTATTGGTGTGGGCAGAGACTAGCCCCAATCATGTTACAGCAACTCAAGCTGTAGAATTTCTTCAGGATGGTCTCTCTCGGTCTAAAAATATATAGTTTTTAAAGTTTATGCACTATCAAATCGGTCCTAGCAATAACAAAATGCAATAGCTGGCTGTCAGGACATCAAAACAGTCCTTACAGTGGCCCTCTAATGACTCTTCCATTACAGAGGGTTCACATCTTGGGACCTAAATTTAGTCATGGAAGCAATGACTAAATGAATCTGTGTTTTGGCTGTGCCACCAAAACCAAATGATTCTAAAGAATGGATGCAGCCTTAAACCCAAAGAGAAACATGCTCTTCCATGTTTCCAAGGTAGAAACATGCGCATGGTCTCAATGGCATATTTCCTTTTGCAGATGTGACAGAACCACAGATTCAATTTACCCAACATCAAGGCTACTCATGAAATTCTCATCTGCATGGTCTATGGTAAAAAAAAATTAAAATTGTCAGTGTTGGTAATCAAGGAATATAAGTTACAATTAACAGTTACATTAACTGGAATTTTTTCAACTCTGGATGTTATCGAAGTAATGGACTCTTCTTTGGGAGAAGCTAAACTTGTATCAAGAATCAACATATCTGTGTTTCCCCAAAAGCAGGCTGAAGATTCACTGTCCAAATCCACTGACCAGGTTTTGGGGGAAGAGGAAGGAGAAGACTACTTCCTTCCCATCACCTTTCCTTTATCCTGAAAGTTGCTTGTCACCAATGCAAAAAGTACCACTACAGTTCAGATTTTGCAAGGTGAAATCCTATAATATTCACTAACTAGCATACTACTTTGTAGGCCCAAAAGTTCACCCAACATCCTTCCTTTAAGAGCCTCTCTCTTGCAAAAGGAAGCAAGCAGTAGGACCTAACCAGGAAAGACAAAAGCAGCTCCATACATTAACTGTTGATGTGGTGATTTGCTAAATTAAAAACAGTGTTTCTGTTTGTAAAATAACATTACAGTTTAATAATTATGAATCAAACTGAACACATTTGCAACACTAAATGCATGCAATATTCCCTAATCCTTTGAAATCCAATATGCAAACTGTCACTCACACATTTCACTTCCATTATCTTATCCTTACAGATAAATGAACCATTCAGTAAAACATGTTACATTTCCAAATATTCAAATCAGCTAGCTTCTCTTATTGCAAGAAGAGAATTCATTAAATTGCTTTGATAACACAGGCTTGAACAGCTTCCTATAACAATTATTTTGTTTGATATGCATCCCACTATGACTTTTATACAGATTTCTTCCCAGTTACAAATTCATGCACACAATCCACAAAAACAAAAAAACCTCCTATAATCATAATTGACCAAACCCTTATTCCTCCATATGAAACATACGCCAAAAAACGTTTACGCCAGCGGCCACATACGGCCTCATCAGGGTTCTATGTGTGGCCCATAAGACATTTTTTCAACATTGCACATGCAGGGTTGCCAGATTCTGGTGGTTTCCGTCCATCCTTACTGGTTTTACTCGAGGGACAGGTATGTAAAGCAAGTGCATATGAACAAGGTGCCTGCTGCTTGCATGCAACTTTGACTGGATGCAGAGAGCACAAAGCTCTTACAATTGAAGGACTGCTATGGTTCAGGTGGCACACTTCACAAATTCTAGGTACACAAATTCTAAAGTAGCTATACTACTTTATCCTGGGAGACTGTCTTAGTTACGACAATCTTGTGGCCTACTGAGATGAAGTAGGGCTATTAGCTAGCCTTGGCTGCCCATCACTGGTTTACACTGTTCTCAGGATTAGACCACCATATAGACCACCATACAGACTTCATTATCCCACTCTCAACACTAACCAAAGTTTTTCAACAAAAGATTCCCCAAAAGCAAAATTCTGGGAGAAACAAGAGTTGCTTTCCCAAGGGAAAAATATTACTCGCTCTTCAGGATGTAAAGCTTTTATCCATTGGTGCCAGTATGTCAGGCCTCAGAAATTTCAAACTGCCCGGACTACAGAACAAAATGTTTTCTTCCCTTAAGTCACATCAGTCACTCCAAAACCTAGCACAATGAGAGTTGGCAGCATGGTCAGTGTCTGCTTTTGCTGCTATCCAAATCTGCTCTGTGGTGACAGTAAAACGGCCTTCAGTTTAGATATTTTCAGTGATACTCTTTGTTCTTCCGGCCTGGCTGCTGGTATTTTTCTAGAATACAAAGACTAAGCATCTAACAGAAAGACTTGAAGTTGTCCTCTGCTTTAACACTGTTGATGGTAAAATTATTTTTGTTGCACTACATTTAAAGAACTTCCTCATGTCTTTGTACTTTTCATTTCATCCATTTGACAAGTTATGCAAATAAAGTTTCCCATGCATTCTTGTATGGCTGCAAACAGCATACAGTAGTAAACGAGAGGGTTTGGGAGGTATAGGGACCCTGCTGAAATGGTTGTCTAGTCTTGCTCAGATCATTGTTTAAACAAAAACCACAACCTCCAAGCCTTCCACTATTGGTACTAGAGGTAAAGCTGCAACAACAGAGAATTAAAAGTCTCTTTTATGCCAATATATATGCAACAAAGGGATGTAAAATCCTGGTTTAAAAGTTGACTGGTTAAATGGAATATTTAACTTGTTAGCCACAATACCACAGAAGGGGGCCATACCATGCCACTTCCAGCTAACTCAGTAAGCATGCTGATAAAGTGCCTGCTTACCAAGTAACTGGTTAACCCTTTACATCCTGTATGTCAAAGCACAATATAAATCAGTTAAGCAAAAGACTATGTTTAAATTGATAAGAACAGTGTTCCTCAACTCTGTCTGAAGCCCAATGTCCCTGGAGCCTGAAACTGTGAAGATAGGTACAAAACAGCCAGTAAGATGAGGAAGTCTGAGGTTCTAGGGCAGTGAGGCCTGCTCATGTGTGGTGTGTGTTTTTTAAAGGCACTTACATTTGTCACTATACACACTCATTGTTTCAGGGACAGAAGGAAGAGGGTCCTAGGAAAGAGGCTCTTAGAATTTTAGATTACCTCTTTTCCCCACCTCTGTAACCGTGCTTTTCCTAAAAGGACTCCAAAGAGTAAGCAAAAGGTTGGAACTCCTGCTTTTTTCTCTCAGACATTTTCTTCTAGTTAGTTTCCCTTTCAAAGTTTAAGAGCCCTGCTCCATTGTGGCTGGGCTCTGGCTGACAGTGCTCTGCTATATCTATAAACATGTTAAGTGAGGTGAGCAAGCACTGGAGTTTTTTCAAGCTGTTAGGGCAAGTCTGCAGTGCTGAAGAAACAAAGGAAACAATAGCAAGCACCTTTGCAGATGTAAAAATAAAACTATCATGTTTCCTGCCTGCTTATGGGTCTGAGTTTTTACGCTTTTATAATGGGGACATGAACATTTAAATGAGAGCACAGAGGATAACGCAGTGATAAAGGCATGCTGGGACAGTACTGTAAAGTAGAGAGCTTAATTTTTTGTCTATGGAAAAAAAGGGGCAATTCTCTGCCCTTTTGGAAACAGTAAGGCATGGTGATGGGAATGAGGGTTTATTTCTGAGTTTGTTTTGTCTAAAACTAATTGGCATGGTTGCCAAAGAAGAAACTAAAATACAATCTATGGCTATGATGAAGTTGTTTGCTTATATTTTTCCCTTCTAAATTTTTTTTTACCCTTCCTGAGATTTTGGAACCCAGACAGTAAACACAGTCTTTCAAAGCAGAAAATGCTGGCACCCAGAGTGAAAAGAAAAAGAAAAGTGATTAGAAAGAAAGTTCAAGTTGTAAGTGTTTTGTGGATTTTATTTCACACAGCACTTTATGCAGTATCTACAAACAGAACTCAAAAATTAATTTGGGGGAAAAACATGAACCCAGGCATTTTTGTCCCACGTGTATACACTGTGTATACACAGTTAATCTAGTGGTAAGTAACTAAGCTAGCTTCACTTGGGCATAAATAGCCATACAACACAGCCAAGTTCCTGCCCTTTCTTGTGATGCACTAGTGTTCTCTGGACATCTGGGAGCATAGCCCTCGATTCTGAAGCAGCCAAGAGTGACTCTCCACAGCAGAGTGTTAGTAGTTACCACCACTTTACCTATTCACTGCAGCTGGGTTCAGTGTCAAGGGGAGTTCAGAAACAAAGACACTCAGAAGGCCCCTGCTCTGGAGAATACAACTAGAAGGGACTTCAAGAGGCCATCTAGTCCAGTCCCCTGCACTCAAGGCAGAGCTAAATATCAGGGTTGGTCTACTCTAGGTGATAGCAGGTTAGACAAATACCTCTTAAATAAAAATCTTGATTGAAATTTCACCTAGGCAATTTATTCCAGTACTTAACTACTTGGACACTAGGGAAAAACTTCCCAAGTGTCAAACCTAAGCCACCCTCACTGCAATTTAAGTCCATTGCTTCTTGTCCTATATTCAGAGGCTAAAGACAACAAATTTTCCTCCCTCCTTATAACAGCCTTTTATGTCCCCACAATCTTCTCTTCTCCAGAGTAAACAAACCTCCCCCTATCTCAATCTTCTCTCATAAATCATGTTTTCTAGACATGTAATCATTTTTGCTGTTCTTTTCTGGGCCTTCTCCAATTTGTCCACATCTTTTCTGGAATGTGGTACCCAGAACTGGACACAATACTTCAATTGATGCCTAATCAGTACAGAATAGAGCAGAAGAATTATTTTTCCTGGTAATACCAAGGATGTTAAATTGTGGGTAACTGACTAACTGAATAGTCAATGCATTTTGCATCAACTATTCGACAGGGCAATTCCACCTTTGAAGGTGAAAGGGCCATGTGGAGCCCAGCTAGCTTAGTTACTTATCACTGGATCAGCTGGGGACTCCCTGCTGAGACTGGGCTCCATGCAGTGCTAGTGCTGCTGCTGCTTTGAAATGCTGCGCAGCCCCGTGTCAGGCTTCCTCCCAGTGTTTCAAAGTGGCAGCCCTGCATGGAGCCCACGATCAGCTGGGGAGTTATTAGCTGATCCCAGGCTCCTGGCAATGCTCCCTCTTTGAAATGCTGCCACTTTAAAGTACCCTCTTCTTCCCCCCTTACCGCCTCTTTATGATTGAGGCAGAAAAGGGGGGAGGAGGAGAGGGAGTGACTAGTCAACAAGCTTGTTGACTATCTGATAAGTATTTGCTTATCGGATAGTCAACTAGTCCTTCACATCCCTAGGTAATACATCCTAGAATGAAGTTTGCTTCTCTTGCAAAAGTGGTGAAAGCGAAAGGATAAGACTTCTTGTACCCTCTCTTAACAAGGGTGATCCACAGTAAGTGAAAGACTATAAGAAACTGAAGCAACTAGCAGTTATTCCTTCTTCTATGCTTTCAGTCTCTTCATGATATTGTAGGTTCTCCTGAGGGAGTGTCCTTTGCCATGAATGGAAATGAAAGATGACAAGACTCAGCTGGGAATTTCAGAAGTGCTGTCAAGCAGTTCTAGCAAGTTATGAAACTTGCTGTGCACTCCTCAATGGGTCAGATAGCTCCCATAGTGTCAGGGGAGTGCCAGGCCCTCAAGGAATTCATATTTCTGAAGCAAAATGCAGGACAATGTAGCACTTTAAAGACTAACAAGATTTCTGAAGTAACTGTTACCTCAGTTTATGTTTATTGGTTGTGTTGATGGGAAATGGCGAAGTAGTGTGTTATGAGTCCTGATTAAATCAGACTAAGGCAGTTGGTTCGAACATCTATCTTAGTTCAAACTAAGGAAGTTTGCCAGTTGAAAGTTTCCCGCCTTTCTGAGTTGCACATGGTACTACTGCTTTGCACCCCATTCTAATCCTTTGCACTCAGTACCAAATGTTGTGCACACGACCCAAATTGCTCTGCACTTGGCTCAAAATAGTTGCACACGGTTCAAAATGTTATGCACCCCACCCGCAAAAGAGTGCACTCAGCACCTCTGGAATTTTCCCGCCAGAGAGTGCTTAAATACCCCGGTTCAATAGAGGTTCGGGTTCCCTTTTTCTTGTTGGGTTCCTGATTGCGTTTGGTTCTGTAGAATGTCTCTCTGTGGTAGTGTAAATGGTAGAATGAGTGAGAGAATGGGAGAGGGTGAGCTTAGTCAGTGTAGCGTTTGTGAGAGTGTGGTGGGTTCTATTTTTGGGTTTTTATGCCTGTGGAGAATTCCTGGGTGAAAACCATTTGGATCCCATTGGATTATTACCGGAGAGCGGAAGGCCTTCGACTTATAGTCCATATCCCATCCATCATCAAACCAGAGGGTCTGATCCTGAAGTTGAAACAAAATACAGGACTATGTAGTGACATTGAGGGATCTCCTCACTGTTCCTCTGCCACGGCTTGCAACTAGGCCAGGCATAGCGGTCATGAGCACCTCAGCTGTTCTAGGCCACGTGAATGTAATGTATAGTCCTATTGTTTAGGGGTCTTTACTATCTACTTTGTATTCGGGGTTAGAGAGGAGTACAGAGTTATTGTTATATGCTGTTCTGTCTTTTAAATTTATAATATATGGTTTGGCCCCAAATTGAGACTCGGAGTTTTATTTGGAAAACCACGCGCCAGTGATAGATAGGGCCACGAGTAATCAGCCTCAGGTGATCCCTTCTTCTGGGACTTGGGATATTTACCTGACTTCATTACAAGTCAGGGCGTGTCCAATTAGGTTTTAAATTAATCGTTACTGTGTCCCAGGGTAACATAACAGTCTTCCTGTGACTGGGTCCTCACCACACTGGCAGTGGAGTTTTGAGTAGCAGTCCCAAAAAAAAGAGGTAGATAAACAGTGGGCTAAACTAAATAGAATCTTAAATGGGGAGAAGATGTCAGACAGTAAAAGGTTCTTTAATTTATCAAATCATAATATGATCCAAAGGCTAAAAGATAAAGGTAGGTCATTTTTCACCTTATCTGTAGCATGAGTTTAACAGTAAGTGTAATTAACCATTGCAATAAATTTACCAATAGTTCAGGTGGATTCTCTATCACTTAAAAATCAAGACTGGAGGGCTTTCTAAAAAAAACAAAATAAATTGATGTGATGTACAGATTACTGGGTGAAATTCTACGGCTTGTGTTACACAAGAGGTCAAACTAGATAAAAAAAATGGAGTAAGCTGAGCCACTCTGATTCTTTCCTGGTGAGCTGGCTATCCTGGGAACATAAGAGGAAAGGTGAGAAGGCATCCAAGGACCATTAGAAGTCAAATTATTTAGCCTGCAAAGTGGGGAGATTAAAGTCATTACTGAAAGCCTCACTTTAGCTTTAATCTACAGATAAACCAGCCCCTGGCTGAAAGTGCCACTACCTTCAGATTAGAAGGTTGTACATGCGATGCAGAATGGGATAGAGTGGGATAATGTACAACACCTGAATAGGAGCCTACATTTAATTCTGCATGCATGATAAATCCTGAGCTCTTCTGTCTAACCACATAACCAAGCTAAAACCCTAATCAATATTTGAAGCTTTTGAATTGGATTTTATCTCCCTGCCTTGAATGCCATAAAATGAAAGTTGGAGACAGACAACTTTGGGATAAATTTATTTTTCACCTTATATATAGCAGTTTAATAGTAAATACATTAAGTATAAAGGCAAAAATAAGAAAATACTGACTATTCCCAACTTGGTGAAACTTAGCACAGAACACCTCACAAAACTATGAAAATGAAATTCAATCAGTTTTAGGGCTTTGAGTAAGAGGATTCTAATTGTAGACCAAGTTTCACTGCAAGACATTATTAAAAAAAACCCACAAAAACAACCGAACAAGGGGGCTGTGCCCCCTGCTTACCATGCTCATCAAACCCCTTCTTTGGGGGTAAGCAGTCCCGGATCTTCCCCCTCCCCCAGCCGCCTGATGAGAAAGGATTGCTACACCAGTACATTTCAACCCATGCTTAAGAAAAAAACAAAAATGTTGTTAGGATAATTTTACTACATTAGGACTAAGCAATTGTAATACAATGGTGGCATGATTAAGTTTTCACACCATATTCCCCTTCAATACACAGCCTGGGGAGGCTAATAATTCAACCAGCAGATCAAATGCAGTAATGAATCCTTGTCATGTGCCACCTGAGGCACATTGCGCATACCCTAGAAGTAGCTGCATTACAGGACAAGGTAATATTTATGCAAGCTATGACTACTCATTTACAGTTGTTTTTTGAAGCACTGCAGTGGAACTATTTTATGAAAGCCAAACCTATTTTCTTAAAAACAAATTCACTTAACAGCTTAGTTTTAGGAGCTGTGAACATGTGCGTCATTGGGTTCTTCGACCAATGCAAATATGTGTAACATCTCATTTCTAAATATTACTGGTTTATAACAATATGTACTGAAACATGACAAAATCTTTGTAATTATGCCATTGCAAGTGGCAGCAGAGCTCTCAGTTTTCACTTGAACATATGCCCTTTACAAGTTCCAGAATTAAATTTATGTGCAAGCCCAATAGCTGTAATTGACTGATACAAATGTTTTCCACAAATAGAATGGAACAGCATTTTCCTATTTTATTTCCTATTTACTTCCTCAATACAACAAGTAGTTTTATTAATACCTGAGCCATGCAAAGATGTTAGTGAAACCTGGTACTCAGTTAAAGTCTCTTTTAATGTCTCATTTAAAAGCTGACAGATTCAGAGGGAAACTTCCAACTTCACTTGCAGCCATTATTCCTTTCACGAGGACTACAGCTACTGAACTAGGAATTCACTTATAGAAACAGTTTATACACCAGAAATAGGATTGGGTGTTTTGCATGTTAACAATTTTATGACTTAAAAGTCTTAAGAGGGGTAGCCAAAGCAGATTTTTAAAAATCTGTATTTTCATCCTCCCACAGCTCTCTCAGCATCATGGAATTTCCACAGTCAGCAGTAATAGCACAAGTAGAAATCTGTTATAAAAAGTTTGTGGTCAAAAGTTAGGTTAGTGCTTTGCAAGCTAAACATTGTTAAATGATAACCAAAAACCACAAACACACTAATAACAGTACAGGCTCAAAGTTAAATGCTGATTTGCCTCACCACAAAAGCAAGCCTACACAATAATTTTCACAAGAACAATGATACCTTGCAAAAAAGCCTCCTCATCTCCAGGTATCTCCAAGAGAAGAGTGAGGGGGGATTTGATAGTAGCCTACTACCTGAAGGGTGCTTCCAAAGAGGATGAAAAGAGGCAGTTCTTGGTGGTGACAGATGACAGAATAAGGAGCAATGGGGGAGTTGCAGTGGGGCAGGTCTAGGTTGGATATTAGAAGAAAAACTATTTCACTAGGAGGATGAAGCACTGTAATGGGTGCTACCTAGGGAAATGGTGGAATTTCTATCCCTAGGAGGTTTTTAAGTCAAGGCTTGACAATGTCCTGGCTAATATGATTTAGTTAGGTTGGTCCTGCTTTTAGTAGGGGATTAGAATCAACCTCCTGAGGTCTCTTCCAACACTATGATTCTATAATCAGTATTTATCCACTATTTATTGCTGCCCTCCTTGTGCATAAAGTTTCATGTCCACACTCTTAAGTTCATTTGCATCTTTGTAGAAGATGGCCTCATTCTTGCAGCAAGGTGAATTTCTTTCAAAAAGCATTAAAAACAGCAGTGTTGTGACATGCCCGCATTTGGGATTTTACAATGCGTTTATTTTCGGAAATGTGTAATCACTAAAATTTTCAGAGATTTCACATTTACACGTGTGAGGGGGGAGGCAGGCAGGAGACCATGTTTGCAGGGAGTCAGCTTTCAAGGTAGCTCCCCATGCATATCAGCACCCGCCTCTGCACTACCGCCTCTGACACAGTGACACAAATTTACCACCACAAATCAGACACCAATTTAATTAGAACTTTTTAAAAAAAAACAATCAGCAGCATGGAAGCATGTCCTCTGGAATGGTGATTGAAGGATGAAGAGGTTTATGAATGCAGGGCATTTGTGCGCTGTATATGATAAACAATGACAGTTACAAAAAGTGCCATGCCAATGCCCTAGTCTCACTTTTCGATGACACTGAATAAGAAGTGGGCAGCTTCACTGGTAAGTATAAACAAATTTGTTCAGCCAATCACTAAGATAAACAAGAAGGAGGTCTAAGTGGACTTTGTTTTTCTAGACTTTAGAGCCTACAAAAAACAATCTACATTTTTAAGTTTCTCTTTATTGTGAAAGCATATGTACAATAGTACTTCTATGAAATTATTTGAAAAATACTATTTCTTTTGATTGTCATTTTCACAGTGGAAATTAAACATGTTAAGTATTGGGTAACTGACTAATTGAACAGTCAATAGGGCAACTCGCCTTTGAAGCATAGCAACAGACCTAGGGCTTCAAAGGCGATAGCGCCACATGGAGCCCAGGGTCAGTGGGGGACTCCCCGCTGACCCCGGGCTCTGTGCAGCCCTGCCACTTTGAAATGCCGCCAGGAGCCTGATGGTGGGCTTCCCATGGCATTTCAAAGCGACAGAGCCTCATGGAGCTGATCCTGGGCTCCACGTGACACTACCACTTTGAAAAGCCACATACAGCCCGGGAACTTTCCAGCTGGCCCCAAGTGCCACATGAATCCCAGGGTCTGGCCCCAGGCTTCAAGTGGCACTGCCACTTTGTAATACCCTCTCTTCTCCCCCCCCCTTCCCCTTGCTGCCTAGTCGACTATCCGATAAGCATTTGCTTGTTGACTAGTCCTTCATATCCCTAGTGGAAATATTTGTAATCCAAAGTAATGTAAAGTAAGCACTATACACTTTGTATTCTGTGTTCTAACTGAAATAAATATATTTGAAAGTGTAGAAATACACTCAAAATATTATTACATTTCAACATGTATTCAATTGTTGAACAGTATGATTGAAACTAATTGAGACAGATTTTAAAATAATTAAAATTTTTAGTTAGTCACTAGAAATATCAATGTTAAACGACTACACAATTAACTGACATGCGTAGGCTTATTGGTTAATTCTGTCAACTACACGCAGAACCAGCAAGCGGGGGGGGGGGGGGGGAGCTGGCTGCCCCTGATCTATGAAAGGCAGCAGAATAGAGGGTGAGGGGGGCACATGGGAGCCGATACTCACGAGGAGCCAGCTTTTAAGCTGGCTCTCCGCATACACTGGCTCTGCAGACCTGCCTGCCCCCTCTTGCTGCCTTCTACAGGGAGAAGGGGAGGCGGTAAGTAGCTGGTACTTGAGGGGAGCTGACTTAAAAGAGGGTTGGAGCGGGGCGGGGGATGTTGCCATGGAGCAGCAGTCCCTGTCTACAGGGGTCTGTGCCAGAGCGACCCTTGTCCATGGGGAGCTCAGGTGCCCTGCACTAGAGAGACTGAAGGTTGCAGGGGGCTCCCCGAAAGCATGACCAGAGCATACTGGCTGCCAGTCTTGCCCCTGAGGACTAAGGATGTTAAATTCAGATTAATCAACTAATCAAATAGTTGATGTAATTTGCATCGCCTATTCGAGTAGCTGATAAGGATTCCTCCGCCTTTGAAATGCAGCAAGAGCCCTGCTGGCTCTTGCTACATTTCAATGGCAGAAGCTCTGCTGGGAGCACAACCAATGAGGGATTGTTTGAGTCCCCTGCTCTCCTGGTGGCGCTTTGCTTTTAAAATGTATCAAGAGCTCTGCTTTTAAGCCAGCTCCCCTCTCTCCCCCCACTTGCTGCCTCTCTGATAGAGGAAACAAGGGGGGGGGGTAAGAGGGAGAGCGACTAGTCAAGTCACTAGTTGATAAGCATTTGCCTATCAGATAGTCAACTAGTCACTTAAATCCTTACCAGAGACTATCAAATAGCCATGTAACCATTAAAATTTGATGTGTTTACATGATTATTCGATTACACGCCAACATCCCTATTAATCACATTGAGTTACCTGTGACTAGTCAATGGCCCCACTTCCCACCCATGGCCATAGTTACCCTAAAACTATTATGCCAAACTTGCAGTGTTTCCATCTTCTCTCAGCTCTGCTAGTTGCTTCTTGATATTTTGCACAACCAACTGCTGAAAGAAGGAATCAAAGTTTAGTCTGAATTCACTTTTGTTCCTGGTTTGCAAAAAGGGTCCTCAGCTGCTCGGCCCAAGTCATAGCTGATCAAACATTCATCATGGCTATAAGTACTGATGCACAATTTGCCATTTATTGTAAAGAGCTAGTTCTTACACTGTGCTGATACCTGTGTTTTATGAACACAGTCCTAATTATGATAAACTAGTAGCTTTGCAGTGTAGTTTCAGGAAAAATGGAAGTTATGAAAACTAGCTAAATAGATAGCCTGAAATATGGCAGCACTTTCCATCCATTCTAGCAAGAAAAGTATACAATAAACTATTTTTTACCACCAATCTTTATCAATGCCTTAACATTGTCGTCAAGCTGAAAAGCCTGCGCATGGAGAAAACCTATTCTATTTGAAAGGAAGTCTGAATTAGATTAGTATTTTCTCCCAACCTCTCCTGTGTGGCAGGAGCAGCCCAGAGCTGTAAGCAACAGCTACAAGCTGTTTTAATTAAGACTTCTAAGGCATCTTAATGCTAGGACTGTTGCTAGTACCTCACTTGGACACTTAGATCAAGCAGATTGGCTTGGCTTGTCCAAACTGACAAAATAGTAAAAGGGACTATTAGGAACAATATGAAAAATTAGTTTTAAGATGTGTAAATATTAGAATGAGACACATAAAACACTCAATATTTCTACATGCCGGAAAGTGACAATGGAAACATCTGTTGGACATTACTCTGTTGATGAAATCATTCTTCTCCCAGGAAAAGAAGTCATTCTGTTGGCTAAATATTATGACCAAGTGGCTCAATGTTCCATGACATTTTACAGTAAATATTAGTCAATTCATCAAGCTTTCTGTATCTGAAAGAAGTGTTAACAAGAGCTGTGATTTTACAAAGCCACAGTGATAATTACAGCCCTTCATTAAAAGAACGCCTTCACACACAGAAAAGGAAAAATGCCAGAGTATGTTTTCTTGGGCAGATAAGTTGTCTTTAGACATCTGTTTCGTACAAGTGTCTGTTTTTCTATTTAAGCGCTTTGACACAGTATATTTCTGCTATATCTCAAAAGTAATTAAGCAGCTTAAAATGTGTGTTGTTCTTCTTGTCTGCACTGAGCTGGCTCCACCTTTATGGCAGCATACAGAAGGGAAAGATGAAAAAGCTGGATGAATCCAGTGTCATTTCTTGACTCGGCTGTTCTTAATTTCGATGTCTGAAGTAGACATTTCCCTTCTCTAGGTACTAAATCACCTCTGTGCAAAGGAGGCAGAATTAAGTTTTAAAGAGATGGGATCATGCCAAATAATAGTATTTCTAGAGAGCTTCCTAGGGAAGGTTACCTACAAAAGAGACCACCATGCCCCATCTTGAAATAGATATGACCACTCTCCTAGAACCTTGAAATACAGTAGACTTCGATAATCCGGAATCTTTGGGACCTAGGTGGTGCGGGATATACCAGACTTTCTTACACACACACACACACACACACACACTTTTTAACTCCTTTTATTGTAGCATAAATGCTGTCCAGCATCACACAATGCCAGTGGCCATCTGGTTTCGCTCAGTTCATCTGCTGCCTTGTGACTCGTTTTTTACCAAAGCTCACTCGATAGGCTCTTGCCATTTTGATGCCACACTATCGGGAGTGCCGTACAATTGGATGCCGGACTATTGGAGTTTTACTGTCCTATGTAGCCAAAACTTAGGATGCAGATATAAAGCCTATTAGTTGTTAGAAATGAAAGAAAGCCTTACGGTTAAGGTAGTGAACTAGACAAAGCATTTCTACATATCCTACCCAGCCCTCTCAAAGGACTTTGGGGGCTAGTCATTTCATCTCCTTGTGCCTCAGATGCCCATCTATGAAGTTGTGGTAATTATCCCTTCCTTTCAGCTGTATTGTGAAGATGTTGTTTTGAAAAAAAAAAATAGGTCTTTCATGCAAAGAACCAACCTAAATAATGTTGCCTGAGATGTATAAAACCTCTGAAAATAGGGTTTAAAACAAACATTAACAGACAACTACAGCAGTATTATTAGAAATTGTATTATTGCTACACATGTGCATTTGTGGAGAATTTAACATCAGGAAGGAAGTCCAATCCCTCTACCCTTCCCCAAAAAGGTAATTTTCTTCATTTAAGTGGAAAAACAAAAAGCTCATGGGCTGGACAATGCTGCAGGAGAAACATTGGATATGGACTGTCAACATTAAAATAGAGCTAAAATGGTTTCTATTCCTATGTTAGGCCTTCCAGCAACTGTTCAACATCATTTTAATCTAGAAGAGGCTGTCTCTCTTCAACACCTAGAAAATGGCAATGATTAATCTAGGCCTAAGTCATGGAGACAACTCTAACTTAAGACTTGATTTCTTTAAAATGTTAAGATTGTCTTCAATACAGCATAACTGAGCAATTTAAGAAGCAGACACAGCTTTCTCCCAGATACACTTCTCCTGACAGATTCAAATTCACAGGTCCACTATTAGATTCAGAAGAGAAGGAAAAAGTTAAATGAAATGACTGACACTTTTCCCATGACCCTAGACCAGTGTTTCCCAATTTTATTTGGCCACGGAACCCCTAGAGTTGCCTTAAAAAAAAAAAAGCCCTCACCATAGCTCTGTCTCTTTAACTGGGGGTGGGAGTGTGCTGGCTCTTCGCGGAACCCTTGCTTTTGCTTCATGGATCCCCAGGGTTCCCCGGAGCACCAATTGGGAAACACTGCCCTAGACAATGAATAGACATCCACAAAGGTAAAGATATATGCAACTTAATGCTACTGATTCCAATCAGAAAGAGTATGAAATGCTGCATATAAGTTGCTAAGAAGGCAAAGGTGAAGTGACCTTCGCAAATTGACAAACTAAAACAAAGACTAGAGAAAACCTCAGGTCCATCCATCTTGAACTTGTCATATAGTGTTCTGCACACTAAAGCCTTATTGAGAAAGCAAAATACCTAACAGTCCTAAGACATATTGCATAATTTCAAAAATTCTTCCATAGCTACCATTAGCTTCCATAGGTATAGTTGGTTGTACTAGGGCTTGTTCACACTGAGACATTGACATATCTTATTTAGCAATCCACATGCACAGCTCCCCATTGGGGTACTGTTCTCAAATAAAAAACATTCCAGAATTACCCCACTTTGGAAGAACCTTGATTAGTCTACAATATAGTCAGTTTCCCCGTGTAGATAAAGCACTGAGAGCTGATTGTCCCTAGAAAAGTGATCTGTCTGCGTACTCTCAGGAAGCGTACATCCAACTGATGAAATCTGCACTGAGTAGGAGGACTTTGATCAAAACACCATACTACATGCACAGTTTCTAAAAGGACACACTACATTTACAAAAGCAACTGAAAAAATTTCAGGTAAGTGGCTAGTAACAAATCATAGTCTCAGTGGAAATTCAGTTTGATCTGGTGAACAAACTAATGAAATGCAATTTTTCCATTATTTAGCCAGCATGGCTCTTTCTGTGGCAAGAGGTAGACTAAAGGTGTGTCTAGACTACAGGGTTTTGTCGACAAAAGTGGACTTTTGTCGACAAAACTAAACCTGTGTCTACACTACCGCTGAGTTCTGTAGACATAATGTCGACAGAACTCAGCAGTTTTGTCAACGCTGTTAAACCTAATTTGACGAGGCATAACGCCTTCTGTCGATAGAGTTCTGTCGACAGAAGGTGTTATTGCATCTAGGGTTGTGTCTAGACTACAGGGTTTTGTCGACAGAACTGAATGTAGTCTAGATGCTCTTTGTCGACAGAAGCTTGCTGTCGACAAAAGCCTGTAGTCTAGACGTACCCTTTGGTACACATCAAAATGGAGCGTATCAGGCTGCAGCCCCTTTCCTGTCTCCTTTGGGGCCTCCTGCTGAGGGTCTGACTTTATTTTTCATATTTGCACACCCCATCTGTGACCCCACAAAGTTGCAAGACTTCTCCTGGTCTCGCAGATGGTAATCATGGCTGGTGCCAGGAAGAAGGAAGCTCAACAGAGGTGCTCTTTGAGGCTATGGAACCTATTTTCACCCCTTGTTGATTCATGTCTTCAGACAGAGTTCTTCTGGACAGCATCCACAGATTCCTTTGAAGAAGTGTGGCACTGTCCAGGGCTCTTCACTCCGCGTCCCCATCTGGAAACCCAAGGCTATTTGGTTGAACCCAGAATAGGAATTTGAAAAGCAGCTAAAAGAATATGAACCAGAGTTAATACTCTTTGATTTTAAATGCTAAGAAATCCAGAGTTGTACCCAAATCTTTTTACAAAGGAACATGTATCAAAATAGTGGGAAAAAATGTGGAATTAAATTAAATCATAGCAGAGGGCAATTAATCCAGTGTCGTCTGTTTTAAGAGATCTGCATTTCCATTTAGACAGTTCAGAATGTTTTAAAGCTTATCTGGACTTTGTTTTGTCCAAGTTTTATAACAGTTGATAAAAAAACCGTAAGGACACTGGTCTCTAAAAGCAGAGACAACAGTGTTATCAGTAATAGATAGTTCTTATATACAGGCAGTCCCCGGGTTACGTACAAGATAGGGACTGTAGGTTTGTTCTTAAGTTGAATCTGTATGTAAGTGGGAACTGGCATCAGCTGCTGCTGAAACTGATCAGTTTCAACCGTGGCTGAATCTGGATGCCAGTTCTGACTTACATACAGATTCAACTTAAGAAACCCAGGCATCTCCAAGTCAGCCGCTGCTGAAACTGATCAGCGGCTGATTCCAGGAAGCCTGGGGCAGAGCAACTCTGCCTCGGGCTTCCTGTAGTCAGCCACTGGTCAGTTTCAGCAGCGGCTGACTTGGGGACGCCTGGGGCAGAGCAGCTGGGGTGCTGCTGGGTTGCTCCAGTAGAGGCTCCTCGGCGCTACTGGAGCAACCCAGCAGCACCCCAGCTGCTCTGCCCCAGGCGTCCTGATTCAGCCGCTGCTGAAACTGACCAGCAGCGGCTGAATCAGGACTCCTGGGGCAGAGCAGCTGCGGTGCTCCCGGGTTGGTCCAGAGCAGCGCTGCGGGACCAACCCGGCAGCCCCCAGCTGCTCTACCCCAGGGGTAGGCAAGAAATGCCTGGTCCGCTTGGGGGGGGGCACTAGCTCCACCCCTCCCCCCAGCAGACCAGGGGGACAGGAGCAAAGCCCCGTTTGCCCCGGAACAAAGCCGCCCAGGCAGTGGGACTCCCGCCACCTGGGCGGCTTTGCTCCTGTCCCCCTGGTCTGCTTGGGGGGTCCAGCAAAGCCTCTGGACCCCTTCCTCCAGCAGACCAGGGACACCCGAGCAAAGCCGCCATCTGGGCGGCTTTGCTCCCAGGCGGCGGCTTTGCTCCTGTCCCCCTGGTCTGCTGGGGGGGGGGGTCCAGCGGCTTTGCTGGACCCCCCCAGCAGACCAAGGGGACAGGAGCAAAGCCGCGGAGCACGCCCGCAGCGGGACAGCCCGGGAGCGCTTGGGTTGTCCCCCTGCGGGCGTGCTCAGCAGCTTTGCTCCTGTCGCCCTGGTCTGCTGGGGGGGTCCAGCAAAGCCGCTGGACCCCTCCAGTACACCAGGGACACCAGAGCAAAGCCGCCACGTGGGCAGCTTTGCTCGTTTGCCCGGGAGCAAAGCCGCCCAGATGGCGGCTTTGCTCGGGTGTCCCTGGTCTGCTGGAGGAAGGGGTCCAGCGGCTTTGCTTGACCCCCCCCCCCCCAGCAGACCAGGGAGACCGGGAGAAGCTTTTCTCGCCCCGGAGGACACGGGTGGCGACCCGCCGCCCGTGAGCTCCGGGGCGAGAAAAGCCCCGTTCGTAAGTGCGGATCCGACATAAGCTGGATCTGCGTAAGTCAGGGACTGCCTGTAATGCTTTTTCTCAGAAGTCATAAAAAACATGTTACAAATAAGATAAGTTTTGTTACCACAATTTTACAGATGGGGAAATGGAGGCTCCACTAATTAATAGCACTTAGGAGCCACTGTTACAAACCAGGAGCCCACTGCTAAACACCACAGATAACCAAAAGACACTTCCTGCCCAAGCAGGCTTAACAGAGAATTCAGCTGCACTAGATTACCAGAATATCATTGTTCATTTTTGTTTGAAGAAAACTTTTACTAAGCTAACACATTATGAGCTTTGTGTTTTATTTAATAAAATCTGTAGGTTCCCCCCCCCAAATTTCTTTCCTTCTCTGTTGAAAAGTCATTGCCACCTTGTTAGCCACCAACGTTCACCATGAGGTACATGAAAACATTATACATTAATCAGTGAATTAAGAGGACTATTAACCCTACAATTACACTATTTTCAATCCTGTGTGTATACCTGGAAAGCCATAGGATTTAAACTGAAAAAGTTGGTCGAGTGTATTGGGGTATAGTTCAGAAACACCACACAAGACTGTTTTAGATAGCGCACCTGAGCACACCACCGACTGAAGTGCCAACCACGGTAGCAACAGCCCGTGATAATGTTTTATTTCTCTATTTGCCTTTAAACCAAAAGGCCGTATTTCCCCACTGACACTTTTTCTTTCAAAGTTAGCTTATAAACGCTTCAGAACAGGGTCTGCGTTTTGCACTAGACTCCGGATGCCGAGTGAAAGCGCTGGGCACCACAGAACCGAAACCATCACCGCGGGAGCCGCCAGCGGGAATCAAGAGGCATGGTGCGGCGGCAGGGAAAACAGCCTGATTAGCAACGCTCAAAATTAGAAACCAATGACACTCCCCCGCCCCCCCATCTCCTAACTCGGGAGCCTGACACATTTACCAGCCCCGGCCCCCCCCCCCCCCCCATCTCCTAACTCGGGAGCCTGACACATTTACCAGCCCCGGCCCCCCCCCCCCCTCCATCTCCTAACTCGGGAGCCTGACACATTTACCAGCCCCGGCCCCCCCATCTCCTAACTCGGGAGCCTGACACATTTACCAGCCCCGGCCCCCCCCCCCCATCTCCTAACTCGGGAGCCTGACACATTTACCAGCCCCGGCCCCCCCCCATCTCCTAACTCGGGAGCCTGACACATTTACCAGCCCCGGGGCTGAGGCAGATCTCTCACCCTGTGGAGTTGGGGGCAAACAGGCGGGGCAGGGCAACAGGGGAAGCTGCGGGGGCTCCGGCAGGGCTTGGGCGCCCTTCTCCCCGACCCAGCCCCGGTGACTCACCTCTCGCTCCCCGCTTCCAGTGCCGAGGCCCGAGGCGGGGGGACGGGAAAGGCAGCGCCCACCGGCGGGAGGCGGCCAAGACCGGGAGCCGAGGGGGAACGAACAGCACGCGCGCCCCCCCCCCCCCCGCCCCGGCCCTGAAGCGCCCCCCGCCCGGAGCCTCCGCCTCCCCGAGGGGCAGCGCCCAGCGGGACCCGCAGCCCCCGCGGACGCCCCTTCCAGCCGCCAGAGCCCGGCGCCGGCTCTCCGCCGCCCAGCACGGCCTCAGAGCAGCGGAGAAGGAGCCGCTTGCCCCCGCTGGCGGAGCCCCTCAGCTCCTGGGAGAGCCGCTTCCCCACACAGGGAATAACAGGAAGGGAGCGGGGGTGACCCCGGGCGCGCACGGGGCGGCCCACCGGAAGTGAATAGAAAGAGCGCGGGGAGGAGAAGCGGGAGCGAGGAATGCTCAGCGCGCATGCGCCGAAGGGGCCGTGGGCTTGTAGTGTCTCTCGTCTCCTCCCCCTCCCCCACGCCTCTGGCCAAGGAATGAGCAGGCGCTGCCTTTGCATTGGCTTTGTGCCTGCCAGCATCTCCCTTTCCTGGAGGGGGAGACACACACGGGTACAAGAATCTCTAAAATACAAGTCCCACCTCACTGAATCATCAGTGATGTCATAGCTTGATGAGATCATCAGCAGAGGAAATGAGATTTGCTGTGGGGTAGATGGAGAGCCTGGCTACTCGTGGCTTTGCCCTGCTGTCTCTGTGGTCGTTGAGTGCCACATGCTAAATGGGTTGATCTGATAGACCTTTTCAGCCTCTGATCTATGTTGATAGATCGTATCGGTTTACCTAATGAGATTATTTTCATTATAGAAAAAGATTCTTTGCTGTCTCTGAGATGTATAGTCTTGACCACCTCAAAATAGTAGTGCCCTCATGATTCACTATTCCATATCCTGTTGATTTATAAAATGCCTGTGGGAAAATTACAAGGTCGTCACTGCTTAAAAGTCAGCTCTCCATAGTAATTTATAACAACTCACTTGTATTTTGCTTTTTAATTATAACTAACACAAAAAAAGTACATATATTTTGCTAAAAATGTTGTCAATCCACATATCTTTTCTGCCTCTGGAAAGAAATACTTCAAATTTGCTTTGATGTTTTGATGTTTCTTTGTTGTGATTCTGATTTCTTGCTGCCATCTAGTGCAATTGTGCTTATACTGTATGACTTTTTTTTTCATATTACAGGCATTTATGTTTTCTGTGTGAACTTTAGAAGAAATGGTACAGGAGAATGAAAACATAGAATACTGTTGGTTTGGTTTGTACACCAAACTATCTCAGTGAAGGCATATAAACCTTTAGTTACTGAAGTCACACTATGTTTTAATTCATGACAGACTTTGGTCTGTGATGTAGCCCCAGTGCTTTGTGAAAATTTGGAAATAAACAGTAGCATCCGCAGTAGGCGAACATTAGCAAATGTAGAACCCCTAATCCACTGCAGTTGGAGCAAACAATGGTGAAGTCTGTGGCATGCACAAAATTAAATTGTTTTTAACCACCACAGAATAAGTTAGACTACATAATGGTAAAAATACCCTGTGTAAAAATACAGTCTAGTCTCCCTGGTTGCTACCACCAAAGGTGAATCATGAAAGAAACACGGCATAGCTAAGCTTTCTAGTCAAAGAAAAATGGTCCTTGTTGCTATGATTCTGTCAGCGAAAAATGTTTCCTGTTTACTTGGTGATGGTTGCACTTAGGTAGTCTCATTGTAGGAGCCTGTACTTCTGAGTTTTTCTCCTCTAGGACAGGGCCCAAATCTCCTGCCCCAGAAAGTAAATCAACTGCAGTCAATGGAGTTACAGATATATGGCCAGGGTAAATGAGAGTAGAATTATTCTCCAGATTAAAATGATACATTCTCCTCAATAGCAAGCAAATTTAGGGTAGATAAGGGGAAGGATATCTACTAAAATTGATACAGAAGTTGCTACTTGGGCCTGCCAATCCTCCTTGCCTTTAGAGGACAACATTTATTTGAGACACTAGTTATAAGAACATTTATGAAGAATTAATAAAGGCTTTTGAATTTTCTGCCTCAAGAATAACTGTAGGTATCTGCTACTTCTACCTAAGCAGAGCCCTGCTCAAGTGAGTCATATAGAACCATAAGAAAGTGACTCTCATCAGGTACTTATTATTATTAATAATCACTTTTGAGAATCCAGATATAGTACTATTGGGATTTCTTTCAAGACCTTTTCTACTCAGCTTCTCCACAATACCGTGTCCAGTTATGAGAGAATACATTATGCAGTTCTCTGGGATCCAGTAAACTCAGTTTTGCTCCAGATTTTATAACTCAGCTTCTTTTTTATGGCATACGGCAAAACTATGCTGAATTGATCAGACAGGAGGTGGACACAGGATGTACCCTACATTCAAAGTTACACACAAATCTTCCTTCCTTCACATTTCTCATTGCAGGAACCAATCATTGTGCAGCATGCTCTGTCCATACTCAAGCTTTCCTTTGTAGTACATTGTTTCCTGCCTGTTTTCCTTCTTATCCTACCTGACTCAGACAGTCTTTTTCAAACACCTCTAAAAGGTGCACCACCATCCTCACTGCCATCTCGTGGTCACACTGGAAATAGTAAGACACCATTCCATTAGAAATTCAGTCCTGCCCTTGAGTGTTGCCCACCTGAAGGTTTTCCATTTCTCCCTTCCTGCACAGGAGTAGCAGAGGCTGAGTCTTTGAGTAGTCAAGGCTTATTCCAACAGGCCTCTTACTTTTAGTAAAGGCTCCTGTTGTACTGGCTTCTGGGAGTGGACATGGGAGCATAGGCCCACCCTCTCCTCTAAGCTCTGGTTCAGGACTCCACAGTGGGTAGTAGGGATGTAAAATCCTTATTAATCAGTAAATGGGTTAAACATTAGTGTTTAATGGTTAACCAAGTAAGTGGGATCCTGGTCCTGGGGCTGAGTCTTCTGCTGCCAGCTCTCAGTCCTGAGGCCGAGGCTGGGGCTGCTGCTAGCTCTCAGCACTGGTGTGGCAGACCCGTTCACATCTCTAGGGGGTGGCTACACTCAGACCTTTAGGGTGCTAAATCATCTGAGCCACTTCTTACTCCTATCTCTTTTAATTGCATTGAGTAAACTACTTCTCTCAAGTCTTTGATTTACAATGCTCAGTCATTCAGAATCATAGGCTTCAAAGGGGACTGCAAGAGTCATTTTGTGTAATCCTTTGCCAAGATGCAGGATTTGTTGTATATTTTCTTTCTTTTATAGGTTCTTCACTAGTCTGTACAGTGAGACCTCAGGCAAAGAGCTTCAGGGCAGTACTTTACCCTTAGGCTTTGTCTACACTGCCAGCTTTTGCCGGCAGAGAATATGCAAATGAAGCACTGATTAGCATTTTGTCACAGTTCATTTGCATAATCTATTCAAGCCGTTATTGTGCAAGGGGTTTTTGTGCAAAAACAAGCAGTGTGGCTATTTCCTTTTTGCTCAAAACCTCCTTTTTGCGCAAGATCCTTATGCCTCTCCAGGAGGCTCAAATAGATTATGCAAATGAAGCACAGCAAAATGCTAATCAGTGCTTCATTTGCATACTCTCTGCTGGCAAAAGCCAGCAGTGTAGACATAGTCTTAGAGTTCAGAGCAGCCATCTGCTTCCTTCCTCTACTTGACTCCCTCTGATTTGCTCTGCTGCCCTTTTAAATCCCAACCTCCAGGCTGTGCATCAAGGGCACTGTTTCAGCAGAGTGGGAGGAGAGGGGGACAGCAGCTGCAGCTTGCTTTTCTTCCCGTTCCCCTGACAATAAGGGAGCGAAGGGAATGTACTCAGATGCCGTGAATTCCTCCTTTTCCCTCTCCCTTCACCAGCCAGAAGTGAGAGGCATGCATGGAATCTAAGTATTTTCCCCTCACTCCCTTATTGTCAGGGGAACGGGAAGAAAAGCAAGCCATGTCCTGGTACACATGGCTGGTGCCTCCCACTGCTTTCCCGAGTGTCCTTTTTGTGCAGGAGTGGCTAGGCAGCCACAGCTGCTCAAAACTCATTGCTCTCCAGTGTGAGGTTTGTAAATCCCATCATACCTCCTTAATTCTATCTTCCAAGAAATGAGATCCCTCCAGGTGTTAATTTTTCTTATCAGGCCAGGCCTTAGGTGGAGTAGGCACAATTCACCAAACATCTAAGGAGATGATCCCTGCATTGACAGGTGTCAAATTCAGCATCATTGTCAAGTATTATTTTGCCACAGGTCTCGCGATATATGGAGTTTTTCTAGTTGCTAGAATCCAGCAATCTCATGAGAATCTCATCTTTAATTTTAAAAATAGTTTCTAGCCCTAATGATTGCCAAGAGAACATAAAAATACAAAGCGAGTGCACCCTGAATGCCAAGAAACCAGAAGACAAAGAATCCAGAATTTATTAGCTAAAACCCCACATATTTTAAATCCAATCTCTTGACTTTTGGCAGGGCCTGACTCATGACTTTTGAATGTGAAATGTTAGCAATACTGCCAACAAGATACAAGTGAGCAATATAAACTCACAAGAGTAAGATGAAGGGGACAGAAATATATCAGCTACATAAGGTATGTATGTTTACATCTTGATGAGTCACTTCTTTTTGTTGTTGATACCTTTCTTCCACTTCACAGGCAAGCCAGCAGAGAGAAGGTTTTAAAACTTTTAAGTGAGGTTTGAATATGGTGAGGCAGATACAAAAATTTCTCTCACCCTGGTAAAGCACCTTCCCCAGTTAGTTAAGTGTTTTATAAATACTGTGATCAGTGCACTACAAGATGAATCCCATCAAGAAGGCATGCATATCCGCTACAATGGCCAAATGAGTTCCAGCCACGGTTACAAGGATAGCACAAATTCCGCTATCAGTCTTCCCTTCTGCCCCCAAACCACTATCTTCTTTTCCATTGCCTCAAGGACCTCAGAAATGAGGAAATCTATTCCACTATTCACACTAAAAATCCACTGGAGCTGTGGGTCCTTAGACAGAAGGCTTTGCTTTGTCATCTGCAAAAGCTCTAAGGGAAATTAACCCACCTTGGATCTGCAGTGGTTTGAGTAAAGTAGATAAGTACATTTCTACATTTACAAAATCATCATAATTTCTACTGTTGGAAAAAAGGGGGAACAACTGTAAAACAGATGCAATTACCCAGTTTAGCATTAACTGGGGATGTGAATGAAAAGGTAAGTAAAAAGAATCAGTGTCAATTTAGAATAAAAGTTAGTAAAGAAAGAGAAGCTGAGTGTAATATTGTTAATAATAATAAAATACGAACACTAACACTAACACTAATAAATACAATAATAAAATAATAATCATAATAATTTTGGCAAGATCATAAAAAAACAGCTTGGAAAGTGATCACTTATTGGAGCCAGAGAGAAAATTCCCCTTATGGCACAGTATGGTACAATTAGGCATATTATAGGTATTTTATGTCTTCCTCTGAAGCAGCACAGCATTGGAGAGAGAGCTAAGTGCATTAGATGGACTATTGGCCTGTTTCAATATGTTCCTATAATTAACAGGAAAAACACTGAAAAGTTCAATGACCGATAATTTAATTTTGCTTTTAGCTATCTGAAGCTCTGATAGAAGAAGATAAGGTAAAAAGGAAGACATCTGTTAGGTAGAGAACGAGGCAAATAAGCCAAAGGAAAACAGAAGAATACTTAAGAGAGACTGAGATGTGAGCTGGAGAGCCATAGATAAGGGCAGCAGAAAACACAGTAGGAAAAGTTACTCGGGCTATGTCTACACTACAGAGTTTTTTTCAGAAAAACAGTTGTTTTTCCGAAAAACTTCACTTACATCCACACTGCAATTGCATTCTTTCGAAAAAACATTGAAAGAACAGAGAGGTTTTTCTAACATTGGTTAACCCCTTTCTGTGAGGATGAAGCCTTTTTCGAAAGAGCTCTTTCGGAAAAAGGCATATGTGGACGGGGAAGAGGGAGTTCTTTCGAAAGAAAAGAGGAAAAAGCACAGGTACCCTGGTGGCCACTCCGTCCATAGAAATCACAGCTTAAATGCAAGATAGCATCCATTCAGTATGGACGCTGTCTTTCAAAAAAGCAGATCACTTTTTCGATGCACTTAGCAGTATGGACGCTCTCTTTTGGAAGAAGTTTTTTCGGAAGATCTCTTCTGGAAAAGCTTCTTCCGAAAGACACCTGCAGTCTAGACGTAGCCTATGAGTTTTTTCTATGCACGGAAACAAGAAACTAATAAGTGATAATCAAGGTTGGATTCATGTTATCCGGGGTGTACATGGCTAATGAGAGGGAAGTGCCTAAGTAGGAATTACATATTGCAAAAAAATTATGAAGTCATCAAGCATCTATCTACATACATATTTACATATTATCTCTCTCTCTCTCTCTCTCTCTCAAATTTTCCTGTGGAACGACAGAATGATGTCATCACATCACTGGAGTCACCCTGCCCCCAGCTCTAGGCAGCTCCTCTGGCCCTTACATCACTCCCCCACAACGGGGAGTCATCTTAGGCTGCCACCACTAGCTCCTGCCCCCCAGCCCTGGCCCTGGTCACCTTCCGTCACTGACCAGCCTTTTCTCCTGCAGCCTGAAGATCCTCCTGGCGCCATGCTACCGTTGCTGCCGGCCAGACCAAGCCCAGAACGTGAACTCCCGCCTTTCATGCTGACCGGCCTCTTCCCCTGCAGCCCTATGACTGCAGCCCCTCTTCACACCACTCTACCTCACTGCTGCCCACCCAGGCCTACCCCCAGACCCTGGCCTCATGCCATGCTACCATCGCCACCAGCCACCCAGGCCTGTTCCCTGGCCCCAGTCACCTTTCCCACTGACCAACCTCTTCCCCCATAGCCATTCTGGCAGCAGCCCCTCCTTGCACCACGCCCAATCCCCTCACTCACCACCCGGATGAGACCATGCACTCCCAGCCTCCTCACACACTACAGTTCTATTGCCTTACCCCCCCCCCCCCCCCCCGCGAGGTTGAAGTGCCAGCGCCAGCTTTCTGCAGGGGTATGTGTGGGAGAAAGGCCCCAAGCTCCCTGTGCGCTGCCACTTCCCTTTCCCTTCCCCAGCTGGGGGAACAGCAACATAGGGGAGCACTTCAAGGAGGCTTTTCCCACTGCTGTTCCCCCAGCCAGGGGAAGGTGAAGGGAAGCTGCAGCAAGTGAGGAGCCTCAGGGCTTTTTCCAGCCACCCCCTGCAGTAAGCCGGTGCTGGCGCTTCAGCCGGGGGGGGGGGGGGGAGGCTGGAGTGCCAATGTGGGCTCCCTGCTGGCAGGGGAATGGGGGAAGGGTGCTGAACTGGAGCTGATGAGTGAGGGGCCTAGGGGTGTAGGGTCTCAGCAGGGGATAAGTGAGGGGGGTGGTGCGGGGTCTCGGCTTGAGGGGAGAGGCTGGAGCACCAGTGCAGGCTCCCAGCACAGCCTTAGCCCGCTCACTCGCTGCCCTGCTGAGAACCCACACCTCCAGCCCCCTCACTCATACCCCCCAAGCTGAGACCCTGCACCCCCAATCGCTTCACTCACTGCCGGGCCAAGACCCCACACCTCAGCCCCCTCACGCACCGTCTCCGCCAAGACCTTGCACCCCCAGCCCCTTCACTCACCCCTTCCGAGACCCTGCATCTCCAGCCCGCTCCTGCTCCCTCCCACCAGCCAGACACCTATCCCCAAGCTGCTCCTGCCCCCTCCTCCCTAGCCAGACACCCTGCCCCAGCCCACTCCTGCACTCTTTCCCTGACACTTATCCCCAGAGAGAGGGGGACTGGAGCATAGCTCTCACACTCTCTGGCTGCGAAAGCTGTCATGGCGAGCATAGCGAGCAGAGGGCACAGCCCCCTCCTTTATGTAAAATTAACAAGTTTTTTCTATCCTCTCTACATTCAGTTCTTCCAGCAGATACTTCAAGTAAGAGGTAGGATGAGGGATGCTACTTTGTCCTTATCTTAGGCATCCTTCCTCCTTGGCAATGGAGCACATCAGGCTGCCGCTGGAGTAGCCTCTGTTCATAGCGGCTGGGGCTAGGACTGAGTAAGCCCAGCTCTGTCCCAGCTTGTGTTGGGTCCAGGACCTACTCCCATAGAACCATAGAACCATAGAATCATAGGACTGGAAGGGACCTCGAGAGGTCATCGAGTCCAGGCCCCCGCCCTCAAGGCAGGACCAAGCTCCACCTACACCATCCCTGACAGATGTCTATCTAACCTGTTCTTAAATCTCTCCAGAGAGGGAGATTCCACCACCTCCCTTGGCAATTTATTCCAATGTTTGACCACCCTGACAGTTAGGATTTTTTTCCTAATGTCCAATCTAAACCTCCCCTGCTGCACTTTAAGCCCATTACTCCTTGTCCTGTCCTCAGAAACCAAGAGGAACAAATTTTCTCCTTCCTCCTTGTGACACCCTTTTAGATATTTGAAAACCGCTATCATGTCCCCCCTTAATCTTCTTTTTTCCAAACTAAACAAGCCCAGTTCATGAAGCCTGTCTTCATAGGTCATGTTCTCTAAACCTTTAATCATTCTTGTCGCTCTTCTCTGTACCCTTTCCAATTTCTCCACATCTTTCTTGAAATGTGGCGCCCAGAACTGGACACAGTACTCCAGCTGAGGCCTAACTAGTGCAGAGTAGAGCGGCAGAATGACTTCACAAGTTTTGCTTACAACACACCTGTTGATACAACCTAGAATCATATTTGCTTTTTTTGCAACAGGTCTGCAGTTTAAATGTAGTAAGAGCTGAGCTACCTGCCCACCCGGCTCTTATTACATTTAAACTGCAGAGGCTCAGCCAGGGGTAACTCCTGGAGGCTTCCTTCCTTATTGACTAATTATGTAGTTGATAGAAATTCTGTCGACTACACAATTATCTATTTACTCACTTCCTAACATCCCTAATGGAAATAAGACGGGACACTGAGAGGTCATCCAGTCTGGTCCCCCGCACTCATTGCAAGACTGTCTATTTTAGATTGTGTGATCAGCAGCTCTGACATAACACGAGGTTTAAGCATGAGTTCTGTGGGCAGTTCGCTAGCTCCGGTTTGCATATGTTTGTTTCAAGTTTTCTGTAAGAATAAGGTAACACCAATAAATGACACAGATCTTTAGATGGTTGACCAGGTCATAACATTTAGCAATTTTTACTATGTTAGCGCTTCAAAATCAGTGTACAAACATTTTTCCTAATGTGTGGGAATTAATTCCTAATACATGGGAAAGGGTTGGGGCAATAGTTCTGGCTGGAGTTGGATAGCGTGTCTGCAGGTTCAGTGAAAGCTTCTCACTCTACCACTCTGGTACTGCCTCTCCCGCCGCCATCCTCTTGCCCTGCTCCTCCCCTTCCCTTCCAGGCACTCACCATTTGCCCAGAAATGGAACCAGCACACATAGAAGATGAGAGGGATAGGCACTAGGACCCAGGAGGCAGTATCCTGGAGCTACCTGCCTGCCAGCCTCAGCAGAGAGGGACACAAGCAAGCAAGGGATCTTTGTCCCTCCAGGACAGCTAAGCAGAGCTCTGGAGAAATCAGGGGGGAATGCTTGCTCAAACTATATCCACAACTGGCACTGGTTCCCATAGTGACGGGTTTTTAGAGTCTGGGTCACCACTGTTAAGTCGATACCTGGCAATGTGTTCCTGCCGCAGCACGGGGAGACACAGACAGGGAAGGAACAGAAGCAACGGGCTGCCAGCTGAGCTCCTTCCAAGCCACAGGGGGCTGCTTTGTCTTTCCTGCTGGCAGGAGCACTCCCGGCTCCAGCAGGGCGAGGTGAGCAAACTTGCTCCCCCATCTCGCCTGGCCCAGCCACACCCTGCCTGACCAATAGGGCCTTATGCTATAGTCTTACTAGCCCAATGGTTAATCTGGCCCTGGCAATAATAGCAAAGGCAATGATGGGATACATACTCTGCAAACTAAGAACAGATTAGTTTTAACAGCAGCTGTACAAGAATTAATATGAAAATTGATCCTCATTCCTTAAGTAGTGTAAATCAAAATAACTCTTCACTTCAGTGGAACTCTGCCAGGTTACACTAGCTAAAGATCTAGACCTATGACATCTTATAAGTACATGGAAAAGAAGAGTCAATTCACTCCCCAGTCCCTAGAAAAAGGACAAGGTGAATTATCAGCAAGGTAAGGAAGAAGACATAAGGGAAAATGACATTGGGATTTACTTTACAAAGAATACACTGAGGAATCAAGAGAACTAGCAGAGGACAAATTAACACAAGAGTTGCCAAGGTGGGCAGAGATGGTGTTCCTGGCTCCATGTCAGGGCTGGGAATGGGCGAGAGGACATCACCTGTTATGTTCATTCCCTCTGGGGCACCTGGTATTGACCACTGTCAGAAGACAAGATGCTGTGCAATGTTCCCTCTATCCTTTTCCATCCACGTGCAGATTTTTCCATGTGCAAAATAAATATTTTTGTGTGCACCAAAGCATGTGCAAATGTGCACCACCAGTCGAAACAAAAAATCTGCTTGTGGGCTCTCTGCTAATCAGCTGGGCAGCATTTGAATCTCTGTGGAGTTTTGGCACAAGCACACAGCCTATAAGGAACATTAATGCTGGGCTAGACGGACCATTGGTCTGACCCAGTAGGAACGTTCTTAACACATAGTAAAGCACACAGAGCTCTCTTTGACGGTACTGAACAAAACAATTATCTTCTTGTAAAATCCAGATCTGCTCTACTACACATCCTGTAATTGCACCACAAACTGACTTACTTGTTTGTCTCATTCACCTGATATGCCTTGCTTAGCTTGTAAGCTCTACAGGGCAGAGAGAGTTATTTACTATATGTTTATACAGAAAATAATATAATTATTAATAACCAGAAGCTTTACGCAGCATTACTCGGGTCCTTACCTCAAATAAATGTTTTCTTCATTTAAATCATTGCTCTGGGGTGAGGCTGGGGATGGGGGAGTTCAGTATGCAGACTGCTCCAGGGAAAGAGATGGGATGTTAAATTTAGATTAATTAACTAATCGAATAGTCGATGGGATTTCCATTGACTATTTGATTAGTATATAAGGGCGCCTCCACGTTTGAAATGTAGAAAGAGCCTGTGATGGGGTACCGAGACCCCGCACCCCAAACCTGGGAGTCTGCGCCCTCTCAGAGGGGCCGCGAAGCACGTACCGGCTGTGCGCCGGTTGCTCCCGAGCCGCGGCTCAGCTGATTGGTGCCGTGGCTCAGCTGGAGTGAGGCCGCGGCGCAGCTGAGACTCCCTTAGCCCTGCCGGTGGGACGGGGGCGGGGAGGAGGAGCGACGCAAAGCGCCGGATGGCGTGGGGGCGGGGCACCTAACTCCTCTCGGTGTGGCGGGAACTTTAAAACCCCACCAGCCGCCGGAGGTAGCAGGGAGAGGAAGAGACTGCCCGGACCCGCTGGAGAGTGGAGGGATCCGGACGCTCCCGTGAACGTCTCCCCCGGGACGCTCAGACGCCGTGAGTGCCGATACCCCTGAGAGGGGGTGGGGGAAGAAGGAAGTAGCCCAGGGCAGGGTGGCGAAGAAGCCTGTGGGCTGGCGCGTTTAGGGGCACAACCCCGCCAGCCGGACGGAGACTGGTACTTAGTCTCAGTCCTTAGGGCCCTGGGCTGGGGCCCGTGAGTGAGGGCAGGCCCGGGACCACCTTCTTTCCCCCATCCGAGGAAAAAGCAAATATTGTAAACCCCAACGCGAGGAGACTAACCAACAGGCTTGGAGAGACAGCTGACTAGATCCTCCCCGTACTAGATCGAAAGGTGGTGGACACGGTCACAAGATGGTGGAGAATGTGGGTACTTTATGACTACCCCATGTCCCTGGATCAAAAAGGGGGGGGGGCAGGAGGCCCTCAGGGGTAGGTGAGGAACTAATTCCCGCAACGTCCCCACAACGGGGACGCCTTTTCCTTTTTTTTTTTTTTTTTGGTGTTTGTCTTCATTTTTTAACCCAAGGCACCAGTTGGTGACGTCTGGCACCTGAAGGACCGGCAGTGCGCTACCGCAGAAGAAGGACATGGAGCCGGGAAAGATTTTAGCTTGGCTCATGGAGCATCAGTGGCAGAATCAGCAGCAACAAACGCTACTCATCCAGCAGCTCTCGGCCCAACACCAGGAGCAACAAAGACAACTGGTGAGGGAGCTGGCGGAACAATTTCAAACCCAGCAGGAGCGGTGGGCCCGGCAGTATGGAGCCTCTGCCAGGGGTATGGCCGGTCCGCCACGGGATGAAGAGGAGGGGGAATACTCCCCGTCCGTGAACATTCGCCTTACCAAGATGGGGTCGACGGACGACCCAGAAGCGTATCTAACCACCTTTGAAAGGGTGGCAACGGCTGCCCGATGGCCAGTTGAACAATTGGCCACGATCCTCGCCCCTTACTTAACGGGGCAGGCCCAGTTGGCATATCAGGGTCTAAGCACCCGCGACGCCCTACATTATCACAAAGTCAAAGAGGCGATATTAGACCAAATGGGTATTACCCCAGAGACTTATTGCCAGAAGTTCCAGCAGTAATGATACCCGATGAAAACAAGGCCACGATTAGTAGTCCAGCGGCTGAAAGAAGCAGCATGGAGATGGCTCGAACCTGAGCAGAAGAACGGCGGGCAAGTCGCTGAAATGGTGGTGTTAGAACAGTTTATGAACATACTCCCTGCCGGGGGCCAACGCTGGGTGCGACGCCACCATCCCTCTACGATTGAGGAAGCTGTCGAGCTCATGAACGACTATGAGGCAGCGGAGGTGGTAGACACTCAACCGAAGGTAGGCAAATCTCCCCCTCCCCCGAGGCTGGAACCATCGCGTTTCAGGCGATCCCGAATAAACCCAGGGCCACAGCTGGGCCAGGGCGGAGGTCGGGGGGAAGGGCGGAGGTTAGCCCCGGCTTGGACGACTCCCCCAAGTGATAACCCCCAGGATAAGGTCCGCCCCGCCAACGAGGGGGATGCGACCAAAGCACGCCCCAGCCCCTCGGGAGGGGCTTGCTATCGGTGCGGACAGGAGGGACACTTCCAAAAAGACTGTCCGTACATGGACTGCACCTATGCGCACGCCCTAGCAGGGGAGCAGATCCACCAGAAAAAGGGTGGCGACAGGATTATGCGGAAGATCCACGTCAATGATTGCCTGGTAGTGGGACTAGTGGACTCCGGGTGCAGCCAAACAATCGTGCGGGAGGACCTAGTGGGAGAGTGAAGCCCCCGGGATCCCCCGGTACACGTACAGTGTGTGCATGGCGACGTACATTGGTATTCTACGACCTGGATGCGGATAGTTGACGAGAATGGTGATAGTTGGTGTTACGTGGTGGTGGCTCCAAAGCTGGTATACTCAGTCCTATTAGGAAGAGATTGGGCGGGCTTCGAGACAGCCTTAAGGGACTGGTGGCAGCAAGAGGATTCCGCGTTCTGCGAAGGGATGGTGGGCCAGATCAGAGCCCCCCGGAACCCCCACACGAGCCCGGCAAGGGAACCAGAGGAAGATCCAGGTGAAGGTACCTCGGAGGCCCCAGTGAACCAGCCAATGGAGAGCCCCCCACTAGGATTGTGGGAAGAGGGCTTCCTGCACGAACAGTGCAAGGATCCGGTCCTGCAGCATGCGTGGTCAGAAGCAAGAGAAGCCACCGAGGGGAGCGATGCAGAGGAACGACAGGCGAGCCCCCCATATTTCGAGGTACAAGGGGACCGGTTATATCGGGTAATGGTGGGAATGGATAATTGGGAGATAGTACGGCAGTTAGTGGTGCCCCGGAGTTATCGGCGCCAACTTATGGATGTGGCACATGCTAATCCGTGGGCCGGGCACTTAGGCTACGAGAAGACATTACAGCGGGTTTTACAGCGCTTTTATTGGTCCGGGGTGTACCGCGAAGTAAAAGAGTTCTGCGGGTCGTGCCCCGAATGCCAGAGGGCTGGGCCTAAGGCCGTCCCAAAGGCCCCTTTGGAGCCCCTCCCCGTGATAGAAATCCCATTCGAGCGTATCGCCCTAGATCTAGTAGGACCCCTTGAGAGGACAAAAACGGGATATAAATACATTTTGGTGGTAATTGATTATGCCACCCGTTACTCGGAGGCAGTCCCCCTGCGGAATACCACAGCTCCTACTTTGGCTATGGACTTAGCAAAGATCTTCTCCCGGGTGGGAATACCTAAGGAGATCCTAACGGATCAAGGCACAAACGTAACATCCCGCCTTATGGGGGAATTATGCCAGCTACTTCAAATAAAAGCGTTAAAAACCTCTGTCTACCACCCCCAGATGGATGGACTAGACGAGAGATTTAATAAGACCCTTAAGGGAATGTTACGTAAGTTCGTGGATCAAGACCCTGGGGAATGGGATCGGATGTTACCAGCATTATTATTCGTGATCCGGGAGGTCCCCCAGGCATCCACCGGCTTTTCACCTTTTGAACTATTGTTTGGACGCCGACCACGGGGGATACTAGACGTGGTCCGGGAAAACTGGGAGGAACAGACTAGTAGAGTGCAGGGGGCCGTCCAGTATATCCTTAACCTCTGACAGAAGCTACATGAGCTAGTAGAGTTCGCCAGAACAAATCTAAGGGCTGCCCAAGAAAAGCAGGCTAAATATTACAACGGAGGCACCCGCCTACGAACTTTTGAGCCCGGGGATAGGGTACTTTTATTATTACCCACGCAAAACTCGAAACTGTTGGCCAAGTGGCAGGGCCCCTTCGAGGTGGTGCGGAAAATAGGAGAAGTAGACTATGAAATAAGGCTGACACGGGGCCGAGAAGGTACTAAAATTTACCATGTCAATCTCCTTAAAGCATGGAAAGAACGGGAGGGCCTGCTGGTGAATTCCGCACCTACTGGCTCTGACTTAGGGCCGGAGGCAACAAGCGACCCCTTCCCAGCACCATTCCAGATGGAAGTTACCCTGACTATGACCCAGAAGAGGGAAATGGAAGATATCTTACGGAGATTTCCAGATGTAATGACGGACCAACCCGGACAGACGACCGAGATATACCACCATGTCGCAACAGAACCCGGAAAAAAGGTACGGGACCAGATCTGTCCACTACCCCGGAAAATGTGGGAGATGGTAAAGGAAGAGGTACAACGCATGCTCAGGTGGGGGGTAATAGAAGAATCCCGCAGCGACTGGCGGAGTCCAATAGTGTTGGTCCCGAAACCCGATAAATCCTGGAGGTTCTGCATCGAGTTCAGAAAAGTGAACAACATTTCACGATTCGATGCATACCCCATGCCTCGGGTGGATAAACTACTTGATCGGCTGGGGGAAGCCCAATATCTTTCCACCATTGATCTGACACGAGGATACTGGCAGATACCATTAATGAGGAATTCGCGAGAAAAGACGGCGTTCTCAACCCCTTTCGGGCTATACCATTTCGTACGCATGCCTTTCGGTCTTCACGGGGCAGCTGCAACCTTTCAACGTTTGATGGACAAGATCCTGAGAAACCATGGACGATATGCGGCAGCCTACATCGACGATATCGTCATATATAGTAAAACCTGGCCGGAACATTTGCAACGAGTGGAGGCCATACTCAAGATGTTACAGGAGGCAGGACTCACGGCGAACCCGGCCAAGTGCCAATTTGGAGCCCGGGAGGTAACATACTTGGGGTATACTGTCGGGAGGGGACAATTACGCCCGTTGATTGATAAGATCAGAGCACTGAGGGACTACCCACCCCGAGAACCAAGAGGCAAGTGCGCCAGTTCCTGGGCTTGGCCGGGTATTACCGACGCTTTGTCCCCAGTGTCGCGACACTCGCTACGCCCCTGACAAATCTAACCCGAGGAGCAATGCCACAAAAGGTAAGGTGGACACCAGAATGTGAGGAAGCTTTCCGGGCCTTAAAAAACCGATTAACCCATGCGCCGGTCCTCACCCAACCCAATTTCAACCAACCATTTACTTTGCAAACGGACGCCTCGGAGACAGGGATAGCAGCGGTATTATCGCAGGGGGAAGGACCGGGAGAACACCCAGTTGTTTATATCAGCCGAAAGTTATTCCCCCGGGAGTGTAAGTATTCCACAATAGAAAAAGAAGCCCTAGCCATAAAATGGGCTATTGAGATGTTACGCTATTACCTCCTAGGAATCCGGTTTCGGGTGGTGACGGACCACGCCCCGTTGCGCTGGTTACAGACAATGAAAGACACCAACGCACGACTAATGAGATGGTACTTAACGTTACAACCGTATTCATTTGAAGTGGCCCACAGGGCAGGAACGCAACACCAGAACGCGGACTTCTTTTCGAGGCAATACGAGGGGGAGGAAAACGAGGATACAGAGACAACAGTGTCCGAGACAGAACATCAGAAATGGCTGCCCGTCGCAGGGAGCCATAGCCTGTAATACCTCTAAGGCTGGTATAGGGGGCTCTGTCTGTGAGGTGGAGTGTTTTCCATATAAGGGCATGTAAATTAATAATCTTCCCCTGCTCACTCCACCCATTGCAGTGAAAGATCAGCCAATGGGCTGACTTGTGCTCAGGCCTGCTATTCCACCCACTGCAGCAAAAACCAACCTATGGGGTGATAAGTTCACAGGCAATAAAACAGGCAGGCAGCCCCTCTCTCACTGGGGATTTGCATCGAGTGAACGCCTGGCCTGATCACCCAGACGCCTTGCACCCCCCGCTCTCGAGTCTTACTGAGCATACTCCGAGTTGGTCGACCCGAGTGGAGACAGTTTATGAGCATGTGACCGGTACTTGTGTTCCTGCTGTCTCCAGAACTGGTATACCCCCCCCCCCCCGCTGCCATCATCCCTATCCTAATTGATTTTTTAGTTGTCCTAAATTGATTTTTTGCTTGTCAAGTGACAGTGGCTAAAAAGTTACTAAGTTAGTTTATAAATAGTTGTGGTTTAGATTTTTTACTGTTTCCTTGTATAAAGTTGTGTAAATAATCAGCCCTATGGACAATACCAGTGTTAATTCAACTGTTCCTAACCCCTGGGCAGTTATTGGGAATTATTGTGATTTAGAAAAGCCTCAGGGAATTGTTTTGTGTTGTCTGGCAATCTGTTTAATTTTTGTTCTGATGATTGTCTGGCGTCATCAAAATAAAATCAGTTTGTGCTTTTTGAAACCCCCAGTTGTGGTCTCATCCTTTCCGGCATCCCTTCGAACCTCGTGTATTACGGGGACTGACAAACAGGTGACTTAAAGGGGGAGGTGACGGGGTACGGAGACCCCGCACCCCAAACCTGGGAGTCTGTGCCCTCTCAGAGGGGCCGCGGAGCGCGCACCGGCTGTGCGCCGGTTGCTCCCGAGCCGCGGCTCAGCTGAGTGGCACCGCGGCTCAGCTGATTGGCGCCGCGGCTCAGCTGGAGCGAGGCCGCGGCTCAGCTGGAGCGAGGCCGCGGCTCAGCTGGAGCGAGGCCGCGGCGCAGCTGAGACTGCCTCAGCCCCGCCGGTGGGACGGGGGCGGGGAGGAGGAGCGACGCAACGCACCGGACAGCGTGGGGGCGGGGCACCTAACCCCTCCCGGTGCGGCGGGAACTTTAAAACCCCGCCAGCCGCCGGAGGTAGGGGGGAGAGGAGTAGACTGCCCAGACCCGCTGGAGAGTGGAGGGATTCGGACGCTCCCGTGAACGTCTCCCCTGGGACGCTCAGACGCCATGAGTGCCGATACCCCTGAGAGGGGGTGGGGGAAGAAGGAAGTAGCCCAGGGCAGGGCGGCGAAGAAGCCCGTGGGCTGGCGTGTTTAGGGGCACAACCCCACCAGCCGGACGGAGACTGGAGTCTCAGTCCTTAGGGCCCTGGGCTGGGGCCCGTGAGTGAGGGCGGGCCCAGGCCCCCCTTTTTCCCCCATCCAAGGAAAAAGCAAATATTGTAAAGCCCAACGCGAGGAGACTAACCGACGGGCTTGGAGAGACAGCTGACCGGACCCCGTACTAGATTGAAAGGGGGTGGACATGGTCACAGAGCCCTATCCAGCTCTTGCTAGTTCAAAAGTGGAAGGCGCACAGGGAGCGTGGGGCTTCCTTTTGAAATGTTCAAGATCCCCACACTCTTGGATCTTGTACATTTCAAAAGGAAGCCCTGCAGGAAGCATGGGACCAGTGGGAGATCCCACTAGCCCTGAGCTCTCTGCAGCGCCTCAGCTTTTGAAATGTATAAGAGTCTCACTGGGGCTCTTGTACATTTCAAAAATAGAATCGCAGCAGAAGCATCACAAGCAAAGACTGTGTCAGTCCCTGCTCACACCATTTCCACTGTGCCTCTACCTCCCCAGTCCCGTGGAAACGGTGCTGGGGGAACTGGCTTTTAAGCTGGCTCCCCCCAGCACTGACTCCTGCTCCCCCCCTTGCTGCCTCTCTCTGACAGAGGCAGCAAGGGGGGGAAGGGAAGGAAGTGGCTAATCATCACTAGTCGACTATCCGATAAGCTTCTAATTATCAGATAGTTGACTAGTCTCTTACATCCCTAGGAAAGAGAGCAACTCCAGCCTTTTCTCACCACAGCAGCTTGGGGCCAGGTGAAAAGTGCCTCTGCATGGCCACTGCAGCTGGCACAGCCGGGGAAGAGGTGCATGTCCCCCAGCTTGGGGATAGACAGACACACAGAAATAAACTCTCTGAAATATGCGTAGGTACATGTCCCTTTCTCCATCCCTGTTCCCTGCTGGCCCAATAGGGTTATAGCTGTCCCAGTCCCCCTGTCCCTTACTACTCCCCTGTGGTCATTCTACAGCAGTGGTCACCAACCAATAGCTCAGGATCTACTGATAGATCTTGAAGCCTCTGACAGGTGATCCTGACTGGTTTGGCCAAGAGGCTATCAAGTGCCAGCATTTCAGCTGCGCTTCCCCCCATTGCTGCTCATCTCCTGCCCTTTGCCTTGGAGCTGCCCCTCCTGCTGGGGAGCCTCCTGTTTGCTGTGCAGGGCAGGGGAGGAAAAGGAGAGGTGCTGATGTCAGGTTGCCTCCTCCCACTCTGTATCCTTTCTCCACAAAGCAGAGAGGGGGCACAACAGGACTTGGAATGGAGAGAGTTTGCTGGCTACTTTAGGGAGTGGTGGAGGGCCAGGGCAGGGGTGAGCCTGCCTTAGTCCCACTGCACCACCACCCGGAGCCACCTGAGATAAGCAGTGTCCAGCTGGAGCCCACATCCCAAACTCCTACCGCAGTTATGAACCCCCTCCTGCACCCCAAACTCCCTTGCATCCAAACACCATTCCAGAGGCGGCACCTAGAACCCACTCCTACATCCCAACTGCCTGCCCCAAGAGCAGCCCAGAGTCCCTCTCACACTCCAGATCCCTTAATCCAAGACCAGAGCCTGTACCCCAACCCTCTGCCCTAGTCTGATGAAAGGGAATGAGGATGGGCAAGAAAGGGAGGATGGAATGAGCAGGGGTGGGGCTTCAGAGAACAGGTGGGAAGGAGGCAGGGCAAGGGTGTTTTTATTTGAGGTAGATCTTGGATTGTACTCAAATTCAGAAAGTGATCTTGTGCTTAAAAAGGTTGGAGACCACTGTTCTACAGTATAATTGTCCCTCCTACTGGACCTTTTCCATTTTATGAGAAAGAAACAAATTCCAGATGCATCCCATTTGTCATGGCACACCTAAGTTATGATAAGAGGCAGCTGCATATCAAATGTGGTGCTCTACCTCTTACCAGTTAGGAGGGGTTCTTGAACAAATGGACTCATGGACGGACAGACACACAAAGTTTCTAAAACATATAGTGGATTATTAACATTATATTTTATTATTGTCATACTGGCTAGGAGCCCGTCATGGGTCAAGACCTCAATGTGCTGTACAAACACAGTAAAAAAACAATTCCTGCCTAAAACAGCTTACAACCTAAGCATAAGATGAGAGCGGAGCCTGACCAGGTCAGACTATAGGAGCTTCTGCAATAGAATTAGATAAGTTCATGGAGGATCAATGCCCATTAGTTTAGATGATCAGGGATGTAACCCCATGTTTGGAGAGTCCCGAAATCTCTTAATGGCAGGGGATGGATCACTCAATACATTTCCATGTTCTGTTCACTCCCTCTGAGGCATCTGGTGCTGTCTGTGGTTGGAAGACAGTATACTGGCTGGCTGGACCATTGGTCTGACCAAGTATGACGGTACCTGCAGCCTTGAGGCAAGTAAGAATGCTGTGAATGAAACAGGACTCAGCAGCAACCCCTAGCACGTGCCTATTCCAGTCCATACGGATTTCCCTGATTGTGACTGCGGAGAAAGCTTTACAATGACATGAAAGCCTTTGCTGTGTTTTCCGAGCAACAGCTCTGAGAGAGGTGAGCTGCCCAGTCCAGCTCACTGGAAAGCTGAAAGTGGCAATTAAAACAGCAGCTTCCCCCTCCCCCTCTATTTCACCATTGGGCATTTAGCAGACACCTCCCGCTCAATGCCCTTCACTCACAATTCCAAGCCCACCCCCACCTCCATGGCTGCGCTAATGACTCCCCCACATTAGGGGCTCCCCATTCAGCCCCTTCTCTTCATCTCCTCCCCTAGTGAACGGCCCCCCCTCCCGGTCTCTCCCTTATCATTTCCCCAGCCCCTCCTCTCTCCATTTACTCTCCTGCTAACTCCGTGCCAAGCCAGCGTGCTTTGCGGGCACCACAAGCTGTACAAATCCTGGCGAGGTCCTATTGCCTGGCGCAGATCTGCCCGCTCTGGTCCTGCCGGGGCGATCGGACGCCTCGCTTCGGACACTTGCAGCAGCTCTATTTACGCCTCTCCGGAGGGAAGCGCTGAGGCTCATGCGCCTTGGCAGAGATGCGAGAGGCAGTTTCCCCGAGTCTCCTCCCCTATTCCTCCCCCCGGTTCTGCAGTCACTTCCTGCAGCTGTTTCCATCTGTGTCCGGTTGTACTGACTTTTCCGAATGCCGGCCCCTCAGACCTGGTGTAACCCGACTTAAGTTGTCATGAAAAAGGAAGAAAGGACGAGGTGAAGATATCAGCTGGGGATGTGCAGGGCTGGACAACTCCAGGTACAAGGGATTGCCTGCAGATTGCTTCTCTGAACCCCTCTTCCCAGGATCAGGGGATTCTAGTAAGTGCATTAGACTTGTGTGGATGCATTTATTAGGGTACGGGCAACAATAGGGAGATAAATGAACCACAAGCAGTGTTATGTGCGTGTTCCACGTGTTAGTCTGTGGGATTTTACATGTCTGTTTTGCATGTGAGTATTTTACATTGCATGTATATTTACAATGTCTGACTATTGCATTCTTTTTTGGATGCTTTGTTTTTGCGTGTATGTTTCCCAAATCGCACCTTGACATCTTGAATTCTCTCTTGAAGACCATTAAAAGTAATTACAGATTCATGTGATTTTGATTATAATCTAAATCCTGGGGGTTGTAAAGCCTCCAATGTTGCATAAATAATTTTTCTACAATGTCAGTTTTTACATCAGGATGCATAGTGCTATAATAATGTATTAGGTAACTGTCCCCTTGCCCTTAGGGTTGCCTGTTTTGCATCTACAGTAGTCTAGTGTCAGTGATCACTGTAATGAAAGTTGCATGCAGTATGTTTCCATTCTAATGCCCTGTGTTCAGTCACTTAGTACTGTATGAAACCTTCATTTTCCAGGCTGAGATTTGTCAGGCTTGGTCTCTGACCAAAGGTGAAAGTATTGAGAAAGTTTCAAGTAAAGACAAGTGCAACACAGAGGCACTGAGAAAGGGAAAGTAAGGGTTACACAAGTACATTCATTCTGGAGTAGGAGGAGCCTGGAGAAAAAATACTTTCTAATTTTAAAAATGAATTAATAGTGACTACAATAATAAGTTTACTGGCACCTTAAGGACTAACAATTTTATTATGGCATAAGCTTTCATGAGTGTAACTCTCATTCTCCCTTGAATTAATGAAAGCTTGTGCCGTAATAAAATTATTAGTCTTTAAGGTGCCATTGGACTCCTTGTTGGTTTTGCTGAAACAGACTAACAGAGCTACCTCTGAAACCTAAATAGTGACTGTCTGAATAACTCCATCACTGAAGCAGCTGGACACAGTCAGGAAAACTTGGCACAGAAATTTGGTTTAGCTAAGCTATAGCCTTTATAAAAATTGCACTCTGTCTTTGCAGAGAACACTTCATAAGGAATTTTCCCACTATGATGATAACATTTGTAGTTAAAGAAAGCTGTGCTTGTATGTATGTGCTTGACAAACTTAACTTTGCAGCGAACAGCTTTAGGGCCTAGACTGTGCCTGAGATAGCAGGAGTGAACATGGCACAAACAAAGGCTAGGTACAGTTGTGATCCCTGTGTTCAGGGAAGTGCAGGGCCAGCTCCTACCATACTTTCAGGGGTCACAGCACTCTAGGTGGGCTTACCCCTCTACATTGTCCTGTGGCACATACAGGAGGAAGAATACTGCAGCCCATAATTATGTGTAGCAATGGGCATGACTGTGACCCATGAGGCATTCTGTCTTCCTGGGGACCTGCAGCTCCAAGCTTTCCACTCCAGGTTGTTTTCAAGGCTCAACTGAGCCCTTATTGAAATAGGGCAGAGTATGATTTTTCTTACAAGATCTAAAAATCAAAAAGGAGTTGTATAAAAAGTGTAATCTAGGTCAAATTACAAAAGATGCATGTAAGCAAGTAACACAAGTATGCAGGGGCAAGATTAGAAAGGCAAAGGCACAAAACGAGCTCAATCTAGCTAGAGACATAAAGGGTAACAAGAAAAGAGTCTACAAATATATTAGAAACAAGAAGAAGACCGAGGACAGGGTAGGTCCACTACTCAGGGAGGAGGGAAAAACAATAACAGTAAACTTGGAAATGGCAGAAGTGCTTAACAACTTCTTTATTTCAGTTTTTACCAGGAAGATTGATGGTGATGGGATGACTAACATAGTGAATGCTAGTGGAAATGGGGGTAGATTTAGTAGTTAAAAAAAAAGTTAAAAATTACTTAGAAAAGTTAGATGTCTTCAAGTAACCAGAGCCTGATGTAATGCATCCTAGAATACTCAAGGAATTGATGGAGGAGGTATCTGAGCCTTTAGCTATCATCTTTGAAAAATCATAGAAGTCGAGAGAGATTTCAGAGGACTGGAAAAGGGCAAATATAGTGCCCATCTATACAAACTGAAATAAGAACAGTCCAGGAAACTACAGACCAGTCAGCTTAACTTCTGTGCCAGGAAAGAGAATGGAACAAATAATTAAGGAATTCACCTGCAAACATCTGGAAGATAATAAAGTGATAGGTAACAGCCAGCATGGATTTATAAAGAACAAATCATGTCAAACCAACCTGATAGCTTTCTTTGATAGGATAACAAGTCCTGTGGATAAGGGGAAAGCAGTGAATGTGGTATGCCTAGACTTTAGTAAGGCATTTGATACGGTCTCACATTATCTTCTTATCAATAAACTAGGGAAATACAACCTAGATGGGGCTACTATAAGGTGGGTGCATAACTGGCTGGATAACTGTTCTCAGAGAGTAGTTATTAATGATTTACAGTCATGCTGGAAGAGCATGACAAGTAGGGTTATGCAGGCATCACTTTGCATTGATTAGGCCTCAACTGAAGTATTAAGTCCAGTTCTGGGCACCACATTTCAAGAAAAACCTGGAGAAACTGGAGAAGGTCCAGAGAAGAGCAGCCAAAACGATATAGAAAACATGACCTACGAGGGAAGACTGAAAGAACTGGGTTTGTTTAGTTTGGAAAAGAGAAGACTGAGAGGGGTCATGATAGTAGTTTTCAAGTATCTAAAAGGAAAGTATCTATAAGGAGAAGGAAGAAAAATTATACTCCTTGAACTCTGGTGATAGGACAAGAAGCAATGGGCTTAAATTGATTCTATGATTCTATGATTCTATGAAATTAGAATCATGCTTAAAGTTAATTACATACTGTTTCTCAAATAAGGTCATGTCATATTTTTTCCTACACATTGTAATACTGTGTATGATAGCCAGAGTTCATGAAAGTAATAACACTTCTTTCACAAGACACAGCAGATAGGGCTTGCTTCTCATTTACTCTAAAGCTACTTTAGATTGTGCTTGCTATGTAAAGTAGGCTTAAAGTGAGGGTAAACTATATTTACATCTAATGTAAGGTCACTTTTCATTGCCAGAATGGTGTTAAGTGCTTTCACTGCAAATGAAAATCAGCCTATTATGTATAACAAAGTATTAATACAAATTTGTTGGCAGATCCAGGTACCTAAATGTGTAACTACATTAATTTATTGGTCCAAATTGTGATACCATTGATCACAAATGAATAACTCTTTGTTCCACCTGTCATTCCATTGAAATTAATGGGAATAACTGCTGAGTACAGTACTATTAAATATGAGCAAGGAGGGGCTGTATTTGTCCCAGAGTTAATATAATTAAACCCTGAGCTGAAACCATGGTAAACTATACTGGTGGTTAGAAAAAAATATAGTACATATTTTTTGACTCAATTATTAAGATATTTATAGAGAGAAGAATTTATTTATAAAATTAAAACCAGTGTGCAACACTTTGGCTATGTCTAGACTGCATTGCTTTTTTTGGGATACCAGAGGTATCCCGGAAAAGCAACGCTATGTCCAAGGAATGAAAAAGCAGACGTGCTCTTTTGTCATCCCTGTAAACCTCGTTCTACATGCAATAAGGGATGTGTCGAAAGAGCACTTTCTTTCAACATTTGGCGCTGTGAAGACGTGCCAAATTTCAAAAGAGCCTCTTTCAAAAGTAAATCAGAAAAAGATACACAATTTACATACCGCAAATTACATTTCTTTTTCCAATTTAACATTGCAGTGTAGACCTAGCCTTTGCAGGACTGTGCCCTCAAACAATAAGGATTGTTCTTATCATTGAGATAATGAAAAGAGTAAATATAAACAAATTTTAAAAATGAGAAGCAACACTCATGTGAGTAATAGCTGTGCATAAAGGGTCATAATCTACTCCTAAGACTGTACAGAACATTTTATGGTAGTATACTGTATTATTCTGAAACAAAATGTCATATAATTCAAGATTGTGCTGTAAAAGGATACAAACCAAAGGGCAATGTTAAGGCTGTAAGAGCAACCTTAATTGTGTAATTTCCTTACAGTTCTCTTAACATAGTTTTGGGTGCAATTATATTAAAATTCAGACACTGTGCTGAGAAGGGATGAAATGTTAATGAATCTTCAGTTCTGTGAGCTCTGAGCAATCTTTATTCCTGGAGCAAAACATTCCTGAGCCGAGACTTCAAAGCATGATGTATTTATCATTTTCATTGACTTAACAGTGATATGATTTTCTTCCATTTCCTGAAGTCATTGCTGTTACAGACATTTCATATGAGCGGATGTTATATTAAGGCATTGTACTGACATTGCACTGACTTGTACTGACATTGTTTTACCAATCACATTTTAACACTATAATTTGATTATTATTTGCTTGCAGTGTCAATATGATAATATAAAAATTGGTCTGTTTCTTAAGACAGTCCACGTTCAAATGCTCCTTTGAGTGGAAGTGACAGGACTCCCTGGGAGAAATTCTGATGTAATTAAAATTGATGGAAGTTTTGCCTTTGACTTTAATGAGGCAAGGATTTCACTTCCTGGGTTTTGCCTATAAGGTCAAAGAGCACACCCACAAATGGTAGACTACATCTTTATGTGTGGGTCATCTCTGTTGGGTAGTTCAACCATCATCTTATCTATACCAATACAGACGCTGTACCAGTGCTACAGATTCATGGCCTTGGAAGCTATTGAACCCTGTGGTTTTTCTGTGATCTCTCTATTGGTGCTGGGTGATACCCAGACTGCCTTTCCCCTTGCTGTAGCATCTCCGTTTCCTGAATATGGAGACCACTGTGGTTTAACGGTGCTTGCCAGGTGTCATATTCCACCTTTTCTGGGAACAAGTTTGAGAAAGCTGTGCTTAATATAAGTCCAGGAGTATTTGGACATTAGTGGAATCCTGGATAGTTCTCATTTTAGGTATTTTTCAGGCTCATGAATTACCTCCTACTGGTTTTAAACTACGGTCATGTAGCCCCCAAGGAGATTACCTAGATTCCTGGGGCTCTGTCTGCTGGCAGTTCAGGGAGAGGCACACTGTCCCTGGTAGGGAGGGGGAGCCAAGGCAAGCTCAGAGTTTGCCAGCAACCAATAGGAAGTGAGATGCCCCTCCTGGAGAGTTCAGGAGAGGGGAGAAGCCATTTTTTTGGAGGAAGTCTGCAGCCAGCCAGGGCAAGGGCAGGGCTGGCTGTGTGGGGAGCTGGTAAGCCCCAGGCCTGCATGCAGGGTTCCTCCTGAGAACTGGCCTCTAGGGACCCAAAAGCAAGATCCTTCAGCTGGGCTTTTCCTTTCTCCACTCCTGATTCCCAGTTTGCAGAATTTGATGGGAAACTTCCCCAGCCAGGCTGAGTTAGCCCCCAGCTCCCTAGGTGAGACCAGTCAGCACATGGTCAGCTCTGCTCTGTCTGCTAGTTCAGGTTTGTGGCCTGCTGTGTGTGTGTGTCTGGACGCTGGGCTAGGAGACTACAGTTTGGATTTTAGTACAGTTGTGTAATCTGCCCCTTGAGCCCTGCACCCCTTTGTGGTGAGGGGAAATCCTGGCACCGAAGCAGCCTGATTCCCATCTGAAGAGGATCCTTGCTAGCAGACATTAGCCCTCTGCAGTGACTGAGGAGTCCGGCGTCATCTCTGAACCTGAGGATCGTTCATGGAGTTTGTGAGTGCACCATCTTTTAGTCAGTCAGTTTGGAATTTGTTTTGGGGACTCCCGGAACTGTGTCCTCAAGCCAGGGAGTAAGGGTTTGGGGATTTTATAACCTGCTGCATATTAAACCTGTGGAGGGATTTACTACCTTTCCCGCTTGTGAGTCCTTTGGGCTGTACTGAACCCAGTCAGCCACACTGCTAAACCGCTGCAGAGAAGAATTTTGTGGTCATAGGTCAAGAGCTCCAACGAAGGACGCGTACCAACGGGACACTAATCTTACATTTGCTACATCAAGTCATGTGATGGGAGCAAGTCACAGGTATTAGTAGCATGGGCACCCGTGAACCTAAAAATAGTGTTTTACCCAGTTATGTTATATTTAACTCCTGTTTAATGTAATTATTGTGTTGAATATATTGTATGTGTTTGTGTTATTTCTTGGAAGTCTTCAACTATCTGGCAAGTAAGTGGGGATTACCCTGTGGTTAGAATTTTCCTCCCAAGCTGCCCTAGTGACCATGCCAGGAAGGAGTGAGGGGGGGTGTAGGCACCGCCAAATAAATTCATAGGGAAAAATAAAGAGGATACACCCTACTGAGTGGGTGGCAGGATCCAGAAGAACCCAGACCTGTCCATCAAAACCTGTAAGCAGATTGGCATTAAAGAAGGTAACCAGGTGGAAAGGGGGCGCTACAGTCAGTTTGTCATTTTCGTTGTGGTGGATTTCTTCACATCTTTTGATATGAGTGACCATGTTTGCTGCTTTGACAGCTAAGGAACATAGGCAGAATGTCTGGAGCTGCTCTGCAGAAAGGAGTCAGTCCATGGTGAAGAGATGAGATTTGAAATGCTTTGTCCTTCAAAGGCCTCTTTATCACCTATGTCAGGGGTTCCCAAACTTTTTGACATGGGGACCAGTAAATCCATTCACTAACTTTTGGAGGACTGGTAACGTTCATTTGCATATTTGCATATTCATTAATCAAATGATGAATATTCAAATAAATTGTTTCTGGTCCTCCCAAAACCCCCAGTGCCAGCTTTAGTAAAGCTTTTGATATGGTCATCCACAATATTCTTGCCAGCAAGTTAAGGAATATGGATTGGATATATGGACTGTAAGACAGCCAGAAAGCTGGTTAGACCAGGGTTTCCCAAACTTTTTACTTTTTTTTCAGTACTGTTTTTTGCAGCCCAAAAATATAAACACATAAAAACAAACTGAGAAAATACCAGACCTATAACATGTCTGGTATTTTCTCTTTAGGTAAGTTGTATTATTACTAGATGTATCAGTTTGTAGTTTCGAGCTGCCTGGCTGGTAAATTTGCTCAGGCTGCATGAGTGTGTCTACCAGCCAGACAGTTCGCAACTACTCGAGGGTGTGTGAGTGTGGGGGGGGGAGGAACAATAGAATCCCGGGGCCGGACTAACTCGTGCTTTGTGGGGAAGGGGGGCAGTGCCCCGAGATCTACGTAACATATGGCTGGGTCAGTCCTGCTCCCTGCAGGCCAATTCATTCCCCCCCCCCCCCGCTCCCTGCGCTGCGCCTCTGGCCAGCCCCACTTCCCCCAACCCCCTCCCGGGCAGCCAGTACTCCCCCGCTTCTCCTCCCAATCTCCCTTGGCCAGCCCCGCTTCCTACGTCCAGCCCTCCTTCCGGCGGCCGCTTCTCCCCCCCCATCTTCCCCAGCCAGCTCCCTGCCCCCGACTTTGCGCCCCCCAGCAACCCTGCTTCTACCAGCCTCCCAATCTCCCCAGCCTGCCCCGATTCCCCTGTCCAGTGCTGCTTCCGGTGGCCGGCTCTCCCCTCCTCCTCTTCCTCCCTTGAGGCATACCGGGGAGATCGACAAATGCCTTTGATGACAACCGCGGAGCGTCCAGACTACAGCGCTGAGCCGACAAACAGCTGATCAGCGCAGCGCAGCAGCCATTTTAATTTAAATGAAGCAGCGATTATTTAAATTGTGGCTTCATTTGGGTATGTCTAGTAAACTAATCTACATGGCTCTGGCGACAGAGCCATGTAGTCCAGACATATCCTCTGTGTTGCTCTGCTCACCCCAACTCTGAGCCTGGACCAGAGAGACCAGAGCTTCTGACCCAGCAGGACAGGAAGGCGAGGAGCCTTACAGGGCAGGAAGGCAGGCATCAGGGGCTTAGTCAGCATTTTGGGGGACAACCCCAAAGGGACTTCTGTGATCCAACCCATCACACTTCCCTCTTGGTGTCTTTTAGAACAACCTGTTCCCTCTAATTGCTACTTTTCCATCCATTCCCTTATTTCCTCTTTAGCATCTACATTGATCAATCTCAAATATGTTTCAGTTGTTAATTTTCGTGAAGTTCTTTGAGTTTGTTTAGATCTGCAGAACTAAAACATTCAAAGAACTTTATTTTCTACCCATTTCCAAAGAGGTGTATATGTGTGGTTCATTTATGTTTTTCCCTCCGTTAGTCCCTAGAACAGTGATCCCCAACCTTTTTGGGTAGCGGGTGCCATGCGGGGCTGCCGGACCGCCTGGGAGCAGGGACGGGGCCGTGCAAGCGCCACGCGCCCGGGGGGCTGTGCATGTGCTGCATGCCCAGGGGTCGCACATGCGCCGCGGCTGCGCATGCACTGTGCCCCCAGGGCCAGCACCGTGGATGTGCTGCGCGCCCGGGTTGGGGGCCGCACATGTGCTGGGTGCCCGGGGGTGGGGCTGCGCATGCGCCGTGCTCCTGGGGGTGGCGGTAGGCGGGCGCGCATAAATGCCCCGGCAGGTGCCATGGCGCCCACGGGCACCGCGTTGGGGACCACTGCCTAGAAATACTCAAAAAACTTTAAAGCAATATTGCTGAATGGAACTTGAGCTTTGGTTATACAGCTGGTTCCTTTATAGGCCCAGGGATCTTCTTACAAGAATCCTGTTGCAGGACTGAAGTCTGTGTGCAAAAGCAACAACAAAAATGCATAGGGATAACATTTTCAAAAGTGCCTTCATGGGTCAGGCGTCTAAATCCCATTTTCAAAAGCGACTTAGACTTCAGACCTAGGAACCATTCACTTTCCGTAAGACATAAGATTCCCACAGGCTAGAATTTGAAAAGTATTTAGGCTAGGGATGTGAAAGGTTAACTGTTGGGGGCTGGAGCAGCTCCCCGCCTGCTGCAGCAGGGGGCTGTTCTAGCTCCACTAGGCCCACTGTGGACAGGGGCTGCTCTGGCTGCCTGGAGCAGCCACTGTCCACGGCAAGCCTGGGGGAGCTGTAGGCATGGGCTGCTTCGGCTGGGCTGGAGCAACCCCTTCCTGAGGCAGCGGGAGTAGGAGACTGCTCCAGCCCTGCTGCGGTGGGCTGAAGGGTGGCTTCGGTCCAGCTGGGCCAGAGCGGCCCTCCTGCCTATCCCCTTTTTAATTGGTTCAACATCATGTTTAACCGGTTGACCAATTAAATGGGATTTTACATCCCTAATTTAGGCACCTACAGATGCAGATAGATGCCTCAGGGGATTTTCAGAAGTGTCTAAGCAGGTTAGATGCTGACTTTATATTGTTTTAAGCAGGAGGTCAGTACCTAATTTCCTTAGGTGCTTTTAGAAATCCTATGAGGCCTCCATGTGCATCATTAGGTGCCTAAATATCTTTGAAATCTGGTCTTCAGGATAGTATCCTCAAAGGTATTAATACCTCTCTGGTTCTTAAGCCCAGATCCTAAGTCATGTTTCAAAATGGGACTTAGGTACCTAGGATACTTTTGAAAATGTTATCAGCAAAATAAATTTAGGATTGTCTGTTTTGAAAAGTAAAGGTTAGTCCATGTACTAAATCACTTTTGCTTAAATGTAGCACAAATTTGGCACCCCAGAATGGAATTTTAGCTTGATACGATTTGCAATGGCCAAGATATCAAATTCTTTTTATTGTTAAGCGGGGTTATAATGAGAAGCTAATACAGGTTGAACCTTTCTAGTCCAGCACCCTCAGGACCTGACTGGTGCCAAACAGAGAATTTGCCAGACCATGGAAAATTTGCCATTGACCATAGGTCAATATTGTCTAGCAGCATTACCAACACTTCCACTGCTTACTGGACTCTTAGAAGACATTTATGGGTCAGTTAGTGTTCTGTGCTGTTATTTAGCTCTGAGAGCAAGGACTGGTGGCTGTGAACAAATTTTATGGGACCGCAAGAAACTTGGCTACACCCATGATAAGTGGACATCTGGCTAACTAAAATCATGACAAACCCCAGATATTGTCAGACCAGAGAGTGTCAGACTAGAGAAGTTCAACCTGTATAATCTTAACGAAAGTGGCTCTGCCTTGATTGACACTAGTACTTCTACTTTGCAGTAACCTAACAATGTTCATCCCAAGGTTTCAGCACGATTTGCAAACATCAATTAATTAAGCCACTTAAAGCTTCTCATTAGAAATTTGAGAGTGCTCCTAAGACTTGATTTGATTGAGAAATAAAACAGGTAAGAGCTAATAGGAGATAATCTCCCAAACCTAAGAAAATATGAAATAAATTTAATATTGCATTGTATTTTGTACAATCCAACAGAAGCAGAGACGATATCCAAATGCTTTCAAAAGCAAATGCCTCAGGAAAAGGATAGGTATTACATGGAATGAAATGATAACAATTGAGGATATTTGTCAAAGTTCCACAACTTTTTAAAGCCAAAGTTATCCAGGAGAGAAGATGGAAATATTTGGAACGTATTAAGAATGAAGCCAGAGCATCTGCAGTGGCAGGGGTATGATTGGACAGCTGGAAGAACACACAAGAGAGGCAGAAAGAATTTCTCCATCCAACACTAGAGAGAGGGATGACTTATGAGCTTTAACATAGGGGCATGCTAAGAGAAGCCCGGGATAGACGGAAGGCAGGGTCTTGTTCATGCGCTGATGTTCAAGAGTGTAAGATACTTGCTGTGGCAAAGCTCTGGCTGTGTCCCAGGGGTCCTGTGTTTCCTGGTGGTTAGTGTTTGCCTCAGAGGCTCACTGTGACCCTCCACACAGCCGCTGGCCCTTTAACTAGAGGCAAAGGTCACAGCCTACTGAGCTATCCTCATCATAGGTTAGTACATGGCTACTTAACATGCGGCCCGGGAGCCACATGTGGCCTGCGGCCCATTTGTTTTCAGCCCACAGTGCGGTTTGGGTTTACATGGGGCTCAAAACGCAGCCGACAGGTGAGATCCTTTGAACATGGCCTCCACTGGGAACATGCTCCACAAATTCCTGGACTGTCATTTCTCATTAAAAGTCCTGTCATATGGGTGGAAAATCGGGTAAATATTGCATTTTATTAATATCAGCAGAAATGACTTAAATGGGGCCTGCATGTTGTGTAGTCTTGCCTTAATCTTTGTATTCATGCTGGTCAGTATGAAATAAGCTATTTGCATATATTTGCATGTATATGCAACTTAAGTTGCGGCCCTTGGTATATTCTGTGAGTATCATTGTGGCCCCTAGGGCTTCCAAAGTTGAGTAGCCCTGGGCTAGTACATAGTTTGGGGTGAAACTCCTCCATAGTTCTGGTCCCTCCCTCACAGGGACAAACACTGTAGTGGTGTGGGGAGGGTTGGGAGGAACCCAGGCCTGCCCCCTATTCTGGATTCCAGCCCATGGATCCTAAGGGAGTGGCAACTAGCAGAGTTTTCTCCATTTCCAATCTTTGTAGCTTTTCCCTGGGCCACTTCCCCAAACAATCCCTCCGAGTACCTACTCCCTAATACCTGAGCAATCCTTTCTGTTCCTCCACAGCACTTTACCAAACTCACAGTCCTTATTCTCAGAGCACCTCCTCATTATCAGTCCTTGGCCTTTCTTCTACCCTTTCTGATGGGAAGCCATTTAAACTGGTCCCAGCAGGACTTAATTGTCTGCAGGTGCTCTGATTTAGGGATGTGAAGGAATAGTCGACTAGCCGCTTCCCCACCCCCTAGCTGCCTCTGTCAAAAGAGGCAGCAGGGGGAAGGGAGGAGAAGAAGAGGGGGTATTTCAAAATGGCAGCACCACATGGAGCCCGGGATCAGCTGGGGTCTCCCTAGCTGATTCCAGGCTCTGTGTGGTGCTGCTGCTTTGAAATGCTGCTGACCCCGGGCTGCAAGCGGAGCTTTTGCCTTTGAAGTGTAGCAACAGGCCTAGGGTGGAGGCACCCTATCAACTAATTGAATAGTCGATGCAAAATGCATCGACTATTCGATTAGTCAATTACCTGATATTTAACATCCTTGCTCTGATTAGCCTGCTGCTTCAGGCAAGCTCTTAATTGGCCCCAGGTGCCTTCCCGCCTTGATTATGGGGTAGCCGTGCCTGGCCAGTTCACTCAGGGTACAGAAACATATTCACCCAGTTTCCTATATATTTGCCCTCCACCAAGCTACTGTAGCCAGCTGCCCTGGGTCTGCCACATTAGTAAGTGAAGGCACAGAGAAATTGTCTAAGGTCATATCGCAAGACAGTGGCAGAGCTGGGAGTGGAATCCAGAAGAGATGACTCCTGGTAGCTTGTTCTAACCAGAAGTCACCAGAGTCTCCCTGAGTGTTTTCATTTACTGGAGAAAAGTTAATTTTGATGCATCGACATTCTATAAAGGTTTTGTCTGGGGTTTACTATTCACAACACACACAACCACTTCCAAATGATTGACAAGGTACTAAGTAACAAATATTGCAAAAATGTCTTTGACTGTGAACTCTTTGGCACTGGGCCCACCACTTCTTGGATTTTGGGAAAGGACCTAATATTGCACTCGTTTGCCCTTGGAAGCACTGTTTCAATGGGCTTCTGCATGAGCTCCATGGTGAGCCACTATGCAAACAAATGTAGGCTCAGAGCCTCCTACGGTAACACAAATATGGCAGAATGATATTTTCTTGCATCTGGAAGCCCATGCTTGATGAGTTCTCATTTAGTTTGCTGCTCAGATATTATGAGTTCTTAGTAGTCCACTTAAATTTCCAGGAGGCTGTCATTGCCTCTATTAACAGCGAAACCTCATATTCTAATCAATGTCGTCTGACCTATAAAATATCTGGGGCTAGATTTACAGGCTCACTGCAGCAGCTTTGCACCGCTCCAATGAAGCAGAGTCTATAAAGTCATCTTAACTGGCTAGTTAAACAGGGTTGATGGCTGCTTTGCATTGTTGGAGGGACACCAAGCAGCTGGAGTGAAACTGGCAAAGTTGGCACCGATCTTGGGCGTTCACACTGTGAAAAGGATGCCGTTTATTTGAGCCCATGTCTTTTTTTTTCTGGTTCAGAGCTGAAGAAGAGCCTTCCTCCTTCAACAGTAACATGCCCGCAGTCCTCTCAGCCAATGATTCTTTTGCAGCAGAAAGGACATCCTCCTCTTCCTCGCTCTGAGAAGCCTTCATCTCCTCCTATGTCAGTGGCCGCAAGGCCAAGAGCCAACTCACCACTGTCCCCGCAGAAACCTTTTGGACTGGGGCCGTCCTTGCAGCACTCACAAGAGGAGCAGTTTGCAAAGGGAGTGGAGCAGGATCCTGTGCTGGAGGAACTATGTAAGCCGCTGTGTTGTAAACTTTGCAATGTCACTCTGAATTCAGCACAGCAAGCCCAGGCTCATTACCAGGTGAGGAGACACACAGGAAGAAAGATATTTAGATTCATTGTTCCTGGGAGGCACCTCCCACATTTTCAGTATGAAACGAGATGTCGGGCAAGACTTACGAATCATGGGGCCTCACGCTGCCATAAGTGAGGGAGTCGTGCCCGGAGCTTCCTCCCCTGGTGGTCTCACTGCCAGAGGCAGGCAGGGTATGGAGGCAGATGAGGCTCCTCTTTTGGATCCCACCCTAGAAGGAGGGTTACTGACGCTACACAAGGTCTAAGAGTGGAGCTCTAATGAGTTACTTATCTTAGTTGTGCTTTAGGCTGGAGCTCATCATAGTTTTTTCATCAAAACTTAACCTCCCCCCGCATGAAGAATGTTGCCTTTTCGACTAAAATAACATTTTTAATGGAAAATTTTTATTTAAGTCGAAGTATTTCATCCCTCCCCCAGCAGAACCAGAAAGCAAAACCTGATTTCTTTTGTATAAATGCTTGATTTTCAAAATAGAAAATAATTTCACATGTTGTTTTTCAATTAAAAAAATACTGACCCTAGTGCTGACATTCCCTAACTTGCTTTACTCAAGGCCTTGAAAAGATGAAGGGTTAAAGAAGCCGTTTTAGGAGTTGAGGTTTGTTCTTTTTACCAAAATGTGTTGAATCATCTGCAATATTGCCAATTCCAAGTGTTCAGAAACCATACATCCTAGAATGTTAAAAAAAGGAAAGCTGAGATTCTCACATAATCGCCTAAATCAAGGAGCCAGGACTTTTAAGAAAAAACCCCAAATATCACGAGACTCATGATAAAATACTGAGAGTTGGAAGCCTTGCATCTTTTTCCACAAGTAGTCTTTGGCTACACAGGAAAGGTGGACAAATCTATTTAATAAACAAGTAGGGACGTATACAACAGTGGCCCTTGATCTTAATACAGTTTCACTCCTACTGCCATCATTTAATTTTCAGTTTAATCCTCTGCACTATAACCAAAAACCTTAGAGGCCAGGTTCTCCTCTACACTAGGCACATTTCCATTGTCCTAGCAGTGTAAAGAGGCTGTAAAACAGTCTGCCAATGTAATTTTCTCATCCTAGAACAGGGGTTCTCAATCTTTTTGGATTCACTCACTTGCTTTTTTAAACTTAGAGCCACTGCCTCCTTAAAAAACATGACTTTCCCAAGTAATCTAGATGGAACTGGGGCCATTAAATGTATTGATTCCAGTAAAAGGGATTTTACCGTGATTGATTACTGTCCATAAGCTAGGACTAGCCTAACATTTGAAAAGTATGTATTTTAGTTTCCACAATGCTTTCAGATCACCATTTCTCAATTTCAGCATCACAGAGTGCTAGTTGGCATTGTAACCCTGAGAACCAGGATGCAATACCATTCACTAGGCCTTGTTGCCCGTCCAGTAGATGGAGCAGCAACTGAGCTAAATCGGAGGGAATGGGATTGGAAGCCTGTGGGAGCACTATAAGGTGAATGAGAAGGCTCATCATACTCCGCCTCCCCCGCCCTGAAAGTCTGATTAGGTCCTAGTTGAGGAAGACTGTACTAGAAGTTTTCTTCAAACTGCCAGATTGGCATAAAGGGCCCTTAGTTAAAATGAGAAATCTGGTACTAGATTCCCCCTTTAAAATGGAGGGGAAGAGGCGATTCCTCAGTTCAGCTAAGGCCAGCTAGGGTTGCCAGATGTCCAGTTTTCACACGGACAGTCCGTTATTTCTGGCCCCTGTCTGATAAAAAAAAACCCAGAAAATACTGGACATGTAAAATGTCTGGTATTTTCTGTTTTTCTTGGATGGAAGAATGTGGGGACATTGTTACATTGTTTCCCTGGCTGGTCTGGTGTGGATGGGAGGAAGCAAAGAGCGTGTGGATTTTTAAAGGCACAGTGACCTTTTTGTCCGTCTCCCCCTGTTCCCCCCTCCTTTTTTTTTTGCTCAATCAAATTTTTTTCCTGCCGTTTTCGGGATTTTTGGTGAAAGCATCTGGCAAGCCTAAGGCCAGCAAAAAGTTCTGATTTTCCTTCCAGTTCTAATTTTAAAAGATATTTTTTAAAAAATACTAATTACGCATCTTTTCTCCCATCGTGGCTGCTTTTAGCAGTGGATGCCAGTTTAGCAGGTGTATATCCTTGGGGTGTGGGAGGTGGGGGAATTAATTGAGCAGGCTCTCTTGAGACTGAGGAGTGCGCTCTGTGAAACACAGACAGCAGGGGGCACTATAAGGAGAAATCATTCCCTTTGCTCTTAGACCATGCCATACATCTGGTTCATTTGGACTTTCCTGGTCTTTGAGTAGGACTTGACTACACAAACTGGGGTGTGGTATATGCCAGACACCATTGGATTAGCCAGCTTCTCTATCTGGCTGCATATTTCTTTTGTTATGGTTCATGCTATGGGTCCCCAGAGATCCTCGCTCCTTCTGTGCTTCAGACTGGTAAGAACACCATCATATTGGAGACACAACTTCCAACAACTTCTAGATATCATAATTTGGGGTGGCTGGTCTAATAGTATTGAATTCACTGCTGCTTCCCAAGCCAAAGAGAGTGCCAGTTTACTGACCTTCTGGGTATGTTGCAATAGTTTCCATTTAATTTTTTCTGGAGGAGTGTACTGCACAGGGAGCGCTGAGCATCTTTCTATATTATTGGGATGGATTTTCAAAAAAAGCTTCTAATTTTTGCAGGCAGAATTCTGTAGTTTCATCGCTTAGGTTTGCTGGCTGGCCTGGAAAGTAGGGATGTCATAGTGTAGCCGGTTAAATGATGAACTGAAGTGGATGCTTATCAGTTAATAATACTACTGGCTAAATACAACCTCCCCACAATCCATGGCTCTGCTCAGTAAAATTTATAGTGGGCTGGCTCAGTCCCAGCTTGCACTGGGACCGGGAGCTACCCCTGCTACAGCTGTGCATGCAAAGTAATTTAGGAGCTGGTGGGCAGGCAGCCTGGCTCGGTCCCAGCTCACGCCGGATCCCCGGAGCTACCCCCGCTGTGGCTCTGCAATAACATGCACATAGCTCTCAGGACTGAGCCAGCCTGTCTGCCAGCCGGCTCCTAAATTATTTTGCGTGCAGAGCCACAGCAGGGATAGCTCCCAGGACCTGGTGCAAGCTCCTAAATTCCTTGGCATGCAGAGCCGTGATGGCGGTAGCTCCCGGACCCAGCACGAGCCAGGTCTGAGTGCTTGCAGTGCTATTCCTCATCGATGAGTTGTGTCGTCGACACAATTTTTGTTGACTACACGATTAACGAATTACACGCTTCTTAACAACCCTACTGGAAAGCATGTCCCGTGCCATCTCAGGAGCCTCTCTGTTCCCAGGTCGTCTTCAGAAGTCTCCTCCCCCACGCTCCTGTCCCTTCAGGCATAGTTCCACGGTACAAGCTGCTTTCTGCAGGCTGCTCTGTGGTTTCTTTCCCAGAAAGGAAACACCCAACTACCTCTGTGCCAGGTCCCCTCTCCCTATTGCCTTGCTGCACTCTCTTGATGGAAGCCATCCAGGTTGGTTCTTCACAGCTGGATCTAATCATCACTTCAGGGGCCACAGTATGGCTTTTGGCTCCCCTCCATCCTTTCAGTGCTAGTGTGGGGTGCATGCCCCCATCACAGAACCAGGCCCTGCCAGGTACTGAGCAACTCCTGCAGAATGTCAAGCACTGTAATCTCTTATTGCAATCAATGGGAGTCGAGATTGCTCGGCCCCTCTCAGGATCAACGCCTGTCTCTGAGCTGCTAGTGTCATGAGTGCATTTAAATGTCCGCCTCTTAGCTGAGTCCCCTGGCTGCGAGATACAGGTGGGATGCTGCTGCCTGGATAGTGATTAATCCGAGTTCTATTTCCAGGGTAAAAACCATAGTAAGAAACTGCGGAATTACTATGCTGCAAATAGTTGCCCAGCTCCTGCCAGAATGAGCACTTCAGTGGAGCCTGCTGTGCCTCACATTGTCTCTCTTCCAGCTCAGGTAAGACCCCGGGGAGGTGGCTGAGGGCGTGCTGTGCCTGCTTTGACCAAGGTAACTAGCCTCATGCTCTGGGGTGGGATTGCACCAGGGGTCAGAGGAATTTTCCCCTCTGTGTCCAGCATGGTGCCATTAGCCCCGTGTATGTGCTTTTACCAGCAATGCTGGAACAATTTTCATAGAATCCTAGGGCTGGAAGAGACCTCAGGAGGTCATCGAGTCCAGCCCCCTGCCCAAAGCAGGACCAACCCCAATTAAATCATCTCAGCCAGGGCTTTGTCAAGCCGAGACTTAAAAACCTCTAGGGATGGAGATTCTGCTACCTCCCTAGGGAACCCATTCCAGTGCTTCACCACCCTCCTAGGCTGTGTCCAGACTCAGGGGTTTTTTCGGGAAAAGTAGCCTTTTCCCGAAAAAACTTCCCCTGCGTCCAGACTCAAGCCGCGTTCTTTCGAAATTATTTCGAAAGAACGCGGCTTTTCTTTCGATGGCGGTAAACCTCTTTTTACGAGGAAGAACGCCTTCTTTCGAAAGTTCCTCTTTCGAAAGAAGGCGTTCTTCAATGTAAATAGGGCTTCCTCGAAAGAGAGCATACAGACTCGCTGGGTGCTCTCTTTCGAAAAAGCGGATTGCTCTTTCGAAAGATCCGCCTGCAGTCTAGACGCGATCTTTCGAAAGAGGCTCTTTCGAAAGAAGCCTGCAGTCTAGACATAGCCCTAGTGAAATAGTTTTTCTTAATATCCAACCTAGACCTCCCCCACTGTAACTTGAGACCATTGCTCCTTGTTCTGCCATCTGTCACCGCTGAGAAATAAGGATGTTAGCGAGTAGTTGACTCACTACCCTTCCCCCCCCCATCTTGCTGCTTCTATAAGAGGCAGCAAGGGGTGGAGAGAAACAGGAGCTGGTGCTGGGGGCGAGCTGGCTTAAAAGCTGGTTCCTCCCAGCACCGTCTCCATGATACCGCCTGCCCACCTCCGCTGCATCTGTCAGAGGCATGGGGGCGGGGAGGAGAGGGGTGGAATAGGGGAGGCTTCTCTAGCAGCATCACTAAGAGTAGTAAGAGGGGCTGTAGTTTCTCAGCAGCCCACGGGAGGTTCTTTGCTGGATCGGAGTCCAGTTTGGGGGCAGATGGTCTGAAAGCATACCTCCCTCAGTGCTGTGGAATCACCTTTCAGGGGTAGGCAGAGGAATCAAGCCCGCGAGGTAGCTGGAGGGGGGAGCAGGAAATGCCAGAGCCATTGCAGAGGTACAGGATCTCTGCACAGAGAGCACCTGCTCTCCAGAGATCTGTGTGGATCTTAGGAGATGTACAGAGTCTGAGGGCCAGACTCCCAACTGGTGCCAAGGAGTGGCAAACCTTCCTTCCCCAAGGGGTAGAATTTAGGGAACCATGCAGAGAACCCCAAGTTCTAATCCCCAGTCTTCCACCAGCTTGCTGAGGGGTCAACTTCAGTGAGCCTGAATCAGTTATTTCCGTTACCCTCTGTTTGAATGTGAGCTTTTCCTTCCTTTTCGTTGCTAGATGGGTTCCTCCAAACCAGGAGGCCGGGTGATCATGGCCACCGAGAATGATTACTGCAAGCTTTGCGATGCCTCCTTTAGTTCCCCGGCAGTAGCTCAGGCCCACTACCAAGGAAAGAACCATGCCAAGAGGCTACGCCTGGCAGAAGCACAGAACAGCTCGTTCTCGTAGGTATTGTTCAACCTTTACAGTAAGGCTGGCCTGGATGTGTGCAGCCGTGGCTCTCGCAGTCTCTGTGGATGTGTCTCTGAGAATGTTAAACCTGAACTGTGTATTTATTTCCCCTTCAGGGATGCAGCAGAACTGGGCAAACGGAGGGCGCGGAAAGAAGGGAGCGACTATAAGATGACGCAGAATAGAAGAAATATGTATGCGGTTCAAAACAGTACAGGTACTGGAGTGCTCCTGTCACCACTTCCATGTTTTGTAGGTCTCACGGTGATTATTGCTTAATGGTAATAGAGATGTAGCCGTGTTAGTCTAGTCTAGCTAAAACAAAAAACAGGACTATGTTGTTTAATGGGTTCACTTCTCTCCTGGGTCCAAGCTCTGATTGACACAGACGGGAGCATTAGGGAGCTTTTTACAACTCTCTTGGGGTATGTCTATACTTGCACCCTCTTTTGAGAGAGGGATGCAAATGAAGACATTTGAAATTGCAAATGAAGCCGGGATTGAAATATCCTGTGCTTCATTTGCATATTTGCGTTATGGCGCTATTTCAAAATAGCACTATTTCGAAATAACAGACGCTATTAAGACGTGGTTATTTTGAGAGAAAACCCTTCTCAAAACCCTTCTCATTGTGTGAGGAATAAGGGGTATTTCGAGAGTAGGGTTTTCTCTCGAAATAACCATGTCTTAACAGTGTCTGAATAGCACTATAATGCAAATATGCAAATGAAGCACGGGATATTTAAATTCTCCCCAGACCTAGGGTTAGATAAGGCAGAGACCTAGTTAGGTCACATGAACTTTATTTTCCCCACCTGGAGAGATAAGCTAATTGTGTCACTGGGGAGATGGGGCCCATCTCTTAAAGTGGCTAGCCACACCGTGACAGGCACCACCTGCCAATGGAGGACTGATGCGGTGGCAACAGGAGTGTCAACAGCCTTGGGCCCTTTAGAATCGCCATGCGGTGCACTGCAGAGCCTGTGCTGCCTGGCTTTGAGGGCTGGTAGGTGATGGGGTGCTGTAAGTGAATGGAGATGCCTATCTCCTAGAACTGGAAGGGACCTTGAAAGGTCATTGAGTCCAGTCCCCTGCCTTCAAAGTAGGACCAAGTACCATCCCTAACAGATTTTGTCCCAGATCGCTAAATGGCCTCCTCAAGGATTGAGCTCAGAACCCTGGGTTTAGCAGGCCAATGATCAAACCACTGAACTATCGCCCTCCCTCCCAACATGCCAGATGGGTGATGCTGGGGGCTGGCTGCCCCAGCTCCGTCCCTTCTGCTTGAGGCCGCGTCCTTTCAGGCACCTGGATCTGCCCCCTCAACCACTGTCAGCTCCCCTGGTGCCCACTGCTCCTTGAAAGCGTCCAGGGAACCAGTGGACGCAGCTCAGAGGAATTCAGCTCAGAGATGTGACTGGAGGGAGGAGCAGAAATAGGCCCACCAGTCACCGAGCACCTCCCTTCCAGCATCCTTCGTATGGTGATGGCCACCGTGGCCAGCGCCGGAAGGTGGCTAATGAGGAGGTCCCATGACTCCATGAGGCCACAGCTGGGGTGAGTATGGATCAGGAGGTGCAGGGAAAAGTACAGCCAGAACCGAAGAATGGCCTGTAAACTGGTGCACTCGATATAAATGTATGTCCCAGCCTCCCTCACATGGCAAAAAGGGCACGTCAGGGAGGGGCTGAACTGTGCCCGGAGCTTCCAACTAATATCCCTGGTGGTAGGCCAGGGTCTAGGGTAGAATATAGACTGGCCCACCAGAGAGCCTCATCCTCCCCAGGTGGCAGCGCCCTTTGGTGTCAGGTTAGGACATGAGGGGGAGGAAGTGAAGAGTATGGAGTACGAGCAGGTACAATTGCTTCCTAGGCTTGATTCAGAAATGGACCGACTGCAGGTCATGCAGCCAGCTTAGGTGGGGCAGAGGGGACTTTAGGGGGTGGCTCGTTGGGCAGGGCCCTGTTGGGGAGGTCCATAGGAGCAGAGGTGGGGGTGGGTGGGGAGTACCCTCCAGAAGGGCCTGTTTGAGGAAGGCCCGAGATGCAGGTGATAAGGCTGCCATCGCCTCCTGGACTACACACCAGGAAACACGAAGGGTGGAGAGCCCATGTGCCAATCAAGTGCATTCACCTAGTCCTCCCAGTCGTAATTCAGGAGGTCTTCATTGAGCTGGGGATTGAAGTCAGTCATGGCAGCTGAGTGAGAGCCCTATCCTGGCTGACTGTTTACCTCACAGCCAATAGCTGCAGAGAGTCAAGTGTGTTTATGATTTTGCAGTCCCCCTGGCCAAAGCGTCTGTCCAGAGGCAACACAGCAAGCTGCGATACTGTGCCTCTATTGCTGCAGTTTTGGGGGCTGTGCATTAGTCCCCATCATAGTATTGTATAGTTGGGATTATTTTTTCCAATGTGCATTACTTTGCATTTATCAACATTAAAATTCACTTGCCATTTTGTTGCCCAGTCACTTAGTTTGGTGAGATCTTTTTGAAGCTCTTCCCTGTCTACTTTGGTCTTAACTATCTGGAGCAGTTTGGTATCATCTGCAAATTTTGCCACCTCACTGTTGAATCCTTTCTCTAGATCATTTAAAAATAAGTTGAATAGGATTGATCCTAGGACAGACCCTTGAGGAATCCCACTAGTTACCTCTCTTCACTCTGAAAACTTACCATCTATTCCGACCCTTTGTTTCCTGTCTTTTAACCAGTTATCAATCCATGAAAGAACCTTCCCTCTTATCCCATGACAACTTACTTTACTTAAGAGCTTTTGATGAGGGACCTTGTCAAAGGCTCTCTGGAAATCTAAGTACTCTATATCCACTGGATCCTCCTTGACCACATGTTTGTTGACCTCCTCAAAGAACTCTAGTAGATTAGTAATGAGGAGTTCAGAGTGTGGGAGGGTGCTTTGGGCTGGAATCGAGGAGTTTAGCTGGTGGGAGGTGGCTCTTGGCTGGCACATGGGGGAGTTGAGGTGTGTGGGATATGTGTGGTGCTTACCTGAAGTGGCTTCTGAAAGCAGCAGCCTGTCTTCCTACCAGATCCCACATGGTAGTGGGGACACATGGCTCTGCATGCTGCCCATCCACAGGAACCACCCCCATTGCTCCCATTGTCTGCGGTTCCTAGCCAATAGGATCTGCAGAGCCAGTGTTTCGGAGGGAGGGGTTAGCATGCAGCGCCCCCTGGATGCTCCTGCTTCCGGGAGGTACATGGAGGCATTGCACATTATAGAGCAGAGCAAGGCATGCCCCTCACTCTGCACCAGATTGTGCTCCCCGGTGAGGGCTTGAGGATCATATTACAAAGTCCAATGGGTTGGATGCAGTCTGTGGGTTGTAGTTTGCCCACCCCTGGTGTCGATACTGCACTGAAATGTAATATTGATAAAAGTGGAAGAGGGAAGGGTTGGATTGGGAGCAGCTCAGTGCTGATGCTGCATTTAAATTTAATGTTGATAAATGCAAAGTAATGCACATTAGAAAACACAGTCCCAACTATGACAGGGTGTAAATTAGCTGTTGCCACTCAAAAAAGAGATCTTGGAATCATAGTGGTTAGTTCTCTAATAGTTCAATGTGTATGTAGTGACAATCAAAAAAGCAAACAATGTTGGATATCATTAAGAAAGGGATAGATAATAAGCCAGAAAATATCAAATTGACTAAGAATAAATCCATGTTACGTCTACATCTTGAACACGGCATGCAGATGTGATTGCCTCCTCTCAAAAAAGATATATTGGAATTGGAAAAGATGCAGAAAAGGGCAAGAAAAATGATTAGGGATATGGGGAGAAATTAATAAGACTGGGACTTTTCAGCGTGGAAAAGACAACTAAAGGGGGATATGATAGAGGTCAATAACGTGGGGTGGAGAAAGTAAATAAGGAAGTACTATTTGCTCCTTATAACACAAGAACTTAGGTTCATCACATGAAATTAATAGGCAGCAGATTTAAAACAAACAACAGATTTAAAACAAACAAACAAACAAACAAATGGAAGTATTCTGTCACACAATGCATACTCAACTTGTAGAAATCTTTGCCAGAGGATGTTCTGAAGGCCATGCTATAGCAGGGTTCAAAAAGAATGAGATAAATTCATGGACGATAGGTCAAGTAGTGGCTATTAGCCAGGAGGGGAAAGAATGGTGTTTGCCAGAAGCTGGAAATGAGTGACGGAATGGGTAACTTGATGATTACCTGTTCTGTTCATTCACTATGGGGCACCTGGCATTAGCCAGTGTCAGAAGACAGGATAATGGATTAGACAGACCTTTGATCTGAACCAGTATGGCCATTTTTATGTTGCTTACATGGATGTTGCTGCCTTTCAGAAACTGTCCCATAATGCCCAATACTGGCAGTTAAATTGGTGCAAGTGCTTCTAATGAGGATGCACACCATCAACACAAGGAGCATGCATGTTAAACCGATTCAATCACGACAGTGGCTGTACATCAGTGTAACTCATGTTGGTTTAATTTTTTTAGTGTAGACTTGTCGTAGGTCCTGTTGACTTCAGAGAGAGTTAAGCACCAATGCAGGTTAGATGCCTTTGAAAAGTTTACTAGGTACCCACCTGTATCTGTAGGTGCCTACATATCTTTGTAAATCTTGGCCTACATGCTTAAGTCTCTGTTGAAAGTAGTCTCCCAAATCACATTTTACTCTATAGGTATGTCTATATTGCATTCCTCTTTCAAGAGAGGAATGCAAATGCAGCTGAGTGAAATTGCAAATGAAGCGTGGATTTGAATTTCCTGTGCTTCATTTGCATAATCGCGTCCGGTTGCTTTTTTGAAATACCCTATGTCGAAAAAAGAAACACTGTCTAAATGAGGTTTAAAGTAATTTCGAAAGAAGGGTTTTCTTTTGAAATAACTGCGTCTAGATAGCGTTTCTTTTTTCAAAATAGGGTATTTCGAAAAAGCGGCTGGATGCGATTATGCAGTGAAGCATGGGAAATTCAAATCTGCGCTTCATTTGCAATTTCGCTCTGCTGCATTTTCATTCCTCTCTCGAAAGAGGAATGCAGTGCAGACATACCCATAGACCTTAGCGACTGTGATGTGTGAGGCTTGAAACACTGCAGGGTTCCTTTTGCTTGCACATAAATGGACTCCTTTATTTTCTCTGCAGGACCCTACTTCAATCCACGCTCCCGCCAGCGAATTCCTCGCGACCTCGCCATGTGTGTCACCCCAAGTGGCCAGTACTACTGTTCGATGTGCAATGCTGGGGCTAGTGAAGAGATGGAGTTCCGACAACATTTAGAAAGCAAACAGCACAAAAGCAAGGTGTCCGAACAGCGGTATAGGAATGAGATGGAGAATCTTGGCTATGTACAATGACATGCTATCCCTTGGTAGTAGTTTGCTGATAGAGCAGCTTCTCTCGCCTGCTGTTTGCCACATGCCCTGCTTTGTGCTCCATTTGATAGGAGTATGCTCTCTAGCTATACATGTAACACCTGCAAACGTTAACAGTATGGTTAGGGGTTTTTTTATATCACTGTTGGCAGGAATGTGCTCTGCAGGACATGAAGTGGTTTTAATGTTTGTTTGCTCGTTATCTATAGCTCTTCATTGCATTTCTGGGGAGCCCTATCCTCCCCCATGCCCTGTTGCATGAGTGTGCAAGGCCCGAGAAGCAGTGGGACCACTACGGTTCTGCCACACAGGCAGGGTATGTGATGCAACAGCCATTTTGGCAGATCCTGGAGCTGTGCTCTGTAGCATCACTCTGCAACAGGAAGAGTTTATGGGCAGGCTGGAGAAGAGATGGGAACAGAACGCCAGCATTGCTGGACACACAGTGCTGGTTGCGAAAGAGGCGACAACCACAAATACAACTCTCAGCAGGTGTCTCTTGCCTTCCAAGTAGGTATGGCACAGAGGCCGTGTGCGTACCCTATGGGAGGAACCTATCTCCCTTACCATCATGTAGGCCACCCTCACTTCAGGGGGCTGATGAGGATTTCAACCTAACGACTGCAAAAGGAGAATAGCTGATCTGCCCCATAAGCAGATATTTTCCTTGGTCGAGAAGGCTAGATTCCGGTCTGCTCTTGGCAATGGGTTTTTACCACACTGGAGACATGGGTGAAATGCACCTATGGGAGGAGGGCTTGTTGAGGGCCCAGGGGTGAAAGGAACTCAAATTTGATAAGTATTGTCCTATTGCAACCCGCTCTTTAAGCCCTGCCAGCTCTTTAAATAGTTCCCTGCTGGCTTTTGCCACAGCTCAGCTAGTTCTTGCCAGAACTGTACAGCTGGGTGCACCCACTTCCTTTCACCTCTGGGGCCAGAGAGCAGAAGCTAAAATAATCAGCTGGAGGCTCTGTTCTGAGCTTTGGTCCTCCATAGGTCAGCATGGATGGGGAATGAGGGCAAGGAAGGAATTTTGGGCCCTAACACTCTATTGAACTGGTGGGGGGAGGGGGTTAGGTGCTGTTCTCCAGCTGGTAATAGTAGAGGAGGTGGGTCTGCGACATAGTGCAATTCTCTGGAACTTGAGGCTTATTGGATCGCACCTGCCTCAACCTCCTCTCCATTCAGCTGCATTGAACTTGACAAGCATTATGTGAGCAAAGTGAAATTCCCTCCAGCTTCCTTGAGAGGAATTGGGCATATTTCATCTCTTCCCTTTACTCTAAGACTCAGACTGGGCTTTCCTATATCTTTCCTCCCTCCGAATATCAGCCATTTAGGTCTTTTGTTTTAGGGAAGGGGTAACCAGCAGCATGAGTGTAACCTCCCAGTTGGGCTGTCATGTTCTCCCCTGTATTACCTCCAGGCTAGGGGGCTGTACTGTCCCTTTTGTACTCTCCGGGCTGGGCTGCTGTGTTCTCCCATGTTCTTTCTGGGCGAGGCTGCCATGTTGTTCCTGTGTGAGATTTGGGTTGAGCCGCTGTGCTGGGAGAGCTGGGCTGCTTTGTGCTCCCCTGGTCATTCATGTAGTTGTGATTAATTTAATGACCCTTATCATTTTTTTCATGTCCATAATAAATAAGGTCAGAGCCAGGCGGCTGCTGTGGCTATCTCCTTTCCAGACTTAGTTTACAGTTCTGGTTTTATGCTGATAGCTCCTTTGTTTTTTGAGGGGGAGGGTACTAGAAATGAAAAGGTGCTTTGTAGCATTTCCCCTCCTGCTAGAAGCAATGAGTTGATTTCTCCCTTGATGTAATCCTATTGACTTCAGTGGGGCGGCACCAAGGGTGATTATGGCTCGGTGCACGTTATGTTGCAGACAGCCCTGTTTTTCCGCATCCTTAATGTCCCGGCTCCCTAGTTTCTTGGATTCCACCAGCCTTTTTCAGCCTTAAAAAATGGAGTTTCTGTTCATCTTCTCAGTTCAGGGAAGCCACAGAAAGTCTTGCCTCACTTGCGTGCCCAAAAGTAAAAGCTGTTCTTCAGATTGCCACATCTTTTACATCACACTCCTGTACGCCATGAGGTTCAACGGTGATGGGGGACCTCAGAGCAACCATCACATGCTCCCTGCTGAGCCATGTTTATATGCATGGCAGCAAACGCCAGGGTCTATACTGCCTACTGCTGGTTCTCTGCCCAGGGGCTGAGTAAATAAGATTTGCATAGAGGAGCTCCATCAGGTAGAATGTGCGGGAGAACAGAAGCCCCTCTCGCAGAACACAAGCCACTTCTCCTGTGCTCTCACTGGCTGGCCCCAGGCTGTGCTTATTGATGTACTCCATTTTCAACCTCCCTGTGCTGCCATAGAGAGTGTGAACCCCTGGCATGACCTTCTCCCCATTCCAAACAGTGGAGCATTCCTCTTTCCCCCTGGCTGTGCACCCCCATGCAAGGATGGAAGAGGGTGGAGGATATTTGTCCTGTTGCGTCTCCCACACTGATTTCCGCATCCCGTTTAAATGTCCATTTGCCACAAACCACAGCATGTGTTCCCATTGCTTCCTGCAACACTGAATAAAATGGGAGATAGGAGAAACCCTGCTACATGTACAGTGTCTAGCGAGGGAGGAATGTTGATTCACAAAACAGTGTCTATGAAATGCCCCAGCAATAGGGCTCCCATGTTTTTTCTGGGGAAGCTGCTCAGCAGGTAGATAGACTCCCCCACCAACCAGCCTCAGTTTGAACATGGGGGATGAGGGTTGTCACCCCCAATATTCCATCTCTCCTCTGCCCTTGCTGTTTCCCTTTGTGAAGCAAGGAGTGGGACTCTGTGGTGCTTGTTGACAAGTCTCCTAGGCAGGAGAAAAGGCATCCCTGGCTAGAGAGATGTGGGATGTGCTGGGACCTGCTCTGTCCAGGAGTCCTGATGGGAGTACAAGGGAACCAAAGACTGCCTCTCTCCTCACAGCGTGCATAGCAGTTTCTGCTTGACCTAGAAAATGACAACTCATGAACGTGTGAAAAAAAACCACCTTAGAAATCACTAGTGTTACTGTGATAGCAGGGGACCAGTCAGTGACCTGGGAGGACCCCACCAATGCCATGCCCAGGCCTCCTGATGGTGGGGGAGCAAACAGGGCAGTTGCCTCAGGGCCGACATCGCAGCGGTGAGAGCCCTGGGTCCCTGTAAATTGTTTCCACGTGGCTTTGACAGCTTGGGGTTGAGGTGTGATGTGTTTCAGGTGGTGCTGAGATCTGGCTGTGCCTGCCCTGTCAGGCCCCATCCCTTCCAAGAGTGCAGGGAAGGCTGGTGGATCTCAACCCCACTGGCTATACCCTTATGTTTCAAGGGTTAAAGCCAACCCAAAGGCGCTTCAGCAAGAGGAGCAGGCCAGAATCTGACCACATTTCTATTAAAAGTAATTCTGTACACGAGGCTTCTGAATGCTTGGGTAAAACATATCCTGCTATACCTACATTCAGGAACAGGAGGGGCCTGGAGAGGTGCCATACTCAGCATGAATACAAGTATGGCACCTTTTAAAAGACCCCTATGAAACTTTGAATAGTTTATTTCTTGACTGGAAAAAAGGGGGGGGGGACTTTTGCAAAGCTGTCACATTGGCCAGTAGATTAATGACCTTTGCTGCTAAAAAAAATTGCATCCATATTTATTTTATTATGCTGACTACTGACATTTTAGTGAATATTTATGGCTTCCTCCTATAGGTTATTTTTGTTTAAATACAAAAAACTTCAGTACCCCTTTATTTCAGACTAGATATTTATTATTTGTGAAAATATGGCCCTTCCCCATATTCCCTGGTATATGTATTTTTTTCACATAAAATTGTTCCTTTTTGTTTTCATGGCAAACAAGTTCCAGATTTGCCTACAGCTTTTTGTTCAGTCAGACTTGCAACCTTTGTCTAAATGGTTTTCTCAGCACATTGAGCACATCTTAAAGATAACTTTAAACATAGACACATTTCATTCCAGCTGCAGCTTCTATTTTTAGGCAATGAGACCATACCAATACATGGGATCTATCATTTATATGGCATATGAAAGAGATACTGTTTTGTTTGTATTAATCATTAGATGTCATTATACATTACCTAACGTTGGGCTCAGTTCTGCTTATAGTTATTCCAGTGCTAATCTGAAGTAACCCTTCTAATTTCAGTGGAGTTACTCTGGATTTATACCAGAGTTACCAAGAGCAAAATTTAGTCCACAACAGTGTTCCCTGTGAGCTGGGCACTTGTGCAGCTGCTCAGGAGACATACTGTCCAGCTGATTAGCAGGGCGCCCACAACTAGGTTTTTTGTTTCTATGGGTGGTGTATATTCGCACATGCCTTGGTGCACACAAAAAAATTATTCCACACATGGATGGAAAACATCTGCACATGGATGGAAAAGATTAGAAGGAACATTGGTCCAGAAGTTTTTTTTCTTTACTAAATGCACATTACAAAGAGAATCAATCTGTAATCAATTAATATTTTCACCTACTAACCTGCTAACCTAACTAAAATCCTAAAATCACTCCCATAGACAGCAGGAAGGTTACTGGCCAAGTATAGCATGAATGACATGGCTATACTGGTACTTATGTTGGCCAGGCCAAAACAAAGCAGGGTGCTGAATGTTCTCAATCATTCCTTTTGTTACAACAATCTAGGCAGGCTTGGTGCTTCAAAGAATGTTTCTCTTGTTCTGTAAGGGCGTGATCTTGCTCCCACTGAAATTGGCAGTGAAGCAGGGTCAAGCCCTAAAATACTCCAGCAACTGTGTAGTGCTGATGCCTTGTCATGTACATGTTTTTATATGTCTATATGCACAAGGATGCTCTGGAAGAGGCAGAAATCTTTTGCCCCTTAAGAAGAGCAAATTTCAAGATGAATCCAAAAGGAACTATTATTACAATGGGCAAAGTCCATGCATTCCGAGGAATCAATTAGCATGTGAGACTGAACAATTGTGGTCCTGATTCTGCTTTTTTTTTTTTTTAAGTCACAGCAAACCTCCCATTGATTTCACTGGAGCAGGATCAATTGCCACCTGCATCCAAATGGAAGTAAATATAAAATCTGCTTTTAAATCAAGTGTGAGACAATAATAACTAGAGAAAAGGCCAGTGGTGTTATATAAAATGGGTGAGAGAGCTGCAGTGAAAGGGAGGATTATGGATGTTTCTGAAATGAAACCTGAAATAATGAATGTGGATAAAGAATCAGTTCAGTGCACTTTGTAAAGAATGGATTTAATTTGCATCCTGAATCTGTATAGTAGCATCACTTGCAAATGCTTTGAATGCTTCATCTAGAGCTTTCTTGTCAGGTTGGTT